>NC_053392.1:289131090-290612165 GCF_905171765.1 Bufo bufo
AGCAGCGGGATCGTTTCCGCAGCCCAGAAGGACAGCTACAAAGAAACATCATTCCCTGGAATTACAATTTGAGGGCAACGCATGTCCCAGTACAGCGACCCTGACAGCACCAGAATGGAAACAGCAGTGGAGTACGATGAGGGTGTCATGGATGACCGAGATGCAGTCCGCAAAGGCATCTGGTACCAGGTACTGGGTATTGTGGAGTATATGCAGGACGAGAGACTCCCACGGAAGACCAGCGGTTGCAGAAGCGAGTAGCCCTGCGGATGCCCTTCCTGGGAGAGCAGCCCCGGGAGGAATGGGTAAAGGAATTGGAACTCCTAGCATGGCGGGAGCTGTGGCTGGAAGATGCCTACCAGGCGCTCTGGTGGTATGGGGCACAGTACCTACCCAGGACAGCTGAGCATGACAAGCCGGAGGGAGAGGAGTTTGATGGTCCTGGCTTGTTATGGGAGACTTTTTCAGAGCTGGAGTTTGGGAGCCCTACACAAGCCCGGTTCCATGATCTCTTGGAATGGAGGGAGAGCAGGTATGACTGGGACGACACTCATGAGATTGAGCAGGACCTGGTCCACCTGGTGACCCGGGAGATGGAGCTGGAACAGGGCTACCAGCAGCTGTTCCACGCCAGTGAGAAGGCTCAGCAGGACAGTAAGGTGACAAACCCAGTCTCCATTCCCCAGCGGCAGTGTGAAGTGCAGGGAGAGGAGAGCAGCGTCCTCCCTCCCCAGCGGCAGGCTGAGTTACAGGGGGCAGAGGTAGTTGTTCCTGCCCCCCAGCAGCAGAGTGATATGCAGGGAAGGCAGTGTGAAATGCAGGGAGAGGAGAGCAGCGTCCTCCCTCCTCAGCGGCAGGCTGAGTTACAGGGGGCAGAGGTAGTTGTTCCTGCCCGCCAGCAGCAGCATGATTTTTTGGGAATTGGGAGCCCAGTCTCCATTCCCCAGCGGCCGTATGAATTATTGGGGATTGGGAGCCCAGTCTCCTTTCCCCAGCAACAGGACACTGTATTGGGAGCGGAGACGGTCGGTCGCCCTCCCCAGCGGCTGGAGGTATGTATGGGAGAGGAGCTTGTTACCCCCTCTCCCCAGCGGCAGCTTAACGCACCAGAGGGAGACAGTAAGCCCCACAACAGTGCAGATGGGACCGTGGTCTCTGCACTTACAGCACAGGGGGTAGAGACAGTCCCCCCTCCAACAACCAGGCTCCAACCAGGCTTCTTCCGTGGTAGCGCTGGCACCAGGGCAGAGTACCGCTGATACCTGCCCACAAAGCAACCTCCACTCCAAGCCAGGGAGCAACACAGAGACCGAGAGTACCAGCTTCCAACATAACCTTGGTGGACTCACTGGACAGAGACAGGCTACTAAAGTCAACAGGTCCAGTATTTGGTTGTGGGTGGGCTGCCAGACTAACTCAGGTACCGACCGGCGTGAGGTCAGGTATCTGGTTAGTCTTCCCTGGGGGAGGGAGATGTGTGGCGAAACCGACCTCGCCACTGGGTTTTGGAGAGGACTGGCTGCTGGCCTCTTGCCCCAGGATTATGGGCCATATACTAACTTTTAAACCCCTGAACCGATTCAAGTGAATTTTGGATAGGTTTGTCCCCAAGTTATACTGTTTAAATTGATGTAAGTTATATGTATGGCCAATGTAAACTCACAAAGTTGTAACAATTTATAATAAGTGTAACTTGTCAGCTTGGGAGGAAAATGCTGGGTGTGTTTCTATTGTGCCATTGTCCCATTGTGTGTTTAAATGGTGATGTCTGTTCTGTTGTCCTCACATGTGTATTGGCGATCTCCCTTTGTCCTCAGAGATAATTGGATTGCTCCTCAGGTTGTCTCCGGGACAGAGAGGAGGAGACCATGATGCATTGTGGGGATATGTTGTATTTGTCCTATGTCACAGTCTTCATTCTGGTCCTCTGGGGGCGTGAATGATTGGTTGCTGTAGTTACATTGTATGTGTTGTAAATTACTGATTGGTTGTATTTCAAACCCCTGTGGGCAGTACTATGTTTGTGGTTTATGAATAAAAGAGGCTGTACGTGAAGTACAGTCAGACCACTGCTTGACCCTCAACACGGAGCCTTGTCTCGTTATTGGGGGGATTCACTGTATGCTGTTAGAAGACCGATTGCCAGAAGTGTAAGCTGATCCCTGTTCGTCTGCTAGCAGCTATTCGTGAGGTTCCAGTTTGGAGTGCTACTTTGTATCCAGTTCGGGAGTTGGTGTTCTGCAGTAGCTGTGCCTGTCTCTCAGAAAGGGGCTTATCGCCTAAACGGATTTTAACCCCTTGTCTGCTGAAACGGTCCGTTACAGGCCCTAAAGCCAGGAAGGGGCTAGTAAGGCCCTGCCTACCTATACGGAGTACTTGCCCCGCAAGGAGCGACCCCGTCCGGATACCTGTCCCTGAAATGGCCGGTGTCCCTAGTAAACCCTAAGAAAATCCCGACGTGTCACGTTTCATTTACATAAAACTCATCAGGGGAATGTAAGCTTAAGGGTAACAGGCAAAACCACGCCTGTAGTTTAAGAAAAGAAATTAAGCAACAGTTAAGAGCCAAACAGGCTGAAACATTGAAAGTTAGAGCCTGGCAGGCTATAAACTATGAGCCAGGCCATTCAGGCCAATGAAGGCTCAAAGAACGGGCACTGAGAGGAGCCAGTGGGACCAATCAGACTCAGAGTGCGGTGGTCGGGCCAGTGGGACCTGACAACAAATTCATGCCACAGATGGACCTATAGTGCTAGCGTGCCAGTGGGCCGCATTAGCACAGTAATGTGCTGCTAGGAGGCAAGACACGGTCCCTGTGGGGCCCAAAACATAGGGTGCATAATGTGGAGCTGTCGGCGGTTATTTACCTTTATGCTGCCATTTTTAAAGGCCGAATCCAGCGCGACAGTAATCAGGACCACCCTCCGGTGTCAACGTGAGGCCGGTGAGCTCGATCACGTGACATGGCCTGCGTGCTATGGAACGCAACGCTCGGCAGCGCCTGCGTCCCAAGTCCCGCCTCAGGAGCTACAAGGTGGCGGCGTGCTCAGCGTAAGGGGGCGGGGATACATGGAACGCAGCGCACATGCCGTCGCGCCACGGTGACACGCAAAGCCAATGGAGAGACGAAGGTTAACATCCTGGAGGCGGGCTGGTTGCCAGGCAACCGGAACGCCGGAGACGATGCCACGGAGTATCAACGATTGCAGGAGGGACCATAAGTTCATAGGTCCCATATTAGAGCAACGAATTAAACATTGCTTCAGTCGCAGAGCTACATATGTGCAGGTTAAGACAGGCGACAGGCTTATTCACAGAAAACGAATTGGCTAGTAATTAGGCTAATTTAAAAAGGTAACAAATGGCATAGTGACTGTACTGGTCAGGCGATCACAAGAAACAGCTATAATTAAGCTGTTCATTGAGGCCCATGGTTTTTAAGTAGAAAATCCAGCGAGTTTCACGCTGCAGGATCGCCCGATCCCAGTCACCCCCCCCCCCCCCCCCGACGTGGAGCGAGAACCCTGTCAATGCCCATGACGGACACATGGGCACTGCCATTATGATAGTTGTAAATATGGTTGGCCACTGGTGTATCCTTGGCCTTTAAAATATCATTAAGGTGTTCGCCCACTCGTCTGCGGAACTCGCGGATGGTCTTACCGACATACTCCTTGCCGCATTCGCAGGCTAGGCGGTAGATCACCCCGCGAGTCCTACAGTTGATAAAATGATTAATGGTATATACCTTCCCAGTATCTTTTTTTTAACTACAGGCGTGGTTTTGCCTGTTACCCTTAAGCTTACATTCCCCTGATGAGTTTTATGTAAATGAAACGTGACACGTCGGGATTTTCTTAGGGTTTACTAGGGACACCGGCCGGATCAGGGACAGGTATCCGGACGGGGTCACTCCTTGCGGGGCAAGTACTTCGTATAGGTAGGCAGGGCCTTACTAGCCCCTTCCTGGCTTTAGGGCCTAATCAGGGAAACCGTTCCTTACGTCTGCCTTGCCTATAGCAACATATTTATTTACATCCTTTTTGCATGGTATCCAGTCATCACCAGCTCAAAGTATTGGAAGACTCATCCCATGGAATCCTGAGATGGTACCCTCCTGATGAAATCCATTCACCACGACCATTCCGGGTGAGAACTTTCCTTTCATTGTCCTTACTGGCAATACCCTGCATTTGTCTAGGCCCACTTGGGCTGGTCTTATTTGTATGTATTTTGTCTTTTTTTGCGCCATTTATTCTAATTAATATCTATTAAATGTTAAGTTTTATTCCCTCTGTCCCCACTCTGGGGTTCAGCTCATTTGCCTTAATGTCACTGTCCGCAGCGGACACCGTCTACGGAAAAAGTACACTGTATGTCAAAGATATGTTTTGGATGCGCACACTTTACACAGGAGATGTGGCGCAGCTAATGTCACTGTCCACAGCGGGCAGAGTCTACAGAAAAAGTACACTGTAAGTCACAGATATTTTTTTGATGCGCACACTTTTCACTGGAGATGTGGCACAGCTAATGTCACTGTCCGCAGTGGACACCGTGTATTGAAAAAGTATACTGTATGTCACAGATATGTTTTGGATGCGCACACTTTACACAGGAGATGTGGTGCAGCTAATGTCACTGTCCACAGCGGGCAGAGTCTACGGAAAAAGTACACTGTAAGTCACAGATATTTTTTTGATGCGCACACTTTTCACTGGAGATGTGGCACAGCTAATGTCACTGTCCGCAGTGGACACCGTGTATTGAAAAAGTACACTGTATGTCACAGATATTTTTTGGATGCGCACACTTTACACAGGAGATGTGGCGCTGCTAATGTCACTGTCCGCAGCGGACACAGTCTATGGAAAAAGTACACTGGATGTCAGATATTTTTTGGATGCACACACTTTACCCTGGAGATGTGGCGCAGCTAATTTCACTGTCCGCAGCGGACACCGTCTACGGAAAAAGTACATTGGATGTCACAGATTTTTTTTGGATGTGCACACTTTTCACTGGACTATTGAACGCTATTTAGCGCAGGATGCGCTAAAAATAGATATTGCTGCCACACACAGTAGTCCTTAGAAGGACTTTTGGGTCTGTAAAGTTATAGCTATTTAGCGCAGGTTGCGCTAAAAATATATATTGCTGCTGCCACACACAATAGTCCATAAAAGGACTTTTGAGTCTCTGAAAAGTTTTGGTGGTAATAATATTCTTAAATCACTCCCTACACTGTCTGTGCCTTCCTCAGCACAGCTCTCCCTGACTAAGAATGAGCCGAACATGCGTCATCTGGTGCTATATAGCACCCGATGACGCGTTCCGGCCAGCCAGTCACTGTAATGCCATCAGCCAACATGGCTACGGCATTACAGTGAGGGCAGTACTGACCTGCACGTTTATTGGCTGAGTAACAGCCCAGAAGCATGCTGGGCGGAGATTCAAGCATTGGGCTCGAGCACATGCAGTGTTCGGCCGAGCATGCTCGATCATCACTATTAATGACCTATCCTCAGCTTACCTCAGGATAGGACATCAGTATCAAGTCATTGGGGGTCAAAAAAGGTGAGCTTTTTTTCTTCCTGGCTGTGATGCTCTCCGCTGTGATTGGACCTGGCTACTGCTATTGAGAAACAGGGCAGTCTCCTCCTCCCTGTACCGATGATATTAATTTCCATACCAGGTGGAAAAAGTAAAAGAGGGGCACAGCAGGGGAATGGAGTGCCGGACAGATAAGCTAGTAAGTGATCTTACTGTACATGCCTGCACTATGCCCTACACAACCCACTACTTATTTCATAATGTCTGGTCCAATGAAAGGTCCTCTTTAAGTTGTTTTTGCTTTGACATCATTTAATAAATGCCATTTGTTTAGAACCAAATATTATAAGTAGAGATGAGTGAATCGAATCCCACGAAGTGGAATTCGATCCGATTTTCAGGAATTTCTCGATTTGCCTAGAAGCCGAATTTCCTCGTGCTTCATGTCCATACCGCCTCCTTTTGCGTGCAAAGGGCTGCCAGCCTCCATCTTGCTTGAAGAGCTCACCGAAATCCCATGCAGCGCGAGATTACACAGCCGAGATTTTCAAGCAAGATGGCGGCGGCAAATGGACGCAGTAAGTTTGATGTAATGTTTTTCTTATGTTAATTTCACACTAGTTTGTACACTCAGATGCCGCGATCATGTAGGAATAGGGCATCTGAGGGGTACAATGACGGGGGCGGCGCTATCGCAGCTCCCTGTTTTTGCACCCGATACTTACAAAAAATGTGCTTTGTGGCGAAGTAAGGCCTCTTTCACACTTGCGTTGTCCAGATCCGGCGTGTACTCCACTTGCCGGAATTACACGCCGGATCCGGAAAAACGCAAGTGTACTGAAAGCATTTGAAGACGGAACCGTCTTCCAAATGCGTTCAGTGTTACTATGGCACCCAGGACGCTATTAAAGTCCTGGTTGCCATAGTAGTAGTGGGGAGCGGGGGAGCGGTATACTTACAGTCCGTGCGGCTCCCGGGGCGCTCCAGAGTGACGTCAGAGCGCCCCATGCGCATGGATGACGTGATCCATGTGATCACATGATCCATGCGCTTGGGGCGCCCTGACGTCACTCTGAAGCGCCCCGGGAGCCGCACAGACGGTAAGTATACTGCTCCCCCGCTCCCCGCTACACTTTACCATGGCTGCCAGGACTTTAGCGTCCCGGCAGCCATGGTAACCACTCTGAAAAAGCTAAATGTCGGCTCCGGCAATGCGCCGAAACGACGTTTAGCTTAAGGCCGGATCCGGATCAATGCCTTTCAATGGGCATTAATTCCGGATCCGGCCTTGCGGCAAGTGTTCCGGATTTTTGGCCGGAGCAAAAAGCGCAGCATGCTGCGGTATTTTCTCCGGCCAAAAAACGTTCCGTTCCGGAACTGAAGACATCCTGATGCATCCTGATGCATCCTGAACGGATTTCTCTCCATTCAGAATGCATTAGGATAATCCTGATCAGGATTCTTCCGGCATAGAGCCCCGACGACGGAACTCTATGCCGGAAGACAAGAACGCAGGTGTGAAAGAGCCCTAATTTGTCACAAAGCAATTTTTTTTATTTTTATTCGGCGAATCAGCCGAATCTAATTTTCAAGAAATTCTCTCATCTCTAATTATAAGGTAAGATGTTGCTGAGGCATCTAGCAATAAGCTTAGCCCACCATTCAATCTTAGCAATTTCCCTCTCCTTGTGCAAAATAGTTTGGTAAATTGAGGGATACACTATTTAGATTTTTTATTTTTTTTTATGTTTAATAATACTATATTGGGAGGCCATCCAGCCCGGGATTTTTGTTGGCTGTTGTATAGCAAGATATTTAGTGGTTCATTCTCCTTTTATTCCTTGTAATGTAGTTGGTTAGTGATGTATGATATCTGGCCACGTTCTTGAAGTATGAAGTAACTGTACATGTGTACTGACCTTTAGAGGAGGCTAGGAGGGGCCAGGAGACTAGAAACAACTAGCTACAGTTGCAAGAAAAAGTATGTGAACCCTTTGGAATGATATGGATTTCTGCATAAATTGGTCATAAAATGTGATCTGATCTTCATCTAAGTCACAACAATAGACAATCACAGTCTGCTTAAACTAATAACACACAAAGAATTAAATGTTACCATGTTTTTATTGAACACACCATGTAAACATTCACAGTGCAGTTGGAAAAAGTATGTGAACCCCTAGACTAATGGCATCTCCAAGAGCTAATTGAAGTGAGGTGTCAGCCAACTGGAGTCCAATCAATGAGATGAGATTAGAGGTGTTGGTTACAGCTGCCCTGTCCTATAAAAAACACACACCAGTTCTGGGTTTGCTTTTCACAAGAAGCATTGCCTGATGTGAATGATGCCTCGCACAAAAGAGCTCTCAGAAGACCTACGATTAAGAATTGTTGACTTGCATAAAGCTGGAAAGGTTATAAAAGTATCTCCAAAAGCCTTGCTGTTCATCAGTCCACGGTAAGACAAATTGTCAATAAATGGAGAAAGTTCAGCACTGCTGCTACTCTCCCTAGGAGTGTCCGTCCTGTAAAGATGACTGCAAGAGCACAGCGCAGACTGCTCAATGAGGTGAAGAAGAATCCTAGAGTGTCAGCTAAAGACTTACAAAAGTGTCTGGCATATGCTAACATCTCTGTTAGCAAATCAATGATACGTAAAACACTAAACAAGAATGGATTTCATGGGAGGATACCACAGAGGAAGCCACTGCTGTCCAAAAAAAATATTGCTGCACGTTTACAGTTTGCACAAGAGCACCTGGATGTTCCACAGCAGTACTGGCAAAATATTCTGTGGACAGATAAAACCAAAGTTGAGTTGTTTGGAGGAAACACACAACACTATGTGTGGCGAAAAAGAGGCACAGCACACCAACATCAAAACCTCATCCCAACTGTGAGGTATGGTTTGGGGCTGCTTTGCTGCTTCAGGGCCTAGACGGATTGCTATCATCGAAGGAAAAATTAGTTCTCAAGTTTATCAAGACATTTTGCAGGAGAACTTAAGGTCATCTGTCCACCAGCTGAAGCTCAACAGAAGATGGGTGTTGCAACAGGACAACGACCGAAAGCATAGTAGTAAATCAACAACAGAATGGCTTAAACAGAAGAAAATATGCCTTCTGGAGTGGCGCAGTCAGAGTCCTGACCTCAACCCGATTGAGATGCTGTGGCATGACCTCAAGAAAGCAATTCACACCAGACATACCAAGAAAATTGCTGAACTGAAACAGTTCTGTAAAGAGGAATGGTCAAGAATTACTCCTGACCGTTGTGCACGTCTGATTTGCAACTACAGGAAACGTTTGGTTGAAGTTATTGCTGCCAAAGGAGGTTCAACCAGTTATTAAATACAAGGGTTCACATACTTTTTCCACCTGCACTGTGAATGTTTACATGGGGTGTTCAATAAAAACATGGTAACATTTAAATCTTTGTGTGTTATTAGTTTAAGCAGACTATGATTGTCTATTGTTGTGACTTAGATGAAGATTAGATCACATTTTATGACCAATTTGTGCAGAAATCCATATCATTCCAAAGGGTTCACATACTTTTTCTTGCAACTGTATGTAACAAAGAGCTTAGCTCCATTGAAGACATCATCAGGGTAGGATGTGTCTTATTACCATCATCTCTCTTTGGATCATATGGGCATTGGGCGCCATGATGGGCATTGGTCAATAGGAGCTTGTTATTTTGTTCATTTGTTCACGTGTTTTGGTGACTGTTACTTTACTCTGTATATTATCTTTTGTATACAGGTGTAGCCAGCTCCAAAATCATTGTTATAGCATATCATCCCAGCAGTGTAACTCAACAACATCTTTAAGCTTTAGAAGCTTTCCACATAATTAAACTAAGTTAGTGAGACAAGCTAGTGGGATAATGTATCAGGCTTGACTATATATATATATATATATATACAGTACAGACCAAAAGTTTGGGCACACCTTCTCATTCAAAGAGTTTTCTTTATTCTCATGACTATGAAAATTGTAGATTCACACTGAAGGCATCAAAACTATGAATTAACACATGTGGAATTATATACATAACAAACAAGTGTGAAACAACTGAAAATATGTCATATTCTAGGTTCTTCAAAGTAGCCACCTTTTGCTTTGATTACTGCTTTGCACACTCTTGGCATTCTCTTGATGAGCTTCAAGAGGTAGTCCCCTCTAATGGTTTTCACTTTACAGGTGTGCCCTGTCAGGTTTAATAAGTGGGATTTCTTGCCTTATAAATGGGGTTGGGACCATCAGTTGCGTTGAGGAGAAGTCAGGTGGATACACAGCTGATAGTCCTACTGAATAGACTGTTTGAATTTGAATTATGGCAAGAAAAAAGCAGCTAAGTAAAGAAAAACGAGTGGCCATCATTACTTTAAGAAATGAAGGTCAGTCAGTCAGCCGAAAAATTGGGAAAACTTTGAAAGTAAGGGCTATTTGACCATGAAGGAGAGTGATGGGGTGCTGCGCCAGATGATATGGCCTCCACAGTCACCGGACCTGAACCCAATCGAGATGCTTTGGGGTGAGCAGGACCGCAGAGTGAAGGCAAAAGGGCCAACAAGTGCTAAGCATCTCTGGGAACTCCTTCAAGACTGTTGGAAGACCATTTCAGGGGACTACCTCTTGAAGCTCATCAAGAGAATGCCAAGAGTGTGCAAAGCAGTAATCCAAGCAAAAGGTGGCTACTTTGAAGAACCTAGAATATGACATATTTTCAGTTGTTTCACACTTGTTTGTTATGTATATAATTCCACATGTGTTAATTCATAGTTTTGATGCCTTCATAGTCATGAAAATAAAGAAAACTCTTTGAATGAGAAGGTGTGTCTAAACTTTTGGTCTGTACTTTATATATATATACAGTATATATAGTGGGAATTTGCTCTTGTAGACATGCTAGCAGACGCAGTATAGAGGCAAGCACAACGTCTTTAACTTAAACAGTTCAGTGTTTTATTCACACATAAGGAAAAAGTCAAAGTGACATTTTGCAGTCTAGGTGTTTGTTCACACCATGAAAAGTCCACAGAACAAAATCCTGGTTTGTAGTTTCTCCACGGGACAGGTTTTCAGATCCCAAAACACACAGGGACTGACAGTGCTCCACTGTCAGAGAGGAGTAATCCACACACAGCTGAGACTGCTGGCTGGGTTTGATGTAGGCCAGTAAAGACCAGGCCTGGAGCATGGGGAGAAGCCACCCACCAAGCACTTTGGCTACTCCCAGTAAGAGCCGGCCCAGATCAGCTTACAGCCATACTAAAATAGCAACGTGTCAACCAGCATTAGCTGCCACTGACACTTAAAAATACTGGCTCTTACTTCACCGAGGCCAGGAACCTCGGTGACACATACCTCCCGTCAAGGACGGACCCTTGCGCCTTCCTACAATATAAATAGTTGTATTAAGTCTATTTTTTCCTGAATCTCAGAATTCAAGATAATACAGCTGTCTGAACCCATGTGCCTGTTCCAGAGATTATAGTACATGCCCTGATCTGTACTGCGGACAGGAATAGTAATTTCTAGTGATGGTTGCGGCCTCATAGGCCAAGGCTGAAATTAGCTTGTTTCCTATGTCCCTGTAAGCATTGCATTTAATCCTAATAAGAGGAGCTTACCCTATTTAGTATTCAGTTTAATATTCAGTTTTCACGGGTTCTGTCTGGCTTTAGAGTAATCCGAGAAACTTCCTGCATCTGTGTCTTTTCCTGGGTTTTGAGCAAAGTGTAGAATCCGCACTGATGCTGGAGATGTCACAGATTTGGAGCCTCATTACCTCTGTCCTTGCCAGTTTTGCCTATTTTTGCAAAAGTGGGTTCAGAAATCTGTAAGACATAGCCCAATATTGTGAGAAGTTCAGAAGCTTTTGCCGGCCAGTTTGATTGTGAAACCTTAACATTGGTTTGAACTTTTTGGTACCATAACCGAGGAGACATCATGAGCCAATTCCCCTTTAAATGTTTACAGCTGTTATTACTTTATAGCACCGCATGTGACATTATTTAAAAATTAAAAGAGCAAATTATGGTTCTTCACCTAAATCTGAAATCCAATTTATAATGGAAAAAAAATGTTGAGTATGAAAAAATTACATTTTGTGTTATTTTTGAGACATTGTTCATTTTTATAATAATGTTGTGAAGTGTGTTCTCTTTAATTATATTACATTTACAATCATACATGTATATAGCACAATAAAAGAACCAATTAATTTTTTCTTTGTACTAGATGTACTGGTGCCTGCTTATCTGTTCACAGATTTGTATTCCCGTAATGCAATCTGCTATACTTAAACATTGACATGGTAAATATTATGTATAGATGCTAACACAAATGATTTCATGGACAGGTGATAATTTAACCAATTTTTCTAGCATAATAAAAGGAAGCCATTTAAGATGAAATATGTAAAGTGATAATTAAAAAGCATTTACAGAGAATTTACACAGAATAAATTTAAATATAAGACTTGCATGATATCCCTAACTAGCAAGAAATCTACAGCTTTTTTGGTTTCTGATTCTCCATTCTTATTTATACAGTAGTTGACAGCAATACCAAGAGTCACCTAGAAAAAAGCCTCATGCAATGTTATATAATAATTAGAGTTGAGCGGACACCTGGATGTTCGGGTTCGACGGGTTCCGGACCCGAACTTGAACCCGAACCCGAATCCCATTGAAGTCAATGGGGACCCAAACTTTTCGGCACTAAAATGGCTCTAAAATAGTCCTGGAAAGGGCTAGAGGGCTGCAAAAGGCATCAAAATGTGCTTAAGAGCATAGCAACTGATCTGCAAACAAATGTGCATAGGGAAATGACTTAAAATAACATAAAATACAGAAAAATTTAAAATAACAATCTGGATCTAGGAGAGGGGGGTTGAGGAGGCGGTGGATGGGTGGATGTGGCGGTGTAGGTTGACGTGGCGGTGTAGGTGGAAGCGGCAGTGAAGGAGGAATAGGTAGCCAACACTGATTTGTGTTATTTTTTAATTTTAAATTTGGGGTATCCCCCAAAATATTGGGACATATAACAAAATAAAACAAAGAATAAGTGCACTTGAGTACAAGAATGGATGGTTGAGGCTGGTATAAATGTCTATTCTGCACAAGGTACGGACAAGTCCTGTGGGATCCATGCCTGGTTCATTTTAATAAACGTAAGCTTGTCCACATTGGCTGTGGCCTGTGATAATGCTCTCTGCTGTGCTAAACACACGTTCACACTATAAACTGGCTGCAGGTCAGCACCTCCAAGGCTTTCCACATTTTGGCCATGCTAACCCTGCCTTTTCAGGTGCTGGCGGTGCCCCAGCTGCGTTGGCGACCTCTTCCTCCTCCTCTGCCTTCGCCTTGTACTTCCACTGTGCCCCCGCTGTCAGGTGGGAATGCCATCAGCAGCGTTCGCTTGTAGTCGCGCATCTTCCGATCAGTAACAGATGTTTTCACAAAATTTAGTTACCTGTCAGCAATGCAGAGCAGGGGTTCATTCACGGCAAAAGGGGTTTCATTTCACCCAGCAATAGAACAGAGGATTTTGAGAGAACGAGGCCCATGTCACCCAGGCACAGCAGGGGTTCATTCACGGCAAAAGGGGGATCTTGTCACCCAGCAATAGAACAGAGGATTTTGAGAGATTTAGGCCCATGTCTCCCAGGCACAGCAGAGGTTTATTCATGGCAAAACTAGCTTCATGTCACCCAGCAGTAGAACAGAGGATTTTGAGAGATTTAGGCCCCTGTCATCCACGGCAAAACTAGCTTCTTGTCACCCAGCAATAGAACAGAGGATTTTGAAAGATTTAGGCCCCTGTCACCCAGGCACAGCAGGGGTTCATTCACGGCAAAAGTGGGTTCTTGTCACCCAGCAATAGAACAGAGGATTTTGAGAGATTTAGGCCCCTGTCACCCAGGCACAGCAGGGGTTTATTCACGGCAAAACTAGCTTCATGTCACCGAGCAATAGAACAGAGGATTTTGAGAGATTTAGGCCCCTGTCACACAGGCACAGCAGGGGTTTATTCACGGCAAAACTAGCTTCATGTCACCCAGCAATAGAACAGAGGATTTTGAGAGATTTAGGCCCCTGTCACCCAGGCAAAGCAGGGGTTCATTCACGGCAAAAGTGGGTTCTTGTCACCCAGCAACAGAACAGAGGATTTTGAGAGATTTAGGCCCCTGTTAACCAGGCACAGCAGGGTTTCATTCACTGCAAAACTAGCTTCATGTCACCTAGCAATAGAATACGGATTTTGAAAGATTTAGGCCCATGTCACCCAGGCAAAGCAGGCGTTCATTCACGGCAAAAGGGGGTTTATGTCACCTAGCAATAGAACAAATGACTTTGAGAAATTTAGGCCCCTGTCACCCAGGCACAGCAGGGGTTTATTCATGGCAAAACTAGCTTCATGTCACCCAGCAATAAAACAGAGGATTTTGAGAGATTTAGGCCCCTGTCACCGAGGCACAGCAGGGGTTTATTCACGGCAAAACTAGCTTCATGTCACCCAGCAATAGAACAGAGGATTTTGAGAGATTTAGGCCCCCGTCACCCAGGCACAGCAGGGGTTCATTCACGGCAAAAGGGGGTTCTTGTCACCCAGCAATAGAACAGAGGATTTTGAGAGATTAACAGCAATGGAGCGAGGCGCAGACATAGCGGAGTGCGCTTTGACTTGGGGGGAAGACCTCAGGCTAGGAAGGGGTTAAGGTCAGAAAGATTGTTGGGGGGAGGAGTGAGGTTTCGTGGGCTGTATATAGGGTCTGGGGGAGTGGTTTGGTAAGCATGCATCAGTGCAAGGCAGAGTGTTTTATTGGCAAGATGTCGTCGCTGGAGGACCTTTTGGCAGCGGTCAGGGCTGCAGTTCAGGAGCATGGTGCGGAGCGTCTGCAAGAGACCATTCAGGTGGCTCTTATCCCATCTTCCGTGGCAGCGGCGGCAGCGCGTCCCTACAGGGCCAGGAGGTCGGTCCCCCCTGAGCGACTGAGTCTGGAGTCTACCCCCCGGGTACGTCGGCGTCTCCGGAGTCCCCCTGTGAACCCTCCGCTGCGGTCTGCGGTGCCGGTGCCCAGCGCTGCACCTAGGCACAGCGGGAGGACTTCCTCTGTGCGCGGTGGAGCGGCGGGAGAGGGCCGGACTAACCCCGGTTCCGTCTCCCAGGCGACGAGAGGCAGAGATCGTGGGCATGCGGGTGTCTCCCCTGGGGTGGTCAGGCGTGGGGAGCGAACCCTTGCGGCCTTACCTGATGTTCGGAGGGGCAGTGCGGTCGGGCGGTCTGGCAGCCTGGGCCTCCTAGTAAGCAGGGCAGTGAGGTCTTCTGAGCCGCGGCTGGCAGCTTCCGGTCGGCAGCTGGAGCGCTCGAGGACTGACGAGCGTGGAGGAAGGGGACGTAATGCAAATGCGTCGCGGCCCCTGGCGGTGGGCCGGTGACATGGCAGTGTGGAGGGGAACATGGTGGTGGCCCTGCCTCCTGACCTCTTACAGCAGGACGCGGCTTTCAGCACTCATGCTAAAGAGCAGGTGATGATGGGGTTGTTGGAAGAGGAGAGTGAGCGGCCCTGTGTGGAGGCCGGTGCGGCGCGTGATTTCCTGGATGATGGTCACCTGCAGGTGCAGGGTGATGGGGAGCTGTCGCCATTGGAGGAAGGGGAGGTTGATCCGTGTGAAGATTCGGCGGCAGGCGCTATGGACGTCCCTCTGGGGGAAGAAGCCGTGCCGTGCAGGTTGACTACGCCACTGAGGACGTCTGGGAGGAGTTCCGCGGCTGCCGGTGATGTTATCCGGGAACGGCCAGGTGAGAGACCGGCGGGTCAGTGTCATGTTGTGGGGGGTGGGGGTGCTGTTGCTAATAATGTGGGGGGTTCTGATGTTTTGGTGCAGAAGGCATTGTCGGGTATGTTGTCCTTGTTGTCTCGATTGGGTTCTGGGTCTGCGGGGTCTCCGGTGCCAGACTGGGCTCCGGTAAAGGCTTTGGAGCAGGAGCAGGGTCTGGCGTGGGGTTCCTTGGGGGCCGGTGAGGACGGCATTGCGGTGGGTACCCAGGCAGCTGGGTCAAGTGTGGTAGCGAGCGTTGGGGGCGACGTGGGTGATGGTGTTCAGTTGGCGGATGCCGCTAAAGGGGAGATTTATGTGTGTTTTGAGGGGCTGCTGGGGGCTCACTTGAAGCAGGAGATTAAGGAAAAGATATGGAGGGATGAGTATGTGGAAATTTTTTCGTTGCTTCCGTTGGAGAAGTTTTATTTGGATAGGGGTAAGCCGGACGAGAGTAGAAGGAGGAGGAAGAAAGGAGGCGGTACAGGCTGATTCCGCGTACCTTTTAAAATTGGCTTCAAGCCTTTACAATTTTGGCTAGTGTAGTTGGGGAGAAGGCGCCTGAGCACTGCTCTGCACTCTTCTGTTATATGGATGCTATCGGTGAGGCGCATCGGACATATGGGGGTGTGGCGTGGCTTAGTTATGACGAGCAGTTCCGGCAGCGGAAGGCGGTCAGGCCTAGCACTCGTTGGGACCACAAGGATATTGGTCTGTGGATGCGATTGATGGCGGCACCGAGGGTGGTCCTCAACCCTTTCGTGGGGGGGCCGGGGGTGTCTCGGCCTTGGAGTCTTCTGGGGGTAGCAGGAGGGGTTGTTGTTGGCAGTACAATGAAGGGCATTATAGGTTCTTATCCGACTGCCGGTACAAACATGAGTGCTCCAGTTGTGGCGGTTCCCATAGCTTGTCGCAGTGTTTCAAGCGGGGCAAGGGTAAGGGATCCGAGGTTGTGCAGAAGAGGGGTGACGCCGGTGAGGGTGGACGAGATGGAGCCGTATTTAAGGATGTATCCAAATAAGGAGGCTGCGCAGTTGTTGTTGGCAGGGTTTACCAAGGGTTTTGTTATTCCATGCGGTTTGGTTGGTGTGAGTCGGGCTCTGCGGAATTTGTCTTCGGCGTTGCGCCATCCGGCCGTGGTGAGGGACAAGATTGCGGGGGAAATTGCTGCTGGCAGGGTTGTGGGCTCCTTTGTGGAGTGTCTCCTTTGGGTTTAGTTCCTAAGAAGGAGCCTAATAAGTTTCGGCTTATTCATCATTTGTCCTATCCGCTTGGTGGGTCAGTGAATGATGGTATAGCGGATAAGTTGTGCTCAGTTTCGTACACGTCTTTCGATAAGGCGGTGCGGTGGGTACGACGTTTTGGGCAGGGCGCCCTACTTGCGAAAACGGACATTGAGGCCGCCTTTTGGTTGTTGCCTATTCACCCTGATAGCTTGCATTTACTTGGTTTTCAGTGGGATAGCTGTTATTACGTTGATGGTTGTTTGCCGATGGGTTGTGCGATTTCGTGTTCATTGTTTGAGTCGTTCAGTTCTTTTCTGGAATGGGTGATAAAGAAGGAGGCGGGTTGGAGTTCGGTCTTGCACTACCTAGATGATTTTCTGTTTTTGGGTCCGGCTGGATCTAGGGTGTGTTCTGTTTTGTTGCATACCATGGAGAGGGTGGCGGCGCGTTTTGGTATTCCGCTGGCGGCTGATAAGACGGAGGGCCCTTCCACGGTTATAAGGTTTTTGGGGATTGAGATTGACAGTGTGGCCATGGAGTGTCGTCTGCCTGTTGATAAGGTGTCTGATCTGTTGGATTAGGTGGTGTTCTTTCGGAAGGCGAAGAAGGTCCAGCTCAAGCGGGTCCAATCGGTTTTAGGTAAATTGAATTTCGCTTGTCGCATCTTGCCAATGGGGCAGGTGTTTTGTCGTCGTTTGGTGCTTGCAACGGCGGGTGTTGCTGCACCTTTTCATTATTTGCGTTTGCCTGCTGTGGTGAAGGAGGATTTAGTGGTGTGGGAGGCTTTTTTGTCGGAATACAATGGCCGGTCTGTGTGGATGGAGTGGGGGTTGGTAGTGTTGATTTGGAATTGTTCTCTGACGCGTCGGGTTCGTTTGGCTATGTTTTTTTTTGTAAGGGTCAATGGAGTGCGGGAGCGTGGCCGGTTGAATGGAGGCAGGCCGGTTTCCTCACTAACTTGGTCTTGTTGGAGCTTTTTCCTATTGTTTTGGATACTGAGTTGTGGGGGGACTGGCTTAGGAACTGGCGGGTTCGTTTCTACTGTGATAATATCGGTGTTGTTCAGGCAATTAACAGCCAGACGGCGAACTCGCCTCCGGTTTTGAATTTGCTGCGGCATCTAGTATTGCGGGGTTTGCAGTTGAATGCATGTTTTGCTGCAGTGCATGTGCCTGGAGTGGATAACTCACTTGCCGATTCCCATTCTCGCTTTCAGTGGGATTGTTTTCGCGGCCTGGCGCCGGGTGCGATGTCATGGGGTTGCCCTGCCCCCAGTGGCTCTGGAGCATGGCCTTGGGGTGTCGGCGGGCCTGATTAGACAGTCTCTGAGTAGAGGTACGTGGTCGGCCTATTCTTCAGTGTGGGCGTTGTGGGAGGAATTGATTGAACGGATGGGTGGTTGCAGTTCTTTTGAGGATTTTAGGATGTTGTTGGTTTTTTGTGTGGGTCAGTTTTATGCGGCTGGTTTGTCGATTTCAGTTGCGTCAAAGAGGGTAGCGGCTGTTGCTTTCTGGTTGCGCTTGAGGGGCTTGGCCGACGTGTCTAGGTGTTTTATGGTGCGGCAGGCCTTGAAGGGTTACCGTCGTAGTGTGGTACGGAAGGATAGTCGGAGGCCGGTTTCTTTTGCAGTGTTGCAGTTGCTGTGGAAGGAAGCGGGGTTGGTTTGTAGGTCGGCGTACGAGGTGTGTCTGTTTAGGGCGGCGTTTGCATTGGCCTTTTTCGGGGCTTTTCGGATTTCTGAGTTGGTGGCAGCAAGTCGCACGAGTGGGGGCGGTTTGTTGTGGGAGGACGTTGTGCTGGTGGATGGTGCTTTGAGATGTCTGCTTCGCAAGTCTAAGACAGATCAGGAGGGTAAGGGCGTGGTTGTATGGCTTAGGCCGCTTGCAGAGTCGGTTGTTTGCCCAGTGCGTTGTGTCAGGGAATTTTTGCCATTGCGGATGGGCGGGGTCCCGGTCCGTTGCTTGTTCATGTGGATGGTTCGTGTTTGTCTCGGTTTCAGTTTGTGGCTGTTTTTAGGAGATGTTTGTCGTCTGCGGGTCTTCCTGCAAAGGATTTTGCATCACACTCATTTAGGATTGGGGCCACGACTGAGGCTTCCAGGTGGGGCCTTGGAGAGGAGGTTATAAAGCGTATAGGGCGGTGGGAGTCTGATTGTTTCCGTTCATATGTTAGGCCTCATCTCTTATAGTGTTTGGGGGTGGAATTGTTTTCATTGGATTATTTGTGTGGATTGGAGTTGGCGGCTCCTTGTCTTGCATGGATTTTTGGGCATTCGTACGTCTACTGGGGGGCTTTGCGAGCTGATGTTCGGCGGAACGGCCGTCAATTGGGTTTTTCGATGGATGAATTGCAAGTCCGGTGGATTGGTGTAAGGGGGCTTCTCTGGGGGCGGGTTTTGCCTGAAATCCATACGAACGTCCTGTTGGATCGCTCGCCTGATATTTTGGTTTTGCATGTGGGTGCCAATGATTTGGGGGTACGTCGGTCGCGGAACGTGATTCGGGACATTAAGTTGGACGTGTTGCGTTTGTTGTCGGATTTTCCGGATTTGCTGTTGGTGTGGTCGGAGGTAGTTGCGAGGAGTAGTTGGCATTTTGCAAGGTCGGTGGAGCGAATCAACAAAGCTCGGGCGAAGTTAAACAAGGAGGTGGGGTGTTTTGTTCGCAGGCAAGGTGGTGTTGTGGTTCGTCATCGGGAATTGGAGGCGGCGTCGCCTCAATTCTTGAGATCTGATGGCGTGCATCTTAATGATGTAGGGATTGACATGTGGGCCTTCAGGAGGGGCTGGAGACGGCTCTTAGGGTGTGGCAGGACGCCCACAGGTGAGGTGTCACCAGTGGTCTTCTGGTGGCTGATTGATATGAGATCCTGGGGGAGCAATACAATGGTTTAAGAGATGCAGGACATGTTGGAGCCTGTATCTCACGTGGTTTGTGAATGCCGAGGATGGGGCTCCTGTTTGGGCTAAAAGGTCTACAGGAGGAGATACTTGGATACTTCAAGGATTTGGTGCCCTTGGGTCGGTGAGTGCGGCCAAGGGTAATTTTGAAGTATAAGGAGAGATGGTTACGGAACATACCGCTTGTTTGGGTTGCCCTCCAGGATCCTTGTTACGGTACAGTGGCTCATAATGTTGAAGGATGTATTAAAGTGATTGTTGTTATTATTTTATTTGTGTGTACAATAAAGTTGGCCGTAATGGTCATTTTACCAAGCAAGAAGATGTCAGCGTGGTTATTGGTAAGGAATAGGGCTTATTGAGTATAGCCTGAGGAGAAATCTTCCATCCTTGTAAGTCATAACAGCAATGGAGCGAGGCGCAGACATAGCGGAGTGCGCTTTGACTTGGGGGGAAGACCTCAGGCTAGGAAGGGGTTAAGGTCAGAAAGATTGTTGGGGGGAGGAGTGAAGTTTTGCGGTCTGTATATAGGGTCTGGGGGAGTGGTTTGGTAAGTAGGCGTCAGTGCAAGGCAGAGTGTTTCCCGCCCTCCCGCCCTTATTTTGGTAGATTGAGGTAAGTGTGGTAGGTGGAATTGGGGCTGATTGATATGAGATCCTGGGGGAGCAATACAATGGTTTAAGAGATGCAGGACATGTTGGAGCCTGTATCTCATGTGGTTTGTGAATGCCGAGGATGGGGCTCCTGTTTGGGCTAAAAGGTCTACAGGAGGAGATACTTGGATACTTCAAGGATTTGGTGCCCTTGGGTCGGTGAGTGCGGCCAAGGGTAATTTTGAAGTATAAGGAGAGATGGTTATGGAAGATACCGCTTGTTTGGGTTGCCCTCCAGGATCCTTGTTACGGTACAGTGGCTCATAATGTTGAAGGATGTATTAAAGTAAATGTTGTTATTATTTTATTTGTGTGTACAATAAAGTTGGCCGTAATGGTCATTTTACCAAGCAAAAAGATGTCAGCGTGGTTATTGGTAAGGAATGGGGCTTAGTGAGTATAGCCTGAGGAGAAATCTTCCATCCTTGTAAGTCATTAGGCCCCTGTCACCCAGGCACAGCAGAGGTTTATTCATGGCAAAACTAGCTTCCTGTCACCTAGCAATAGAACAGAGGATTTTAAAAGATTTAGGCCCCTGTCACCGAGGCACAGCAGGGGTTCATTCACGGCAAAACTAGCTTCATGTCACCCAGCAAAAGAAAAGAGGATTTTGAGAGATTTAGGCCCCTGTCACCCAGGCACAGCAGGAGTTTATTCACTGCAAAACTAGCTTCATGTCACCCAGCAATAGAACAGAGGAATTTGAGAGATTTAGGCCCCTGTCTCCCAGGCACAGCAGGGGTTTATTCACGGCAAAACTAGCTTCATGTCACCCAGCAATAGAACAGAGGATTTTGAGAGATTTAGGCCCCTGTCACACAGGCACAGCAGGGGTTCATTCATGGCAAAAGTGGGTTCTTGTCACCCAGCAATAGAATAGAGGATTTTGAGAGATTTAGGACTCTGTCACCCAGGCACAGCAGGGGTTTATTCACGGCAAAACTAGCTTCATGTCACCCAGCAATAGAACAGAGGATTTTGAGAGAGTAAGGCCCCTGTCACCCAGGCACAGCAGGGGTTCATTCACGGCAAAAGGGGGTTCATGTCACCCAGCAATAGAACAGAGGATTTTGAGATATTTAGGCCCCTGTCACCCAGGCACAGCAGGGGTTTATTCACGGCAAAACTAGCTTCATGTCACTCAGCAATAGAACAGAGGATTTTGAGATATTTAGGCCCCTGTCACACAGGCACAGCAGAGGTTTATTCACAGCAAAACTAGCTTCATGTCACCCAGCAATAGAAAAGAGGATTTTGAGAGATTTAGGCCCCTGTCACCCAGGCACAGCAGGGGTTTTCACGGCAAAAGGAGGTTCATGTCACCCAACAATAGAACAGAGGATTTTAAAAGATTTAGGCCCCTGTCACCCAGGCACAGCAGGGGTTTATTCACGGCAAAACTAGCTTCATGTCACCCAGCAATAGAACAGAGGATTTTGAAAGATTTAGGCCCCTGTCACCCATGCACAGCAGGGGTTTATTCACTGCAAAACTAGCTTCATGTCACCCAGCAATGGAACAGAGGATTTTGAGAGATTTAGGCCCCTGTCACCCAGGCATAGAGGGGGTTCATTCACGGCAAAAGTGGGTTCTTGTCACCCAGCAATAGAACAGAGGATTTTGAGAGATTTAGGCCCCTGTCACCCAGGCACCGCAGGGGTTCATTCACGGCAAAAGTGGGTTCTTGTCACCCAGCAATACAACAGAGGATTTTGAGAGATTTAGGCCCCTGTCACCCAGGCACAGCAGGGGTTCATTCACGGCCAAAACTAGCTTTATGTCACCCAGCAATAGAACAGAGGATTTTGAAAGATTTAAGCCCCTGTCACTCAGGCACAGCAGGGGTTCATTCACGGCAAAAGTGTGTTCTTGTCACTCAGGAATATAACAGAGGATTTTGAGAGATTTAGGCCCCTGTCTCCCAGGCACAGCAGGGGTTTATTCACGGCAAAACTAGCTTCATGTCACCCAGCAATAGAACAGAGGATTTTGAGATATTTAGGCCCCTGTCACCCAGGCACAGCAGGGGTTCATTCACAGCAAAAGGAGGAGGAGCTGTGTTTCTGCCTCTGTGCTGCACTCTGTGAGAGGATCCAGAGCCTGACATCGTGTGCTGGGGGATACGCTGCCCTTTCCCCAGGGGGTGGCGTGTTCTCCAGGTATAAATTCTCGAGCCCCTGACTGCCGCCGTTTATCTACACGTACCGGCAGCCATAGTGGAACCCCGCGTGCGGCAGGAAGACCCCCTGAAACTGGAGACTTACCTCCTGATTCTCCAGCATCAAGAAACAGCCGCAATGTGACATTGGCGGCCAGTGGAAAGCCTCAGAGAACCCCGCAGCGTGCGGCTGCAAAGCCGCAGGGAACAGGTGATAGCCCCACTCAGACTGCGGGCAGGAGAGGAGCAGCAACCAGGAGCAGCAGAGATCCACTGCAGGAATCCCTGTGTGACTCCAGCAATGCACCGGGCGGGGTCAGGAGAGGTCCTGGGAGGAAAACAAGCCTAGGATCCTCTCTGAGCTCCTCTTCAGAGCAGATAACTCTGCACCCAGGAAAGCTGGATGAAAAAGAAAGGCCCGCTGCTGAGCAGGCAGCGGGTGAGCAGAGAGCAGAGCCGGCGGGTCAGGTTGCTGAACAAGCAGCCTGCAAAGTCTCTGGACCAGGAAAAGCTGCAGGAATGGAGCCTGGAACCCCAAAGGGTGAGGTATGTGAAGCTGGGAGTAGTGTTTCTGTGCCTCAGCCCAGAAGGGGTGCTTCAGGTGTAACTAGCAGTGACTTAGCTCCTGGTGTGGTTGCTGGTGTTTCTGGCTCTTCTCCTGGTATCTCCTCTGGTGTACAAGCTGGAGAGGCCAGGAGACTGTTTAATTGGGGTGTCATGAGTCCCACTGAAACACCCTCATTATACTCATCAAGGGTGGCGTATTTTTTAAACCAGTATGAGGAGGTAAAGAAGCAATTAAAACGACTTAAATTGCAGTATAAGAATGTGAAAGCGGTCCTCTCCTCCAGGCTGGAGAAGCTGGAGGAGGAGATTGCGACTTTGGAGGAAAAGAGGGCCTCTATAGTGAAAAATGGAGGGCCGTTTATGGAAAAATTTAAAAATTACTGTCGGTTTGAAAGCATGTCTGGCTCCAGTCCGTTAGGGCTGCGGTCTGGAAGCCAGAGGACGGTGAAGGAGTCGGCGGTGGAATCAGAGGTGGACTCATTACCGGGTGGCCAAGGGGACCCCTCTGAACCAGTTATGTCATCCTCTGGGGATGAAGGCAGGTCTGGGGGGAGACTAATGGTGGAGATCAGGCAGCTGGAATCCCCAGTGGGCAAATTGTATTTCGGTGATGAGGAGGTCCCGGAGGACGAGGTGGTAAAAGAAAAGAAAAAGAAGATCATAAAAGAAGAAGTATTACGTTTTGTGCCTTCTGAACCCATTGCTGAGCCCAGCCCGGTTCCTGTAGTGGAATCAGGCCAAACAGCACGGGAGAATGAATCTGAGATGGTGGCAGAAGGTGTCCCCCTTTCCTGCAGTGGAAAGGAGAACACAGGAGCAGACAGGGTTAAAACCCCTGACAGTGTTGCGGACAAGGTGAAGGATGGAATGGCTGCGGACAAGGCTCAGAAAAAGGCATTAGAAAGGGCCAGGGCAAAATCTGGAAGGTTTATAAAGACACCAGTAAAGAAACCAGTAAAGAAACCATTAAAGTCTGTGGAGGTTGCAGAATCTTCAGGGACTGTGCGGGCTGCAGAGAGGGTGAGGGGTGTGGAGGATAAGAGGTCCTCTGCAGTTCCTGAAATGGGGGGGCCCTTCAAACCCTGCCCCCAATGACGCCAGTACTTCTCTAGGGAACCCGACCAGTCTGAGGGGAGTGAAGAGCGATGGGATTGTAAGCAAGGTAAAAGATGTTGCGAGTGGTAACTTAGGAAGAGACGCAAATGAGAGTATGAATGAGAGTATGAATGAGAGTATGAATGAGGACATTGTTACAAATAAGGATGGAAATAGTGAAATGAATGGCGAGGCAAATGAAGATATAACTGGTGAGAGTATGAACGAGGAATTGGTAGCTGCTTATGCAGCAGATACGGAAGTCGAGGAGGAAGAGGCTGAGGAAGAGGCTGACGGGAGGAGGCAGGTTGCAAGGGAAGCAGGGGATTGTGTAAGTCCAAATAGGAGATCATATGCTAGTGTGGCTGCAGGTGACTCTTTGCCCAGGGAATCAGGTAATGGTAACTTGCAACGGCGCCTCTTGGAGGCTTTGAGGAAGGGGAAAGAGACTTCCATGCAGGTGGAGGGTGAACCGGTTAACCTGTCTTTTTGGACAGAGAGACATGGTCTGAGAACCTTCCGAGAGGAAAGAGCGGGAGAGACCGTTTGGTCTCCTCTTGGAGGAGTGAAGAAGCAACGCCTTCTAGGAAAGACGTTGTAGAGCTTCTCCTGGGGATGGGCTTTGTGGCAAATGACATCTTTGCCCTAATCCATCCCTACGGCACCAAGAGTTTTCATGTTAGTTTTGTTAGACCAGAGGGGCTTGAGCTCTTCTGGTCTAAATATGAACTGGCAAAGAACACCCCGGCCTGGCGGGGATTTTCTGTCCAGGCTATAACCCGCCAGACGATGGTCAAGAAAGTGACGGTATTAACCTGTAACGAATCACTTTCTAGCATGGACATTATGACATGGCTCAGTCGTTATGGCGAGGTTGGACAATTCCCCGCCAAAGTTTTGGATGATCACGGCATCTGGTCAGGTGCCTGGACCTTCAGCGTAAAGCTGAGGTCACAGGGCAACTCAGTTGCTCATATCCCCTCCTCTGCTTTCTTGGGTAGAGATAGAATTATGGTTTTCTATCAGGGACAGCCGAAGGTCTGCTATAGGTGTGGTAGTCCCACCCACTTTAGCTTTAGCGCACAATGCGACGTTCGCAAGTGTGCAAAGTGTGGGGACATTGGCCATCTTGTTGCATCCTGTAGACGGATTCGGTGTAACCTGTGCGGGGACCTGGGTCATCCCTTCAGCCGTTGTCCGCTTGCCTTTTCCAACAAGGCTCAGGGCCGGGCCCGGACTCAAGCGGATGCTAGCCATGAAGCTGGGTCTGTTGTTGAAGAAGGGCCTGCTGCCGGTACTGGGCCGGTTGGTGAAGGGACGAGTGCCGGTGATACCAGCACTGGAAGAAGCAGACAGGGTACAGTTAAGAACTTAAGGCCTTCCAAGATTAAACGGCAAGAAAAACGCCGTAGAGATAGGGAGCAGGCGGCAGCTGGTCCCTTGGTTGATCCTCTGGCAGGCCTTTTGGCTGGGGATCCAGGTTGTAGCGACCCAGGGTACAGCGATGAGGAGGGAGGACCTGGGGTTCAGCCTGAGGAAGCCAACCCCTCTGCTACATCCGCATCCTCGTACGGCGAAAGCATGGATGAGGATTACAGGATGTGGTTGAGGGATAGGAGGAACAAACGGAGCAAGAGGAAAAAGAAAGGAGAGGGTCGCAAGCCCTCTCTGGAGTGGGATTCATCTGTCCCACTCACCCTTGACCAGATGCCAGAGGAAGAATTAGTCGGGGCCCCTCCTGTGGATCTCTCCAACCGGTATCAGGTCCTTGACGAGGATCCCCCAACTCCAGTTGGGGAGGAGGAGGATGTGGTACTGGAGGGCGCAAAGGCCTCCTCGCAGGTTGCCGGGCCCTGCCCTCCTTCTTCTGGAGGGGGGGCTAAGCCTGATTCTGTGGGCAAACAGAACGGTATGGATGTATCAGTGTGTCTGAAAAGGCAAAAGGAAAATGAAGGATCAGGAGATAATGATGAGGAGAGTGGTGGTGGAGGGGGGAAAAAGAAAGCTATCCAACTCGATCATGTATGATGGCGGAACTCACCCTGGGGGTCCCCAGAGGTGGGCTGGATGCTGATGGCGTCGTCTTGAGTAGAATAGTTGAGGAAGCTCGTCTGGTGGATGCTCATTTACGGCACAAACCGGATCACGTGGTTTTCACCTTTAATCAGGGAAATCGTAGGTCTAGAATAGATAGGTTTTATTTGAAGGAGGAGGCTGTTTTTTCGGCTTTACAAGCTGAGGAAATGGAATTCTCCGATCACTGTTTAATTAGTTTCTCTCTGAATGTTACAGAGACTCCCCGCATGGGAAAAGGAATATGGAAGTTGAATTCGTCTCTCCTGAAAGAAGCGATGGTAAGACAATCCTTTGAGGATTTCCTTCAGAGCCAGGTACCTTTGGTGGACATGTGCAACAGTAAGTCGGAGTGGTGGGAGATGTTTAAAAAAAGGACGGCAAGGTTTTTCCGAAAGCTCTCTAACCTCAGGAGCTGGGACAGATACCGTCTGTACCAGGAACTGAGGAAGAAACTTGAAAGACTTGTGTCGACGGGAGATAGCCGCGAGGATATCTCTCGTGTGAAATCCTTGCTCAAGAGGTGTCAGTATGATAGGTACGCCTCTTTGGTTACCGAGAGGGATTTCGGGAAATACCGCTCGCCCGACCCTTACGGGAACTGTAAGATGACAGTAAGAAGTAAACTAGTGTTGGGCCTGGTTGACAGTACGGGCTCCCTGAATAGGTCCAAATCACGGATCCTGGAGGTCGTCAGGTCTCTCACCTCTTGGGTAGGAAAGAACTAAATCGGGACAGTCTTTCAGCTTTCTTGGCTGGGGCGATTCCCGGGGCGGGAATGGACCCCTCTCTTGATATTTTGACAGAACCTATCAGGGAAGAGGAAGTGAGACTGGCCATTGATGGGCTTAGGCCCAAAAAATCGCCAGGTCCGGATGGCTTAACATCCGAGTGGTATAAGACTTTTAGGGAACAATTAGTTCCTCTCTTGACCGAGGTGTATAATGAATGTCTTTCCTCGGGCACTCTGCCAAGGTCAATGGGTAAGTCCGCCCTGATTCTTCTGTCAAAGGGTAAGGATCCGTCCCGCATTGAGAATTGGAGACCCATATCGCTTCTCAATGTGGACAGAAAGATTTTGGCAAAGATACTCTTCTGCAGATTGGCGAAATTTGCGCCGAAGTTTTTTTCGGGGTCCCAGCATTGTTCAGTTCCCGGGCGGAGCGCTTTTAGCGCCGTTCTCAGTGTCCGAGAGGCCGTGGAACGGGGCAGGGCGGGTCTTTGGAAGGGGCTTTTGTTATCCCTGGATCAGGCTAAGGCTTTTGACCGAGTGAATCACGAATACCTGTGGTCTGTCCTCTTGTGGTATGGTCTACCCGGGAGGTTTGTAGATTGGCTAAAAACCTTGTACAAAGGGGCCGAGAGTTTCCCGTTGGTTAATGGTTGGCTGGGTCGTCCTTTTGAGGTGGCTTCCGGTGTCCGCCAGGGATGTCCTTTAAGCCCTCTGCTGTACGTGTTTGCAATCGATCCTTTCATCAGAAGGGTAGATCGTGGACCGTTGGCGGGGGTGAGGATGGAACTGGCGGTGGGGGGGCCATCTCTGAAGGTGGTAGCGTATGCCGATGATGTCTCTATTTTTACCTCTTCGGAAGAGGAGGTGGGATGGGTGATGTCGGAGGTGAATCGCTATTCGGAAGTTTCCGGGTCCCAGATTAACCGGGACAAATGTGAGACTCTCTGGCTGGGGGAAGGGGATCCTGTCTTCGATCTCCAGGGCACTCTTCCAGAACCCCAGAAATCAGTAAAGATCTTAGGCATCAACTTTGGCCAAGATGAGGATTATCATCAACAAAATTGGGAGGGTAGACTGAAAGATGTCGCCCAAAAGGTGGACCGCTGGAAGGGGTGGTCTTTATCCCTCAGGGAAAGGGTTCACTTGTGCAAAGCTTACCTGATTCCTGTGCTTTTATATCTGAGCAGTGTCTGTGTCTTGCCAGGCTCTCTCTGGGCAACGGTCTACAGCCTCTTTTTCCAGATGTTATGGGGAAATAGGCTGAACCTAATCAGGAGAGAGGTGACTTACCGCACAAGGAGACTAGGCGGGTTGGATATGGTCAACCCAGTGGTATTTTTAACAAATACCTTCTTGAAAATAAACATTGCAAATCTCTGGAAAGAGAGGGCTCCTTTGTGGGTAATTTCCTGTAGGGAATGGTTCCGGCCCTTCTTCCAGGAATGGGAGACAGGAGGGCGTGTGAAAGACCTGCGTGCGTCACATGGACATCTCCCGGCTTACGTTGCCCCGGTTCTGAAGATCATAAGGCGGTGGGGCCTGAGAAGGACTGAGATAGAGACCATGTCGAGGGGTTCCCTTGACAGGGGGGTCCTGTCTTCTTTCTTCCAGGCGCCGCTGGCCTTGAAGGATTGCCCAAGTCAGGATCTGGAGGGTGGGCTACTTTTGCTTAATTCAGAAAGGATCCCTAAGAAGGTTTGGGATGTGACTTGGCGCTGCTTTCATGGAAAGCTATATGTAAGGGATAATATGAAGTGCAGGAACCCCGAGGAAAGGGGTTGTCCCCGGGAGGGGTGTGGGGGCGTGCTGGAAAGCATGGACCACTTCCTGCTTCACTGTCCCTTTAATATAGAGGTGTACAAAAGGGTGGGGGCTTCCATCGGTTGGCCCAGGCTGGCCGCCTTGTCTTATGCGGAATGGGCCTATGGCGCATTCAAAGACCTTGGTGGGAGGGACCGTCGCACTTTATTTTTAGTCAGTGCAGTGGTTAGGCATCACATCTGGTGTGCACGGTGTCTAGTGTCGACGAGTCGCAAAATTCTCCCAGTGGAAACGGTACATAGGAACATTAGGGGTGACCTGGTGAAGGTGCGCTCTCTGGAGTATGAAAAGTGGGGGGACCCCAAGGCCTCTCGCCTGTGGAGGGGCTTTTGTTTTGGGGTTCCCTGACTGAGTAATACTCCTTGTCCTGGTGGTGGGCTGATCTAGAAGACACAGTTAGAGTTTTGTTTTGTTTTAAGAATAGGATGAAAAGGCTTACAGGCTACTGAACCATAGCCGACAAGTTGTGGGAAGTGTTCGGTGTTGTAGATTTTGGAAAGTAGTTAATTTGTACTGTATTATATTATATTAAGTTATGTTGTAATAATATGTTGTATTATATTAGTAGAGGTGTAGTGGGGCTTAGTTAGGTTGGGAGGGGGGTGTGAGGGGAGGAGGTGGGGTATATGTATATATGTGTATATAAGGGGGGGATATATATATAAAAAAAAAAAATTTATAAAAGAAAAACATATAAAAAAATAAATAAAATGTGTATGTATATATATGTATGTGTATGTATGTATGTATGTATGTATGTATATATATATATATATATGTATATATATAAAAAATAAAATAAAAAAAATAATAATAATAATTGTGTGTGATACAAACTGGTCGACCCCAGTCCAACTGGGGATGAACTTACGGACTGACAGAGCTCAGGGTTTTCTTTTCCCTTTGAACTTTGAGGGTGGTCAGTTTGTCCGTTTGCAGTGGGGGTTGGTGAAGGGTTTAATAGTTAGTATTTAAGTTAAGGTTTCTGCTTGTGTTTTGTATATTTGTTTTTTATATACGGCTGGCATATAATTATTACATTTTGTATATATGTCTGTATATATGTTTTGTATAAATGGATTTTAGATGAGCATGAAAGCATTTTAATATGTAAATATGTAAAATAGGGGGTTTTGGGGTGGGAGACTGGTCGGGTAAGGGAATAGTATTTTTGCTAGACTCTGTGTTATGTCACTTGTTTGGTTTATTGCTATGTTTGGATAAGTTTTCCATTATGTAAGTTATTTATTTATATTTTAATAAAAAAGTCCAGCAATAGAACAGAGGATTTTGAGAGATTTAGGCCCCTGTCACCCAGGCACAGAAGGGTTCATTCACGGCAAAAGTGGGTTCTTGTCACCCAGCAATAGAACAGAGGATTTTGAGAGATTTAGGCCCCTGTCTCCCAGGCACAGCAGGGGTTCATTCACGGCAAAAGAGGGTTCATGTCACCCAACAATAGAACAGGATTTTAAGAGATTTAGGCCCCTGTCACACAGGCACAGCAGGGGTTTATTCACGGCCAAAACTAGCTTCATGTCACCCAGCAATAGAACAGAGGATTTTGAAAGATTTAGGCCCCTGTCTCCCAGGCACAGCAGGGGTTCATTCACGGCAAAAGAGGGTTCATGTCACCCACCAATAGAACAGGATTTTAAGAGATTTAGGCCCCTGTCACACAGGCACAGCAGAGGTTTATTCACGGCCAAAACTAGCTTCATGTCACCCAGCAATAGAACACAGGATTTTGAAAGATTTAGGCTCCTGTCACTCAGGCACAGCAGGGGTTCATTCACGGCAAAAGTGGTTTCTTGTCACCCAGCAATAGAACAGAGGATTTTGAGAGATTTAGGCCCCTGTCTTTCAGGCACAGCAGGGGTTTATTCACGGCAAAACTAGCTTCATGTCACCCAGCAATAGAACAGAGGATTATGAGAGATTTAGGCCCCTGAAACCCAGGCACAGCAGGGGTTCATTCATGGCAAAAGAGGGTTCATGTCACCCAACAATAGAACAGAGGATTTTGAGAGATTTAGGCTGGGTTCACACGAGCGTGTCCGGATTAGTTCCGGATGCGTCCCGGTGTGTTGCGGCAAACCCGCGCGAGTAGGAATGCAATTGCAGTCAGTTTTGACTGCGATTGCGTTCCGATGTTCAGTTTTTATCGTGCGTGTGCAATGTGTTTTGCACGCGCGTGATAAAAAACCGACTGTGGTACCCAGACCCGAACTTCTTCACAGAAGTTCAGGTTTGGGTTCGGTGTTGTGTAGATGTTATTATTTTCTCTTATAACATGGTTATAAGGGAAAATAATAGCATTCTGAAAACAGAATGCATAGTAAGTGATCAGTTGAGGGTTAAAAAAAAAAAAAAAAAATTAACTCACCTTCTCCGTTTGTTCGCGTAAGTACCGGTCTCTTCTTTACTTCTCAAAAGATGAACTATGGGCTAAAGGACCTTTGGTGACGTCAGATCACATGCTCCAATCACATGGTACATCACCGCGGTGATGGACCATGTGATTGGAGCATGTGATCTTACGTCACCAAAGGTCCTTTAGCCCATAGTTCATCTTTTGAGAAGTAAAGAAGAGACCGGGACTTACGCGAACAAACGGAGAAGGTGAGTTAATTTTTTTTATTTTTTTTAACCCTCAACTGATCACTTACTATGCATTCTGTTTTCAGAATGCTATTATTTTCCTTTATAACCATGTTATAAGGGAAAATAATACAGTGAATAGACTGTCACCTAGCAACCATGCGTGAAAATCGCACAGCATCCGCACTTGCTTGCGGATGCTTGCGATTTTCACGCAACTCCATTCACTTCTATGGGGCCTGCGTTGCGTGAAAAACGCAGAATATAGAGCATGCTGCGATTTTCACGCAACGCACAAGTGACGCGTGAAAATCACCGCTCATCTGAACAGCCCCATAGAAATGAATGGGTCAGGATTCAGTGCGGGTGCAATACGTTCACCTACCGCATTGCACCCGCGCGGAATACTCGCCCGTGTGAACGCAGCCTTAGGCCCCTGTCACACAGGCACAGCAGGGGTTTATTCACGGCAAAACTAGCTTCATGTCACCCAGCAATAGAACAGACGATTTTGAGAGATTTAGGCCCCTGTCACCAAGGCACAGCAGGCTTTTATTCACTGCAAAACAAGCTTTATGTCACCGAGCAATAGAACAGAGGATTTTGAGAGATTTAGGCCCCTGTCACCCAGGCACAGCAGGGGTTCATTCATTTCAAAACTAGCTTCATGTCACCTAGCAATAGAACAGAGGATTTTAACAGATTTATGCCCCTGTCACCCAGGCACAGCAGGGGTTCATTCACGGCAAAACTAGCTTCATGTCACCCAGAAATAGAACAGAGGATTTTGAGAGATTTAGGCCCCTGTCACCCAGGCACAGCAGGGGTTCATTCACTACAAAACTAGCTTCATGTCACCCAGCAATAGAACAGAGGATTTTGAGAGATTTAGGCCCATGTCACCCAGGCACAGCAGGGGTTCATTCATGGCAAAAGTTAGTTCTTGTCACCCAGCAATAGAACAGAGGATTTTGAATGATTTAGGCCCCTGTCTCCCAGGCACAGCAGGGGTTTATTCACGGCAAAACTAGCTTCATGTCACCCAGCAATAGAACAGAGGATTTTGAGAGATTTAGGTCCCTGTCACCCAGGCAAAGCAGGGGTTCATTCACAGCAAAAGTGGGTTCTTGTCACCCAGCAACAGAACAGAGGATTTTGAGAGATTTAGGCCCCTGTCACCCAGGCACAGCAGGGGTTCATTCACTGCAAAACTATCTTCATGTCACCCAGCAATAGAACAGAGGATTTTGAAAGATTTAGGCCCCTGTCACCCAGGCACAGCAGGGGTTCATTCACTGCAAAACTATCTTCATGTCACCCAGCAATAGAACAGAGGATTTTGAAAGATTTAGGTCATTGTCACCCAGGCACAGCACGGGTTTATTCACGCCAAAAGTTGGTTCTTGATGCAATAAGCAGGACACTGGGTCAGTTGCGGCTGCTATGAAGTGGGTCAGATTTAGGTGTGAATAAGTTTGTGACGCCAGTTGCAGCTTGCGCAGGTACTGTAGAAGCGCCCCTTAAGATGGTATAGCTCATGTACTAGGTTAGGAATGCCAGAGGGGGATATTGTCTCTGTATTGTGTCAACGGTGTCTCCTACCTCTAGTACGGCTGGACTCCTGTATCCTGGCTCACATACAACAAAATTGAGTGCTGTAAATAGGAGTAATGGAGGAATGATGGAATTCCACACAGAAAATAGGGTCCAACTTGTCTTTACTTGCTGTTATTATATGCAGCTTTAGATCCATACAATTTACAGCAATAGTCTAGAGTCCCAGCAGGTGTTGGCAATATGTGGCAGGAATTATATATATATTCTGCATCTGGTACATACGCCTTTAAGAATCTAACAGGTATCTATCTTCTGCTCTGTCTGAGGGCTGCTTGATATGGCCTGACTAGCTGTGGAGGTACTTATCTTCTCCTTGTATTTGGAATCTGTTACTTACAGGACTGCTCGCAGGGTATGGTGGTGGCGTCCTGGAGATCTGATAGTTCTAAAGTTAGCTGCTTCCTTGGTCTACCAGCTGAGGTAAGGAACTCAGACTGGGAAGGTTGATCTTGGGCCTCAACAGAGGCTTGGAACCCTGGTTGGGGTCCCTGTTTCTGGGAGCTCCTATTCACACAGCCTACCCCAACAGGGGGTGGCTGGTACACTGCTAGAACTTTCTGTCCTCCCTCTGAAGTAGGATGTGGGAACATTCCACTCCTCCTCAGATAAGGGGAAGCTAGCCTGGAATGGTCTGTTCCAGCTAGGTCTGTTAACTAACTATGTTCTGACTACATATTGCTGCCACCTGCTGGTGCACATTAAGAATTACAGCAAATATATAAAATACAGACATAGACATGGCAATGCACAGTTATATTACATCAGTTGACAACACATTAACACTTGACATTCTTGTAGCAGGGATACAGAAGTTTAGAGACATACTCCAGGATGTTACATTGTCACCCAGCAATAGAACAGAGGATTTTGAGAGATTTACGCCCTTGTCACCCAGGCACAGCAGGGGTTCATTCACGGCAAAAGTGGGTTCTTGTCACCCAGCAATAGAACAGAGGATTTTGAGAGATTTAGGCCCATGTCACCCATGCACAGCAGGGGTTCATTCACGGCAAAAGTGGGTTCTTGTCACCCAGCAATATAACAGAGAATTTTGAGAGATTTAGGCCCCTGTCACCCAGGCAAAGCAGGGGTTCATTCACAGCAAAAGTGGGTTCTTGTCACCCAGCAACAGAACATAGGATTTTGAGAGATTTAGGCCCCTGTCACCCAGGCACAGCAGGGGTTCATTCACTGCAAAACTATCTTCATGTCACCCAGCAATAGAACAGAGGATTTTGAAAGATTTAGGCTGCTGTCACCCAGGTACAGCAGGGGTTTATTCACGGCAAAATTAGCTTCATGTCACCCAGCAATAGACTGTTGGTAATAACAAAGGCATGAGGGAAGGGAGGGGGAACCCCTACCCACACTGGCCCATACTTAGAACCATCCCCCAAATAAGGACACTGACCACATTCTTTCCTTTAACTTCTTTATTGCAGGGTGGTAGTCGGCCACAGCTATATTTATTATTTATAAACGGCAAACATTATAAAACCGCGCGCTCTGCCAACCGCTGGACTCCCAACGGGCACTTCCGCCAAACCAATCATTAACAACTTGTTTGGTAACAGTAAATTGCCGCCAGCTGTGACTTAAAAATTCTTCAAATGGGAAACCCGCAAATTAACTGTCCGCCTGCATCTCTCTAACGCCTCCCCGTCCCTGTCACTTTGCCAAACCACCCGCGGAACAATTTCCGACCACACCAAAACCACTGTTCTAAAGAAGGACGGGAACCTTTCCAAATCTGAGCGCATCAGGGTCAACAGCTCCAACAAAGGGATGGAACCAATGTCGTTGCCCCCGGCGTGAACCACCAGGATCACTGGATCAACCGCCTGAAGGCCAATCTCCACCACCTGAGAGAGGAGCTGCGGCCATCGAAGGCCACGAATCCCTCTCCATAACACCTCCACCTCACGGAAACCGAGTGATCTCCCGCCAGGCCTACATTCGGCTCGTTGCGCCGCCCAGAAAACATAGGAATGGCCGATCAGCCACACCACCGGCCTTCCCGAACCTGCAAGAAAAAACTGTTAGAACAGAACACAGCACTATACATTAAAACTCCTTTTTTTTTTTTTTTTAACAAAAGGTCCGGCCTGATGTAACGCGCAAAGCAGGCCGATTTCCATCTACCTATCCTCATAATCTCCGATTCAGGTAAACCCGCCCTGGCAGCCTCAGTAGCAGCGCCAATACGAAAAGAGTGTGTCCCAAATTCCTTGGGATCAACACCACTTAATGCTAAACAAGCCTTGAAAACCGTGGCAAACTGAAATTTGGTAAGAGGGGACCCATCCGCATGTGCAAAGAAATTGCAACTAGGCGAATGCAAAGAACTATACCGAGATATCAGATGAACCGGGCATGACACGCCAGGAACCGGGTGGAGGGGAATCCAGGCACCCCTACCAAATTGATCCGTCTTTGAACGCCGAACCCGGACCCTGAGCGAATCGTTCCCCAGGACAACATCATCACCATAAAGCCCCCCAGGTTTACGACCGGAAGGAGCCACCAGCTCGCCGACCCTAAGGGCCGCAAAAAAGGCTAAACTAAAACTTCCAGAAAACAGGGCAACCTCAAAGGAAGATGAGCAAACCTCGGGAAGCAGGGAAATAAGCCTGCCGAGTAGGCTAAATGAGACAGGCCGTCGACTGTCCGTGGAAACATACTCCTTCCTCCAACCCCTTAAAGCCTGCCGGATAATGAATTGCTTGGTAACATCCGGCCAACCCCGCAACTTAAAGTGAAAAGCAATGCCCGACAGTCTACGCTGCGCAACCGCTGCAGAAACACGCATAGATCGCAATTGCAACAGCCATTCGACCGTCACCTCCAATCGCAGATCATCTCTCGCGCAAACATCCCGCGCACCCACCATCCCCCACCATTGATCCCACGCCTTACCGTGTGCCTGCCAAGTAGCAGGGGAAACCGAGGATCTGACCAGCGACATCAGTTGCTGTCCACCAAATCCCACAGGTGCGAGGGGCATTCCTGGCCCTCCTGCTCCGCTTCCAGGAGAAAGGATCGAAATTCCTTGCAACGAAAACGAGAAAGAGCATCAGCAACCTTATTCTCAACCCCCGGAACATGACGGGCCCTAAAATAAACATTTAATTCGAGACATCGAAGCACCAAGTAACGCAGTAGAGACAAAACAGGAAGAGAAGAGGAGGATAAGCTGTTGACACAATACACCACACCCATATTGTCCGTCCAGAAAGACACATGTTTGTTGGACAACCTGTCCCCCCACAGCTCCACCGCCATAATAATGGGGAACAATTCGAGCAGAGTAAGGTTCTTACACAACCCAGACGACCGCCACGACTCAGGCCACTCAGCAGCGGACCAGTCCTTCTCCAGAATGGTCCCAAAACCACAAGACCCAGACGCATCCGAAAACAAAGCCAACTCAGTGTTAGAAATCATCTTGGACATATAACACGTGTGGCCGTTGTAAGACAACAAAAAAGACCTCCAGATCCCCAAGTCTTCTTTCATGGACTTGGAGAGCCGGATGCGGTGTCGCGGAGATTTAACTCCCCGTGTGGCCAACGACAAGCGGCGGGCAAAAACCCGGCCCATGGGCATAACTCGGCATGCAAAACATAACAAACCTAACAAGGACTGATATACAGAAAATGCTAAGCAGGTGGCTCACTCTGATTTGTCACGACAGGTGCACAGGTTCAAAAAACACCCCTTAGTTCTGGTAGATAGATATAGATTTGGATAGAACCGGCACTCAAAACAATTGGAATAAGCGTGGAAGTAAATTAAAATTATTTATTAAACATTAAGCATTAGTTATGCTATATTCTGTGTACATCAGAGTAAAAATTCATAAAAATGACATAAAAAACATATAAAACATAAAAATATATATACCAAATATATATCTCCAATATAGAGGGGTCTCAAATGCTGGGCACAGCAGACTGCATCCGTGTCCCTCCCAGTTGGGTAGGGCTATTAGATCGCAGGCGTCTATGCCAGAGCAGAATATTTGAGATATACACCGTGGTATATAGCATAAAATACTATATTTGAGGGGATTCAATGGCAGGTATCCCACATAATCCTAATTGCATAAATTGCTCCAACGTGTAGGGTAGGGAATCTAAGATAGTCAGATGTGGTCTATATTTTGGACCATGAATGGATCGTCCAGCACCTGTAACAGTCTCAGATTCAAAGTCACTTGTCCAGCACGTCTGTAATCACAGTGCCTGTGCTGTCTCTCATGCAGAGAATCGGTGTAGTTCCTCTGAACTAAGTGTTACTCACTGTGTCTCCGTATAGGATCACTCAATTGGATCTGCGGCGGAGTTTCTACCGTGGCGTCCCACGCTTCAGCTTTTTCTCCGCTGTGTTTGTGTTGGATCCGGTTAGTAGTAGGATCCCGTCTCTACTCTCGCAAGAGACCTGTGTTGGACCTGTGTTAGCTATTTCAGCTGTTACACTTCAGTGAGTCTTACAACACTTGCAGATCTTCTATAGGTGGATGTATTCTCTCCGTCCTTTTAGTACATGGCCATGTACTGCTGAGATGATTCTTTCACAGGTAATACGCCCAGACGCGTTTCGAGATACCTTATCTCTTCCTCAGTGGGTAGAGTGAGGAAGAGATAAGGTATCTCGAAACGCGTCTGGGCGTATTACCTGTGAAAGAATCATCTCAGCAGTACATGGCCATGTACTAAAAGGACGGAGAGAATACATCCACCTATAGAAGATCTGCAAGTGTTGTAAGACTCACTGAAGTGTAACAGCTGAAATAGCTAACACAGGTCCAACACAGGTCTCTTGCGAGAGTAGAGACGGGATCCTACTACTAACCGGATCCAACACAAACACAGCGGAGAAAAAGCTGAAGCGTGGGACGCCACGGTAGAAACTCCGCCGCAGATCCAATTGAGTGATCCTATACGGAGACACAGTGAGTAACACTTAGTTCAGAGGAACTACACCGATTCTCTGCATGAGAGACAGCACAGGCACTGTGATTACAGACGTGCTGGACAAGTGACTTTGAATCTGAGACTGTTACAGGTGCTGGACGATCCATTCATGGTCCAAAATATAGACCACATCTGACTATCTTAGATTCCCTACCCTACACGTTGGAGCAATTTATGCAATTAGGATTATGTGGGATACCTGCCATTGAATCCCCTCAAATATAGTATTTTATGCTATATACCACGGTGTATATCTCAAATATTCTGCTCTGGCATAGACGCCTGCGATCTAATAGCCCTACCCAACTGGGAGGGACACGGATGCAGTCTGCTGTGCCCAGCATTTGAGACCCCTCTATATTGGAGATATATATTTGGTATATATATTTTTATGTTTTATATGTTTTTTATGTCATTTTTATGAATTTTTACTCTGATGTACACAGAATATAGCATAACTAATGCTTAATGTTTAATAAATAATTTTAATTTACTTCCACGCTTATTCCAATTGTTTTGAGTGCCGGTTCTATCCAAATCTATATCTAACAAGGACTGAAGCTGAAGCAAGGTAACCTTCCTAACCGACAGAAAACCATCAATCAACCCCATGAGCTTTTGCAACTTTTCCTGCGGTAATCTGAAAACCATATCCAACGTGTCAATTTCAATGCCCAAGAACGACAGTCGTGTGACCGGACCCTCAGTCTTTTCGGCCGAAATGGGAACCCCAAATTGCGACATCCGTTCGAGAAAAATAGTTAATAGGGACAGGCAACCACCACCAGGGGAAACAAAAAGAAAATCATCCAAATAATGCAAAACTGACGTAGAACCTGAATCATAACGAACGACCCATTCCGGGAAAGACCCAAACATTTCAAAATAATGGCAAGAAATAGAACAACCCATAGGGAAGCACGTGTCATAATAAAAAAGACCATCAACGCAGCAACCCAACAAATGGAAACAATCAGGGTGAACAGGAAGAAGCCTAAAAGCCGATTCGATATCTGACTTGGCCAGCAGGGCCCCCCTACCCGCCTCCCTGACCAACGAAACCGCCCGGTCAAAGGATACATAAGACACGGACGCATCCTCAGGAGTGATGCCATCATTAACTGACAAACCCTTAGGGTAAGAGAGATGGTGGATCAACCGGAACTTGCCTGGCTCTCTTTTGGGGACCACGCCCAACGGAGAGACCCTCAGATTATGAAACGGCAATTCAGTAAACGGGCCCCGGATCCTACCCAGAGAAACTTCCTTACCAACCTTCTCCCTGAGAACCTCGGGGAGATCACGGGCCGATTTCAGGTTATCCGAAAAATACGGGGACCGGTTCAGAATAAAAGGGATGAAAAAAACAAACGAAAAACCAACACGGAGCTGAGCAGCCGCCTGCCTATTGGGGTACCTGTCTAGCCAGGGGCCTATCTCTGCCACGCTCACCGGGGTCCTTCTGAGCCCCATGCTCGAACTGCTTGGAAAGCTTAACTGGGGGGCGGGAGCATTTATTAGCCGGGTGGGAACCACTGCAGGCCGAGCACTCGTGCTTGAATCTGCACAACACTGCGAACCTGCAGTTACCCTCATTAAATAACCAGCATGACCCGGGTCGTCGGACGGCCACCGGTCCCGGCGAAGGAGACCCCCCTGAACCAGCGGCCGCCCCTGGAAAGGGGGAAGGTCTCTGAGACACCATCAGCCTAAGCCACACATCTGTGGCTTTTACCCCCCAACCAATCTCCGGCTGCAAAGCCAGGCAGCGCCTAAATTCCTCATCATATCGCCACCAGGCGCTGCCCCCATGGGATTTGTAGGCACTATAAATGATGTCCTGATAAACAAATAACTCAGAACAACGCTCGGGGTGACGCTGACCCATAATGCAACCCAATACCGAAAAAGCCTGCAACCAATTGATCATGGTTCTGGCGACTTTGGGCCTGCGCTCATACGGTTTGTCGGTAAAACGCCTCTCCTTGTCAACGGTATGTTGATCCACAGATACGAGAGACCAAATATCCACATATTGATTGGCCCAAACCTTCTCCCGGACGGTCTCGTCTAAATGGGCACCCAAAAAACTAACCCCACAAAAACACGACTCTTTATGCACCCCCGCTAACACCTGAGCTGGCCTAGCAGGAGGAGGAGTATGGGACTGGTCAGCGGTAGGCTGCAAACGATCCACTAGCAGTTTTAACAGTGCAGCCATATCCGGAACCCCACCACCCGCTCCCCATGCACCCGTAAATTGGTACTGCTCCACGCTGAATCACCGGACCGGCGACGTGACCGGCGCCTGTGGGTACCGTGGCGCCTCCGGCTCTCTTGAGAGGAGGATGAAGAGCCGGACCTCCCTCTGCGGGCACGTGACCATCCGGGTTGCAGGAGGGGGAGGGGGTACGAGTGGCTGAGCCAGGTCAGGGATAGGGCAAGCATGTGCAACTCTCCCTCTTGTGCGGACAGAACGCAGATGCGACTCACCAGGCACCACGCTTCCGATCAAGAGGGAGAGAATGGGCGGGACCAGCACATAAGTACCCTCCCGCTACCCACCTCCTCTTCCTGCCACACTAACTATTAACCCTTCCCTGACTCCTAACCCTTAAACTCCCAAACAGGGGCCAGCAAAATGCCCTAAAAGAACTATGAAGGGAAAGGGAGGGGGGGAAGGGGACCCCCAGTCCCTGTCTACCCTCCTTAAACAGTCGGGTAGCCACCAGAACAGTGGATTTTTATAAATTCTTTATTTTTCTTTTTTTTATATATAATCGAGCAACAAATATGCATTGGTATGGCATAAGAAAAAGCTTGCAATTATGATATAAGATTCACAGTCATACATTAGCAAACAATAAAAGTTGTTCAAGTACATACATGGGTCTGATTAATTATCAAATAAATTGGCTACTTTCAAATCTCAAGTAGATGGATAAAAGCATGAATACTCTTTTCTTCAGAGCATCCAAAGTGCTCCTTATTTAAACCATGTATGAGGAATAAAATAATAGTTAAAAATAATCAGGAAAGATAAAAGAGAGAGGGGTAAAGATTATAGGTAAGAGTAGGAAGACGGGGGGAAAGGGTGTGGGGGGGAGGGCTTATAGATATCGCGACCATGGTCTTAGTATTATTACAGTTGTTCAGTCAGGGTTCACCTTCGCCAAAGATCTCCAGGGGTTCCATAAGTTAGCAAATTTATCGTGTGTCCTATCAATCCAGCTAGACATTTCTTCAAATCTACATATTTGAGTGACCTTGGCTATTGTTGAAGGAAGTGTTATATTTAAATATATATGTATATATGCCCTGACATATATACATGTATATTGGACCTTGGCTGTGGGCCCGTCCAGGTGGGACCAGTGGATATACATGGAGATGTATGTAGGCCTCCTTGACAGGCATACATCTCTATGTATGTATATATATATATATATATATATATATATATATATATAAATGGATGGGCTTATTGTCCCTTGTGTGTGTGTATATGCATATTTATGGATGTGCCCCAAACATCCATGAATGTGCATATACTTATAAATATAACTATGTGTATATATATATATACAGTCATGTGAAAAAATTAGGACACCCTTTGAAAGCATGTGGTTTTTTGTAACATTTTTAATAAATGGTTATTTCATCTCCGTTTCAACAATACAGAGAGATTAAAGTAATCCGACTAAACAAAGAAAACTGAAGAAAAGTCTTTTCAAGATCTTCTGTAAATGTCATTCTACAAAAATGCCTATTCTAACTGAGGAAAAAGATAGGACACCCTTGCCCCTAATAGCGAGTGTTACCTCCTTTGGCTGAAATAACTGCAGTGAGACGGTTCTTGTAGCCATCTACCAGTCTTCGACATCGGTCTGAGGAAATTTTACCCCACTCCTCAATGCAGAACTTTTTCAGCTGTGAGATGTTTGAGGGGTTTCTTGCACGTACAGCCCTTTTCAAGTCACCCCACAGCATCTCAATGGGATTCAAATCTGGACTTTGACTTGGCCATTCCAGGACTCTCCATTTCTTCTTTTTCAGCCAATCTTTGGTTGATTTACTAGTATGTTTTGGGTCATTGTCATGTTGCATGGTCCAGTTCCGCTTCAGCTTTAATTTTCTAACTGATGGTCTCACATGTTCTTCAAGAACCTTCTGATACACAGTAGAATTCATCGTGGATTCTATGATGGTGAGCTGACCAGGTCCTGCTGCAGCAAAGCAGCCCCAAACCATGACACTTCCACCTCCATGCTTCACAGTTGGTATGAGGTTCTTTTCTTGGAATGCTGTGTTTGGTTTACGCCAAACATGTCCTCTGCTGTTGTGTCCAAATAATTCAATTTTGGACTCATCTGTCCAAAGAACATTATTCCAGAAGTCCTGGTCTTTGTCAACTTTATCGCTGGCAAATGTCAGTCTGGCCTCGATGTTTATCTTGGAAAGCAAAGGTTTCCTCCTTGCACACCTCCCATGCAAGTTAAACTTGTACAGTCTCTTTCTGATTGTAGAGGCATGTACTTCTACATCAACAGTAGCCAGAGCCTGCTGTAGTTCTCGAGATGACACTTTAGGGTTTTTGGATACCTCTTTTAGCATCTTGCGGTCTGCTCTTGGGGTGAACTTGCTGGGGCGACCAGTCCTGGGCATGTTGGCAGTTGTTTTGAAAGCCCTCCACTTGTAGACTATCTTCCGGACAGTGGAATGGCTGATTTCAAAATCTTTTGAGATCTTTTTAAATCCCTTCCCAGACTCATAGGCTGCTACAATCTTTTTTCTGAAGTCCTCTGACAGCTCTTTTGCTCTCACCATGGTGCTCACTCTCACTTCAACAGTCAGGAGCACACCAAACTAAATGTCTGAGGTTTAAATAGGGCAAGCCTCATTCAACATGCAGAGTAACGATCTACTAATTATGTGCACCTGGTGTGATATACCTGTGTGAGATCTGAGCCAATTTAAGAGGGAATACATGTGAGGGTGTCCTATCTTTTTCCTCAGTTAGAATAGGCATTTTTGTAGAATGACATTTACAGAAGATCTTGAAAAGACTTTTCTTCAGTTTTCTTTGTTTAGTTGGATTACTTTAATCTCTCTGTATTGTTGAAACGGAGATGAAATAACCATTTATTAAAAATGTTACAAAAAACCACATGCTTTCAAAGGGTGTCCTAATTTTTTCACATGACTGTATATATATATATATATATATATATATGTATGGATGTGCCCCAAGCATCCATTCACATATAGTATAGGAACAAGATGTCCCCCCCCCCCCTCCTCATGCATCCCTGCAGGGGATGAGAAGGTCTCCAGATGGCTGGACAATTATGTCCAGCCTCTGGTGACCTCAAAAGGCATGGGATCAATAGAGATCCGATGCCTTTTGGTATTTAACTATCCCCAGCCGTTGGGGATAGTTAACATAACAGAGAGAGGGAAACAAATGTCCCTCCCTCTGTTATCTGCACACCTCCGGCGCGATAATTATCGCGCCGCATGGTATGCAGATGCATTACAGGCGGAGGATCAAAGGAACCCTCCGCCTGGAAGCGCGCTCCGGGATGCGCGGGCCGGCGCGGTGACGTCATATCGGCCGTATTCTGGCCGGCGGCGCGCACGTGCACGTCCGGACGTGCTGCCTCGGGAGTTAAATAGTCAGGCGGCGCTACGCTGAGGCACTTCTGGAACGGAGCCCCAGCCGGAGAGGATCATCCCTGGACAAACGAGCCCCCCCTGGACAACGAGCATTGTACCCTAAGTATCATCTATATATACCCCCCTGCTCTTGGTATATACCCCCCTGCTCTTGGTATATACCCCCTTGCTACCCTAAGTCTATCTATATATATCCCCCATGCTCTTGGTATATACCCCCCTGCTCTTGGTATATACCCCCCTTGCTCCATCTATATACTCCCCGTTCTCTTGGTATATCTATATACCCCCCTGCTATATCCCCCTGCTATATCCCCCTGCTCTATCTATATATCCCCCCATACTATTCTACCCTATTTCCCCCCATACTATACCCTATTTCCCCCCATACTATACCCTATTTCCCCCCATACAATATTCCCTCTACCACCAACGAACCCTTCCTGTTAACCCTTGCAACATCCCCCCCCCCCCCTGGACCCTTGATACACCCCTTATCCCTTTGGTTACCTTCACCCCCTGATCCCTTGGTTACCCTTACCTTCTCCTGCCCTGAGTCCCCCCTTTTCTATCCCCGGTGTTCCCCTAGGACATCCCTCCTTGCCCGTAATAACCTCTTGTCATTCCCCGTAGGGATAGTATATTGTCAGGATTGGGTGGGTTGCTGGTAAAGTGTATGTATGTGTATTAGTGCAATTGTAGTTAGATTTTGGGGAGGACTTGGGGCTGCGTTAGTATAGACAGAACCGTATTAGTGTGTTGTAATAGTGTGTGTATTCATATTGCTGTGGGCCGCTGTAACTATATAAGTCTATACCCTTGATATAGAAATATATAGTTATAAACATTTATATTCCTTTGTATATGTAAGTGGCCTCAGCAATAGTTGTAGTGTATTGTTGTACTGTATTATAAGTGTATTACATGTATTGTGTTCTGTAAGAATTAATAAATACGGTGTTATTTATACCCTTTGTGTAGCGTGTACTTGTTAGCAGTAGCGAGTTAGTAAGGCGCATGCAGCTAGTAGTGAGTAGCGTAGGGCAATCAGTAGCGATTTGTTGTTAAGTAAGGCATAAATAGGCGGAGCTATCATAAGACGACTCACGCCTATTTATGAATATTAATTATTGAGATTTACATAAATACCAATAATTATTAGCCCCTTTAACATTGGCGAGCCAGGCACACTGCTAAGAATTTGTTTTCTGTGTTTGGTTTTGGTGAAAAGAATCGCTTACGCTGTGAACTAATCAGACGGGAGGGAGCGGTCAGTGGATTCTGAGCGTCCATTGCCTGATAGTTCGTACAAGTAAAGCGTTTTTTTTCAATCAGAACCAGACACAGAGCAATCTCTACAGCAGAGAATCTAAAATCTTTTCTGATTTTTCTGTATTAATATTTTCTGATTCCCTTACACGCCCACTGGAGAGAAGTCATACACCACTGAAGAGAGAACCATCGTCATTGAAGTCAAACAGAAGTCGTCTGGCTGGTCGGTAGAAGGCGTTCCGAATATTGAAGGACCTCCTCCACGCAGCAACACAGTACAACAAACAACGACACCAATGAAGATGGCCTCTCGTCAAAAAGTAAGTATGAATTTCGCCACACTGCAACACCTCAGCAAACATAACACATACAACCCCATCATCCCCACCACGTACAAATCCACTGAGCTGCTATGGTCCACTTTATTGGACCAGGCATACGCTCATGACAAACTCTGCATTAATCGCAGCATGTTTAAAAAAAACTAAAAACGGCTCCAAATGTTAGCCAAATTGGTTCACACCTTTGAGGATATCATTTGGAAGCCGGAACATCTGGAAACACTTAACAGCACGGCAAAGGCAGAGGAAGTTTCCAACACTGCAAACTTCCACTGCAATTGTTGTGTTGAGAACATTAAACAGTTACACACATTACAAACACAACTACAAGAGAAGTCCCAGTGTACGGTCGAGAGGGGCAGGGAAATTTGCGTGTTAGAGTCTAGACTCTCGGACAAGGAGAGTTTCTACTCTGACATGGATAAGGAACTGCTCAGACTGTACACTGAGATAAGCCAGTTCAGGAACAATACGGTATCTATGGATAACATGATTGTTCAACTTCGAGAGGACCTGGCTGCAAAAACGCAAACCATTGCAGATTTGCAGCAGGTCATCTCGAATCTCTCACGGCCTGGTGCTAACAGTATGGTGCCCATGAAACAGGTTTGTGTTTCGGAAACGGCACAGGGGGAGATAGCGGTGACAGCGCCAAGATCTTCCACGGATCAAACATCCGATACAGTAGACACTAGGGGACAGGTGGAACGGACGCTACATTTCACCCAAACACCCAGGGAGAATAGGGGTAGCAACCGATCCCAGGAACAGGGCAACGATTTACCACTTCCAATCCGCCAACGCGTTCGGAAAGACAGGAAGATTTTTATCCTAACCATTCCAGTATGGAAAGGATAAACTTCCTGTTACGGATCTGCAAGGAGATCCCAAAATATGATCCCAGTGTAGATCCGTTTACTTCATGTGATATCTTCGAGGGTCACTGTAACAAGTATTCAGTGGCTCACGAATATCGCATGGAGTTATTCAAGTTATGGTTACCTACACACCTAAACCAAAGGTATGAGGTAACGGGGAGGATGCAACCCATGAATGGACAGTTTTATGACAAGGAGGAACGTCTCTCCATACTCATGAGACTGGCAACGGGCCATTGGGACGTCACTCCGGATATCCTGTCCAAGTTCAAACCCACTATACATGACGAACCTCTGTCTATGTGTAGTCGGTTTGAAGCAATGTACAGAAGGGTTACGAAAGATCACGGTATCGGAATTCCACAGGGTATGATATGTATGTTTGTGAAAAAATTCCCATACCTTGACACTGCAATCTGGTTGAGTGCAGCTAGGGAGCCATCCCTCACGGATGCTGCTATGATTATTGAGCAGTGCAGACAGGATACACTGCTCAATAAGAAATCCGCCAAAGTGACGGAGCGTGCGCCTGTACACGATACATCTCAAGATGAACGGGTACAGCACACAAAAGGTAACTCGGCTATTCGCCCCACAGCCCCGCCATTGGAAGGGATGGGAGGCATTCAATGCTTCCTATGTTTACAATACGGGCACATAAAGAGGAATTGTCCACAATGGTCACATAATAACCGGACAAATCCTGAGAGAACAGGCAATAATAACGGTTTCAAGATGAAACCTAATTATGCCAAACCAGTGGGGGAATATCTGGGACATTCACAGGTCCAGACACCAAAACGTGTGGCTGTTGTGAATGACCCAGCGCGTTCGGTAATGAGTGTGGAATCCCTGGAATCCACACTAAGGGTCCATAGCAAGAACCCACAAGTGGCAGTATGTACCTCACAGGTACCTACTGGGAGTCTGGTAGAAATTGATTGAAGATCAGGGATCCCTAAAGATCTGGCGCCAGTATGTCCCATCATACTGGATTCTTCAGGGAGACCCCACATAAAGGCCAAAATCAAAAATCAGGACGCCGAAATCATGCTTGACACTGGTGCGGAAATTTCCATTACCAATGTCAAACATGATTTACATCCCAACAGCCCTCAGTGTGTGGTGATCGGATTTGATCACCAACAAGGGGGGGTGAGGGCCCACAGAATAGAAGAAGTAATTGTTCAGATTACCAGTCACACGACCCTTAGGATCCCCATGTGGTATTACCCCGGTTTTGACAACATTATTGGAACCGACGTAATGACACAAAATGGGTGGATCTTAGATCTGGCAAATAGTATTGTATGGAAGGGTCCCAGACAATCCAAGGTGCTTGTCATCCAACGCCAGTTTCTGGGACCACCATTGCCAACAATAGATGACTCTACTGAAGTACTTGAACACAAATGGCCTGAGATCTCGCATAATCCAGACCTTGAGCCTATTGTGTATGAGTACCCCGATCTGTGGGCCCAGGGAAAAAACGATTGTGGCAGACTGATTGGTGTTCAGGTGGACATACAAGGTCCCGACCCTCCACCTCAACGCCAATACCGCTTTCCGCCAGAAGCCACCCATTCAATTTTGGACACCGTCCAAGAATTGAAAACTAGGGGGGTGGTCATAGAGGGCAATTCTAAATGCAACAATGCCCTCTGGCCAGTAAAGAAAAAGGACACCAATGCATGGAGGCTCACCATAGACCTCCGGGTCCTCAAAAAATACACCCCAATGTCCGCTCCAGTGGTGGCACAGACTCCCGACATCATGGCCAGAATAAGCGGCAAAAGTCGCATATTCTCAACCATAGATGTTGCCAATGGGTTCTTCTCAATTGAACTCACTGAAAACTGTAGGTACAAATTTTCCTTTACAGTAGGGGACAAACAGTACATGTTCGGTGTACTCCCCCAGGGGTTCCACAGTAGTCCCACGTATTTTCACCAGGCATTGGCGGCCGTTCTGAGTGTATTTTCACGGCCGTAATGCCTTCTGCAATACGTGGATGACCTGCTCTTACACACAGAAACCATAGAAGAACACTTGGTTCTGTTAAAAGAGCTATTGGGACTCCTGGCCAAGTCAGGACTCAAGCTGAGTCCCCACAAGGCAAATTTGGCCAGAACAGAGGTGACTTTCCTTGGAGTCCAAATTTCTTTTGGAGCCAAAGGAATCGTGGCAGCCAGAGTGGAAGCCATGGTAAAGTTACCTAGACCAGGCACTCTACAGGATTTGAGAAAATTCCTGGGAGTTGCTAATTTTATGAGGGAGTTCATAGAGGATTTTGCTGCCAAAGCAAAACCCCTCTATGAACTCCTCAGAGGAGAAGACCCCTCAATCAAAGGTTGGTCTGATGCACAGGAAGAGGCCTTTTCTACTTTGAAAAGGGACCTCTCCTCTGCCCCTGTATTGGCCACTCCCCATCCTGAAGGGGAAATAGCCATACAGGCGCATGCAGGGACGGAGTCTATCTCAGCGGTCCTCCTACAGCAGATAGGGTATGACACTAGACCGCTGGGATACTTCTCCAGGTTACTTTCGCCTGTTGAACGAGGGTTCGATGAGTGTGCCAAACAACTGGCAGCCATACACTATGCCGTCAAAACCACTGAGCATATTGTAGGCTTCAGGCCCCTCACTTTGCAGACTCCACACTCTCCATTGGCCCTCTTGCTCCGTGATACACTCCCTGGAGTCTCCCAACAGAGATTCGGGAGGTGGATTATGGATCTCAGTGGCCGGAGTCTGCAGGTGAACAACAAAGCCAAGTATGTTCTGTCCCAGTTATTGAACCTAACTGGCACCAAACATGACTGTGGCCAACCAGCGCATATCAACGCGCCACAAATTTTCAGGACCGATAAACATCCCGAAGACAGAGTCATCTTTGTGGATGGCTCTCGATTTTTCATGGATGGGACCTATGTCACAGGTTTTGCTGTGCTGGATGAGACCACAGGTACCCAGAATCTTGTCAAGTTACCAGGTCACATGTCGGCACAGCGGGCGGAACTGGAGGCGGTCAAGGAAGCCTTGCTTCTTCAACCCCCAGGGAAACAAACTATATATAGCGACAGTTCATATGTAGTTCGTTCTCTCACCCTGCACCTGGACACATGGAAAAGACGAGGATTTGTGGATAGCCAAAACAAACCTCTGGCTCATTTGTCGGTCCTGAAAGAACTTTGGGAATGGGGCATGGCACACACGGCGGAAGCAGCCATCATAAAAATCCCTGTGCATCAGAAAGGGGATGAGCCTTTGACGTTAGGTAACAACAAGGCGGATGAATTGGCCAAACTAGCGGCAGTATCGGGGATCCTTCAGGAAACAGACACTGAGCCGCTACCGGCCTACCAGATTGCAGTTCGTACCAACCTGAGTAAAGGCCCGGTGTCATTTGAGGAGGAACAAGCAAAAGATCCTCTTCTAATGACACACCTCACATCTCCACAGCATCCCTGGTCAATACAGCAAGGGATCCTGTGTTACGATACCGGTACACAGCAACTTCCTCTTCCCGTGGTTCCACAGCATCTGCAAGCAGAGCTAACCAGATTGAACCACCAACTGTTTGGACACCTGGGCCGGGATAAACTCTTGTCTCTCCTGAGAGACAAATTATACTGGCCGGGAATGTCCAACACAGTAGAGGAAGTAACACAACAGTGCCTGGTATGTGCTCAGGTAACCCAAGGGCGTCAGCCCTGAAGCCGGTGTTGCAGCGAGTTCCTCCTGCAGATGGTCCATGGTCCGCACTACAAATAGATTTTATAGGACCTTTACCAACAGGAAGTCGTAACTATGGTTACGCACTGGTGGTAGTGGATGTCTTCTCTAAATGGGTAGAAGCCATCCCCACGGTTAATGATTCGGCTACAACCACTGCCCATGTTCTCTGGGAACAGGTTCTGTCACGATGGGGTATCCCCAGATTGATAGAGTCGGACAGAGGGACCCATTTCACGGGTAAGGTAATGAAAGCACTTTGTGGTCTTTTAGACATAAAGCAAAGGTTTCATGTGCCTTACCACCCTCAGTCTGCGGGCATCGTGGAGCGGATGAACCGGACCATAAAAACACGACTTTCTAAAGCACTACTGGAGAAAGGTTCCTCATGGGTAACCTCTCTGCCAGCCGTGCTAATGGGAATCCGAGCGACCGAGGCTACCAGTACCGGTATCACCCCATTTGAACTAATGACCGGACGCAAAATGCCCCTATGCCTACCCAATGAACCCCTAGTGTCAGAACCAGTGAAGAACGCCATCGCCAGAGACCTGTTTCTCCAACAGGTACAACTAAACATGAAGGAGTTATTGCCTCATGCAGCAATACGGCTACACAGACCGTATCTACAGGGGGAAACGCCAATGCCCTCTTAGGAGAGCTAGTGAAGGTGAAAATCTTCCGTCGGGCCGGCCCCTGGGATGAAAACTGGGAAGGACCCTATCAGGTCCTTGAAGTAATGGGTGATACCATGCTAAAGGTGCAAAGGCCGATGACTACCAAGAAAAAGTCACGTAGGCGGCAGGGAGTTTTATGGATCCATATCGACCAGGCCAAGGCCACCCGAGCCTCCCCAATTCAATAACATAAACCCTCACAGAGTTGGGTGACCTGGGGGGGGGGTTTTGGTGGGTCGAGGGTGGATCCATGAAACTAATTACATTCACATTGAATTAACAGATCACGGGAGGGAGACTCACCAAGGTTACGACTAGCCTGAAAAGATATAGAAATCCTCTGAACATGGCATATCCCCAACTTGTGGCACTGGTGGTAAGCATGATGATGGCAGGCTCAGCCTCTTCGGGGGAGGGCCTGGGAGTTAATATAGATATGGCTGACATATCTATGAATAAACCCGGCCTTTTAATGGTGGAATGTTTGGAGGGCAAAATCCTGAAACCATACGAGAACTTTTCATTTACACCAGGACAGTGGTATCTGTATGGTTTCCAGAGGGAGAGTTTTGCCCAAGGTGTAATTCAAAATAATACCCCTGTGGAGAATGTGTCTGCCATACAACATGATTTACATGCCCTCTGCCTCAAAGAATTCAGACATTTTCGGGACTCTGACCCTACTCCTATGAGATCCTTATGATGGGTGTCCAAGGACCCTCACTTACATCCTTACAAACAAGTGGAAGCCAACACTACCACAGTGTTGTGTACCAAGGAGGGGGTTCTGAGTCCCGAAGATGTCACGGGTGCAGAGTATAGTGGCTGGTATATCCTTAAAGCTACCTTCATAAGGAGGGATAGCCAAGATGGGCTGAGGGTAAGGACATATTTTGACAGACCCATTCCGGTAAAGGGCACCCTAAAAGCTTTTTGTATGTTAAGAGATTCCCAGATGATTATCACCAGGGAATCCAGTTATGTTCAGGGACATGTGTCCACCGATTACATACGAACCAGTATAATGATGCTAAAGTTAAACTGCAGTAACTCTGGCCAGGCCCTATGGAATGACCAGAGTGGTCCGGTAAAACTGGAAGGCTTTTACCGAGCCACCGTTTTAAAAGTACGGACAGATGCCAAGGATCCCAGGTATGCTCAGTTAAAGGGATCTCCATCCATACGGTCTTTTATGATCACCATCATGAGAGACAATTGTGTTCAGGAGGTGACTGGATATTATTTCATCACCTATGCCCACTGGGAACAAGATACCCAGATGGTAACCTTGGACACTAATCCCTGGAGTTGGGATTTAGTGTGGAATGGGGTGGATACCCCTACAGTGGATGTATGGATGGACGGTACCCCTATGAATGAGGAATACCGGGGTAGGTATGTGTCTTCCGATTGGAAAGACCCCAGTGGCAGGGATATTAACTTTGACATCAATATAGATGGTTCGTTTAGATGGCCTTTTTGCGAGGCAGTTGATGAAGGGTGCTGGACATTTACACAATGGGTCTATCTGTCTAAATCCAAACCCGTAGGAAAACTAGTGCTACAGGTTGGAGAAAGTGACCAATGGTATCCGTTCAGAGGTAGAGGTCAAGTTTGTGTAACGGTGGTGAGGATCCCCTATGAAGCGACAGGCCTCCAACCTGCAAAAATGCATTTAGACTCTTGTACCGCCCCTATCCATCAATTGGCAGATCCTCAACTGTCATCCCCATGGAAGATCATCACGGGGACAAAATTCGTCCTATTTACTTGGAGAATTTCCGTAGATGACTTCCGAGTCGACCAGTGGGATTACAGATGTGGGGAGTTTGTGAGGAACCAAATTGACATGATAAGAGGTTGGATAGAGGCGGGGCAAGAGGTAAGAAAGGACGATCTCATACATAGAAATCACAGGGGAAGAAGAGATCTGATAGCCATGGGACTAGGCGGAGGTGCATTGGGAGTGGGCGCCCTGAACACTATGGATATGGAAGTCCTGAGAGGTAAACTTGGGGATGTTGCGCGACACGCCGGAGAAGGATTCGAGACCCAGCTTGATGTAAACCACGTCTTAGAGGGTTTGCAGCATTCGCACATAGATGCCACTACCTCTCTATCTTCTGCTTTACGAGAGAAGTTTAGAAGGTTAGTTGTGGGTCTCTTGGAAAAACAGGATAGAGCTCAGCTCGTTCTGGCGTGTACGCAAGTCCAGAGTGAACTCTCAGGCAACCTTAAACATATTGTATCATCATTGTACGGCGGCCACTTCCCATTTAACCTCCGCCAACGGGTAAGTTCTCTTATATCTCCTTTTGCAGCCAATCACACCAACTGGTGGGTAGTCCAGTGGCACGGCTGTAGGAATCTCACTTGCACTGCGCTTCGTCATTGGCTCCTGTATCTGGCCTTCTTAGACAGGGTTACAGTGCAATTAACTTAGGGATTGTCATAAATAACCAGACGGTGCTTCATCCACAGCTCCCCCCGGGCGTTCTAACCTATGAGAGAGGCCATCCTTATCTGTTAGACACAGAGGGATGTTGGAAGAAAGAGGATGCTATCCTCTGTCAAGGTAGTCAGAATCGGGTGTTAAGACACCAATGTTGGAGCACCGAGGGGTCCTGTGAGATGAAGGCCAGCCCAATACCCTCCTCCCTTAAATACTTGGGACAGGGGTATTGGTGCTGGTACCAAAGGCAAAACATGTCTTATATAATCTATGGAACTAACTGCACTGAGAGAGGAGAACTCCTCCCTGGAGCGTATTGCACCCTTAGTCCTGTCCTAGGTTTAGATGTCGCAGAGCTACAAGGAAGGACACCAATCACCCCGGAGAAAAGACTCGACATCCGCCCTGACGTACCCGTGAGACTCCAGAAGATTCCTCTTGGCTTTGGGCTAGAACTCAAACATCTCCTGCTGGACTTCAGCCAAGAAGACGAAATACTTAGGAATCTTCGAGAAACAGAGGAACAGGCCACCATCCAACTGACGCACGACAAGAATAAAATAACGGCAATCACTACCGCTTTGGACAAAGACTCCAAGGTCTCCTGGTGGGAAAGTCTGTTTGGCTACAGTCCAAAGGCAACATCATTCTTCAACCTATTGATTCATCCGGTGATAGTTCTTCAGGTTCTGGTAATCGTCATGTACACGGGACTGTGTCTAATCTACAGGAGGGTCAAGAGACTTGCGGACCAACTAAACCAGAATCAGACAGAACTTCACGAAGTTAATCGTAGGAGGCTTAGGACTTAGCTCCAACAAAGTCCTGGAGCCAGAGATCGCATGGACATACTGTTTCCTATGAGGGTCGGGATGAAAATCCATAAGCCATCCTGTGACCTCATAGTATTGTGTGTGGGGGTGTGTGTATATAAATATTGTATTGTAGTAGGTTTTTCTATGAGGGTTCAGGGTGAACATCCAAAGCCATCCTGTGACCTCATAGCATTGTGCGTATGTATATCAAGGATTGTAGTAGATTTTCGTAGGAAGGTTTGGGGTATAATTATAGGCCACCCTGTGACCTCATCATATTGTGTATAGATTTACATTGATTATTTGCATGTGAGTTCCTCATGTACCCATGGACACTCTAGGTGCAAATGGGCGACAGCCATACTACAATATGGCTGGACGCACACTTGCATCCTATAGTCATTTCCCCAAGGACACAAGGGTCTGTTAACTACCAGTGTCTTGGGAGGTATAGAGAGTAAGGCCAGGTGGCATGAGTCTCTATGGGTACACACTGAATTGAATTGGGCTGTATTGGGAGGGATATGACATGTTTGTGTGAGTGGGGTAGAGTAGATTCCCTAGGGTCAGGCCCCTCATTTACTAAGGTATTTGCCGCTTCAATATCGACAATGGTGACTTTTTGTAAGGGTTGGACTGAATGTCAGTGAGTGCGGGTTTCCTTCCCGCAGGTAGAATTTAGGTACTATGACATCACATTCCCCACCTTCTCCTGAGTACGGCAATACCAGATGTGTGACACTTTTTTGCAGCCTAGGTGGGCAAAGGGGCCCATATTCCAAAGAGCACCTTTCGGATTTCACAGGTCATTTTTTACAGAATTTGATTTCAAACTCCTTACCACACATTTGGGCCCCTAGAATGCCAGGGCAGTATAACTACCCCACAAGTGACCCCATTTTGGAAAGAAGAGACCCCAAGGTATTCGCTGATGGGCATAGTGAGTTCATGGAAGTTTTTATTTTTTGTCACAAGTTAGTGGAATATGAGACTTTGTATGAAAAAAAAAAAAAAAAAAAATCATCATTTTCCACTAACTTGTGACAAAAAGTAAAAAATTCTAGGAACTCGCCATGCCCCTCACGGAATACCTTGGGGTGTCTTCTTTCCAAAATGGGGTCACTTGTGGGGTAGTTATACTGCCCTGGCATTTTCCAGGGGCCCTAATGTGTGGTAAGTAGGTAAATGACCTGTGAAATCCTAAAGGTGCTCTTTGGAATATGGGCCCCTTTGCCCACCTAGGCTGCAAAAAAGTGTCACACATGTGGTATCGCCGTATTCAGGAGAAGTTGGGGAATGTGTTTTGGGGTGTCATTTTACATATACCCTTGCTGGGTGAGAGAAATATCTAGGCAAAAGACAACTTTTCCCATTTTTTTTATACAAAGTTGGCATTTGACCAAGATATTTCTCTCACCCAGCATGGGTATATGTAAAATGACACCCCAAAACACATTCCCCAACTTCTCCTGAGTACGGCGATACCAGATGTGTGACACTTTTTTGCAGCCTAGATGCGCAAAGGTGCCCAAATTCCTTTTAGGAGGGCATTTTTAGACATTTGGATACCAGACTTCTTCTCACGCTTTGGGGCCCCTAGAATGCCAGGGCAGTATAAATACCCCACATGTGACCCCATTTTGGAAAGAAGACACCTAAAGGTATTCAATGAGGGGCATGGCGAGTTCATAGAATTTTTTTTTTTTTTTGGCACAAGTTAGCGGAAATTGATATTTTTTATTTTTTTCTCACAAAGTCTCCCGTTCCGCTAACTTGGGACAAAAATTTAAATCTTTCATGGACTCAATATGGCCCTCACGGAATACCTGGGGGTGTCTTCTTTCCGAAATGGGGTCACATGTGGGGTATTTATACTGCCCTGGCATTCTAGGGGCCCTAAAGCGTGAGAAGAAGTCTGGAATATAAATATCTAAAAAATTTTACGCATTTGGTTTCCGTGAGGGGTATGGTGAGTTCATGTGAGATTTTATTTTTTGACACAAGTTAGTGGAATATGAGACTTTGTAAGAAAAAAAAAAAAAATTCCGCCAACTTGGGCCAAAAAAATGTCTGAATGGAGCCTTACAGAGGGGTGATCAATGACAGAGGGGTGATCAATGACAGGGGGAGTGATCAATGACAGGGGGAGTGATCAATGACAGGGGGGGTGATCAATGACAGGGGGGGTGATCAATGACAGGGGGGGTGATCAATGACAGGGGGGGTGATCAATGACAGGGGGTTGATCAATGACAGGGGGGTGATCAATGACAGGGGGGTGATCAGGGAGTCTATATGGGGTGATAACCACAGTCATTGATCATGCCCCTGTAAGGCTTCATTCAGACGTCCGGATGCGTTTTGCGGATCGGATCCATCTATCAGTGCATCCGTAAAAATCATGCGGACATCTGAATGGAGCTTTACAGGGGGTTGATCAATGACAGGGGTGTAATCAATGACAGGTGGGTGATCAGGGAGTCTATATGGGGTGATAACCACAGTCATTGATCACGCCCCTGTAAGGCTTCATTCAGACGTCCGGATGCGTTTTGCGGATCGGATCCATCTATCAGTGCATCCGTAAAAATCATGCGGACATCTGAATGGAGCTTTACAGGGGGGTGATCAGGGAGTCTATATGGGGTGATCACCACAGTCATTGATCACGCCCCTGTAAGGCTTCATTCAGACGTCCGGATGCGTTTTGCGGATCGGATCCATCTACCACTGCATCCGTAAAAATCATGCGGACATCTGAATGGAGCTTTACAGGGGGGTGATCAGGGAGTCTATATGGGGTGATCACCACAGTCATTGATCATGCCCCTGTAAGGCTTCATTCAGACGTCCGAATGCGTTTTGCGGATCCGATCCATCTATCAGTGCATCCGTAAAAATCATGCGGACATCTGAATGGAGCTTTACAGGGGGGTAATCAATGACAGGGGGGTGATCACCACAGTCATTGATCATGCCCCTGTAAGGCTTCATTCAGACGTCCGGATGCGTTTTGCGGATCGGATCCATCTATCAGTGCATCCGTAAAAATCATGCGGACATCTGAATGGAGCTTTACAGGGGGGTGATCAGGGAGTCTATATGGGGTGATCACCACAGTCATTGATCATGCCCCTGTAAGGCTTCATTCAGACATCCGGATGCGTTTTGCGGATCGGATCCATCTATCAGTGCATCCGTAAAAATCATGCGGACATCTGAATGGAGCTTTACAGGGGGGTGATCAGGGAGTCTATATGGGGTGATCACCACAGTCATTGATCACGCCCCTGTAAGACTTCATTCAGACGTCCGGATGCGTTTTGCGGATCCGATCCATCTATCAGTGGATCCGTAAAAATCATGCGGACGTCTGAATGGAGCTTTACAGGGGGTTGATCAATGACAGGGGTGTAATCAATGACAGGGGGGTGATCAGGGAGTCTATATGGGGTGATAACCACAGTCATTGATCACGCCCCTGTAAGGCTTCATTCAGACGTCCGGATGCGTTTTGCGGATCCGATCCATCTATCAGTGGATCCGTAAAAATCATGCGGACATCTGAATGGAGCTTTACAGGGGGGTGATCAATGACAGGGGGGTAATCAATGACAGGGGGGTGATCAGGGAGTCTATATGGGGTGATCAGGGGCGATCAGGGGCTAATAAGGGGTTAATAAGTGACGGGGGGGTGTAGTGTAGTGTAGTGGTGCTTGGTGGGACTTTACTGAGCTGCCTGTGTCCTCTGGTGGTCGATCCAAACAAAGGGGACCACCAGAGGACCAGGTAGCAGGTATATTAGACGCTGTTATCAAAACAGCGTCTAATATACCTGTTAGGGGTTAAAAAAAACACATCTCCAGCCTGCCAGCGAACGATCGCCGCTGGCAGGCTGGAGATCAACTCTCTTACCTTCCGTTCCTGTGAGCGCGCGCGCCTGTGTGCGCGCGTTCACAGGAAATCTCGGCCATCGCGAGATGACGCATATATGCGTGACTCTGCGCAGGGCTGCCACCTCCGGAACGCGATCCTGCGTTAGGCGGTCCGGAGGTGGTTAAAAGGTACGGCCGTCCGTACCCCATAAGAAGGTGCTACATGAATTACCGGCACTAACATTGGGGGTAACGGACGCCAGAAGAACAACACTGGCAAAGAGAGAGAACACGATCACTGAGTGGAGTGACCTAAATACGGCAAGGGTGGAGCCATTCCGGAGTCAGAAATAGACTACATAGGGAGTGGCTGACACCTCAGGAACATAATATAAGATGCCGAGGAAGTTATCCAAAGAGAAGACGGTGTATTCGGTGGACGGAGACGTTGGTGAAGGGCAGGTCTGAGATGTTAGTCATGATGGGTGAGGTCTAGGTACCTAAAGGGTCATACTACTTCAGTCCTTCCTGAATTGTCACCTAGAGTGCGATTGAGAGGGGGTAAATACATCCCAACCCTTCCCCCAAAATGTTTATTGTCGTATTCCCGACAACAGGGGGATTGTTGAAGGAAGTGTTATATTTAAATATATATGTATATATGCCCTGACATATATACATGTATATTGAACCTTGGCTGTGGGCCCGTCCAGGTGGGACCAGTGGATATACATGGAGATGTATGTAGGCCTCCTTGACAGGCATACATCTCTATGTATATATCTATATATATATATGGATGGGCTTATTGTCCCTTGTGTGTGTGTGTGTATGCATATTTATGGATGTGCCCCAAACATCCATGAATGTGCATATACTTATAAATATAACTGTGTATATATATATATATATATATATATATATATATGTGTATGGATGTGCCCCAAGCATCCATACACATATAGTATAGGAACAAGACGTGCCCCCCCCCTCCTCATGCATCCCTGCAGGGGATGAGAAGGTCTCCAGATGGCTGGACAATTATGTCCAGCCTCTGGTGACCTCAAAAGGCATGGGATCAATAGAGATCCGATGCCTTTTGGTATTTAACTATCCCCAGCCGTTGGGGATAGTTAACATAACAGAGAGAGGGAAACAAACGTCCCTCCCTCTGTTATCTGCACACCTCCGGCACGATAATTATCGCGCCGCATGGTATGCAGATGCGTTACAGGCGGAGGATCAAAGGAACCCTCCGCCTGGAAGCGCGCTCCGGGATGCGCGGGCCGGCGCGGTGACGTCATATCACCGCGCCGGCCCACGTGTTCTGGCCGGCGGCGCGCACGTGCACGTCCGGACGTGCTGCCTCGGGAGCGAGCGCCGCCAAACTTAAATAGTCAGGTGGCGCTACGCTGAGGCACTTCTGGAACGGAGCCCCAGCTGGAGAGGATCATCCATGGACAAACGAGCCCCCCCTGGACAACGAGCATTGTACCCTAAGTATCATCTATATATACCCCCCTGCTCTTGGTATATACCCCCCTGCTCTTGGTATATACCCTCTTGCTACCCTAAGTCTATCTATATATATCCCCCCTGCTCTTGGTATATACCCCCCTGCTCTTGGTATATACCCCCCTTGCTCCATCTATATACTCCCCCTGCTCTTGGTATATCTATATACCCCCCTGCTATATCCCCCTGCTATATCCCCCTGCTATATCCCCCTGCTATATCCCCCTGCTCTATCTATATATCCCCCCCATACTATTCTACCCTATTTCCCCCCATACTATACCCTATTTCCCCCCATACAATATTCCCTCTACCACCAACGAACCCTTTCTGTTAACCCTTGCAACATACCCCCCCCCTGGACCCTTGATACACCGCTTATCCCTTTGGTTACCTTCACCCCCTGATCCCTTGGTTACCCTTACCTTCTCCTGCCCTGAGTCCCCCCTTTTCTATCCCCGGTGTTCCCCTAGGACATCCCTCCTTGCCCGTAATAACCTCTTGTCATTCCCCGTAGGGATAGTATATTGTCAGGATTGGGTGGGTTGCTGGTAAAGTGTATGTATGTGTATTAGTGCAATTGTAGTTAGATTTTGAGGAGGACTTGGGGCTGCGTTAGTATAGACAGAACCGTATTAGTGTGTTGTAATAGTGTGTGTATTCATATTGCTGTGGGCCGCTGTAACTATATAAGTCTATACCCTTGATATAGAAATATATAGTTATAAACATTTATATTCCTTTGTATATGTAAGTGGCCTCAGCAATAGTTGTAGTGTATTGTTGTACTGTATTATAAGTGTATTACATGTATTGTGTTCTGTAAAAATTAATAAATACAGTGTTATTTATACCCTTTGTGTAGCGTGTACTTGTTAGCGGTAGCGAGTTAGTAAGGCACATGCAGCTAGTAGTGAGTAGCGTAGGGCAATCAGTAGCGATTTGTTGTTAAGTAAGGCATAAATAGGCGGAGCTATCATAAGACGACTCACGCCTATTTATGAATATTAATTATTGAGATTTACATAAATACCAATAATTAATAGCCCCTTTAACAGCTATTATTTCTTGTGTGGAAGGGGGATTAACATCAAGCCAATGTAGGGGGATCAATGATTTTGCTGCTGCTATAATATGTGAGGTCAAATTCTTTTTAGAGGGGGAGTATTGAGGTGTTGGAAGCGCGAGTGTTACTATTTGCAGGGTGAGATTAAAACTAGGGGATGTAAGTTTCCTAATCAGTGTTTCTGTTTCCCTCCAATAAGTCTTGATTTTCGGGCAGTTCCACCAGATGTGCGAAAGGGAGCCTACACCATCTCCACATCTCCAGCATTCTCTGGTAGACGCCAGGCCCCTTTTGTATAGAAAGTCAGGTGTTTTATACCACCTTGATAGAAGCTTGAAATGATTCTCCTGTAGTCGGGAACAGCGGGAGAAACCATGTGAGCTTCTTAATAACTGTTTTACCTCAGTATTAGTTAGCACCTTATCCAGCTCTTTTTCCCATTCCTTGATGTACGTAGGCCTCAGCGATTCACCCTCGCCTCCTACCACCGGGTAAAGCTTCGACACCTTCTTTGCAGCAGAAAGTGGTGACAATACTAGTTTTTCAAACTCAGTCAAGGACCTTTAAAGAGGGTACTTCACTGTCAACTCCCCACACACATCTTTGATATGAGGTTTCGCTAGGAAAAAACCTGGGGATTCAGTAATCGAGCGCGGGAGTGCTTTTAAAATGGAGGTTTCCATGTTTGGGGTGACTTCACCTAATTTTACCGATGTTAGGGAGTTCCATAATTGTAGCTTGTCTAGGTTATCAAGATTTAGGAGGTCTGGTAATAGGCTCACTGGGAGCAGAGGAGATGGGTCGGGAGCTAATTTCTCTTTCATTTCTTTCCAGGTCCTACCTAGACTACGCATCAATGGGTCCATAGTTTTGTCATTAAGGATGTTTCTATCTGGGAGCCATAGATGTTTCTGGAAATATGTCCCCACACTATGACTACAAATGGCTTGGACATCTGGTCGTCTTTTGGGATCTATAATTTCAAGCCATCTATTGAGCTGTATCGCTTTGTAATATCTAGATATATCTGGCAAACCAAGTCCTCCTTTCTCTTTATGTCTAGTTAAGATTTTGTGTGATATCCTAGGCCTTCTACCGTTCCATAAGAACCTAGAAAACATACTCTTCACACTCTGTAAGAAAGATTTAGGGAGCCAGATCGGTACCAATTGCATGGTATATAGGACTTTCGGCATAAAATATGCCTTCAGGACGTTTTTCCGCCCCATCCAAGAGAGATTAGGGAGGTTGTAAGTTTGTAGCAAGCGCTGTAGGTCCCCTAAGAGAGAGGTGTAGTTGGTATTACTGGGGATTGAGATGGAAGTCCATTGAAATTAGTCCATTGAAATGGAAGTCGGGCCCGCAAGGGGCCAATTTTGGAATTGGGTAGGGAAATGTTCATTATATCCGATTTGGAGTGGTTAACTTTGAAGTCTGATAAAGAACTGTACTCGTCTATTCTTTCTACTAGCGGATCTAACCCCTTCTCCGGGTCCATTATCAGGAACAATAAGTCATCTGCGAATGCAGTACATTTTAGTTCTCTTCCGCCATACTTAACTCCTGAAATTTCTGGGGACTGCCTAACCAGTTGTAAGAGCGACTCTGCTACTAAGATAAACAGTGAGGGGGACAGGGGACATCCCTGCCTAGTTCCGTTGGTTATGTCAAAGGATGATGAAAGCGTGCCATTTACCTTCAGCCTGGCGTATGGGTTTTTGGTATAGTGTGAATATCGCTCTTGTGAAAACTTCTGGGAAGGCGAAGCGCTGCAGAGTCAGTTTCATATATAACCAGTTAACTCTATCAAACGCTTTTTCAGCGTCTATACTTAATAAAGCTAGAGGTAGCTTATTTTTATGTGCCATATGTATAGCTTGGAATATCCTGTGGGAATTGTCTTTCCCCTCTCGGCCCTGGACAAAGCCAGACTGTTCGTTTCCTATCAAGCCTGGCAGAAACTTGCCTAGCCTGCAAGCCAAAATCTTGGCCCATAATTTTAAATCCAGCTTCCAGGAAATCGGGCGGTAACTGCCGCAATTCAAGGGGTCCTTACCCTCTTTAGGTATCAGGGTGACATAAGATTTGAGCGTCTGCTTAGGCAGGGAGTACCCCTGCATGAGTGCGTTACACACATCTGTGAACCTAGGAATGAGGATATCTTGGAACTTTTTATAATATAGTAGGGGTAAGCCATCAGGTCCCGGGCTTTTCCTTGGGGGAAAAGTTTTAAGAGTACTGCTTATTTCCTCGGCCGATATTGGGCCAACAAGGTAATTTGAGTCTTCTGGTGTTATAGTCGGGAGATGGAGGGATTCCAAGAAATTTCTTATGCGGCTCTCCTTTTGAAGTTCCTCCTCAGGGGTACCTGTCTGGTGTAAGTTGTATAGTTTTGAATAGAACTCTCTAAAGGCACTGGCTATTTCTGGGGTGTCATTAGTCAGATTGCCATTTGGCTGTTTATTTGAGGAGATGTGAGTGACATTCCTAGCTTTCTTAAGCAAGGATGACATCAGTTTTCCTCCTTTCTCTCCATGAGCGTAGACCTTGTGCTGAAAGTTCATCATTTGCTTTGCTACTCTATGTCCGAGAAGGTCTCGCAGTTTAAGCCTGAGTTCTGTCAGTGTTTTTTGATGCTCGTTACACAATGAAGCTTTGTGCTTCTTTTCAATTGTCGCTATTTCTGCTAAGAGTGTGTCAACACCCTTTTGCTGTTCCTTTTTTACTCTGACGCCTAAGGAAATAAAGCATCCTCTGATAAAAGCCTTATGGGCCTCCCATACAATAGGTTGTGAGCTGTGTGTGGAGGAGTTAAGTGCAAATTACTCTATCAGTTGAGTCCTGACCTGGTCCGTGTGGAGTTGGTTATACAGCAGAGATTCATTTAGCTTCCAGCTCCAGTCCCTTTTTGGTAGAGAGGCCAGGGTGAAGGTCGCACAGCAAGGAGCGTGGTCAGATAAGGTGATATTACCTATGTCTGCTTTCCTGAAAAAGGGAAGTAGAGATGCAGAGGTTAAAACATGATCTAGACGTTGATACGTCCTATGCGGAACTGAGTAGAAGGAAAAGTCTTTACTTGTGGGGTGAAGGCTTCTCCACACGTCTATCAAACGTAGGTCATGAAGTTTCTTATGGAGTTTACTAAGGAGCCTTTGCGTCACCCGGGATTTAGCTGAGTATGAGTCAATGGCGGGATTCAATACTAGGTTTAAGTCCGCTCCTAAAATTATTTGCCCTTCAGCGAAGATCTTAAGCGTGTCTAAGGCTTGTAAAAGCCAATGTACGGGAGACTTATTTGGGACATAAAGATTAGCTAAAGTAAATTTACGATCTGCTATTAAGCCTTTGACTAGGAGAAGGCGTCCCTCTGCATCTGTATGTTGCTGACATACAGTAAACGGGATGGATTGGTGGACTGCTATGGCTACCACTTTGGAGTTTGGTTGAACACTATGAAACCAGTGGGCAAACGGACGTTTTGGCAGGTTTGGCATTTTCTTCTGGCGTAGGTGAGTTTCCTGAAGAAACACTATCTGTGAACCCAGTTTCCTGAGAGCTAGCATGACTTGACCTCGTTTCTGTGGTGAGTTTAGACCTTTAACATTGAATGTCGTGACCTTTATATCAGTCATCTTAGTGGACAAGATATTTGCTTCTGAGGTAGGGTTGTAGTCTGCGAGATCTCCTTATGAGACTCCTGTGGGTCTGGGAGAGATATCAATAAGAAAGGAGAGGGGGGGGAAGGAGTTAGGGAAGAGAGTCTAGGGGGAGGCGAGATGAAATAAAGAAAAAGCTAGAAGAAAAGGAAAGAAGAAGAAACAACAATCAGTAATTATAACAGATACCGGAATTGAGACCGGCGAGTGGGCTATCACAATAGGAGCAAACAGTTATGTGTGTAGATAGCAAGGGGGGGAAACACAAAAATATATCTAGCCTGTACGTGTTACCTAGACATCACAGCCACAGGTCATAGTACTATATTTGGTGACCTTATCTTTTACTTGGTATCTAGACCTTATGAACGAAGATGGTGAAGGGAGAGAGGAAAAAAAAGGGGGGGGTATAGCCACAGCCTATGTTTGTTAGGGAAAATACGCTGATTACACTGGATAAGGGCCATGATCCAGGTGGTCGTGTACCTGGTTTCCATGTATAAACATCAGGGATCTCAAGTCTCCCTGAAGTTCAGGGAGTCTCCCTCTATTAGATAGCGGCTCCCTGACACCCGCATGTGAGACAATATCTCCCGGAAAGGTTTACTGATAGCAGAGCAGAGAGATAAGAGAAGTGACAGGACAGAGTTTAGATTACAGGTTGAATTAACCCTTTAGGGTCAAATTGGCTTCTCAAGGAGATATATATGTTAAAGGCATCTTCTTCTGTCTCATTCAGTAGCTATAGAACTATTGAGAGAGATGTATTTTTTTTTAATAGATTTACACATTTAACCCTCCATTTTAATTATATATTATTTACCCGAGTGTTAAATCCCCTCCCCCCCCCCCCTCGGATGCTTGTTTTTTTCCTACAGCGGGGTAGATAATTACACACAGGGTTCACTTGCTTCTTGTCAGCTCAGCGAATGAACCGATTCATGTGAAAGATCCGAACTTCCCATCTCTAGTTTACTCACAGTAAACCTTCTCGGCGCGTGCGCACAGTGCAAGAAGAAGCCGATGCCAGCAGTCCGCATTGGCGCATCAGGCTGAGCCTGTGCGCACGCGCGGAATCTCAAAGCGGGAGGAGGGGGAGGGAGGGAGAGGCGGCACTGAGGAGTAGAGGGTGGCGCTGGGCACGAACGGCGGTGCGTGCAGCCGGGCACCATGCATCCTCAGACCTCCGCTGCTTGGGCACCTTAATTCAGTGATTGACAGGTTAGTAAAACATGTTTTTCCGCAGAATAAAGCCACAAATAGCTTTTATAAGGCCACCTTAGAAATCAGAATGCTACCTGGACATGAGCATATGTTTAGCTCACAGGGCTTATAGGTGGTGACAGAATCCCTTTAATCATATACATAAATATGATAATTTGGGGCAGGGTAATGAGCCCAGTCCTCCACACCATAGAGAAAAGTGTGCAGATACTGCATATGTTTGGAAAATGTAATAAAAAGTTTGTGAAAGAAAAAAAAAAGAAAACCTCCCTGAAATGAGCTTTTGCAGGTTGGGATGTCTGAAACATATCATATCAAGTCTCCCTATCAGTTAGACAGACCCCAATGCTTTTTGTAGGTAAATGGAAATGAGGGTCAAGGACCTGCATGTGAGGAGAGGGAGGGGGAGTCTAAAGTAAAAAACTCATTTTCCTTAAGAATAAGTATGCAGGGCATGTTACACAGGGGTAGATTGAGTACGGGTATGACCTATTGCTTGGTTAATGCTTTATCTGCAATCCCCCTGAGAAATACTCCTTCAGAGAGACGTTGAGTATAATTAATGGGAGTATTTCAATTCTAGATCTACGTGAATGCGTTTTGCATATTGGGATGACAATGAAAGCAGGAGAGAGGGGGGGAGGGAAGGGAAAGGGGAGGAGGGGGGGTTAAGCATCAGCTTATGATTCCTAAGGGCCGGCACTTAAGGTACATTAAAATAGGGACTGACCACTAGTGATCTTTATAAATTCCAAATCTCAGGCAGGGTAAATACAATAGCATCGATAATAAATACTTTCCTATTCTATCTTTAATCATGCGAACAGTTAGTCTGCCTGTGTTGATGTCACCTATTATACTGAGCACTATTGGACTGAGAGAGACAAGTCCCCTAGGTTTGTTAAGTGAATCGGGGACATGAGGCTCGGATAGAATGTAGAGCTTGTTCAGCTCCCTGTTCGCAGTCTTACGATAATCACATGCTAAGTTTTAGCAGGAATACATTCTTCTCCTAACCTCATGTGTGAGGAATTTCATGTTAACAGGAAAAATAAACATTCGCCAAGTAACTTAGAACTATAGCAAAAAACGTGGTACAGAGTGTACCAGAACATTTAACAGAGACAATGGCTATCTGGGGTCTCAAGATGTAGACCACAGATTAGTCGCATAGCTTATTCTTTGCGATTAAGGGACATAATATTCCACTTTGTACAGCAAGCGCAACAGAGTGTGCAATAGGTACATTAAAGTGCGAAAATTAACAACATGGCAGGACTACTACCAATACCCGCCCATGTCCCATTAATACTAGACCCGGAATTGACGAGTGAGTCTCAGGGTGGGAGATCTATGGATCCTGTCAGATGTTTGGACGATTTCCTGGACTTGATGCGATGAACTCTTTTCCAGGACTCCAAGTGCGGTAGTTCACTGGTAGCCAGGTAGGTATGTCGATGGGCTGAATGCCGATGTGCTCCCAGGCTTTATCCAAATCGTCTGGAGTATGGATGATGATACGTTTCCCGTTCTTGTTTATAGAGAGTCCGAACGGATACATCCAGGTATATGGGATTTTCTTGCTACGGAGCGAATCTAGTAGGGGCTTCAATATGCGCCTTTTCGCTAGTGTCGATGGAGCAATGTCCTGATATAGGGCAATTTCCACGTCTCCATATGCGATCCGACTCTTAGTGCGAGCTGCCTCCATGACCCGCGCTGTGTCTACAAAGGACAGTAGGCCGCAGACCACATCCCTTGGTCTCTCATTCGGTTTCAGCTGGGATCTTAGCGCTCTGGGGATGCGCTCAATAACAATTGATGCAGCCGAGTCAGGTTCTAAAATGTCCGCAAATATCTCCATAGCTACTTTTCGTAGCGATTCAGCTGCCCAGGATTCCGGGAGGCCTTTTATGCGTATGTTGTGCCGTCTGCTACGATTTTCCTGGTCTTCTAGCAGCGAGAAGGCTCTATTAAGATCCTCGGTGTGACCGGTAAGGCACTCAGCTACTCCATTGGCATGCGATCTCAAATCTTGCGTCACTTGCTCCAGGGCCTCTACTCTGTGTCCCACTTGGGATATTTCAGTTTTAATGTCCGCTAAGGCTACTTTCACACTAGCGTTCGGAGCGGATCCGTCTGATGTTTCATCAGACGGATCCGCTCCGATAATGCAGACGTTCGCATCCGTTCAGAACGGATCCGTCTGCATTAAAACTTAGAAAATTTTCTAAGTATGAAATTAGTCTGAGCGGATCCGTTCAGATTTTACATTGAAAGTCAATGGGGAACGGATCCGCTTGAAGATTGAGCCATATGGTGTCATCTTCAAGCGGATCCGTCCCCATTGACTTACATTGTAAGTGTGGACGGATCCGCTCGCCTCCGCACGGCCAGGCGGACACCCGAACGCTGCAAGCAGCGTTCAGGTGTCCGCTCACTGAGCGGAGCGGAGGCTGAGCGCTGGCAGGCGGATGCATTCTCAGTGGATCCGCCTCCACTGAGAATGCATTGGGGCCAGACGGATGCGTTCGGGGCCGCTCGTGAGCCCCTTCAAACGGAGCTCACGAGCGGACACCCGAACGCTAGTGTGAAAGTAGCCTAATTCGGTCAGGACTGGTCTGAGAGCTTTGTCTAGGGCTTGTGTAGTGTACGGGGACTGTAATGCCCGTCACTACAAAAGTGTCACTTGGTGTGCTGTCGTCCCCCCTAAATTATGGGGAAGTTGGTATATGTTATCTTTATAAATTGTCATGTAATGTAATGTTATGTATTTCCCTGTTACTGTGACACTTGCATGTACAGACCTGCTAGGGGTGTCATTCCAGCTTCTAGTCACTAGAGGGAGCTAGAGAGCCCTAGTTTATATAAGGCCCAGACAGGGAAGCAAAAGGCAGTCTAGTCTAGAGTTCAGAAGTTTCTAGAGGCTGAGGAAGCTGAGAGGGAGACAGAGGCATGTCAAGGAAAGCAAGAGGTACTCAAGATAACAGAGGAGGTACTTTATAAAGAGAGAACCAAGGATATACGCCAGAGTTAAGGTATTGGGCCTTGGAGAAGATTTTCTATGTCCCAGGATCAGTCAGGAATAGAGTGCAAGCTCCTGTACTGCAAGTCCTGTGTTTCACACTCTGAAGTCACCTTTGCTTAATCTGTATTGCCTGCATCGACCGTATTGAAAAATCAACTGTATGCAAAGGAACTGTGCTTCCGTTAATGTCTCTATATGGAAACTACTAAAGTTGGAGTTTTGTTTTAACATCACGTGGTTCCTCAGTTATTCCTGCTATCAGCAAACGGCGTGCCACCGTTTAATTGGCACTGGCGTCACGAACATTTTCCTACCATCACCTGCCTATGCAGAGAGTCAGCCGTCTCAGGTTAGTGTCTATTGCACTACTACACCCAGGAACACATTTCTACACACAACTTGAGTACGCTGCACCTCTCTTTTGGCATCACGAACAGGATACGCACGCTTTCTAGTGCAAGAAGCGTGAACTTTGTGCCTTATACAGTTGCCCTGTGACCAAAGTGACAAATTGTCTGTTTATTTAAAGTGGACTTTGTGGACTGAAAAATATACCCAAAGTGTTCCTAAAACCTCTAAAAAGCGCTGTGCAGTGTTGCGCTACCAAGAGGAAGAAAATCGCCACATTGGAGTGTGGTTTTGTGGACTTTTTACAATCCTGCTTGCTGTCAGTGAATGGACAGCGTTTTGCTAAAGATGGCCACCGGCCGCCTGGAGTAAAGTTTCCCGCGCTGCTGAGGACCTTCGTGGGCGGAGCCCTGCAAAGACACAGAGAATCCCGCCCCTCGTCATCATCGCACCGCCGCGGCCCTGCTTCTTCTACGTCACCGCGTACTCAGGACGTCCGGAATCTCTCGAGACTTGGACTGCGCAAACCCGGCGATACCGGTAAGAACTTGTAACCGGAGGGAAGGGGATTGTTCCGGCCCCTTTAGTCGCCAGCGGCCATATCTCAATAGACTACCATGTCAGAACCGGAAGTGCCTGAGCAGCCGGCCCCGGGAGAGCTTGCGGCTCCTAATCATCCTACAGCCCCCAGCATGATGCCCTTTACCATGCCTTACTATTTCGGGGCCCCATGGTTCCCCCGCTACAGAGGAGAGACCCATACCCTAAGGGACTTTAAAGAAAAGTTGCTGGCATTATTCAAACTGTACCCCATAAATGCCGACCAGCAAATGGAAATCCTGCTAGCGCAGCTGGAGGGAGCTGCCCGCAGGGAGGTATTATCCTGGCCTGCTACTGAGCGGAGTACTCTAGAACAGATATTCACCCGCCTCAGGGCCACTTTTGAAACTAGGACTGCCTCAGAGATAAAGATGCATTTCTTTGGCAAGAAACAGAAGCCCGGTGAGTCCCTCCGTGACTATGCCCTATCACTTCAGGAGGCTTTAGGGGCTGTAATTCAGATAGATCCCAAAGAGGCTGATAACCAGGACCAGACCCTAAGGGAACAATTTATCAACGGGGTGTCTAGTGAACAAATAAGGACCCAATTAAAGATGCTGTCCGCCCAGCACCCTAACAGTACCTTTCTGGACTTTAAAGAACTGGCTATAAAAATTCTGGGGTCCGCAGTATCTCCTGAGTTGAGCACCCCACCTGAATCATCAGCCTGCAGGCCAAAACCGCTTATCACTAACCAAGCTCAGGCCGGTCAAGCTGTTCAAGTGTCAGCTACCGATACTATTGCCATGCTGACAGAGCAAGTAAATCACCTCACTAAAAGTCTAGAGAAAGTGTGCAGAAAAATAGAGGAATGGGAAAAACCCATAATGACAGAAGAAGAATTCCTGTCACCTCCTAGGCCGTTCCCACCTCCTTACCAAGAGACTCACCCCAGGGATCCTGGGAGGCGTAATAGAGATCGCAAGCGGCCCGTGTGTACATACTGCAAAAAGCTGGGACACACAGAATCCACGTGCTGGCAGTTAAACGGGCAACCCCTGAGGCTGAGGACCACCCCTCGGGAGGTAGAACACTAGGTCCAGAGGATCCAAATTGGATGCCACGTTATGTAGGATCCCATCCTAAAATCAATATAGAGATCAACGGGGTCCCCTTTGAAGCCCTATTAGATACTGGGTCTCAGGTCACTACTATTCAGCTGCCTGCATTTGAAAAGTTCTGGGACACCAACCAGTTGACCCAACCGCCTGAATCCTGGGTGGAAATTATCGCCAGCAATGGCAAACCAGTAAAGATTCATGGATACTGGGAACCCACCCTGCAGGTGGGAGAAGTAACCCTGCCTCAACAGGGAGTGATCGTAGTACAGGCCGGTGACAGAGGAGGACATCCTGTCATTCTAGGCACCAATGTCTTCAAAAACTGTTATTCAGAAATACTTGCTGTATTACATCAGACTTTGCCCACTGCTTCCTCTGCATCCAGGAGGGTGATTCAAAAGACTATTACTGTGTTAAGTGCCCAGCAGAGGTTTGCTAATGGGAAAGGAGAAATTTGTACTGCCAGGATTAGTGATATTAAGCCTGTGACTTTGCCTCCTAATTCTCAAACTCTTTTATGGTGTCGTGCTGTCCTGGGAGTCCAAGGTCGAGATTATCCAGCCCTGGTGGAACCAATCCAGATGGAGGATTACCCTTATGTGAGAGCTGCCAAGTGCCTGGTGAACGTCTCCCAAGGTAAAGTACCTGTCCGTCTGATTAACCTGAGTGATCATCCTGTTGCGCTTACTAAGCATTGCCGTGTTGCCCAGCTGTCCCAGGTGTCCTTCCAAGACATCATTCGTCTTCCAGTGACAGAAAAGCCGCCAGCTGCAGACAGCGGATGTTCGCCGGTGACCCAGCCACAAGTGCCCTGGTGGGAAGAGCTCCATGAGGGGGACGAGACTACCCCCCAACATCAACAAGAAGGGATCCTACAGCTGGTCAAAGAGTACCACCAGGCGTTCAGTAAGCATGCTACTGATTATGGGGAGGTGAGTGCCATACAACACACCATACCTACTGGCTCTCATCCTCCTATCAAGGAGAGATACAGACCCTTACCACCTACTTCATATCAGACTGTAAAGGAAATGATCCAAGAGATGAAAGACTCTAATGTGATCCGGGACAGCCGTAGTCCGTGGGCTGCACCCCTGGTTCTTGTAAAGAAGAAGGACGGTAGTATCCGTTTCTGTGTGGATTATAGGAAAATTAATCAAATAACCCACAAAGATGCATACCCACTGCCCCGCATTGAGGAGTCACTAACTGCTCTGGGCTCTTCTGCCTATTTCTCCACATTGGACTTGACCAGCGGCTACTGGCAAGTACCCATGGCCCCCGAGGATAGGGAAAAGACTGCTTTCACTACTCCCATGGGCCTGTTCGAATTCAAATGTATGCCGTTCGGGCTATGTAATGCCCCAGGAACTTTCCAGAGACTAATGGAACGGTGTTTGGGTCACAAAAACTTCGAAACAGTGCTGCTGTATCTAGATGACGTCATTGTGTACTCAAAAACATATGAAGACCATCTAAAACATTTGGCAGAAGTATTTGAAATCCTTATCAAATATGGCTTGAAAGTAAAGCCATCCAAGTGTCACCTGCTCAAACCTGTAGTAAGATACCTGGGGCATGTGGTCAGCGGAGAGGGCGTGCAACCTGACCCTGATAAGCTAGCGGCTGTCCGTAATTGGCCGGTTCCTACTACCGTCAAAGAGGTGAGGAGTTTCCTTGGTTTTGCCGGCTACTATAGACGTTTTATCCCCCATTTTGCTCAAATAGCTGATCCTATCCAGGAACTCTTGAGGGGGCAACCCAAGAAAAGTCCTAGAACTCCTGTGCCCATTGAGTGGAATGAGGAAAGAGAGATAGCGTTCCAATTGCTAAAAAAGAAACTGACCGAGCCTCCAGTGTTAGGTTATCCAGATTATAGCAAGCCCTTCCATCTCTATACTGATGCTAGCAAGCGAGGCCTGGGAGCTGTGTTAGCCCAAATCCAAGAGGGAAAAGAGAGAGTGATAGCATATGCAAGCCGCTCCCTGAAAGGAGCTGAGAAAAATGACCAGAATTATAGTTCCTTCAAACTAGAGTTCCTGGCATTAGTGTGGGCGGTGACAGAAAAATTCAAGGATTATCTAGCCGCCACCCCGTTCATTGCATTCACTGACAATAACCCTCTGGCACACCTAAATACAGCTAAATTGGGGGCCTTGGAGCAGAGATGGGCCTCTCGCCTTGCCAACTATAATTTCTCTGTAAAGTATCGTGCTGGACGTACTAATGATAATGCTGATGCTTTATCCAGGCTTCCCACAGAGACAGCTCCTGATGATGTGCGAGATGCTTGGGAAGATGTAGAGATGCCGGCTTTCTATAACAAATTTGCTCAACAGGATCAGGCTCGAGCTACCAATAACAGAGCTGCAGTTCCTTCACCCTCCAGTAGGCCTGATCCTAAAGAAGAAAGGTGGGTGAAACTACAGTCTGAAAGTAGAGTGTTGGGTGAGTTGTTGGACTTCATTACTAGTGGCAGAGCCCCTGAGAGGATTCGGCGTAAGAGTGCAGATCCTGAGCTCATCAAACTGTGGAGACAGCGCCATCAACTCTTCATACAAAAGGGCCTATTGCTACGGAGAAGCCTAGACCCAGTGTCCAGCGAGAGAGTGCACCAGATTCTCATACCCCGACGAGATGCAGGTATGGTGTTGGAGATGTACCACAATCAATCCGGTCACTTTGGGGACCAAAAGACTGAGGCTACTATCCGCCAGCGGTTTTACTGGGTGGGCATGAGAGAAGACATGGAGAAGTGGTGTCGGGAGTGTGTAGCCTGTGCCTTAAAACGAAGTGAGCACCATGATCAGAGGGCACCACTGAGACCCATTGTAAGTACCCGTCCTCTTGAACTTGTCGCCATCGACCATGTGAAACTGGAGCCTAGTCGCTCAGGGTATGCTTATGCCATGACTATTATTGACCATTTCACTAAGTTTGTTGTAGCAGTGCCTGTGAGAGACCAGACAGCCAAGACTACAGCCGAAATGTTCTGGAAGCACTTCCTCCTGCCCTATGGATGTCCAGAAAAGATCCTCACCGATCAAGGACCTGCTTTTGAGTCCCATCTGTTCCATGAACTGTGCTGCTTACACAACTGTAAGAAGATCCGGACAACGGCCTACCATCCTCAAGGTAACGGATTATGTGAAAAAATGAATCAGACCTTGATAGAGATGCTGAGGGCCGTGCCTCCTGAGAACAGAGGAGATTGGCCCAGTCTGTTGCCACAGCTCATGTTCACATACAATCATACCATACATTGTTCCACCGGGTATACCCCTTTTTACTTGATGTTTGGGCGCCAAGGGACATTGCCTGCTGATCATTCATTGGACATACACGTACCTGATTGCATTAACCCATTACCTAACACCGACTGGGTTGCTGAACATCAAAGGCGATTGAATACAGCCAAAGCCATTGTTCAGGAGCGTATGGACTATGCTAGGGACCGACAGCAGAGAGACTATGATCAAGCAGCCCATGCAGAACCCTTGACAATAGGGGCTGTGGTATGGTTAAAGAATAACCGCCGTACCAGTAAATTGGACAGTAAATGGGAGCGAAGTCCCTATGTTGTCACGGCAATCCCAAATGTTGGAACTCACACTTATGAGATCACCCGGGAAGACAAAGGATCCCAAATTGTACACCGAAACCAGTTGAAGCTCTGCCTGACACCAGAACCTAGTGCCGAGAGTTCTGGATCTGAATATCCTGTGTCAGAGTCAGCAATACAGCCCGAGGATCCTATGCAGGCTGTTAGTAATCCGAGGTATGACGCTGATCCCATGCATTGGCTTCTGACACCTTGGTTGAACTTGCTGGTGCCTGCTCCGGCACCTACTGTAACTTCACCTCCGGAAGAGCTGGTTCAAGATGCCCCGGATCCAGTTCCCCCTCTAGTGGATCTAATTGTTCCAGTTGTTCCAGTTGTTCCTGACCAAGATCTCCCTGATGGAGACCCTCCTGTTGCTCCTCTCTCTTCTACCTCGTTGCTAAGGGAAGAGGAGACCCCTGTTTTGAGAAGGTCTACCCGGATGACCAGGGGACGCCCGCCAGTCCGTTTAGGAGACTTTGACTATTCTGGTGGTGTCTCCTCCCAAACAGTTGCTACTGGCAATACCTTACTTGACATTTGTGCGCAAGAATGGACTCCTCCACGTGAGCCCTTGCCTGTGATACACCCACAGGAAACTCCTGGGTAGTTCCGTTTTTATACTGTTTTATCTATTGTGCTGTTCTATTATGGACTTATTCATTGTCATGGACTATCCTGGTTATAATGTTACGCTGTGCCAGGTCAGCGCCCCAGTTCCATTCACTATCCTGAGAGAAGAGAACGACGCCCCTTGTCACTACCCTTCATCTTTGCCAATTGGACCTGATATGAATGTAAATGCAGATGAATTACATGTATGTATGCCTGCATGTCTCTTTTTCTGTTTCAGGTAGAGATTCCAGTTGGGCGAGCCCTGATGGAGTACGAGGTCGTACTCAGCTTAAAGCAGTGGGGTATGTAGTGTACGGGGACTGTAATGCCCGTCACTACAAAAGTGTCACTTGGTGTGCTGTCGTCCCCCCTTAATTATGGGGAAGTTGGTATATGTCATCTTTATAAATTGTCATGTAATGTAATGTTATGTATTTCCCTGTTACTGTGACACTTGCATGTACAGACCTGCTAGGGGTGTCATTCCAGCTTCTAGTCACTAGAGGGAGCTAGAGAGCCCTAGTTTATATAAGGCCCAGACAGGGAAGCAAAAGGCAGTCTAGTCTAGAGTTCAGAAGTTTCTAGAGGCTGAGGAAGCTGAGAGGGAGACAGAGGCATGTCAAGGAAAGCAAGAGGTACTCAAGATAACAGAGGAGGTACTTTATAAAGAGAGAACCAAGGATATACGCCAGAGTTAAGGTATTGGGCCTTGGAGAAGATTTTCTATGTCCCAGGATCAGTCAGGAATAGAGTGCAAGCTCCTGTACTGCAAGTCCTGTGTTTCACACTCTGAAGTCACCTTTGCTTAATCTGTATTGCCTGCATCGACCGTATTGAAAAATCAACTGTATGCAAAGGAACTGTGCTTCCGTTAATGTCTCTATATGGAAACTACTAAAGTTGGAGTTTTGTTTTAACATCACGTGGTTCCTCAGTTATTCCTGCTATCAGCAAACGGCGTGCCACCGTTTAATTGGCACTGGCGTCACGAACATTTTCCTACCATCACCTGCCTATGCAGAGAGTCAGCCGTCTCAGGTTAGTGTCTATTGCACTACTACACCCAGGAACACATTTCTACACACAACTTGAGTACGCTGCACTTGGCTAAGCACTTTAGTAAGGAAGGATTTAGACACCGGCGCCGGGTCCTGCTCTTCAGTCGTGCCGCAGTGCTCGCTGTCTTCCCCTGAGTCCTCGGCTTCAGTCTCCTTCATGCGCACCGCCGCCATTTTGGCGCCAGCTCCCGGCGAGTGAGAGCTTCTCTCTTTCAAGAATTTCTGCATGTCTTGCTGGCCTTTGTGGGATCGAGGGGTATCTGGGGGGTCTAGTCCCCTATCTCTACCATATTTGACCATTTCTGGTCTGGTCACCGCTGTTTATAGGGCTGTAGATGCTAGGACATGGAGGAGCAGGTCTTTCACACAGCCATCCACGCCAACGGCCAGGCTCCGCCCCCCAGAACAGAGGATTTTGAGAGATTTAGGCCCCTGTCACTCAGGCACAGCAGGGGTTCATTCACTGCAAAAGGGGGTTCATGTCACACAGCAATAGAATAAATGTCTTTGAGAGATTTAGGCCCCTGTCACCCAGGCACAGCAGGGGTTTATTCATGGCAAAATTAGCTTCATGTCACGTAGCAATAGAACAGAGGATTTTAAAAGATTTAGGCCCCTGTCACCCAGGCACAGCAGGGGTTCATTCACGGCCAAAACTAGCTTTATGTCACCCAGCAATAGAACAGAGGATTTTGAGAGATTTAGGCCCCTGTCACCCAGGCACAGCAGGGGTTTATTCACTGCAAAAATAGCTTTATGTAACCCAGCAATAGAACAGAGGATTTTGAGAGATTTAGGCCCCTGTCACCCAGACACAGCAGAGGTTTATTCACTGCAAAAGTGGGTTCTTGTCACCCAGCAATAGAACAGAGGATTTTGAGAGATTTAGGCCCCTGTCTCCCAGGCACAGCAGGGGTTTATTCACGGCAAAAGAGGGTTCATGTCACCCAGCAATAGAACAGAGGATTTTGAGAGATTTAGGCCCCTGTCACATAGGCACAGCAGGGGTTTATTCACGGCAAAACTAGCTTCATGTCACCCAGCAATAGAACAGAGCATTTTGAAAGATTTAGGCCCCTGTCATTCATGCACAGCAGGGGTTCATTCACGGCAAAACTAGCTTCATGTCACCCAGCAATAGAACAGAGGATTTTGAAAGATTTAGGCCCCTGTCACCCAGGCACAGCAGGGGTTTATTCACGGCAAAACTAGCTTCATGTCACCCAGCAATAGAACAGAGGATTTTTAGAGATTTAGGCCCCTGTCACCCAGGCACAGCAGGGGTTTATTCACGGCAAAACTAGCTTCATGTCACCCAGCAATAGAACAGAGGATTTTGAAAGATTTAGGCCCCTGTCACCCAGGCACAGCAGGGGTTCATTCATGGCAAAAGTGGGTTCTTGTCACCCAGCAATAGAACAGAGGATTTTGAAAGATTTAGGCCCCTGTCACCCAGGCACAGCAGGGGTTTATTCATGGCAAAACTAGCTTCATGTCACCTAGCAATAGAACAGAGGATTTTGAGAGATTTAGGCCCCTGTCACCCAGGCACAGCAGGGGTTCATTCACGGCAAAAGTGGGTTCTTGTCACCCAGCAATAGAACAGAGGATTTTGAGAGATTTAGGCCCCTGTCTCCCAGGCACAGCAGGGGTTTATTCACGGCAAAACTAGCTTCATGTCACCCAGCAATAGAACAGAGGATTTTGAGAGATTTAGGCCCCTGTCACCCAGGCACAGCAGGGGTTTATTCACTGCAAAAATAGCTTCATGTCACCCAGCAATAGAACAGAGGATTTTGAAAGATTTAGGCCCCTGTCACCCAGGCACAGCAGGGGTTCATTCACTGCAAAAGTGGGTTCTTGTCACCCAGCAATAGAACAGAGGATTTTGAGAGATTTAGGCCCCTGTCTCCCAGGCACAGCAGGGGTTTATTCACGGCAAAAGAGGGTTCATGTCACCCAGCAATAGAACAGAGGATTTTGAGAGATTTAGGCCCCTGTCACATAGGCACAGCAGGGGTTTATTCACGGCAAAACTAGCTTCATGTCACCCAGCAATAGAACAGAGGATTTTGAGAGATTTAGGCCCCTGTCACTCATGCACAGCAGGGGTTCATTCATGGCAAAACTAGCTTCATGTCACCCAGCAATAGAACAGAGGATTTTGAAAGATTTAGGCCCCTGTCACCCAGGCACAGCAGGGGTTTATTCACGGCAAAACTAGCTTCATGTCACCCAGCAATAGAACAGAGGATTTTTAGAGATTTAGGCCCCTGTCACCCAGGCACAGCAGGGGTTCATTCACGGCAAAAGTGGGTTCTTGTCACCCAGCAATAGAACAGAGGATTTTGAGAGATTTAGGCCCCTGTCTCCCAGGCACAGCAGGGGTTTATTCACGGCAAAACTAGCTTCATGTCACCCAGCAATAGAACAGAGGATTTTGAAAGATTTAGGCCCCTGTCACCCAGGCACAGCAGGGGTTCATTCATGGCAAAAGTGGGTTCTTGTCACCCAGCAATAGAACAGAGGATTTTGAAAGATTTAGGCCCCTGTCACCCAGGCACAGCAGGGGTTCATTCACTGCAAAAGTGGGTTCTTGTCACCCAGCAATAGAACAGAGGATTTTGAGAGATTTAGGCCCCTGTCTCCCAGGCACAGCAGGGGTTTATTCACGGCAAAAGAGGGTTCATGTCACCCAGCAATAGAACAGAGGATTTTGAGAGATTTAGGCCCCTGTCACTCATGCACAGCAGGGGTTTATTCACTGCAAAAGTGGGTTCTTGTCACCCAGCAATAGAACAGAGGATTTTGAGAGATTTAGGCCCCTGTCACCCAGGCACAGCAGGGGTTCATTCACGGCAAAAGTGGGTTCTTGTCACCCAGCAATAGAACAGAGGATTTTGAGAGATTTAGGCCCCTGTCTCCCAGGCACAGCAGGGGTTTATTCACGGCAAAACTAGCTTCATGTCACCCAGCAATAGAACAGAGGATTTTGAGAGATTTAGGCCCCTGTCACCCAGGCACAGCAGGGGTTTATTCACTGCAAAAATAGCTTCATGTCACCCAGCAATAGAACAGAGGATTTTGAAAGATTTAGGCCCCTGTCACCCAGGCACAGCAGGGGTTCATTCACTGCAAAAGTGGGTTCTTGTCACCCAGCAATAGAACAGAGGATTTTGAGAGATTTAGGCCCCTGTCTCCCAGGCACAGCAGGGGTTTATTCACGGCAAAAGAGGGTTCATGTCACCCAGCAATAGAACAGAGGATTTTGAGAGATTTAGGCCCCTGTCACATAGGCACAGCAGGGGTTTATTCACGGCAAAACTAGCTTCATGTCACCCAGCAATAGAACAGAGGATTTTGAGAGATTTAGGCCCCTGTCACTCATGCACAGCAGGGGTTCATTCATGGCAAAACTAGCTTCATGTCACCCAGCAATAGAACAGAGGATTTTGAAAGATTTAGGCCCCTGTCACCCAGGCACAGCAGGGGTTTATTCACGGCAAAACTAGCTTCATGTCACCCAGCAATAGAACAGAGGATTTTTAGAGATTTAGGCCCCTGTCACCCAGGCACAGCAGGGGTTCATTCACGGCAAAAGTGGGTTCTTGTCACCCAGCAATAGAACAGAGGATTTTGAGAGATTTAGGCCCCTGTCTCCCAGGCACAGCAGGGGTTTATTCACGGCAAAACTAGCTTCATGTCACCCAGCAATAGAACAGAGGATTTTGAAAGATTTAGGCCCCTGTCACCCAGGCACAGCAGGGGTTCATTCATGGCAAAAGTGGGTTCTTGTCACCCAGCAATAGAACAGAGGATTTTGAAAGATTTAGGCCCCTGTCACCCAGGCACAGCAGGGGTTCATTCACTGCAAAAGTGGGTTCTTGTCACCCAGCAATAGAACAGAGGATTTTGAGAGATTTAGGCCCCTGTCTCCCAGGCACAGCAGGGGTTTATTCACGGCAAAAGAGGGTTCATGTCACCCAGCAATAGAACAGAGGATTTTGAGAGATTTAGGCCCCTGTCACTCATGCACAGCAGGGGTTCATTCACGGCAAAACTAGCTTCATGTCACCCAGCAATAGAACAGAGGATTTTGAAAGATTTAGGCCCCTGTCACCCAGGCACAGCAGGGGTTTATTCACGGCAAAACTAGCTTCATGTCACCCAGCAATAGAACAGAGGATTTTTAGAGATTTAGGCCCCTGTCACCCAGGCACAGCAGGGGTTTATTCACTGCAAAACTAGCTTCATGTACCCCAGCAATAGAACAGAGGATTTTGAAAGATTTAGGCCCCTGTCACCCAGGCACAGCAGGGGTTCATTCACGGCAAAAGTGGGTTCTTGTCACCCAGCAATAGAACAGAGGATTTTGAGAGATTTAGGCCGCTGTCACCCAGGCACAGCAGGGGTTCATTCACGGCAAAAGTGGGTTCTTGTCACCCAGCAATAGAACAGAGGATTTTGAGAGATTTAGGCCCCTGTCTCCCAGGCACAGCAGGGGTTTATTCACGGCAAAACTAGCTTCATGTCACCCAGCAATAGAACAGAGGATTTTGAGAGATTTAGGCCTCTGTCACCCAGGTATAGCAGGGGTTAATTAATGGCAAAACTAGCTTCATGTCACCCAGCAATAGAAGAGAGGATTTTGAGAGATTAAGGCCCCTGTCACCCAGGCACAGCAGGGGTTTATTCATGCCAAAAATGGTAAAATGTCACCCGACAATTGAAAATAAGAATTTTGTCAATTTAGGGCACTAAAATTGGCACTTTTTTGCATTAAAATTGCTCTAAAATACTCCTTGAAAAGGCTAGAGGGATGTAAAAGGCAGTAAAATGTGCCTAATAGCATGGCAACTGCTCTGCAAACAAATGTGGATAGGGAAATAACTTAAAATAAAATAAAATAACTAAAAATTACAAATTATTAACCTGCAATTCAGAGGAGGAGGTGAATATGGAGTCGGAGGTTGAGGAGGCGGTGAATGTGGTGTTGTAGGTGGAGGCAGCAATGGAGGAGGAGAAGGTAGCCAAATTTTTATTTTTTTATTGGGATAGGTAGCCCCCAAAATATTGGGACATATAAAAAAAAAGAAAACAAAGAGAATAGCACTTGACTTGAGTACAGAGTGGGCCATTTATATGGATACACCTTAATAAAATGGGAATGGTTGGTGATATTAACTTCCTGTTTGTGGCACATTAGTATATGTGAGGGGGGAAACTTTTCAAGATGGTTGGTGACCATGGCGGCCATTTTGAAGTCGGCCATTTCGAATCCAACTTTTGTTTTTTCAATAGGAAGAGGGTCATGTGCAGGGCCGGTACAAGGCAGGGGCCGAAGGAGCGGGTGCCCTGGGCGCTACCATTTGCGGACAGGAGGGGGGCGCAGGTGAAGTGCCAGCCACGGCCCCCCCTACATCATGCTGTGCCCCCCCATGTGCCCCCCCAACTAAAATGACCCCCCCCCAAGTGAGCAGCCGCCGCCGGGCACAGGGAGATGAGCGCTTCCATTGCGCTCATCTCCATTGTAAACTGTCTGTGCCAGCGGAGGTGCAGGGGAGGGAGAGGCGTGTCCCTTCCCTTTCCTCTGATAGGCTGCAGGCAGGCACCGAAGTGGAGGAGAGGCCCCGCCCCCTAATTACTCCTGTTTACCTTTCTAAAGCTAAAGGACCTTTGATGATGTCATCACAGGTCCTGTAAGGGAACTGCACAGTGTAAAGTGTAGTTCCCAGGTTAGAACAGTGCATCTGCCAGGACCTGTGATGACATCATCTTCAACATCACAGGTCCTGCAGAATCTAGCAAAGGAACTGCACCAAAAATGGTGTAGTTCCTAGGTTTCAAAGGTACATCTGCCAGGACCTGTGATGACATCATCACAGGTCCTTCAACCCCTAACAGCAAGTATCAAAACTTCACAAGCAGCTCTGTATTGATCCATACAGACTGGAATGGAGAGGTAAGAGGAGGTCCTCCACTTTTCATCATTTACCCCCCCCCCTCCATGCCCTGTTTTTACTCATTGCTCACTCATGTATACTACTTCAGACAGTTACCACTACCTCATGTACCTCACAGTGACTATAATGCATAACTGACCACATATTTCTATAAACACTGCATCTACAGTATTATACCTTCTATGTGTCACATCAATACACTGCTCTGTATATATATATATATATATATATATATACACACACATACATGCACACACACTGCATATATTACACAGTATTATACATGCAATATGTACAGATATATAGTATATACCGCAGTGCAGGTATGAGGTATAATAGATGCTGTGTGTACAGATATCAGTACACTTCTGTATATACTATATATGTGAGGTACGAGGTATAATAGATGCAGTGTGTACAGATATATAGTATATACAGCGGTGTACTGATATCTGAGGTACGAGGTGTCAATACACTGCTGTATTTACTATATATCTGTACACACTGCATCTATTATACCTCGTACCTCACATATTACACTACTGTACATACTGTATACACTGCATATATTATACCCCGTACCTCACATATCAGTACACTGCTGTATATACTATATACCTGTACACACTGCATCTATTATACCCTGTACCTCACATATCAGAACACTAGGGAATATACTATATACCTGTACACACTGCATCTATTATACCGCGTACCTCACATAACTGTACACTGCTGTATATAATATACATCTGCATCTATTATACCTCTTTTGTGTGCCAGGGCTGTTTTGTAATCCCATTCCGGCCCTGATGGCATACATTTTAAAACGCAGCAGCAAGAATAGTTCATGGAACAAAGGGAGGGGCTATAAAAGGGGAATGGGGGCCCAATTTAGATTCCTGCTATGGGGCCCAGTGATTTTTATGTACGCCCCTGGCTGCAGGCACTAGGCCGGCAGCCTATCAGAGGCCGGCGCAATGACGTCATCGTGCCGCCTGAGCCTTACATTACAGCGTGGGACACAGGAAGAGGCTGCATCGCATCGCTGACACTTAGGTAAGTATAAGTGTTTTTTTTTTGTTTTTTTTTACAATAGTGTTACTGGCACATTGGGGGGGCTTATTACAAAACTGGCACATGATGATGGGGGGGACTTTATACTGGCACATGATGATGGGGGGGAACTTTATAGTGTCTGTGACTTTCAAAGTCCCACAGTCCTTTGTTCTATTGCTTTAAGTATATTCTTGTTTTGAAACAACATTGATTCTTTCTTAAAAACAGGGGGGGGGGAGGGGGGGCGCAGTTTGCCATCTTCGCCCTGGGCACCAAATGGCCTTGTCCCAGCCCTGGTCATGTGACACATCAAACTTATTGGGAATTTCACAAGAAAAACAATGGTGTGCTTGGTTTTAACGTAACTTTATTCTTTCATGAGTTATTTACAAGTTTCTGACCACTTATAAAATGTGTTCAATGTGCTGCCCATTGTGTTGGATTGTCAATGCAACCCTCTTCTCCCACTCTTCAGACACTGATAGCAATACCGCAGGAGAAATGCTAGCACGGGCTTCCAGTATCCGTAGTTTCAGGGGCTGCACATCTCGTATCTTCACAGCATAGACAATTGCCTTCAGATGACCCCAAAGATAAAAGTCTAAGGGGGTCAGATCGGGAGACCTTGGGGGCCATTCAACTGGCCCACGACGACCAATCCACTTTCCAGGAAACTGTTCATCTAGGAATGCTCGGACCTGACACCCATAATGTGGTGGTGCACCATCTAGCTCGAAAAACTCAGAGAACGTGCCAGCTTTAGTGCATAAAGAGGGAAACACATCATCATGTAGCAATTTCGCATATCCAGTGGCCTTGAGGTTTCCATTGATGAAAAATGGCCCCACTATCTCAGTACCCCATATACCACACCATACCATAAATTTTTTTGTTCCAACAGTCTTGGAGGGATCTATCCAATGTGGGTTAGTGTCAGACCAATAGCGGTGGTTTTGTTTGTTAACCACCTCCGGACCGCCGAACGCAGCAACGCATCCTGGAGGTGGTTGATTGATTCCTCCTGGACGCATATACGCGTCCTCTCGCGAGACGCGAGATTTCGGTCACAGCCGGCCCGCGCATGCGCATTGCGGGCCGGCAAAAGTTAGAGGAGTATTTCATCAGCAACCTGCCATCCAATGATCGTTGCTGTCAGGTTGCTGATTTTTAAAAAATCGAATCAGAAGCCATATAACACCTTATATTTATAAATATAAGGTGTTAAATGGCTTGTCTGCTCCTCTGCTGGTCCTTTTTGTCGGTTGGTTCCAGCAGAGGAGCAGACAAAACTGTGAGTACCCACCAAACACTTCACTTAGCCCCAGATCACCCTCCATCACCCCATCATCCAAATTAACCCCTTGATCGCCCCCTGTCAATCACCTAGTGAAAGGGAAAAAAGTGATCAGTGTAAACTGTCACTTTTTTTTTTCACTGGTATTGACTTACAGTTTTAGGATAGTTTAGGTCCCTTGGTTAGGTAGTTAGCGTCAGTTAGCGCCCAGCCCACCGCACCGCAGTCACTTATTCGCTGATTAGCGTATCGCTAATCAGCATTTGTACTTTTAGAGTATCTGTAAGTGATCAAAACTGATCACAGTCAGATCTATAATTGTATTAGTGTCACCTTAGCTCGCCCTCCACCCAAAACGCAGTGTTTTCCCGATCAGGCCTGATCGGTCGCCCACACGTGCGTTCACCCACGCCCACCCCACCGCAGTGACAAAAAAATATATATTTTTTGATCACTGCACAATCACTTTACAAGCACTGCGGCGATAAAAAAAAAAATCAGTTTTGATATTTTTTATCAACCGCAGCGGCCTCCGGTACTTCGCTAGCCTCCCATTTGTAAGACAGGCTTGCTTTTTTTCTTGGGTAGTCTCAGGGAATACCCCTAAATTTAGTAGTCCAAATGTCAAACAGGGGGTATTCTTCTGAAGAGGCCTACAGGATTCTGACCCAGTCGGATGAGGAATGGGAACCCTCATCTGACGAATCTAGCGGGTCAGAATATGAACCTGTAGAAAGCAGTGGCAGTCTGACCCAAAGTTCGGACGAGGAGGTTGAGGTCCCTGATAGCACCAGGCGTACCAGGCCCCGTGTCGCTAGACCACAGGTTGTGCAGGATCCGTTTCAAGAGCAGCAGAGTGGGGCTGGCGCTGTCGGATTACTTGGTGAGGCATACACCCAGCAGCGCAGCCCATCCTGGACCTAGTACCAGCACTGCCGTACAACATGGTGAAGTGGCGAGCACCAGAAGGGCAGTTGAAGCTGGTACGGTGGCACGTGCAGTAGTTACCCCGTCGCAGCCACCGCAAAGACAGGCCCGTAGAGCCCCTAGAGTCCCTGAGGTGCTGGTAAACCCTGATTGGCAGTCACCAACTTCAGCCGCACCATTAGTTCCCCCTTTCACCGCCCAGTCTGGAGTTCGGGTTGAGACAGCTCAGATCGGTTCGGCCCTGGGATTTTTTTAGCTGTTCTTGACTGTGGAGCTCTTGGACTTAGTCATGGCAGAAACAAATCTGTATGCCACTCAATTTATATCCGCCAACCCGGGAAGCTTTTATGCCCAGCCTTTCCGGTGGAAACCAGTCCAAGTTTCTGAAATTAAAATTTTTCTGGGCCTTCTCCTCAACATGGGCCTGACAAAAAAGCATGAATTGTGGTCATATTGGTCCACGAACCCGATTCATCACATGCCCATGTTCTCTGCTGCTATGTCCAGGACACGTTTTGAGACCATCCTGCGTTTCCTGCACTTTAGCGACAACAGCACCTCTCGTCCCAGAGGCCACCCAGCTTTTGACCACAAAATTTGGCCCCTCATAGACCATTTCAACCAGAAATTTGCAGATTTGTATACCCCCGAGCAAAACATCTGCATAGACGAGTCCCTAATACATTTTACCGGGCGCCTTGGCTTCAAACAATACATCCCATGCAAGCGCGCCCGGTATGGGGTCAAATTGTATAAGCTCTGTGAAAGGGCCACAGGCTACACCCACAAATTTCGGATCTATGAGGGAAAAGATCAGACCCTGGAGCCGGTCGGTTGCCCTGACTACCTGGGGAGCAGTGGGAAGACAGTCTGGGACTTGGTGTCACCCTTATTTGGCAAGGGGTACCATCTTTATGTGGACAATTTTTACACAAGTGTGCCCCTCTTCAGGCATTTGTTCCTAGAACAGATTGGCTGCTGTGGCACCGTGCGACCTAGTCGCTTGGGCTTCCCCCAACGGCTCGTTACCACCCGTCTTGCAAGGGGGGAGAGGGCTGCCTTGTGTAACGAAGAACTGCTCGCGGTGAAATGGAGAGACAAGCGTGACGTTTACATGCTCTCCTCCATTCACGCAGACACGACAATCCAAATTGAAAGGGCAACCCGTGTCATTGAAAAGCCCCTCTGTGTCCACGACTATAATGCGTTCATGGGACGGGTGGACTTCAATGACCAGATGTTGGCTCCCTATTTAGTTTCCCGACGCACCAGACGCTGGTATAAGAAGGTGTCTGTATATTTAATTCAATTGGCTGCCTATAATAGTTTTGTTCTCTACAGTAAGGCTGGGAGAACACGATCCTTCCTCAAATTTCAGGAAGAGATCATCGAGAACCTCCTGTATCCAGGAGGTTCCGTGGCCCCAACCACCAGTGTAGTGAGCCGTCTACACGAGCGACATTTCCCCAGTGTCGTCCCTGGTACCTCAACCCAACCGTCACCCCGAAAAAAATGTTGTGTCTGTAGCAGGAGTGGAATAAGGCGTGACACCCACTATTTCTGTCCTGACTGCCCTGACCACTCTGCCCTATGCTTAGGGGAGTGTTTCCGGAAGTACCACACACAGGTACACTTAGCATAGGGATTGCATCTCACAGGACAGGCACACAGGGCTATTAGGGCCCTTTCTCTCACAGCTGCTGCAAACCTCTCCTTTCACCTGGGATAAAGTGCATAATGTACTTCGCCACATCTTTGGGCGATTTGCGCTTTGCACATTGTCCCATGGGGAAGGAGAGGTTTGTTCTATAAAGGTAAAAAAAAAAAAAAAAAAATCACTGGTAAGTAAAAAAAGTTAACGTTCAGTTCAATAAAGTTTATATGTTATGTTCAAAAGTTATTATAAAGTTAATAAATTTATTGCGTTGCGGCCTGGTTTTTTCTTTTTTGTTTTGTTTTTTTTACCTTCCAGGTGGACCAACCGATCGACTAGCTGCAGCACTGATGTGCATTCTGACAGAAGCATTGCGCTGCTGTCAGATTACACACAAGTCGGTGTATGCGGCGCTGCAAGACGAGATTTCTCCTCTGCAGTAAAAGATACGTTTGCCGAGGCATATGAGCTGAGGAGGTGGCGGTGTTCATATGCTTTGGCAAACACTTTGTATATATAAAAAAAATAAAAAATCCCGGCAATGATTTATTCATCCACATCGATTGATGTGAATGGATAAATCTGGTTTGCCAGGGCATACGAGCTAAGTGGGTATGGATGTTGGGCGGAGCTCCTATGTCATGGCAGACGCCTTTCCCCTCCTTTTTTTTTTTTTGGCAGAGATTTTTTCATCCACATTGATCGATGCGAATGAAGAAATCTGTGCCGTTCATTTTTTTCTTTCAGCCCAGAGGCTGAATGGAAAAAAAAAATCTCATTACCCGTATGCTCAATATAAGGAGAATAGCAGAAACTCCTAATGCTGGCCATACATGTAATGATTGCGGAGACCCTCAAATGCCAGGGAAGTACAAACACCCCACAAATAACACCATTTTGGAAAGAAGACACCCCAAGGTATTCGCTGAGGGGCATATTGAGTCCATGAAATATTGAAATTTTTGTCTCAAGTTAGCGGAAAGGGAGACTTTGTGAGAAAAAAACCCAAAAAATTAATTTCCGCTAACTTGTGCCAAAATTATTTTTTTCTATGAACTCGCCATGCCCCTCATTGAATACCTTGGGGTGTCTTCTTTCCAAAATGGGGTCACATGTGGGGTATTTATACTGCCCTGGCATTCTAGGGGCCCTTAAGCGTGAGAAGAAGTCTGGGATCCAAATGTCTAAAAATGCCCTCCTAAAAGGAATTTGGGCACCTTTGCGCATCTAGGCTGCAAAACAGTGTCACAAATGTGGTATCGCCGTATTCAGGAGAAGTTGGGGAATGTGTTTTGGGGTGTCATTTTACATATACCCATGCTGGGTGAGATAAATATCTTGGTCAAATGCCAACTTTGTATAAAAAAATGGGAAAAGTTGTCTTTTGCCGAGATATTTCTCTCACCCAGCATGGGTATATGTAAAATGACACCCTAAAACACATTGCCCAACTTCTCCTGAGTACGGAGACACCACATGTGTGACACTTTTTTCCAGCCTAGGTGGGCAAAGTGGGCCACATTCCAAAGAGCACCTTTCGGATTTCACCGGCCATTTTTTACAGATTTTGATTTCAAATTACTTACCACACATTTGGGCCCCTAGAATGCCAGGGCAGTATAACTACCCCACAAGTGACCCCATTTTGGAAAGAAGACACCCCAAGGTATTCCGTGAGGGGCATGGCGAGTTCCTAGAATTTTTTATTTTTTGTCACAAGTTAGTGGAATATGAGACTTTGTGAGGAAAAAAAATAAATTAAAAATCATCATTTTCTGCTAACTTAAAAAAAATAAAGTTCTATGAACTCACTATGCCAATCAGCGAATACCTTAGGGTGTCTACTTTCCGAAATGGGGTCATTTGTGGGGTGTTTGTACTGTCTGGGCATTGTAGAACCTCAGGAAACATGACAGGTGCTCAGAAAGTCAGAGCTGCTTCAAAAAACGGAAATTCACATTTTTGTACCATAGTTTGTAAACGCTATAACTTTTACTCAAACCATTTTTTTTTTACCCAAACATTTTTTTTTATCAAAGACATGTAGAACAATAAATTTAGAGAAAAATTTATATATGGATGTAGTTTTTTTTTGCTAAATTTTACAACTGAAAGTGAAAAATGTCATTTTTTTGCAAAATAATCGTTGAATTTCAATTAATAACAAAAAATGTCAGCAGCAATGAAATACCACCAAAGGAAAGCTCTATTAGTGAGAAGAAAAGGAGGTAAAATTCATTTGGGTGGTAAGTTGCATGACCGAGCAATAAACGGTGAAAGTAGTGTAGGTCAGAAGTGTAAAAGTGGCCTGGTCATTAAGGGTGTTTAAGCTAGGGGGGCTGAGGTGGTTAAGAAGAGCCTTGCTAAAGGGCATATTAGACCTTCAGTCTCTCCTATGGGAGCAGGGTTTTTCTTTGTTAAGAAGAAGGATGGTGGTCTTAGGCCTTGTATTGATTACCGGAGATTAAATAAAATCACTGTCCAAAATAGATACTCTCTCCCATTGATTCCGGATTTATTTAACCAGGTTCTGGGGGCAACCTGGTTTTCAAAGATTGATCTGAAAGGGGCATACAATCTAATCCGAATCAAGGAGGGAGACGAATGGAAGACAGTGTTCAATACTCCGATAGGACACTTTGAATATCAGGTGATGCCTTTTGGACTCAGCAATGCCCCAGCTGTGTTCCAAAACTTAATGAACGATATTCTTAGGGAGTTCTTAGGTAAATTTATTATTGTCTATCTTGACGACATTTTGATATTCTCTCCTGATTTCGAATCTCATGTTTCTCATGTCAAACAAGTATTAGAGGTGTTGAGGTAGAATCAGATATCCGCTAAGCAAGAGAAATGTGTCTTTGGTGTACAGGAGATACTGTTTCTAGGGCATGTTCTGACTCCTCACACCTTTAAGATGGATCCTGGTAAAGTTTTGGCAATTAAGGAATGGGTAAGGCCTTCATCCGTAACCTCTTAAGGACACATGACGTATCGGTACGTCATGTTGTCCTGGTACTTAAGGACACATGACGTACCGGTACGTCATGTGTTGTTCCGATCACTGCCCGCCGGGAACAAGGTGCCTGCTCAAATCATTGAGCAGGCACCTCGGCTAAATGCGCGGGGGGTCCCGTGACCCCCCCATGTCAAAGATCGGAGCAAACCGCAGGTCAATTCAGACCTGCGGTTTGCTGCGCTTTCTGCAGTTTTTGATCCCCGCGAGATCAGAAACTTTAACATGCCCAAAATATAGATTTTTACCCCCCCCTGCACTCCTGAGTGATTTTATGGCGGCGGGTGGTGCAGGAAGGGGGTTGCGGGCGGTGCAGGAGGCGCCGCCTCCTCTTGAATATTCATTGGTGACCAGTGGGTATACCAGAGTGTCAGCACATTGCTGACACTCTGGTATAAACGGCTGACATCTGTGCTGTGATGTCAGCCGTTTAACCCTTTCCGTACCGCATTCCGTACGGACCGCGGTATGGAAGAGCAGAGGTTGACAGTCGTGAGCTCCCTCCCTCTCCCATCGGGGGGCTGCTGTGCCTTTGCAGCCCCCAGACAGGATGGGGTCACAGAAGGAGGGAGCTCCTCTCCTTACCCTTCCCCGCCTGCTCAGTTGTGGCCACAACTGAGCAGATGGGGAAGGTAACCATGGCAACAGGACGCCTTCTCAGGCATCCTGCTGTCCATGGTGTTGAACAGATCTGTGCTAAAGGCATAGATCTGTTCAAAGTGTAAGTAAAATACAGTACAATACACTATATAGTGTACTGTACTGTATTATACAGACATCAGACCCACTGGATCTTCAAGAACCAAGTGGGTCTGGGTAAAAAAAAATATTTTTAAAAAGTGAAAAAAGTAAAGTTAAAAAAACACACATTTATCACTGAATAAAAAAAATAAAAAAATAAATATACTACACATATTAGGTATCGCCGCGTCTGTAACGACCTGATCTATAAAACGGTAATGTTACTTTCCCCGCACGGTGAACGCCATAAAAATAAAAAAATAAAAACTAAGAGGAAATTGAAATTTTGCCCACCTTACTTCCCAAAAAAGGTAATAAAAGTGATCAAAAATTCGCATGTACGCCAAAATAGTACCATTTAAACCATCATCTCATCCCGCAAAAATCATACCCTACCCAAGATAATCGCCCAAAAACTGAAAAAACTATGGCTCTTAGACTATGGAAACACTAAAACATGATTTGTTTTGTTTCAAAAATGAAATCATTGTGTAAAACTTCATAAATAAAAAAAAAAGTATACACATTCGGTATCGCCACGTCCATATCGACCGGCTCTATAAAAATATCACATGACCTAACCCCTCAGATGACCACCGTAAAAAAATAAAAATAAAAACTGTGTAAAAAAAGCCATTTTTTGTCATCTTACGTCACAAAAAGTGTAATAGTAAGCGATCAAAAAGTCATATGCACCCCAAAAGAGTGCCAATCAAACCGTCATCTCATCCCACAAAAAATTAGACCCTACCTAAGATAATCGCCCAAAAACTGAAAAAACTATGGCTCTCAAACTATGGAGACACTAAAACATGATTTTTTTTGTTTCAAAAATGAAATCATTGTGTAAAACTTACATAAATAAAAAAATTGTATACATATTAGGTATCACCGCGTCCGTGACAACCTGCTCTATAAAAATACCACATGATCTAACCTGTCAGATGAATGTTGTAAATAACAAAAAAAAAAAAAACGGTGCCAAAAAAGCTATTTCTTGTTACCTTGCCTCACAAAAATTGTAATATAGAGCAACCAAAAATCATAAGTACCCTAAACTAGTACCAACAAAACTGCCACCCTATCCCATAGTTTTAAAAAAAACAGTCCAGCAAAATCTGCCTTCCAAAAACCGTATGGCATTCCTTTCCTTCTGCTCCCTGCCGTGTGACCGTACAGCAGTTTACGACCACATATGGGGTGTTTCTGTAAACTACAGAGTCGGGGCAATATATTAGCATTTTGTTTGGCTGTTAACCCTTGCTTTTTACTGGAAAAAATGAATTAAAATGGAAAATTTGCCAAAAAAGTGAAATTTTGAAATTGTATCTCTATTTTCCATTAAATCTTGTGCAACACCTAAAGGGTTAACAACGTTTGTAAAATCAGTTTTGAATACCTTGAGGGGTGTAGTTTCTTAGATGGGGGTCACTTTTATGGAGTTTCTACTCTAGGGGTGCATCAGGGGGGCTTCAAATGGGACACGGTGTCAAAAAAAACAGTCCAGCAAAATCTGGCTTCCAAAAACCATACGGCGCAACTTTCCCTCTACGCCCTACTGTGTGCCCGTAAAGTAGTTTACGGCCACATATGGGGTGTTTCTGCAAACTACAGAATCGGGGCAATATATACAGCATTTTGTTTGGCTGTTAACCCTTGCTTTGTTACTGGAAAAAATGAATAAAAATTGAAAATTTGCCCAAAAAATCTAAATTCTGAAATTTTATCACCATTGGCCATTAACTCTTGTGGAACACCTAAAGGGTTAGCGACGTTTGAAAAAGCAGTTTTGAATACCTTGAGGGGTGTAGTTTCTAGAATGGGGTCATTTTTGGGTGGTTTCTATTATCTAAGCCTCACAAAGTGACTTCAGACCTGAACTGGTCCCTAAAAAGTGGGTTTTTGAAAATTTCTAAAAAATTTCAAGATTTGCTTCTAAACTTCTAAGCCTTGTAACATCCCCCAAAAATAAAATGTCATTCCCAAATTGATCCAAACATGAAGTAGACATATGTAAAGTAATAACTATTTTTGTAGGTATTACTATGTATTATAGAAGTGGAGAAATTGAAACTTGGAAATTTGCAATTTTTTACAAATTTTTGGTAAATTTGGTATTTTTTTATAAATAAAAATGATTTTTTTTACTTCATTTTACCAGTGTCATAAAGTACAATATGTGACGAAAAAACTATCTCAGAATCGCCTGGATAAGTGAAAGTGTTTTAAAGTTATCACCACTTAAAGTGACACTGGTCAGAAATTTAAAAAAATGGCCTGGTCCTTAAGGTGAAATAAGGCTGTGTCCTTAAGGGGTTAAAGGCCTTACAACGTTTTTTTGGTTTCGCTAATTACTATCGTAAATTTATCATGAATTTTTCTGTAATTGCTAAACCATTGACCAACCTTGCTAAGAAAGGGGCGGATTTGGAGAATTGGTCTACCAAGGCCATTTCTTCATTTGAAACATTAAAAAAAGCATTTAGTAGCGCTCCCATTCTGATCCAGCCTGATCAGGAGAGACCCTTTATTGTGGAGGTGGATGCGTCCGAGGACGGCGCAGGAGCAGTCCTTTCACAAGGTCCTGCTAGCCTCACTAACCTGAGACCGTGTGCCTTCTTCTCCAGGAAATTCTCTCCCACGGAGAGAAACTACGACATAGGGAATAGGGAGCTGCTGGCTATTAAATGGGCATTTGAGGAGTGGAGGCATTTTTTGGAGGGGGAAAGGCATCGGGTAACTGTTGTCACTGACCATAAAAACCTAATGTTTCTTAAGTTTGCTAAGAGGTTGAATCGCCGGCAAGCCCGATGGGCTCTGTTTTTTACCCGTTTTGATTTCTTCATTACGTTTAGGCCGGGAAGTAAAAATGTGAAGGCAGATGCATTATCTCTGAGCTTCCATGCTTTTCAACCCACTGAGGCACCGCCTGAATCCATCCTACCAGCAAACATCTTCTTAGCAGCTCTAACCCAGGATATCTCGGCTCGCATTAAGGCTGAACAACATCTGGCACCGGCATCCACCCCAACAGATAAGTTGTTTGTTCCCGTACAATTTCATCTCCAGAATGTTGGGTGAGTTTCATGATTCTCCCTTTTGTGGACATCCGGGTTTTGAGGGCACTAGGGATCTGGTTTCTAGATCTTATTGGTGATCCAATCTGACCAGGGATGTCAAGTCCTACGTGTCAGCCTGTGAGGTTTGTGCCAGGTCTAAGACACCTAGGACTCGCCCTGCTGGTAACCTACAACCCCTACCCATTCCCAGTAGACCCTGGTCCCATATCTCGATGGACTTTATAACTGACCTACCGCTGGCGGAGGGTAAGACTGTGGTTTGGGTAGTGGTCGATAGGTTTAGCAAGATGGTTCATTTCATTCCCCTGTCTAAACTTCCGAATGCAAAAACCCAGGCGTCTATTTTTGTGAGAGAGATTGTTCGTTTACATGGCATCCCAGAAAATATTGTTTCTGATAGGGGTGTGCAGTTTGTGTCCAAATTCTGGAGGGCCTTCTGTCAAAGATGTAAAATTTCATTGTCTTTTTCTTCCGCCTACCATCCTGAGAGTAATGGGCACACTGAACGCCTAAATCAGTCTGTGGAACAATTCTTGAGGTTGTATGTTGCTGATGACCAGCAATTATGGGTCAAATTCCTTCCGTTGGCTGAATTTGCTTTGAATAACCGTGTCAATTCTTCTGCTGGGGTCTCCCCTTTCTTTTGTAACCATGGTTTTCATCCCCGTTTTCATTCTGGGTCGTCCGTCTCCTCCTCTAACCCTGAAGCGGATAAACTCTCCTCCGAACTGTGCACAGTTTGTGCCTGGGTTCAATCGAACCTAGAAAAGGCTCAAAGTTCTCAAAAACTCAAGGCCGATAGGAGACTTTCCAAGGGGGTGAACTTTCAGGTTGGGGATAAAGTATGGTTGTCCTCCAAGAATCTATCTCTCAAGGTAGCTTCAAGAAAATTTGCTCCTCGTTTTATTGGACCGTATAAGATCACGGAGGTGATTAATCCGGTATCGTTTAAGTTGGAGCTGCCCAAATCGTTCCACATTCATAGTGTAATTCATAAATCTCTACTTAAAAAGTATTTTGAACCTGTTATACCGTTGAAAGCCTCGCCTCCGTCGGTTCTTGTTAGTGATGCTGTCGAGTGTGTGGTTTCTAAGATAGTGAATGTCAGGAGAGTGCATAATTCCTTAAAGTACCTGATTCACTGGAAGAGGTATGGACCCGAAGAGAGATCTTGGGTACCCACCAGGGAGGTTCATGCTCCTAGACTTGTTCGAAAATTTCATTTAGAACGCCCTTAACGCCATTGCCTAAAGTCTTGGGTCCGGTGGCCCCTCGTAAAAGGGGGGTACTGTCACGGGCCGCCAAAGGCGCACTCGGTCTCCTATCAACCGCAGACCTGCTGCTTAGCTTCGGGAGCGAGGATCTGTGTTTGGCCTCGTTCCCAGGGCGGCTTTGCTAGCTGGGAGACTCCCTGCTCCTAGGTCTGCCTTGAGCGCCGAGCTGATCACTCGGTGCTCGACTTGTCTGTCTGTCGGTCATGTGACGCTGACCACATCACATGACCCTCAGATCCCACTATAAATACAGGCAGCCTGCTGGCCACAGGTTGCCTGTTAATTCTAGGTTCCTGGCTATTTGTTGGACTACTGAATACTCACCTGATCCTGTTCCTTGACGATCCTTTGCCTGCTCCTCCTGTACTGCGCATCCCTCCTGGTATTGTGACCTCGGCTCCCACCTGACTACTCTTTGCGGACTCCTCTGGTACTTCTCTACTCTCCTGGTATTTGACCCAGGCTTCTCCTGACCATTCTTTGCTTAACCATTTGTACTGCGTAGCTCTCTTGGTTCTGACGCGGTCGGTTCACATTCCGTATTTTGTCTTGTCTGTCTTCCCTGCGCATATCCTAAGTAAGGGATTGTCATCCAGTTGTCCCCTGTCATCAGGACTTGTGAGGCAAGTAGGCAGGGCCAGGGGTGAGGGTGGAGCACAGTGGTCACTATCCTTCCCCCTGTGTGTGTGTGGACGTGACCGTTACACTGATCTTCATCTAAGTCACAACAATAGACAATCACCGTCTGCTTAAACTAATTACACACAAAGAATAAAATGTTACCATGATTTTATTGAACACACCATGTAAACATTCACACTGCAGGTGGAAAAAGTATGTGAACCAAGACTAATGACATCTCCAAGAGCTAAATGGAGTGAGGTGTCAGCCAACTGGAGTCCAATCAATGAGATGACATTGGAGGTGTTGGTTACAGCTGCCCTGCCCTATAAAAAAAAACACCAGTTCTGTTTTTTTTTTTCACAAGAAGCATTGCCTGATGTGAATGATGCCTCGCACAATAGAGCTCTCAGAAGACCTACGATTAAGAATTGTTGACTTGCATAAAGCTGGAAAGGGTTATAAAAGTATCTCCAAAAGCCTTGTTGTTCATCAGTCCACGGTAAGACAAATTGTCAATAAATGGAGAAACTTCAGCACTGCTGCTACTCTCCCTAGGAGTGGCCGTCCTGTAAAGATGACTGCAAGAGCACAGCGCAGACTGCTCAATGAGGTGAAGAAGAATCCTAGAGTGTCAGCCAAAGACTTACAAAAGTCTCTGGCATATGCTAACATATCCTGTTAGCGAATCTACGATAAGTAAAACACTAAACAAGAATGGATTTCATGTGAGGATACCACAAAGGAAGCCACTGCTGTCCAAAAAAAATATTGCTGCACGTTTGCATTTTACACAAGAGCACCTGGCAAAATATTCTGTGGACAGATGAAACCAAAATTGAGTTGTTTGGAAGAAACACACATCACTATGTGTGGAGAAAAAGAGGCACAGCACACCAACATCAAAACCTTATCCCAACTGTGAAGTATGGTGGTGGGGGAATCATGGTTTGGGGCTGTTTTGCTGCTTCAGGGCCTGGCCGGATTGCTATCATCAAACGAAAAATGAATTCCCAAGTTTATCAAGACATTTTGCAGGAGAACTTAAGGCCATCTGTCCACCAGCTGAAGCTCAACAGAAGATGGGTGTTGCAACAGGACAACGACCCAAAGCATAGAAGTAAATTAACAACAGAATGGCTTAAACAAGAAAATATGCCTTCTGGAGTGGCCCAGTCAGAGTCCTGACCTAAACCCGATTGAGATGCTGTGGCATGACCTCAAAAAAGCGATTCACACCAGACATCCCAAGAATATTGCTGAACTGAAACAGTTCTGTAAAGAGGAATGGTCAAGAATTATTCCTGACCGTTGTGCACGTCTGATCTGCAACTACAGGAAACGTTTGGTTGAAGTTATTGCTGCCAAAGGAGGTTCAACCAGTTATTAAATACAAGGGTTCACATACTTTTTCCACCTGCACTGTGAATGTTTACATGGTGTGTTCAATAAAAACATGGTACCATTTTATTCTTTGTGTGTTATTAGTTTAAGCAGACTATGATTGTCTAGTGTTGTGACTTAGATGAAGATCAGATCACATTTTATGACCAATTTGTGCAGAAATCCATATCATTCCAAAGGGTTCACATACTTTTTCTTGCAACTGTATACTGCTGTCATATTCAGCTATTAATTAAATACCCATTTTTGGCACAAATCTTTAAATGCAGCCTAGTGTGGGTCAGGGCGTGTGAGATACACCCTTTATATACTGGGGTATATTGTTATATTAATAAAAAACCCTTTTTTGGGCAAAATGCACAATTTTCCTGGCCTTCCACCATCAGCACGTGTGAAATTCCAGGGTTATATACTGCTGTCATATTTAGTTGTTAATCAAATACCCATTTTTGGCACAAATCTTTAATTGCGGCCTCGTGTGGGTCAGGGCGTGTGAGATACATCCTTTATATGCAGGGGTTTTATTCTCTTACTAATAAAACACATTTTTGTGTGCAAAATACATAATTTTTCAGGCCTTGCAGCATCAAGAATTTTGAAATTCCAGGGTTATATACTGCTGTCATATCCAGTTATTAAACAATTACCCATTTTTGGCACAAATCTTTAATTGCAGCCTAGTGTGGGTCAAGGCGTGTGAGATACACCCTTTAAATACAGGGGTTCTATTCAGGTATTTGAAATACAGCCATTTTGGGCACAAATCTTTAATTGCGGGCTAGTGTGGGTCAGGGTGTGTGAGATACACCCTTTAAATACAGGGGTTCTATTCAGGTATTTGAAATACAGCCATTTCGGGCACAAATCTTTAATTGCGGGCTAGTGTGGGTCAGGGCATGTGAGATGCACCCTTTATATACAGGGGTTATATTCTTCTATTAATAAAACACCCTTTATTGGGCAAAATACACAATTGTTGCGCCCTTGCCCTACACAAACACTCGTTTGGGCAAAAAAAATATATTTGGCAGCCTTTGCTGCAGATGTCATTGAGATACACCCTTTATATATTTGGGTTATATTCAGTTATTTGAAATACAGCCATTTTGGGCATAAATCTTTAATTGCGGCCTAGTGTGGGTCAGGGCGTGTGAGATACACCCTGTACATACTGTCGTTCTATTCTACTATTAATTAAACAACCATTTACGGCAAGATCCTAATTTCGAGAAATATGGGAGAGCGTCAAATAAGGGACGTGGCCCAGGTCGTGGTGCTGCTGGTGGAGCTCCTGTTGCAGGGACAGGACGTGGTCGATCTGTGCCAGCTACATGCACAAGTGAAACCCCTTCCTCAGGTGTGAGTAGGCGACAGAACCTGCAGCGGTATTTGTTCGGGCCTAATGCGGCTCTACGAATGGTGAGGCCTGAACAAGTACAGGCGATAGTAGATTGGGTTGCTGACAGTGGATCCAGTTCCTTCACATTGTCTCCCACCCAGTCTTCTGCTAAAAGACCACAGTTGGCACCTGCAGCCGTTGTCCATCAGTCTTTCACTTCACCCCCTTGCAAATCAGCCAAGCAGTCTGAGCCCCAAGTCATGCAGCAGTCTCTTCTGCTTTTTGATGACTATGTTAGCAGAGTTTCCCAGGGCCATCCACCTAGCCCTGCCCCAGAAGTGGAAAAGATTGAGTGCACCGATGCCCAACCACTTATCTTTCAAGATGAGTACATGGGAGGACCATCGCAGCACGTCTCGGATGATGACGAAACACAGGTGCCAACTGCTGGGGCTTTCGAAAGTGTGCCGACTCGCCTGTCAACGCTGCAGCGTAATTTCGACCTTCCCGCTCACCGCCTTATATGCGACCTGCCCACGAGGTGGAACTCCACCTTGCACATGCTGGCCAGACTGTGCAAGCAGCAGCAGGCGATAGTGGAGTTTCAGCTGCAGCACGCACGGGTGAGTCGCTCGGCGGAACAGCACCACTTCACCACCAATGACTGGCCCTCCATGCGAGACCTGTGTTCATTGTTGCGCTGTTTCGAGTACTCCACCAACATGGCCAGTGCCGATAACGCCGTTATCAGCGTTACTATCCCACTTCTATGCCTCCTTGAAAAAACACTGCTGGTGATGATGGAAGAGGATGTGGCACAGGAGGAGGAGGAGGAGGAAGAGGGATCATTTCGTAGGGTTTCCAGCCAGTCATTCACAAGTGGCTCCGAGAGTGGGTTCCTGCACCCACAAACGCCAGGTACACAATTGTCCAGCCAGGGCACAGTTCTGGAGGATGATGAGGTGGAGGATGAGGAGGAGGAGATGGAGGAGGAGGAACCTTTTTCACAGCAGGGTGGCTCCCAGAACAGCTCATGGCCATCACTGGCTGGGGGGATACAGAGGACACAGATGATACACCTCCCACAGAGGACAGATTTTCCTTGCCTCTGAGCAGCCTGGCACACATTAGCGATTACATGCTGCAGTGTCTCCGCAACGACCGCTGAGTTGCCCACATTCTAACTTGTGCTGATTACTGGGTGGCCACGCTGCTGGATCCCCGTTACAAGGACAATGTACCGTTTTTAATTCCCTCACTGGAGCGTGATCGTAAGATGCGCGAGTACAAGCGCAGCGCTGGTAGACGTGCTGCTGGTGGCATTCCCACCTGACAGCGGAGGCACAGTGGAAGCACAAGGCGAAGGCAGAGGAAGAGGAAGAGGTCACCAACTCAGCTGGGGCACCGCCAGCACCTCAGAAGGCAGAGTTAGCATGGCCGAAATGTGGAAGAGCTTTGTCAGCACGCCACAACAACCAGCACCACCAGCTGATATGGAATGTCTTAGCAGGAGCCAGCATTTCACCATGGCGGAGCAGTATGTGTGCACACGCCTACACGTACTGAATGACGGGTCTGCCCCCTTCAACTTCTGGGTCTCCAAATTGGGCACATGGCCTGAGCTTGCCATTTACGCCTTGGAGTTGCTGGCCTGCCCTGCAGCCAGTGCATTATCTGAACATGTATTTAGCACGGCAGGGGGCTTCATCACAGACAAGCGCAGCCGCCTGTCCACAGCCAATGTGGACAAGCTCACGTTCATTAAAATGAACCAGGCATGGATCCCACGGGACTTGTCCGTACCTTGTGCAGAATAGATATGTATACCGGCCTTAACCAGCCATTGTTATACTACAGCGCAATTGCTCATTCTTGTATTTTGGATATTTCACACTCTTTTGGAGTGTACCCTAATAAAAAATTTAAAAAATTAAATTAAAACCAAAAACCAATGTTGACTACCTCGTCCTCCTCCACCGCCACTTCCACCTAAACCGCTACGTCCACCACCTCCTCAAACTCCTACTCCATATGGAACTCCACCACAAAAATTTATTAATTAATTTTTTATTTGTACGTATTTTATTTTATTTTATGTCATTTCACTACCAATTTTTGGGTGTGATGTACCACTGCTATGCCTAGTAGACAGGTTAAATAAAAAAAAAAATTATCTGTTACATTTTCGGGTGAAATTCACCTATTTTTGGGTGTGATGTACCACTGCTATACCTAGTAGACAGGTTTAAAAAAAAAAATTCTCTGTAACATTTTTGGGTGATATTCACCAATTTTTGGGTGTGATGTACCACTGCTATGCCTAGTAGACCGGTTAAAAAAAAAAATTGTCATATTTTCGGGTGAAATTCACCTATTTTTGGGTGTGATGTACCACTGCTATACCTAGTAAACAAGTAAATATAAAAAAAAAATTTGTTTGTTACATTTTCGAGTGAGATTCACCAATTTTTGGGTGTGATGTACCACTGCTATACCCAGTAGACAGGTTAAAAAAAAAATAAAAAATTGTTTGTTACTGTCACGGGAAGGGAAGGTAGAAGGAAGTGCACCCCCTAGACTGCCACCCTCAACCCTGTCCCTGCCTACTTGCACCACCCGCCCTAGGTAATGGGGCACAACTGGGCGACGGTCCCTAACCTCCGTAAGTGCCGGGTAGGGGAGGAAGGAACAGAGAGGGTACCGGACAGCTAGGCAGAGAATGGTACGTGAGATGCAGGCAGACAAATAGACAAGGAAGTGGACGAGAGGTACCCTGTGAAGGAGAAGGCAAAGGCGGGTCAGCTAGCCAAGGTCAGTCCGGGAGGCCATGTCAATTCAAAGGGAAGAGGCAGGTGGCAAATCCGAGAACGAGCCGAGGTCAGAATCCGAGATGTAGCGTCAAAACCAAGGGAGCAGGCAAAGGGAGGTCAGAAAATGGTCAAGGTCAAATTCCAGAGGTAAATCAATAGAGTAGCTAACAATACACACAGGCAACCTGTAGCCACTAGCCAGCAGGCCGCCTGTATTTATAGTGGGGAGTGAGGGTCATGTGACGTGGCCAGCGTCACATGACTGACAGACAGACAAGTCGAGCACCGAGTGATCAGCTCGGCGCTCAAGGCAGACCTAGGAGCAGGGAGCCTTCCAGCTAGCAAAGCCGCCCTGGGAACGAGGCCAAACACAGATCCTCGCTCCCAAAGCTAAGCAGCAGGTCTGTGGCTGATGGGAGACAGAGTGCGCCTTCGGCGCCCCGTTACAGTACCCCCCCTTCAACGAGTGGCCTCTGGACCCAACTATCGCGGAGAGGGCTTCTCAGGGTGTTCCTGGTGAAATTTTGCAATTAACTTGGAGGCATGCATCCTAGACACAGGAACCCAGACCTCTCTTCAGGTCCAAAACCTTTCCAGTGGACCAGGTATTGAAAGGAGTTTCTAACATCAATAATTCTAGAGATGATGAATTCCTCCTGACCTTCAACCTCCATGGGTGGGGGGAGGTTTTTTGGAAGGAGCCACTGGTGACACATATTTCTTGAGTAACAATTTATGGAGCACATTATGTATACGAAGGGAGTCGGGTAGTTTCACTCTAAAAGACACCGGATTAATAACCTCAATAATATTATATGGTCCTATGAAACGCGGAGAGAATTTCCTAGAACAATGTTTCAATAAAAGATTTTTAGTCGACAACCACACTTTATCGCCTAGTACAAAATTTACTCCGTTAGAGCGTTTCTTATTGGCCTGTCTACGCTGAATCTACTGGGCCTTTTCCTGGTTCGCTTGAACCTGTGCCCAGACTGTGCACAGTCTAGAGGTAAAAGAATCTGCCTGCGAGTTGAGTGAAAACATAGAAGAATTAGAGCAAAAACAAGGATGAAAACCACCATTACAAAAAAAAGGAGATACCCCCGTGGACGAATTAACCCGATTGTTGATGGCAAACTCTGCCAACGGGAGGTATCTCACCCACAAGAGCTGATTGTGCGATACATAACACCTTAGAAAAAGCTCCACTGCCTGGTTTAACCGTTCGGTCTGCCCATTAGTCTCTGGATGGAAGGCGGACGAAAAGGATAAAGTGATGTCTCTTCTTTGGCAAAAGGCTCTCCAAAATCCAGAGACAAACTGAATGCCCCTATCAGAGACAATATTTTCAGGAACACCATGCAGGCGTACCACTTGTTCAATAAACAAGGATGCTAAGGTTCTCGCATCAGGGAGCTTACTTAAGGGAACAAAGTGCACCATCTTGCTAAAACGGTAAACCACCACCCAAACCACTGACCTCCCCTCAGAGGGGGGCAGGTCAGAGATAAAATCCATTGAAATGTGTGACCATGGCCTGCAGGGAATGGGTAGTGGTTGTAGTTCACCAGCAGGATGTGACCTCAGGGTTTTAGATTTGGCACATACCTCACAAGCCAAAACATAAGATCACACATCCTTAGATAAAGTGGGCCACCAGAAATACCTCAACAGTAATTCTTTAGTGGCAGTGATGCCTGGATGACCACACAGAACGGAGTCATGACACTCACCCAATAGTCAAACGAAAATGCTCGGGAACGAGCAACTTATCTGAAGGTGTTTGTGGAGGAGCAAGTTGCTGAGCCAGTTGAATCTCCGAGGAAAGATCCGAAGAAATCGCTGCCACAAAGATGCTTGCCGGCAAGATGGGTTCAGGAGGGGTGTCAGGAGGTTGGACGGCATTAAAACTTCGAGACAAGGCATCTGCTTTAATATTTTTACTTCCTGGTCTGAAAGTAACAGAAAAGTTAAAATGAGTAAAAAACAGGGCCCACCTAGCTTGTCTAGGATTAAGGCGTTTGGCCGCCTCAAGAAACACTAAATTCTTATGATCTGTGAGCACAGTAACACAGTGTTTAGCCCCTTCTAAAAAATTTCTCCATTCCTCGAATGCCCATTTAATGTCCAGTAACTCACGGTTTCCAATATCGCAATTTCTCTCCAAGGGAGAGAACTTGCGAGAAAAGAAGGCACACGGTCTTAAATTTGTGAAGTTGGAAGACTCCTGGGAGAGGATGGCCCCCACACCATCCTCCGAGGCATCCACCTCCACCACAAAAGGTTCCTCTGGATTAGGCTGAACCAAGACTGGGGCCTTTTGAAAGCAAATTTTTCTAATCTCAAAGGCCTGGCAGGCCTCCAACGACCAGTTGACAAGGTCAGACCCTTGCTTAGTCAAATCAGTAAGGGGTTTGGCAATGACCGAAAAATCTTAATGTACTTAGTGAACAACTCCAAGAATTTGCGGAAGAGTATTTAAACTAGGAAGGGGGGGCAAAAGAGTGAAAATAAAAGAGTCCAATTGCCCCCCGAAACAATGCCAGAACAGGTCAGAAGCACAGAGGTTAAGAAATGATAAGCTCAGAGTCCTGTCTACAAATGCTCGCAGTTTAGGTAAAAAAAATCAATGAACTTGGGTCAATAATGGCATCTGAGAATGTAGATTTAGTGGCTGTTACGGAGACATGGTTTAATGAAAGAAATGACTGGGACATAACCATACCAGGGTACTCTTTATACAGAAGAGACAGAGAAGGCAAGAAAGGAGGAGGAGTGGCCCTGTATGTGAAAGATAGCATTAAATCTAACCTAATACAAGTTGGTGAGGCCAACATAGAGTCAGTTTGGGTTACGTTGCAGTTTGCTAACCATGCAGTAACTCGTGTAGGTGTGATATATAGACCACCTGGTCAAGTTAAAGAACTAGATGATCTACTAGTTGAAGAAATAGCTAAAATGACAATGAAAGGAGAAGTTATCATTATGGGAGATTTCAATCTTCCAGATATAAACTGGAAAACCAAAATAGCAAGTTCTACCAGGAGTACAGATATTCTAAATTCCCTACTGGGGTTATCTCTACAACAAGTGGTTGAGGAGCCAACCCGGAGGGAGGCCATTTTGGATTTGGTATTCACAAACGGGGATTCGGTATATGATGTCATTGTAGGCGAAACCTTGGGATCTAGTGATCACCAGTCAGTGTGGTTTAATATAAGAACTGTGAAAGAGTCCCACCACACAAAAACAAAAGTTTTAGATTTTAGAAAAACAGACTTTTCAAAAATGAAATTAGTCATAAATGAGTCCTTATCAGACTGGAACGGATTACATGGAGTCCAGGAGAAATGGGACTACTTAAAAGGTGCATTATTGAAGGCAACAGAAAATTGCATTAGACTTGTCAGTAAAAGCAAAAAAAGGAGGAGACCACTGTGGTACTCAGCAGAAGTGGCCCAAATCATTAAAAATAAAAAGCTAGCATTTTGTAATTATAAAAAAACCCAGAGCAATGAAGATAAGGAAATCTACAAGATTAGGCAGAGAGAGGCCAAGCAAGTTATAAGAACTTCTAAAGCGCAGGCAGAAGAAAAACTAGCTCAGTCTATGAAAAAAGGGGATAAGACATTCTTCAGATATATAAATGAAAAAAGGAAATTAAAACAAGGAATAACTAAATTAAAAACAAAGGACGGAAGGTATGTAGAAGAGAATAAAGGGCTAGCCGACTGCCTTAATGAATACTTCTGTTCAGTTTTTACAAAAGAAAAAGGAGAAGGACCTCCACTAGAAAGAATGACTAATAAATCGTTTGATGCATGTATCTTTACAGAGGAAGATGTTCTAAGTTTACTGTCTAAGGTGAAGACAAATAAGTCACAGGGGCCTGATGAGATACACCCAAAATTATTAAAAGAGCTTAGTGGTGAGCTGGCAAAACCGTTAACAGATTTATTTAACCAATCATTAGTAACAGGAGTCGTCCCGGAAGATTAGAAATTGGCAAATGTCGTGCCCATTCACAAGAAAGGTAGTAGGGAGGAATCGAGGAACTATAGACCAGTGAGTCTGACATCAATAGTAGGCAAATTAATGGAAACCCTATTAAAGGATAGGATTGTGGAACATCTAAAATCCCATGGATTGCAAGATGAAAAACAACATGGGTTTACTTCAGGGAGATCATGTCAAACAAATCTTATAGATTTTTTTGACTGGGTGAATAAAATAATAGACGGTGGAGGTGCAGTAGACATCGCATATCTAGATTTTAGTAAGGCTTTTGACACTGTCCCACACAGAAGACTTATCAATAAACTGCAGTCATTGAGCATGGACTCCCATATTGTTGAGTGGATTAGGCAGTGGCTGAGTGACAGACAACAGAGGGTTGTAGTCAATGGAGAACATTCAAAACAAGGTCATGTTACCAGTGGGGTTCCACAGGGATCTGTACTGGGACCGATTTTGTTTAATATCTTCATAAGTGATATTGCAAAAGGCCTCGCTGGTAAGGTTTGTCTTTTTGCTGATGACACAAAGATATGTAACAGGGTTGATGTTCCTGGAGAGAAACGCCAAATGGAAAAGGATTTAGGAAAACTAGAAGAATGGTCAGAACTCTGGAAACTGAAATTTAATGTGGATAAGTGCAAGATAATGCACCTGGGGCGTAAAAACCCAAGGGCAGAATATAGAATATTTGACACAGTCCTGACCTCAGTATCTGAGGAAAGGGATTTAGGAGTAATTATTTCAGAAGACTTAAAGGTGGGAAGACAATGTAATAGAGCAGCACGAAATGCCAGCAGAATGCTTGGATGTATAGGGAGAGGTATAAGCAGTAGAAAGAGTGAAGTGCTTATGCCGCTGTACAGAACACTGGTGAGACCTCACTTGGAGTATTGTGCGCAGTACTGGAGGCCATATCTCCAGAAGGATATAGATACTCTAGAGAGAGTTCAGAGAAGAGCTACTAAACTAGTACATGGATTGCAGGATAAAACTTACCAGGAAAGGTTAAAGGACCTTAATATGTATAGCTTGGAAGAAAGAAGAGACAGAGGGGATATGATAGAAACTTTTAAATACATAAAGGGAATAAACTCGGTAAAGGAAGAGAGCATATTTAAAAGAAGAAAAACTACCACAAGAGGACACAGTTTTAAATTAGAGGGGCAAAGGTTTAAAAGTAATATAAGGAAGTATTACTTTACTGAGAGAGTAGTGGATGCATGGAATAGCCTTCCTGCAGAAGTGGTAGCTGCAAATACAGTGAAGGGGTTTAAGCATGCATGGGATAGGCATAAGGCCATCCTTCATATAAGATAGGGCCGGGGGCTATCCATAGTATTCAGTATATTGGGCAGACTAGATGGGCCAATTGGTTCTTATCTGCCGACACATTCTATGTTTCTATGTTTCTATGGTAATTTACGATAAAAGTTGGAGAATCCTAAAAAGCCTTGAAGTGTCTTTAAGGAGGATGGTCTTACCCAGTCTTAGATAGTCTGAACCTTACTGGGATCCATTTTAAATGAATGAGGAGTAAGGATATACCTGAGATAGGGAATCTCTTGAACTCCAAATGCACATTTTTCCAATTTAACAGATAGATGATTCTCTCTGAGGATTTTAACCACCTCAGCCCCTATAGCTTAAACACCATTAAAGACCAGGCAACTTTTTACACTTCTGACCTACACTACTTTCACCGTTTATTGCTCGGTCATGCAACTTACCACCCAAATGAATTTTACCTCCTTTTCTTCTCACTAATAGAGCTTTCATTTGGTGGTATTTCATTGCTGCTGACATTTTTACTTTTTTTGTTATTAATCGAAATTTAACGATTTTTTTGCAAAAAAATGACATTTTTCACTTTCAGTTGTAAAATTTAGCAAAAAAAACGACATCCATATATAAATTTTGCTCTAAATGTATTGTTCTACATGTCTTTGATAAAAAAAAATGTTTGGGTAAAAAAAAAATGGTTTGGGTAAAAGTTATAGCGTTTACAAACTATGGTACAAAAATGTAAATTTCCGCTTTTTGAAGCAGCTCTGACTTTCTGAGCACCTGTCATGTTTCCTGAGGTTCTAAAATGTCCAGACAGTACAAACACCCCACAAATTACCCCATTTTGGAAAGTAGACACCCTAAGGTATTCGCTGATGGGCATAGTGAGTTCATAGAACTTTTTATTTTTTGTCACAAGTTAGCGGAAAATGATTTTTTTTTTTATTTTTTTTTTTCTTACAAAGTCTCATATTCCACTAACTTGTGACAAAAAATAAAAAGTTCTATGAACTCACTATGCCCATCAGCGAATACCTTGGGGTGTCTTCTTTCCAAAATGGGGTCACTTGTGGGGTAGTTATACTGCCCTGGCATTCTAGGGGCCCAAATGTGTGGTAAGGAGTTTGAAATCAAATTCTGTAAAAAATGGCCGGTGAAATCCGAAAGGTGCTCTTTGGAATGTGGGCCCCTTTGCCCACCTAGGCTGCAAAAAAGTGTCACACATGTGGTATCTCCGTACTCAGGAGAAGTTGGGGAATGTGTTTTGGGGTGTCATTTTACATATACCCATGCTGGGTGAGAGAAATATCTTGGCAAAAGACAACTTTTCCCATTTTTTTTATACAAAGTTGGCATTTGACCAAGATATTTATCCCACCCAGCATGGGTATATGTAAAATGACACCCCAAAACACATTCCCCAACTTCTCCTGAGTACGGAGATACCACATGTGTGACACTTTTTTTCAGCCTAGGTGGGCAAAGGGGCCCACATTCCAAAGAGCACCTTTCGGATTTCACCGGCCATTTTTTACAGATTTTGAATTCAAACTCCTTACCACACATATGGGCCCCTAGAATGCCAGGGCAGTATAACTACCCCACAAGTGACCCCATTTTTGAAAGAAGACACCCCAAGGTATTCCGTGAGGGGCATGGCGATTTCCTAGCATTTATTATTTTTTGTCACAAGTTAGCGGAAAATGATGTTTTTTTTTTTGTTTTTTTTTTCTTACAAAGTCTCATATTCCACTAACTTGTGACAAAAAATAAAAAGTTCTATGAACTCACTATGCCCATCAGCGAATACCTTGGGGTGTCTTCTTTCCAAAATGGGGTCACTTGTGGGGTAGTTATACTGCCCTGGCATTCTAGGGGCCCAAATGTGTGGTAAGGAGTTTGAATTCAAAATCTGTAAAAAATGGCCGGTGAAATCCGAAAGGTGCTCTTTGGAATGTGGGCCCCTTTGCCCACCTAGGCTGTAAAAAAGTGTCACACATGTGGTATCTCCGTACTCAGGAGAAGTTGGGGAATGTGTTTTGGGGTGTCATTTTACATATACCCATTATGGGTGAGATAAATATCTTGGTCAAATGCCAACTTTGTATAAAAAAATGGGAAAATTTGTCTTTTGCCAAGATATTTCTCTCACCCAGCATGGATATATGTAAAATGACACCCCAAAACACATTCCCCAACTTCTCCTGAATACGGAGATACCACATGTGTGACACTTTTTTGCAGCCTAGGTGGGCAAAGGGGCCCACATTCCAAAGAGCACCTTTCGGATTTTACCGGCCATTTTTTACAGAATTTGATTTCAAACTCCTTACCACACATTTGGGCCCCTAGAATGCCAGGGCAGTATAACTACCCCACAAGTGACCCCATTTTGGAAAGAAGACACCCCAAGGTATTTGCTGATGGGCATAGTGAGTTCATGGAAGTTTTTATTTTTTGTCACAAGTTAGTGGAATATGAGACTTTGTAAGAAAAAAAAAAAAAAAACATCATTTTCCGCTAACTTGTGACAAAAAATAATAAATTCTATTAACTCGCCATGCCCCTCACGGAATACCTTGGGGTGTCTTCTTTCCAAAATGGGGTCACTTGTGGGGTAGTTATACTGCCCTGGCATTCTAGGGGCCCAAATGTGTGGTAAGAAGTTTGAAATCAAAATCTGTAAAAAAAGGCCGGTGAAATCCGAAAGGTGCTCTTTGGAATGTGGGCCCCTTTGCCCACCTAGGCTGCAAAAAAGTGTCACACATGTGGTATCTCCGTACTCAGGAGAAGTTGGGGAATGTGTTTTGGGGTGTCCTTTTACATATACCCATGCTGGGTGAGAGAAATATCTTGGCAAAAGACAACTTTTCCCATTTTTTTATACAAAGTTGGCATTTGACCAAGATATTTCTCTCACCCAGCATGGGTATATGTAAAATGACACCCCAAAACACATTCCGCAACTTCTCCTGAGTACGGCGATACCACATGTGTGACACTTTTTTGCAGCCTAGATGCGCAAAGGGGCCCACATTCCTTTTAGGAGGGCATTTTTTGACATTTGGATACCAGACTTCTTCTCACGCTTTGGGGCCCCTAAAATGCCAGGGCAGTATAAATACCCCACATGTGACCCCATTTTGGAAAGAAGACACCCCAAGGTATTCAATAAGGGGCATGGCGAGTTCCTAGAATTTTTATTTTTTTTGGCACAAGTTAGCGGAAATTGATTTTTTTTTTTGTTTTTTCGCACAAAGTCTCCCTTTCCGCTAACTTGGGACAAAAATTTCAATCTTTCATGGACTAAATATGCCCCTCAGCGAATACCTTGGGGTGTCTTCTTTCCAAAATGGGGTCATTTGTGGGGTGTTTGTACTGCCCTGGCATTTGAGGGTCTCCGCAATCATTACATGTATGCCCAGCATTAGGAGTTTCTGCTATTCTCCTTATATTGAGCATACGGGTAATGAGATTTTTTTTTTCCGTTCAGCCTCTGGGCTGAAAGAAAAAATGAACGGCACAGATTTCTTCATTCGCATCGATCAATGTGGATGAAAAAATCTCTGCCAAAAAAAAAAAATGGAGGGGAAAGGCGTCTGCCAGGCCATAGGAGCTCCGCCCAACATCCATACCCACTTAGCTCGTATGCCCTGGCAAACCAGATTTCTCCATTCACATCAATCGATGTGAATGAATAAATCATTGCCGGGATTTTTTATATTTTTTTATATACAAAGTGTTTGCCAAAGTATATGAACACCGCCTCCTCCTCAGCTCATATGCCTCGGCAAACGTATCTTTTACTGCAGAGGAGAAATCTCGTCTTGCAGCGCCGCATACACCGACTTGCGTGTAATCTGACAGCAGCGCAATGCTTCTGTCAGAATGCACATCAGTGCTGCAGCTAGTCAGGGCCGGCCTTAGGCCTTTAGGTGCCCTGTGCGAGAAAGCTTTACAGCGCCCCATAGTGACCACGCCCCTCAGTAACCACACCCCCTCAGTAACCACACCCTTTCAGTGGTCATACCCAAAATCCCTGGGGGGGTTGATGTAGTAGCAGGAAAGCACACTGTCCCCCTGAGTCCTCTCTGAGCCCCCCCCCCTCACCCATTGCACACTTTTCCCACTCCAGATGGGCCAGTGGGCTGGCAGCAGCACATCCCCCCGCCCAGTCACCATGGCATTGGCACATTTCTCCCTGTCCCCTCCAGATGGGCAGCATCAGCACATCTCTGTCCCCCCCCACCCCCGCGTCACCATGGCATTGGCACATTTCTCCCTGTCCCCTCCAGATGGGCAGCATCAGCACATCTGTCCCCCCCCACACCCCCGCCCCCGCGTCACCATGGCATTGGCACATTTCTCCCTGTCCCCTCCAGATGGGCAGCATCAGCACATCTCTGTCCCCCCCCACCCCTGCCCAGTCACCATGGCATTGGCACATTTCTCCCTGTCCCCTCCAGATGGGCAGCATCAGCACATCTCTGTCCCCCCCCACCCCCGCCCCCGCGTCACCATGGCATTGGCACATTTCTCCCTGTCCCCTCCAGAAGGGCAGCATCAGCACATCTCTGTCCCCCCCCACCCCCGCGTCACCATGGCATTGGCACATTTCTCCCTGTCCCCTCCAGATGGGCAGCATCAGCACATCTGTCCCCCCCCACACCCCCGCCCTCGCGTCACCATGGCAGTGGCACATTTCTCCCTGTCCCCTCCAGATGGGCAGCATCAGCACATCTCTGTCCCCCCCCACACCCCCGCCCCCGCGTCACCATGGCATTGGCACATTTCTCCCTGTCCCCTCCAGATGGGCAGCATCAGCACATCTCTGTCCCGTCCCCCCATCCCCGCCCAGTCACCATGGCATTGGCACATTTCTCCCTGTCCCCTCCAGATGGGCAGCATCAGCACATCTCTGTCACAGAGATGTGCTGATGCTGCCCATCTGGAGGGGACAGGGAGAAATGTGCCAATGCCATGGTGACTGGGCGGGGGTGGGGGGGGGACAGAGATGTGTTGATGCTGCCCATCTGGAGGAGAAATGTGCCAATGCCATGATGACGCGGGGGCGGGGGTGTGGGGGGGGGACAGAGATGTGCTGATGCTGCCCATCTGGAGGGGACAGGGAGAAATGTGCAAATGCCATGGTGACTGGGGGGGGGCAACAGAGACTCTGTCCCCCCCCCCCCCCCAGTCACCATGGCATTGGCACACTTCTCCCTGTCCCCTCCACTTGGGCAGCATCAGCACATCTCTGTCCCGTCCCCCCATCCCCCATGGCACATTCACATAAATCATAATCATTTCTCCAAATAAAAAATACCTATATGTTCTCTAGCTGTAAGCTGTAGTGCTGCCGGCTGCCGCGTGGGCCTTGCTGTGTCTGGCTGGGCGCGCTCCGTCTTCTCTCTGGGGGCGGAGCTCAGTGGCTACGCTCCAGCAGCCACTGGTCTGCTCTCTTAAAGAGATAGGCAGGCCAGCCAGGCAACAGAGCGGAGCGCAGAGCGGCCGCGAGCTCCGCCCCCCTCCCCACTCCTTCAGTCCGGATCGGAGCGCAGTGTCACACTGTGAGTGTGACTGTGTAAGTCCGCCGCCCGCCCGCAGGCCCTGTAGAATAAAGATTCGCGTCACGGCGGGCTGTCGGCCACTCGGCGCCCCTGTTGCTATGGCGCCCTGTGCGGCCGCACAGCCCGCACACCCCAAAGGCCGGCCCTGCAGCTAGTCGATCGGTTGGTCCACCTGGAAAGTAAAAAAAACAAAACAAAAAAGAAAAAACCAGGCCGCAACGCAATAAATTTATTAACTTTTGAACATAACATATAAACTTTTTTTAACTTTTTTAACTGAACGTTAACTTTTTTACTTACCGGTAATTTTTTTTTTGTTTAGTTTTTTTTACCTTTATAGAACAAACCTCTCCTTCCCCATGGGACAATGTGCAAAGCGCAAATCGCCCAAAGATGTGGCGAAGTACGTTATGCACTTTATCCCAGGTGAAAGGAGAGGTTTGCAGCAGCTGTGAGAGAAAGGGCCCTAATAGCCCTGTGTGCCTTGTCCTGTGAGATGCAATCCCTATGCTAGGTGTACCTGTGTGTGGTACTTCCGGAAACACTCTCCTAAGCATAGGGCAGGGTGGTCAGGACAGTCAGGACAGAAATAGCGGGTGTCACGCCTCATTCCACTCCTGCTACAGACACATTTTTTTCGGGGTGGCGGTTGGGTTGAAGTACCAGGAACGACACTGGGGAAATGTCGCTCGTGTAGACGGCTAACTACACTGGTGGTTGGGGCCACGGAACCTCCTGGATACAGGAGGTTCTCGATGATCTCTTCCTGAAATTTGAGGAAGGATCGTGTTCTCCCAGCCTTACTGTAGAGAACAAAACTATTATATAGAGCCAATTGAATTAAATATACAGACATCTTCTTATACCAGCGTCTGGTGCGTCGGGAAACTAAATAGGGAGCCAACATCTGGTCATTGAAGTCCACCCCTCCCATGAGCGCATTATAGTCGTGGACACAGAGGAGATTTTCAATGACACGGGTTGCCCTTTCAATTTGGATTGTCGTGTCTGCGTGAATGGAGGAGAGCATGTAAACGTCACGCTTGTCTCTCCATTTCACCGCGAGCAGTTCTTCGTTACACAAGGCAGCCCTCTCCCCCCTTGCAAGACGGGTGGTAACGAGCCGTTGGGGGAAGCCCACGTGACTAGTTCGCGCGGTGCCACAGGCGCAAATCTGTTCTAGAAACAAATGCCTAAAGAGGGCCACACTTGTGTAAAAATTGTCCACATAAAGATGGTACCCCTGGTACCCCTTGCCGAATACTGCTCCCCAGTAGTGTTGATCACGAATATTCGAATTGCGAATTTAATCGCGAATATCGCCACTTTGAGAATTCACGAATATTTAGAATATCGCTAAATATATTCGTAATTGCGAATATTCGATTTTTTTTTAAATACCAGTTCATGCGAATTTTTTATGCAAATTTTATGCAAATTTTCGCAATCAAGAAAATAATGCCTGGAGATCATGAATTCGCGAATTTTCGAATATATGGCGAATATTCACCCAAATAGCGAATATATGGCGAATATTGCCCCTGCCGCTCATCACTACTCCCCAGGTAGTCAGGGCAACCGACCGGCTCCAGGGTCTGATCCTTTCCCTCATAGATCCGAAATTTGTGGGTATAGCCTGTGGCCCTTTCACAGAGCTTATACAATATGACCCCATACCGGGCACGCTTGCTTGGGATGTATTGTTTGAAGCCAAGGCGCCCGGTAAAATGTATTAGGGACTCGTCTACGCAGATGTTTTGCTCTGGGGTATACAAATCTGCAAATTTCTTGTTGAAATGGTCTATGAGGGGCCGAATTTTGTGGAGCCGGTCAAAAGCTGAGTGGCCTCTGGGACGGGAGGTGGTGTTGTCGCCAAAATGCAGGAAACGCAGGATGGTCTCAAATCGTGTCCTGGACATAGCAGCAGAGAACATGGGCATGTGATGAATTGGGTTCGTGGACCAATATGACCGCAATTCATGGTTTTTAGTTAGACCCATGTTGAGGAGAAGGCCCAGAAAAATTTTAAGTTCGGAAACTTGGACTGGTTTCCACCGGAAAGGCTGGGCATAATAGCTTCCCGGGTTGGCGGTTATAAATTGTGTGGCATACCGATTTGTTTCTGCCAAGAACAGTCAAGAACAGCTCAAAAAATCCCAGGGCCGAACCGATCTGAGCCGTCTCAACCCGAACTCCAGACTGGGCGGTGAAAGGGGGAACTAATGGTGCGGCTGAAGTTGGTGACTGCCAATCAGGGTTTGCCAGCACCTCAGGGACTCTAGGGGCTCTACGGGCCTGTCTGTGCGGTGGCTGCGACGGGGTAACTATTGCACGTGCCACCGTACCAGCTTCAACTGCCCTTCTGGTGCTCGCTACTTCACCATGTTGTACGGCAGTGCTGGTACTAGGTTCAGGAAGGGCTGCGCTGCTGGTGTATGCCTCACCACGTGATCCGGCAGCGCCAGCCCCACTCTGCTGCTCTTGAAGCGGATCCTGCGCAACCTGTGGTCTAGCGACACGGGGCCGGGTACGCGTGGTTCTATCAGGGACCTCCACCTCCTCGTCCGAACTTTGGGTCAGACTGCCACTGCTTTCTACAGGTTCATATTCTGACCCGCTAGATTCGTCAGATGAGGGTTCCCATTCCTCATCCGACTGGGTCAGATTCCTGTAGGCCTCTTCAGAAGAATACCCCCTGTTTGACATTTGGGCAACTAAATTTAGGGGTATTCCCTGAGACTACCCAAGAAAAAAAGCAAGCCTGTCTTACAAAGGGGAGGCTAGCGAAGTACCGGAGGTCGCTGCGGTTGATAAAAAATATCAAAACTGATTTTTTTTATCGCCGCAGTGCGTGTAAAGTGAATGTGCAGTGATCAAAAAAAATATTTTTTTTGTCACTGCGGTGGGGCGGGCGTGAGTGAACGCACGTGTGGGCGACCGATCAGGCCTGATCGGGCAAACACTGCGTTTTGGGTGGAGGGCGAGCTAAGGTGACACTAATACATTTATAGATCTGACCGTGATCAGTTTTGATCACTTACAGATACTATAAAAGTACAAATGCTGATTAGCGATACGCTAATCAGCGAATAAAAGTGACTGCGGTGCGGTGGGCTGGGCGCTAACTGATCCCTAAACTACCTAACCAAGGGGCCTAAACTAATCCTAAAACCTAACAGCCAATACTAGTGAAAAAAAAAAGTGACAGTTTACACTGATCACTTTTTGTCTTTCACTAAGTGATTGACAGGGGGCGATCAAGGGCTTAATTTGGATGATGGGGGTGATGGAGGGTGATCTGGGGCTAAGGACAGTGTTTGGTGTACTCACAGTTCAGTCTGCTCCTCTGTTGGATCCAACCGACGAAAAGGACCAGCAGAGGAGCAGACAAGCCATATAACAGATCATATTTACTAATATGATCTGTTATATGGCTTGTGATTCGGTTTTTTAAAAATCAGCAACCTGCCAGCAACGATCATTGGCTGGCAGGTTTCTGATGCAATACTCCTCGAACTTTTGCCGGCCCGCGATGCGCATGCGCGGGCTGGCTGTGACCGAAATCTTGCGTCTCGCGAGAGGACGCGCCGGCGCGTCCAGGAGGAATGAATCAACCACCTCCAGGACGCGTCGCTGCGTTCAGCGGTCCGGAGGTGGTTAAGAACCAATCTGACGTGCGAAACATGGGTCTTCCAATCCGATGAAAAGACAAGAATATCATCAAGATAAACAATCAAAACCTTGCCGATAAGCTCTCTGAAAATGTCGTTCATAAAGTTCTGAAACACAGAAGGGGCATTGCAGAGACCAAATGGCATAACAAGATACTCATAGTGTCCCTCTGGAGTGTTAAAGGCAGTCTTCCATTCATCACCCTCCTTAATACGAATCAGGTTATAAGCCCCCCTCAGATCGAGTTTAGAAAACCAAGAAGCACCCAAGACCTGGTTGAATAAATCAGGAATCAACGGGATGGAATATTGATTTCTAATAGTGATTTTATTCAAGTTTCTATAATCAATGCAGGGTTTGAGACCACCATGCTTCTTCTTAACGAAAAAGAACCCTGCTCCCAGAGGAGAGGTGGAGGGCCTAATATGCCCCTTTTTAAGACTTTCCTGGATATAATCTCTCATGGCACTGCGTTCAGGGCCAGAAAGATTGTAATTCCGCCCCTTAGGAAATTTAGACTCAGGAACCAACTCAATGGCGCAGTCATAAGACCTATGGGGAGGGAGAATATCTGTCTCAGCAGTGGAAAAAACATCATGAAAGTCAGCAATAAAGTGAGGATGGACATCTAAAGAAACCCGAGCTTGAATTACAGTTAAGCAAGAACTACAGTTGGAACCCCATTTCTCTAACTCGCCCAAACTGCAGTTGATGACCAAGTTATGTTGCTGAAGCCAGGGCATGCCTAGTACTACCTGAACAGAAAGATTCTCTAGAACAAAAAAAGGACATTTCTCTAAGTGGCAGACCCCAACAGACAGGATTATCTCGGGAGTACGGAGCTTTACCGTGCCCCCCAGCAGGGGGGTAGAGTCGATGGTGACCACCGGAATCGGGGTGGACAATTTTAGTATTGGATCCCTACCCGTTCAACAAATTTGAAATAAATAAAACTAAATGCTGACCCTGAATCCACAAAAGCACTTCCTGACCCCTTTAAGACCCCAAAGGCAATTGAGACAGGCAGCAATAGTTTGCTTCTTACCACCTCCGGGAGTACCTTGTCCTTGGATCCCTCTGACTTGGAAGATCTTCTGGAAGGAGGAGCCTTGGGACACTGACGGACCCAGTGGTCAGAATCGCCACAATAAAAACAAGAGCCCCAGTGATGGCGTAGTTCTCTTCTTGTCATCCCTAGCTGCATTGGTTCATCCATCTGAGTCTCCACCTTGGGTTCGATAGGAGAAACCTCAGACCTTGGAAGGCTATGAGGAGAAAACAAATGCTCCCGCTGTCTCTCTCTAATCCGTCTGTCTAGTCTGATGGCTAACGTCATGGTTTCCTCTAAGGAGTCAGGACTAGGGTAACAGACCAGCATATCCTTTAACCTCTCTGTCAACCCTGCCCTAAACTGGGCTGGTTCGTTCCAACCCGAAGGAACGCACCACTTGCGGAACTGGGTACAATAATCCTCCACGGGACGATCCCCCTGGGTAAGGGCCTTTAAATTAGACTCAGCCACAGATGCTCGGTCAGGCTCATTGTAAAGGACCCCTAGGGCCTGGAAAAAAAGGTCAACAGAATTAAGACACGGGGAATCTGGCGGCAAGGAAAAGACCCATTCCTGTGGGTCCCCTTGAAGTAAAGAGATGATTATCCCAACCCTTTGTTGGTCAGGACCAGAGGAGTGAGGTCGTAGTCGGAAAAAAAATATATCATTTGTCTGTTACATTTTCGGGTGAAATTCACCAATTTTTGGGTGTGATTTACCACTGCTATACCTAGTAGACAGGTAGTAAAAAAAAAAAAATTGTCTGTTACATTTTCGGGTGAAATTCACCAATTTTTGTGTGTGATGTACCACTGCTATATCTAGTAGACAGGTTAAAAAATAAATAAATTTGTCTGTTATATTTTTGGGTGAAATTCACCAATTTTTGGGTGTGATGTACCACTGCTATAACTAGTAGACAGGTAAAAAAAAAATTTTTTGTCTATTACATTTTCGGGGGAAATTCGCTTATTTGTGGGTGTGATGTACCACTGCTATACCTAGTAGACAGGTTAAAAAATAAATAGATTTGTCTGTTATATTTTCGTGTGAAATTTTTCACCCGAACGCGTACGCCGGCTCTGTACTATACAGGCCAGGAATAAGTCACCATGGCGCATGCGTGGCGTGCGCGTTGAAGACAGCACGGAGCCCGGCCGGGAGAAGACGTCAATCAAGCTGACTGAGCCCGCCCAGCCGAATCCAGGAAGTGAACGTCGCGTTCGCCGCAGGTAAGTATGAAAACTGTTGATGGGAATACCCCTTTAAATACCCCCACCAACCAATCCCAGCGCTAATTGCATTGGTGTAGACACATGGATCAAATATGCAGATAACATCACGAGCCGCTATTTGTGACGTGAGGCATCACGTGACAAACAAATCACGAGATCTTGATCAGGTCACATGATGGCGCGAGATTACGGAGATGATGTCCATTGCATCAAAAAATCAAATGGCACATGCGCAGGCCTGCATTACAGTGCAAATAAAAAAGGAAATGGAAGATAAAAGAGGAAGGATTAAAAAGGGGACAAGAGTGCACATTATATACATACCACATCAAAACCCAAATTAGTGAACCTTATTAAAATGTGTGAGCAACCTAAAAAAACAACCATGATCAATTTCATATAAAAACGCATTACCAATGTGAACATGATTGTATAAAAATATATACCGGTAAGTAAATAAATGTGTAGACGTGATATGAAAAATAAATAAATTAATATTTAATTATGTGAATCAAAGTGAGGGTGACATATGAAAAAAATAATGGCCCAGATTCAAGAAGCACTTGCGCGGGAACAAGTGTGATTTGCGCCGCGCAAGTACTGATTTGCTCCTATGCAAATTTGCGGCTGATTCTGTAAACCAGTTAAGCCTGAAATGCGGCCATTTTCCCGCGCACGCAGCCTAGCTGTTCCTGCGCAATTTTGCGCGGGGTGTAAGTTGCGCCTTCATGGAATTCCCTCAGCGAATATGCAAATTAGGTACTGCCGATGATTCAGAAAGATGCGCGTGTGATGCGCATCTTGCGCTGGAAGCGTGCAAGCTTTTTTCCCTGGGCAAACTTGCTCCTGTTAAAAGCAGGGGCAAGTTAGCAAAAGATGGCCAAATGTCATCTGAAGGAGCGCGCAACTTCAGCAGCACCTAGACAGACGATCTGAACAAGCAGAGCACCCACATTTTCGGGACCTCACATCTGTGCACCAACATGCCAGGGGCAGCTATGGTTCTTGATATTCTATTGACTGAGCCGACTCGTAGGAGGGCACGGGAGAGGATTTACAGAGGGCGCTACAACCTTTTTCAGATGACTGAGGCCTCATGCACACGACCGTTGTGTACATCCGCGGCCGTTGTTCCGTTTTCTGTTTTTTTTCGCGGACCCATTGACTTTCAATGGGTCCGTGGAAAAATCGGAAAATGCACCGTTTGGCTTCCGCGTCCGTGATCCGTTTTTCCAGTCCGTGAAAAAAATATGACCTGTCCTATTTTTTTCACGGACAACGGTTCACGGACCCATTCAAGTCAATGGGTCCGTGAAAAATCACGGATGCACACAAGATAGTCATCCGCGTCCGTGATCCGTGTCCGTGATCCGTGTCCGTTTTTCCTATCATTTTCAATGGAAACTTGACTTAGTTTTTTTTTTCACTTTTCATGTCCGTGGATCCTCCAAAAATCAAGGAAGACCCACGGAAGAAAAAACGGTCACGGATCACGGAACAACGGAAATCCGTTTTGCGGACCGCAAAAAAAAACGGTCGTGTGCATGAGGCCTGATACTGAGGTGTATCGCATGTTTCGCTTTAGCCCTGAAGTCATCCTTGAGTTGGTAACAATCCTGCAGGATGACATCAGCAGCCCGACCCAAATCCAAATCCCAAATCCAGAGCATATAAAAAAAAAATAATCTCATACCCTGAGCATATAGAAAAATAATAAAAAAAATCATATTGTGTTGAGCAAAAAAATGTAGACATAAAATTATTTTTTAGTTTTTTTCTTTGGGCCAAGGGTGCCCCGGCTCTGGCTCCTCAATCTCCGTGGTGCGGAGGAGGCATGGGGTGGGGATGGAGGGGTGGGGGGAGGAGGGGGGGGAGGAAAAAGCAGGATGAAATTCAGCAAAGAACCTGCGCAAGTCTGCTCCTATTTATTTGCTCAGTGCAAGCTGCTGAGCAGGATTTGCCCTGAAATTATGCTAGCAAACCTCTGCTGAGCCGAAAATTCCTCATTTACATAGGGGCACACCCACTTTGACTTGCACGGCCTTGCGCCCTCAGCTTTGCCTTAAACAGGAGCAAATTAAATGAACAAACGATTCCTGAATCAGGTGGCAATTTGGCAAAATTGCTCCAGCGCAGAGAAATTCAGCTGAGCGGCTGAGGTGTAAGTAATGGGCAAATCTACCTGAATCTGGGCCAATAATAATTAAAAAAAATAATAATATATATATATATAAAATGAATAAATACTGTGAATGTATAAAATGATATGTGATACGTGAAATGATGCGTGAACATAATTGAGAATTAATCATTATATATATATATATATATATATATATATAATCATGACAATGTGATATGTGTGAAAAACATATAAACATATAAAACTTGTTTTGTTTGTTTTATTATGTATTGTCCTTTGAATAATGCTAAATAAATTGTCATTATATTTTCATGCGGTCTGGTAGCTTTTTTTTTATAGGTGCTGGAGTTTGTAATAGACCTACCTACATTGTCCTGGCTGTTGTGGACCGTCTCACCAGGGGCCGACTGAGAACTTAAAATGGTCCTGGAAAAAAACTATAAGCAGCCCCACGTTGTAGGCGAGTCCAAATTAACAGAAGGTGTTACACCGTAGTACAGCACAAGCTCTCTGTATGATTTTTTTTTTATATATATATCATGCCAACTCTAGCAGTGTAAGTTCTTTCACCCCAGCTTTGTCACATGCATATTTTTTCAGCCTTTTCATTATGGGAACTTTGGTATGCAATCTCAAATCTGACCCCCAGCCTAGAGCTTGTTCTACGGTTTGGATAGAAGTGGTAGGTTTCCCAGCAGTCTCTTGGTATGAACTAAAGGATGACATCAACATCTATCAAATCCTTCTTGGCTGCTCTTAAGTCACTCTCCTCTCCATCTTTATTCCTGTGTATAGAATTCTGATGAATACATAGGAGTTGTTGCAATTGGACTTCACTTGTGCCATTGTACCATGAGTACCAGTGTCTGCAGCTTATGGGTTTGAAATAGGCCATTGTGTTCGATAGCCATTCATGTTAACATTGCTGTATCCTATTGTTGGTTACTTGTTTTGTAAATTGCGCCAGTATGCTTGTATCTCTGCTCAGTTCTGTATTTCTAGGCTTAATTAAGTATTCCCTGGCTATGTGAGTGCATCTGTTCATATAATGAATATATATATATATATATATATATATATATATAAAAAGAAAAAAATCAGCATGCATTAGAGGTGGGTTCAATCCCTCCATGAATCCAAGACCAAAATCCAAAGATTATAAAAGATTAAAAAAATAAAGACAGCACTCCAATAAAAAGTGAAAAAATGTCTATATTCACCCATGCTAGTGCAATGTTTCATCTCACTCAATGGAGCCCTTGTCAAGTTTATACAAAGGAATGTAAAAATAATAATAATAAAGTGTGAATCTTGTCGTGGAACGTTTCCTCAAATTACACTTTTTCTAACTTGAACCATATCTGACATGGAATCTGCACTCTCTATATATTATTTTGTTCTCATAAGAATTTCTTGCATTTTACATTTTTTATTATTTCCTTGGTATGTAATGTTGACTTCTGAGATGCCATTGGACACCTATATCTAATATTGTTATTATGTGCTTTTTATACATTTAAGTAAAAGAAAACAATAAAACAATCCTTATTCTCCTCATAGAAATCAATAGAATCCAAAATATGGATAAGAATGTCAGGGGTCAGCCCTTACATGGGCTCTTTTGGCCAATTAGTGCTATGTATGGCTCTCCACTTAAGGATGGAGGAAGGAAACTTGTGCTTAAAGTTGTAAGTAAATCGCAGAGTTTTTACTGAACTCATGTGGGGCAACAAGCTTGGCGGTCACAAAGTTCTTAAAAGCTGCAACTGGCTTAATGGTAACAGTCTCATGGGAGGCAACACGTTTAATGGTTACAACAGTCTCCCTTTAAGGTCACAAACTTTGTATGAGGGAACAATCTTGTAAACACACAGTGTGCACTTAACTAGCTTGTCTCTCTTTCATGGTAATGAGCTTCTGATGCTGCACCCAACTTCCCTGGGCACTGACAATGTCGTTCTGGAGTCTTTCTGACAAAGATGAAAATGGCTGTGTTGCTTGAATAGGCTGAAGCTCTCTATGCGGCACACAATTTACAAAGGCATGATCACAGGCCGCGGATCCTCTCCATAAAACACCCGTTGAACATTTTGATTGGCAGTACCTTACATATCACTGTCTACACATTTCTAACTGCGACAAGCTGGCTGGTCTGTTCCTCCTGGCATGGCTAACCACAGGTTAGCTGTTGCTGCTTTACATATCCTATCTAAGACATGATATAGTACACCACTCAGCTCCACTCACTAGTAGTGTTGGGCTCGAATATTCGAAGAATTTGCGAAGCTTTAGGATATAGTGCTATATATTCGTATTCTCGAAAATTCTAGATTTTTTTTTCATCAGTAACCTCCCTTCCTGCTTGTGGGCCAATCTGAAGGCTGCAATGTCTTTGTCTGAGCATAGCAACATCCCTAGCAACCAATAGGAAAGTTGCCTACTACTTACTATATAGGAACCTCCCCAGCAGCCATTTTCTGTAGTTTTATTTAGTTCTGAGAGAGACAGCAGTGTCATTGCTGTGCTCTGTGCTTTACTGTTTAATTACAGTAGATAGTTAGTTAGTTAGCTTACACAGTGAGGAACCAAAGTATTTAAACACCATGCGATTTTGCAAGTTCTCCCAGTTAGAAATCATGGAGGGGTCTGAAATTCACATTGTAGGTGCATTTCCACTCTGAGAGACAGAATTTTTTTTTTAAAAAATCAGGAAATCACATTGTATGATTTTTAAAGAATTTATTTGTCTTGCACTGCTGAATATAAGTATTTGAACACCTGAGAAACAGCAAGAATTCTGGCTCTTAAAGACCTGTTACTGTGCCTTTAAAAAGTCCACCTCTACTCCACTCATTAATATAACTTAGTAGCACCTGTCTGAGCTCTTTAAAGACCCCTGTCCACCCGACAGTAAGTCAGACTCCAACTACTACCATGGGCAAGACCAAAGAGCTATCAAAAGACACCAGAGATGAAATTGTGGACCTCCAGAAAGCTGGAAAGGGCTATGGGGTAATTGTCAAGCAGCTTGGTGAAAATAGATCAACTGTTGGAGCAATTGTTAGAAAATGGAAGAGGCAAAAGACGACTGTCAGTCTCCCTCGGACTGGGGCTCCATGCAAGATCTCACCTCGTGGGGTATCACTGATGATAAGAAAGATGAGGAATCCGCCCAGAACTACAAGGGAGGAGCTGGTCAATGACATGAAGAGAGTTGGGACCATAGTTTAAAAGGTCACTGTCAGTAGAACACTATGCCGTAATGGTTTCAAATCATGCATTGCATGGAAGGTTCCCCTGCTCAAATCATCACATGTCCAGGTCGTCTGTCTGATTTTTGCCAATGACCATCTGGAATATCCAGAGGAGGCATGGGAGAAAGTCATGTGGTCAGATGAGACCAAAATAGAACTTTTTGGTCTAAACTTCACTTGTCGTGTTTGGAGGAACAAGAAGGATGAGTTGCATCCCAGGAACACCATCCCTACTGTGAAGCATGAGGGTGGTAACATCATGCTTTGGGGTGCTTTTCTGCGAAGGGGACAGGACAACTGCACTGTATTAAGGAGAGGGTGAATGGGGCCATTTATTATGAGATTTTGAGCAACAACCTCCTTCCTTCAGTCAGAGCATTGAAGATGGGTCGTGGCTGGGTCTTCCAACATGACAACGACCCGAAGCACACAGCCAGGATAACCAAGGAGTGGCTCCGTAAAAGGCATATCAAGGTTCTGGAGTGGCCTAGCCAGTCTCCAGACCTTAATCCAATAGAACATCTTTGGATGGAGCTGAAACTCAGTGTTGCTAACCGACAGCCCCGAAACCTGACAGATCTAGTGGAGATCTTTGTGGAGGAGTGGGCCAAAATCCATGTTGCAGTGTGTGTAAACCTGGTCAAGAACTACAGAAAACGTTTGACCTCTATAATTGCAAACAAAGTCTCCTGTACCAAATATTAACACTGATTTTCTCAGTGTTCAAATATTTATGTTCAGCAGTGCAAGACAAATAAATTCTTTAAAAATCATACAATGTGATTTCCTGATTTATTTATTTTTTATTCTGTCTCAGAGTGGGAATGCACCTACAATGTGAATTTCAGACCCCTCCATGATTTCTAAGTTGGAGAACTTGCAAAATCGCAGTGTTCAAATACTTCTGTTCCTCACTGTATATATAAGGCTCCATTCACATGTCCGTAAAATGGGTCCGCATCCGTTCCACAATTTTGCGGAACAGGTGCGGACCCATTCATTTTCAATGGGGCCGGAATGTGCTGTCCGCATTTGCGGATCCGCACTTCCGTTCCACAAAAAAATAGAACATGTCCTATTCTTGTCCGCAATTGCGGACAAGAAAAGGCATTATATATTAGAGTGCTGGTGATGTGCGGTTCGCAAAATGCATTATTTTTTTCGTCCTGGGATGCGGAGCAAGACGGACACACAATGCAAGTCAATGGGGATGGATCTGCTTTCTCTGATACAATAGAAAACTGATCCGTCCCCCATTGACTTTCAGGGGAGTTCATGCCAGAACAGTCTTGTATGTTAAAGATAATACAATCGGATCCATTCATAACAAAAGCAGATGGTCGTATTTATAATATAGTAACGGAAGCATTTTTGCTTAACCCTGCCGGATCCAGCAAAAATGCTAGTGTGAAAGTAGCCTAAGATACATACAGTATTGTCATTCTCTATTCACTTATTTACATTTATATCCATCTATTGATGGAGTCTTTTTATTATCTGCAAATATGAAATTTTTACTTGTGCTCAGGAAATATGTAACAAAAGAATTATTCTGTTCTACCTAGGTAGTGAAACACTAACATGAAGAACTGTCAAAAGTAATATAGACAGACTTGGTATTGCTCCACTCCCATTACTAATTTAAGGTATTGCTATGCTTAGTTGAGCAATGTCTTATGAAACTCATACATATTGTAGCCTGTTTTAGTTTAAGCATTAGCTGGAAACATATTGAACACTACCTTTTCACTGAAAGTGTGCTACAGTCTTAGACTAATGCAAATGCTTATATTTTTCCACTGTCATTGAATATGCATAGTATTAAAGATCAGGAACTTAAGATAACTATGTTTTGGTTAGTATTCCTTACATGAATTTTCATTTAAATTATTCAAGAATAATAGCATGATCCTGCTAGCTACTAATGAATCATACTGAATAATTATTGGCTCATGAATAATAAGAATAAAAAAGTTTTCTCATTGCACCAAAATGATAGTGGGAGTTTGGACAAAATCATAAAAAGTAAAAGCAAATGTTTAACTGGTAAATGTTTAAGTTAGGAAACTGTTTTAATAAACAAATATCTGACATCAACACCAACCATATGAAAATATAACTGCACTTTAATTGGTCCAGCCAACAGATCATCTATAATTTATAATTAGAATAGGCTGGTAGATTTCAATGTAGCCAGCGCTTTTGTAGCTAACGCTGCCCATACACAATGCTGTCGTCATTTTAATCCGCATGTGCAATGGGCGGCCTCCCCGTAGGGCCCTTAATAGATGTAATGACGCACGTCCCAGGTGTAGGTGTACGGCTGGACCCCAGGCTTTGGCTCAGAAGCAATAAATACAGATATAGCATCGCTAATGCTCCCTTCAGACTCGCGTGAGCGCATAGCGATATCCAATTTCATTAACAAACCCGAAGCGCGTAAATAGAGTGAGAAAATTCAGGGTGCAATTTAGGTTTGTGAACACCAGATGGTGCATGGAACTACATGGCTAACCCTTCTCCCGCACCCTGCTGCTGGCATATAGATGAGATTATAAAAAAATGTGTACCATTTATTAATATATAAACACAGACATAAAAATTTGTTATATAATAAAAGACCATTAATAAAAGAAAGATTTAAAAAGTTGTATTCAATAATCCTTATTCAGTATAAGATCTACGGAGGGTTGGTGTAGATACTAATATATTTTTGCTACACATTTGAGTTTCCTTCAAATATATATATATAGTTATTTGATATATGTAATTACAGCCATATATCTGTATGTCCCGGTTCATATCATCAATCCCTGTATATCTTAATGTTCCATATATAGTTGTGAATTTCTCCACTGAGCCAGAGTATGAGTCTCTCCGATCCTTTGTCTGGTAATATAGTCTCCCCAGCTTTAGTGTAGATATCCCAGGTATCTTAATTATGTGACAGAGAGAAGATCTACAGTATATCTTAATTGCAGGGATATCTACACAAAATCTGCGGAGAGAAGGTGTACTATATATACATAGGCATGTATAGGTAACGAAAATATTTAACTTGTCTTTATTTCAATTATAGAAGAGCTGTATGCTGGCGGTATGCGCCGGTGACAAGCGCGATGTGGCGGCAGGAGGAGCGCGGTCCCGCTGTGTGTCTATAATAATATTAATAAACTGTTACTTTATTTAATAGTCAAATCAGCTAAGAAGGAGTTAACATTGGGACTCTGGATCTTGGGAGATGGTGCTATGGTGGGTTCAGGCGGGGAGAGATTTTGATGGGGACTCCAGATAGTAATGCTGCCAGAGAGTGCAATCCTAACTACATAGCAGGATCGCACTGAGCGCCTGTTGTATGTGTGCTGCGGCAATGATTAACAGAGGAAGGTGCGCTCATGTCATGAAAGAAAATGCTACATGTGGTAAGAAAGTGTCTAGTGTAGGGGGGCAAAAAATATTAATTAATACATATTTTTGTACTTATATATCCACTCTGTAATATTTTTATTAATTAATGATTAATTTTTATACATCGATTTTTGTAATCAATAAAATATTTCTATAACAAGCAGGTGTGCACATGCCATGCTGGGGGCTCCAATGCTGCAGTGGAAGGGGGAGGGGACAACCCTATACAACCACATACACATCTCAGGATCGCGGACTCACTGAAAGTAAAGTATCCATCTTTTATTGTACAGTATGTTGGCACTATTACTAGGGACAATAGCGCTGGAGGGGTTAAAAAAAAAAAAATGTAACTCACCTTAATCCACTTGATCGCACAGCCGGCATCTCTTCTGTCTTCATCTTTGCTGTGTGCAGGAAAAGGACCTGTGGTGACGTCACTCCGGTCATCACATGGTCCATCACATGATCTTTTGCCATGGTGATGGATCATGTGATGACCGGAGTGTCGTCACCACAGGTCCTTTTCCTGCACACAGCAAAGAAGAAGACAGAAGAGAAGCCGGGCTGCGCGATCAAGTAGATTAAGGCGAGTTACATTTTCTTTATTTATTTTTTTAACCCCTCCAGCGCTATTGTCCCTAGTAATAGTGCCAGCATACTGTACAATAAAAGATGGATACTTTACTTTCAGGTGAGTTACATTTTTTTTTTTTTTTTTTAACCCCTCCAACGATATTGTACTATGCATTCTGAAAGGAATCCATGTTCTTTATTATGTCAAAATCAATTCTGCTTTTACTGAAGTTTCATTTCTATGTTAGGTACTAACTCTGATTGCTGTGAAACTAATATACTGTAAGGTTTCTATTCTCTGTAACCCTGAATCTTATCTCTTTTGCACTACTCCCGGACAATATTCCTAATATGGAAGTTCCGTTTTTGTTTCTATTTCTCTGACTGCAGAATGAAACGTGTTAATATGATAGGTTAAATACATAACATACGATGATATGCTAATAAAGAGGGTAAAGCCCCCTCTATATAACCTGTGTGCATTAAAAATAAACCTTAGAGTGTTCATTCAGTACATCACTGTTGTGTCTTTCGTTACCTACTGAGTGAAGCGCTCTCCTGACGTCAGAAAGGACTCAAACCAAGCCGATACTAGAAGTTTGGTGCCAGGGGTACCAAGTGGGACTAAGAGATTCCTATCAGTTGGGGGCTCGCGTCCGGGATCGGGAAGGTTTTCCTCGTGTTCGGTAAGGAGGGCATCTGTTATTGTCCTCTGGCCGATCCGAGGACCACGTCCCGATCTAGTAAGTAGAACCTACAACTTCTAGTATAATTACTGTATCAGGGATACAGGGTACAGACTCCGGGAGTCTGGGGGAGTGACCCGGGGACTCCGGGAGTCTGCCGTGAGGATCACTCAGAGAAAATATAGTGCGCACTAGATAATATTGTCTCAGGGAGACAAAGACGGAGCTTGGTTTGACTCTTTACTTTTTAAAGCTGTTTTAAAGTATAAGAATATTAGAGTTGATATAAGGATACTGATGTCCGGGTGGTAAGTGTACGGACTGAAGTTCACTATTTGCATAGAGTTTTAAGGACATTGCATTGTTGTTTTACTGTGTTGCGGAGGTCTGCAATACGCCCCACCCCCGGCTGGGAGCAATCCGTTAACCCACAGATAGGTGAACACAAGCAGCAGACCAAAGCAACAAATTATATGTTTGATGAAACTCTCTGATATATTGTGATCAGACCTGAGTCCTTTGCCTAGTTGACAGGATTAATTTCTCTGAGCCTTAAAGGTTCAGTGCAGCCAGTCCTAGGAAAGTAGCATCATTAAAATATCAGACGGAATGGGATCACAAGAGTCTAAAACCAATTATCCCAAACCTGAGACGGGAGAAACATGCAAAGTTTATGTTGCACGGTGTAGTCCCACAAATTACTTCCTAGTTAACCCATGGGTGGATAACTTAGCTGGATGGACAGAGTTCATGCAAGCTGCTAGCCCCTTTCCCAGGGACGGCGATAATAGCCCGTACCACATGGACATGATAAAGGGTCTTTGTCTGGAAGACAAAGAAGCATGGCCACATTTTGACCATGATCCGTCCTGGAATATGGATTACATGATACAAGGGGGTGAACAATGGTTGGAGATAGCCCCACATTGGTACAATGTACCATCAAATAAGAAGAAAGGGAAAACTAATAAGATTCCAAAAGATGACAGTCAGTTACATAAAATGGAGAAAAGAACAGAATTAAAAGACGTGTCTGAAAAGCCAAACCCACCACCTTACACTGTCCCGTCCGCCCCTGCACCCCATCTCACACTAAACCCTGTACACATATGTCCAATAGGGCTGCGCATCTTCACTCGTCTCACGATTCGATGCGATTACGATTATCAAGTCCACGATTCGATTCGATTCGATTCGGCGATGCATCACGATGCATCAAGATTATTATCCAAGTCCCCTTGTTTTTCAATTTTACATCAAAAAATTAATTCAATCAGTCAGAAATTGCACAAAAATATTTATTTGTATCTGCTATTTAAACAAATCATACCAAGTTCCCTGCATATCATATAGCAAAGTCTGAATAAACAAAACAGTGCAGCAGACAACAGTATTTATTTAAAACAGTACTGTCAGTGTCTCTGTAACATTAAACTATTGTGCTGGCCTGGCTGGTGCAGTTAGTTTATAAGTTTTACAATAGTTTTACCATATAATATATATTATATATTATATAATATTAAACAGTACCTACAAAAAAAGGAGCACTTCAGTTCCTGACTGTAAAACATCACAGTGAGTCAGTGAACCTATAACACAGTCAGTGACTGTGTTATAGGTTCACTCACTGTGATGTTTGCCAGTCAGGAACTGTCTGTCACACAGTGTGTTCAAGTTGTCTGTGTTGCAGAACTTCCTGGTTCACCGTGATTGTTTTGGCAGCAGGAGCGCACCACCACCAGCACCACCACCAGCACCAGCACCACCACCAGCACCAGATGGGTAGTAGTACGTCTAGATCAGTGCTATAAGCTCTCAGAGTTGTCACTTTACAGAAAACGTTACCTGCACTGAGCACTCAGCAAGCACTCTACCACGATACATCAACTGAAGCCAAGCCATGCCACCATTAGAGGAAGCTGGAAAATCCTTGACAGAATACATTTTCAACTGAATCTGAAAACCTTGGACAAATCTTTATGGGATCACAAACACACACCACAGAATACCAGAAAAAAAATAAACACACATCCTCCTCACTGAATCATAATGGTAAAGGGCAGGCCACAGGACGGGCAATGTGGCACAGCCACCATAGTCAGACATGATGTCAGAGAAGGTCGGTGTGTGTTTTTTTGGTTTGTGTGAATGTGTATTTGTGTGATCCAATAAAGATTTACTCCAGGTTTTAAGTTTCAATTTATTCTTTCAAGGATTTGCCTTCCTCTGGTGGCTTGGCGGGCGTCAGTTGTCTGGAATAAAATACAGAATTCTTTTGGTTGAAGGTTAAACCCCTAAACAGAGTCAGAAATTCACAGAGCATGACAGACACATTGGGAAAACACCAAAAAACACGTCAGTGTAAAAATACAAAATGGATCGGACGGACAGTCGCATAATAGAAAACCATTCTCCATCTCCTCTCCACTCCAGTGCTGCTAAAAGCTAGAATAATATCATATATTCTGATTAATCAGAATAATCAGGGGAGGGAAAGGGAAAAGGGGAGGGGAAGGGAAAGGAGAAGGGGGAAAAGGGGAGGGGAAGGGAAGGGAAAAGGGGAGTCTGGCAGGGGAGACAGAGAAATAAAAAATTTCAGTGGCAGAGACAATGCTATAAACAAAATCTATAAAATTAAAAACACTGCTCAGCATTTGGGAACATGTAGATTTTTCTGTAAGAACACCAATTGATCTACATGGTCTGGTTTGAGGGCGCTTCTTTTTGCAGTTACCACATCTCCTGCAGTGGAGAAAACCCGCTCTGCAGACACGCTTGTACCTGGGATACACAAGTATTGCTTTGACAGCCGAGAAAGGAGGGGAAATATGACCTCATGCTCACGCCACCAGTTCAAAGGGTCCTCAGTGAGAGGCAGAGGTGGGGCTTTACAATAGTTTTCCATTTCCTCTTCAGCCTTGGCATAGGGGGTCTTTTTGGGTTCTATTGTACCTTCAGTGTCAGTGAAAGACTGTCCCAGCAAACTCACGAGCAGCGATCTGGCCTTTTTGGGAGGAGATGGTGGAGAATGGTTGTCTTCGATGGGTGAACTGTCCTCTTCTTCCAGAGTTTGTTTTCTTCTAGGCACTTGATGATCCTCTTGTGTCCTCTCACTCTCATCTGATGTAATCTGTGTTTGAACAAAAAAGAAACGGAAAAAAAACAATAAGTAAAAACACAAATGTCAATGCCTTTGATTCTGATGAGGTGATGAAAAAGCACAGGAAACGGACAGTACAGTTCCCGCACCGCATCAGATTCAGAAGCGTGGTAGTGCTTGTGCTACTGTCGTTTCAAGAAGAAACATGATGGAATTCTTCAAATTAATTTAATTACCTCCAAGGATGCAGCTTCCTCAGTGACTCCTTTAAATATCTCCAATCTTTCTTCATCTGTGAGGATGAAAGGCAGTCCCTTAAAGCGAGGATCCAGTGCAGAGGCTGTATGAAGGATCTTCTTCTCGGCCTCACTGCTGTACCTCTTCTGGAGATCTGTTCTAATAGAATTCTTGATCTCATGGATCATGGGTGTGTCTCCCATCGTGTCTGTCATGCTCTGGAGAAGTTGTGCATTTATAGGGGCAATGAGAGAAACTGTTGGATTGCGCTCTTCTGACATCAGCATGGTTGCATCCTTCATTGGCTTTAATGCACTCACGGCGTCCTCTGCATTTGACACATCTGTTTCGTTTAGAGTGCAGAGATCGGACTCTCCTCTTCTGACTTCTGGAGACAGCAAGGTGGCACAGACTGCAGGTTGTTGTTCCAAGAACCTCTCGACCATGTCGTATGCACTGTTCCATCTTGTTGCCACATCAGTTATCAGCTTATGATTCTTCAGGCCAAGACATTTCTGTTTCTCTTTTAGACAGTGGCTTGCTCTAGTGCTGCGGTGAAAGAATGTGGATATCCGACGTACTCTGCCAAGAAGCCTAGAGAGAGTGGCCACTTTCAACGCTCGCTGGGATGCAAGATTCAGTGTATGGGCGAAGCATTTCACATGGGGGAATTTTCCAACTTGAGCTGCAACTATCATGTTTGACGCGTTGTCGGTCACAAGCACTACAGATTTATCGGACAGCTGCCATTCTTCCACAACATGAGAAAGTAGCTCTGCCAGATGAGCACCCGTGTGAGACTCATAAATGGCTCTCGTTTGCAGTACATGCGACAAAATCTGCCAGTCCTTACTAACGTAATGTGCTGTTATTGTAACATAAGACTCTGTCGTGACTGAAGTCCAGGAATCACACGTTATTGCGACTCGACTTGCTTGGCTCATTGATGCAATTATCTTAGCTTTGGTTTCGTGGTAGAGTGCAGGTATGACGTTTTCTGTAAAGTGACTTCGTGACGGGATCTTGTAACGCGGCTCTATCGTCTTCAAAAGGTAGCGAAACCCACTGTTTTCCACAACAGAGTAAGGGCGCAGGTCCTTCGCTATGAAAGCTGCCACAGCTTTTGTTATTCTCTTTACCTTTTCAGAGTTGGGCGGCAAAGTTGACTGTAACATTGCATCAATTCTTGGCTGATCTGGGTTCATTTCCTTGGTGGTGGTGGTGGTGGTAGGTTTTAGCATTTCTGGGTGAAAACGGCTGACGTGGTTTCTCAGATTAGTAGTATTCCCTAGATATTTAATTTTTGTGTGACAGATTTTACACACAGCGTATGACTTGTCCAATTCGTGCTTCCTACTTTTTTCATAAAAGCCAAAATGTTCCCAGATGTTTGCTTTTAAAAAGCTAGGTGCATTTTTTATCTCTCGTTCCTTTTGTTCTACTTCTGCCATTTTTATTTACTAGCAAATGCAATGCATGCCAGGCATCTATGTAAATTTGTGAGTAGGGATGACACAAGTCTTGAATTTGAGTGACTAAGCCTAAAGCCTGCCACGAGATCAACAGAAAAAGTAACACTGCTGGCTGCTGGTGGTGGTCGGGTGGAGCGATTCTCCTCCTGCCTGTGGTGGACTGGACTGAGCCTGAGGAGTGAGGAAAAACGGACAGGTGGTGACTGAGGTGACACAATTTTTTTTTTTAGGTACGGTAATAAGTTAATAACAGGCAGTGACCAGCTGCGCCTGCAGTCTCTGTGAGTGGTGTATCTGTGTGATGGTCACCTACCTGTCACAACAAGGTGGCAGAGTCTGGCTGGCACGTGGCACCTGCGCAGGCGCAGGGGCGTAGCTAAAAATGACTGGGCCCCATAGCAAAAAAAATTTATGGGCCCCCCGGTGGTGACCTCTATGAACCTTGTAAAGAAACCAAGACAATGGGGACACGGGACATAGCTTTCTGTAGCAGTTACATCTGACTCCGGTCCCCGAGGGGCCCAAAGGCTCCAGCATTATAAATGGCACATGGTAGGCGGCGGTAGAGAGTTTACATTGGTGCTCGAGGCTGTGCTTAATGCTACTTTCACACTTGCGTCAGAGGATTCCGGCAATCTGGACGCAAACGGATGCATTTGTCAGGCGGATCCGTCTGACAAATGCATTGAAATACCGGATCTGTCTCTCCGGTGTCATCTGGAAAAACGGATCCGGTGTTTATTTTTTTCACAGATTTAAAGGTCTGCGCAGATCGGAAGAACGGATCCGTCAATGCAGCAATTTTAATGCCGGATCTGGCACTAATACATTTCAATATAAGTTTAAAGCTGGATCCGGCAAGTGTTCAGGATTTTTGGCAGGAGAGAAAACTGTAGCATGCTGCGGTATTCTCTCCGGTCAAAAAACGTAAGAGGGACTGAACTGATGCCTCCTGAACGGATTGCTCTCCATTCAGAATGCATTAGGATAAAACTGGTCAGTTCTTTTCCGGTATTGAGCTCCTAGGACGGAACTCTATGCCGGAAAAGAAAAACGCAAGTGTGAAAGAACCTGAGAGACCATCAGTATGTTAGTCCTGGAGGTTTCAGGTTGATAGATCCTGTGTATGCTACATTGTATCCACAATAACCATCCTCTCAGTAGGGACTGATACACGTGTGAAGGGGCTCTGATGGTGCAGGATCAGTAACTGTCAGTAAATCTGACACCCCAGCAGTTTCAGATTCCTGCCCTTAGCTGAGAGTTGTCAGTGTGGATCACCTCCTGCTGGGAGCAATCTCCAATACTGTGAGATAAATGTAGACATTCCCAGACTGGCCACTAGGGGCCGCTGTTTGACCGCCTTTCATAGACCCGGAACCTAAAGTTCCGTCCACTGTAGTAGACGGAGGGGAAGAATAAGAAGAGACACAACCGAAAAAAATAAAGAAGAAACATGGCGCGGGCGGCAAAGGTATGAGAAGCGGCAATATGAGCTGTGTAGGTGGCAGGCGGTAGGTGGGTGTATATGCTGTGTAGGTGGCAGGCGCTTTGGAGGTAGATATTACATACTCATAGGTGACAGAACTTACCTCGCCGCCAGCCACCGCACGTCCGCACTGCCGCCTGCTTCTGAGTGTCTGACTGGGAGCCGGAGATGCGCAGAAACCACGCCTCCGGCTCCTCCTCACTCAGTCAGACCTGGCTCACTCAATGTTGTGGCCACCCCCTCTGACACGTCAGCGGGAGGCGGGAGGCGGGAAAGAAGGCGCCCAAAAACTTTTTTCCGACTCGGCTGCACGGCGGACGCGACGCTGACGTCATCAACATGCATCGATTATTTAAAGCAACCGCATCGATGCAGAATCGCCGGGGGTCGAATCGCGATGCATCGATGCATCGATTATATTCAACAGCCCTATCACAGATACACATGATTGCTTACAGGTCCTGGAACACGAAACTTCTCCAAGACATGATTTGTCATCCACACCCATTATAGGTGCTCCAGAGGTTTTTGTAGACGGTTCATGCACCAGACCAGATGACACCAGTTACTGTACAGGCTACGCCATTGTCATGCTCCCAGATGTTGTACTAGAGGCAAAGCCCATAAAGTTTCAGTCTGCACAGGCAGCTGAACTCATTGCCCTTACCAGGGCATGCATTCTACATGCTGAAAAACCAGTCACCATTTATACTGACAGTAGGTACGCACATGGGGTAGTGTGGGATCATGGAATGATTTGGCACAGAAGAGGTTTCACTGCAGCAGATGGTAAACGCATCTCACACTCACAGTTGGTCGCAGATCTACTTGAAGCCATCAGATTGCCTTCACAATTGGCAATTATCCACTGCAAGGCACACACCAATGGTAAGGATCATGTCTCACAGGGCAATGCGCTGGCAGATAGGGAGGCGAAACGAGCGGCCGACTACAGCCCCTCAGGTCCATGTAAACATTGGGAGATGCCATGTTTGGCACCTCCAACCCTTGAGATGTCACAAATGCTTACCGATCTTCAAAGATACGCCACTGAACAGGAACGGCAAGACTGGTGTTATCCAGTATTGCAGAAAAATTCTAAGACAGAATTACTCTGCAAAGAGGGGAGACCATGCATTCCCCAACACAGTGCTTCCATCTTTATAGCACATTTCCATGGAGCAGGACATAACAGCATACAGACAACTCAGTCATTGTTGAGTCAAAATTTTTACATTACTGACATCAAAAAGTTAGTAACAGAATATGTACACAGGTGCATCACATGTTTGAGGAACAACCCCAACAACCCCTTGAAGGTAGTCCATCAACACCTTGACTATCCCACTACTTCATTCACCCATTTACAGGTAGACTTCACACATATTCCCAAAACTCATGGTAGACAGGAATATGCTTTGGTGATTGTTGACATGTTCTCCAGATGGCCTGAAGTATTCCCCACCAAATCAGAGGATGCTAAAACAACAGCAAGGATACTTACTCAACAAATCATTCCTAGGTGGGGATGCCCTCTGATGATTGAATCTGACCAAGGGCCAGCATTCACCTCCAAACTCAACAAGGAAATTGCTAAATTACTACATATAGAATGGAAATTTCACATTCCATATCACCCGCAAAGTTCTGGCATTATGGAACGCATGAACTATACTATCAAAGATAAATTGAGGAAGGCCACTGCAGGTACTTTTGAAAAATGGAAAGAGATCCTACCCATAATACTTGCAGAAATAAGGATGACACCTAATAAGAGGTTAGGGTTATCACCATTCGAGATACTCATGGGGAGGCCTTTCCCCACCCCCTGGGCAAGACGCCCAATGATAGTGCAGGAAGGTGATCTTGATTTAATAAGGGAAGAATATGTCACCAAATTGATACAGGTTCTTAATAAAACTGAGAAAAAAGTTGCTTGTAAGTCTCCCTCTCTTCCACAGGAACCCACCCACCCATACAGGGTGGGGGATGAGGTAGTGATCAAAACACTGAAGAAAGGAAAATCCCAAGGTGACTTCGCATATGGCCCACCCACTACCGTGGTTGCAGTGACCAGAACAGCTGTGCTGACTGAACAATCTCCAACTTGGATCCACGCCACCCGAGTGAAGCTTGTGAGAACAAGAGAGGAGGCAGGAACGGAGGCAGACAGCCTTGGCCTTGAAGAAGGACAAGAGGTACTAACGAGGGCAGACAGCCCTGACCTCCAACAAGGCCCAGAGGTACTAACGGGGGCAGACAGCCCTGACCTCCAACATGATGAGCTCCTCACTCCTTTCTGGGAAATGGTTGAATGTACTGACTAAGATTGCTTCAATAATCTTGTTGATTTTACCAATTAGTAGTAAGGGAGAAGTAGCCGCAACTAGCAAGGGCGGCGTCATCACTTTTTGGTATAATTCATCTAACACTCACGTAGCCACCTACACCTTTTGCCTTTGTGATATCTTGAAAACATGTTCATATTATAACTATTGTTCCAACGACTATGTAGAAGGACAGGCCTATATATGTGTAACAGACTCATACTGGGGAAAAGGTTGTGGATACTGGGGATCAGTGGGATGGAATACAGGGACAAAATGGGGATATAAACCAGAAAGTGCCCTCAAAAGGAGGGATAAAAATTCTAAGTCCCTTTTGACTAGAATGACACTCCTTGAGAGAGGGACGTGTTATGTGGACACCTCTTCAGTGTATCATTGCAAAAAAAGGTCAGCGGAAATGAAGATTGTATTGACAATAGACAACCCTGGTAAATATGATGAAGGAGATTATGTATTGGGATGGTACTTCCATAACATGTGGGGAGCTGAGACTTCTCAGGTAACACAAATGTTCAAACTTAGAGATATGTATAAGTCTAAGGAATACCAGCCCATCACAGGTGTCCCCAAAAACCCACTAGCCCCGCATATAGTTTCTCTAAAAAACCTAAGGGCCATATCTAATCCCACATATGAGGATACTTTGGCCATGGGGACGGGTTTTTCTGATGTTAATTTGTGGCTGGAGTGGATGAAGTATAGTGCAGCCTCTGTGAATAAAAGTAACTGTTACATATGCGGTGCTGCCAAGCCACACCTAGGTACCGTACCCCTAGTGTTACCAGAAAGTGTTGAAGAATGTTTTTTGACTCTTTTTGTTAATATGTCTTATAACCACAGGGCATGTACAGAATGGAAATCAAAATACCCTCTTTTGTTAAAAAATCCTCGCCCAGGGGCAGGTATCCAGGTATATCCAGGTAACTACACATGTTACAAGGGGAGCACACATGGGAGGAATGTACAGAATTTCACCAAAGGTTATTGTCACAAATACAGCAATCTGAACATATCCCTCACTCAGAACCAAGTGTACTCCATAGGAGATGTGTACTGGATCTGTGGAGATGGAAAGATAAGATCCAGATTGGAAGGTGCCTGGAAAGGTGAATGTGCGCTTGCCAAAGCTATAATGAACATGCAAATTTTTACTGAATCGGATATTATAGACAAAGGGGTGCTAAAGAGAAACAAAAGAAGCGCCCCCCTTTCAAGTTTTGATCCCCATGTGTATATAGATGCAATAGGTGTTCCAAGAGGGGTCCCAGATGAGTTCAAAGCTAGAGATCAAGTAGCCGCCGGTTTTGAATCAATATTTCCCATCATTACTGTGAATAAAAATGTGGATTGGATAAATTACATATACTACAATCAGCAAAGGTTTGTAAACTATACCAGAGATGCATTTCTAGGGGTAGCAGAAGAACTACAAGCAGACTCGATCATGACATTCCAGAATCTAATGGTGTTGGATATGATTCTTGCAGAGAAGGGCGGAGTGTGCCGAGTATTGATTGATCCAACCTCCTGCTGCACATACATACCAAATAATACTGGCCCCACTGGTAAGGTCACAATAGCTATAAAAAAGCTTGAAGATCTGTCAGTAGAACTGAAAAAGAACTCAGGTATAAATGATCCATGGGATCAATACTTTGGGTGGTTCACAAATTGGAAACAAGGTCTCATGCAACTAGGGATTGTCATACTAATAGTAATTGTAGTAATAGGTGTAGTAGCATTATGTGTTATTCCCTGTGTGAGACGAATGCTAGAAAAAGTGCTCTCTAATATGTCATTATATCAGACTACTGTACCCCAGGAGGATCGAAGCCCAGATGGGTATAAGAATTACCTAATATCATATAGAGAGAAAAAGGACAAGAAAGGAAAGAACCATGTAGTGTGATCCACTAAAGGTTCTTAAGAGGGGATTTGAAAGGAATCCATGTTCTTTATTATGTCAAAATCAATTCTGCTTTTACTGATGTTTCATTTCTATGTTAGGTACTAACTCTGATTGCTGTGAAACTAATATACTGTAAGGTTTCTATTCTCTGTAACCCTGAATCTTATCTCTTTGGCACTACTCCCGGACAATATTCCTAATATGGAAGTTCCGTTTTTGTTTCTATTTCTCTGACTGCAGAATGAAACGTGTTAATATAATAGGTTAAATACATAACATACAATGATATGCTAATAAAGAGGGTAAAGCCCCCTCTATATAACCTGTGTGCATTAAAAATAAACCTTAGAGTGTTCATTCAGTACATCACTGTTGTGTCTTTCGTTACCTACTGAGTGAAGCGCTCTCCTGACGTCAGAAAGGACTCAAACCAAGCCGATACTAGAAGTTTGGTGCCAGGGGTACCAAGTGGGACTAAGAGATTCCTATCACATTCTGTATTCAGAATGCTATTATTTTCCCTTATAACCATGTTATAAGGGAAAATAATAATGATCGGGTCTCCATCCCGAACGTCTCCTAGCAACCATGGGTGAAAATCGCACCGCATCCGCACTTGCTTGCGGATGCTTGCGATTTTCACGCAGCCCCATTCACTTCTATGGGGCCTGCGTTGCGTGGAAAACGCACAATATAGAGCATGCTGCTTTTTTTTTTTTTTATGCAACGCACAAGTGATGCGTGAAAATCACCGCTCGTGTGCACAGCCCCATAGAAATGAATGGGTCAGGATTCAGTGCGGGTGCAATGCGCTCACATCACGCATTGCACCCACGATGAATACTCGCCCGTGTGAACTCAGCCTTAATGTAATGTCCACATATAAATATTGGAATGGTTTAGGTTCAGAGTGTATATACTGTACAGTGTATCTACTGTATTTATGTATAAATATATATATATATATATATATAACTTGAAAAAGATAGGACTGCACTCCAGATAAAGTGAAAAATCAGTGGAGCTTTATTCACCCATAACTTTGGCAACTTTGCGACGTTTCGGCTCACAAGAGCCTTCTTCCAGCTGTAGAAGGCTCTTGTGAGCCGAAACGTCGCAAAGTTGCCAAAGTTATGGGTGAATAAAGCTCCACTGATTTTTCACTTTATCTGGAGTGCAGTCCTATCTTTTTCAAGTCGTATTGTTGGGGTATTGCCGCTGCCCTTGGGGATTTTGCACCCGACTCCTGGTGGTGCTCCCGCTGGATTTTCTTCAATATATATATATATATATATACTGAACAAATGACGAGGCAGCACTTCCAGCTTTTGGTGACAGGGTGACGACCCCAAAACTTTATTCCCAGCAACGTTTCGGCCTACTCAATGAGGCCTTTGTCAAGCTATACAACAGTGCTTACTATTGGGTATATATACCCACAAGTCATTACACACTCAGTGCAATCAGTGAAAACACATGTTAACAATAAGGTCACATGATCATCCAAAACAGCATCATCACATTACATTCAGTGTCTAATACATGTTAGTGTCAAATCAATATTTGACATATACACGATCTATAAAACTAAACAACAGTGTTCATTATACAATCTGTGTTCAATTCATGTATACATTACAGTTTAATATACAACAAAAGTGTCCCTTAGGTACAACATCCAATGTCATAAATGAAGTGCAAACGTGCTCTGTGCATTAAGGGTTAAAATATCTTATTCATGATGCAGCTGCATCATATCAGAAGTTAAAAACTTAGTGGAGCTTACCGCCCATGGACCCGCCGAGTCAGCCAGCGCTGGCGTCCCCCCATCTGTAGTGCGCATGCACCGGGCCAGACGTCTCCCACCCACCTCCCAACGCAGCCACGTCACCACGCACACTCCCTGGAACGCACCGTCACCCAGTGGAGCGCACCGTAGGCGCAGCAGCGGAGGGAGGAGGGCAAGAACATGTGACACGGCCGCACTAGCACCACATCAAGGGGGCGTGTCAGTGGCCATGGTAACACAGGGTAAATAACCCAGTGCGGCGTACGACGGGGGCATCCAGATGAACACATCGTGCACAATAATTATATCAGTCTTCATCTCAGGTTGTAGGGAGGCCAAGGGGCGGCGACATAAGGCACCCGGTACACTGTCCAGTCATGCCCATGGCGCCCCCTTCCGCCACCCTCCACACTAAGAGACAAACTAGTGCTGCTCCAATGGGACAAACCCTTCCCATCTACATGCACTTAACTGTGGTGTGCCAAAACTGTGCCATCTGGCATCCAGGTTCAAGGCCAATACCATGGCATCCAATGCCACCTTCGTGATAGTGCAGATCGGGTCAAAAACATCATAATATGCACCATGTGACTCGTCCAAAACACACCCGCCGTATTCGCCAGTTCTTCATACGATGGTCACTGCTTCGCTAGCATACTCAGGGGGTCCACACGCTGCGCCATCCACAGAAATAGATAAAGGGTCATTAAACTTGTCCAAAGAATCTCTGAAACAAACGAACTGCTTGCTAAGTTTCGTGAAACTGGTTCAGTGTTGGATTTGCCAAAATGTGGACGCATGAAATCTGTCTTTAATGAAGAAACAACAGTGGCTGTCCTAGCTTCATTCAGCAAGAGTCCACAGCGTCACATGACCCTCTTCCTATTGAAAAAACAAAAGTTGGATTCAAAATGGCCAACTTCAAAATGGCTGCCATGGTCACCACCCATCTTGAAAAGTTTCCCCCCTCACATATACTAATGTGCCACAAACAGGAAGTTAATATCACCAACCATTCCCATTTTATTAAGGTGTATCCATATAAATGGGCCACCCTGTACAATACATACACTAGGACCGCTAACTCTGATGCTGCTTCTCAGTCTCACAGATGTTAAGCTAACAAGAACATTGTGACAAGAGTTCATGTTTGTTACGGGGTAAGAACAGATGGTGGCTTACATTAATTAATTATTTGTCACCTCCACATATGTTATACATTTGCAACCTAATGTTATTAAGAAGACAATACCATAATACAGTTGGGATATACATTTGTAGTAAAACTACGTATATTTGACTGATGTGACACAAAGTTTATGGTTGGTAGAAAAAAAATATATTTTTTGAGAAGATAACTCCAAGTATTTATATCAAAAGATATTTGTAAATTCTATAGCAAAACATTGTTAAACCACCCTCTAGAGAAGAATGAATCTCTTGAAATTTGTTTCAGGCTGGATTCTAACAAACCAGTCCAAATTTTTTATTTTGGTATGAATAAATACCACCTGAATCGAAAGTCCTCCATTTGGATGGGAAATTTTCATATGACACTCTGAAGTTTCCTAGGGTTTATAATTTTTCTCTCTTGTTTTTCTCTTTTTCATTTTTTTTCTCTCTCTCTCTGTCCGTTCCATTTCAAGCTCTTTAAAGCAAAGATAGCAATAGTAAATATATAACATCAGAGAGACACAGATATATAACGTATTTTTCACCCTATAAGATGCATCGGCCCATAAGACGCACATAGGTTTTTGAGGAGGAAAATAAGAGGAAAAATGTCTTGAACCAAAAGGTGTGCTTTTGGTGGGTTTTGAACTAATGGTGGTCTGTGAAAGACACTATTATGGGGGATCTGTGGATGACACTGTTATGGAGGGGATCTGTGGATGACGCACTGTTATGAGGGATCTCTGGATGACACTGTTATGGGGGCATCTGTGGATGGCACTGTTATGGTGGATCTTAGGATGGCACTGTTATGGGGGATCTGTGGATGACATTGTTATGGGGGGATTTGTGGATGACACTGCTATGGGGGGAATCTGTGGATGACACTGCTATGGGGGGATCTGTGGATGACACATATATAGCATCTTATGCTATATATGTGTCATCCACAGATCCCCCTATAACAGTGTCCCTGTGTAAATAGTGATACAGGGGGTGGGGGCCAGCAACTAGTGTTGGAATGGCAGCGGGGCCCGATGCAGTCACTTTATTCTATTACACCGGGCACCGATCACTGTAGTATTCATATGTAGCATGTAGGCATGGGAGCTTTATTAAACTAAAGAAATCCTCTGCAGCAGTAGCGAAATCCACATAGTACTCATTGAAACTCCTGTAGCAGGCAGGCCGGGCGGCAGCGTAACATCACTCACTACGTCACGCGCCTGCTCCGCCTGCTTTATTCATAAAGTGGGAGGAGCAGGCGCGTGACGTAGTGAGTGATGTTACACTGCCACCCGGACTTCCTGCTACGCGAGTTTCAAGTGAGTACTATGGGGATTTCGCTACTGCTGCAGAGGATTTCTATAGTTTAACAAAGATCCCATGCCTACACATTACATATGAATACTACAGTGAGTGGGACCCATTGTAATAGAATACAGTGACTGCAACGGGCCCCGCTGCCATTCCAATATCAGTTGCCGGCCCCCAGCCCCTCCTCTCGCCCCGCTGATGCATCGCCGGCCGCGCTGTGCAGCATCATTGCCGGCGATGTATCAGTGCTAAATGGCAGCATTCGCCGAATAAGACGCACTGCCATTTTCCCCCCACTTTTGGTGGGAAAAAAGTGTCTTATAGGGCGACAAATACAGTAGCTATGAATATATGGCTGATAGTATTTAAAAACACACTGCCATCAAATTTGTTATTCTTTTTAAATTTAATAAAATGCTCTAAAAATTGTCCCCTATTGGGACAGAATCAATCTTTTTGTTTCAGGTTATTATTTCTCTTTCTTCATTGGGTACTGGTTTATTTTAAGCCATTAACTTATCAAATCAATGCTGATAAGCAAAGAAGACAATTCTCTAATTGATTTATAACTGTAGCCAGGCACACTTCATTTGGAGGAATCCAGACCAGAAAGACTTTATCCATGTCGCTCAAATCTTTCATTTATTAGTTGATCATATATATAAAATAATATAGCAACAGACAAGTCAATAATTAGAACAAGAGGAATGAGGGCCCTGCTTGCAATAGCTTACAATCTATGAGGAGATGGGGTGACACAAAAGGTAAAAGTGCTTGTTTTGTATAATGGTCCGGCCATCTTGGGAAAATAGGAGAGCTGCATGAGCCAATCACCAGCCAATATCTGTAGTGCTTCTGGGTGCGATGGAGAGTTTGGTGGAGGATCAGGTTCAGTAAATTAGGATAAATGGGATAATTAGGAAAAATATACAGTATATGGAGAGGAGTTAGATCGGGGGATGTGATAGGCCACCCTAAACTATATTTGTATATTGGGCAGACTAGATGGGCCAAATGGTTCTTATCTGCCGACACATTCTATGTTTCTATGTTTCTATATGTCTTTAGGGAGCAAATAAAACTGTGTATATTTAGATTTAACCAAATTTCTTAGGGTAGGGCATTCGGGAGAACTGATGCAGCTTGGGTCGGCTATTTAGAAATGAATGGGAGAGGGGGCCGCGCATGCACGGTGCGCTCCCATTCACTTGTATGAGAGCAGCGGGGAGCAGCGCTTGGTGGTGGCTGCAACTCTCCTTTCTTGTTGTAGGTGCAGGTCCCAGAGGTGGGGCCAGCAACTATCAGACATTGGGAGCATATCGCTAGGATATTGCATTGTCTGTGATGGGAATACCTCTTTGATAATGAGTTACAGTAATCGATGTGGGAATGGATCAGGGTTTCCATAGTGAGAAAGTGGTGGATTCTAGAGCTATTTTTGAGATGCAGGGGACATAAGCAGGTGAGAGATTGTACACTGCTCAAAAAAATAAAGGGAACACTTAAACAACACAATGTAACTCCAAGTCAATCACACTTCTGTGAAATCCAACTGTCCACTTAGGAAGCAACACTGAGTGACAATCAATTTCACATGCTGTTGTGCAAATGGGATAGACAACAGGTGGAAATTATAGGCAATTAGCAAGACACCCCCAATAAAGGAGTGGTTCTGCAGGTGGTGACCACAGACCACTTCTCAGTTCCTATGCTTCCTGGCTGATGTTTTGGTCACTTTTGAATGCTGGGTGTGCTTTCACTCATGAGACAGAGTCTACAACCCACACAAGTGGCTCAGGTAGTGCAGCTTATCCAGGATGGCACATCAATGCGAGCTGTGGCAAGAAGGTTTGCTGTGTCTGTCAGCGTAGTGTCCAGAGCATGGAGGCGCTACCAGGAGACAGGCCAGTACATCAGGAGACATGGAGGAGGCTGTAGGAGGGCAACAACCCAGCAGCAGGACCGCTACCTCCGCCTTTGTGCAAGGAGGAACAGGAGGAGCACTGCCAGAGCCCTGCAAAATGACCTCCAGCAGGCCACAAATGTGCATGTGTCTGCTCAAACGGTCAGAAACAGACTCCATGAGGGTGATATGAGGGCCCGACGTCCACAGGTGGGGGTTGTGGTTACAGCCCAACACCGTGCAGGACGTTTAGCATTTGCCAGAGAACACCAAGATTGGCAAATTCGCCACTGGCGCCCTGTGCTCTTAACAGATGAAAGCAGGTTCACACTGAGCACATGTGACAGACGTGACAGAGTCTGGAGACGCCGTGGAGAACGTTCTGCTGCCTGCAACATCCTCCAGCATGACCGGTTTGGCATTGGGTCAGTAATGGTGTGGGGTGGCATTTCTTTAGAGGGCCGCACAGCCCTCCATGTGCTCGCCAGAGGTAACCTGACTGCCATTAGGTACCAAGATGAGATCCTCAGACCCCTTGTGAGACCATATGCTGGTGAGGTTGGCCCTGGGTTCCTCCTAATGCAAGACAATGCTAGACCTCATGTGGCTGGAGTGTGTCAGCAGTTCCTGCAAGACAAAGGCATTGATGCTATGGACTGGCCCGCCCGTTCCCCAGACCTGAATCCAATTGAGCACATCTGGGACATCATGTCTCGCTCTATCCACCAACGTCATGTTGCACCACAGACTGTCCAGGAGTTGGCAGATGCTTTAGTCCAGGTCTGGGAGGAGATCCCTCAGGAGACCGTCCGCCACCTCATCAGGAGCATGCACAGGCGTTGTAGGGAGGTCATACACCGACCTGGCCCTCTTCTGGATCACATCATACCTCACAGACCGGACGTTTAGCGTCTCCCACTCTCGCACCACCTCCTCGTCTCATTCCCTCTCTGTTGGTGTCCCGCAAGGCTCTGTCCTAGGACCCCTGCTCTTCTCTATCTACACTTTTGGCCTGGGACAGCTCATAGAGTCCCATGGCTTTCAGTATCACTCCTACGCTGACGACACACAAATCTACCTCTCTGGTCCAGACATCACCACCTTGCTATCACGAATCCCACAATGTCTATCTTCTATATCATCCTTTTTCGCCTCTCGCTTTCTAAAACTTAACATGGATAAGACAGAATTTATAATCTTTCCCCCATCTTGTTCAACCCCCTCAGCAGACCTATCTATCATGATCAATGGCTGCACACTCTCCCCGGTCAACAAAGTCCGCTGCCTTGGAGTGACCTCTGATTCTGCACTTTCCTTCCGACCGCAAATCCAAGCTCTTTCCACCACCTGCCGCCTCCAACTCAAAAACATCTCCGGCATCCGTGCTTTCCTTAACTTTGAATCTGCGAAAATTCTTGTACATGCCCTCATTATCTCCCGCCTAGACTACTGCAACATTCTCCTCTGTGGCCTTCCATCTAGCACTCTCGCACCCCTCCAATCTATCCTTAACTCTTCTGCCCGACTAATCCACCTCTCACCCTATTATTCCTCTGCCTCTCCCCTCTGCCAATCCCTTCACTGGCTCCCCATTGCCCAGCGAATTCACTTCAAAGTACTAACAAATACATACAAGGCGGTCCATAACCTGTCCCCTCCCTACATCTCGGAGCTACTTTCCCGATACATCCCCACACGCACTCTCCGATCCTCACAAGACCTCCTTCTCTCCTCTCCTCTTATCGCCTCTTCCCACAATCGACTCCAAGATTTCTCCCGTGCATCCCCCATACTCTGGAACTCGCTACCCCAACATATCAGACTCTCACCTACATTGGAATCCTTCAAAAGAAACCTGAAAACCCACCTCTTCAGACAAGCCTACAACCAGTGACCCTGCTGCCTCTATACCGCCATGACCAACTTAACTCGCACCTACTGTGTCCTTCTCCCATACCATGTAGATTGTAAGCCCTCACGGGCAGGGCCCTCTCTCCTTCTGTACCAGTTTGTAACTTGTCTTGTTTATGATTAGTGCAATTGTCTGTATTATGTATGTGCACCGCTTATCATATGTACAGCGCTATGGAATGAATGGCGCTTTAATAATAAATAATAATAATAATAATAATAATACAGGCACGTGGAGGCCACACACACTACTGAGCCTCATTTTGACTTGTTTTAAGGACATTACATCAAAGTTGGATCAGCCTGTAGTGTATTTTTCCACTTTAATTTTGAGTGTGACTCCAAATCCAGACCTCCATGGGTTGAAAAATTTGATTTCCATTTTTTTATTTTTGTGTAAAGAACAAAGTATTTCAGAAGAATATTTAATTAATTCAGATCTAGGATGTGTTATTTTTGTGTTCCCTTTATTTTTTTTTAGCAGTGTATATAGGAGGTGAAGGAAAGATCATTGTCAAACATAACACTGACACAGCAGGCGTGCTTTCTAGGGTTTTGGTAGTGACACACTGAGAGGAAGATATCATGTTAAATACAGTAGGTTAGTAGATGGAGAAAACACAAGATTTAGTTTCAGATAGAGAGAGGACATGATGTTAGAGACAGCGGACAGACGGTCACTGTTGTTCTGTAATACAGCAGGGGTGATATTGGTAGACTAGACATTAAGCCCGTTATAATAACGGGCGCTAGAACAGTAGTGTATAAACATTAGTAGAAACAGTCTATATTAAATAGTAAGATAATTTAACCACATTGTATTTCTTGTTTTATTTTCTTTTGACAAAAATATTTTGGAAAGAAGTCAAAAGTAAATTAATAATAAAAATAAAATGGAAACATATATATATCACGATACAGTAAGTATAGTTTGTAACAATCTGCAATATACAATACCTGAATCAGATATTCAGGAAAAAGGTATTTTTTAACCTCTTGAAATTTTTCTCTAAAATTTCTTTATACACAACATTTCTTGTAAATATCTGAATTTGGCAACAGTTTGCCTTGTTCAAGTCATCTACAACCTTTACAAAAACATCTGAAAAAGTTCTAACTCTAGATAATGCAACATATAACTGACCGTGGCAGAATACTGGTTCTGGCTTGAGTTGAGCGAACACCTGGATGTTGGAGTTCGAGAAGTTCGGCCAAACTTCCCGGAAATGTTCGGGTTCGGGATCCGAACTCGACCCGAACTTCGTCCCGAACCTGAACCCCATTGAAGTCAATGGGGACCCGAACTTTTCGGCACTAAAAAGGCAGTAAAACAGCCCAGGAAAGGACTAGAGGGCTGCAAAAGGCAGCAAAATGTAGGTAAATCCCCTGCAAACAAATGTGGATAGGGAAATGAATAAAAATAAAAATAAAATAAATAAAAATTAACCAATATCAATTGGAGAGAGGTCCCATAGCAGAGAATCAGGCTTCATGTCATAGCAAAGAATCATGCTTCATGTCACCCACCACTGGAACAGGCCATTGTCAGATATTTTTAGGCCCCGGCACCCAGACAGAGGAGAGAGGTCCCATAGCAGAGATTCAGGCTTCATGTCATAGCAGAGAATCAGGCTTCATGTCACCCAACACTGGAACAGGCCACTGTCAGATATTTTTAGGCCCCGGCACCCAGACAGAGGAGAGAGGTCCCATAGCAGAGAATCATGCTTCATGTCATAGCAGAGAATCATGCTTCATGTCACCCACCACTGGAACAGGCCACTGTCAGATATTTTTAGGCCCCGGCACCCAGACAGAGGAGAGAGGTCCCATAGCAGAGAATCAGGCTTCATGTCATAGCAGAGAATCATGCATCATGTCACCCACCGCTGGAACAGGCCATTGTCAGATATTTTTAGGCCCCGGCACCCAGACAGAGGAGAGAGGTCCCATAGCAGAGAATCAGGCTTCATGTCATAGCAGAGAATCAGGCTTCATGTCACCCACCACTGGAACAGGCCATTGTCAGATATTTTTAGGCCCCGGCACCCAGACAGAGGAGAGAGGTCCCATAGCAGAGAATCAGGCTTCATGTCATAGCAGAGAATCATGCTTCATGTCACCCACCACTGGAACAGGCCATTGTCAGATATTTTTAGGCCCCGGCACTCAGACAGAGGAGAGAGGTCCCATAGCAGAGATTCAGGCTTCATGTCATAGCAGAGAATCAGGCTTCATGTCACCCAACACTGGAACAGGCCACTGTCAGATATTTTTAGGCCCCGACACCCAGACAGAGGAGAGGTTCATTCAACTTTGGGTTGCCCCGCAATATAATGGTAAAATGAAAAGAAAAAGAGTATTGAATGAGGAAGTGCTCTGGAGTACAATAATATATGGTTATGGGGAGGTAGTTATAAATGTCTAATCTGCACAAGGGATGGACAGGTCCTGTGGGATCCATGCTTGGTTCATTTTTATGAACGTCAGCTTGTCCACATTGGCTGTAGACAGGCGGCTGGGTTTGTCTGTAATGACGCCCCCTGCCGTGCTGAATACACGTTCAGACAAAATGCTGGCCGCAGGACAGGCCAGCACCTCCAAGGCATAAAAGGCTAGCTCTGGCCACGTGGACAATTTGGAGACCCAGAAGTTGAATGGGGCCGAACCATCAGTCAGTATGTGGAGGGGTGTGCACAGGTACTGTTCCACCATGTTAGTGAAATGTTGCCTCCTGCTAACACGTTCCGTATCAGGTGGTGGTGCAGTTAGCTGTGGCGTGTTGACAAAACTTTTCCACATCTCTGCCATGCTAACCCTGCCCTCAGAGGAGCTGGCCGTGACACAGCTGCATTGGCGACCTCTTGCTCCTCCTCTGCCTTCGCCTTGGGCTTCCACTTGTTCCCCTGTGACATTTGGGAATGCTCTCAGTAGCGTGTCTAACAACGTGCGCTTGTACTCGCGCATCTTCCTATCACGCTCCAGTGCAGGAAGTAAGGTGGGCACATTGTCTTTGTACCGGGGATCCAGCAGGGTGGCAACCCAGTAGTCCGCACACGTTAAAATGTGGGCAACTCTGTCGTTGCGCAGGCACTGCAGCATGTAGTCGCTCATGTGTGCCAGGCTGCCAGAGGTAAAGACAAGCTGTCCTCTGTGGGAGGCGTATCGTCATCGTCCTGCGTTTCCCCCCAGCCACGCACCAGTGATGGGCCTGAGCTGCGTTGGGTGCCACCCCGCTGTGAACATGCTTCATCCTCATCCTCCTCCACCTCATCCTCGTCCTCCTCGTCCTCTAGTAGTGGACCCTGTCTGGCCACATTTGTACCTGGCCTCTGCTGTTGCAAAAAAACTCCATCTGAGTCACTTCTAAGAGACTGGCCTGAAAGTGCTAAAAATGACCCCTCTTCCTCTTCCTCCTCCTCCTGGGCCACCTCCTCTTCCATCATCGCCCTAAGTGTTTTCTCAAGGAGACATAGAAGTGGTATTGTAACGCTGATAACGGTGTCATCGCCACTGGCCATGTTGGTGGAGTACTCGAAACAGCGCAACAGGGCACACAGGTCTCGCATGGAGGCCCAGTCATTGGTGGTAAAGTGGTGCTGTTCCGCAGTGCGACTCACCCGTGCGTGCTGCAGCTGAAATTCCACTATGGCCTGCTGCTGCTCACACAGTCTGTCCAACATGTGCAAGGTGGAGTTCCACCTGGTGGGCACGTCGCATATGAGGCGGTGAGCCGGAAGGCCGAAGTTACGCTGTAGCGCAGACAGGCGAGCAGCGGCAGGATGTGAACGCCGGAAGCGCGCACAGACGGACCGCACTTTATGCAGCAGCTCTGACATGTCGGGGTAGTTGTGAATGAACTTCTGCACCACCAAATTCAGCACATGCGCCAGGCAAGGGATGTGCGTCAAACCGGCTAGTCCCAGAGCTGCGACGAGATTTCGCCCATTATCGCACACCACCAGGCCGGGCTTGAGGCTCACCGGCAGCAACCACTCGTCGGTCTGTTGTTTAATACCCCGCCACAACTCCTGCGCGGTGTGGGGCCTGTCCCCCAAACATATGAGTTTCAGAATGGCCTGCTGACGTTTACCCCGGGCTGTGCTGAAGTTGGTGGTGAAGGTGTGTGGCTGACTGGATGAGCAGGTGGAAGAAGAGGAGGAGGAAGCTGAGTAGGAGGAGGAGGCTACAGGAGGCAAAGAATGTTGCCCTGCGATCCTTGGTGGCGGATGGACGTGCGCCAAACTGCTCTCCGCCTGGGGCCCAGCCGCCACTACATTTACCCAGTGTGCAGTTAGGGAGATATAGCGTCCCTGGCCGTGCTTACTGGTCCACGTATCTGTGGTTAGGTGGACTTTGCCACAGATGGCGTTCCGCAGTGCACACTTGATTTTATCGGATACTTGGTTGTGGAGGGAAGGCACGGCTCTCTTGGAGAAGTAGTGGCGGCTGGGAACAACATACTGTGGGACAGCAAGCGACATGAGCTGTTTGAAGCTGTCTGTGTCCACTAGCCTGAATGACAGCATTTCATAGGCCAGTAGTTTAGAAATGCTGGCATTCAGGTCCAGGGATCGAGGGTGGCTAGGTGGGAATTTACGCTTTCTCTCAAATGTTTGTGAGATGGAGAGCTGAACGCTGCCGTGTGACATGGTTGAGATGCTTGGTAACGGAGGTGGTGGTGTTGGTGCTACATCCTCTGTTTGCTGGGCGGCAGGTGCCAACGTTCCTCCAGAGGCGGAGGAAGAGGCCGAGGCAGCAGCAGAAGAGGTAGCAGGGGGAGCCTGAGTGAGTTCCTTGTTTTTAAGGTGTTTACTCCACTGCAGTTCATGCTTTGCATGCAGGTGCCTGGTCATGCAGGCTGTGCTAAGGTTCAGAACGTTAATGCCTCGCTTCAGGCTCTGATGGCACAGCGTGCAAACCACTCGGGTCTTGTCGTCAGAACATTGTTTGAAGAACTGCCACGCCAGGTAACTCCTTGAAGCTGCCTTTGGGGTGCTCGGTCCCAGATAGCGGAGGCCAGTAGCAGGCGGACTCTCTTGGCGGAGGGTGTTCTGCTTTTGCCCACAGCTCCCTCTTTTGCTATGCTGTTGGCTCGTTCTCACCACTGCCTCTTCCTCCGAACTCTGAAAGTCAGTGGCACGACCTTCATTCCATGTGGGGTCTAGGACCTCATCGTCCCCTGCATCGTCTTCCACCCAGTCTTTCTCCCTGACCTCCTGTTCAGTCTGCACACTGCAGAAAGACGCAGCAGTTGGCACCTGTGTTTCGTCATCATCAGAGACGCGCTGAGGTGGTATTCCCATGTCCTCATCATCAGGTAACATAAGTGGTTGTGCGTCAGTGTATTCTATGTCTTCCACCGCTGGGGAAGGGCTAGGTGGATGCCCTTGGGAAACCCTGCCAGCAGAGTCTTCAAACAGCATAAGAGACTGCTGCATAAGTTGAGGCTCAGACAGTTTCCCTGATATACATGGGGGTGATGTGACAGACTGATGGGCTTGGTTTTCAGGCGCCATCTGTGCGCTTTCTGCAGAAGACTGGGTGGGAGATAATGTGATCCACTGTCGGCCACCCAATTGACTAATGCCTGTACCTGCTCAGGCCTTACCATTCTTAGAACGGCATTGGGCCCCACCAAATATCGCTGTAAATTCTGGCGTCTACTGGGACCTGAGGTAGTTGGTACACTAGGACGTGTGGCTGTGGCAGAACGGCCACGTCCTCTCCCAGTAACCAGAGGGTCTACTAACACCACCACAACCATGTCCGCGTCCGCGTTTCTTACTAGATGTTTTCCTCATTGTTACCATTCACCACAATAATAAAAAATATATTTGGCCCAATGTATTGAATTCAAATTCAGGCCTTTTTTTACAGGCACCTAACACTATCTGGCTATCTACTTAGGTACCGTATTACACTAATACAGGCACAGCAGTAACCACAGATTTAGCTGAATATAAATTGTAGGCCTAGTATTTAGGCGGTGGATGACAGGTATACGTTTACGTACAGAATTAGACTTGGAGATGCACTGTAGCGTTTGAAGTTATTGAGAATAACCCTATCCGCACCTTCAATCTAATATACCCTTTTATGGATAGATTTAAACTTGGCCTGATACAGCAGAAACCACTGATTTAGGGAATTGCTAAGTTGGGAATTGTATTTCAACCCAGAACAAAAACTGTGCTTTGGCAGACACTAAATAACTTTGCCAGGCACAGCAGTAACCACAGATTTAGCTGAATATAAATTGTAGGCCTAGTATTTAAGCGGTGGATGACAGGTATACGTTTACGGACAGAATTAGAATTGGAGACGCACGGTAGCGTTTGAAGTTATTGAGAATGACCCTATCCGCACCTTCAATCTAATATACCCTTTTATGGATAGATTTAAACTTGGACTGATACAGCAGAAACCACTGATTTAGGAAATTGCTAAGTTGTGAATTGTATTTCAACCCAGAACAAAAACTGTGCTTTGGCGGACACTAAATAACTTTGCCAGGCACAGCAGTAACCACAGATTATGCTGAATATAAATTGTAGGCCTAGTATTTAGGCGGTGGATGACAGGTATACGTTTACGGACAGAATTAGACTTCGAGATGCACGGTAGCGTTTGAAGTTATTGAGAATGACCCTATCCGCACCTTCAATCTAATATACCCTTTTATGGATAGATTTAAACTTGCCCTGATACAGCAGAAACCACTGATTTAGGGAATTGCTAAGTTGGGAATTGTATTTCAACCCAGAACAAAAACTGTGCTTTGGCGGACACTAAATAACTTTGCCAGGCACAGCAGTAACCACAGATTATGCTGAATATAAATTGTAGGCCTAGTATTTAGGCGGTGGATGACAGGTATACGTTTACGGACAGAATTAGACTTCGAGATGCACGGTAGCGTTTGAAGTTATTGAGAATGACCCTATCCGCACCTTCAATCTAATATACCCTTTTATGGATAGATTTAAACTTGCCCTGATACAGCAGAAACCACTGATTTAGGGAATTGCTAAGTTGGGAATTGTATTTCAACCCAGAACAAAAACTGTGCTTTGGAGGACACTAAATAACTTTGCCAGGCACAGCAGTAACCACAGATTTAGCTGAATATAAATTGTAGGCCTAGTATTTAGGCAGTGGATGACAGGTATACGTTTACGGACAGAATTAGAATTGGAGATGCACGGTATCATTTGAAGTTATTGAGAATGACCCTATCCGCACCTTCAATCTAATATACCCTTTTATGGATAGATTTAAACTTGGCCTGATACAGCAGAAACCACTGATTTAGGGAATTGCTAAGTTGGGAATTGCATTTCAACCCAGAAAATATATCCTTTGCCAGACAGCAGACAGTATTGCAATTGGCTAGCCACAGCTGAAACACCAGATTTAGGGTACTGCTATTTTGGCAATTGTATAATTTCACCCCTCAATAAAATAGCAAGCACAGCCAAGCCCCTGATGTAGGATATAGCAAAAAAAAAAAACACACTATTGATGGTTAAATGTACTTGGTGGCAGCTTGTGCTGGCGCACCACAAGACACAAAATGGCCACCGATCACCCCAGAAAAAAGTGACTAAAAAACGCTCTGGGCAGCCTTAAAACAGTGAGCAATTGAAAAGCAGAGGTTGATACACAGCTGTACATCGATCACTTCAGTAAGTAAATCGCTGCCTAATCTGGCCCTAACAGCAGCAGCTGCATCCTATCCCTACACTGATCAGAGCAGAGTGACGTGCGGCGCTACGTGACTCCAGCTTAAATAGAGGCTGGATCACATGCTGCACTGGCCAATCACAGCCATGCCAATAGTAGGCATGGCTGTGATGTCATCTTGGGGCAAGTAGTATGACGCTTGTTGATTGGCAGCTTTGCAGCCTTTCAAAAAGCGCCAAGAAAACGCTAAACCCGAACACCGAACCCGAACCCAGACTTTTACGAAAATGTTCGGGTTCGGATCCGTGTCACGAACACCCCAAAATTTGGTATGAACCCGAACTATACAGTTCGGGTTCGCTCATCCCTAGTTCTGGCAAGTAAATGCCAACTTTTTCTAAGGTTTGCCCCTGAGCTTTATTTATTGTCATGGCAAAGGCTAATGCAACTGGAAATTGTCATCTTCTTAAGGTAAATGGCAAATTAATAGAGGATGGAGCTAAATCAATATGTGGAATAAAGACCACGTCCCCTTCCGCTGAATTACTTGAGCAATAATGAGGTTTCTTTTTTTAAGTCTTTAACAAAGAGGCGGGTTCCATTGCACAATCCTCTTTTGGTGTTTATATTTCTGAGGAGCATAATTATTGCTCCCTTTTTAAGGTTCAGTTTATGCCTCGGCATTCCTGTTGGAGTTAACTCATTAAGAAACTCAATAGGATAGTTCTGCATATCTTCCTCAGTTGAGTCATCAATTGAGTTTGAGCTAAGGAATGTCACAGTATCTCCTTCCAAAATGTTTAGCACCTCTTCATTTATGCTATCAACATCAGAGTTCTTTGGGCAAATAATAAATTTTTTTGTTATCTTTGAGACATCAGCAACTAAAATTCTTTCTACAAAAAAGTTGTTGACAATATTTCCTGTACATAAAATTTTTGAAGGGATTTCAATTATGTCTTCAGGCAAACCGTCAATGTGTGGTGTATCACCATTTCCAACTTAGATCAACCAATTGCTGAATTCAGTATCAACTTAACGGATATTGTTTGTAAGGTTAAGTATTTGGAAGTTTTGCCACAGTTTATTATACTTTATACATGCTTCAACAATTTTTGTCCGGTCACCATGAGGAACAACTGGAAGTGTTTGCCAAAAATCTCCACCAAGTAATAAAACGTTTCCTCCAAAGGGTTTCTGGTTATACATTATTTCTTTTAGCAGTTTGTCAACCACTGTAAGAGCAATAGACGGGGCCATTGTACACTCATCCCAAATGAGCACTGTAGATGATCTCAAATTTTCAGCATCAGCAGAATTGAGACGCATATTTGATATTGAGTTCTCAACTATCGGAACAGGTAATTTGAACTGAGAGTGGTATGTTCTTCCACCCTCAAGAAGATTGGCTGCTATACCTGTTGAGGCTACAGGGAGTGCAATGTTACCTTCTCCACAAACTGTGCTTAGAAGGGTTTTGTAAAGATACGTTTTACCACTACCTCCTGGACCATCCAAGAAAAAACAACGGTTGCAAAGGTTGTCATTTTTGCTTGCAGACATTATTTTTTTCTGAAGCTCTTTTTTGTTCTCTGTTTAATGTTTTCTCCATTTCTTCAACTCTGTATTTTTGTAATTCCTTATCATACATATTCCAAAGTTGATCAGTATTTGGCATTGTGGAAGGCAATCCAAAATCTTCACAGTTTTTGCCATGTAGTACCAGAATGTTGGCTATTTCTTTAAGTGCGATCTTACGACAAATTGTACAATCATCATTGTGTTGTTTATGTTTGTGAACTAAATCTTCAATGAGATATTGCTCATATTTTAGAAAAAGTGCATTCATATTTTGTAATGATGCAAAAATGCAGACATATGTAAATAATTCCCTAAGTTGTTTAGGCATTGTAAAGTGGACAGCATCTTCCAGAGTGTTCTACCACACATCGTCATCATTAATAAGTCCTTTTGCTTTTGCTGCCTCTTGGAAAGTGGGATAGACATTACCAAGTACTGTCCTCAGATCTTCAAAGGATACTGCACCAGCCACATGCAGCAATAGTAGACGCAGACAGTAACGCTCTGCATCTGATATTAAGTTGACAGAATACATTCGTCCAATAATTTTTTCTGCAACACGTTAACGCAATTTCCAACAACAATTTTGAGAGTCAAACACATAATGCAAAAGAATGTCCGAATATAATATATTCTTTGCTTCCTTTTTGTTGATTTAATTTGAACCAAGCTGTCAATTCAGTATCACGGTTTAAAGCTCTCTGTACCGCTGTGGTAATGTAATTTGGGTTGAAAAAAACTGATTGTTCTTCAGGCAGATGCACTGCTAATCTATGGATGGTATGGGATTGATAATGCATTTCAAACCCATGCAAACACCATGCTGCTTCTGGAGCACTGAGATACCTAGAATTAATAAAGGTGTTTATTTCATCATGATTCAAAGTACCTTGTTCTTGAATGACAACATTTGCACAATCATGACCTTTGTACACATATTTAAAAAGGTATTTGACACTTTTCACTGATGCACAAACTTCACATTAATGTGGCAATTGTACTTCAACGCTAAGTAAGGATTATATGGTACAACCCAAGAATTATCAATATTCTTTCCGTTAAGAATTATAGTTTGGCCTGTATTTCTTCTCTTGTACTTTGGATAGCCCATGCTATTAGCAATAGTTTTTTGTTGGAATTCCTTTGGAAAATCCTTACAGCATTTGTCATACATGGAGAATTAGGACTGAGTGCTCCGCATGGTCCATGAATCATATGCTTTGTTACAATTGCATGTAACTGAGGAGTGATTTCTATGTTAGGGATTTCAGCAGAGACAATTTTATCTATCAATATAGTGAAGTGGAGGGCGGCACAGTCAAACACGCACAGAATCAGTGTGGAGCGGTCAGTACGAGTAACAAGGCTGGTGAGGAGACGAGCGCTCGGCGGTGCACAGCTGAGACAGTAGATACAAAGTAACAAAACAGGGAAGGGGTGCCCCAGATTTATCCAACATGTCAGAGAAGCCCATAACGGGGATGTGAGTTCCATTTCATTTTCCGGTTTAGAGACAGTCCCTGCCCCTCTGCAGGGGGGGGGGGGGTAGACACCGCCTCCTCCTGCAGAGGGAAGCTAGATGGGTCTTGCGCACACAAGCGCTAGGGGAACTTGGGCTGAATGACAGAAATGACCTCAGCCCATTTCTTTAAGTAAGCTTCTAAAAATTTGCTTTCTTTAAGTTCGTCTAAACAAGTGTGCATGATATGCTTGTATACGTGTCCCTGTTGTATTGCTTGTTCATCGTTTGTTTGTATTTGATGTAATGCAATTTTTCCTGCTCAGGTGCGATTTTGATTCGTCTGATATCATGACAGAAACCCAGCACCTGGGTTTTAAAGGAGCATTGACGCAAGCACGCAGTGACGCACAGCCTGACGAAGCGCAGTTAGCGCGAAACGGCCGCCGCTATTAGTTGCGTGCTTGAACTGTCTGCCCCTTGCCTTAGTCTCATGGAATAAAGCTGCTGTTTGTGAACGCACATTGGTGAGTGCCGCTGCTCATTTTCAACTTACCGCAATTTTATCTATCAGTTCTTCATTTTTTGGTTTACAGATTTCTTTAAGAATGAGAAGTATGTGAGCATGTGGTAAACCTCTCTTTTGAAATTCTATTACGTAGACCATTGCTTTTGGGACTCCAAAAATATGTTTTTTACTGATGTCATCCATTAGAGCTTTGAGTTTTAGGTGAAATACTCTTGCAACTAAATGTGGTTGTCCGTCAACAGTTTGTCCATGTTGTAGGTTATGTACAATCTCTTCCCATTTGGGATTGCATGTCATTGTAATAAAAAGATCTGGTTTTCCATATTTTATGACAATTGCCATAGCATCTTGATAATTTTGTTGCAGGTTTCTGGGGCTCCCTGCAAATGAAGAAGGCAAAATATAAATTTCTCCAGGACTCAGGCCTGCTTCATTGGCTTCATTAAACAAATGATCCATTAATCCAGAGTATTTTTCAACACGCAATTTAGGCTGATTTTGACGTATATAATTGAGTCTGTTGGCTTCTGTTTTTACATATGCATCAACTATATATTGCTGTGTAAGGCGGCCTGCATTTAAAAAGGGATTAAAATCCTCTCTAATGGAAAGACGGTAACTGTAGTATTGCATTTGAGTGACTCTAACTCTAGGATTGTGTGACTGGTTTGGTAAATTTTATAAAGCTTGTGGTCTGTTTTGCAATGGAATGTCAATTCCCCAGCTTTGATACCCATAGGGGAATAACAATGGATAAACCATGGGTTCCAAATTAGGATCAAGGACACTAATTCTTTGTGGGGTTTTTTTTATTTGTATAATCTTCACTTGGTTTGCAGTGTATAAGAAGATCTCTTTCAAGTGGTGGTTCTCCATTATCATTTTGAAAAATAAAAGCAACCTCATTATATTTTGGTGCGTTATAGCGCCTTTGGTCATTTTTGCTATCTTGTACTATTGTCATGGACACTTCCTTAATAACATTGTTATTTTTGGCGGCATTCTCTTCATATTCTTTTTCAACTTGGCACAACATTTTGCAGGCCTCGGCAAAAGGATTGAATTGTGCCATAAATGTCCTTAATGTTTGCATAAGCTCTGTATTTATTCCTGAGTTGGCAGAAATTTGCATTCTTTGTTCTGCAGCTTCAGAGGGATCTAAAATGTATAATTGTGCAAACAGTTTTCACCCTGTTGAGGATGCAGTGTTCCTGCTCTGTGACAAATCAAACCATGAATTCGAAAACAGTATGGCCATTAGCCAGAAGGCGGACTAATATTAGCTCCCATAGATGCAAATGCTAGAGCACTATTTATTGACCTTATATTTTGCATGAAATTTTGCTGTAATGATGCTGTAAGACTTGCTCTCCTAGCTTTTTCTCTTTCAGCATGTTTCTTACGTTTTTGTGTTTCTCTTATATCATTTATCCTCTCCTGTGTGGCTGTTGATAAATGTGTTGTGTCTGTTTGTAGATCTGTTATCCTGCCTCTTTTTATTGCTTGTTGCTGACGTATTGTTGCTCTCCTAGCTTTGTGTGCTTTCACATTTTTCTGACGCTCATTTTCCTTTTCTTCAATAGATCTATTTGCTCACCTTTGTCTTTCTCTTAGAGATTGTTTTTTACGCTGATTTTCCTGTTCTTCTATAGATCTATTTGCTTTTCTGAATCTTTCTCTTTTAGCATTTTTGTGACACTCTTTTTTTTTTCTTGAATTGATCTATTTGCTAATTTTTTTCTTTGTTTTTCAGCCTTTCTTTTTTTGATTTTTACTTGCTGACCTGACTGTTTCTCCAGGAGAATATGGTTATGTATGGTTTCATTGTCTGTGTCTTTTGTCCTACTTGAGGTGTCCTTTTTTTGGGTGGCATGTTGTTAGTAAAAAGTCCAAGTAATATAGGCTTGTACTTTTATAATTTTATAATATTTTCTCTTACTGTAATACTGACTTATATGTAGCTGTAATATGCGTCACTGGCACTGACTTTTGTCTGAGACCACTTGCACTGTGACTGGTGACTGATACAGCTGTCACTGACTGGTGGTGCTGAGACCACTGGCACTGTGACTGGTGGCTGATACTGCTGGCACTGATTGCTGGCACTGACTGCTGGCACTGACTGGTGGTGCTGAGACTGTGGGCACTGTGACTGGTGCATGAGATGGCTGACACGGACTGGTGGCTGATAGAGCTGGCACTAACTGGTGGTGCTGAGACCACTGGCACTGTGACTGGTGGCTGATAGGGCTGGCACTGACTGCTGTTACTGTGACTGGTGGCAATGATTGATGGCTGGCAATTATTGCTGGCACTGATTGGTGGTGCTGAGACCACTGGCACTGTGACTGGTGGCTGATAGAGCTGGCACTAACTGGTGGTGCTGAAACCACTGTCACTGTGACTGGTGGCTAATACGCTTGGCACTGACTGGTGGTGTTGAGACTGCTGTCACTGTGACTGGTGGCTGAGATGGCTGGCACTGACTGGTGGTGCTGAGACCACTGGTACTGTGACTGGTGGCTGATACAGCTGGCACTGATTGGTGGTGCTAATATGGCGGGCACTGTGACTGGTGGCTGATAGAGCTGGCACTGATTGGCGGTGCTGAAACCACTGTCACTGTGACTGGTGGCTAATACGCTTGTCCGCCTGGAGGTGCGGAGCCGAACGGATCCGTCCTGACTTACAATGTAAGTCAATGGGGACGAATCAGTTTACATTGACACAATATTGGTGCAATTGTAAACGGATCCGTCCCCCATTGACTTTCAATGTAAAGTCAGGAGTCCCTATTAATATAACATCGGATCTGACTTTTCTCCAATCCGATGGTATATTTTAACTTGAAGCGTTTGTTGTTGGACAATAGACTCTTTGTATGTAATACCGAGACTTCAGTGTATGGACATTCACTGCTGTATTTAAATATATATCTTTACCTCTAAGGCGGTGGTCCCAGAGGCTGAGGGGAATCCAGGACCCAGCAGACTGGACAGAAGCTACAGGAAGCGGCTACTGGGTCACGTGGGGCACAACATTTGTACCCAGAGACCGCGCGGGACGCTGCGCTGGTCAGGCCGGTACTAAGAATTGTCATCATTTCCAGCACGAACCGGAGACTTCGGGAGCGGTAAAGTACTACGATTGTAGTGTTACAAACTAACATCTCTCCACTCGAATTGAGGGAGAAGTATATTTTCCACTAACCCGGTTACCCCGCTACGAAATACCACCGTTAGAGTCGGGCTGTATGTTCCTATACCGCCAGTTATATATTACTAGTCCGGACTCATGTACCATCTGAACTAGATATACCACCTGATCCGGGGGACATATTGACAGCTGGCATATATGGTTGTATGATACAAAGACACAACCAGTGCCTTTGGAACTATCCTTTCATCTCAGTTAACACCTGTGGCAGCTTTGGTGTTTTATTATGTAATAACCGCATGGTTTTTATTATTACTATGTTCCTTCACGTTGTCTCCCACCCAGTCTCCTGCTGAAAGATCAGGGTTGGCACCTGCAGCCCATATCCATCAGTCCTTCACCTCACCCCCTTGCAAATCAGCCAAGCAGTCTGAGCCCCAAGTCATGCAGCAGTCGCTTTTTGATGACTCTGCTAGCAGGGTTTCCCAGGGCCATCCCTATAGCCCTGCCCCAGAAGTAGAGGAGATTGAGTGCACTGATGCCCAACCACTTATGTTTTAGGATGAGTACATAGGAGGACCATCGCAGCACGTCTCGGATGATGACGAAACACAGGCGTCAACTGCTGTGGCTTTCTGAAGTTTGCAGACCGACAAGGAGGGCAGGGGTGAAGACTGAGTGGAAGATGATGTGGAGGACGATGAGGTCCTCGACCCCACATGGAATCAAGGTCATGCAAGTGACCTGTCTAGTTTGGAGGAAGAGACGGTGGTCGCACAGAGCCACCAGCACAGCAGAAGAGGGAGCAGGGTGCAAAAGCAGAACGGCCGTCCCATAGACAGTATGGTTGCTACTGCCCACCGCAGCAAGGGACCGAGCACACCAAAGCCAACTCCAAGGAGTTCCCTGGCATGGCAGTTCTTCAGACAATGTGCTGACGACAAGACACGAGTAGTTTGCACGCTGTGCAAACAGAGCCTGAAGCGAGGCATAAACGTTCTCAACCTGAGCACAACCTGCATGACCAGGCATCTAAGTGCAAAGCACGAGCTGCAGTGGAGTAGACACCTCAAAAACCAAGAAAGGTCTCTGGCTCCTCCTGCTTCCTCTTCTGCTGCAGTCTCGGCCTCTTCATCCACCTTTGGAGTGACAGCGGCACCCAGTGTTGGACTGGGGTACCTAGGGCCCACCAGTAAAATTTATTTTGGGGGCCCACCGTACGGGCACATTCAAATACAATAAATAATCTAGCAAGTTTTTTTATATGAACATAGGCTGGTTGAGGTTCTGTACATATACACTGCGTGCAGAATTATTAGGCAAATGAGTATTTTGACCACATCATCCTCTTTATGCATGTTGTCTTACTCCAAGCTGTATAGGCTCGAAAGCCTACTACCAATTAAGCATATTAGGTGATGTGCATCTCTGTAATGAGAAGGGGTGTGGTCTAATGACATCAACACCCTATATTAGGTGTGCATAATTATTAGGCAACTTCCTTTCCTTTGGCAAAATGGGTCAAAAGAAGGACTTGACAGCCTCAGAAAAGTCAAAAATAGTGAGATATCTTGCAGAGGGATGCAGCACTCTTAAAATTGCAAAGCTTCTGAAGCGTGATCATCGAACAATCAAGCGTTTCATTCAAAATAGTCAACAGGGTCGCAAGAAGCGTGTGGAAAAACCAAGGCGCAAAATAACTGCCCATGAACTGAGAAAAGTCAAGCGTGCAGCTGCCAAGATGCCACTTGCCACCAGTTTGGCCATATTTCAGAGCTGCAACATCACTGGAGTGCCCAAAAGCACAAGGTGTGCAATACTCAGAGACATGGCCAAGGTAAGAAAGGCTGAAAGACGACCACCACTGAACAAGACACACAAGCTGAAACGTCAAGACTGGGCCAAGAAATATCTCAAGACTGATTTTTCTAAGGTTTTATGGACTGATGAAATGAGAGTGAGTCTTGATGGGCCAGATGGATGGGCCCGTGGCTGGATTGGTAAAGGGCAGAGAGCTCCAGTCCGACTCAGACGCCAGCAAGGTGGAGGTGGAGTACTGGTTTGGGCTGGTATCATCAAAGATGAGCTTGTGGGGCCTTTTCGGGTTGAGGATGGAGTCAAGCTCAACTCCCAGTCCTACTGCCAGTTTCTGGAAGACACCTTCTTCAAGCAGTGGTACAGGAAGAAGTCTGCATCCTTCAAGAAAAACATGATTTTCATGCAGGACAATGCTCCATCACACACGTCCAAGTACTCCACAGCGTGGCTGGCAAGAAAGGGTATAAAAGAAGAAAATCTAATGACATGGCCTCCTTGTTCACCTGATCTGAACCCCATTGAGAACCTGTGGTCCATCATCAAATGTGAGATTTACAAGGAGGGAAAACAGTACACCTCTCTGAACAGTGTCTGGGAGGCTGTGGTTGCTGCTGCACGCAATGTTGATGGTGAACAGATCAAAACACTGACAGAATCCATGGATGGCAGGCTTTTGAGTGTCCTTGCAAAGAAAGGTGGCTATATTGGTCACTGATTTGTTTTTGTTTTGTTTTTGAATGTCAGAAATGTATATTTGTGAATGTTGAGATGTTATATTGGTTTCACTGGTAAAAATAAATAATTGAAATGGGTATATATTTGTTTTTTATTAAGTTGCCTAATAATTATGCACAGTAATAGTCACCTGCACACACAGATATCCCCCTAAAATAGCTAAAACTAAAAACAAACTAAAAACTACTTCCAAAAATATTCAGCTTTGATATTAATGAGTTTTTGGGTTCATTGAGAACATGGTTGTTGTTCAATAATAAAATTAATCCTCAAAAATACAACTTGCCTAATAATTCTGCACTCCCTGTAATATATATATATATGTAGTGCAGTAAGTCTACTGTGCTATGTGCCACTTGTGCAGGGGGTGGGAGACTAGGGGCCCACCTTGCTCAGGGGCCCACCGGGGGATTCCCCTGTACCCCTGTGGGCCAGTCCGAGCCTGGCGGCACCTGCCACCAAGCAAACAGAGGATCTGCCAGCAACACCACCACCTGGGTCACCAAGCATCTCCACCATGTCCCATGGAAGTGTTCAACTCTATATCTCCCAAATACTGGAGCGAAAGAGGAAGTACCCCCATACATACACGCGATCCCTGGTCCTAAATGCCAGCATTTCAAAATGACTGGTCTTTGAAATGCTGTCATTCCGTCTGTTGGAGACGGAGAATTTTAAAAGCCTTATGGCGGTGGCTGTCCCACAGTACATCGTGCCCAGCCGCCACTACTTTTCCAGGTGAGCCATCCCTTCCCTTCACAAACAAGTGGGGGACAAAATCAGGTGTGCACTGCGCAATGCCATCTGTGGCAAGGTCCACCTCACTACGGTTACATGGACCAGTAAGCACGGTCAGGGACATTATATCTCCAGCACACTGGGTAAATGTAGTGGCGGCTGGGCCTGAGGCGGATAGCAGTTTGGCGCATGTCCTTCCACCACCGAGGATTGCAGGGCGCTTCAGTTTGCCTCCTGTTGCTTCCTCCTCCTACTCCGCTTCCTCATCCTCTACCACCTCCTCATCTGGTCAGCGTGACACCTTCACCACCAACTTCAGCACAGCCAAGGGTAAACTACAGCAGGCAGTTTTAAAACTTATCTGTTTGGGGGACAAACTCCACATTGCTGCGCTGGAGCTGTGGACGAGCATGGAACAACAGACCGATGAGTGGTTGGTGCCAGTGAGCCTCAAGCCCGGCCTGGTGGTGTGCGATAATGGGCGAAATCTCGTAGCAGCTCTGGGACTAGACTGTTTGACGCACATCCCTTGCTGGCGCATTTGCTGAATTTGGTGGTGCAGAGGTTCCTTAAAAATTACCCCGATATGTCAGAGCTGCTGCAGAAAGTGCGGGCCGTCTGTGCGCGCTTTTGGCATTCTCACCCTACTGCTGCTTGACTGTCAGCGCTGCAGCGTAACTTCGGCCTTCCTGCTCACCGCCTCATATGCGACGTGCCCACAAGGTAGAACTCCACCTTGCACATGCTGGTCAGACTGTGCGAGCAGCAGCAGGCAATAGTGGAGTTTCAGCTGCAGCACGCACGGGTGAGTCGCTCTGTGGAACAGCACCACTTCACCACCAATGACTGGGCCTCCATGCGAGACCTCTGTGCCTTGTTGCGCTTTTTCGAGTACTCCACCAACATGGCCAGTGCTGATGACGCAGTTCTCAGCGTTACTATCCCACTTCTATGCCTCCTTGAAAAAACGCTTCGGACGATGATGGAAGAGGATGTGGCACAGGAGGAGGAGGAGGAAGATGGATCATTTCATAGGGTGTTAGGCCAGTCATTCAGTGGCTGCGAGGGTGGGGTCCTGCACTTACAAATGCCAGGTACACAATTGTCCAGCCAGGGCACAGTTCTGGAGGATGACGAGGTGGAGGATGAGGTGGAGGAGATGGAGGAAGGAGGAACAGTGTTCACAGCAGGGTGGCACCTAAACCAGCTCATGGCCATCACTGGTGCATGGCTGGGGGGATACAAAGGACACAGACGATACACCTCCCACAGAGGACAGCTTTTCGTTGCCTCCTGGCAGCCTGGCACACATGAGCGATTACATGCTGCAGTGTCTCTGCAATGACCGCCGAGTTGCCCACATTCTATCTTGTGCTGATAACAGGGTGGCCACGCTGCTGGATCCCCGTTACAAGGACAACATACCATCCTTAATTCTCTCACTGGAGCGTGATCGTAAGATGCGCGAGTACAAGCACATGCTGGTAGACGCGCTGCTGGTGGCATTCCCACCTGACAGCGGGGGCACAGTGGATGCACAAGGCGAAGGCAAATGAGGAGGAAGAGGTCACCAAAGCAGCTGGGGCACCGCCAGCACTTCAGAAGGCAAGGTTAGCATGGCCGAAATGTGGAAAAGCTTTGTCAGCACACCACAACAATCAGCACCACCAGCTGATATTGAACGTCATAGCAGGAGGCAGCATTTCAGCAACATGGTGGAGCAGTATGTGTGCACACGCCTACACGTACTGGATGATGGGTCTGCCCCTTCAACATCTGGGTCTCCAAATTGGGCACATGGCCTGAGCTTGCCCTTTACGCCTTAGAGGTGCTGGCCTGCCCTGCAGCCAGTGTTTTGTCTGAACGTGTGTTTATCACAGACAAGCGCAGCCGCCTGTCCACAGCCAAAGTGGACAAGCTCACGTTCATTAATATGAACCAGGCATGGATCCCACAGGACTTGTCCGTACCTTGTGCAGAATAGACATGTATACTGGCCTTACCCAACCATTGTTATACTACAGCGCACTTGCCAATTGATGTATTTTTGATATTTCCCACTCTTTTGGGGTGTACCCTAATTAAAAAAAATAAAAATTAATAATTAAACCAAAAACCAATGTTGGCTACCTCGTCCTCCTCCACCGCCGCTTCCACCTACACCGCTACGTCCACCGCCTCCTCAACCTCCTACTCCATATGGACCTCCACCTCATACATAAAGATTGTTTTTTGTTAATTTTTGTTAACGTCTCTGATGATGACAAAACACAGGTGCCAACTGCTGCGGCTTTCTGCAGTATGCAGACCGACAAGGAGGGCAGGGGTAAAGAGTGGGTGAAAGATGATGTGGAGGATAATGAGATACTAGACCTTACATGGAATCAAGGTCATGCGAGTGACCTGTCTAGTTCGGAGGAAGAGGCGGTGGTCGCACAGAGGCACCTGCATAGCAAAAGAGGGAGCAGGGTGCAAAAGCGTCTTTTACATTCTTTGGTGACATTTTATTTTTTTTGCTGTGAGTAAACCCCTGCTCTCCATAGGTGACAGGGACCTAATCTTTGTAAAATCGTCTGTTCAATTGGTGGGTGACATGAACACAGTTTTGCCATAAATAAACCCCTGGTCTGCATAGTTGACAGGGCCCGAAATTTTTAAAAATCGTCTGTTTCATTGGTGGGTGACATTAATCCATTTTTGCCGATAAAAAACCCCTGCTCTGCATAGGTGACAGGGACTTAAATTTCTAAAATTCGTCTGTAATTGGCCCTTTCATTCGATCCTTCCGCTTTAATAACTTGTCCCACATTTCAGCTCGATCACATTGCAGCCATTGACCTCCCTTGGATGTGGTATCCCTTTCTCTCGCCGCTAACCGTGATCAACATGGTAGGCTCAGAAAAGAACATCGAAAGTTTATAGAGAAGATATCCAATTGGATCGTGGACGTCACAGGGACGTGCGATCAGGCAGAAGTTATGTAGAGTCAACAAATCGGCAGCAGGGCCTCTCCTGTCTAACATTTCTAAATCCAAAATACCCCAGTGACATTCCCTATAATTTTTTTAAAATCATTCCAATAACAGGGCATCTTAAAAGTCCTGTATTGTTATTTATCGTCAATACCTCCCCGAGTCAGGAGTGGGTAATTGCTGTGCGCCCCCACCTTTCATTCGATCCTTCCTATTTGATAACTTCTGCCACATTTCCGCTCAATCACATTTCATTTCATACATTGACCTCCCTTGGATGTGGTATCCCTTTCTCACGCTCCCTCTCCGGCGTGGAACCCTGATTCGCCGCTAACCATGATCAACATGGTAGGCGCAGAAAAGAACATCGAAAGTTGATAGAGAAGATATCCAATTGGATTGTGGACATCACGGGTACGTGCGACATGGTGGAGCAGTATGTGTGCACACGCCTACACGTACTGACTGATGGGTCTGCCCCCTTCATCTTCTGGGTCTCCATGGCACATGGCCTGAGCTTGCCCTTTACGCCTTGGAGATGCTGTCCTGCCCTGCAGCCAGTGTATTGTCTGAACGTGTGTTTAGCACGGCTGGAGGGGGTTATCACAGGTTATATTTCCCAATGTTTTGGGGTCTACTAAAATTTAAACAAAAAAATATTATAAAATAAAATGAAAACCAAAACCAAAAACCAGTGTTGGCTACCTCCTCCTCCACCGCCGCTTTCACCTTCACCGCCACATCCACCGCCTCCTCAACCTCCTACTCCATATGGACCTCGTCCTCCTAGATCAAGATTATTATTTTTTATTTGTACGTATTTAATGTTATTTTAAGTCATTTCCCTATCCACATTTGTTTGCAGAGCACTTGCCATGTTCTTAACCACATTTTGCTGCCATTTGCAGCCCTCTAGCCCTTTCCATAACTTTTTTAGAGCCATTTTAGAGCTCCAAAGTCCGGGCCCCATTGACTTCAATGGGGTTCGGGTTCGCGGTCAAGTTCGGGTCTCGAACTCGATCTTTTTTGTGAAGTTCGGCCGAACCCGAACATCCAGGTGTCTGCTCAACTCTAGTTAAAATGGAAAATAATAGCATTCTTAATGCAGAATGCTTAGTAAAATGTCCATTGAGGGTTTAAAAATAATACACAAATTTAACTCACCCCATCCATTTGATCGCCTAGCGCATCTCCTCTTCTTTCCACTTTCTTCAGGACCTGGCTAAAGGACCTAATTGACATCACTGGTTTTTAACCCCTCAATGGACATTTTACTAAGCATTCTGTATTAAGAATGCTATTATTTTCCCTTATAACCATGTTATAAGGGAAAATAATAAAGATCGGGTCCTTATCCCAATCGTCTCCTAGCAACCATGTGTGAAAATCGCACCGCATCCGCACTTGGTTGCGGATGCTTGCGATTTTCACGCAGCCCCATTCACTTCTATGGGACCTGCGTTGCGTGAAAAACGCACAATATAGAGCTTGCTGCGATTTTCCCACAACGCACAAGTGATGCGTGAAAATAACCGCTCATGTACACAGCCCAATTGAAGTGAATGGGTCCGGATTCAGTGCGGGTGCAATGCGTTCGCCTAAGAATGGTATAGTTCGAAACGTGTCAGTGTGCGGGGGTGTGAGATGGTGTCCACATGATGTAATTTGTTAACGAAAATAAAGACAAAGCAACAGAATCTTCAATAGTGTTGGAACTTTTTTCTGCTGTTTTTATCTTGAGAACTTACCTGGTTCGTTCCGTGCACAGAGGATAACGAATACATGGTGAGCTGGACATTTTGTTTATTAACTGTATGTTAACACCGTTAAATCTGCGTTTACTCACAGGTATGTATGTCATTGTCACACAATTTAATGCTGTCATTGCGGTCAAGAGCTTGGGGAAGTGGGAAGGGAAAAAATTAATATACTGTAAGAACAACGAAAATAGATAACAACTAAAAATGATGAGTTCTAGGAGGTAATTGTAGCAACTTCAGTTTGGCCCAAATAGTTTTGGGTCCAAACCAAACTTTAAAAAAATTCAGCAAACCAGACCCAAACCGAATCTCGACTGGTTCGCTCATCTCTACTATGCATATTGCTCACGGCTTAGTGTGTTGTTCTGATGATTATACTTATTCAGAAAAAAGAATGTGAAATAATATAAAAAATACCTCAAGGATTGAGTCCTTTAACTGCAGAAATACTTGAAGCGTAATTAGATAATAACATGACCTTACATGGGTACTTCTCAAATGGTGAATGCTTATACAGTACATACAGTGGGATGCGAAAGTTTGGGCAACCTTGTTAATCGTCATGATTTTCCTGTATAAATCGTTGGTTGTTACGATAAAAAATGTCAGATAAATATATTGTATAGGTCAGTGGCAGGAAGCTGTGCTTAACTTGATTAGATTGGAACAGGTTCCGAAGAGTGAGAGTGATAGACAGGGAAAACTTGATAAAATTTGGAAGAAATGGTTGAACCAGGGCCGAGGTGTTTTTTTTTTTTCTCTCTCTCTCCCCTTCTCTCTCGCTTCAAAGGGGTGGGTCGGTATTTGGGGTAAAAGATATGTAATGTAAATGTAAAATGTTTTGTAATATGGACCTTTTGGACGGTCCATTATTGTTGTATTGGACTTTTTTGTGTTTGGAAAATAAAAAGTTTATAAAAAAAAAATATATATATCGTATAGGAGACACACACAGTGATATTTGAGAAGTGAAATGAAGTTTATTGGATTTACAGAAAGTGTGCTATAATTGTTTAAACAAAATTAGGCAGGTGCATAAATTTGGGCACCACAAAAAAGAAATGAAATCAATATTTAGTAGATCCTCCTTTTGCAGAAATTACGCTTCCTGTAGGTTCCAATGAGAGTCTGGATTCTGGTTGAAGGTATTTTGGACCATTCCTCTTTACAAAACATCTTTAGTTCATAAAGGTTTGATGGCTTCCGAGCATGGACAGCTCTCTTTAAGTCACACCACAGATTTTCAATTATATTTAGGTCTGGGGACTGAGATGGCCATTCCAGAACGTTGTACTTGTTCCTCTGCATAAATGGATTTTGAGCAGTGTTTAGGGTCGTTGTCTTGTTGAAAGATCCAGCCCCGGCGCAGCTTCAGCTTTGTCACTGATTCCTGGACATTGGTCTCCAGAATCTGCTGATACTGAGTGGAATCAATGCGGCCCCTTAACTTTGACAAGATTCCCAGTCCCTGCACTGGCCACACAGCCCCACAGCATGATGGAACCACCACCATATTTTACTGTAGGTAGCAGGTGTTTTTCTTGGAATGCTGTGTTCTTTTTCCTCCATGCATAACGCCCCTTGTTATGGCCAAATAACTCAATTTTAGTTTCATCAGTCCACAGCACCTTATTCCAAAATGAAGCTGGCTTGTCCAAATGTGTTTTAGCCCACCTCAAGCGGCACTTTTTGTGCTGTGGGCAGAGAAAAGGCTTCCTCTGCATCACTCTCGCATACAGCATCTCCTTGTGTAAAGTGTGCCGAATGGTTGAACGATGCACAGTGACTCCATCTGCAGCAAGATGATGTTGTAGGTCTTTGGTGCTGGTCTGTGGGTTGACTCTGACTGTTCTCACCATTCGTGGCTTCTGTCTAGCCGAGATTTTTCTTGGTCTGCCACTCCGAGCCTTAACTTGAACTAAGCCTGTGGTCTTCCATTTCCTCAATATGTTCCTAACTGTGGAAACAGACAGCTGAAATCTCTGAGACAGCTTTCTGTATCCTTCCCCTAAACCATGATGGTGAACAATCTTTATGTTCAGGTCATTTGAGAGTTGTTTTGAGACCCCCATGTTGCTACGCTTCAGAGAAAATTAAAAGAGGAGGGAAACTTACAATTGACCCCCTTAAATTTTCTTTCTCATAATTGGATTCACCTGTGTATGTAGGTCAGGGGTCACTGAGCTTACCAAGCCAATTTGAGTTCCAATAATTAGTTCTAAAGGTTTTGGAATCAATAAAATGACAACAGTGCCCAAATTTATGCACCTGCCTAATTTTGTTTAAACAATTTTAGCACACTTTCTGTAAATCCAATAAACTTCATTTCACTTCTCAAATATCACTGTGTGTGTCTCCTATATGATATATTTAACTGACATTTTTTATCGTAACAACCAACGATTTATACAGGAAAATCATGACGATTAACAAGGTTGCCCAAACTTTCGCATCTCACTGTATCTGTTTGTAGAATGTATTGTGGTCTGCATTATATAATGATTCTTTTTCTTAAATTCAGTAACTTTTTAAATTGGAAATTAGCATTTTGAACATTATAACACTTGCTGTGCTCACCTTTTACTGTTCTAACACAGTCATAAGCAATATAAAAGTGATTACCCTTCATTGAGTATTATAGTAATGTCTAATGAATGGACTCTCTTACCTCTCAGCATGTGCTACTATAATAAGTCTTTATTCCTGACCCTCATTATGCAGATCTTGAAATGCTGACACAATAGAAAGAATACTTTTAATAGCAGTAAATTGACACAGAAAATAAGGTTTATTAAGACTCAAGTAAACAACATTTGCTGATAAGTGGAAAAGGTCAGGAAAACTATACATCATTATAAAAATCTAATTTCATTAGCACAGAGATTCTTACCATCATATGTTTGCACCTAGGCCACCTGCATTTCTTAATTAAGTTGAAAGAACGTCAAACTAAAGAAGACACAGTATGGTTGCAGTTCATGACTTGGAATGCTAGTTTCTTCCTAGAAGTGACAAAAATGTAAATAATTGTAGTAAAACGTATAATAGAAATATGACAAAAAAAATTGTTTATGAATTATAGATTAAATCGTTGTGGCGGAACCAGCTCCGCCACTTGTGCCTGTAGAGGACTGCTTGTCCGCCTCCTGCCTCTGGATTACGGTCCTTTAAGAACCATCTGGGGACATACTGTGGAGTTACTGGATGGCCACCATTTCATGTATCAGAGACACATGGTGAGAACAATGGATGGCGGCCATTTTAACTCACAGACACTGTTTGGAATTTTCTACACGGTGCCATCTCGCCGGTATTTGGTGCACAAAGACATCGGGCAGTAGTTTTAAGCTATACAGCAGGGGACACATTATACAGTAATTATTTTTTATATAGCCTGTATATGTTCTGCGGAATCTGCATTAAACTGTATCTTCCAAACTACTGAACGGATCTGGGTGAATTTTGGATATGTGGTTCACCCAGATCCCCCGGTTCCGAGGATATACTTGTTATGGGGTTATTGCATGCTTTGGGGTTCCTGTGATATGTTTTATAAAACTGTATTTCTCTGCCTGTGATAATTATATTAGCCATTGTGTTCAGTAATCATATCACAGGCAGAGGGGAGGATTTTGTGTGGGAGTGTCTGTGTGTATTGTACGGATTGATTGGTTGTATTTCAAAACCCTGTGGGCAGTACTATGTTTGTGGATTGTAAATAAAAGAGGCTGTCTGCCCCAGGACAGTCAGTTCTGTTTGACCTCAAAACGAAGTGCCGTCTCGTCATTGGGGGAATTGGATTGTATGCTGATTGCCAAAAGTGTAAGCCGATTGTATGCTTTTCCTGTTCCGCGGTTTCCAGCGTTCGTCTAGTTTGCAGTTCGGCAGACTGGTGCTTGCAGTAGCTGCCTGTGCATTGAAAGGAGGATATCGTCTGAACGGAGCTGTGTGCTGAACGGTCCGTTACAATCGTATTAAAAGGGTCATCCAGATTTTTTAAATTGCTCGCCTACCCTCAGGATAGGTGATCAGCATTAGATTGTGGCATCCAACTTTCAGCAATTGTGCCATCCAGTTGTTTGAAATGAGCTGTGGCGTCTTCTTTGTTTACACTGCTACATACTACAGAAGGCTGAACTTTTAGTACACATAGCGGCTGTGCTTGGTATTGCAGCTTTGTTCTATTAAAGGGCAGTGATGGCTAGTTCGCCATGTTCGCCCGCGAACACATGTGGGCTGCCATCTTAAATCACAAGTCCAGTGAGGCACAGGTAATTCCTTACCTGTGCCTGTGCCGCGAGCTGGTCTGAAACAAATGCGGTCATCGGGAGCAGGCAGTTCAGAGAACAGCCACCGGGGGCCTTCATCGGGCTGTTCTCTGAACTGCCTGCTCCCGGTGACCGCATTTGTTTCAGACCAGCTCGCGGCGCAGGCACAGGTAAGGAATTACCTGTGCCTCACCGGACTTGTGATTTAAGATGGCAGCCCGCATGTGCTCGCGGGCGAACACGACGAACTGGCCATCACTGTTAAAGAGTTTTCTAGATCAGACAGGCACTGGACAACAACCCATAATTATTGTTCATGTTTTTGTTGGCTTGATTTGAGCACCAGTAACCAGCACCACCATGTGTACCTGAATTTATTTTACATTTATTCATTGCAGTGCTCTTTCATTCCTTTTTCCCCCAGCATCGCGTCAGAGTTGGTATGTCCTGCATCTACCACAATGTATAATTTTCTGTATTTAACTTCTATGTGAGGTCAATAGGACTCTCTCCAGACCATAGAAACATGGAAACATAGAATGTGTCGGCAGATAAGAACCATTTGGCCCATCTAGTCTGCCCAATATACTGACTACTATGGATAGCCCCTGGCCCTATCTTGTATGAAGGATGGCCTTATGCCTATCCCATGCATGCCTAAACTCCTTCACTGTATTTGCAGCTACCACTTCTGCAGGAAGGCTATTCCATGCATCCACTACTCTCTCAGTAAAGTAGTACTTCCTGATATTACTTTTAAACCTTTGCCCCTCTAATTTAAAACTATGTCCTCTTGTAGGGGTTGAATACTAATACAATCCAGAATTTTCAGTTTGTTAATTTTATTGTAGCCTGGTTTGCAATAACAATGCTGGCTGCCACACTATGTGAGGGTGTGATTTGTAATCCAGACATATTCGATGATTTTTATGTGGTGAATACTTTGTCAACAAAATGTACGCCATATTATATTCATATTGATAGAGCACAAGATTCGGTGGACGAAGAGAGTCCTGTATACTGGAAGGAAAGAAAAGAGAAAGGTAAGACAGGTACAGAAAGTACATTTTCTGTTCTAATTGAGACAGCCATACTTCTGTTTTTCGGAGCAGAGTTTGGTCCTAATGATATCTTTGATTGTGCTATGCTAATGGATGCACCAAATGCACAGTGTCCTTGACTTACCTGCTTTATCTCACAGCAGTGGCGTACCGCCAATATAGGCAGCCCACGCGGCTGCTATGGGGCCCGTGGCAAGGAGGGGCCCGGAGTGCATGGAAGGCTCCGCCCCTATGTCTGTAGTATTGTATTCATCATTGCCACAGTCTTCCGTCCTGAGTCCCTATCTGAAGCTTGGGCGGGACCTGCTTTCCCTCTGCCCCCCCCCCCCCCCCCGACCCAGCTAGTGACATACCGCAATGCCGCTCATTCTCCTCTGTTTGCTGGGCACTCGCACTGCACAGGCCAATCAGCATTTAGTGGTGCAAAGCTCCTGCTGCTGATTGGCCAGTGTGCGAGTCGCAGGCTCAGAAGACAGCAGCAGATCGGAGCAGAACTGTGCAGGCGGGCGGAAGGGCAGGACGGCAGTCTTGTGCTTACTGTGCTCACGTCACGAGCTGCAGCTGCCACGGTCACCAGTTCCACTGAGACCCAAGTCCCACCAGCATCGCTGGCATGCCCCTGGCCTGTTGTGTGCCACCAAGGACAAAGTAAGTTGTACACTCACAGCAGTGACAGACTCTACGTTTAAAAAAGTTAATGGGGTGTGGTGGGGGATGGGTATTGTGGGAAAAGGGCAACAGCAGCAGCAAGAAGAGTTCCTGCAGGGTTGGGGGGGGGGCACTGTTCTATAAGGGTTATTATATAGAGGACTCAGGAGGACAGTGTGCTCCAGCCCCCCTCCCCCAATGAACTCTGCAGTTGAATTGCTAATTTAGAGGACTGTGTCATGGGGGGATGGTTAGTGGGGGAAGAGGGCAGCAGGGTTGGGGAACACTATTCTATAAGGCTCATTATTATTCAGAGGACTCAGGACAGTGCACCGCCCCCTAGTAATTTAACCCCTCAGGTCCCACGATCAATTAATAGTAAAAAAAATGTGAAAAAATTAAAAAAACATATATTAAACGTTTAAATCACCCCAATTTTACATATAAAAATATATAAACAATAAAAATAATCGTATTAGGTATTGCCGTGGCTGAAAATGTCTGCACTGTTAAAAGAAAAGAAACAAAAAAGGGCAGGTGGTGGGATGGGTAGTGGGTGGAATTAGGGGGCCCCAATTCAGATTCTTGCTATGGGGCCCAATGATTTCTATGTACGCCCCTGTCTCACAGTTTATCTTAATGATTCATCCAATTATTCGCAGCTGGTTCCACAGTCTCAACCAATGTTGAGCTCGAAAATGTATTACTATGTTACTAAGCTACAGTAGCAAAACCCTTAAACCCACTCCATATATTTACAATGGTATGTTTTTAATCCTAAATTAAACTGTCGTTGGTGAATGGTACATGGTTAATAGATTAGTACAGTACTGTAGCTCATAGAATGGGCATGCAGCAATTTAATTTATTTCATACCTTCTCTATATTAGGCTACTTTCACACTCGCGTTTGGTGCAGATCCGACATGGATCTGAACGGACGGATCCGTTCAGATAATATAACCGCATTGTAATGACCGGCGTCACGCACAGGGAGGGAAAAGGGAAAGCCCTGCCCAAGGGAGAGGGAAAGGTGGTGACCCCTGACTCACCTTGCGGCTGGCACCTGACTGCCCTGACGTCCCTAGACGGGTTCCTCACCCGTACGGCGATCACGTGCCTAAACCCTGGCTTTCCCTAAAATGAGTCCTAGATAGTGAATGGGCCGGTGGGATCGCTAGTCCGCACCACTGACACTAAGAGGGAAACACCAGGGAGAGGACAGACAATACAGACAAACACATACACCCAGGTGGGCGACCACAGCAGACCACAAAGGTCCAACAGGGATCCGGAGGGTAGCGTTCTGGACCAACAACCAGAGAACGCAGCAACACAGCTCCAGAGGGTCAGAATAGATGTCCAGGCAGGAAGCTCTATATCTGGCAACCAGAGAAGTGTGAGAGGGGAATATAAGGAGGTTGGGAGTGCTGGACAAGGAACAGCTGAGGAGAAAGAGCTACGGATCCCTGAGTGAGCCAAAAGGGTTGCAAAGCAAACCCAGAAAGCTACCATAAGGAAACAGCCCTATCTTACATAGAGTACGCAGCCAACCGCTGCGACTTCCTGACCCCGGGTATAACGGAGTCAGGCGTGGTTCTTGACACCCTCGTGACACGCATGCATCCGTTCAGAATGGATCCGTTTGTATTATGTTTAACATAGCCAAGAAAGATCCGTCTTGAACACCATTGAAAGTCAATGGAGGACGGATCCGTTTTCTATTGTGCCAGATTGTGTCAGTGAAAATAGATCCATCCCCATTGACTTACATTGGGAGTCAGAACTGATCAGTTTGGCTCAGTTTCGTCAGACGAGTTTTGGTGTCTGCCTCCAAAGCGCAATGGAGACGGAACCGAGGCAAACTGAGGCAAACTGATGCATTATGAGCGGATCCTTTTCCATTCAGAATGCATTAGGATCTGCATTAGGATCTCACAAATGGAAAGCCAAAACGCCAGTGTGAAAGTAGCCTTAGGATCTGTGTACATTTCTGGCATTGTACCTTCCTTTCATAATTATTATTATTATTTATTAATAAAGCGCCATTCATTCCATTGTGCTGTACATATGATAAGTAGTGCATATACATAATGCAGACAAGTGCAATAAGCATGAACGAGATGAGTTACAAACTGGTCCAGAAGGAGATAGGGCCCTACCTTTGAGGGCTTACAATCTACAAGGTATGAAGGAAGAACACAGTAGGTGAGGACAAAGCTGGTATCGTAGCAGCAGTGTCACTGATTGTAGGCTTGTCTGCAGAGGTGGGTTTTCAGGTTTCTTTTGAAGGATTCCACCGTAGGTGAGAGTCTGATATGTTGGGGTAGAGAATTCCTGAGTATGGTTGATGCACAGGAGAAAGCTTGGAGGTAATTGTAGGAAGAGGTGATAAGAGGAGAGGAGAGAAGGAGGTCTTGTGAGGATCAGAGATTATGTGTGGGGATGTATCGGGGAAGTAGCTCAGAGATGTATGGAGGGAACTGGATGTGGACGGCCTTATATGTATTTGTTAGTATTTTAAACTGAATTCGCTGGGCAATGGGAAGCCAGTTGAGGGATTGGCAGAGGGGTGAGACAGAGAAGTAACGGGGTAATAGGTGGATTAGTCGGGCAGCAGAGGTTAGGATAGATTGAAGAGGTGAGAGAGTGCTAGGAGGATGTTATAGTAGTATAGGCGGGAGATGAAAATGGCATATACAAGCATTTTTGCAGACTCCTGGCTGAGGAATGCGCAGATGCGAGAGATATTTTTGAACTGGAGGCAGCAGATAGTGGAAAGGGCTTGGATGTGTTATTTGAAGGACAGGGCAGAATCCAAGGTTACTCCAAGGCAGCGGACTTGGTTGACCGGGTAGAGTGTGCAGCCATTGATCATGATAGATAGGACTGTTGGGGGGGTTGAAAAAGATAGGGGAAAGATGATAAATTCAGTTTTATCCATATTACAGAAATTTTTAGAAAGCGAGAGGAGAAAAAGGAGAAAATAGAAAATAGGCATTGTGGGATTCTGGATAGTAAGGTGGTGATGTCTGGACCAGAGAGTTAAATTTGTGTGTTGTCAGCATAAAAGTGATACTGAAAGACATGAGACTCTATGAGCTGTCCCAGGCCAAAGGTGTAGATTGAGAACAGCAGGGGTCCCAGGACAGACCCTTGTGGGACACCAACAGAGAGGGAATGAGACGAGGATGTGGTATGAGAGTGGGAGACACTAAATATCTGGTCAGTTAGGTATGATGTGGTCTAGGAGAGGGCCAAGTCTGTGATGCCAAGAGATGAGAGAGTTTGTAATAGGTCAAGGAGGAGGTGGACAGAGTAAAAGTTTTTGGTTTTGTCCATCAGCAGGTCATTGTTGACTTCGGTAAGGGCAGTTTCATTTGAGTGGTGGGGTCAGAAGCCAGATTGTAGCTGGTCAAAGAGGGAGCAGGAATAGAGGTGATAGGACAATTCAGAGTGGACATGTTGTTCAAGTAGCTTTGAGGCATATTTGAGAAGTGATATGGGATGATAACTGGAAAAGAAGATGGGTCAAGGGAAGGTTTTTTGAGGATGGGTCTAATGGTAGCATGTTTAAAACCAGAGGGGAAGTCAAGAGTGGGTATTGATAGGTTGAAGAGATAGGTTAGAGCTGAGATAAACACTGTGTTGAGGTTGGGGATGAGGTGGGATGGGACTGGGTCAAGTGCACAGGTGGTGAGATGCGATCTGTAATGGTGGAGATGCAGGTTTTGGGAAAAAAGGACTTAGTAGTTTTATAGAGGGGCTATGGGGACTGTGTTGTGAGACAGGGAAGATATGAGGGATGAGAAGTAGGCCTGTTTTGCAGCAGAGTAGTGAGGATTTGAAAATGAGGAGAAATTGTTTGTATGTGGTGAAGTGCTCCTTAGAATGAGATTTCTTCCATCACCACTCAGCAGCCCTGGAAGCTTGTCTCAGTTTTTTGGTCAGGCTAGTGTGCCAGGGTGTTCTGTTGATTTTTCGGGGTTTGTTGTGTGTGAGGGGGTGCAGCAAAGTCCAGATCTGTAGTTATTGTGTTGTTATATATTGTATATAAAATGAGAATGCTCGGACTGGGAGAAAACGTCTGTAAGTGGGTAAGTAACTGGCTCAATGATAGAAAACAGAGGGTGGTTATTAACGGTACACACTCAGATTGGGTCACTGTCACTAGTGGAGTACCTCAGGGGTCAGTATTGGGCCCTATTCTCTTCAAGATATTTATTAATGATCTTGTACAAGGCTTGCATAGTAAAATATCAATTTTCGCAGATGACACTAAACTGTGTAAAGTAATTAACACTGAAGAGGACAGTATACTACTACAGAGGGATCTGGATAGATTGGAGGCTTGGGCAGATAAGTGGCAGATGAGGTTTAACACTGACAAATGTAAAGTTATGCACATGGGAAGGAATAATGCAAGTCACCGTACATACTAAATGGTAAAACACTCGGTAACACTGACATGGAAAAGGATCTAGGAATTTTAATAAACAGCAAACTAAGCTGCAAACAGTGTCAGGCAGCTGCTGCCAAGGCCAATAGGATAATGGGTTGCATCAAAAGGGGCATAGATGCCCGTGATGAGAACATATTCCTACTACTTTACAAATCATTAGTCAGACCACACATGGAGTACTGTGTACAGTTCTGGGGTCCAGTGAACAAGGCAGACATAGCAGAGCTGGAGAGGGTCCAGAGGAGGGCAACTAAAGTAATAACTGGAATGGGGCAACTACAGTACCCTGAAAGATGATCAAAATTAGGGTTATTCACGTTAGAAAAAAGACGACTGAGGGGAGATCTAATTACTATGTATAAATATATCAGGGGTCAGTACAGATATCTCTCCCATCATCTATTTATCCCCAGGACTGTGACTGTGACGAGGGGACATCCTCTGCGTCTGGAGGAAAGGTTTGTACACAAACATAGAAAAGGATTCTTTACGGTAAGAGCAGTGAGACTATGAAACTCTCTGCCTGAGGAGGTGGGGATGGTGAGTACAATAAAGGAATTCAAGAGGGGCCTGGATTTATTTCTGGAGTGTAATAATATTACAGGATATAGCTACTAGAAAGGGGTCGTTGATCCAGGGAGTTATTCTGATTGCCTGATTGGAGTCGGGAAGGAATTTTTTATTCCCTTAAAGTGAGGAAAATTGGCTTCTACCTCACAGGGTTTTTTTGCCTTCCTCTGAATCAACTTGCAGGATGACAGGCCGAACTGGATGGACAAATGTCTTTTTTCGGCCTTATGTACTATGTTACTATGTTACTATGTTATACAGAGTGGTGGCAGCATTTGAAAAATAAAAACATGAATCAAATATGGCAGAATCTGCGACTGAGAATAAAGCCTTATATTTTATATTTAACAGAATAATATAGATATCTTACATGCAATGCAATTGAGTTTATTTTGGGAAACATAGAAAGTGTGTTTTTTATACATTCAAATCTATGTGGATCATTTACTAAAATCGTGATTTTAACCACTTCCCGCAACTGTAACGCCGAAAGGCGTCATTGCGGCGGCTCCCCCAGGCTACGCTAACGCCAATAGGCGTCATCTCGCGTGAGCCGAGATTTCCTGTGAACGCGCGCACACAGGCGCGCGCGCTCACAGGAACGGAAGGTAAGAGAGTTGATCTCCAGCCTGCCAGCGGCGATCGTTCGCTGGCAGGCTGGAGATGTGTTTTTTTTAACCCCTAACAGGTATATTAGACGCTGTTTTGATAACAGCGTCTAATATACCTGCTACCTGGTCCTCTGGTGGTCCCCTTTGTTTGGATCGACCACCAGAGGACACAGGTAGCTCAGTAAAGTAGCACCAAGCACCACTACACTACACTACACCCCCCCCCCGTCACTTATTAACCCCTTATTAGCCCCTGATCATCCCTGATCACCCCATATAGACTCCCTGATCACCCCCCTGTCATTGATCACCCCCCTGTCATTGATCACCCCCCTGTAAAGCTCCATTCAGACGTCCGCATGATTTTTACGGATCCACTGATAGATGGATCGGATCCGCAAAACGCATCCGGACGTCTGAATGAAGCCTTACAGGGGCATGATCAATGACTGTGGTGATCACCCCATATAGACTCCCTGATCACCCCCCTGTAAAGCTCCATTCAGATGTCCGCATGATTTTTACGGATGCACTGATAGATGGATCGGATCCGCAAAACGCATCCGGACGTCTGAATGAAGCCTTACAGGGGCATGATCAATGATTGTGGTGATCACCCCATATAGACTCCCTGATCACCCCCCTGTCATTGATTACACCCCTGTCATTGATCACCCCCCTGTAAAGCTCCATTCAGATGTCCGCATGATTTTTACGGATGCACTGATAGATGGATCGGATCCGCAAAACGCATACGGACGTCTGAATGAAGCCTTACAGGGGCATGATCAATGACTGTGGTGATCACCCCCCTGTCATTGATTACCCCCCTGTAAAGCTCCATTCAGATGTCCGCATGATTTTTACGGATGCACTGATAGATGGATCGGATCCGCAAAACGCATCCGGACGTCTGAATGAAGCCTTACAGGGGCATGATCAATGACTGTGGTGATCACCCCCCTGTCATTGATTACCCCCCTGTAAAGCTCCATTCAGATGTCCGCATGATTTTTACGGATGCACTGATAGATGGATCGGATCCGCAAAACGCATCCGGACGTCTGAATGAAGCCTTACAGGGGCGTGATCAATGACTGTGGTGATCACCCCATATAGACTCCCTGATCACCCCCCTGTCATTGATTACCCTCCTGTCATTGATTACCCCCCTGTAAAGCTCCATTCAGACGTCCGCATGATTTTTACGGATCCACTGATAGATGGATCGGATCCGCAAAACGCATCCGGACGTCTGAATGAAGCCTTACAGGGGAGTGATCAATGACTGTGGTGATCACCCCATATAGACTCCCTGATCACCCCCCTGTCATTGATTACCCCCCTGTAAAGCTCCATTCAGACGTCCGCATGATTTTTACGGATGCACTGATAGATGGATCGGATCCGCAAAACGCATACGGACGTCTGAATGAAGCCTTACACGGGCGTGATCAATGACTGTGGTTATCACCCCATATAGACTCCCTGATCACCCCCCTGTCATTGATCACCCCCCCTGTCATTGATCACCCCCCCTGTCATTGATCACCCCTCTGTAAGGCTCCATTCAGACATTTTTTTGGCCCAAGTTAGCGGAATTATTATTTTTTTTCTTACAAAGTCTCATATTCCACTAACTTGTGTCAAAAAAAAAAATCTCACATGAACTCACCATACCCCTCACGGAAACCAAATGCGTAAAAATTTTTAGACATTTATATTCCAGACTTCTTCTCACGCTTTAGGGCCCCTAGAATGCCAGGGCAGTATAAATACCCCACATGTGACCCCATTTCGGAAAGAAGACACCCCCAGGTATTCCGTGAGGGGCATATTGAGTCCATGAAAGATTGAAATTTTTGTCCCAAGTTAGCGGAACGGGAGACTTTGTGAGAAAAAAATTAAAAATATCAATTTCCGCTAACTTGTGCCAAAAAAAAAAAAATTCTATGAACTCGCCATGCCCCTCATTGAATACCTTGGGGTGTCTTCTTTCCAAAATGGGGTCACATGTGGGGTATTTATACTGCCCTGGCATTCTAGGGGCCCCAAAGCGTGAGAAGAAGTCTGGTATCCAAATGTCTAAAAATGCCCTCCTAAAAGGAATTTGGGCACCTTTGCGCATCTAGGCTGCAATAAAGTGTCACACATCTGGTATCGCCGTACTCAGGAGAAGTTGGGGAATGTGTTTTGGGGTGTCATTTTACATATACCCATGCTGGGTGAGAGAAATATCTTGGTCAAATGCCAACTTTGTATAGAAAAATGGGAAAAGTTGTCTTTTGCCAAGATATTTCTCTCACCCAGCAAGGGTATATGTAAAATGACACCCCAAAACACATTCCCCAACTTCTCCTGAATACGGCGATACCACATGTGTGACACTTTTTTGCAGCCTAGGTGGGCAAAGGGGCCCATATTCCAAAGAGCACCTTTAGGATTTCACAGGTCATTTACCTACTTACCACACATTAGGGCCCCTGGAAAATGCCAGGGCAGTATAACTACCCCACAAGTGACCCCATTTTGGAAAGAAGACACCCCAAGGTATTCCGTGAGGGGCATGGCAAGTTCCTAGAATCTTTTATTTTTTGTCACAAGTTAGTGGAAAATGCAGATTTTTTTATTTATTTTTTTCATACAAAGTCTCATATTCCACTAACTTGTGACAAAAAATAAAAACTTCCATGAACTCACTATGCCCATCAGCGAATACCTTGGGGTCTCTTCTTTCCAAAATGGGGTCACTTGTGGGGTAGTTATACTGCCCTGGCATTCTAGGGGCCCAAATGTGTGGTAAGGAGTTTGAAATCAAATTCTGTAAAAAATGACCTGTGAAATCCGAAAGGTGCTCTTTGGAATATGGGCCCCTTTGCCCACCTAGGCTGCAAAAAAGTGTCACACATCTGGTATCCCCGTACTCAGGAGAAGGTGGGGAATGTGTTTTGGGGTGTCATTTTACATATACCCCTGCTGGGTGAGAGAAATATCTTGGCAAAAGACAACTTTTCCCATTTTTTTATACAAAGTTGGCATTTGACCAAGATATTTATCTCACCCAGCATGGGTATATGTAAAAAGACACCCCAAAACACATTCCTCAACTTCTCCTGAATACAGAGATACCAGATGTGTGACACTTTTTTGCAGCCTAGGTGGGCAAAGGGGCCCATATTCCAAAGAGCACCTTTGGGATTTCACAGGTCATTTTTTACAGAATTTGATTTCAAACTCCTTACCACACATTCGGGCCCCTAGAATGCCAGGGCAGTTTAACTACCCCACAAGTGACCCCATTTTGGAAAGAAGAGACCCCAAGGTATTCGCTGATGGGCATAGTGAGTTCATGGAAGTTTTTATTTTTTGTCACAAGTTAGTGGAATATGAGACTTTGTATGAAAAAAAAAAAAAAAAACATCATTTTCCACTAACTTGTGACAAAAAATAAAAAATTCTAGGAACTTGCCATGCCCCTCACGGAATACCTTGGGGTGTCTTCTTTCCAAAATGGGGTCACTTGTGGGGTAGTTATACTGCCCTGGCATTCTAGGGGCCCGAATGTGTGGTAAGGAGTTTGAAATCAAATTCTGTAAAAAATGACCTGTGAAATCCGAAAGGTGCTCTTTGGAATATGGGCCCCTTTGCCCACCTAGGCTGCAAAAAAGTGTCACACATCTGGTATTGCCGTACTCAGGAGAAGGTGGGGAATGTGTTTTGGGGTGTCATTTTACATATACCCATGCTGGGTGAGAGAAATATCTTGGCAAAAGACAACTTTTCCCATTTTTTTATACAAAGTTGGCATTTGACCAAGATATTTATCTCACCCAGCATGGGTATATGTAAAATGACACCCCAAAACACATTCCTCAACTTCTCCTGAGTACGTAGATACCAGATGTGTGACACTTTTTTGCAGCCTAGGTGGGCAAAGGGGCCCACATTCCAAAGAGCACCTTTCGGATTTCACTGGTCATTTTTTACAGAATTTGATTTCAAACTCCTTACCACACATTTGGGCCCCTAGAAGGCCAGGGCAGTATAACTACCCCACAAGTGACCCCATTTTGGAAAGAAGAGACCCCAAGGTATTTCGTGATGGGCATAGTGAGTTCATAGAAGTTTTTATTTTTTGTCACAAGTTAGTGGAATATGAGACTTTGTAGGAAAAAAAATAAAATAAAAAAAAATCATCATTTTCCGCTAACTTGTGACAAAAAATAAAAAGTTCTATGAACTCACTATGCCCATCAGCGAATACCTTAGGGTGTGTACTTTCCGAAATGGGGTCATTTGTGGGGTGTTTGTACTGTCTGGGTATTGTAGAACCTCAGGAAACATGACAGGTGCTCAGAAAGTCAGAGCTGCTTCAAAAAGCGGAAATTCACATTTTTGTACCATAGTTTGTAAACGCTATAACTTTTACCCAAACCATTTTTTTTTTACCCAAACATTTTTTTTTATCAAAGACATGTAGAACTATAAATTTAGAGCAAAATTTCTATATGGATCTCGTTTTTTTTGCAAAATTTTACAACTGAAAGTGAAAAATGTCATTTTTTTGCAAAAAAATCGTTAAATTTCGATTAATAACAAAAAAAGTAAAAATGTCAGCAGCAATGAAATACCACCAAATGAAAGCTCTATTAGTGAGAAGAAAAGGAGGTAAAATTCATTTGGGTGGTAAGTTGCATGACCGAGCAATAAACGGTGAAAGTAGTGTAGTGCCGATTTGTAAAAAAGGGCCTGGTCTTTAGGGGGGTATAAACCTGTGGTCCTTAAGTGGTTAACAAAAGTTTTTATTAGCATTATTGCATTATTTGTACACAAACTGTTGCATGTCCTTGTAGAGTAGATTGGTTTTATAGGTCTTGAATTAGAAAAAGTTACGCTCACTTTATAAATGTGATTCTAGTTTGAAACAAAAAAAAGCATTCCTAAATCCACCAAAAAATTATCTATAGCATTTTTTAACAAGTTTAACCTTATGCTTTACAAGTACTAATATGAGTGCACCTAGACTTTGCTGTAAATTGTGCCCAATATGACTCACATTTGTGCAATACCTAATTTCTAGTTTTTGAAAAATGAACTACAAATAGCTCATCATGGGGTATAGTCTACAGGATTAGTAATTCTGCCTCGATATATCCATATAAAAATACCTGATAAAAAGACATACTGTATACATTGGAGAAAGTTAAATAGTCCAATCTTTCAAGCTTTATTCATAGTAATATAAATCATACTCTTGCCAAATCTATCTTGCTTCACTTGAGGCCCGTAGAGAAATTACATTTTCACAGACTAGAGAAAATGATTACGCAAAGTCACAATTCACAGAACTCACACAACCTACAATTTATACAAAATAAACTGATCAGATTTTCATAACTTTCATTTGGAGAGAACTGGCAGCACCCATAAATAATCAGATTTAGCCATCTGGTATGATTTTGAGATCAACATTTATAATGACAACATATGCATATGCTAGTAACTGGCAGCAGATTAACTCAATTATTGTTTAAAGGATATTTACATATTGATAAATAAAAGCATAGCAAAAGCATTTGACACTGTACCTCATAGACACCGGGGAGGGGGGAAGGGGGGATTTAGAATTCTAGGTGTATTTTATGTTAGTTTTTAGATTGAAGTTGCTATATGCCCCTGTGACAAATTTATGAAACTGGTGCACAGTAATGATACATTTGATGCAAGTGCAAGGTGGTGCAATGACCGACGACACGCACAGGGAGGAAAACAGGGAAAGCCCTGCCCAAGGGAGAGGGAAAGGTGGTGACCCCTAACTCACCTTGCGGCTGGCACCTGACTGCCCTGACGTCCCTAGACGGGTTCCTCACCCGTGCGGCGATCGCGTGCCTAAACCCTGGCTTTCCCTAATATGAGCCCTGGATAGTGAACAGGCCGGTGGGATCGCTAGTCCACACCACTATCACTAAGAGGGAAACACCAGGGAGAGGACAGACAAAACATACAAACACATACACCCAGGTGGGCGACCACAATAAACCAAAAAAGGTCCAACAGGGATCTGGAGGGTAGCGTACTGGACCAACTACCAGCGAACGCAGCAACACAGCTCCAGAAGGTCAGAATAGATGTCCAGGCAGGAAGCTCTATCTCTGGCAACCAGAGAAGTGTGAGAGAGAAATATAAGGAGGTCTGGGAGTGCTGGACAAGGAACAGCTGAGGAGAAGGAGCTACGGATCCCTGAGTGAGCCAAAAGGGTTTGCTAAGCAAACCCAGAAAGCTACCATAAGGAAAACAGCCCTATCTTAAATAGAGCGTGCAGCCAACCGCTGCGACTTCCTGACCCCGGGTATAACGGAGTCAGGCGTGGTCCTCGACACCCTCGTGACAGTACCCCCCTCTCTACGAGGGGCCTCCGGACACTCAGGACCAGGTCTCCCAGGATGAGAGGCATGAAAAACCCCGAACTAACCTGTCGGCGTTTACCTCAGACGCAGGAACCCACATTCTTTCCTCGGGACCGTAACCTCTCCAATGCACCAGATATTGAAGAGAGCGGCGGACCCGACGAGAATTAACAATTTTGGATATCTGAAATTCTAGGTTACCATCCACGATAACAGGAGGGGGTGGCAGCGGTGATGGTTCTAGAGGTGGAACATATTTTTTGAGTAACGACTTATGAAAAACATTATGAATTTTAAAAGTCTGAGGTAACTCCAGGCGAAAAGCCACGGGGTTGATGATGGCTACAATTTTGTAAGGGCCAATAAACCTAGGACCCAGTTTCCAAGAGGGAACCTTCAATTTAATATTCCTAGTAGACAACCACACATAGTCATTCACTCCTAGGTCCGGACCTGGCGACCGTCTCTTATCAGCCATGCATTTGTATTTACCTCCCATATTTTTCAAGTTAGCTTGCACCTTCTGCCATACCGATGAAAGAGATGACGAAAACCGTTCCTCTTCGGGAACCCCAGAAGACCCCCCCTCTTTGAAAGTACAGAATTGGGGATGAAAACCATATGCACCAAGAAATGGTGACTTGCCAGTGGATTCCTGACGACGATTATTTATGGCAAACTCAGCTAACGGTAAATATGATGACCACAACTCTTGGTTTTCAGACACAAAACATCTTAGATATGTCTCAAGGTTTTGGTTGGTACGCTCAGTCTGTCCATTCGACTGAGGATGGAAAGCAGAGGAAAAGGACAAGTGTACCCCCAAACGAGAACAAAAAGCTTTCCAAAACTTAGAAAATAAACTGGGTACCCCGATCCGAAACAACATCGGAGGGGACCCCGTGAAGCTTCACGATTTCACTGACGAATACCTGAGCAAGAGTCTTAGCATTAGGTAGTGCGGGTAACGCAATGAAGTGTACCATTTTGCTAAACCTGTCCACTACTACCAAAATAACTGTTTTACCCGCAGACAAAGGTAAGTCAGTGATAAAATCCATTGACAGATGTGTCCACGGTCTATTGGGAATGACGAGTGGTAATAGAGACCCTGCAGAACGTGTATGTGAAACTTTTGCGCCCGCACAGGTAGAACAAGAAGACACAAAATCCAATACATCCTGACGCAACCTTGGCCACCAAAAACGACGAGACAATAGTTCCAAGGTTGCTTTACTACCCGGGTGCCCAGCAAGTGCCGAATTATGATGTTCCTTTAAAAATTCGAAACGTAAGTTCAACGGTACAAACAATTTCTCTGAGGGGCAAGAGACCGGGGCGTCCCCCTGGGCCTCTAACACCTTCCCCTCCAAAACAGAGTGTACCGCAGAAACAACCACTCCTCTTTGAAGAATGGGTACCGGATCACTCACATTACCCCCTCCAGGGAAACAACGAGATAGTGCATCAGCCTTGGTGTTCTTTGCCCCAGGACGATAGGTAATCACAAAGTTAAACCTGGTAAAAAATAGCGACCACCTAGCCTGTCTAGGGGTGAGACGCTTAGCTGATTCGAGGTACAGAAGATTTTTGTGGTCCGTAATCACAGTGACGGGGTGGACTGCCCCCTCTAAGAAATGACGCCACTCCTCAAACGCAAGTTTAATAGCTAATAGTTCCCTATTGCCAATATCGTAGTTCTTTTCTGATGCAGATAGTTTTTTAGAAAAGAAAGCACAAGGACGCCATTTGCCAGGAGACGGACCCTGAGACAGCACCGCCCCCACTCCCACCTCTGACGCATCGACTTCAACAATAAAAGGCTGAGAGACATCAGGTTGGACCAATACAGGCGCTGAGGTAAACCTCTCTTTTAGAGAGGAAAAAGCAACTTTAGCGGCGTCAGACCATTTAGAAAAATCAGTCCCCTTCCTAGTCATGTCAGTAAGCGGTTTTACAATAAGTGAATAAATTTTAATGAATTTCCTATAGAAATTTGCGAAGCCCAAGAACCGTTGTAGTGCTTTGAGGTTCTCAGGAAGATCCCAATCTAAAATTGCCTGGACCTTCCTAGGATCCATACGGAAACCTGACGCAGATAAAAAATAACCCAGGAATTGTATCTCCTGAACGGCGAAGACACATTTTTCAATTTTAGCATATAATTCATTCGTCCGTAGGACCTGCAGTACTTGTCTGACATGCACCTCATGTGTTTTCAGATCGGACGAATAAATTAAAATATCATCTAGGTATATTACCACAAACCTGCCGATTAGATGACTAAAAATGTCATTAACGAAATGTTGAAAGACGGCAGGAGCATTGGTCAGACCGAAAGGCATAACTAGATTTTCATAATGCCCCTCAGGGGTGTTAAACGCTGTCTTCCACTCATCCCCCTCCTTAATACGAATCAGATTGTAGGCACCCCTAAGATCAAGTTTGGAGAACCACCTAGCACCCGCAATCTGATTAAACAGGTCAGGAATGAGAGGAAGAGGGTATGGGTCTCGGATGGTTATCTGATTTAATTCGCGAAAATCTAAGCAAGGACGCAGGCCCCCATCTTTCTTTTTAACGAAGAAAAACCCTGCAGCCACGGGTGAAGAAGAGGGTCTGATGTGTCCCTTAGCCAAGCTCTCGGAGATATAATCTTTCATGGCTTGTCTCTCTGGACCCAAAAGATTATATAACCTGGTCTTGGGTAATTTTGCGCCGGGAATAAGGTTAACCGGGCAATCATAAGGACGATGAGGTGGTAACTTCTGACAACCCTTTTCAGAAAAAAACATCCTCAAAGTCCGAAATAAATGTAGGTAGGGTAGTTATGGAGGCGACTAAGCAATTGCTATTTAAGCAATTTTCTCTGCACTGCTCACTCCACTCCAATATCTCCCCGGCCTGCCAATCCACCACTGGATTGTGCGCTACCAACCAGGGAAGACCCAGCACTACCGGAGTGGGAAGCCCCTCCAGAACATAACCTGAAAGCATCTCGTTATGGTGGTCCCCTACCCGAAGGTGTAAATTATGAACCATGTGCGTGAGGTTTCTCTGAGACAGGGGAGCAGAATAAATAGCGAATATGGGAATGGGTCTCTGTAAAGTACAGAGAGACAAACCCAAAGTGCGGGCAAAATGGGCATCTATCAAATTTACCCCTGCTCCACTGTCTAGAAAGAAAGAAATAGTCTCCGTCTTATCACCAAAAATAATAACCGCTGGCAACACAAATTGCGATGTACGTATGGAGGAAACGTATACCCCCCGGCTGACATCCTCCACACAGCCTGGGGTTAGTAGTTTTTCCGACGGTCTTTTGTTTCTGAGGAAAGAAGGACAGACATTAATGAAATGACCCCTCTCCCCACAAAAAAAACAAACCCCACGCCTACGGCGAGCCTCAGGAGGACGGACCTGACGAGTAGTTCCTCCTAGCTGCATAGGCTCGTCTAAGTCCGTACAGACTAACTGCTGCTTGGGAGGGGTTACCAATTGCTCCGGTTTTTTCAACCTGACCCTAAGGCGTCTATCTATTCGGATAGAAAGGGACATAACCGCATCAAGGGAAAAGGGGGTCTCATATAATGCAAGCGCATCCTTAACCCTTTCGGATAACCCAGAGCAGAACTGACTCCTGAGAGCCGGGTCGTTCCATTGGGTATCCGTAGCCCACCTACGGAATTCAGAGCAATACTCCTCTACCGGCCGCTCTCCTTGTAAGAGTCTCCGTAATCTTGATTCAGCCAGGGCGACTCGGTCAGGGTCATCATATATGAGACCCAAGGCCCCAAAAAACTCATCCACTGACCGAAGAGCCTGGGAATCAGTAGGTAAAGAGAACGCCCAGGACTGCGGATCCCCCTGCAGCAGGGAAATAACAACCCCCACCCGCTGATCTTCATTACCAGAGGAGTAAGGGCGCAGTTTAAAATATAACTTACAGGCCTCACGGAATGTCAAAACTTGTCCCTTCCCCCAGAAAATCTGTCAGGGAGAGGGACCTTGGGTTCCGCAACAACCTGGTTACCAGTAGCAACCGCTGGGCTTGCAGTCAGTTGTAATTGCTGCTGTTGCTGGAGGACCGACGCCTTCAATCCTACCACCTCCAAAGACAAGCCATGAAATTGTTTGGACAGAGCAGCAATTTGATCCATACTGGATTCTAAGTAGGTAAAAAAAATTTTTTATTTTTTTTATTTTTATTTTTTACCTACACAAAATAATGGCCAGAGATAATGTAATGACCGACGACACGCACATGGAGGAAAACAGGGAAAGCCCTGCCCAAGGGAGAGGGAAAGGTGGTGTCCCCTAACTCACCTTGCGGCTGGCACCTGACTGCCCTGACGTCCCTAGACGGGTTCCTCACCCGTGCGGCGATCGCGTGCCTAAACCCTGGCTTTCCCTAATATGAGCCCTGGATAGTGAACAGGCCGGTGGGATCGCTAGTCCACACCACTATCACTAAGAGGGAAACACCAGGGAGAGGACAGACAAAACATACAAACACATACACCCAGGTGGGCGACCACAATAAACCAAAAAAGGTCCAACAGGGATCTGGAGGGTAGCGTACTGGACCAACTACCAGCGAACGCAGCAACACAGCTCCAGAAGGTCAGAAAAGATGTCCAGGCAGGAAGCTCTATCTCTGGCAACCAGAGAAGTGTGAGAGAGAAATATAAGGAGGTCTGGGAGTGCTGGACAAGGAACAGCTGAGGAGAAGGAGCTACGGATCCCTGAGTGAGCCAAAAGGGTTTGCTAAGCAAACCCAGAAAGCTACCATAAGGAAAACAGCCCTATCTTAAATAGAGCGTGCAGCCAACCGCTGCGACTTCCTGACCCCGGGTATAACGGAGTCAGGCGTGGTCCTCGACACCCTCGTGACAGGTGGTTGCACCTATTTCACTAAAAGTATACCTATACCTTTAGCTTAAGACCATGTCCAGATATTTGTGGTAAATGATTCCTACTCTGAATAGTCATCAGTTATGATTGGTGTCCCCAATGGTTAAGTGTTGGGTCCAGTATTATTCAGCATATTTATTAACCATATACTAATGTAGCAAGCATTAATTTGTTAAAGAAGCACTCCATTTTTTTAAATAATATATTACTTACTCATTACCAGTATTCTAGCAGTGTAATTGTTACACCCTAACTCAGTTCCATCCATATAGTTTGAAACTTTCCATTATGGGAACCAGGTCATATGAGCTCAAGTCCAACCAGCAGTCCATAGCTAGCTCCAATGTGTAAACAGGAACTCAGTCTCTCCTGTGTGGCCGACTTCCTGTGAACTAAAGGATGACAATCATCATCACCTATGAAATCTTTCCTAACAGTTTTCAGGCCGCTCCCCTCTCTACACTCCATTTATATATCTTCCACTATAAAGATATAATGTCTCCTCTATCTTAAGGACCAGAAGTGCAGATATATAGGATATATAGCAGGTAAGTATATGTAGTGATTAGCTGTAGTTATATAAATCTTGTGACATTGCCCACCTTTGCCATCTGTGTGTGCTGACTCTCCAGTGTAGTTCTATGGGATGTAGCTTCACACTGGTCTCCCAGCCTCCTACATGAAAGAGCTGACAGGGGAGAGAGAAATGACAGGGCAGAGAGGCTGAAGCAGAATTACACAAGAAATCATGAAAAACCCTGCAGTGTAAGGGGAAAGCATGCTGTGTCACCGATCTGATGGCTCTCTTTAGAGGGCTCAGAGCAGTGCAGTGTGATGAGACTCACCCCCCACCCCTCTGTCTGTGCAAAGATAGGAATGAAGGGAAATGTAGGATTATTTAGGAAAAGTATATCTAAGGGGAAGAAGAAATCAAGATGGTTGATAATCCACATATTGCACATCAAATAAAACAGGTATACACAAGGCATACAGAGTCTTATTCTTTATTAATGGTCTATCATGCACTGTATAGGCAAATAAAAAAAATCTCAGAGTGCTTCTTTAACATAGCAAACCATTCTAATACACATACTATTAGAACAGTGCACTATGTTAATAGTGCAGTACATCATCTGTCACTTTAATGCATGCTTCATCTGTAGAAGATAGGATTGCAGCACTGTTTGTAATTTTTGCAGATAACACCAAGCTACTGTATGTTCTAAAGTTAAAAAAAAATAGAATCACTAGGTTAGCTCACCAATTTAAGCACTTTTAGTCAAAATCCAGGGTGCAAGTAGAAGACTCCTGAGTTGGCAAATGTAAGCATAGTAATAATCCAAATGAAAGGTGGCACTCTATTAAAGACATAGAAAATCTGTTATAATATCTCTTTCTAGATTTAAAAATACATTTTCTTTTCTATGCTCTTAATGGAGTGCTGAAGGAGCATCTTTTGTTCGGATTAGGTACTAAAGTGCAGGCTATGGAAGATGTTTAGAAATTACAAACTAACTTGCACACACTGGGGTAGATTTACTAATAAAAGTGCACCAGAATTCTCCCTCAAATTGGTCCAGACTTTAATCAGCCACATTTACTAAGCATCTTACATACTTTTGGAGCCTTGCTAGACAAGTGGGCATTGCTTAGTGGGAAAAGGGTGTGGTTTAGGGAGAATGGCAGCATCACACTGGAAGCACTGATTGCATAGGTTCGACTGTAGAAACACTCCCCAACTGCCAATATCCTGTTGCAGTTTCATTCACTTCTAGAAGCCATAACTGAGAAAGAGAACAACATAAAGTTATGTATGAAAAGATGCTCCAGAATTGTTGTTACATGAAGCATGAAAGGATTTACTAAAAACAGACATGTCAGGAGAGGGACCCTCTTTAAAAGGTCATAGAGTTTTTATAAAATTATTGATGTGTCACAGAGACATATCAAAGGTTTTGATTGGTGGGGATCAGAGTACTGGGAACCCCAACAATCACTAGAACTAGGAGAGAGATGCACTCACAAATCATGTTCTCTCTCCTCTCTACAGGAGAGGAAGCGAGGTGGACTCAATAGAATGTCTATTGACAGTCTCGAATCCATCCCCTGCAGGACAGAGAGAGTGAAACCCTTCTCACTCCGCATCCTAGTGACCAGTGGTGGTTTCAGCACTCAAACCCCTACTAATCAAAACCTTTGATATGTCACTTTGACATATCAAAAGTTTTATGACCTTTTAAACAAGGTAGAACATTCAGGTAACAGAATTGCTTTGTTAAATTATTCCATGTCAGAATGGTAATTTACTTCATTTTACACCAGGTGTCATGGAACTTACTTCGCCCACTCAGATCTGTTAAATCTAACACAACTAAAGTTGAGCCTCTAGATAACTATATGAACAATGCAAGCATTCCCTGCATGGAGAATGATGATAAAATTCAACGTTCAACTTCTTTCCAATTCAATAATGTAAACAACAAAGAACATCTAATTACTTCCAAGTCAAGACAAAAAGATGACACATTAAAATAACAAACTGGTAACATTGCTGGAAATGTTCTGCAGCGTAACTTGGTATATTCCTCATATAAAAATTCTTCATGCATCATCACCCCTTTTTCTGTCACCACTTAAATTGCAATAAATGACTACATAGAATAATATCTCAGAACATGCTAGATCAAATAAACCAAGATTTCACTAAAATTTTGAAGAAAAAGACTTTAGCTTTACCACCCTTAAAATCCCTTTGACTCCTGAATCTCCAACAAACTACAACTTCTAAAAAACAATCACTAGTATGGTATAGTCAATGGAAAATCTTTTTCTACATTTCTTAATTATCTTTAAAAGGGGTTATCCCATAATTAATGTAAAAAACGAAATAAATACATCAGAAACGACATGACAATCTCTAACAAATCAAAAATCAGCCCTGTACCTGACATAGGTCCAGAAATTCCCCATTCATTACTACATTTGCTCTGCTAGATTTTTGTTCTAAATGGCATCTCAGGAGGCATGTCCTTTCTCAGGGGATAAGTCTTTTCTGTTGCAGATTTCTCCCTATTAGAGATGGCCTTGCGGTTCGCCCAGCGGTCGGTTCGCGGCAAACTTAGCGTTTTCGCGATTCGCCGAACATGCGAACATATGGCGATATTTGCGCCCACCATATTCTTTTACATTGTGAAGAACTTTGACCCATGATACATCCATCAGGTGGTACAGGACAGCCAATTGAAAAGTTTCAGCACATGGACATACCCCCTACCTAATAAATAGACCTGATCTGGCTGCCATTTTACATTCAGTGTTTTGCCAGTGTAGGGAGAGATTGCTGTGTGGAGCAGGGACAGACTGTTAGGGACACAAATCGCTAGCTAATAGGTCCACAAAAGTCCTTTTAAGGACTCATAATAGTGTATTTGGGTACTGCGGCATTTCTTTGCTGTTTTGCTGCGTTCCCTCTGCTACACACAGTGACAAACGGTACTGGAAAAAAATATTATAACTGGTGTGATATACCAGTTGCCCCCCAAAATGACAGATTGAAGGGTGGTGTTATATACCAATATACTTTCATAATAGTGTATTTGGGTACTGCAGCATTTGTTTGCTGTTTTGCTGCGTTCCCTCTGCTACACACAGTGACAAACGGTACTGGAAAAAAATTATTATAACTGGTGTGATATACCAGTCGTCCCCCAAAACGACAAATTGAAGCGGCGTGTTATATACCAATATACTTTCATAATAGTGTATTTGGGTACTGCAGCATTTGTTTGCTGTTTTGCTGCGTTCCTTCTGCTACACACAGTGACAAACGGTACTGGAAAAAAATTATTATAACGGGTGTGATATACCAGTCGCCCCCCCAAAACGACTGATTGAAGCGGGGTGTTATATGCCTTCTTCCACAAACACTGTGCTTCTCTAGAGTTTTTTGTCACAGGATCATTTAAAAAATGACAGGCAGAGGAAGAGGCAGGCCCTTCCGCAGGTGTGGTAGGGGTCAGGCAGGAGCACCAGGACGGAGCCTTAGTGGAAAGTTGCAGAAGGTGCGGATCAGGAAGAGGAGGTAGCAACGGCCGCCACTCAGCAGTCTTACGACAGTACACAGATCAGCCCAAGGAGGTTGGTCCCCGCTGTTGCTGCCTACTCCAAGATCTCTAATGTTAGTGGTTGGGAAGGTGACATCGATGATGACGTGTCTATGGACGTCACGTGGGTGCCCACAACAGAGGAAGAGGAAGGGAGTTCAGAGGGAGAGATGGACCAGCAGATAGGGAGGAGAAGCAGGCAGAACTTACATTGCACAGGAGGCAAAAAGCAGACTGTTAATGTAACAGGAGCGAGCCCATCTACTATGCACAGTCACATCTGGCGCTCCCAAGACGCTGGCACATGGGTCCGCAGTGTGGGCTTTTTTTAACGTGTTCGCTGCTGACAATAGTGTTGCCATCTGCAGCCTTTGCTGTCAACGCATAAGTTGCGGTAAGCCCAACACTCACCTAGGGACGACCGCCTTAAGAAGGCACCTGGCCTCCCATCACCGAGCCCTATAGGAGCAACGCCGTCAGAACCCACAAAGCCACACTCCAGTCGCTCATCGTCCAGCCTCCTGTCCTTCTCCTCTCTCCTCCCAATTGTCCTCCACTTCACCTTCCATTGTGCTGTCATCACATTTATCTGGCAAAAGGCAGGTTTCCGTGGCCCAAATGTTCGAGCGTAAAAAGATGATGACGCTGGATAACCCTCTTGCCCAACTGTTGACCTCTGGCTTGTCGGAACTGCTAGCCCGCCAACTACTGCCATATAAACTGGTGGACTCGGAGGCCTTTAGAAAATTTGTGGCCATTGGAACACCGCAATGGAAGGTCCCAGGAAGGAAATATTTCTCCCAGATGGGCATCCCAGAGCTATATGGCCACGTTCAGTGGCAAGTAAATGTATCTCTGGCACACAGTGTCGGTACCAAGATACATCTGACCACAGACACGTGGTCTAGCAAACACGGGCAGGGAAGGTACGTAACTTTTACTGCCCACTGGGTGAACCTTCTGACGGCCGTCAAGCCTGTAACCCATGGAACCCGTGTGGATTTGGTGCATGCCTTCCTCTTCTTCTCCTCCTCCTACTACATCCATTATCCATCTACATCCATACATCCATCCTTTGCCATGCTGTGCTGCGTCTGTTGTGCCTGTAAGCCAAGAGCCACACCGGTCCTGCACTCCTTTCAGCTTTGCGCTCACAGGCAGATTCAGTGGCTGACCCAGCTAAATTTGACAGTTGGAAAAGTGGTGTGCAACAACGTTGCCAATCTGCTGAGTGCGCTGAAACAGGGCAAAATGACACACGTGCCGTGCATGGCACACGTCCTGAACTTAGTCGTGCAGCGATTCGTTGTCAAATACCCCGGGGTCCAGGACGTCTTGTGGCAGGCCAGGAAAATCTCTGGCCATTTCAGAAGATCTTACACGGCCATGGCTCACCTTGCTGACATTCAGCGGCGACACAACCTGCCCGTCAGATGTCTGCAACTCCACCTTGTATATGCTTGATAGGCTGCTCCAGCAGAAACGTGCAGTTAATGACTACCTGTACGAATTCTGCGGCAGGACAGGTTCTGGGGAGCTTGTTTTTATTCTACCACGCCAGTGGCTGCTCATGCGCAATGCATGCAGACTTCTGCAGCCATTTGATGAGATCACCAATCTGGTCAGTCACAGCCAGGGCGCCATCAGTGACCTCTTACCTTACGCCTTCTTTCTGGAGCGTGCATTGCGTTGTGTCATTGATCAAGCCATCGAGGAGCAGGAAGATACGGAAGTCGCACTGCTGGATGAATTCCTAAGGGGGCTACTCCATCTGAGACAAGTCAACAACAGGAGTCTGAAGAGGATTCAGAGGAGGATGGTGCCGGGGCGGATGAGGAGGAGCAAGAAGAGCATGCTTTAAACCTTTTTGGGATCCCTGGTGTTGTCCGTGGTTGGGGGGAGGAGAACGAGGATGACATTATCAATCTATCCACATAATTGCTGTCAACAGTGTAATCTGTGAATTGTGTGATCTGCGCTTCAATACATTGTGTGTTTGTCAGGCCTAGATATATGGAAAAAATGTAAAATACAGAAAACGATTTTTCTCCCATAATCTATCCACATTTTTGCTGTCAACGGTGTAATCCATCAATTGTGTGATCTGTGCTTTAATACATTGTGTGGTTGTCAGGCCTAGATATAGGGAAAAATATAAATATAAACGACATCAGAAAACAGTTTCTGTACCACAGATTCCAATAATCTGGGCCTAAAATAGTGTCCATATTCTGTGGTGTTCTGTGACATATACAGTACGCCATCCGAAAACTGTTTATTTAGGGCAAATTCCAAAAATCTGGGACTAATATAGTGTCCATATTCTGTGTGCTTCTGTGACATATACTGTCCTGCATCAGAAAACTATGTCTTTAGCGGACTGTAAAAAAAAAGCACCACATTTAGTGACAAAACCATTAATATGAAGAAGGAGAGCACTAAGGGACCGGGAAGTGGGCGTGATGCTGATGGTGCACGCAGAGGTCGTGGTCCTGGGAGCAATGAAACTGTGCCTGCTGCCAGTGCACCAGAAAATAAAAAAAAGTCGGACCAGTGTGAACAGTTGCTTGGATTGCTGAAGATAATGCTTCCAGTCGGTTAAGCACCACCCTCTCTTTCGCCAAGTCCAGTCTCTGTAGCCAAGAGTCTGGTCAACTGAATCCTCTCTCCGATCATCATTCCTCCTACCATGGAGAGGATTACCAAACGAGTAATCCCACACTCAGATATTCCGAGAAGCTCTATCCAGCGCCACTATTACATTTGGCCCTCACGCCCAGCACGCTTGAAGAGGGACCTGAGATATTGTGCACTGATTGCCGACCTCTTGAGCCTTCATAGTCTCAAGAAGATGACGGTGGTGAACGGTAATCGTTAATTTCTAACGATAATTTGTTTTCCCTTAGTCCTAACAGCAGCACAGATGGGGGTTAACTGCCCCTGTGGACTGGTAGGACCGGCGGAATTTTTAATGAGCCCAAGAACCAATAAACGATCTTCGGCTCCCTGAAAGGGAGGAGATCACCCCCCAGCCCACCGTGTTTTTAACAAGCAAAATGTATTTAGGGTGGGATATTTGTGTGCTGCTGTTAGGACTAAGGGAAAACAAATTATCGTTAGAAATTAACGATTCCCTTACGTCCTACCAGCAGCACAGATGGGGAGATAGCAAGAAGAATCCCCTAGGGAGGGTCCTCATGCCTGGCAGAACTAAGAACTGTCTGCCCAAAAGCCGAAAACTCTGCCACCCTAGCATCTATCCTATAATGGGAGATGAAGGTTGACTCAGAGCTCCAGGAGGCCGCCTTACAGATCAACTCTAAGGGGAGAAGTCTTCTCTCCGCAACAGAGGTGGAGACAGCCCTAGTAGAATGGGCTCTCACAAACTCCGGAGGATCTAGGGATTGGGAGACGAAAGCCTCCCTAATGGCCTCCTTGATCCAGCGACTAATGGTAGCTTTAGACGCTTTACGGCCTTTAGACTTACCGGCAAACAGGATGAGGAGATTCTCATCTATCCTGAACTCTCTGGATCTATCCAGATAGAACTGGAGGCACCTTGAAATATCCAGCGGGTCTCTTGCTGGAGTATCAGAGGAGGAGGCTGAAAATAAAACTGGTAAAGAGATTACCTGGTTGATATTTTGGAAGGTAGGCACCTTAGGCCTGAAGTAGGGTAAAAACTTCAGGAGTACTCTGTCCTGTAGGAAGATAATATAAGGGTGAATTGCAGAGAAGGCCTGCAATTCAGAGATTCTTTTGGCTGAAGCTACAGCCAGAAGAAAAACCATCTTTAAAGTAAAAAATCTGAATTCCACCTCCTCCAAAGGATCGAAGGGGGGAGATGCTAGCCCCCTGAGCACTACTGAAAGATCCCACTGGGGGATAGGTTTCAGTATAGTAGGCTTTAGTCTTTCAGCTCCCTTCAGGAAGCGTTTGATGAGTGGGTCCCGAGAATGTGGCCTGTTGAGACAGGCCGAGATGGCACAAATCTGTACCTTCAAGGTAGCTGGAGAAAGGCCTTTATCTAATTCATCTTAAAGGAATTGTAGTATCGCAGGAAGGGGCGGATCTGCGGACGCCACCTGTTTGGAATCACACCATGCCACGAAGATTCTCATGATCCTGGAGTAGGCCTTCTTTGTAGACTCTGCTCTGGAATGCGACAAAGTTCTCAGGACCGACTCGGAAAGCCCTTCTGTGTTGGGAAGGGACTGATCAACCTACAGGCTGTCAGGTTGAACCTGTGCAGATCTGGGCAGAGGTGAGTGTCCCACGACACCAGGGTCTGCTCCGGGGGGAGTCTCCAGTATTGTCCCCGACTCATCTAAATGAGCTGGGTAAACCAGGATCTCCTGGGCCAGAACGGTATGATGGCTATTACCGAGGCCTGATCCTGACGGATTTTCATCAATACCCTCGGTATCATAAAAAATGGAGGGAAGATGTAAGCCAGCCTGAACCTCCACGGTATCGACAAAGCATCTATCGCCAGGGGGTTGTCTTCCCTGTACAGGGAACAGAACCTCAGCACCTTGGCGTTGAACCTGGTTGCCATGAGATCCACCTCTGGCATACCCCATCTGTAAACTAACTGCCTGAAGATCTCCGGATGCAGAGACCACTCCATGGTCGTTAATCCTCGACTTAAGCGGTCCGCTATCATATTGAGGGAACCTCGAATATGAGTGGCAGATAGATGGGAAAGGTTCGTCTCTGCCCACCGAAGAATTACCCCGATCTCTGACAGAAGGGGCAATGATCTTGTGCCTCCCTGCTTGTTTATATAGAGAACCGCATCCATATTGTCTGACTGGACTTTCACTGCTTTGCCCCGGATCTGAGGGGCGAAGTGAAGGAGGGCTAGCCGGATAGCTCGCATCTCGCGAAGATTGGAAGAAAGATGCCGCTCCAGAGGAGATCAAGATCCCTGTACTGGAGATCCGTCCAGGTGAGCGCCCCAGCCTACAAGGGACGCGTCTGTAGTCAATATGACCCAAGCTGGTTGGGTCATAGACTTCCCTGCTGGTAGCTGAAACCACCATCTGAGGGAATTCCGGGTTTGACTGGACAGGGAGCACAGGGAATCTAGCCCCGCAGGGCTGCCGTTCCATAAGTGTAAGACCTCCGACTGAAGGGGACAGAGGTGCCATAATGCCCAAGGGACTGCGTCCGCAGCCGCTGACATGAGCCCCAGCATCTTCATGAGAGACCGGATAGAGACTCGACGAGGGACAAAAAGGACTCTTGCTAGGTCCTGGATCCACGCTCTCCTTTCTAGAGTCAACCGGAGGGACATCTCCACAGAGTCGACCACGAATCCTAAATAATGGATTGAAGTCGATGGGCTCACATTCGACTTCTGCCAGTTGATAATCCAGCCCAGGCGGAGGAGAAAGGAGATTGCGATCTGAAGATGGTGGGTAAGAACCGGAACTGAAGAGGCTATGAAGAGCCAATCGTCCAGATAAGGGATAATAGTCAGTCCTTGAAGTCTGAAAGCTGCCACCACCGACACCACCACTTTGGTGAAGATAAGGGGGGCGGAAGAGATTCCAAAGGGAAGCGCGGTGAACTGAAAGTGCCTGCGAACCCCTAACATCTGGACCTCGATCCTGAGGAATTTCCGGGAGGCGGAATGGATCGGGATGTGAAGATACGCATCCTTGAGGTCCAGAGTAGCCATGACATCCCCAGGGTTGAGGATATGGCTGACTGACCTTATGGTTTCCATCAGAAACCTGGTTTTCCTTATAAATCGATTGAGATATCTCAAGTCGATGATCATCCGGAGATCTCCCGTCTTCTTGGGAACCAGGAACACTGGAGAATAAATCCCTAGGCCTTTCTCCTCTGCCGGCACCTCCTCTAGGGCTCCCTTGGAGATATAGTCCTGAATATAAGATTCTAGGATCTTTTGTTTGGCAGACCCAAAGTTTCGCGTGGCGATGAATCTCTCTGGGGGAGGGAGATAAGATCTACCCGGTACCCGGCAGAAACTATGTCCTGAACCCAGGGGTCTGCGATCAACTGGGCCCAAGGGTCTTTGAAATGGGAGAGACGGCCCCCCACGGGAATCTGGGGGAGGGGTACGGGAAAGTCTAGAGGAGATACTGCAGGGGCAGCAGGGCTTATCCAAGAGCCTCGAGGATCCAAGGCCCCCCCCAATCTCTGCGCCTAGCCTGCTGCCCTGGACGGCCTCCGCCTTTCTTCTCTTGTCTGGGGCGTCCCCGAAAGGGCTGCTGGGGGAGACTCTTCCCTTTCTTGTCGGAGAGTCCCTCCATTATCCTGTCCAATTCGGACCCGAACAGCCTATCCGGCTCGAAGGGGAGCCCACAAAGATTAAATTTGGACGCATTGTCCGTGATCCATGGCTTCAGCCAAAGTGGTCTGCGGGCAGCTGAAACTAGGGCCATAGTTTTGGCGGCCAGCTTCAGCTGCATCTGGGTGGAATCGACCAGGAAATCCATCGCCAGATTGGCTGATTTGGAGGCTGCCAAGATGTCGTCTCTCGAAACGCTCTGGTCCACGTCCGTCTGGATCTGGTTGAGCTTGGAGCGTAGAAAGGAGGCTACTTCAGTGGCCGCAATTGAAGTTGATGCGGAGGCAGCAGCCGCCGCGTAACCCCTTCTGAGGGTGCACTCTGCCCTCCGGTCTAGAGGGTCCTGCAGACTAGACCCATCATCTGCAGGGACCAGAGTGCGCCTGGACAACTTGGCTATAGCCATGTCCACCTTGGGAACGGAACCACACAATTCCACCAACGGTTTAGCCATCGGGTACATGAGCTTAAATTTCCTGGTGAGGACTGGGCCTTTCTCAGGCTTTCTCTACTCTGTACGCATTACAGAGAGAAGGGTCTCATCCGCTCTAAAGACACGCTGTGTCCATCCGGCGGGATCGGAGGACTCCCCTATGTCAACATCCTGGTCCCCCGACCTGATGGACTTCAGCAACTTCTGCGTTTTCTCTGGAGGAAAAAAACAAGAAGTTAATTCTTCCTCCTCAGAAGAAGACCCCACGGAACAGGGGGTAGGTCTCTCGACCGGTGCAACCACTTCCATGGGAGTCTGAGAGGATCCTGGTAGCCTCTCATTAAGCAGACGCACCACCCCCTTAATGGAATCATCCATGTAGGTCTTTGTCCACTGGAACATTTCTTGCATCGTGGGTTCCGTGGATGCCTGTGTGCGACAACTCTCACACCTGGAGTAAGGACAGTTTTCGTCTAGAGGTGTGTTACAATCGTAACAGGCCAAATTCTTACTCTTGGCCCAGACTTCCGCTGATCCGAATCCTTAGGGGAAGCCATAATTCTGTAAAAAAGAATAAACAGGTCATAACACCTACAAACACCAGGAGGAGGTGATACAAGACCATATGGGCGCCCACCAGCACTGAAGAAAATAGAGCTGTGGAAGAAGAAGAACAACCCAAGCCAAGCAATATAGTAGTAGAATAACACTATAATATATCAAGGCACAGGGAACTCTGGAGCTAGCTTGTGAAAGCGATGCAACCAGAGCACTGAATGACAGGCTCTGGGCGCTTAAAAGGAGGAAGCCCTGCCCACTGGGCGGGCCCTCGATCGAGACCAGCCCAGAGAGGTAATAGAGCCTATACTGGCTCAGCTTGACCCTATGTGTCTCCCCTAAGCTATCCTGGAGTTCAGGATGTCCATAAGGAGACAGATTAAATAAAGCGGTGAGGTTTAGAAACCTCACCGCATCGATACGGAAAACCGGAAGTGACGTAGCGCACCTGGTGCGCGTCACTTCCGACGGTACCCTAGAGAAAAAAATAGCCGCAATAAGGCCTATAATAAAGGCAATAAGAGCAAAAAAAGGGCGATCCTAGATTAAGGAAAGAAAGAGCCCCTAAGCACTCTTCAGCTCCCTGAGGGGGAGCGACACGCCAGTCCACCTGTCCAAAGGACAGAAAAAAACACGGTGGGCTGGGGGGTGATCTCCTCCCTTTCAGGGAGCCGAAGATCGTTTATTGGTTCTTGGGCTCATTAAAAATTCCGCCGGTCCTACCAGTCCACAGGGGCAGTTAACCCCCATCTGTGCTGCTGGTAGGACGTAAGGGAATCATTTGTTCACGAGGTGGATGATGATGAGACACAGTTACCAATCACTGAGTTGTGGTTAGGTCAAGTCAGGAGGATGAGCAGAGTCAGGAAGTGGAGGTGGTTGACGATGAGGTCACTGACCCAACATGGGAAGGTGAAAAGCCGCAACGGGCTGGAAGAAGCAGTGGGGTTGCAAAAGGGAGAAATTGGCCCACACCAAACAGGCCAGCAACTGTTACATGAGCACCCCCATGCGTAAATCTACCTTGCCAAGGGGTAGGTGTTCCGCAGTATGGCGCTTTTTTGATGAAAGTGCAGATGACAAAAGAGTGGTAGTTTGCAACCTGTGCCTTACTATAATGAGCCAGGGCGTAAACACTAGCAACATCACCACTACCAGCATGATCCAACACATGGCATCCAACCCCCACTTCTCCTCCTCCGCCGCATCCTCCTCCACTTCCACCTCCAGCAGCAATCAGCCATCAGTCGCTAGCTGGAAGCAGTGTAGCACTGCTGTGGGTAAGCGTCAACAGGCCGTGCGGAAGTTAATCTGTTTATGGGACAAACAGTACACCGCTGCAGAGCTGTGGCAGGGTTTAAGGGACCAAACCAAGCTGTGGCTCTCGCCACTCAACCTACAACCAGGCATGGTTGTGTCTGACAATGGCCGTAACTTAGTGGCGGCTTTGGAGCTCAGCAACCTGACACACATCGCATGCCTAGCCCACGTCTAGAGTTGAGCGGACACCTGGATGTTCGGGTTCGACGAGATCGGCCGAACTTCGGAAAAAAGTTCGAGTTGGGACCCGAACTTGACCCCGAACCCGAACCCCATTGAAGTCAATGGGGACCCGAACTTTTGAGCACTAAAATGTCATGGAAAGGGCTAGAGGGCTGCAAATGTCGTCAAAATGTGGTTAAGAGCATGGCAAGTGCTCCTCAAACAAATGTGGATAGGGAAATGACTTAAAATAACATAAAATACGTAAAAATAAAAAATAATAATCTTGATCTAGGAGGACCAGGTCCATATGGAGTAGGAGGTTGAGAAGGTGGTGAATGTGGCGGTGTATGTGGAAGTGGCGGTGGAGGAGGTAGCCTACACTGCTTTTTGGTTTAAAATGTATTTTTATTTTTTTAAATTAGGGTACACCACAAAACATTGGGAAATATAATCCTCCAGTCGTGCTAAACACACGTTCAGACAATACACCGGCTGCAGGGCAGGCCAGCACCTCCAAGGCGTAAAGGTCAAGCTCAGGCCATGTGCCCAATTTGGAGACCCAGAAGTTGCAGGGGCTGACCCTTGTCAGTTAGTTCGTGTAGGTGTGTGCATACTTACTGCCCCACCATGTCGCACGTCCCCGTGATGTTCACGATCCAATTTGATACCTGCTCTATCAACTTTCGATGTTCTTTTATCCGCCTACCATGGTGATCACGGGTGGCGGGAAATCAGAGTTCCAGGCCAGAGAGGGAGCGTGAGAAAAAGAGACCAAATTTAAGGGAGATAAATTTATTAAAAATTTTTGGGATCAAGCAGAAATGTGGGAGGTGCAAATGTGGGACAAATTACAGAAGCCCAAATATGGGCCAAAAGAGTCAAGCGTAATTGTGGGAGAAGCTATTGAGGCGCAAATGTTGTCCAAAAGAGTATAGCGGAAATGTGGGACAAAGTATTGAAGCTTAAATGTGGTACAACTTGTTTAAGTTTAAGTATTGAATCAAAGGAGGTGGCGCGCATCAATTAACCACCTCCGGACCGCCTAACGCACGGATGCGTCCGGAAGGTGGTTGATTCATTCCTCCTGGACGCATCCGTGCGTCATCTCGCGAGACGCGAGATTTCGGTCAGAGCCGGCCCGCGCATGCGCATCGCGGGCCGGCAAAAGTTAAAGGAGTATTTCGTCAGCAACCTGCCAGCCAATGATCGTGGCTGGCAGGTTGCTGATTTTTAAAAAATCGAATCACAAGCCAGATAACAGACCATATTAGTAAATATGATCTGTTATATGGCTTGTCTGCTCCTCTGCTGGTCCTTTTCGTCGGTTGGATCCAGCAGAGGAGCAGGCTTCACAGTGAGTAGCACCAACACTACACTTTAGCCCCAGATCACCCCCTGCACCCCAAATAACCCTTTGATCACCCCTTTGATTGCCCCTGTCAATCACTAGTGAAAGGAAAAAAGTGATCAGTGTAAACTGTCACTTTTTTTTTTCACTGGTATTGACTGTTAGGTTTTAGGGATAGTTTAGGTCCCTTGGTTAGGTAGTTTAGGGATCAGTTAGCGCCCAGCCCACCGCACCGCAGTCCCTTATTCGCTGATTAGCGTATCGCTAATCAGCATTTGTACTTTTATAGTATCTGTAAGTGATCAAAACTGATCACGGTCAGATCTATAATAGTATTAGTGTCACTTTAGTTCGCCCTCCACCCAAAACGCAGTGTTTGCTCGATCAGGCCTGATCGGTCGCCCACACGTGCGTTCACCCACGCCCGCCCCACCGCAGTGACAAAAAATTATTATTTTTTGATCACTGCACATTCACTTTACACGCGCTGCGGCGATAAAAAAAAATCAGTTTTGATATTTTTTATCAACCGCAGCGGCCTCCGGTACTTCGCTAGCCTCCCATTTGTAAGACAGGCTTGCTTTTTTTCTTGGGTAGTCTCAGGGAATACCCCTAAATTTAGTTGCCCAAATGTCAAACAGGGGGTATTCTTCTGAAGAGGCCTACAGGATTCTGACCCAGTCAGATGAGGAATGGGAACCCTCATCTGATGAATCTAGCGGGTCAGAATATGAACCTGTAGAAAGCAGTGGCTCTCTGACCCAAAGTTCGGACGAGGAGGCTGAGGTCCCTGATAGCACCAGGCGTACCCGGCCCCGTGTCGCTAGACCACAGGTTGCGCAGGATCCGCTTCAAGAGCAGCAGAGTGGGGCTGGCGCTGTCAGATTACGTGGTGAGGCATACACCAGCAGCGCAGCCCTTCCTGGACCTAGTACCAGCACTGCCGTACAACATGGTGAAGTAGCGAGCACCAGAAGGGCAGTTGAAGCTGGTACGGTGCAGTAGTTACCCCGTCGCAGCCACCGCAAAGACGGGCCCGTAGAGCCCCTAGAATCCCTGAGGTGCTGGCAAACCCTGATTGGCAGTCCCCAACTTCAGCCGCACCTGTAGTTCCCCCTTTCACCGCCCAGTCTGGAGTTCGGGTTGAGACAGCTCAGATCGGTTCGGCCCTGGGATTTTTTGAGCTGTTCTTGACTGCGGAGCTCTTAGACTTAGTTGTGGCAGAAACAAATCGGTATGCCACACAATTTATAACCGCCAACCCGGGAATCTTTTAAGCCCAGCCTTTCCGGTGGAAACCAGTCCAAGTTTCCGAAATTAAAATTTTTCTGGGCCTTCTCCTGAACATGGGTCTAACTAAAAAGCATGAATTGCGGTCATATTGGTCCACGAACCCAATTCATCACATGCCCATGTTCTCTGCTGCTATGTCCAGGACACGATTTGAGACCATCCTGCGTTTCCTGCACTTTAGCGACAACACCACCTCCCGTCCCAAAGGCCACCCAGCTTTTGACCGGCTCCACAAAATTCAGCCCCTCATAGACCATTTCAACCAGAAATTTGCAGATTTGTATACCCCAGAACAAAACATCTGCATAGACGAGTCCCTAATACATTTTACCGGGCGCCTTGGCTTCAAACAATACATCCCAAGCAAGCGTGCCCGGTATGGGGTCAAATTGTATAAGCTCTGTGAAAGGGCCACAGGCTATACCCACAAATTTTGTGTCTATGAGGGAAAAGATCAGACCCTGGAGCCGGTCGGTTGCCCTAACTACCTGGGGAGGAGTGGGAAGAGAGTCTGGGACTTGGTGTCACCCTTATTCGGCAAGGGGTACCATCTTTATGTTGACAATTTCTACACAAGTGTGGCCCTCTTTAGGCATTTGTTTCTAGAACAGATTGGTGCCTGTGGCACCGCGCGAACTAGTCGCGCGGGCTTCCCCCAATGGCTCGTTACCACCCGTCTTGCAAGGGGGGAGAGGGCTGCCTTGTGTAACTAAGAACTGCTCGCGGTGAAATGGAGAGACAAGCGTGACGTTTACATGCTCTCCTCCATTCACGCAGACACGACAATCCAAATTGAGCGAGCAACCCGTGTCATTGAAAAGCCCCTCTCAGTCCACGTCTATAACCTTCACATGGGAGGGGTGGACTTCAATGACCAGATGTTGTCTCCGTATTTAGTGTCCCACAGAACCAGACGCTGGTATAAGAAGGTGTCTGTATATTTGATTCAATTGGCTCTGTATAATAGTTTTGTTCTCTACAGTAAGGCTGGGAGAACACGATCCTTCCTCAAATTTCAGGAAGAGATCATCGAGAACCTCCTGTACCCAGGAGGTTCCGTGGCCCCATCCACCAGTGTAGTTAGCCGTCTACACGAGCGACATTTCCCCAATGTCGTTGCCGGTACCTCAACCCAACCGTCACCCCGAAAAAGATGTTGTGTCTGTAGCAGGAGTGGAATAAGGCGTGACACCCGCTATTTCTGTCCTGACTGTCCTGACCACCCTGCCCTATGCTTAGGGGAGTGTTTCCGGAAGTACCACACACAGGTACACCTAGCATAGGGATCACATCTCACCAGGACAGGCACACAGGGCTATTAGGGCCCATTCACTAACAGCTGCTGCAAACGTCTCCTTTCACCTGGGACAAAGTGCATAACGCACTTCGCCACATCTTTGGGCGATTTGCGCTTTGCAGATTGACCCATGGGGAAGGAGAGGTTTGTTCTATAAAGGTAAAAAAAAAAAAAAACACCAGTAAGCAAAAAGGTTAATGTTCAGTTCAGAAAGTTTAAGTTTATATGTTCTGTTCCAAAGTTAATAAAATTATTGCGTCGCGGCCTGTTTTTTTTTTTTTTTTACCTTCCAGGTGGACCAACCGATCGACTAGCTGCAGCACTGATGTGCATTCTGACAGAAGCATTGTGCTGCTGTCAGATTACATGAAAGTCGGTGTATGCGGCGCTGCAAGACGAGATTTCTCCTCTGCAGTAAAAGATACGTTTGCCAAGGCATATGAGCTGAGGAGGAGGCGGTGTTCCTATGCTTTGGCAAACACTTTGTATATAAAAAAAAATAAAAAATCCCGGCAATGATTTATTCATCCACATCGATTGATGTGAATGGAGAAATCTGGTTTGCCAGGGCATACGAGCTAAGTGGGTATGGATGTTGGGTGGAGCTCCTATGTCCTGGCAGACGCCTTTCCCCTCCTTTTTTTTTTTGGCAGAGATTTTTTCATCCACATTGATCGATGTGAATGAAGAAATCTGTGCCGTTCATTTTTTCTTTCAGCCCAGAGGCTGAACGGAAAAAAAAAAATCTCATTACCTGTATGCTCAAAATAAGGAGAATAGCAGAAACTCCTAATGCTGGCCATACATGTAATGATTGCGGAGACCCTCAAATGCCAGGGCAGTACAAACACCCCACAACTGACCCCATTTTGGAAAGACACCCCAAGGTATTCGCTGAGGGGCATATTGAGTCCATGAAAGATTTAAATTTTTGTCCCAAGTTAGCGGAAAGTGAGACTTTGGGAGAAAAAAAAAAAAGAAAAAATTAATTTCCGCTAACTTATGCCCAAAATTATTTTTTCTATGAACTCTCCAGGCCCCACATTGAATACCTTGGGGTGTCTTCTTTCCAAAGTGGGGTCACATGTGGGGTATTTATACTGCCCTGGCTTTTTAGGGGCCCTAAAGCATGAGAAGAAGTTTGGGATCCAAATGTCTAAAAATGCCGTCCTAAAAGGAATTTGGGCACCTTTGCGCATCTAGGCTGCAAAAATGACACCCCAAAACACATTGCCCAACTTCTCCTGAGTACGGAGATACCACATGTGTGACACTTTTTTGCAGCCTAGGTGGGCAAAGGGGCCCACATTCCAAAGAGCACCTTTCGGATTTCACCGGCCATTTTTTACAGATTTTGATTTCAAACTACTTACCACACATTAGGGCCCCTAGAATGCCAGGGCAGTATAACTACCCCACAAGTGACCCCATTTTGGAAAGAAGACACCCCAAGGTATTCCGTGAGGGGCATGGCGAGTTCCTCAAATGATTTATTTTTTGTCACAAGTTAGCGGAAAATGATGATTTTTTTTTTTGATTTTTTTTTCTTACTAAGTCTCATATTCCACTACCTTGTGACAAAAAATAAAAACTTCCATGAACTCACTATGCCCATCAGGAAATACCTTGGGGTGTCTTCTTTCCAAAATGGGGTCACTTGTGGGGTAGTTATACTGCCCTGGCATTTTAGGGGCCAGAATGTGTGGTAAGTAGTTTGAAATCAAAATGTGTAAAAAATGACCGGTGAAATCCGAAAGGTGCTCTTTGGAATGTGGGCCCCTTTGCCCACCTAGGCTGCAAAAAAGTGTCACACATGTGGTATCTCCGTACTCAGGAGAAGTTGTGCAATGTGTTTTGGGGTGTCATTTTTCATATACCTATGCTGGGTGAGAGAAATATCTTGGCAAAAGACAACTTTTCCCATTTTTTTATACAAAGTTGGCATTTGACCAAGATATTTATCTCACCCAGCATGGGTATATGTAAAATGACACCCCAAAACACATTGCCCAACTTCTCCTGAGTTCGGAGATACCAGATGTGTGACACATTTTTTTCAGCCTAGGTGGGCAAAGGGGCCCACATTCCAAAGAGCACCTTTTGGATTTCACTTGCCATTTTTTACAGATTTTGATTTCAAACTACTTACCACACATTTGGGCCCCTAGAATGCCAGGGCAGTATAACTACCCCACAAGTGACCCCATTTTGGAAAGAAGACACCCCAAGGTATTCGCTGATGGGCATAGTGAGTTCATGGAAGTTTTTATTTTTTGTCACAAGTTAGTGGAATATGAGACTTTGTAAGAAAAAAAAAATAATAAAATCATCATTTTCCGCTAACTTGTGACAAAAAATAAAAAATTCTAGGAACTCGCCATGCCCCTCACGGAATACCTTGGGGTGTCTTCTTTCCAAAATGGGGTCACTTGTGGGGTAGTTATACTGCCCTGGCATTCTAGGGGCCCTAATGTGTGGTAAGTAGTTTGAAATCAAAATGTGTAAAAAATGACCGGTGAAATCCGAAAGGTGCTCTTTGGAATGTGGGCCGCTTCGCCCACCTAGGCTGCAAAAAAATGTCACACATGTGGTATCTCCGTACTCAGGAGAAGTTTGGCAATGTGTTTTGGGGTGTCATTTTACATATACCCATGCTGGGTGAGAGAAATATCTTGGCAAAAGACAACTTTTCCCATTTTTTTATACAAAGTTGGCATTTGACCAAGATATTTCTCTCACCCAGCATGGGTATATGTAAAATGACACCCCAAAACACATTGCCCAACTTCTCCTGAGTATGGAGATACCACATGTGTGACACTTTTTTGCAGCCTAGGTGGGCAAAGGGGCCCACATTCCAAAGAGCACCTTTCGGATTTCACCGGCCATTTTTTACAGATTTTGATTTCAAACTACTTACCACACATTTGGGCCCCTAGAATGCCAGGGCAGTATAACTACCCCACAAGTGACCCAATTTTGGAAAGAAGACACCCCAAGGTATTCGCTGATGGGCATAGTGAGTTCATAGAAGTTTTTATTTTTTGTCACAAGTTAGTGGAATATGAGACTTTGTAAGAAAAAAAAAAAAAATCATCATTTTCCACTAACTTGTGACAAAAAATAAAAAGTTCTATGAACTCACTATGCCCATCAGCGAATACCTTAGGGTGTCTACTTTCCGAAATGGGGTCATTTGTGGGGTGTTTGTACTGTCTGGGCATTGTAGAACCTCAGGAAACATAACAGGTGCTCAGAAAGTCAGAGTTGCTTCAAAAAGCGGAAATTCATATTTTTGTACCATAGTTTGTAAACGCTATAACTTTTACCCAAACCATTTTTTTTTTACCCAAACATTTTTTTTTAATCAAAGACATGTAGAACAATAAATTTAGAGAAAAATTTATATATGGATGTTGTTTTTTTTTGTAAAATTTTACAACTGAAAGTGAAAAATGTCATTTTTTTTGCAAAGAAATCGTTGAATTTCGATTAATAACCAAAAATGTAAAAATGTCAGCAGCAATGAAATACCACCAAAAGAAAGCTCTATTAGTGAGAAGAAAAGGAGGTAAAATTCATTTGGGTGGTAAGTTGCATGACCGAGCAATAAACGGTCAAAGTAGTGTAGGTCAGAAGTGTAAAAAGTGGCCTGGTCATTAAGGGTGTTTAAGCTATAGGGGCTGAGGTGGTTAAAGAAGCATTTCAGAAATATTATTCCCTATCACCTATGCAGAGCAGGGGTTTATTCACGTCTAAAATTGTATAATGTCAACCCAAGAATGTAACAGAAAAATTACAGAAATTAATTAACTTGTCTACTTGGTAGAGCAGGGGCCTATGACAGAAAACAATTGTTTATTGTCACCCGAAAATGTAAAATAAAAATTATTGAAATTTATTAAGCTGTCAACTAGGTAGAGGAGGGGAATATTACACTCAAAAATTGGTGAATATGATCATAAAATGTAACTGACAAATGTTTTATTTTTTTTTACTGGTCTAATAGGTATAGCAGTGGTACATCACACCAAAAAATTTATGAATTTCACCAGAAAATGTAACTGACAATTTTTTTTGGGGTTAACCGGCCTACCAGGTATAGCAGTGGTACTATACACCCAAAAATTGTTGAATTTCACCCGAAAATGTAAATGACAATTTTTTTTTTTTTTAAACGGTCTACTATACACCCATATACTATACACGGTAATATACACCCAAAAAGTGGTTAATTTCACCAGAAAATGTAACAGATAATTTTTTTAATTTATTTTACCGGTCTAATAAGTATAGCAGTGGTAATATACACACAAAAATTAGTGAATTTCACCTGAAAATGTAAATGACAATAGTTTTTTTTTTTTAACCGGCATACTAGGTATAGCAGTGGTACTATACACCCAAAAATTGGTTAATTTCGCCAGAAAATGTAAATGAAAATTATATAAAAATATATTGATTTATGAGATGGAGTTCCATATGGAGTAGGAGTTTGAGGAGGTGGTGGATGTAGCAGAGTAGGTGGAAGCGGCGGTGGAGGAGGACGAGATAGCCAACACAGGTTTTCGGTTTTAATAAAAAAAAAAAAAAATTAAGGTACACCCCAAAAGAGTGTGAAATATCCAAAATACAAACATGAGCAATTGACCTGCAGTATAAAAATGTCTGGTTAGTGCCGGTATACATGTCTATTCTGGACAAGGTACGGACAAGTCCTGAGGGATCCATGCCTGGTTAATTTTAATGAACGTGAGCTTGTCCACATTGGCTGTGGACAGGAGGCTGCGCTTGTCTGTGATGAAGCCCCCTGCCGTGCTAAACACACTTTCAGATAATACACTGGCTGCAGGGCAGGCCAGCACCTCCAAGGCGTAAAGGGCAAGCTCAGGCCATGTGCCCAATTTGGAGACCCAGAAGTTGAAGGGGGCAGACCCGTCATTCAGTACGTGTAGGCGTGTGCACACATACTGCTCCACCATGTTGGTGAAATGCTGCCTCCTGCTAAGACGTTCCATATCAGCTGGTGGTGCTGGTTGTTGTAGCGTGCAGACAAAGCTTTTCCACATTTCGGCCATGCTAACCCTGCCTTCTGAGGTGCTGGCAGTGCCCCAGCTGCGTTGGCGACCTCGTCCTCTGCCTTCGTCTTGTGCTTCCATTGTGCCCCCGCTGTCAGGTGGGAATGCCACCAGCAGCTCTACCAGCGTGCGCTTGTACTCATGCATCTTACGATCAAGCTCCAGTGACGGAATTAAAGACGGTACGTTGTCCTTGTAATGGCGATCCAGCAGCGTGGCCATCCAGTAATCAGCACAAGTTAGAATGTGGGCAACTTGGCGGTCGTTGCGGAGACACTGCAGCATGTTATCGCTCAAGTGTGCGAGGCTGCCCAGAGGCAACGAAAAGCTGTCCTCTGTGGGAGGTGTATCATCTGTGTCCTCTGTATCCGCCCATCCCCGCACCATTGATGGCCATGAGCTGGTCTGGGTGCCACCCTGCTGTGAACATGGTTCCTCCTCCTCCATCTCCTCCTCCTCATCCTCCACCTCTTCAATTGGATCAATTGTGTACCTTGGGTTTGTGGGTGCAGGAACCCACCCTCGGAGCCACTTGGGAATGACTGGCTGGAAAGCCTACTAAATTATCCCTCTTCCTCCTCCTCCTCCTGTGCCACATCCTCTTCCATTATCGCCAGGAGCGTTTTTTCAAGGAGGCATAGAAGTGGGATAGTAACGCTGAGAACGGCGTTATCGGCACTGGCAATGTTGGTGGAGTACTCGAAACAGCGCAAAAAAGGAACACAGGTATCGCATGTAAGCCCAGTCATTGGTGGTGAAGTGGTGCTGTTCCGCCGAGCGACTCACCTGTGCATGCTGCAGCTGAAACTCCACTATCGCCTGCTGCTGCTCGCACAGTCTGGCCAGCATGTGCAAGGAGGAGTTCCACCTTGAGGGCACGTAGCATATGCGGCAGTGAGTGGGAAGGCCGAAGGAACCCTGCAGCGCTGACAGGCGAGCAGCAGCAAGGTGAGAACGCCAAAAGCGCGCACAGACGGCCCGCACTTTTTGCAGCAGCTCTGACATATCGGGGTAATTTTAAAAGGAATCTCTGCACCACCAAATTCAGCACATGCGCCAGGCAAGGGATCTGCGTCAAACCAGCTAGTCCCAGAGCTTCTACGAGATTTCGCCCATTATAGCACACCACCAGGCCGGGCTTGAGGCTGACTGGCACAAACCACTGATCGGTCTGTTGTTCAAGGCCCGTCCACAGCTCATGCGCGGTGTGGGGTTTGTTCCCCAAACAGATAATTTAATTCTGCCTGCTGTCGTTTACCCCTGGCTGTGCTGAAGTTGGTGGTGAAGGTGTTACGCTGACCGGATGAGGAGCTGGTAGAGGATGAGGAAGCAGAGTAGGAGGAGGAAGCAACAGGAGGCAAACTGAAGCGCCCTGCAATCCTCGGTGGTGGAAGTACATGTGCCAAACTGCTATCCGTAGTGGCGGTTGGGAACGACGTACTGTGGGACAGCCACCGCCATAAGGCCTTTAAAACTATCCGTCTCCACCACACAGCATTTTAAAGGCCAGTAATTTAGAAATGCTGGCATTCAGGGCCAGGGATCGCGGGTGGGTAGGGGGGTACTTCCTCTCCAGTGTTTGGGAGATGGAGAGCTGAACGCTTCTGTGGGACATTGTGGAGATGCCTGGTGACCCAGGTGTCGGTGTTGCTGGAAGATCCTCTGTTTACTGTCACTCCAGAGGTGGATGGAGAGGCCGCGACTGCAGCAGAAGAGGAAGCAGGAGGAGCCAGAGACCTTTCTTGGTTTTTGAGGTGTCTACTCCATGGCAGCTCTTTCTTTGCACTTAAATGCCTGGTCATGCAGGTTGTGCTCAGGTTGAGAAAGTTTATGCCTCGCTTCAGGCTCTGATTGCACAGCGTGCAAACCACTCGTGTCTTGTCGTCAGCACATTGTCTGAAGAACTGCCACGCCAGGAAACTCCTTGGAGATGGCTTTGGTGTGCTCGGTCCCTTGCTACGGTGGGCAGTAAGAGGAGTACTGTCTAGAGGACGGCCGCTCCGCTTTTGCACCCTGCTCCCTTTTCTGCTGTGCTGGTGGCTCTGTGCGACCACTGCCTCTTCCTCCAAACTACATAGGTCACTCGCATGACCTTGATTCCATGTGGGGTCGAGGACCTCATCGTCCTCCACATCATCTTCCACCCAGTCTTCTCCCCTGCCTTCCTTGTCGGTCTGCACACTTTCGAAAGCCCCAGCAGTTGTCACCTGTGTTTGGTCATCATCCAAGACATGCTGCGATGGTCCTCCCATGTACTCATCTTGAAAGATAAGTGGTTGGGCATCGCTGCATTTAATCTCTTTCACTTCTGGGGCAGGGCTAGGTGGATGGCCCTGGGAAACCCTGCTAACAGAGTCATCAAAAAGCAGAAGAGACTGCTGCATGACTTGGGGCTCAGACTGCTTGACTGATTTGCAAGGGGGTGAGGTGAAAGACTGATGGACATCGGCTGCAGGTGCCAACTGTGATCTTTAAGCAGGAGACTGGGTGGGAGACAATGTGAAGGAACTGGATCCACTGTCAGCAACCCAATCTTCTATTGCCTGTACTTGTTCAGGTCTCACCATTTGTAGAGCAGCATTAGGCCCGACCAAATACCGCTGCAGGTTTTGTCGCCTACTCGCACCTGAGGAAGGGGTTTCACTTGTGCGTGTAGCAGGTACAGATCGACCACGTCCTCTCCCTGAAACAGGAGCTCCACCAGCAGCACCACGACCTGGGCCATGTCCCTTATTTGACGCTCTCCTCATAATTTTCGAATTTTGGATCTTGCCCTAAATGGGTGTTTAATTAATAGTAGAATAAAATGACAGTATGTAAAGGATGTATCTCACACGGCCTGAACCCGACTAGGCCTCAATTTAAGATTTTTTTGCCCAAAATGGCTGTATTTCAAATGCCTGAATCAAACCCCTGTATGTAGAGGGTTTATCTCACACGGCCTGAACCAGTGTAGGCCTGAATTAAATATTTCTTTGCCCAAAATGGCTGTATTTCTAATGCCTGAATCAAACCCCTGTATGAAGAGGGAGTATCTAACAGGGCATGAACCAGTGTAGGCCTAAATTAAATATTTCTTTGCCCAAAATGGCTGTAATTCAAATGGCTGTATTTCAAATGCCTGAATCAAACCCCTGTATGTAGAGGGGGTATCTCACAGGGCCTGAACCAGAGTAGGCCTAAATTAAATATTTCTTTGCACAAAATGGATGTATTTCAAATGGCTGTATTTCAAATGCCTCAATCAAACCCCTGTATGTAGAGGGGGTATCTCACGGGGCCTGAACCAGTGTAGGCCTGAATTCACTTGGTGCACCTAATAGCGGAATTTAAAATCTCTGAATGTAACCCAAATGTATTAAGAATGTATCTCACAATGTCATCTGCATCAAAGGCTGCCAACTAAATTTTTTGTGCCCAAACGAGTGTTTGTTTAACAACTGAAGTTGACAGCAGTATATAAGCCTGTAATTTCACACGTGCTGATGCTGCAAGGACTGAAAATAGTGTTTTTTGTCAAAAAAGTGTGTTTTTCAAACCCCAGAAAATGATGGGCGTATTTCTAGCTTAAATTGCACACTGACTAATCAAGATGTTGTAGATTGCCAAAATAGTGTTTTTCTGGTAACAGAATATGAAAGCTGTATATATTAAACTTAAATTTAACACTTGCAGATCAGGAAAATACAGTTTTTTTTTTTTTTTAAAGTGTGTTTTTCCAACCCCAGAAAATGATGGCTGTATTTCTAGCTTAAATTGCATACTGACTAATCAAGATGTTGTAGATTGCCAATAAAGTGTTTTTTTGGTAACAGAATATGAAAGCGGTATATATTAACCTTGAATTAAACACTTGCAGATCAGAAAAAGAATGTTTTTTGAAAAAATAAGGGTGTTTTTCAAACCCCAGAAAATGATGGGTGTATTTCTAGCTTAAATTGCACACTGACTAATCAAGATGTTGTAGTTTGGCAAAAAAATTGTGATTTGCAATGTCCCAAAAGCTCAGATGCAGTGCTGGTGCACTGAGCTTGCATAAAATGGCCGCCACCCACCTAATTAACCACTTCAGCCCCCCTAGCTTAAACACCCTTAATGACAAGACCACTTTTTACACTTCTGACCTACACTACTTTCACCGTTTATTGCTCGGTCATGCAACTTACCACCCAAATGAATTTTACCTCTTTTTCTTCTCACTAATAGAGCTTTCATTTGGTGGTATTTCATTGCTGCTGACATTTTTACTTTTATGGTTATTAATCAAAATTTAACGATTTATTTGCAAAAAAATGAAATTTTTCAATTTCAGTTGTAAAATTTTGCAAAAAAAACGACATCCATATATACATTTTTCTCTAAATTTATTGTTCTACATGTCTTTGATAAAAAAAAAATGTTTGGGTAAAAAAAAATGGTTTGGGTAAAAGTTATGGCGTTTACAAACTATGGTACAAAAATGTGAATTTCCGCTTTTTGAAGCAGCTCTGACTTTCTGAGCACCTGTCATGTCTACAATGGCCAGACAGTACAAACACCCCACAAATGACCCCATTTCGGAAAGTAGACACCCTAAGGTATTCACTGATGGGCATAGTGAGTTCATAGAACTTTTTATTTTTTGTCACAAGTTAGCGGAAAATTATGATTCTTTTTTTTTTATTTTTTTATTATAAAGTCTCATATTCCACTAACTTGTGACAAAATATAAAAACTTCCATGAACTCATTATGCCCATCACGAAATACCTTGGGGTGTCTTCTTTCCAAAATGGGGTCACTTGTGGGGTAGTTATACTGCCCTGGCATTTTAGGTGCCCAAATGCTTGCGAAGTAGTTTGAAATCAAAATGTGTAAAAAATGGCCGGTGAAATTTTTTATACAAAGTTGGCATTTGACCAAGATATTTATCTCACCCAGCATGGGTATATGTAAAATGACACCCCAAAATACATTGCCAAACTTCTCCTGAGTACGGCAATACCACATGTGTGACACTTTTTTGCAGCATAGGTGGGCAAAGGGGCCCACATTCCAAAGAGCACCTTTAGGATTTCACAGGTAATTTTTTACACATTTTGATTTCAAACTACTTACCACACATTAGGGCCCCTAGAATGCCAGGGCAGTATAACTACCCCACAAGTGACCCCATATAGACTCCCTGATCACCCCCCTGTCATTGATCACCCCCCTGTAAGGCTCCATTCAGACGTCCGTATGTGTTTTGCGGATCCGATCCATGTATCCGTGGATCTGTAAAAAACATACGGACGTCTGAATGGAGCCTTACAGGGGGGTGATCAATGACAGGGGGGGTGATCAATGACAGGGGGGTGATCAGGGAGTCTATATAGGGTGATCACCCCCCTGTCATTGATCACCCCCCTGTAAGGCTCCATTCAGATGTCCGTATGTGTTTTGCGGATCCGATCCATGTATCCGTGGATCCGTAAAAAACATACGGATGTCTGAATGGAGCCTTACAGGGGGGTGATAAATGACAGGGGGGTGATCAGGGAGTCTATATGGGGTGATCACCCCCCTGTCATTGATCACCTCCCTGTAAGGCTCTATTCAGATGTCCGTATGTGTTTTGCGGATCCGATCCATGTATCTGTGGATCCGTAAAAAACATACGGACGTCTGAATGGAGCCTTACAGGGGGGTGATCAATGACAGGGGGGTGATCAAAGACAGGGGGGTGATCAGGGAGTCTATATGGAGTGATCACCCCCCTGTAAGGCTCCAGTCAGACGTCTGTATGTGTTTTGCGGATTCGATCCATGTATCCGTGGATCCGTAAAAAACATATGGAAGTCTGAATGATCACCCCCCTGATCAATGACAGGGGGGTGATCAATGACAGGGGAGTGATCAGGGAGTCTATATGGGATGATCACCCCCCTGTAAGGCTCCAGTCAGACGTCTGTATGTGTTTTGCGGATCCGATCCATGTATCAGTGGATCCGTAAAAAACATACAGACGTCTGAATGGAGCCTTACAGGGGGGTGATCAATGACAGGGGGGTGATTAATGACAGGGGGGTGATCAGGGAGTCTATATGGGGTGATCACTCCCGTCATTGATCACCCCCCTGTAAGGCTCCATTCAGACGTCCGTATGTGTTTTGCGGATCTGATCCATGTATCAGTGGATCCGTAAAAAACATACGGACGTCTGAATGAAGTCTTACAAGGGGGTGATCAATGACAGGGGGGTGATCAATGACAGGGGGGTGATCAGGGAGTCTATATGGGGTGATCAGGGGTGATCAGGGGTTAATAAGGGGTTACTAAGTGACGGGGGGGTGTAGTGTAGTGGTGTTTGGTGCTACTTATTACTGAGCTGTCTGTGTCCTCTGGTGGTCGATCCAAGCAAAGGGGACCACCAGAGGACCAGGTAGCAGGTATATTAGACGCTGTTATCAAAACAGCGTCTAATATACCTGTTAGGGGTTAAAAAAATCGCATCTCCAGCCTGCCAGCGAATGATCGCCGCTGTCAGGCAGGAGATCCACTCGCTTACCTTCCGATCCTGTGAACGCGTGCGCCTGTGTGCGCGTGTTCACAGGAAATCTCGCCTCTCGCAAGAGGACGCGTATATGCGTCCACCCAGAATAGCAGGGCCGCCGCCAGGACGCAATCCTGCGTACGGCGGTCCTGAGGCGGTTAACAGAATTATAAAAGTAAATTTTTTGGTCAATGGGCTCAGGGCAGGGTAAAACGATTGTGCCCTGCACCCACACAACTATTTCTCTGAAGAACGCTGAGTTAGATTCTCTCCTATTCTCTCCCTGAAATCACAAGTCTAGCAGCTTCCTATCCCTACACTTGTAACAGCAGAGTGACGTGCAGCGCTACGTGACTCAAGCTTATATAGAGCCTGGGTCACATGCTGCTCTGGCCAATCACGACCATGCCATTAGTAGGCATGGCTGTGATGGCTTCTAAGGTCAGACAGTCAACCGCTTGTTGATTGGCTGCTCTGCAGCCTTTCAAAAAGCGCCAAGAAAGCGCCGAACATCGAACCCGAACTTTTACGGATATGTTCGGGTCCGGCGTCCAAAAATCCAAATGTTCAGTACGAACCCGAACTTTACAGTTCGGGTTCGCTCAACCCTACCCACATCTTAAACTTAGTGGTTCAGCGGTTTATCAAAACCTACCCCAATTTGCCAGAGCTACTAGTGAAGGCGCGCCATGTGTGTGCCCATTTCCGCAAGTCGTCCACAGCTTCAGCCTGTCTGTCAATGCTGTGGCGATAACGCTATTATCAGCATAACCATCCCACTGCTGTGTCTACTCAAATGATCGCTGCTCACAATTAATGACGACGCTCTGAATGTGGCAGACGAGGAAATGGGGGAGGACATTACACAGGGTGATAGCCAGCCCACCCTCAGTTTGTCTTCTCAGCGCGAATTGGACCATAAAGAGGAGGAAGAGGAGGAGGAGAAGCAGGAATTGGAGACAGTTGCCTCTGCTACAGAGGTTAGTACCCATGGAACTTTAATTCCATCTGTTCAGCATGGATGGGCAGAAGAGGAGGAGGAGATGGAGAGTCATCCTGATGTCGACATCGATGTCTTGCCTCTTGCACACATGGCTGACTTCATGTTAGGCTGCCTTGTCAGCGACCCTCGCGTTATACGCATTTTAGATTACACAGATTACAGGGTGTTCACCCTTCTCGACTCCCGCTACAAAGAAAACTTCTCATCTCTCATTCCTCTGGTGGAGAGGACGAGCAAAATGGTGCAATACCAGAAGATCCTTGCTGGAAAATGTATCCAAAATTTTCCATCTGACAAGGCTGGCAGCAGAGTCCGTACTTCCTTAGGCAACCGAGGAAGGGAGACAAGGGGAACACACAGCAGTTCCAACACTCTCCAAGGCATGGGACACTTTCATGACACCCTGCCAGCAACCTCACCTTAAAGCGGCCTAGTGGTACAAGGAGGAAAATTTTTGGAATATGGTGAACGAATATATAGCAGACCATATCAGCGTCCAAAATTATCCCTCAGTGCCTTACAACCACTGGGTGTCCAAGCTGGACACGTGGCATGAACTTGCGCTCTACGCCTTGGAGGTGCTGGCCTGCCCTGCCACCAGCGTTTTGTCTGAGCATGTATTTAGTGCTGCTGGTGGCATTATAACAGATAAGCGTATCCGCTTGTCCACTGGCAATGCTGAAAGGTTGACTCAGATAAAAATGAACAAGGCCTGGATTGCCCCTGACTTCTCAACTCCACCAGAGGAGAGCTGAGCTGATGATGAACATAAAGGCAATTTCAATCTATCATTTATAATGTACTCAATCTACTGTAGTGTATTCCCACGCACCTTTTCCACCACAAAAAAAAGTATATGGTTGAATCTTGTTTTTTCCTCCTCCTCATCCAGATTGTATATATTCCCTCCACTCTAATTTTTTTTAATAGGGTCAGCTCAACTGCAGGCTCTTGCCCCTAATGTTTTAGAGGGTCAGCTCAGCAGCAGGCCCTCGTCCCTAATGTTTTAGAGGGTCAGTTCAGCAGCAGGCTCTCGCCCCTAATGTTTTAGAGGGTCAGTTCAGCAGCAGGCCCTCGCCCCTAATGTTTTAGAGGGTCAGCTCAGCAGCAGGCCCTCGCCCATAATGTTTTAGAGGGTTAGCTCAGCAGCAGGCCCTCTCCCCTAATGTTTTAGAGGGTCAGCTCAGCAGAAGGCACTCTCATATAATCTTTTACAGGGTCAGCTAACCCACAGGTCCTCAGCGAAAATCTTTTAGAGGGTCAGCTCACCAGCATGCCCTCACCCATAATGTTTTAGATGGTCAGCTCAGCAGCAGACCCTCACCCCTAATGTTTTCATCAGCAGGCCATCAATCATACTTTTTCCATAGACGGTGTCCGCTGCAGACAGTTAAATTATCCACGCCACATCTGCTGTGTAAAGTGTGCAGATATAAAAAATAAAATCTTTTAGAGGGTTAGCTCACCAGCAGGCCGTCACCTACAAGTCCAGTCTCACTATGCAAGAGTCTGGTCAACACAATCCTCATCACCGGGGGTCACGTAACTACTTAGCATGGAGGAGTATCATTGGTTATCGGAATTAACCACACAAATTGTCTCGATCTCACAACGGCCATTCACCACCATCCACAGAATTGAGAAAGAGGTATCAATCTGTCAATTGTTTCCGTGTCCGGGCCGTGCGTAGTCAAATTAAACCGCAGGCTACACTCCTCATGGTGCCCTTCCATTAATTAGTTGAAGTTTCAGCTTTGCAACCATACTCCCCCCGGAACCCAACGATTTTGGTTTCCCAGAAAATGCTCGGCGGGAATTTGGAAAAGGACATATTCTTAAACACTTTTTTATTTATTTTTAAGTTTGTTTGTAATGTCTTCAGTCTTGTTCCATAATAGTCTGAAATTTGTCCGTGCTTTTTGTTCTAGTTTGGATTGGATACTGCCAGATCAAGGGCTATTTTGGGTGTGGATTCTTGACTCAATTCATACAGGTTTTGTATAGTCAGTTGCTCTTGAAATCTAAGTCCCCAAAGAAACATTAGTTATATTAGAATAGTTTGCTTTTTTTTTTTTTTTTTATTCATTATTTTCCTCCTTACACTTGGTTCAATAATAATGAAAAAAACAGTTGTTGCCATGTGTTTGAAATAAAGACATTTTATGTTTATCCTACGAGTGCTGAGCAGACTACACTTCAGTAAATGTGATCAAGCCTTGCCCTGACTTCTCCTAAAGTCTTGTGTTGAGGCATGCACTTTAATATCCGGCACAGTACAGGAAAGAGGCTCAAACTACAGAAGAGAACTGCCGGTGAGCCTCTTTCTTGTAGTGCACCTGTGTCGGATGCTGAACTAATGGCAATGCCCCCATTGCTCCTAGAGGCTGATTTGTATATATTAAAACTTCATTTTCTCTGCAATGTGGGCACATGTGTACATGGGACTAACATAGATGTCTTCAGCTGCCCACGTGCAAGAGGTCAGCCAGTAGAGATGTCGCGAACATAAAATTTTCAGTTCGCGAAAGGCGAACGCAAATTTGCGCAAATGTTCGCGAACGGGCCTTCCGGGCGAACCGCCATAGACTTCAATAGGCAGGCGAATTTTAAAACCCACAGGGACTCTTTCTGGCTACAATAGTGATGGAAAGGTTGTTTCAAGGGGACTAACACCTGGACTGTGGCATGCCGGAGGGGGATCCATGGCAAATCTTCCATGGAAAATTACGTAGTTGATGCAGAGTCGGGTTTTAATCCATAAAGGGCATAAATAACCTAACATTCCTAAATTGTTTGGAATAACGTGCTTTAAAACATCCAGTGTGTGTATACGATCAGGTATGATGTTGTATCGATCAGGTAGTGTAAGGGTTACGCCCGCTTCACAGTGACAGACCAAACTCTGACAGACCAGAACGCACCGCAAACAACCGCAAAGAGTTGTCGTCAATAGTTGACACACTCATGACATAAATTGTATTCCTCTATGCGTCAATCTTGGTGTAGTGATGACTGTGCTCGTGTGCACGTTCGGGAGATAGCAGGCGATGGCAGTTTTTCAAAGCCTATGGTCGTGCTGAGGTAGTTCAGTGACAGCTAAGTGACCCAGAAAACAATGATTCTGCAGTGTGGGCCCATTGTTGGCCTAGTAGGCTTTAATGATCACCTTAGATCAGTGGTGGCGAACCTATGGCACTAGTGCCAGAGGCGGCACTCAGAGCCCTGTCTGTGAGCACCTGCATGCTGGAAAAAGTCTAAGGCATACCAATATGCCTTAGACTTTACCCGCTATTCATCAGCGCAGGGCGCATTATGTACAGCACAGGCAGCGCACTAAATGTAGGCAGGTTATTATAGCCAAATGATAAAGTACATAGAAGATGTACTACAGATGGAGCAGGGTTAGCACTCCAGCTCTTAACTCAAATTTCTTAAATCATCGCGTTATCTTGAGACAAAAGCCTTTGAAAAGCAATTGAAGGTGTTTGCTTAGATTAGATAACACAACTCAGAAGTCTCAGAAAACAGGAGTATTAACTCTACTCCATCCGTATATTGGACTGTAGTATTCAGGGTAAATTGCCGTGTTGGCACTTTGCGATAAATAAGTGGGTTTTTGGTTGAAGATTGGCACTCGGTCTCTAAAAGGTTCACCATCACTGCCTCAGATGATCACAAAGAAAATTAATGTTTTTTCTATGAAAATTTATCCAGCCGATCGCTTTTGGTCTGTTCACAATGAAGCAACGACCTTATCATCTGGGATGTGCCAACATTGCCAACACACTCATAGAGGTGATCGCTTCATTGTGATACGCAAGCCCCTTCACCACAACAAGGTAACGATCACGAAGGGGAATTGACACATGTATGTGCCCTTTTTTTTGTTTTGTTTTTGCAGCCACAGTGCAGCACCAGAGGCCCGAAAAATTAGGCATGTACACATGCCTGAAAAAAACTTGGTATTGTTGCAGCCGCTGCTGTAGCAGCGGCCGGAAAAATGTATGTTTTCCAGGCAGAAAGTGCACTAAAACATTGTGGCTTGAACCCTAGTTGGTGGCGGAGAAGTCACGCAAGTCATCCGGCATGCAGAGATTAAATACAGCAGCGTGTGGACCATTTTTAGCCCAAGGCATCTCATCAGGCCTTTTTTAGTCAAATGCATCCCCCACTATCAGTCCCTTCGAAATCCATGCCTCATTCATCTTAATAAAGGTGAGGTAATCTAGACTTTTTTGACCTAGGCGACTTCTCTTCTCAGTTAAACCTACAACAACCCACAGTTATAACACACAACTCCTCAAAGCAATCACAAACTAACACCAAAAAAGCGAGGATGTTCTTGCTAAAAAATATGTCTTTTATTAAATAAAGTAACACAATCAATACAGGTAAAGTCAAAAAGGGACAGGACATGAAGAACTGAGCCTCATGGGGCTCTACAATGTGGAGAATCACACCCGAGGTAAGTTGCACCATGAACAGTTAACATTACAACAATTATGGAGGGACTAAAGACAGTGAAGTGGTTGGGGGTACCAATACCTATCCCCACAAAATGTACCCAACATCCAATCTATCCAAGTGTCCCTCATGTGAACACTGGTGGATAATAGGACAGCGGTTATATGGTTAAATAATTGATGGCTGCTCTGTAACAATGACTAATGCCGCCGGTTCAACCAACAAAGACAGAGTCACACGTTACATACCCATGTTGGTGTTGTTCTTTGGTGACAACGAATCCCCAAGTGCCTCAACCTCGACACGTGTTTCGCCTACGTGGGCACACCCAGTAGTCAAGGGGTTCATCGCTCCTCAGAGTGTCGGTATCTGCAGTTAAGGTGAGGTAGTCTGCTACCTGTCGGTCGAGTCGTTCTCTGAGGGTGGACCCCGAAGGGCTGTGGCGATGCGTAGGACTTAAAAAGCTCTGCATGTCCTCCATCCACAACACGTCTGTAAAGCGTCCTGTCCTTGCCGGCGTGGTCGTGGTAGGAGGAGGATTACTTTCACCTCTTCCCCTGTTAGATTCCCGTTGTGCTGTGACATCACCCTTATACGCTGTGTAAAGCATACTTTTTAACTTGTTTTGGAACTGCTGCATCCTTTCCGACTTCCGGTAATTTGGTAACATTTCAGGCACTTTCTGCTTATACCGGGGGTCTAGTAGCGTGGCCACCCAGTACAGGTCGTTCTCCTTCAGCCTTTTTATACGAGGGTCCCTCAACAGGCATGACAGCATGAAAGACCCCATTTGCACAAGGTTGGATGCCGAGCTACTCATGTCCCGTTCCTCATCCTCACTGATCTCATTGAAGGTCTGTTCTTCCCCCCAGCCACGTACAACACCACGGGTACCAGATAGGTGACAACGAGCACCCTGGGATGCCTGCTGTGGTTGGTCTTCCTCCTCCTCAAAGCCACATTCCTCCTCTGACTCCTCTTCCTCAGACTCCTCTTCCAGCATTGCCGCAGGTCCAGCAAGAGATGATGATAAGGCTGTTTCTGGTGGTGATGGTGACCACAACTCTTCCTCTTCACGCTCATCTACGGCCTGATCCAGCACTCTTCGCAGGGCACGCTCCAGGAAAAAAACAAATGGTATGATGTCGCTGATGGTGCCTTCGGTGCGACTGACTAGGTTTGTCACCTCCTCAAAAGGACGCATGAGCCTACAGGCATTGCTCATGAGCGTCCAGTTACGTGGCAAAAAAATACCCAGCTCCGCAGAGGCTGTCCTAGCACCCCGGTCATACAAATACTTGTTGACGGCTTTTTCTTGTTGGAGCAGGCGGTCGAACATTAGGATTGTTGAATTCCAACATGTCGGGCTGTCGCAAATCAAGCGCCTCACTGGCATGTTGTTTCGCCGCTGAATATCGGAAAAGTGCGCCATGGCCGTGTAGGAATGCCTGAAATGGCCACACACCTTCCTGGCCTGCTTGAGGACTTCCTGTAAGCCTGGGTACTTATGCACAAAGCGTTGTACGATCAGATTCAACACATGTGCCATGCACGGCACATGTGTCAACTTGACCATATTCAATGCCGCCAACAAATTGCTTCCGTTGTCACACCACTTTGCCGATCTCCAGTTGGTGCGGGGTCAGGCACTGATCCACTTGTGCGTTCAGGGCGGACAGGAGTGCTGGTCCGGTGTGATTCTCTGCTTTCAGGCAAGTCAACACCAAGACGGCGTGACACTGTCGTATCCGGAATGTGGAATAGCCCCTGAGGAGCTGGGGGGTGCAGTTGATGTGGAGCAAGACGCAGCAGCAGAAGAGGACTCAGCCAAGGAGGTTAGCGAAGAGGATGGAGTACGAGGAGTAGAGGAGGTGGCAGCAGGCCTGCCTGCAAGTCGTGGCGGTGTCACCAACTCCTCTGCAGAGCCACACATTCCATGCTTGGCAGCCGTCAGCAGGTTTACCCAATGCGCAGTGTACGTGATATACCTGCCCTGACCGTGCTTTGCAGACCAAGTATCAGTGGTCAGATGGACCCTTGCCCCAACATTGTGTGCCAGACATGCCATGACTTACTTTTCCACAATAGAGTACAGGTTGGGGATTGCCTTTTGTGAAAAAAAATTTCGTCCAGGTACCTTCCACTGCGGTGTCCCAATAGCTACAAATTTTTTGAAGGCCTCAGACTCCACCAGCTTGTATGGTAAAAGCTGGCGGGCTAAGAGTTCCGACAAGCCAGCTGTCAGACGCCGGGCAAGGGGGTGACTCTGTGACATTGGCTTCTTACGCTCAAACATTTCCTTGACAGACACCTGACTGTGGGAAGGTGAGAGGCGGAGTGGCGGGTGGTTGAGAGGGGGCAAGGAGGACAGCAGTGGTTGACGTGGCTGAAGATGCTGGACCAGGAGGAAAATGGTGGCTTTGAGTTTGTGTGCTGCTTGTACTTATCATGTGTTGATCCCATAGGCGTTTGTGATGTGAGATCATGTGCCTTCGCAAAGCAGTTGTACCTAGGTGGGTGTTGGACTCAGTTTCTTTTGGCACAGGTTGCAAATGGCATCGCTGTTATCAGAGGCAGACACACACAAAAAATGCCACACTGCTGAGCTTTGCAATGATGGCATTCTGGTGGTGGCAACAGCATGCGTTGATTGGCGTGATGTCTGGCTGACCCCGGGTGCCGATACATGCTGTTTGACTGTGCCACTAGCTCCTTGTGACGACCTCCCCCTGCTTCCAACTCGTCTCCTCCTCCTCTCTGTCTCCCCATCTGAACTTTCCCCCTGTTCTTCTTCTCTTCGAGCGGGCACCCACGTGACATCCACGGACACATCGTCATCATCAACCGCTTTACTTGTATCTGACAACTCAGCAAAGGAAGCAGCAGCGGGTACAACATCATCATCATCACACCATACGTCCATGTCTGTAATGCTGCCTGACTGAGACATATCCCTGTTATCTACATCCTCTGGCAATAATGGTTGCGCATCACTCATTTCTTCCAACTAATGTGTAAATAACTCCTCTGACAGATCAGGTGAAGCGGCTGTGGTGCTAGTGTTGGTGGTGGCGGCGGGCGGGCGAGTGGTAACTTGAGAGGTGCCCAAAGCTGAGCTGGAGGAGGATAGTGCGTCAAGGTTCCAAGCGGAAGCTGTAGAAGATTGGGTGTCCTGTGTAAGCCAGTCAACTATGTCCTCCGAATTTTTCGAGTTCAGGGTACATGGCCTCTGAACGCTGGGCATTATTCTAGGGCCAAAGGAAATCACAGCACCACGACCACGACAGCCCTTGCGGGGTGGCCTGCCTCTGCCTGTCTTTTTTTTTTTTATAGATTAGTGGTACTATGCGTGCAAGGTACTGTGCCACCCTATATGAGTGGTGGGTAGTGGGCACAGTACAGTCTGTGGGCCTGACACTCACTGGCAGGCAACTGCAATTATATTACAGAGGAAAAATTAAATTAATTTTTTAACAGCAAGGTGCTGTGCCACCCTATATGAGTGGTGGGCAGTGGGCACAGTACAGTCTGTGGGCCTGACACTCAATGGCAGGCAACTGCAATTATATTACAGAGGAAAAATGTAATGACTTTATTAACAGCAAGGTGCTGTGCCACCCTATATGAGTGGAGGGGCAGTGGGCACAGTACAGTCTGTGGGCCTGACACTCACTGGCAGGCAACTGCAATTATGTTACAGAGGAAAAATAAAATGAATTTTTTTAACAGCAAGGTGCTGTGCCACCCTATATGAGTGGTGTGCACACAGTACAGTCTGTGGGCCTGACACACACTGGCATGCAACTGCAAGTATATTACAGAGGGAAAAATAAATGACTTTTCTTACAGCAAGGTGCTGTGCCACCCTATATGAGTGGTGGGCAGTGGGCACAGTACAGTCTGTGGGCCTGACACTCACTGGCAGGCAACTGCAAGTATATTACAGATGAAAAATGTAATGACTTTTTTTATAGCAAGGTGCTGTGCCACCCTATATGAGTGGTGGGCAGTGGGCACAGTACAGTCTGTGGGCCTGACACTCACTGGCAGGCAACTGCAAGTATATTACAGAAGAAAAATGAAATGAATTTTTTAACAGCAAGTTGCTGTGCCACCCTATATGAGTGGTGGGCAGTGGGCACAGTACAGACTGTGGGCCTGACACTCACTGGCAGGCAACTGCAAGTATATTACAAAGGAAAAATTAAATACATTTTTTTATCTACAAGGTACTGTGCCACCCTATATGAGTGGTGTGCACACAGTACTGTCTGTGGGCCTGTGGCCTCTCACACACGGGCAGGCAACTGCAATATATATATATATATATATATATATATATATAAAAATTAAAAAAAAGCAGACTGATGTACCAGCCCTAAAAAGGGCTTTTTGGGGTGCTGTCAGTATGCTGTCCTTACAGCAGATGAGTCTTTGAGGACTGGAGTGGACACAGAACACTGGTCTAGCTAACGATTTCCCTATTAATTCAGCAGCAGCAGCAGCAGCACTCTCCCTGCTCTAACTAACACTGCAGCTTCAGAATGAATCTAAGAGGGCTGTCGTCCTTGCTTATTTTTAGGAGGTGGGAGGGTCTGGGAGGGAGGGTATGCTGATTGGCTGCAATGTGTCTGCTGACTGTGAGGTACAGGGTCAAAGTTTGCTCAATGATGACGTATATGGGGTGGACCGAACATCGCATATGTTTGCCCGCCGCGGCGAACGCGAACAAGCAATGTTAGCCGGGAATAGTTTAGGACATCTCTATCAGCCAGTTTCATAGGTACAAATCACGCTGACAGATGGCCTGTATTAATACTTTTATCACCCTAGAGTTAGCATATTGTAAATTATTTACTAATTCAAAGTATTCTTTGAGGGTAATTTATCCTTTATGGTGGTTTTGGTGTCATTTTTAAGTTTGTCTTTGATAGGTTGCACCAAATTAATGAAATGGTGCACAGTAATAATAAATTTGGCGCAAGTGTAATATGGTGTATGTCTTTGTCTGTAAAAGTACACCAGGAGGTTGACTTGTATGGAGATGCAACTTTTTGGTGACTTTTTAAAAAGTCACATAATAAATTAGACTTAAAGGGACACTGACAGGGCCAAAAAGCATATTTAGGTATATATATGACCGTACAGGTCTTATAAAGTGTATTAGAATCATGTAAGTATCCCCCCTGTCCACCTTATAACTACAGTAATGTGAAGTTTTATAACCTGCTGGAATCGGGTTCAATCTGCCCAAGGGGCGGTGTTTCACCTCAGCTTGCGCCCAGCCAGCCTCGCCACAACTGCCGTTTGAAGCGCCGCCCAGCTCATAAATATTCACTTCTCTGGGCGGCTACTAGTGTCCCCGGCTATCTTCAGCGCATGCGCCCGTCACCCTCACTGGCCGGGATCGCATCGCGCCTGCGCACAGTCTCATTCTCAGAGGCAGCCTCTGAGAATGAGACTGTGCGCAGGCGCGATGCGATCCCGGCCAGTGAGGGTGCCGGGCGCATGCGCTGAAGATAGCCAGGGACACTAGTAGCCGCCCAGCGAAGTGAATATTGATGAGCTGGGCGGCGCTTCAAACGGCAGTTGTGGCGAGGCTGGCTGGGCGCAAGCTGAGGTGAAACACCACCCCTTGGGCAGATTGAACCCGATTCCAGCAGGTTATAAAACTTCACATTACTGTAGTTAAAGGGTGGACAGGGGGGATACTTACATGATTCTAATACACTTTATAAGACCTGTACGGTCATATATATCTAAATATGCTTTTTGGCCCTGTCAGTGTCCCTTTAAAGGTGTTCTAATCTGAAACCCTGACCTACTTTAACTCCACTTCTGAAAGCGGCGAGGCTCACCAACAGTGATGGCCAGTTTGTAGTGTTCGCCAGCGAACAAATGCAAGCTGCCATCTTAACTGACAAGTCCGGCGATGCACAGGTAAGTCCTTACCTGTGCCTGTGGGGAGCCAGTAGTCTGAAATGAAATGCGGTCACCGGGAGCAGGCAGTCCCGAGAACAGCCACTGGGGGCCTTCATCAAGCTGTTCTCGGAACTGCCTGCACCCGGTGACCACATTTTATTTCAGACCGGCTCTCGCACAGGCACAGGTAAGGACTTACCTGTGCATCGCTGGACTTGTCAGTTAAGATCGCAGCTTGCATGTGTTCGCTGGCGAAAACGGCGAACTGGCCATCACTGCTCACCAAATGTCAAAAAATTTGACCAAATGTCAGAAAAATATGCACCAAATGTTGCACATGGGCATCACTTGTGACTTTTTTACACCACAAAACTGGCATAGCAGATTTGATAACTGACTCCTTATGTGCTTAAATTAAAATTATTGTCTACCCTAATATACTTTTTTAAATAAAAGTTTAAATATTCTGTGCATTCACTTTAATATAAAGTTGGTATAATAACTAGGGTTGAGTGAACACCTGGAAGTTCGGTTTCGCCGGGTTCGGCCGAACTTCGCCGCAAAGTTCGGGTTCGGGACCCGAACTTGACCCCGAACCCCATTGAAGTCAATGGGGACCCGAATGTTGGGGCACTAAAATGGCTCTAAAAAAGGGCTAGGGGGCTGCAAAAGGAAGCAAAATAGGGGTAAGAGCAGGACAATTGTCCTGCAAACAAATGTTGATAGGAAAATTAATTAAAATAACAGAATTAAAAAAAAAAGTACAAAATAATGATCTTGAATAAGGAGGCAGAGGTCAAAGTGGAGTAGGAGTTTGAGGAGGCTGTGGATGTGGCAGTGTAGGGGGAAGCGGTGGTGGAGGAGGAGGTAGCATTGGGAAATATAAAAAAGAAAACAAAGAGAAAGTGCGCTGGAATATAACAATGGCTGGGTGCGGCCGGTATACTTGTCTATTCTGCACAAGGTACGGACAAGTACTGTGAGATCCCTGCCTGGTTCATTTTAATGAACGTGAGCTTGTCCACATTGGCTGTGGACAGGCAGCTGCGCTTGTATGTGATCACCCCCTCTGCCGTGCTGAACACACGTTCGAACAATACACTGGCCACAGGGCAGGCAAGCACCTCCAAGGCGTAAAGGGCAAGCTCAGGCCATGTGCCCAATTTGGAGACCCAGAAGTTGAATGGGGCAGACCCATCCGGCAGTACGTGTAGGCGTGTGCACACATACTTTTCCACCATGTTTATGAAATGCTGCCTCCAGCTAAGACGTTCCATATCAGCTGGTGGTGCTGGTTGTTGTTGCATGCTGACAAAGCTTTTCCACATTTCGGCCATGCTAACCCTCCCTTCTGAGGTGCTTGTGGTGCTTCAGCTGCGTTGGAGACTTCTTCCTCCTCCTCTACCTTCGCCTTGTGCTTCCACTGAGCCCCCGGTTTTAGGTGGGAATGCCATCAGCAGCGTGTCTAACAGGGTGCTCTTGTACTCGCGCATCTTCTGATCACGCTCCAGTGATGGAATTAAAGATGGCTTGTTGTCCTTGTAGCGGGGATTCAGAAGGGTGACCACCCAGTAATCAGCACTGGTTAGAATGTTGGCAACTCGGCGGTCATTGCGCAGGCACTGCAGCATGTAGTCGTTCATGTGTGCCAGGCTGTCCAGAGGCAACAACAAGCTGTCCTCTGTGGGAGGTGTATCATCTGTGTCCTCTGTATCCCCCCAACCACGCTCCAGTGATGCCCATGAGCTGTTTTGGGTGCCACCGTGCTGTGAACATGGTTCCTCCTCATCATCATCATCATCATCATCCTCCTGATCCTCCAGAACTGCGCCATGGCTGGACAATTGTGTACCTGGCCTCTGTTGGTGCAGAAACCCACCCTCCGAGTCACTTGTGAATGACTGGCCTGATAACCGTGGAAATGATCCCTCTTCCTCCTCCTCCTCCTGTGCCACATCCTCTTCCATCATCGCCGAAAAGCGTTTTTTCAAGGAGACATACAAGTGGGATAGAAACGCTGAGGACTGCGTCATCAGCACTGGCCATGTTGGTGGAGTACTCGCACCTTGTGAGCATGTCGCATATGAGGCGGTGAGCGGGAAGGCCGAAATTATGCTGCAGCGCAGACAGGCGAGCAGCAGCAGGGTGATAATGCCGAAAGCGTGCACAGATGGACCGCACTTTCTGCAGTAGCTCTGACATATCGGGGTAATTTTTCAGGAACCTCTGCACCACCAAATTCAGCACATGAGCCAGGCAAGGGTTGTGCGTCAAATCGGCTAGGCCCAGAGCTGCTATAAAATTTTGCCCATTATCACACACCACCAGGCCTGGCTTGAGGCTCAATGGCACTAACCACTAATCGGTCTGTTTTTATAACCCGTCCACAGCTCCTGCTCAGTGTGGGGTTTTCCCCCAAACAGATGAGTTTCAAAACAGCCTGCTGTTATTTCCCCCTGGCTGTGCTGAAGTTTGTGGTGAAGGTGTTATGCTGACCAGATGAGGAGGCGGTAGAGGAGGAAGTGGAGTAGGAGAAGGAGTCAACATGAGGCAAATCGAAATGTCGTGCAATCCTCGGTGGTGGAAGGACGTGCACCAAACTGCTATCCGCCTCAGGCCCAGCCGCCACTGCATTTAGGGAGATATAAAGTCCCTGCCTGTGCTTACTGGTCAGCCACTTGGTTGTGCAGGGCGAGGATGGCTCGCCTGGAAAAGTAGTGGCGGCTGGGAACCACGTACTGTGGGACAGGCACCGCCATAAGTTCTTAAAAGTCTCCATCTCCACCAGCCGGAATGATAGCATTTCAAAGGCCAGGAATTTTGAAATGCTGGAATTCAGGGCCAGGGATTGCAGGTGGGTAGGGGGGTACTTCCTCTTTCTCTCCAGTGTTTGGGAGATGGACAGCTGAACTCTTCCATGGGACATTGTGGAGATGTTTGGCGATGGTGACGGACGAGGTGGCGCTGCTGCCACATCCTCTGTTTGCAGGGTGGCAGGTGCCACTGTCACTCCAGAGGGGAAGAAAGAGTCAGAGACTGCAGCAGAAGAGGGACCAGAATGAGCCTGAGATCTTTCGTGGTTTTTGAGGTGCTTACTCCACTGTAGCTCGTGCTTTGCATTTAGTTGCTGAGGTTTAGAACATTTATGCCTCGCTTCAGGCTCTGATTGCACAGCTTGCAAACCACTCTCGTTTTGTGGTCAGCACATTGTCTGAAGAACTGCCATGCCAGGGAACTCCTTGGAGCTTGCTTTGGCATACTGGCTAGGGGACGGCCACTGTGCTTTTGCACACTGCTCCCTCTTTTGCTGTGCTACTGGTGCTGTGTGACCACCACCTCTTCCTCCGAACTGCACACATCACTCGCATGACCTTGATTCCATGTGGGGTCTAGGACCTCATCATCCTCCACATCATCTTCCACCCACTCTTCACCCCTGCCCTCCTTGCCAGTCTGCACACTGCAGAAAGCCGCCGCAGTTGGAACCTGTGTTTCGTCATCATCAGAGATGTGCTGCGGTGGTCCCTCCATGTCCACATCCTGAAACATAAGTGGTTGAGCATCAGTGCACTCATTATCTTCCACTTCTGGAGCTATGTGGACAGCCCTTGGAAAGCCTGCCAGTAGTCATCAAAAAGCATAAGAGACTGCTTCATGAATTGGGGCTCAGACTGCTCGGCTGATTTGCCAGGGGGTGAGGTAAAAGACAGATGCCCATGGGCTGCATGTGCCAATTCTGCGCTTTCAGCAGGGACCGGGTGGGAGACAATGTGATAGAACTGGAGGCACTGTCAGCCACCTAATCTACTACCGCCTCTACTTGTTCCGGCCTCACCATTCATACACTGGTATTCGGGCCTACAAAATAAAGCGGAACGTTCTGTCGCCTACACGCACCTGAGGAAGGTGTTTCATTTGGGCGTGTAGCTGGCACAGATCGACCACGTCCTCTCCCTGCAACAGGAGCTCCATCAACCCCAGCAGCACCATGACCAGGGCCACGTCCCTTATTTGATGCTCTTCTCATTCTTTGAGGTCACCCACTGAACTAACAGACAGATTAACTATATTATTTTCCCTATCACGTATGCAGTGCAGGTGTACTTCACGCAATAAATGGGTATATGATGCGCACCTAACAGAGATATTAACTATATCAATTTCTCTGTCATGTATGCACTGCAAGTGTACTTCACGCAATAAATGGGTATATGACATGCACCCAACTAAGAGACGGCTTAATTAAATAAATTTCCCTATCACATATGCAGTGCAGCTATACTTCATGCAATAAATGGGTATATGACATGCACCTAAGAGACGGATTACCTATATCAATTTCCCTGTCACGTATGCAGTGTGGGTGTACTTCACGCAATAAATGGGTATATGACGTGCACCTAACTAACAGACGGATTAACTATATCAATTTCCCTGTCATGTATGCAGTGCAGGTGTACTTCACGCAATAAATGGGTATATGACATGCACCTAACTAAGAGACGGCCTAAAGAGGACCTTTCATTGGTCCAAACATTGTAAGATAACTATCAGGCTGTTTAGAGCGGTGCCCCAGGATCTCACGGCACTTAGTATTATTCCAGGGCACCGCTCCATTCTCCCGTCATGTCCCCCAGTATTTTCGCTGAATTGGTTATACTAGGCGGAGTCTGCCCTGTTTCTCCCTGGGCGTTCCTTCTCCCAGGCTGTAGCGCTGTCCAGAACAGAGCTCACAGCCTGGGAGAGCTGATGGGCGGTGATCCAGCTTATATAGAGACTGGGTCACATGATGTACCAGCCAATCACAGCCATGCCATTAGTAGGCATGGCTGTGATGGCTTCTAAGGGCACACGGCTTGAAAGCTTGTTGATTGGCTGCCCTGCAGCTTTTCAACAAGCTTTATTAAATGCCCAAACACTGTACTCGAACTCGAACTTTTCAGGCAAAGTTCGGGTCCAGGTACCAAAAATCATTGAGGATCACTCTCACTGCAACTTATAAACCTAGAAAACCAACTCGATAACCAGTAGAACTCATTTTCCAGTATGGTCTCAAAGAAAAGATCGACAAGCTTGACCCACCTCGTATTCATCAATAGTGTTGATCATGAATATTCAAATTGCTAATTTTTATCGCGAATATCGGCAGTTCTAAAGTTTGCGAATATTTAGAATATGTATTTGTAATTTTGAATATTCAAGATTTTTTTTAAATCAGTACACATGATCTCTCCCTTCTTCTAGCTTGTGGACCAATGAGAAGGCTGCAATATCTTTGACTTTAGGAGTAGTGTTGATTGCAAATTTTCGTAATGCGAATTCTTGTAATGCAAATTTTTATTGCAAATTTTTAAATTGCCAATTTCCGCAATCAAGAAAATAATGACTGGAGATAACGAATTCTCGAATTAGCGAATATATGGTGAATATCACTATTCATCAATATAAATAGCTAACTGGCTAGAGAAAAAGATTTTGATAGAAGTGGAAGAATAAGATGCCAACAAAGATCCAGTGATGATGAGGAGACGCATGTTTTTTGTTTAGTTTTTTTTACAGAAAATAAATGGATCTCTTGAAGCAACTACTACACAAAATTGAAAATGCAAATGTGATCGCACACTACATCCAGCACTCTGCCCTCCATGCTGGATGAGACATTGGTGTACATTTTGGCCAAAGCGTAATAAGCCACTCACCGCGTCAAGGTCGCCTCATTTGAGTGGTCCCTAACTCTTGTTTCTACCTGTTTATGGGCCATGACAGCCACATAAAGTCCAGGGAATGCAGGTCAGCATGCAGGCCAAGTACACTCTGCTTTTAACCCCGTCCGGTGCCATTACAGCTTTCATCGGATCCAGGGATGCAAGTACCAACATGCATGCTGAGCCCACCACACACTTCTCCTGGAGCCAAATGGCTAATGGTAGGTTCTTTATAAGCAGACTCAGTTTTATACTGACTTTAAAACCAGCCTCCAGGACAGATTGACTGGTCAGGTGTGCTTGACTCAAAGGAGATCGCCACGCCTCCAATATATGCTACAAAGAAAAAATGTGGGGGGTTGAGCCCGCACAACCTGCCTGTAGGTGCAGATCACTATGGCGAAATACATATACAAACGGAAAATGCAAATGTGATCGCACACTACATCCAGCACTCTGCCCTCCATGCTGGATGAGACATTGGTGTATATTTTGGCCAAAGCGTAATAAGCCACTCACCGCGTCAAGGTCGTCTCATTTGAGTGGTCCCTAACTCTTGTTCCTACCTGTTTATGGGCCATGACAGCCACATAAAGTCCAGGGAATGCAGGTCAGCATGCAAGCCAAGTACACTCTGCTTTTAACCCCGTCCGGTGCCATTACAGCTTTCATCGGATCCAGGGATGCAAGTACCAACATGCATGCTGAGCCCACCACACACTTCTCCTGGAGCCAAATGGCTAATGGTAGGTTCTTTATAAGCAGACTCAGTTTTATACTGACTTTAAAACCAGCCTCCAGGACAGATTGACTGGTCAGGTGTGCTTGACTCAAAGGAGATCGCCACGCCTCCAATATATGCTACAAAGAAAAAATGTGGGGGGTTGAGCCCGCACAACCTGCCTGTAGGTGCAGATCACTATGGCGAAATACATATACAAACGGAAAATGCAAATGTGATCGCAAAGAAAAAATGTGGGGGGTTGAGCCCGCACAACCTGCCTGTAGGTGCAGATCACTATGGCGAAATACATATACAAACGGAAAATGCAAATGTGATCGCACACTACATCCAGCACTCTGCCCTCCATGCTGGATGAGACATTGGTGTACATTTTGGCCAAAGCGTAATAAGCCACTCACCGCGTCAAGGTCGTCTCATTTAAGTGGTCCCTAACTCTTGTTCCTACCTGTTTATGGGCCATGACAGCCCCCCACATTTTTTCTTTGTAGCATATATTGGAGGCGTGGCGATCTCCTTTGAGTCAAGCACACCTGACCAGTCAATCTGTCCTGGAGGCTGGTTTTAAAGTCAGTATAAAACTGAGTCTGCTTATAAAGAACCTACCATTAGCCATTTGGCTCCAGGAGAAGTGTGTGGTGGGCTCAGCATGCATGTTGGTACTTGCATCCCTGGATCCGATGAAAGCTGTAATGGCACCGGACGGGGTTAAAAGCAGAGTGTACTTGGCTTGCATGCTGACCTGCATTCCCTGGACTTTATGTGGCTGTCATGGCCCATAAACAGGTAGTAACAAGAGTTAGGGACCACTCAATTGAGACGACCTTGACGCGGTGAGTGGCTTATTACGCTTTGGCCAAAATGTACACCAATGTCTCATCCAGCATGGAGGGCAGAGTGCTAGATGTAGTGTGCGATCACATTTGCATTTTCCGTTTGTATATGTATTTCGCCATAGTGATCTGCACCTACAGGCAGGTTGTGCGGGCTCAACCCCCCACATTTTTTCTTTGTAGCATATATTGGAGGCGTGGCGATCTCCTTTGAGTCAAGCACACCTGACCAGTCAATCTGTCCTGGAGGCTGGTTTTAAAGTCAGTATAAAACTGAGTCTGCTTATAAAGAACCTACCATTAGCCATTTGGCTCCAGGAGAAGTGTGTGGTGGGCTCAGCATGCATGTTGGTACTTGCATCCCTGGATCCGATGAAAGCTGTAATGGCACCGGACGGGGTTAAAAGCAGAGTGTACTTGGCTTGCATGCTGACCTGCATTCCCTGGACTTTATGTGGCTGTCATGGCCCATAAACAGGTAGGAACAAGAGTTAGGGACCACTCAATTGAGACGACCTTGACGCGGTGAGTGGCTTATTACGCTTTGGCCAAAATGTACACCAATGTCTCATCCAGCATGGAGGGCAGAGTGCTGGATGTAGTGTGCGATCACATTTGCATTTTCCGTTTGTATATGTATTTCGCCATAGTGATCTGCACCTACAGGCAGGTTGTGCGGGCTCAACCCCCCACATTTTTTCTTTGTAGCATATATTGGAGGCGTGGCGATCTCCTTTGAGTCAAGCACACCTGACCAGTCAATCTGTCCTGGAGGCTGGTTTTAAAGTCAGTATAAAACTGAGTCTGCTTATAAAGAACCTACCATTAGCCATTTGGCTCCAGGAGAAGTGTGTGGTGGGCTCAGCATGCATGTTGGTACTTGCATCCCTGGATCCGATGAAAGCTGTAATGGCACCGGACGGGGTTAAAAGCAGAGTGTACTTGGCTTGCATGCTGACCTGCATTCTCTGGACTTTATGTGGCTGTCATGGCCCATAAACAGGTAGGAACAAGAGTTAGGGACCACTCAATGAGACGACCTTGACGCGGTGAGTGGCTTATTACGCTTTGGCCAAAATGTACACCAATGTCTCATCCAGCATGGAGGGCAGAGTGCTGGATGTAGTGTGCGATCACATTTGCATTTTCCGTTTGTATATGTATTTCGCCATAGTGATCTGCACCTACAGGCAGGTTGTGCGGGCTCAACCCCCCACATTTTTTCTTACTACACAAAATTGTCTACAAGTAAGACAATAAATAATCAAGGTAGGATTTCCCATTAGGAATAATAGAATTGTGATTCCTGAGGGACACCAGAACTGGAACTCACATGTGGGAAGTCGGGACATTTCATTAACTGATCCATAGAACTGTCCCCTACTAAAAATCTTTATATGGTTTAATTTTTTTCATTTGTGCTCTTTTTTCTGTTACAAAAGAGTTGAGGATAAAAAATTTATAAAACCATTGCAATATGTTTGTACAATGAAAATATATGCTATTTGTGTAACTTACCTACTGGCTGGGTCCACTGCAAGGCTTCAAAGGACTAAAACACATTTTTCTATTGCTGGTTCTATGGCACTGTACAGGCATTATAGATCTTGTACAGAGTCAAAACATTAGAAGCTTCTTCAAAGTGACTTTTTTTTCGGTTGACCACCCCAAGATATTCATTTTGGGGAAAATTGGACATTTTACGTTTTTTTTTTTTTTTTACATTTTGTTTATAAATGAAAAAAAATATGGTGCATTTGTATATGTTATCCATACCCCCCGCTATACTAAATAGAGCTAAAATGAATACCTATATTTTTACATATTTTATGAAAGAAAAAGGCGAAGAAATATGTGTGTTTGCATATTTTATACCTCCAAATTATTTTCTATAAACAAAAAAGGGGAAAAATGTGCATATGTGTGCATACGTTGTCTGCTATACTATTGCCAAAACTAGTAACTATAGATATAATTTTTACATATTTTTTTATTTTCTTTATTTCACTTTATATCGATTTTTAAAATATTTTTTAATTACATTTTTAATTCTTTATTCATGTATTATTTGTACTTTTTGAAAAAAGGTAAATTAACCTCTTCTTGTCACAGTCAAGTAATGAGGTGGTTAATTCACAGACTTTAGGCTCACAGTTAATTTTACATAGGAAAAAATGCGTATAGCAGCACAACGAAAAATTAAAGTCTTATCTTGTGGTGGTGCCAGCCGTGTTGGGAGCCAGTCAGAAGTTCCCCCTTGGATGCGTCATATAGAAGAAACCGCAGCACTCTCCTGTCTTCAATTCAGTGGAATTTATTTCACCAGCAAAAAAATGCGACGTTTCGACCGTAAAGGTCTTTCTCAAGCTTGAGAAAGACCTTTACGGTCGAAACGTCGCATTTTTTTGCTGGTGAAATAAATTCCAGTTAATTTTACAGCCAGCAGGGGGCACTCTCACATCAAGAAGAATGCACCCCTGCTGGCTTTTTGACTTCACACTGCGATGGATCACTGTACACATGGATGCCACACAGATAGAACACTTTGCCTTGTCTCTCGGATACTTACTGTGACCATTGCTGTCTAATGACCGTGCTTTCACAGAGATCTACAGTGCCACAGGGCTCCAGCAGATCGCAATGTAATCTGACACTTTTATACATTGGGTTACAGATAAAAGCTACATTTATCATGTAGACAAAGTTAATACAAGGCATTTACTAATGCATTGTCATTGCCCATATTGCTTCCGTTGCTCACTTGATTTATTTTTCCATCACGTTATACACTGCTCATATTCAGGCTTCATAACCATCCTACAATCCAGCAGCAGTGGCTGTGCTTGAACTCCAGAGAGTTCAGAGAGGACGGCATTTTTTCCTACAGTGCACAAGCACTTGGATACAAGCAATGTATGATGTGATGGAAAAATAAATCAAGCGAGCAACGGAAGCAATATGGGCAATAACAATGCATTAGTAAATGCCTTGCATTAACTTTGTCTACATGATAAATTACATTTGCTGAAATGAGACAACCACTTTAAGGGGATACAAAAAATTTAAAAACTGTTCAAAAAAGTTTTTAAGAGTATAAAAAAAACAATTTTCCTATTTTGTTAAAAAAAACGCAAAAAAATTGTACTGTCCTGTCTTTAAAAAGGCTAAAAATCATCCGGCAAAAAAAACCACAGCTTCAATTGGCAGAAAAAAATATATTTCTGGGTGTCACAAAATACACAAAGCAATTTATTTACTTTTGAAGGCTTTTTCATTTTTTAAGTAGCAAAACAGTATAGATTTGGTATCTCCACAATCATACTGACCCATAGAATAAATTCAACATGTTATTTTTACTACACTGTCAACAGCGTAAAATGAAGCCCTAATAACAATGACAGAATTGCAACACTTTTAGATATCTTTATTAATTCATATTTCATATTACAAAATGTAAAAATTAATTAATGATTGTTACATATCCAATATATTTTTCACTATATGATCTATATCTCCTCCTCAAACTACCTCCCACCCTCCCTGGAATCTCACATGTAGAGGGAGGGGCCCTAAGGCCTCTTCCTTAGTCTCTTGCTAGCAGACTGCGAAATCACAGAGGTCGACAGATGTCGTTTAAATAGCTTTGAATTTCTTGGTCCGCATAACCATATACTCCTTTTTTAAGAAGATCCACCATTTTGCTTTCGCCTTATTATATCATTTTACTTCTCCTGCAGTCTGAAATATAGTTATTTCCAATCTTAGTATGCATAGCAAAATGTCATCAACCATAGACATATTTGGAGTTTCATTCTTACTGTAAGCCAGTTACATAAAATGGCCTTCTTTGTTGCCTAAAATACAGTATTTACCATTGACAATCTACTTTTAAGAATCTTATTTCATGACCATAAATTGACAGCTAGCCTGTCAGCTAATATCTTACATATATATTTTAAATCTTGTTTTATCAGAGATATGGGTTTATGTCCAGCAGAACGGAGTCTTTCATCTGGAACACTTTAATATATTTGGTTATGCTTATATTAACCCCTTAAGGACTCAGCCCTATTTCACCTTAAGGACCAGGCCATTTTTTGCAAATCTGACCAGTGTCACTTTAAGTGCTGATAACTTTAAAACGCTTTGACTTATCCAGGCCATTCTGAGATAGTTTTTTCGTCACATATTGTACTTCATGACACTGGTAAAATGAAGTAAAAAAAAATCATTTTATTTATAAAAAAATATCAAATTTACCAAACATTTGTAAAAATTGCAAATTTCCAAGTTTCAATTTCTCTACTTCTATAATACATAGTATTACCTCCAAAAATAGTTATTACTTTACTTTCCCCATATGTCTACTTCATGTTTGGATCATTTTGGGAATGATATTTTATTTTTTGGGGATGTTACAAGGCTTAGAAGTTTAGAAGCAAATCTTGAAATTTTTCTGAAATTTTCAAAAACCCAATTTTTAGTGACCAGTTCAGGTCTGAAGTCACTTTGCGAGGCTTACATAATAGAAACCACCCAAAAATGATCCCATTCTATAAACTACACCCTTCAAGGTATTCAAAACTGATTTTACAAACTTTATTAACCCTTTAGGTGTCCCACAAGAATTAATGGAAAATAGAGATACAATTTCAAAATTTCACTTTTTTGGCAGATTTTCCATTTTAATAATTTTTTTCCAGTTACAAAGCAAGGGTTAACAGCCAAACCAAACTCAATATTTATGGCCCTGATTCTGTTGTTTACAGAAACACCCCATATGTGGTCATAAACCGCTGTATGGGCACACGGCAGGGCGCAGAAGGAAAGGAATGCCATACGGTTTTTCGAAGGAAGGTTTTGCTGGACTGTTTTTTTTTACACCATGTCCCATTTGAAGCCCCCCTGATGCAACCCTAGAGTAGAAACTCCATAAAAGTGACCCAATCTAAGAAACTACACCCCTCAAGGTATTCAAAACAGATTTTACAAACATCGTTAACCCTTTAGATGTTCCACAAGAGTTATTGGCAAATGGAGATGAAATTTCAGAATTTCAATTTTTTGGCAAATTTTCCATTTTAATCAATTTTTCCCAGTAACAAAGCAAGGGTTAACAGCGAACCAAAACTCAATATTTATGGCCCTGATTCTGTAGTTCACAGAAACACCCCATATGTGGTCGTAAACAGCTGTACGGGCACACGGCAGGGCACAGAAGGAAAGCAATGCCATAGGTTTTTGGAAGGCAGATTTTGCTGGACTGTTTTTTTTGACACCATGTCCCATTTGAAGCCCCCCTGATGCACCCCTAGAGTAGAAACTCCAAAAAAGTGGCCCCATTTTAGAAACTACGGGATAGGGTGGCAGTATTGTTGGTACTAGTTTAGGGTACATATGATTTTTGGTTTTATTTTAAATTTTTTACGGTGTTCATCTGAGGGGTTAGGTCATGTGATATTTTTATAGAGCCGGTCGATACGGACGCGGCGATACCTAATAAGTATACTTTTTTTTAAATTTATGTAAGTTTTACACAATGATTTCATTTTTGATGCAAAAAAAATCATGTTTTAGTGTTTCTATAGTCTGAGAGCCATAATTTTTTCAGTTTTTGGGCGATTACCTTGGGTAGGGTATGATATTTGCGGAATGAGATGACGGTTTTATTGGCACTATTTTGGGGTGCGTGTGACTTTTTGATCGCTTGCTATTACACTTTTTGTGATGTAAGGTGACAAAAAATGGTTTATTTAGCACAGTTTTTATTTTAAATTTTTAACGGTGTTCATCTGAGAAGTTAGGGCATGTGATATATTTATAGAGCCGGTCGATACGGACGCGGTGATACCTAATAAGTATACTTTTTTTTATTTATGTAAGTTTCACACAATAATATAATTTTTGAACCAAAAAAAAAAATGATGTTTTAGTGTCTCCATATTCTGAGAGCCATAGTTTTTTCAGTTTTTGGGCAATTATCTTAGGTAGGGTCTCATTTTTTGTGGGATGCGATAATGGTTTGATTGGCACTATTTTGGGGTGCATATGACTTTTTGATCACTTGCTATTACACTTTTTGTGATGTAAGGTGACAAAAATTGTTTATTTAGCACAGTTTTTATTTTTTATTTTTTACGGTGTTCATCTGAGAGGTTATGTCATGGCATGTGATATTTTTATAGAGCCGGTCAATACAAACGCGGCGATACCAAATATGTATACTTTTTATTTATTTATGTAAATTTTACACAATAACAGATTTTTTCAAACAAAAAAAATGATGTTTTAGTGTCTCCATATTCTGAGCCATATTTTTTTTTATTTTTTCGACGATTGTCTCAGGTAGGATGGTAGGATCTCATTTTTTGTGGGATGAGGTGACGGTTAGATTGGTACTATTTTGGTGGGCAAACGCCTTTTTGATCGCTTGCTGTTGTACTTTTTGTGATGTAAGGTGACAAAAAAATTGTTTATTTAGCACCGTTTTTTTTTTTTTATGGTGTTCATATGAAGGGTTAGGTCATGTGATATGTTTATAGAGCCGGTCGATACCTAATATGTATACTTTTTTTTCCCCCTATTTTTTACCAATTTTTTTAACTTTATTTGGGGAAAATGATGTTTTTGTTTATTTTTACTTGAAACTTACATTTTTTTGGGGGGAAAACTTTATTTTTTTCAACTTTTTTTCACTTTGTTTTTTGTCCCACTTTGGGACTTGAACTTTTGGGGGTATATTTCTTTACAATGCATTCCAATACTTCTGTATTGGAATGCATTGGCTGTATGAGTAATACTGTGTGTATTACTCATACAGCTTCCGGGGCCTGTGAGATCCAGGGGGCTGGATCTCACAGGCTCTTCCCCGGAAGGCAGCGCAGATGCCTCAGGAAGGCATCGCGCTGCCTTCCATGCCATCGGGTCCCCCCCACAGCCCCATAGGGACCCGATGGCACCACCGCCGCACCAGGTAAAAGCCGCAAACCGCAGGTCTGAATTGACCTGCGGTTTGCGGCGATCACCGACACAGGGGGGTCACGGGACCCCCCCGTGCATTTAGCCGAGGTGCCTGCTCAATGATTTGAGCAGGCACCTTGTTCCGATCACCGCCCGCCGGGCGGCGGTGATCGGAACAACACATGACGTACCGGTACGTCATGTGTCCTTAAGGACTCGGAAAACATGCTGTACCGGTACATCATGTGTCTGTAAGGGGTTAAAGCATATCTCGTCTACCCCCTCCATCATCTGTCTATATAATCTCAATGGTTCTTCACTAACTTCCTCTCGTAGGCACTTGAAGAACTAATTTGCATATTCATCTGGACCTGGTGCTTTATTGCTCGTGGATGACCTGATCACCTCCCCCACCTCTGTTATATAGGCATTTAAAGCAGATAGTTGTTCATCCGTCAGTTTGGGGAGTCAAGATTTTCTCAGAGATTCAATGCCACTAGCCTCATCTTCATTTTCTTTTTGATATACTTCAGCATTGAAAGCCTGAAAGAATTCCAATATCCCCTTGAAATCTGTTATAATTTGACCCCTAGGATCTCTTATGGCTTTCATATGTTGGGAAGGGGGGGGGGGCATCTCCTTTGAGAAACGTTTTGCCAAATGTGAAAGCATTTTTCCCAATTTATTACCATATTTAAATAATCTGGTATCTTGTATCTGGTACAAAGAGTTGTTTTTTTCACATGTTCTCGGCATATCCTGTTAATGAGTCAGGTATCTATTTTATATTTATTGTCTGCCTGTCTATATGCATGGCTCTCCTTTCACTCATTTTGGTTCTTTTTTTTTTTAATACCTTAAGGTATATTCCATTATCTGCCCTGTAAGCAACACCATTTCCCAGGATAGCATAAAATCTTTTTTTGCCTCCATACTTTATTTTCATAGGTTTTCCTATGGGAATCTCTAATTCATCACGCCTTTTCTTTTCCTTACTAGCTTCTCCAATGTTAAACTTATAGGAGCAAGGTCTGATATAACACTATGTAGAATATCCGCCCTAACCACCATATTCATCATCTGTCTTGAAAAAATATTGATTTGTGAAAGGGTACTGTGTACTGTACAGGTAAATAGAATCGGATGCAACACTTCTCCCCCCCCCCTCGCACGTTATATCAATAACCTGCGCGAAATCTGGTAAGTGGTGTAACGGTCACGTCCACACACACACAGGGGGAAGGGTAGTGACCACTGCGCTCCACCCTCACCCCTGGCCCTGCCTACTTGCCTCACGAGTCCTGATGACAGGGGACAACTGGACGGCAGTCCCTAACTTAGGATATGTGCAGGGAAGACATACAAGACAAAATACGGAACATGAACGGACCGGGTCAGAACCAAGAGAGCTACGCAGTACAACGGATAAAGCAAAGAATGGTCAGGAGAAGCCGGGGTCAAATACCAGGAGAGTAGCGAAGTACAAGAGGAGTCCTAAGAGAGTAGTCAGGTGGGAGCCGAGGTCACAATACCAGGATGTATGCGCAGTACAGGAGGAGCAGGCAGAGGATCGTCAGGGAACAGGATCAGGTAAATATTCAGTAGTCCAACAAATAGCCAGGAACCTAGAAATTAACAGGCAACCTGTAGCCAGCAGGCTGCCTGTATTTATAGTGAGGAGTGAGGGTCATGTGACGTGGCCAGCGTCACATGACCGACAGACCAACCAGTCGAGCACCGAGTGATCAGCTCGGCGCTCAAGGCAGACTAGGAGCAGGGAGCCACCCAGCTAGTAAAGCCGCCCTGGGAATGAGGTCAAACACAGAACCTCATTCCAAAAGCTAAGCAACAGTTCTGCGGGCAATGGGGGACCGAGTGCACCTTCGGAACCCCGTGACAGTACCCCCCCTTTTACGAGGGGCCACCGGACCCAAGACTTCAGGCGATGGCTTTTCAGGGTGTTCTAAATGAAATTTACGAACCAGTCTAGGAGCATGAACCTCCCTGGCAGGTACCCAAGATCTCTCTTCAGGTCCATACCCCTTCCAGTGAATCAGATACTGCAAGGAGTTACGCACCTTCCTGACATCCACTATTTTAGACACGACACACTCGACAGCATCATTAACAAGAACCAGCGGAGGCGAGGCTTTCGATGGTACTACCGGTTCAAAATATTTTTAAGTAGAGATTTATGGAACACATTATGAATGTGGAATGACTCGGGCAGCTCCAACCTAAATGATACCGAGTTAATCACCTCCGTGATCTAATATAGACCAATAAAACGAGGAGCAAATTTTCTAGAAGCTACCTTGAGAGATAGATTCTTTGAGGACAACCATACTTTATCCCCAACCTGAAAGTTCACCCCCCTTGAACGTCTCCTATCGGCCTTGAGTTTTTGAGAACCTTGAGCCTTTTCTAGGTTCGATTGAACCCGGGCCCAAACTGTGCACAGTTCGGAGGAGAGTTTATCAGCTTCAGGGTTAGAGGAGGAGACGGACGACCCAGAATGAAAACGGGGATGAAAACCATGGTTACAAAAGAAAGGGGAGACCCCAGCAGAAGAATTGACACGGTTATTCAGAGCAAATTCAGCAAACGGAAGGAATTTAACCCATAATTGCTGGTCATCAGCAACATACAACCTCAGGAATTGTTCCACAGACTGATTAAGGCGTTCAGTCTGCCCATTACTCTCAGGATGGTAGGCGGAAGAAAAAGACAACAAAATTTTACATCTTTGACAGAAGGCCCTCCAGAATTTGGACACAAACTGCACACCCCTGTCCGAAACAATATTTTCCGGGATGCCATGTAAACGAACAATCTCTCTCACAAAAATAGACGCCAGGGTTTTAGCATTCGGAAGTTTAGACAGGGGAATGAAATGAACCATCTTGCTAAACCTATCGACCACTACCCAAACCACAGTCTTACCCTCCGCCAGCGGTAGGTCAGTTATAAAGTCCATCGAGATATGGGACCAGGGTCTACTGGGAATGGGTAGGGGTCGTAGGTTACCAGCAGGGCGAGTCCTAGGTGTCTTAGACCTGGCACAAACCTCACAGGCTGACACGTAGGACTTGACATCCCTGGTCAGAGTGGGCCACCAATAAGATCTAGAAACCAGATCCTTAGTGCCCTCAATACCCGGATGTCCACAAAAGGCAGAATCGTGACACTCACCCAACAGCTGGAGACGAAATTGTACGGGAACAAACAACTTATCTGTTGGGGTGGATGCCGGTGCCAGATGTTGTTCAGCCTTAATGCGAGCCGAGATATCCTGGGTTAGAGCCGCTAAGAAGATGTTTGCTGGTAGGATGGATTCAGGCGGCGTCTCAGTGGGTTGAAAAGCATGGAAGCTCCGAGATAATGCGTCTGCCTTCACATTTTTACTTCCCGGCCTGAACGTAATGGAGAAATCAAAACGGGTAAAAAACAGAGCCCATCGGGCTTGTCGGGGATTCAACCTCTTAGCGGACTCGAGAAACATTAGGTTTTTATGGTCAGTGACAACAGTTACTCGATGCCTTGCCCCCTCCAAAAAATGTCTCCACTCCTCAAATGCCCATTTAATGGCCAACAGCTCCCTATTCCCTATGTCGTAGTTTCTCTCCGTGGGAGAGAATTTCCTAGAGAAGAAGGCACACGGTCTCAGGTTAGTGAGGCTAGCAGGACCTTGTGAAAGGACTGCTCCTGCGCCGTCCTCGGACGCATCCACCTCCACAATAAAGGGTCTCTCCTGATCAGGCTGGATCAGAATGGGAGCGCTACTAAATGCCTTTTTTAATGTTTCAAATGAAGAAATGGCCTTGGTAGACCAATTCTCCAAATCCGCCCCTTTCTTAATAAGGTCGGTCAATGGCTTAGCAATTACAGAAAAATTCATGATAAATTTACGGTAGTAATTAGCGAAACCCAAAAACCGTTGTAAAGCCTTTAAGGATGAAGGCCTTACCCATTCCTTAATTGCTAAAACCTTACCAGGATCCATCTTAAAGGCGTGAGGAGTCAAAACATGCCCTAGAAACAGTATCTCCTGTACACCAAAGACACATTTCTCTTGCTTAGCAGATAGCTGGTTCTCCCTCAACACCTCTAATACTTGTTTGACATGGGACACATGAGATTCGAAATCAGGAGAGAATATCAAAATGTCGTCAAGATAGACAATAATAAATTTACCTAAGAACTCCCTAAGAATATCGTTCATTAAGTTTTGGAACACAGCTGGGGCATTGCTGAGTCCAAAAGGCATCACCTGATATTCAAAGTGTCCTATCGGAGTATTGAACGCTGTCTTCCATTCGTCTCCCTCCTTGATTCGGATTAGATTGTATGCCCCTTTCAGGTCAATCTTGGAAAACCAGGTTGCCCCCAAAACCTGGTTAAATAAATCCGGAATCAATGGGAGAGAGTATCTATTTTGGACAGTGATTTTATTTAATCTCCGGTAATCAATACAAGGCCTAAGACCACCATCCTTCTTTTTAACAAAGAAAAACCCTGCTCCCATAGGAGAGACTGAAGGTCTAATATGCCCTTTAGCAAGGCTCTCCTTAATATAATCTTCCATAGCCTTGCGTTCGGGCCCTGAAAGATTATAAATTCGACCTTTAGGAAATTCGGCATCCTCAATTAGCTCTATGGCGCAATCATAAGGTCTATGGGGGGGTAGAACCTCTGGAGTAAGGGACGAGAACACATCAGAATATTCCTTAATAACAGAGGGTAATGTATTAGACCTTACTGAAACCCCAGCCTGGACCACGGACAAGCATGAGTCACACTTAGGTCCCCATTTCACCAACTCTCCTTTGGACCAATCAATTGTGGGGTTATGTAAACGGAGCCAAGGCAACCCTAGTACCACCTCAACCGGTAGGTTCTCCAGGACTAGAAGAGAACATCTCTCAGAGTGGCACACACCCACGGACAGAGAAATTTCAGAGGTACATGACCTCACCGTACCACCAATCAGGGGAGTAGCATCAATAGCCATGACATGGATAGGTGTAGGTAAAGCAAACATTGGAATACCCAATTTACAAGCAAACTCAAAGTCAATAAAGCTGGCCGCTGAACCGGAGTCAATAAAGGCCTTACCCGGCCACTTATTAACCCCCAGAGAAATTGTTATGGGTACCAAAAGCTTACCTTTAGAAAAATCAGGGTGTACCTGGTCTTTAGGTTGTCTTGCCTTAGAAGACTTGTCAGAGAGGTCCCTCTTAGGACACTTGTTGATCCAATGGCCAGGATCTCCACAGTAGAAGCACTCTCCACGTCTGCGACGAAGATTACCCCGGGTCATGCCAACCTGCATGGGTTCCTCGGTGGAGACCTCAGTGTTGTCCCTGGAAAAGGCCTCTGGCTGGACCACCATCTGAGAACAGAACTGTCGTTCTTGTCGTCTCTCTCTAACTCGTCTGTCAAGTCGGACAACTAGGGTCATCATCTCCTCTAAGGTCTCAGGAATTTGGTAATTGACCAATAGATCTTTTAAATTATCAGATAGACCAGACCTAAACTGACTCTTCAGGGCTGGTTCATTCCATCCTGAGGGGACACACCACCGTCTGAATTGGGTGCAATACTCCTCCGCAGGGAGATGGCCCTGAACCAGTGCCCTAAGAGCTGTCTCGGCTACCAGGGCCCTGTCTGGTTCGTCATAGAGGGTACCCAGGGCCTGAAAAAACCCCTCCACAGAAGTTAGACAACTGGCCCCAGGAGGTAACGAAAATGCCCAGTCCTGGGGATCACCCTGTAAATGAAATGATAATCCCCACCCGTTGGCTCTCGGGACCGGAGGACACGGGGCGCAAACGGAAGTAGAGTTTGCAATTCGTCTTAAAGGAGAGAAACCTCTTCCGGTCTCCAGAAAAGGGTTCTGGGAGCTTGATCTGGGGTTCAAAATATGGACTGGAGGACAGAGGAGTGGAAGAACCTTGCCCTAACTCACAAGAACGGAGTTTCTCTCCTAGCTCCTGCACCCTCTGTGTCAAGTTAGAGACATGGTCAGTCAGGGTAGTAAGAGGATTCATGATACAGTGGTTATTGGGCCTGTTAATCTGTAACGGTCACGTCCACACACACAAAGGGGGAAGGGTAGTGACCACTGCGCTCCACCCTCACCCCTGGCCCTGCCTACTTGCCTCACGAGTCCTGATGACAGGGGACAACTGGACGGCAGTCCCTAACTTAGGATATGTGCAGGGAAGACAGACAAGACAAAATACGGAACATGAACGGACCGGGTCAGAACCAAGAGAGCTACGCAGTACAACGGATAAAGCAAAGAATGGTCAGGAGAAGCCGGGGTCAAATACCAGGAGAGTAGCGAAGTACAAGAGGAGTCCTAAGAGAGTAGTCAGGTGGGAGCCGAGGTCACAATACCAGGATGTATGCGCAGTACAGGAGGAGCAGGCAGAGGATCGTCAGGGAACAGGATCAGGTAAATATTCAGTAGTCCAACAAATAGCCAGGAACCTAGAAATTAACAGGCAACCTGTAGCCAGCAGGCTGCCTGTATTTATAGTGAGGAGTGAGGGTCATGTGACGTGGCCAGCGTCACATGACCGACAGACCAACCAGTCGAGCACCGAGTGATCAGCTCGGCGCTCAAGGCAGACTAGGAGCAGGGAGCCACCCAGCTAGTAAAGCCGCCCTGGGAATGAGGTCAAACACAGAACCTCATTCCAAAAGCTAAGCAACAGTTCTGCGGGCAATGGGGGACCGAGTGCACCTTTGGAACCCCGTGACAAGTGGGTATTGGTTTGGGCCCTCAACCTAGATTTATCTTCCCCATAGCTCATGACCTCACTAAATTCTCCTCCCACAATTGTTAAAGGGTTGTTGGGGCCTTGGACTATCAACATGCTCAGTTCCCTAAGGAATTTATTTTGGTCTACATTGAATGGCATTATTGATCAATATTTCTTTCAACTATTGTGGCATGTTCTTTCCATCTTCTCTATCTCCATTTAGGTCAGGCGAGTCTCCTGCAAGTGTGCTATATCTGTATTAAGTCTCCTTAGGTGTCCCAAAATTGTATCCCTTTATGCCAGGGACACAATGCTTTTAACATTCAATGATATCACTACTAACGACTCCATAGCCTATTATTTCTTTTTTTACGCTCCTCTACCCAAGAGATGCTTCCCCCTAGATGGGTGAGTCTGCCCTTTCTTACCCCTACCCCTCCTTCCCATACCTTGATCAGGACTTCCCCTACTCCCCAGACTATCTCTTTGCCACTAAGCATAAAGTCTTACTATTTTCAATAATTAATATGAGGGGCCCATGCTGGAACTCATTGCTAGGAATACAAAGGGGGAAAAAAGCTCCTTCCTATCATTTACTAATCTCGAATCTTTGAGTAAATATTGCCCACACTAGACTTTTCTTATTCCTACTTTCCCCTTCTTGCATCTACATTATATAACTACATTGTGTCCCAACGTTCTTGTACCTCTGCTAATGCTTATCACTGTGTCTTAACTAAATTATATGCACTTATTATACATATAGGGGGTCATTTATCAAACTAGTGTAACATAGAACTGGCTTAGCTGCCCATAGAAAGCAATCATATTATTTTTTTCATTTCCTTACAACAGTTTGATAAATGTGCCCCATAGTGACCTATAACCACATTGTACCTTTTATTATATAACCACATGTCAGTGCACATATATCTATCCAAACATATTTCCGTGTTTTATTCCTATCTTTCACCTGTTCCTCTTTGATTATATTAAAACTTTGTATCTGTTGTCTTACTCTACTAAACAAAAATTCACTTTTCTTTGTCCTTTGATCTTTCCCCCCCCCCCTCCAATTTAACAAAAACATTATTAAGTTCCGTCTATATTTCAAAAAGTAATACCTCACTTCTTGGTGTTTCCCTAAATTCATCTTTACACCCATTCCTATTCACAACATGCAGTAAGGCAGGATATCAAAAAATCTTTCACTTTTCACTCATTTATGGTGTTAGCTCAGCGGTCTGTACCAGCACTGCTGCCCCGTACCGCGGGCAAGGGCACCGGGCTCTCTCTTTCCCTGCCGCCATGCGCCATGCTGACAAGCGCAGGCAGCAGATAGCTTAACTATAGTGTCTGTGTATCATGCCAGAGTTTCCTTCCTGCTGGAGACTTGTACTGGTGTTTGAGCTTGCATAGGTGTGTCTCTCTTCACCTATGAAGCAGCACATACACGCCATCTGTCTCACCAGCCTATGGCTGGATTGCAGGAGGTAGTTAAAGGCACTTCCTACCACAGGAAGATGCCTGAGCAACTCATGGTCTCTAACTTGTCTAGCTTCATGTGCAAAGGTGTTTCTGTTATCTGCTTCACTGTGTACCGGACTCTGCTTATTGAATTCCTGGACTTTGCCTGTTTGCCGCCTGCCTCTGACCTCAGATCTCGTTTATGGACTTTGCCTGTTTGAGGCCTGCCTCTGACCTTGGATCTCGTTTATAGACTTTGTTTGTTTGCCGCCTGCCTCTGACCTTGGACTTTGCTTACAGATCTTTCTTGATCGCTGTCTGTCCAGACCCAGATCCTTCTGGGCATGCACGTCCCCTCTGTGCTTGCACTGGGTACTCTGACCCCTGGGACTGCTCTGGAGTGGCACCTGGCAACTACCCAAATGGCTCAAGCCGATTTTAACCATCAGAGGCTCTAGTGAAGACCAGGTAGTTGCTTAGTTACGCCCCTTCATAGTACAGCCAGTCAGTGGTGCAGTGGGTCCACACCTGCTTGCATTACAGTTTGCTCAGGCCATGGACCCCGCTGATCCAAACCCCCCTAGTCTCCTCGAATTACACCAGGAGTTGGCCCAACAGAGTGAGAGGCAGGATCAAATCCTGTCCTATTTACGTAATGTGACTATGCGCCTAATTGACCTGACATCTGCTAACCCAGTGTCATCGGGCTCCTCTGCCCTGGTAAATTCAGCTCCTATGAATTCTTCCTACGTACCAGGATCTGGACCTTGGCTCTCAGCTTCTCCATGCTTCAATGGTGATCCTAAGCAGTGCCAGGGGTTCATAAATCAATGCATCCTTCATTTTGAACTCATGCCCCACCAATTTGCCTCGGACTGAGCCAAAGTGACTTTTCTTATGTCACACCTTACTGGGGAGTCACTGGCCTGGATCAATCATCTCTGGGAAAGTAACGAGTTAGTCATAATGAATCTACAGGCCTTCCGCTGGGTGTTCAACGAGTTCAGATGCACCACCTCAGCCACATCCTCCCTACTGCGGTTACGTCAAGGGAACAAATCCATGTGCCGGTATTCAGTCCAGTTCCGTACGCTAGCCTCTGAACTTGGCCGGAATAATGAGACATTTGTGGCTACCTTTTGGGAGGACCTCTGTGGGAGAATTAAAGACGAGCTGGTCGGACGGGATGTTCCTTCCACCTTGGATGACCTCATCTCCCTGGCTACTCGAACTGATTTATTGTTCCAGGAACGTGCCAGAGAAGTGGCACATGAGGGGAGACCTTTTCGCCTGGCGTCTTCTTTTCAGCAACCTACTAATCCTCTGCCTTCCATGTTGTCTGCAGTTCCTGAGCCCATGCAGGTCGACTGAGTTAGGCTGAATGAACAGGAACGTGATCACTGCCGTGCCAAAAGATTTTGTTTCTATTGTGGTGGTTCTGATCATGTGCTCTGTGCCTGTGCTTGTAACAGTAGAAAGAAGGAGGTCCTCATGCTGCTCTACAGAGCACTAGTGAGACCCTATTTGTAGTATTGTGCGCAGTACTGGAGACCATATCTCCAGAAGGATATTGATCCTTTGGAGAGAGTTCAGGGAAGAACTACTAAACTAGTACATGGATTGCAGGATAAAACTTACCAGGAAAGGTCAAAGGACCTTAACATGTATAGCTTGGAAGAAAGACGAGACAGAGGGGATATGATAGAAACTTTTAAATACATAAAGGGAATCGACAAGGTAAAAGAGGAGAGAATATTTAAAAGAAGAAAAACTGCTACAAGAGGACATAGTTTTAAATTAGAGGGGCAAAGGTTTAAAAATAATATCAGGAAGTATTAGTTTACTGAGAGAGTAGTGGATGCATGGAATACCCTTCCTGAAGAAGTGGTAGCTGGAAATACAGTGAAGGAGTTTAAGCATGCATGGGATAGGGCCAAGGACTATTCATAGTATTCAGTATATTGGGCAGACTAGATGGGCCAAATGGTTTTTATCTGCCAACACATTTTATGTTTCTATGTTTCCCCTGAAGCCGGGAAACTCCAGAGTCTAGGGTCCGTTAGAGAGGCAGCCCTCGGTGAAGATAATTCCTCTCCACACCGGCAACTTTGTCGTTTTGAGATAATCGGTTCACAGAGACGGCTCTTATGGATTCTGGATCGGCAGGAAACTTTCTGCAGCAAGCCATAGTGGATTGTTATCGTATTCCAGTCTGATGCCTACAGAGACCATTGATGGTGTCATCTGTCGATGGATGGGCTCTATCTGAGTCCGTACAATTTTATACCTATTTATTTTGAACCTGTGAAACTACAGGTAGGAGCTCTTCATACAGAAGAAATTTCTTTCTTGATTCTTCGAAGTCTGTCTCATCCTCTCCTTTTGGGGCTAACATGGCTGGCTCTGTACCCATGAACCTGTTCTTGATTGGTCGTCTGGAGAGATGCTTCGTTGAGGACAGTACTACCTTTGGAAGTGTCTTTCTCCTGTTCAGCCTGCTCGGTTACCTCAGATACCACAAAATCTTGAAGATTTGCCTGCAGCTTACCATGCCTATGCCGACGTCTTCAATAAGAAGGAGGCACGACGTCTTCAATAAGAAGGAGGCAGAGACATTCCCTCCACACAGGCCCTATGATTGTCCTATTGATCTGGTTCCTGGTTCTTCACCTCCCCGTGGTCGCATTTATCCTCTGTCTCCTGGAAAGACACAGGCCATGTCTGATTATATTAAAGAAAATCTTGACAAATGATTTATCCAGAAATCATCTTCTCCAGCTGGCGCTGGCTTCTTCTTTGTAAAGAAAACGACGGTTCTCTCCGGCCATGCATCGATTACAGGGGCCTAAATAAAATCACAATCAAGAACAAATACCCTCTTCCCCTTATTCCAAAGTTGTTTGACCGCCTCAGAGGTGCTAAGATCTTCTCTAAATTAGATCTGCATGGGGTCTACAACTTGATTCGAATTCATCAAGGGGACGAGTGGAAGACCACCTTCAACACCCGTGACGGTCACTATGAATATCTAGTGATGCCCTTTGGACTAAGCAATGCTCCTGCAGTGTTCCAAGAATTTGTTAATAATATTTTCAGAAACTTGTTATACTCTTGTGTTGTGGTTTATCTAGATGATATCCTTGTCTTTTCTCCAGATTTGGCTACTCACCAAAAGCAGGTTTGTCTGGTCCTTCAAAAGCTAACAAAAAATCGTCTGTATGCCAAGTTTGAAAAATGTATCTTCGAACAAACCTCGCTTCCATTTTTGGGGTACATAATATCTGATACTGGACTACAGATGGAACCTGAAAAGCTGTCTGTGATTTTGAAGTGGCCTCGTCCTTCTGGTTTAAAGGCTATTCAACGTTTCCTGGGGCTTGCCAACTACTACCGCCAGTTTGTGTCACACTTCTCTTCTTTGACAGCCGCCATCTCAGCCTTGATACGTAAGGGGTGAATTAAAAAAATTGGACTGCTGAGGCTCAATCAGCCTTTAACCCATTTGGGACACAGCCTTATTTCACCTTAAGGACCAGGCCATTTTTTGCAAATCTGACCAGTGTCAGTTTAAGTGGTGATAACTTTAAAACGCTTTGACTTATCCAGGCCATTCTGAGATTGTTTTTTCATCACATATTGTACTTCATGAAAGTGGTAAAATGAAGTAAAAAAAATATTATTTTTAATTATAAAAAAATACCAAATTTACCCAAAATTTGTAAAAAATTGCAAATTTCCAAGTTTCAATTTCTTTACTTCTATAATACATAGTAATGCCTCCAAAAATAGTTGTTACTTTACATTCCCCATATGTCTACTTCATGTTTGGATCATTTTGGGAATGATATTTTATTTTTTGGGGATGTTACAAGGCTTAGAAGTTTAGAAGCAGATCTTGAAATTTTTCAGAAATTTTCAAAAATCCAATTTTTAGGGACCACTTTGCGAGGCTTACATAATAGAAACTACCCAAAAATGATCACATTCTAGAAACTAAACCCCTCAAGGTATTCAAAACTGATTTTACAAACTTCGTTAACTCTTTTGGTGTTCCACATGAATTAATGCGAAATAGAGATACAATTTCAAACTTTCACTTTTTTGGCAGATTTTCCATTTTAATTATTTTTTTCCAGTTACAAAGCAAGGGTTAACAGCCAAACCAAACTCAATATTTATGGCCCTGATTCTGTAGTTTACAGAAACACCCCATATGTGGTCGTAAACCGCTGTACGGGCACACGGCAGGGCGCAGAAGGAAAGGAATGCCATACGGTTTTTGGAAGGCAGGTTTTGCTGGACTGTTTTTTTGGACACCATGTTCCATTTGAAGCCCCCCTGATGCACCCCTAGAGTAGAAACTCCATAAAAGTGACCCCATCTAAGAAACTACACCCCTCAAGGTATTCAAAACATATTTTACAAATGTCGTTAACTCTTTAGGTGTATTCAACAAAAGCTATTGGCAAATGGAGATGAAATTTAAGAATTTCTATTTTTTGGCAAATTTTCCATTTTAATCCATTTTTCCCTGTAACAAAGCAAGGGTTAACAGCCAAACAAAACTCAATATTTATTGTCCAGATTCTTTAGTTTACAGAAACACCTCATATATGGTCGTAAACTGCTGTACGGGCACACGGTAGGGTGCAGAAGAAAGGAATGCCATACGGTTTTTGGAAGGCAGATTTTGCTGGACTGTTTTTTTTCAAACCATGTCCCATTTGAAGCCCCCCTGATGTACCCCTAGAGTAGAAACTCCATAAAAGTGACCCAATCTAACTACACCCCTCAAGGTATTCAAAACTGATTTTACAAACGTCGTTAACCCTTTAGGTGTTCCACAAGAGTTATTGGCAAATGGAGATGAAATTTCAGAATTTCAATTTTTTGGCAAATTTTCCATTTTAATTAATTTTTTCCAGTAACAAAGCAAGGGTTAACAGCTAAACAAAACTCAATATTTATGGCCCTGATTTGAAGACCCCCTGATGCACCCCTAGAGTAGAAACTCCAAAAAAGTGACCCCATTTTAGAAACTACAGGATAGGGTGGCAGTATTGTTGGTACTAGTTTAGGGTACATATGATTTTTGGTTGCTCTATATTACACTTTTTGTGAGGCAAGGTAACAAGAAATAGCTGTTTTGGCACTTTATTTTTTGTTATTTACAAAATTCCTCTGACAGGTTAGATCATGTGATATTTTTATAGACCAGGTTGTCATAGATGCGGCGATGCCTAATTTTTATACTTTTTTTTTATTTATGTAAGTTTTACACAATGATTTCTTTTTTGAAACAAAAAAAATCATGTTTTAGTGTGAGTGCCATAATTGTTTCAGTTTTTTGGCGATTACCTTGGGTAGGGTATGATTTTTGCGGGGTGAGATGACGGTGTTATTGGCACTATTTTGGGGTGCGTGTGACTTTTTGATCGCTTGCTATTACACTTTTTGTGATGTAAGGTGACAAAAAATTGCTTTTTTTACACCGTTTTTAGTTTTAGTTTTTTACGGTATTCACCTGAGGGGTTAGGTCATGTGATATTTTTATAGAGAAAGTTATTACGAACGCTGCGATACCTAATATGCATACTTTTTATTTATTTATGTAAGTTTTACACAATGATTTCATTTTTGAAGCCAAAAAAATCATGTTTTAGTGTTTCCATAGTCTGAGAGCCATAATTTTTTCAGTTTTTGGGCGATTACCTTGGGTAGGGTATGATTTTTGCGGGATGAGATGACGGTTTTATTGGCACTCTTTTGGGGTGCGTGTGACTTTTTGATTGCTTGCTATTACACTTTTTGTGATGTAAGGTGAAAAAAAATGGCTTCCAGGGGGCTGGATCTCACCGGAAAGCAGCGCAATGTCTTCCTTAGGCATCGTGCTGCCTTACATGCCATCGGGTCCCCCCTACAGCCGCATGGGGACCCGATGGCACCGCCCCCTACCGCCGCAACTGCAGGTAAAAGCCGCAAACCGCAGGTCTGTATTGACCTGCGGTTTGTGGCGATCGCCAACACGGGGGGGGGGGGGGCGCATTTAGCCAAGGTGCCTGCTCAATGATCGGAAATACACATGATGTACCGGTACATCATGTGTCCTTAAGTACCAGGACAACATGCCGTACCGGTACGTCATGTGTCCTGAAGAGGTTAATGCCTTCAAACAGGCCTTCTCTGCGGCTCCACTACTCCATCGTTCTGATGCCAGTAACCAATTTTTCTTGCAGGTGGATGCATCGTCTATTGGAGCTGGGGTGGTGCTTTCACAAAGATCTCCCTCAGGTAAGATGACAACATGTGGCTTCTACTCCAGGGCCTTCTCCGCTCCTGAGCGCAACTACTCGATTGGGGACAGATAGTTGTTGGCTATCAAGATGTTCGATGGATTAGGCAGTGGCTGACGGACAGACAACAAAGGGTTGTAGTCAATGGTGTATATTCAGACCATGATCTTGTTACCAGTGGGGTACCTCAGGGATCTGTTCTGGGACCCATATTGTTTAATATCTTTATCAGCAAAATTGCAGAAGGCCTCGATGGTAAGGTGTGTCTTTTTGATGATGGCACAAAGATTTGTAACAGTGTTGATGTTCCTGGAGGGATACACCAAATGGAAAAGGATTTAGGAAAACTAGAGGAGTGGTCAAAAATCTAGCAACTAAAATTTAATGTTGATAAGTGCAAGATAATGCACCTGGGGCGTAAAAACCCAAGAGCAGAATATAAAATCAGTGATACAGTCCTAACCTCAGTATCTGAGGAAAGGGATTTAGGGGTCATTATTTCAGAAGACTTAAAGTTAGGCAGACAATGTCAAAGAGCAGTAGGAAATGCTAGCAGAATGCTTGGGTGTATAGGGAGAGGCATTACCAGTAGAAAGAGGGAGGTGCTCATGCTGCTCTACAGAGCACTAGTGAGACCTCATTTGGAGTATTGTGCGCAGTACTGGAGACCATATCTCCAGAAGGATATTGATACTTTGGAGAGAGTTCAGAGAAGAGCTACTAAACTACTACATGGATTGCAGGATAAAACTTACCAGAGATTAAAGGACCTTAACATGTCTAGCTTGGAAGAAAGAAGAGACAGACGGGATATGATAGAAACTTTTAAATACATAAAGGGAATCAACAAGGTAAAAGAGGAGAGAATATTTAAAAGAAGAAAAACTGCTACAAGAGGACATAGTTTTAAATTAGAGGGGCAAAGTTTTAAAAATAATATCAGGAAGTATTACTTTACTGAGAGAGTAGAGGATGCATGGAATAGCCTTCCTGCGGAAGTGGTAGCTGCAAATACAGTGAAGGAGTTTAAGCATGCATAGGATAGGTATAAGGCCATCCTTCATATAAGATAGGGCCAAGGGCTATTCATAGTATTCAGTATATTGGGCAGACTAGATGGGCCAAATGGTTCTTATCTGCCAACACATTCTATGTTTCTATGTTTCTAAGATGTCATTGGAGGAATGGTGATACCTTCTGGAAGTAGCCAGTCATACTGTAGTGATCTATACTGACCACAAGAAACTACAGTCTGCACAGAGATTTAATCCTAGACAAGCTCGATGGTCCCTGTTCTTTGTTCATTTTGATTTTGTTCTTTACTTTCATGCTGCAGATAAGAACGTCAAAGCAGATGCTCTTTCTAGATCCTTTGATTCCACTGACCAGGAGGAGGAGCCTCAATTCATCATTGATCCCGCCAAAATCTCGGACTGTCCTGTCAACCTATCCGAAAGCCCTCCTGGAAAGACCTTTGTTGCAGAGTCTCTCAGAAAGCAAATCTTACTATGGGGCCATTCATCTAAATTGGCGGGTCATGCTGGTCAGTGAAAAACCTTCAGGCTCATTGTGCAGCAGTACTGGTGGCCATCCATGCGACAAGACATCCAAGAATTTGTAGCTGCTTGTCCATCCTGTGTGCAAAATAAGACTCCCAAGCAATATCCATCCAGCCTTCTGTTCCTGAGGTTCCCTGGCAACAAATAGCCATGGAATTTATCACAGATCTACCCATTTCCTCCGGTTGATCTGTAATTTGGGTAGTGGTTGACCGCTTCTCTAAAATGGCACATTTCGTTCCTCTGCCTGGACTTCCTTCTGCTCCCCAAGTGGCAAAGAAATTTAACAAGTACATTTTTCGTCTCCATGGATCCCCACTCTGTATTGTGTCCGATAGAGGAGTACAGTTCACGTCAAAATCTGGAGAGCTCTCTGTAAATTATTAAATCTCTGGAATAAACTATTAAATCTCTGGACTTCTCGTCAGCATATCATCCTCAGTCCAATGATCAGGTGGAGCATGTCAAATAAATTCTTCCTAACTTTTTGCATCACTTCACTAACAGTTATCACGACAACTTGGTCGAACTATTGCCTTGGGCTGAGTTTTCGTACAACAATCATGTCAGCGAGTCTTCTAAAAAATCACAATTTTTTGTTGTTTATGGCCAACAACCAAATATCCCACTCTCGGTGTCTTCTTCTTCCGGTATCCCTGCTGCAGATGCCACCTCAAGAGAGTTCTCTAAAATCTGGGAGGAGTGGGGGTGTAAGGGGGGTAGTGTTAGCTCAGCGGTCCGTGCCGGTGCTGCTGCCCCTAACCGCGGGGAAGGGCTCCGGGCTCTCTCTTTCCCTGCCGCCATGCACCATGCTGACAAGCGCGGGCAGCAGATAGCTTAACTATTGTATCTGTGTTCCATTCCAGAGTTTTCTTCCTGCTAAAAACTTGTACTGGTGTTTGAGCTTGCATAGGTGATTCTCTCTTCACCTATGAAGCAGCATGTACCCGCTCTCTGTCTCACCAGCCTATGGCTGGATTGCAGGAGGTATTTAAAGGTGCTTCCTTCCACAGGAAGATGCCTGAGCAACTCATGGTCTCTAGCTTGTCTAGCTTCATGTGCAAAGGTGTTTCTCTTATCTTCTTTACTGTGTACCGGACTCTGCTTATTGAATTCCTGGACTTTGCCTGTTTGCTGCCTGCCTCTGACCTCAGATCTTGTTTATGGACTTTGCCTGTTTGCCGCCTGCTTCTGACCTCGGATCTCGTTTAAGGACTTTGTTTGCCGCCTGCCTCTGACCTTGGACTTCGCTTGCTGACCTTTCTTGATCGCTGTCTGTCCAGACCCGAATCCTCCTGGCTAGAGTTGAGCGGACACCTGGATGTTCGGGTTCGGCGTGTGCGGCCGAACTTGAAAAAAAAGTTCTGGTTCGGGACCCGAACTTGACCCGAACTTGACCCCGAACCCCATTGAAGTCAATGGGGACCCGAACTTTTGGGCACTAAAATGGCTCTAAAATAGTCCTGGAAAAATGTGCTTAAGAGCATGGCAACTGTTCTGCAAACAAATGTGGATAGGGAAATGACTTAAAATAACATAAAATACAGAAAAATTTAAAATAACAATCTGGATCTAGGAGTAGGAAGTTGAGGAGGCGGTGGATGGGTGTATGTGGCGGTGTAGGTTGACGTGGCGGTGTAGGTGGAAGCGCCGGTGAAGGAGGAATAGGTAGCCAAACACTGATTTGAGTTATTTTTTATTTTTAAATTGGGGTATCCCCCAAAATATTGGGACATATAACAAAATAAAACTAAGAATAAGTGCACTTGAGTACAAGAATGGATGGTTGAGGCTGGTATAAATGTCTATTCTGCACAAGGAACGGACAAGTCCTGTGGGATCCATGCCTGGTTCATTTTAATAAACGTAAGCTTGTCCACATTGGCTGCGGCCAGTGATAATGCTCTCTGCCATGATAAACACACATTTACACTATACACTGGCTGCAGGGCAGGTCAGCACCTCCAAGGCTGACAAAGATTTTCCACATTTGGGCCATGCTAACCCTGCCTTCTCAGGTGCTGGTGGGGCCCCAGCTGCGTTGGTGGCCTCTTCCTCCTCCTCTGCCTTCACCTTGTGCTTCCACTGTGCCCCCGCTGTCAGGTGGGAATGATATCATCAGCATGCGCTTGTAGTCGCGCATCTTCCGATCAGTAATAGATGTTTTCACTAAATTTAGTTTGCTGTCAGCAATGCAGAGCAGGGGTTCATTCACGGCAAAATGGGGTTCATGTCACCCAGCAATAGAACAGAGGATTTTGAGAGATTTAGGCCCCTGTCAGCAATGCAGAGCAGGGGTTTATTCAAGGCAAAAGGGGGTTCATGTCACCCAGCAATACAACAGAGGATTTTGAGAGATTTAGGCCACTGTCACCCAGGCACAGCAGGGGTTCATTTACGTCAAAAGGGGGTTCATGTCACCCAGCAATACAGCAGATGATTTTGAGAAATTTAGGCCCCTGTCAGCAATGCAGAGCAGGGGTTCATTCACGGCAAAAGGGGGTTCATGTCACCTAGCAATACAACAAAGGATTTTGAGAGATTTTGGCCCTTGTCAGCAATGCAGAGCAGGGGTTCATTCACGGCAAAAGGGGGTTCATGTCACCCAGCAATACAACAGAGGATTTTGAGAGATTTAGGCCCCTGTCAGCAATGCATAGCAGGGGTTCATTCACGGCAAAAGGGGGTACATGTCACCCAGCAATACAACAGAGGATTTGGAGAGATTTAGGCCCCTGTCACCCAGGCACAGCAGGGGTTCATTTACATCAAAAGGGGGTTCATGTCACCCAGCAATACAACAGAGGATTTTGAGAGATTTAGGCCCCTGTCAGCAATGCAGAGCAGGGGTTCATTCACGGCAAAAGGGGGTACATGTCACCCAGCAATACAACAGAGGATTTTGAGAGAATTTGGCCCCTGTCAGCAATGCAGAGCAGGGGATCATTCACGGCAAAAGGGGGTTCATGTCACCCAGCAATACAACAGAGGATTTTGAGAGATTTAGGCCCCTGTCACCCAGGCACAGCAGTGGTTTGTATACGCCCAAAATGGTAAAATGTCACCCGACAATTGAAAATAAGAATTGTTTCAATTTAGGGCACTAAAATTGCAACTTTTTAAAATTAAAATGGCTCTAAAATTGTCCTTGAAAAGGCTAGAGGGATGTAAAAGGCAGTAAAATGTGCTTAAGAGCATGGTAACTGCTCTGCAAACAAATGTGGATAGGGAAATAACTTAAAATGAAATAAAATAACTAAAAATTACAAATTATTAACCTGCAACTCAGAGAAGGAGGTGGATATGGAGTCGGAGGTTGAGGAGGCTGTGAATGTGGTGTTGTAGGTGGAAGCAGCAATGGAGGAGGAACAGGTAGCCAACAATGTTTTTTTTTTTTTTTATTGTTTAGGTAGTCCCCAAAATATTGGGCCAAATAAAAAAAATATAAAACAAAGAATCATTGCACTTGACTTGAGTACAAGAATGTATGTTTGATGGTGGTATAAATGTCTATTCTGCACAAGGTACAGACAGGTCTTGTGAGTCGTGAGCTTGTTCACGTTGGCTGTAGACAGGCGGCTGCGCTTGTCTGTGATAACGCCCCCTGCCATGCTAAACACACGTTCAGACAATACACTGGCTGCAGGGCAGGCCAGCACCTCCAAGGCATAAAGGGCAAGCTCAGGCCATGTGCCCAATTTGGAGACCCAGAAGTTGAAGGGGGCAGACCCATCATTCAGTTTGTGTAGGCATGTTCACACATACTGCTCCACCATGTTGCTGAAATGCTGCCTCTTGCTAAGACGTTCCATATCAGCTGGTGGTGCTGGTTGTTATGGCGTGTTGACAAAGCTTTTCCACATTTCGGCCATGCTAAACCTGCCTTCTATGGTGCTGGTGGTGCCCCAGCTGCGTTGGCGACCTCTTCCTCCTCTGCCTTTGCCTTGTGCTTCCACTGTGCCCCCGCTGTCAGGTGGAAATGCCATCAGCAGCGCGTCTACCAGCGTGTGCTTGTACTCGCGCATCTTACGATCACGCTTCAGTGATGGAATTAAGGACGATACATTGTCATTGTAACGGAGATCCAGCAGAGTGGCCACCCAGTAATCAGCACAAGTTAGAATGTGGCCAACTCGGTGGTCATTGCGGAGACACTGCAGCATGTAATCGCTCATGTGTGCCAGGCTGCCCAGAGGCAACGACAAGCTGTCCTCTGTGGGAGGTGTATCGTCTGTGTCCTCTGTATTTCCCCAGCCACGCACCAGTAATGGCCATGAGCTGCTTTGGGTGCCACCCTGCAGTGAACACAGTTTCTCCTCCTCCATCTCCTCCTCCTCATCCTCCACCTCCTCCAGAACTGTGCCCTGGCTGGACAATTGTGTACCTGGCGTTTGTGGGTGCAGGAACCCACCCTCGGAGCCACTTGTGAATGACTGTCCGGAAACCCTATGAAATGATCCCTCTTCCTCCTGTGCCACATCCTCTTCCATCATCGCCCGAAGCGTTTTTTCAAGGAGGCAATAGAATCTCTACTGACAGGCGAGCAGAAGCAGGGTGAGAACGCCGAAAGCGCGTACAGATGGCCCACTTTTTCTGCAGCAGTTCTGACATATTAGCATAATTTCTAAGGAATTTCTGCACCACTAAATTCAGCATATGCACCAGGCAAGGGATGTGCGTCAAACCAGCTAGTCCCAGAGCTGCAACGAGATTTCACCAATTATTGCACACCACCAGGCTGGGCTTGAGGCTCACTGGCACCAACCACTCATCGGTCTGTTGTTCCATGCCCGTCCACAGCTCCTGCGCAGTGTGGGGTTTGTTCACCAAACAGATAAGTTTTAAAACTGCCTAATGACCGGATGAGGAGGTAGTAGAGGATGAGGAAGCGAAGTAGGAGGAAGAAGCAACAGCAGGCAAAGAGAAATGCCCTGCAATCCAAAGTGGTGTAAGGACATGCACTAAACTGCTATCCGCCTCAGGCCCAGCAGCCACTGCATTTACCCAGTGTGCTGTTAGGGAGATATAACATCCCAGACCGTGCTTACTGGTCCACGTATCCGTACTTAGGTGGACCTTGCCACAGATGGCATTGTGCAGTGCATACCTGATTTTGTCCCCCACTTGGTTGTGCAGGGAAGGGATGGCTCGTCTGGAAAAGTAGTGGCGGCTGGAAACGACGTACTGTGGGACAGCCACCGCTATAAGGCTTTTAAAACTCTCCATCTTCACCAGACGGAATGACAGCATTTCAAAGGCCAGGAATTTTGAAATGCTGGAATTCAGGGCCAGGGATCGCGGGTGGTTAGGGGGGTACTTCCTCTTTCGCTCCAGTGTTTAGAAGATAGACAGCTTAACGCTTCCATGGGACATTGTAGAGATGCTTGGTGACTCAGGTGGTGGAGTTGCTGGCACATCCTCTGTTGCGCGGTGGAAGGTGCCACTGTCACTCCAGAGGGTGATGAAGAGGCAGAGACTGCAGCAGAAGAGGAAGCAGGAGGAGCCAAAGACCTTTCTTGGTTTTTGAGGTGTCTACTCCACTGCAGCTTGTGCTTTGCACTTAGATGCCTAGTCATGCAGGTTGTGCTCAGGTTTAGAATGTTTATGCCTCGCTTTAGGCTCTGACTGCACAGCGTGCAAACCACTCATGTCTTGTCGTCAGAACATTGACTGAAGAACTGCCATGCCAGGGAACTCCTTGGAGCTGGCTTTGGTGTGCTCGGTCCCTTTGGTGTGGTGGGCAGTAGCAGGCGTACTGTCTAGAAGACAGCCACTCCGCTTTTGCACCCTGCTCCCTCTTTTGCTGTGTTGGTGGCTCTGTGTGACCACCGCCTTTTCCTCCAAACTAAACAGGTCACTCACATGACCTTGATTCCATGTTGGGTCGAGGACCTCATCATCCTCCACATCATCTTCCATCCAATCTTCACCCCTGCCCTCCTTGTTGGTATGCACACTGCAGAAAGCCACAGCAGTTGGCACCTGTGTTTCGTTGTCATCCGAGACGTGCTGCGGTGGACCTCCCAAGTACTCATCCTGAAATATAAGTGGCTGGGCATCGGTGCACTCAATCTCTTCCACTCCTGGGGCAGGTCTATGTGGATGGCCCTGGGAAACCCTGGTAGCAGAGTCATCAAAAATCAGAAGAGACTGCTGCATGATTTGGGGCTCAGACTGCTTGGCTGATTTGCAAGGGGGTGAGGTAAAAGACTGATGGCCATGGGCTGTAGGTGCCAACTCTGATCTTTCAGCAAGGGACTGGGTGGGAGACAATGTGAAGGAACAGGAGGCACTGTCAGCCACCCAATCCACTATCGCCTGTACTTGTTCTGGCATCACCATTCGTAGAGCCGCATTCGGCCTTACTAAATAACGCTGAAGGATCTGTCGCCTACTCGCACCTGAGGAAGGTGTTTCAATTGTGCGTGTAGCTGGCACAGATCAACCATGTCCTGTCCCTGCAACAGGAGCTCCACCAACACCAGCAGCACCACGACAGGTTCCACGTCCCTTATTTGACGGTCTCCTCATTCTTAACGTTCACCCACCAAACTAACAGATGGTTTATGTCAGGCGACAATGTAACCACCAATAGTCAAAAATTTGGTTCCCTGACAGTGAGGCAGTGCCGATGTCATAAAGAGGAAAAATTTCTTAAGGTCACACAATAGTGTGACAGGCAAATTTTATACAATAAACTAAAACAAGCAAGTGGAAATAATGTATCAAAATATCATTTATTATAAAATATAAAGTATGGGGAAACAACAGGATGGTATACAGTATACAGAAAAGCAAAGGGCCATGCAACACCAATCCATGCACCTATCGATCTGTGCAAGATAAGACACAAAGTAGTAAAGCCAATAAACTGGGGCATTAGCTCTGGGACAACCGGAATGGCACAAAAATCATCGCCACAATGGGGCTATGTGCAAGGTTGCAGAAAATCGTGTCTGGTTGACCATGAGCTATCCCACACATCCCACAATACATAGGCAACAACACTGACCAATATGACAGTAAACCCTCAATTAGAGTAACTATCTAGATATAAAAAAAAGTGGCGAGATAAACCTGAAGATACAGGACCCACTATGGATATATGTGGAAGTGCCGTATGGGGATGCCAGGCTGTACTAAGCGCAGGACGTACCTGAAGACATGGTGAGTGGATGGATAACAGACCCTGAGCGCGAGACCTCGACGCGCGTTTCACCTCAGCGGCTTCGTCAGGAGGTCAAATTTTATCCAATTACTTCACGGACACAAAAAAAACTTATTTGTCAACCAACAATGTAACAGCAGTATTGACTATTTGTATGGACTGTCAGAAATGCAGCAAAAGCCCCAAATGTAGTATCTTGCACATAATGGTTGTTTTTTTTAAAATGAGAATCTAACAGCAGTATTTATCGCTTGTATTGCACTGTCACAAATGCAGCAAAGGCCCCAAATGTAGTATTTAGCACAAAATGTTATTTTTTTTTAAAAACAGAATATTACAGCAGTATATAACGCTTGTACTGCACTGTCACAAATGCAGCAAAGGCCCTAAATGTAGTATCTAGGACAAAATGGGTGTTTTTTAAAACCAAAAAGTAACTGCATGTATTTATAAATTGTATTGGACTGTCACAAATGCAGCAAAGACAGCAAATTTTGCATCTTGCACAAAATGGGTGTGTTTTTTTTTACGAGAATATAACAGCAGGATTTAACGCTTGTATTGGACTGTCACAAATGCAACAAAGGCCCCAAATGTAGCATCTTGCACAAAATGGGTGTTTTTTTAAAACCAGAAAATAACTGCAGTATTTAACGCTTGTATTGGACTGTCACAAATGCAGCAAAGGCCCTAAATGTAGTATCAAGCACAATATGGTTGTTTTTTAAAAAAAAACTGAATATAACAGCAGTATTTAACGTTTGTATTGGACTGTCACAAATGCAGCAAAGGCCCCAAATGTCGTATCTAGGACAAAATAGGTGTTTTTTTGAAACCAGAAAAAAATTTCAGTATTTAACCACTTAAAGACCACAGGTTTATACCCCCCCTAGTGACCAGGCCCTTTTTTACAAAATGGCACTTCACAACTTTAACAGCTTTCTTTTGGTGGTATTTGATTGCTGCTGAGATTTTTAGTTTTTCTGATATTAATCAAAATAGACTGCAATTTTCAAAAAAAAAGTGTATTTTTAACTTTCTCTGGTTAAATTGTTCAAATATAATTACATTTCTATACAAGTTTGCGTCAGAATTTATTGTGCTACATGCCTTTGATAAAAAAAATCCAATAAGTGTATATTTATTGGTTTGCGCAAAAGTTATAGCGTTTACAAACTATGGTACAAAAATGTGAATTTCCGCATTTTGAAGCAGCTCTGACTTTCTGAGCACCTGTCATGTTTCTTGAGGTGCTAGAATGCCAGGATAGTATAAATACCCCCCAAATGACCCCATTTTAGAAAGAAGACACCCCAAAGTATTCGCGGAGGGGCATGGTGAGTTTATCAATGATTACATTTTTTTTCACAAGTTAGCGGAAAATTACACTTTCTGACGAAAAAAAGAAAAAAATAAAGTTTCCATTTCTGCTAACTTCTGGCAAAAAATAAAAAATCTCCCACGGACTCACTATGCCCCTCAGTGAATACCTTGGGGTGTCTACTTTCCAAAATGGGGTCATTTGTGGGGTGTGTTTACTGTTCTGACATTTTGGGTGGGGCTAAATTGTGAGCAACCCTGTAAAGTCTAAAGGTACTCGTTGGTGAGAGAAATATCTCTGTAAATTGACAACTTTGTATAAAAAAATTGAAAAAGTTGTCATTTACAGAGATATTTCTCACACACAGGATGGGTATGTGTGAAAAGACACCCCAAAACACATTGCCCTACTTCTCCTGAGTATGGCGATACCACATGTGTGACACTTTTTTGCAGCCTAGGTGCACAAAGGGGCCCAAATTCCAATGAGTACCTTTAGGATTTCACAGGGCATTTTTTACGCATTTGAATTCCAAACTACTTCTCACGCTTTAGGGCCCCTAAAATGCCAGGGCAGTATAAATACCACACAAGTGACCCCATTTTGGAAAGAAGACACCCCAAGGTATTCCGTGAGGGGCATGGCGAGTTCATGTAAAATTTTATTTTTTGTCACAAGTTAGTGGAATATGAGACTTTGTAAGAAAAAAATAAATAGAATCATTTTCCGCTAACTTGTGCCCAAAAAAAAAAAATCTTCTATGAACTCGCCATGCTCCTCACAGAATACCTTGAGGTATCTTCTTTCCAAAATGGGGTCACTTGTGGGGTATTTATACTTTCCTGGCATTTTAGGGGCCCTAAAGCGTGAGAAGTAGTTTGGAATTCAAATGCGTAAAAAATGCCCTGTGAAATCCTAAAGGTACTCATTGGAATGTGGGCCCCTTTGTGCACCTAGGCTGCAAAAAAGTGTCACACATGTAGTATTGCCGTACTCAGAAGAAGTAGGGCAATGTGTTTTGGGGTGTATTTTTACATATACCCATGCTGGGTGAGAGAAATATCAAGGTATTCCGTGAGGGGCATGGCGAGTTCATAGAAGATTTTTTTTTTGGCACAAGTTAGCGGAAATTGATTTTCTTTTGTTTTTTTCTCGCAAAGTCTCCCTTTCCGCTAACTTGTGACAAAAATTTCACTCTTTCATGGACTCAATATGCCCCTCAGCGAATACCTTGGGGTGTCTTCTTTCCAAAATGGGGTCATTTGTGGGGTGTTTGTACTGCCCTGGCATTTGAGGGTCTCCACAATCATTACATGTATGGCCAGCATTAGGAGTTTCTGCTATTCTCCTTATATTGAGCATACGGGTAATGAGATTTTTTTTTCCGTTCAGCCTCTGGGCTGAAAGAAAAAATGAACGGCACAGATTTCTTCATTCGCATCGATCAATGTGAATGAAAAAATCTCTGCCAAAAAATGTGCAAAAAAAAAAAGAGGGGAAAGGCGTTTGCCAGGACATAGGAGCACTGCCCAACATCCAAACCCACTTCAGCTCGTATGCCCTGGCAAACCCGATTTCTCCATTCACATCAATCGATGTGGATGAATAAATCATTGCCAGAATTTTTTTTTTTTTATAAAATGTTTGCCACAGCATATGAACACCGCCCCTCAGCTCATAAGCCTCGGCAAACGTGTCTTTTTTACTGCAGAGGAGAAATCTCGTCTTGCAGCGCCGCATACACCGACTTTGTGTAATCTGACAGCAGCGCAATGCTTCTGTCAGAATGCACATCAGTGCTGCAGCTGGTTGATCGCTTGGTCCACCTAGAAGGTAAAAAAAAAAACAGGCCGCAACACAATAAATTTATTAACATCAACTTTTATAAACTTTATATAACATTTGAAACTGAACATTAACTTTTTTTGCTTGCCTGTGATTATTTATTTTTTTTACCTTTTAGAGGACAAACCTCTCCTTCCCCATGGGACAATGTGCAAAGCGCAAATCGAGATGTGGCGAAGTACATTATGCACTTTGTCCCAGGTGAAAGGAGAGGTTTGTAGCAGCTCTGTGTGAAAGGGCCCTAAGACCCCTGTGTGCCTGTCCTGTGTCATGCGATCCCTACACTAATAGTGTACCTGTGTGTGGTACTTGCGGAAACACTCCCCTATGCAAAGGGCTGGCTGGTCAGGACAGTCAGGACAAAAAAAGGTGGTGTCACGCCTTATTCCAGCCCTGCTACAGACACAACATCTTTTTTTGGGGGAACGCTGAGTTGGGGTACCAGGATAGACACTCGGGAAGTGTCTGCCATGTAGCCGGCTAACTACATCAGGGACTTGGGGCACGGACCCTCCTGGATACAGGAGTTCCGAAATGATCTCTTACTGGAATTTTAGGAAGGATCCCGTTCTCCCAGCCTTACTGTAGAGAACAAAACTATTATACAGAGCCAATTGAATTAAATAAACAGACACCTTCTTATACCAACGTCTGGTGCGGCGGGACACTAAATAGGGAGCCAGCATCTGGTCATTGAAGTCCACCCCTCCCATGTGAAGGGTATAGTCGTGGACAGAGAGGGGTTTCTCAATGACTCCAGTTGCCCTTGTATTTGTACTGTCGTGTCTGCGTGAATGGTGGACAGAAGGTAAACGTCCCTCTTGTCCCTCCACTTCACCGCGAGCAGTTCTTCGTCACACAAGGCAGCCCTCTCCCCCCGTGCAAGTCGGGTATTAACGAGCCGTTGGGGGAAGCCCCGGCGACTAGGTCGCACGGTGCCACAGCATTGAATTCCGACTAGATGTAAGTGCCGAAAGAGGGCCACGCTTGTGTAAAAATTGTCCACGTACAGTACAGACCAAAAGTTTGGACACACCTTCTCATTCAAAGAGTTTTCTTTATTTTCATGACTATGAAAATTGTAGATTCACACTGAAGGCATCGAAACTATGAATTAACACATGAGGAATTTATATATAACAAACAAGTGTGAAACAACTGAAAATATGTCATATTCTAGGTTCTTCAAAGTAGCCACCTTTTGCTTTGATTACTGCTTTGCACACTCTTGGCATTCTCTTGATGAGCTTCAAGAGGTAGTCCCCTGAAATGGTTTTCACTTCACAGGTGTGCCCTGTCAGGTTTAATAAGTGGGATTTCTTGCCTTCATAGTCATGAAAATAAAGAAAACTCTTTGAATGAGAAGGTGTGTCCAAACCTTTGGTCTGTACTGTATAAGTGGTACCCCTTGTGGAGTAAGGGTGACACCAAGTCCCAGACAATCTTGCCACTGCTCCCCAGGTAGTCAGGGCATCTGACCGGCTCCAGTTTTGAGTCTTTTCCCTCATAGACCCTAAAACGATATGTATAGCCTGTGGCCCTTTCACAGAGCATATACAGTTTGACCCCATACCGGGCGCGCTTGCTGGGGATGTATTGTTTGATGCCAAGGCGCCCGGTAAAATGTACAAGGGACTCGTCTATGCAGATGTTCTGATTGGAGGTATACACATCTGCAAACCTGGGTGACAAACGGTCTATGAGGGGCCAAATTTTGTGGAGCCGGTCATAAGCAGGGTGGCCTCTTGGATGACAGGTTTTATTGTCAGTGAAATGCATAAAGCGCATGATGACCTCAAAACGTGCCCTGGACATAACAGCAGAGAACATGGGCATGTAATGTATTGGGTCTTTAGACCAATAGGACCACAATACATTTTTTTTTAGTTAGACCCATGCTGAGGATAAGGCCCAAAAATATTTTAAATTCGAAAACTGTGACTGGTTTCCACCGGTAAGGCTGGGCATAGAAGCTTTCCGGATTGGCGGTTATATACTGTGTGGCGTAGCGGTTGGTTTCTGCCACAACTAAGTCATAGAGATCCGCGGTGAAGAACAGCTCAAAAAACTTGAGGGCTGATCCTAAATGAGCTGTCTCCATGCGAACTCCAGACTGGGCGGTGAAAGGGGGCAATACGGGTGCGGCGGAAGCAGGGGAGTGCCAATTTGGGTTTGCCAGCACTTCTGGGAGACTAAGGGCTCTAAGGACCTGTAAACGTGGTGGCTGCAACGGGGGAGTTACTGCACGTGCACAGTACCAGCTTGAACTGCCCTTCTGGTGCTCGCCACTTCACCAGGGAATACGGCAGTGCTGGTAGAAGGTCCAGGATGTGCTGCGCTGCTGGTGTATGCCGCACCATAAAAAAGATCAGCACTAGCACCACTCTGCTGCAAATGAGGCTCATCACGTGGGGAATGCAGAACACTGACATGGGATCGGGTACGCCTGACCATAGCAGGGACCTCAACCTCGTCATCTTCACTAGCGGTTAGAGTGCCACTGCTGTCTACAGGTTCATATTCTGAACCACTGGATTCAGCGGGTGAGGCGTCCCCATCGCTTTCATCCATCACGTACAGAATCCTATAGGCCTCTTTAGCGGAATACCCCTTGTTTGACATTTTGGGCTAACTAAATTTAGGGGGTATTCCTCTGAGACTACCAAGGAAAAAGAGCACACCTAGTAAAAAGGAGTGCTTGCGAAGTAATGCTGCGATCGCTAATAAAGATCCGGAAAGCTCAAAAGTGATCTTTATAGCGCCGCAGCAATTTGACTGTGTTTTTGCAGTGATCAGAAAAAAATTAAATTCTGTCACTGCGGTCGGGCGGACTGAATGCAAGTGTGCGCACAAGATCAGGCCTGATCGGGCAAACACTGCGTTTTTTGAAGTGCCTAAGGTGACCCTAATGTACTGATATAGATCTGATTGCGATCAGTCTTGATCACTTACAGATACTATATAGTACTAGTGCTGATTAGCGACAGCGATGACGCTAATCAGCGACTAATCAGTGACTGCGGTGCGGTGGGCTGGGCGCTAACTACCTAACAAGTAGCTAAGTAACTGGCGGTGATAAGGGACCCTTACAGGGGGGTGATCAATGACAGGGGGGTGACAGGGGGGTGATCAGGGAGTTTATATGGGGTGATCAGGGGTTAATAAGTGACAGGGGGGGTGTAATGTGTGTGTGTGTGGTGATTGGTGCTACTTACAGAGCTGCCTGTGTCCTCTGCTGGTCGATCAAAGCAAAAGGGACCACCAGAGGAGCAGGTAGCAGGTATATCAGACGCTATTTACAAAATAGCATCTGACATACCCATTTCATTGGTTATTTTAAAAATCTACAGCCTGCCTGCCAATGATCGCTGCTGGCAGGCTGTAGTTGAACTTGTGAACTACGCGATCCTGTGAACGTGCGCTTCTGTGAGCGCGCATTCACAGGAAATCTCGGGTTTCACAAGATGACGCCAATAGGCGTCGCTGAGACCTGAGAGTGCTGCCGCACTGACGCCTATCGGCGTTAGTGTGAGCAATCGGTTAAAGCTTGTGTTGGACTGGCACAAATGCAGCAAAGGCCGCAAATGTAAAATCTTACAAAAAATTGGTGTTTTTTTTAATAGCAGTATTTAACGCTTGTATTGGACTGTCACAAATGCAGCAAAGATCCCAAATGTAGTATCTAGCACAAAATGGGTGTTTTTTTTAAAACCAGAAAATAACTGCAGTATTTAATGCTTGTATTGGACTGTCACAAATGCAGCAAAGGCCCTAAATGTAGTATCTAGCACAAAATGGGTGTTTATTTTAAAACCAGAATATAACTGCAGTATTTAACACAGATAATAATGAATTGTTATCAATAATTGATTTTTAATAATCATATATGCACTGTATATGTTTTTTTTTTATCAATATGATGTATTCAACACTAAAGCATCTTAAGTATTTTATTGCATTTATGTTTACACTGTGCGGGATATGTAGTAATTTTGTTTTGTATATTTAATATAATATGTATAGTTTTACACAATTATGAATATCACTAAATTGTATATGCACAGGTCACTTTTTCATGATTTGCAGAGATATATGCCCCATTTTTATTGGTCATGTAGAATACTCAACCATTCATAGACAGCAGAGAGTGATAACAACAAGTTATAAGTTATGGACCCTAGTTCTCCGCAGGTGGGATGTAATAATATCATTGAGGACTCAAGATGCCGCTGGTCCGATCATGTGATCCGCCTCGTGACACAGTTGCTAGGAGATGATGATGCCATGGGCGCACGGCGTGAGTACAGAGGTGACGTCACTCTCTGGCGCCGCTAGCTTGTGAGACTGGATCATGATGCGGATCGCATGGCGGTATGCGATCATCCGAGTGCTTACCCCTGACCCAGTACATAATCCCAAGGATTGATATGGAGGCACAGGCAGAAGAAAAAAGTAGAAGTGGATGATGCTCAGTATTGAATGGTGTGGCGCTATGGTCCGTAGATGTAGGTGGGCGGTGCTAATATTTTGAGGTCATGTGGCTGATGACGTGACTAAACATGAGATCTGATTGACTATTGGTTGGGCACTCCCCCCTTTGCCAAGAGCAGCTGATCCGTTTAATTATGGACAGCTGGGTAGGTGTGTATTGATTGGCTGAATCCAGATGTCAGGAGTATATAGAAGGCCAGTATGGAGGAGTTCAGTATGCCCCAAGGGGAAGCATTAGCGAAACGATCGTCGGGCGGCTGCTTCAGACCAGGATCAGTAGGTACATTTTGCACTTGCACTTTAAACTGTGTTTCTTCCCCCCCCCCTCCTTTTGCAGTCCCTGCTTGGTGAGGGCCGCACCCTGGTCTACATCTTCCTTAAATGTTTGGAGTGTTTTGTATGCATGCCCTGGGTGCTACCACTGCTACATGCGCCCCACTAAGCTGATACTGCTTTATTTTGTGTATGGGGGGATACTAGTCCCTTATTGGTCTGGAGCTCACTCTGTTTTTATACAATTATTTGTAACACCGTAGTGTTCCCATTATGTGCTGTTTTTTGTATATGTTTTAATTGATACACCATTCTCTTGGATATCCAATAAAGGAATTAATTAACTAGAATTGCTCTCTGTGTGGATGCTTTTTGAGCTGTGTAGGTGATAGTATTTAACACTTGTATTTGACTGTCAAAAATGCAGCAAAGGCCCAAAAATGTAGTATCTAGGACAAAATGGGGTTTTTTGTTAACAACAGAATATAATTGCAGTATTTAAAGATTGTTTTGGACTCTCACAAATGCAGCAAAGGCCGCAAATTTAGTATCTTGCACAAAATGGGTGTGTTTTTTTAAACCAGAATATAGCAGCAGGATTTAACGCTTGTATTGGACTGTCAGAAATGTATCATAGGCCCCAAATGTAGTATCTAGGACAAAATTGGTGTTTTTTAAAAAACAAAATATAACAGCAGTATTTATCGCTTGTATTGGACTGTTACAAATGCAGCAAAGGCTGCAAATTTAGTATCTTGAACAAAATGGGTGTTTTTTAATACCAGAATATAACAGCAGTTTTTAACGCTTGTATTGGACTGTCAGAAATGCAGCAAAGGCCCCAAATGTACAAACCGGATTCCAAAAAAGTTGGGACACTAAACAAATTGTGAATAAAAACTGAATGCAATGATGTGGAGATGGCAAATGTCAATATTTTATTTGTAATAGAACGTAGATGACAGATCAAACGTTTAATCTGAGTAAATGTATCATTTTAAAGGAAAAATACGTTGATTCAAAATTTCACGGTGTCAACAAATCCCCAAAAAGTTGGGACAAGTAGCAATAAGAGGCTAGAAAAAGTAAATTTGAGCATAATGAAGAGCTGGAAGACTAATTAACACTACTTAGGTCAATTGGCAACATGATTGGGTATAAAAAGAGCTTCTCAGAGTGGCAGTGTCTCTCAGAAGCCAAGATGGGTAGAGGATCACCAATTCCCACAATGTTGCGCAGAAAGATAGTGGAGCAATATCAGAAAGGTGTTACCCAGCGAAAAATTGCAAAGACTTTGCATCTATCATTATCAACTGTGCATAACATCATCCGAAGATTCAGAGAATCTGGAACAATCTCTGTGCGTAAGGGTCAAGGCCGTAAAACCATACTGGATGCCCGTGATCTCCGGGCTCTTAAACGACACTGCACCACAAACAGGAATGCTACTGTAAAGGAAATCACAGAATGGGCTCAGGAATACTTCCAGAAACCATTGTCAGTGAACACAATCCACCGTGCCATCCGCCGTTGCCAGCTGAAACTTTACAGTGCAAAGAAGAAGCCATTTCTAAGCAAGATCCACAAGCTCAGGCGTTTTCACTGGGCCAGGGATCATTTAAAATGGAGTGTGGCAAAATGGAAGACTGTTCTGTGGTCAGACGAGTCACGATTCGAAGTTCTTTTTGGAAATCTGGGACACCATGTCATCCGGACCAAAGAGGACAAGGACAACCCAAGTTGTTATCAACGCTCAGTTCAGAAGCCTGCATCTCTGATGGTATGGGGTTGCATGAGTGCGTGTGGCATGGGCAGCTTGCATGTCTGGAAAGGCACCATCAATGCAGAAAATTATATTCAGGTTCTAGAACAACATATGCTCTCATCCAGACGTCATCTCTTTCAGGGAAGACCCTGCATTTTTCAACAAGATAATGCCAGACCACATTCTGCATCAATCACAACATCATGGCTGCGTAGGAGAAGGATCCGGGTACTGAAATGGCCAGTCTGCAGTCCAGATCTTTCACCTATAGAGAACATTTGGCGCATCATAAAGAGGAAGGTGCAACAAAGAAGGCCCAAGACGATTGAACAGTTAGAGGCCTGTATTAGACAAGAATGGGAGAGCATTCCTATTTCTAAACTTGAGAAACTGGTCTCCTCGGTCCCCAGACGTCTGTTGAGTGTTGTAAGAAGAAGGGGAGATGCCACACAGTGGTGAAAATGGCCTTGTCCCAACTTTTTGGGGATTTGTTGACACCATGAAATTCTGATTCAACATATTTTTCCCTTAAAATGGTACATTTTCTCAGTTTAAACTTTTGTTCTGTGATTTATGTTCTATTCTGAATAAAATATTAGAAGTTGGCACCTCCACATCATTGCATTCAGTTTTTATTCACGATTTGTATAGTGTCCCAACTTTTTTGGAATCTGGTTTGTAGTAGCTAGGAAAAAATTGGTGTGTTTTTTTAAACCAGAATATAGCAGCAGGATTTAACGCTTGTATTGGACTGTCAGAAATGTATCATAGGCCCCAAATGTAGTATCTAGCACAAAATTGGTGTTTTTTAAAAAACAAAATATAACAGCAGTATTTATCGCTTGTATTGGACTGGACTGCAAATTTAGTATCTTGAACAAAATGCGTGTTTTTTTAAAACCAGAATATAACAGCAGTATTTAACGCTTGTATTGGACTGTCACAAATGCAGCAAAGGCCCCAAATGTAGTACCTAGGACAAAATGGGTGTTTTTCTAAAACCAGAATATAACAGCAGTATTTAACGCTTGTATTGCATTGTCAGAAATGCAGCAAAGGCCCCAAATGTAGTATCTTGCAAAAAATTTGTGTTTTTTTAAAACCAGAATATAACAGCAGTTTTCAACGCTTGTATTGGACTGTCACAAATGCAGCAAAGGACCCAAATTTTGTATCTAGCACAAAATGGGTGTTTTTTTAAAGCCAAAATATAACAGCAGTATTTAAAGCTTATATTGGACTGTCACAAATGCAGCAAAGGCCGCAAACTTAGTATCTTGCACAAAATGGGTGTTTTTTTAATACCAGAATATAAGAGCAGGATTTAACGCTTGTATTGGACTGTCAGAAATGAAGCAAAGGCCCTAAATGTAGTATCCAGCACAAAATGGGTGTTTTTTTTAAACCGAAATATAACAGCATTAATTAACGCTTGTATTGGACTGTCACAAATGCAGCAAAGGCCCTAAATGTAGTATCTAGGATAAAATGGGTGTATTTTAAAACCAGAATATAACTGCAGTATTTAAAGCTTGTACTGGACTGTCACAAATGCAGCAAAGGCCGCAAATTTAATATCTTGCACAAAATGGGTGTTTTTTAATACCAGAATATAACAGCAGTATTTAACGCTTGTATTGGACTGTCACAAATACAGCAAAGGCCCCAAATGTAGTATCTAGCACAAAATGGGTGTTTTTTTAAAACCAGAATATAACAGCAGTATTTAACGCTTGTATTGGACTGTCACAAATGCAGCAAAGGCCCCAAATGTATTATCTAGAACAAAATAGTTGTTTCTTTAAAACCAGAATATAACTGAAGTATTTAAAGCTTGTATTGGACTGTCACAAAAGCAGTAAAGTCCGCAAATTTAGTATCTTGCACAAAATGGGTATTTTTTTTTTATACTAGAATATAACTGCAGTATTTAACCCTTATATTCGACTGTCAGAAATGCAGCAAAGGCCCTAAATGTAGTATCTAGGACAAAATGGGTGTTTTTTTCTAAAACCAGAATATAACAGCAGCATTCAACGCTTGTATTGGACTGTCAAAAATTCAGCAAATGCCGCAAATGTAGTATCTTGCACAAAATGGGTGATTTTTAAAACCAGAATATAACTGCAGTATTTAAAGCTTGTATTAGACTGTCAAAAATGCAGCAAAGGCTACATATTTAGTATCTTGCACAAAATGGGTATTTTTTTAATACCAGAATTTAACTGCAGTATTTAACGCTTTTATTGGACTGTCACAAATGCAGCAAAGGCCCCAAATGTGGTATCTAGAACAACATAGGTGTGTTTTTTTTAAACCATAATCTAACAGCATAATTTAACGCTTGTATTGGACTTTCACAAATACAGCAACAAAGGCCCCAAATGTAGTATCTAGGACAAAATGGGTGTTTTTGTTAAAACCAGAATATAACTGCAGTATTTAAAGCTTGTACTGGACTGTCACAAATGCAGCAAAGGTTGCAAATGTATTTTCTTGCACAAAATGGGTGTTCTTTAATACCAGAATATAACAGCAGTATTTAACACTTGTATTGGACTGTCAGAAATGCAGCAAAGGCCCCAAATGTAGTATCTAGCACAATTTTTTATTTTATTTTAAAACCAGAATATAACAGCAGTATTTAACGCTTGTATTGGACTGTCACAAATGCAGCAAAGGCCCCAAATGTAGTAGCTATAACAAAATAGGTGTTTCTTTAAAACCAGAATATCGGTGAAGTACTTAAAGCTTGTATTGGACTGTCTCAAAAGCAGTAAAGGCCGCAAATTTTGTATCTTGCACAAAACTGGTGTTTTTTTAATACCAGAATATAAGAGAAGGATTTAACGCTTTTATTGGACTGTCAGAAATGCAGCAAAGGCACCAAATGTAGTATCTAGCACAAAATGGGTGTTTTTTTTTAAAACAAAATATAACAGCATTAATTAACGCTTGTAATGGACTGTCAGAAATGCAGCAAAGGCCCCAAATGTAGTATCTAGTACAAAATGGGTGTTTTTTTAAAACCAGAATATAAATGCAGTATTTCAAGCTTGTACTGGACTGTCACAATGCAGCAAAGGCCACAAAATTAATATCTTGCACAAAATCAGTGTTTTTTAATACCAGAATATAACGGCAGTATTTAACGCTTGTATTGGACTGTCGAAAATGTAGCAAAGGCCCCAAATGTATTATATAGAACAAAATAGTTGTTTCTTTAAAACCAGAACATAACTGAAGTATTTAAAGCTTGTAATGGACTGTCACAAAAGCAGTAAAGGCCGCAAATTTAGTATCTTGCACAAAATGGGTGTTTTTTTTAATACTAGAATATAACTGCAGTATTTAACCCTTCTATTCGACTGTCAGAAATGCAGCAAAGGCCCTAAATGTAGTATCTAGGACAAAATGGGTGATTTTTTAAAAAACAGAATATAACAGCAGCATGCAACACTTGTATTGGACTGTCAAAAATGCAGCAAAGGCCCCAAATGTAGTATCTAGAACAACTTATGTGTTTTTTTAAAACCAGAAAATAACAGCAGTATTTAAAGCTTGTATTGGACTGTCACAAAAGCAGCAATGGCCGCAAATTTAGTATCTTGCACAAAATGGGTGTTTTTTATTTTAAACCATAATCTAACAGCATAATTTATCGCTTGTATTGGACTGTCACAAATACAGCAACAAAGGCCCCAAATATAGTATCTAGGACAAAATGGGTGTTTTTGTTAAAACCAGAATATAACTGCAGTATTTAAAGCTTGTACTGGACTGTCACAAATGCAGCAAAGGTTGCAAATGTATTTTCTTGCACAAAATGGGTGTTTTTTTAATACCAGAATATAAGAGAAGGATTTAACGCTTGTATTGGACTGTCAGAAATGCAGCAAAGGCACCAAATGTAGTATCTAGCACAAAATGGGTGTTTTAAAAAAAAAATATATATATAACAGTATAAATTAACGCTTGTAATGGACTGTCAGAAATGCAGCAAAGGCCCCAAATGTAGTATCTAGTACAAAATGGGTGTTTTTTTAAAACCAGAATATAAATGCAGTATTTCAAGCTTGTACTGGACTGTCACAATGCAGCAAAGGCCGCAAATTTAATATCTTGCACAAAATCATTTTTTTTTAATACCAGAATATAACGGCAGTATTTAACGCTTGTATTGGACTGTCGAAAATGTAGCAAAGGCCCCAAATGTATTATATAGAATAAAATAGTTGTTTCTTTAAAACCAGAACATAACTGAAGTATTTAAAGCTTGTAATGGACTGTCACAAAAGCAGTAAAGGCCACAAATTTAGTATCTTGCACAAAATGGGTGTTTTTTTTTTAATACTAGAATATAACTGCAGTATTTAACCCTTATATTCGACTGTCAGAAATGCAGCAAAGGCCCTAAATGTAGTATCTAGGACAAAATGGGTGTTTTTTTAAAAACCAGAATATAACAGCAGCATGCAACGCTTGTATTGGACTGTCAAAAATGCAGCAAATGCCGCAAATGTAGTATCTTGCACAAAATGTTTTTTTTTTTTAAACTAGAATATAACTGCAGTATTTAAAGCTTGTATTAGACTGTCAAAAATGCAGCAAAGGCTACAAATTTAGTATCTTGCACAAAATGGGTGTTTTTTTTAATACCAGAAATTAACTGCAGTATTTAACGCTTGTATAGGACTGTCAGAAATGCAGCAAAGGGCCGAATTGTAGTATCTAGTACAAAATGGGTGTTTTTTTATAACCAGAATAAAACAGCAGTATTTAACGCTTGTATTGGACTGTCACAAATGCAGCAAAGGCCTCAAATGTAGTATCTAGAACAACTTACTGTATGTGTTTTTTTAAAACTAGAAAATAACAGCAGTATTTAAAGCTTGTATTGGACTGTCACAAAAGCATCAATGGCCGCAAATTTAGTATCTTGCACAAAATGGGTGTTTTTTATTTTAAACCATAATCTAACAGCATAATTTATCGCTTGTATTGGACTGTCACAAATACAGCAACAAAGGCGCCAAATGTAGTATCTAGGACAAAATGTGTGTTTTTTTTAAAACCAGAATATAACAGCAGTATTTAAAGCTTATATTGGACTGTAAAAAATGCAGCAAAGGCTACAAATTTAGTATCTTGCGCAAAATGGGTGTTTTTTTTAATACCAGAAATTAACTGCAGTATTTAATGCTAAGTATGGTGTGAACACGGTCTGAAGGTGATGAAATCCAGCTCACAGCCAAGCTTCCACACAACCGCATAGCAGGACAACTAATGCAATGTGAATAAAGCAAGACTGTAAGCCACACCCATATCAGACCGTGTGATGGAGGCTACCAGGTGCAAAAGAATGTTAAATGCCAGGTGAAGGCACATTCAATACATATGAATCAAAATCACAGAAATATAGTGTCCAATATGGGGGAACTGCTCAGACCCCAAACACTGTAGCGTGTTTCTCATTGGGCTACAGTGTTTCCTGGCTGGCCGGGTAGCGTGCTTTGGATACGGGTCTGGTATGGATTGTAGGGGGACCCCCTACGCCGTTTTTTTCGGCGTAGGGGGGGCTCTCCTTACAACCCATAACAGACCTAAGGGCCCGGTATGCTCCTGAGGGGGGGACCCAGGCCGGATTTTTATTTAAAATCCGGCGGGGACTTCCCCCTCAGGATTCATAACAAACGCCGCACACGTGTAGAATTGGCGGGAATCCAAGTCGGATCTCCCGTCGCTTCTATGACGGCTCTGTCTCCATCGCGGCAAGCCAGCTTGGCGCTGGCTCCCGCGATGGGGCTCGTAGGTGCTCAATCTCGCCGAGAAAGAGAGCGAGATTGACACAAAATCGGGTTCACCTACTGTATCTTGCACAAAATTTGTGTTTTTTTTAAACCATAATCTAAAAGCAGTATTTAACGCTTGTATTGGACTGTCACATATGCAGCAAAGGCCCCAAATGTAGTATCTAGGACAAAATGGGTGTTTTTTTTTAAATCAAAATATGACTGCAGTATTTAAAGCTTGTTTTGGACTGTCACAAATGCAGCAAAGGCCACAAATTAAGTATCTTACATAAAATAGGTGTTTTTTTAAAATACTAGAATATAACAGCAGTATTTAACGCTTGTATTCAACTGTCACAAATGCAGCAAAGGCCGCAAATTTAGTATCTTGCACAAAATGGGTGTTTTTTTAATACCAGAATATAACAGCAGTATTTTCCCATTTGTATTGGACTGTCACAAATGCAGCAAAGACCGCACTTGTGGTATCTTGCTAAAAATGGGTGTTTTTTTTAAAACCAGATTATAACAGCAGTATTTATCGCTTGTATTGGACTGTCACAATGCAGCAAAGGCCCCAAATGTAGTATCAAGGATAAAATGGGTGTTTGTTTAAAACCAGAATATAACTGCAATATTTAAAGCTTATATTGGACTGTCACAAAAGCAGTAAAGGCAGCAAATTTAGTATCTTGCACAAAATGGGTGTTTTTTTTAATACTAGAATATAACTGCAGTATTTAACCCTTCTATTCGACTGTCAGAAATGCAGCAAAGGCCCTAAATGTAGTATCTAGGACAAAATGGGTGATTTTTTAAAAAACAGAATATAACAGCAGCATGCAACACTTGTATTGGACTGTCAAAAATGCAGCAAAGGCCCCAAATGTAGTATCTAGAACAACTTATGTGTTTTTTTAAAACCAGAAAATAACAGCAGTATTTAAAGCTTGTATTGGACTGTCACAAAAGCAGCAATGGCCGCAAATTTAGTATCTTGCACAAAATGGGTGTTTTTTATTTTAAACCATAATCTAACAGCATAATTTATCGCTTGTATTGGACTGTCACAAATACAGCAACAAAGGCCCCAAATATAGTATCTAGGACAAAATGGGTGTTTTTGTTAAAACCAGAATATAACTGCAGTATTTAAAGCTTGTACTGGACTGTCACAAATGCAGCAAAGGTTGCAAATGTATTTTCTTGCACAAAATGGGTGTTTTTTAATAACAGAATATAGCAGCAGTATTTAACGCTTGTATTGGACTGTCAGAAATGCAGCAAAGGCCCCAAATGTATTATCTAGCACAATTTTTTATTTTATTTTAAAACCAGAATATAACAGCAGTATTAACGCTTGTATTGGACTGTCACAAATGCAGCAAAGGCCCCAAATGTAGTAGCTATAACAAAATAGGTGTTTCTTTAAAACCAGAATATAGGTGAAGTACTTAAAGCTTGTATTGGACTGTCTCAAAAGCAGTAAAGGCCGCTAATTTTGTATCTTGCACAAAACTGGTGTTTTTTTAATACCAGAATATAAGAGAAGGATTTAACGCTTGTATTGGACTGTCAGAAATGCAGCAAAGGCACCAAATGTAGTATCTAGCACAAAATGGGTGTTTTAAAAAATAAATAAAAATATAACAGTATAAATTAACGCTTGTAATGGACTGTCAGAAATGCAGCAAAGGCCCCAAATGTAGTATCTAGTACAAAATGGGTGATTTTTTAAAACCAGAATATAAATGCAGTATTTCAAGCTTGTACTGGACTGTCACAATGCAGCAAAGGCCGCAAATTTAATATCTTGCACAAAATCAGTGTTTTTTAATACCAGAATATAACGGCAGTATTTAACGCTTGTATTGGACTGTCGAAAATGTAGCAAAGGCCCCAAATGTATTATATAGAACAAAATAGTTGTTTCTTTAAAACCAGAACATAACTGAAGTATTTAAAGCTTGTAATGGACTGTCACAAAAGCAGTAAAGGCCACAAATTTAGTATCTTGCACAAAATGGGTGTTTTTTTTAATACTAGAATATAACTGCAGTATTTAACCCTTCTATTCGACTGTCAGAAATGCAGCAAAGGCCCTAAATGTAGTATCTAGGACAAAATGGGTGATTTTTTAAAAAACAGAATATAACAGCAGCATGCAACACTTGTATTGGACTGTCAAAAATGCAGCAAAGGCCCCAAATGTAGTATCTAGAACAACTTATGTGTTTTTTTAAAACCAGAAAATAACAGCAGTATTTAAAGCTTGTATTGGACTGTCACAAAAGCAGCAATGGCCGCAAATTTAGTATCTTGCACAAAATGGGTGTTTTTTATTTTAAACCATAATCTAACAGCATAATTTATCGCTTGTATTGGACTGTCACAAATACAGCAACAAAGGCCCCAAATATAGTATCTAGGACAAAATGGGTGTTTTTGTTAAAACCAGAATATAACTGCAGTATTTAAAGCTTGTACTGGACTGTCACAAATGCAGCAAAGGTTGCAAATGTATTTTCTTGCACAAAATGGGTGTTTTTTAATAACAGAATATAGCAGCAGTATTTAACGCTTGTATTGGACTGTCAGAAATGCAGCAAAGGCCCCAAATGTATTATCTAGCACAATTTTTTATTTTATTTTAAAACCAGAATATAACAGCAGTATTAACGCTTGTATTGGACTGTCACAAATGCAGCAAAGGCCCCAAATGTAGTAGCTATAACAAAATAGGTGTTTCTTTAAAACCAGAATATAGGTGAAGTACTTAAAGCTTGTATTGGACTGTCTCAAAAGCAGTAAAGGCCGCTAATTTTGTATCTTGCACAAAACTGGTGTTTTTTTAATACCAGAATATAAGAGAAGGATTTAACGCTTGTATTGGACTGTCAGAAATGCAGCAAAGGCACCAAATGTAGTATCTAGCACAAAATGGGTGTTTTAAAAAATAAATAAAAATATAACAGTATAAATTAACGCTTGTAATGGACTGTCAGAAATGCAGCAAAGGCCCCAAATGTAGTATCTAGTACAAAATGGGTGATTTTTTAAAACCAGAATATAAATGCAGTATTTCAAGCTTGTACTGGACTGTCACAATGCAGCAAAGGCCGCAAATTTAATATCTTGCACAAAATCAGTGTTTTTTAATACCAGAATATAACGGCAGTATTTAACGCTTGTATTGGACTGTCGAAAATGTAGCAAAGGCCCCAAATGTATTATATAGAACAAAATAGTTGTTTCTTTAAAACCAGAACATAACTGAAGTATTTAAAGCTTGTAATGGACTGTCACAAAAGCAGTAAAGGCCACAAATTTAGTATCTTGCACAAAATGGGTGGTTTTTTTTAATACTAGAATATAACTGCAGTATTTAACCCTTATATTCGACTGTCAGAAATGCAGCAAAGGCCCTAAATGTAGTATCTAGGACAAAATGGGTGATTTTTTAAAAAACAGAATATAACAGCAGCATGCAACACTTGTATTGGACTGTCAAAAATGCAGCAAAGGCCCCAAATGTAGTATCTAGAACAACTTATGTGTTTTTTTAAAACCAGAAAATAACAGCAGTATTTAAAGCTTGTATTGGACTGTCACAAAAGCAGCAATGGCCGCAAATTTAGTATCTTGCACAAAATGGGTGTTTTTTATTTTAAACCATAATCTAACAGCATAATTTATCGCTTGTATTGGACTGTCACAAATACAGCAACAAAGGCCCCAAATATAGTATCTAGGACAAAATGGGTGTTTTTGTTAAAACCAGAATATAACTGCAGTATTTAAAGCTTGTACTGGACTGTCACAAATGCAGCAAAGGTTGCAAATGTATTTTCTTGCACAAAATGGGTGTTTTTTAATAACAGAATATAGCAGCAGTATTTAACGCTTGTATTGGACTGTCAGAAATGCAGCAAAGGCCCCAAATGTATTATCTAGCACAATTTTTTATTTTATTTTAAAACCAGAATATAACAGCAGTATTAACGCTTGTATTGGACTGTCACAAATGCAGCAAAGGCCCCAAATGTAGTAGCTATAAAAAAATAGGTGTTTCTTTAAAACCAGAATATAGGTGAAGTACTTAAAGCTTGTATTGGACTGTCTCAAAAGCAGTAAAGGCCGCTAATTTTGTATCTTGCACAAAACTGGTGTTTTTTTAATACCAGAATATAAGAGAAGGATTTAACGCTTGTATTGGACTGTCAGAAATGCAGCAAAGGCACCAAATGTAGTATCTAGCACAAAATGGGTGTTTTAAAAAATAAATAAAAATATAACAGTATAAATTAACGCTTGTAATGGACTGTCAGAAATGCAGCAAAGGCCCCAAATGTAGTATCTAGTACAAAATGGGTGTTTTTTTAAAACCAGAATATAAATGCAGTATTTCAAGCTTGTACTGGACTGTCACAATGCAGCAAAGGCCGCAAATTTAATATCTTGCACAAAATCAGTGTTTTTTAATACCAGAATATAACGGCAGTATTTAACGCTTGTATTGGACTGTCGAAAATGTAGCAAAGGCCCCAAATGTATTATATAGAACAAAATAGTTGTTTCTTTAAAACCAGAACATAACTGAAGTATTTAAAGCTTGTAATGGACTGTCACAAAAGCAGTAAAGGCCACAAATTTAGTATCTTGCACAAAATGGGTGTTTTTTTTTAATACTAGAATATAACTGCAGTATTTAACCCTTATATTCGACTGTCAGAAATGCAGCAAAGGCCCTAAATGTAGTATCTAGGACAAAATGGGTGTTTTTTTAAAAACCAGAATATAACAGCAGCATGCCACGCTTGTATTGGACTGTCAAAAATGCAGCAAATGCCGCAAATGTAGTATCTTGCACAAAATGTTTTTTTTTTTAAACTAAAATATAACTGCAGTATTTAAAGCTTGTATTAGACTGTCAAAAATGCAGCAAAGGCTACAAATTTAGTATCTTGCACAAAATGGGTGTTTTTTTTAATACCAGAAATTAACTGCAGTATTTAACGCTTGTATAGGACTGTCAGAAATGCAGCAAAGGGCCGAATTGTAGTATCTAGTACAAAATGGGTGTTTTTTTATAACCAGAATAAAACAGCAGTATTTAACGCTTGTATTGGACTGTCACAAATGCAGCAAAGGCCTCAAATGTAGTATCTAGAACAACTTATGTGTTTTTTAAAACCAGAAAATAACAGCAGTATTTAAAGCTTGTATTGGACTGTCACAAAAGCAGCAATGGCCGCAAATTTTGTATCTTGCACAAAATGGGTGTTTTTTATTTTAAACCATAATCTAACAGCATAATTTATCGCTTGTATTGGACTGTCACAAATACAGCAACAAAGGCGCCAAATGTAGTATCTAGGACAAAATGTGTGTTTTTTTTAAAACCAGAATATAACAGCAGTATTTAAAGCTTATATTGGACTGTAAAAAATGCAGCAAAGGCTACAAATTTAGTATCTTGCGCAAAATGGGTGTTTTTTTTAATACCAGAAATTAACTGCAGTATTTAACGCTAAGTATGGTGTGAACACGGTCTGAAGGTGATGAAATCCAGCTCACAGCCAAGCTTCCACACAACCGCATAGCAGGACAACTAATGCAATGTGAATAAAGCAAGACTGTAAGCCACACCCATATCAGACCGTGTGATGGAGGCTACCAGGTGCAAAAGAATGTTAAATGCCAGGTGAAGGCACATTCAATACATATGAATCAAAATCACAGAAATATAGTGTCCAATATGGGGGAACTGCTCAGACCCCAAACACTGTAGCGTGTTTCTCATTGGGCTACAGTGTTTGGGGTCTGAGCAGTTCCCCCATATTGGCCACTATATTTCTGTGATTTTGTTCCATATGTATTGAATGTGCCTTCACCTGGCATTTAACATTCTTTTGCACCTGGTAACCTCCATCACATGGTCTGATATGGGTGTGGCTTACAGTCTTGCTTTATTCACATTGCATTAGTTGTCCTGCTATGCAGTTGTGTGGAAGCTTGGCTGTGAGCTGGATTTCATCCCCTACAGACCGTGTTCACACCATAGTTAGCATAGATGTAGGACCCCTTGCCATGTTGAGAGACCGTGACGTGGTGCATGAGGGGCTCCGTGTGTTCCTGACAGGAATATATTGGCAAAAATCTCAGCTTTTAATATCTGCTTGCATGACTAGCTAGTATAGTCAGTGGCATATACGTTTGGTGCATTTTTTTTCTGTGATTTATATATTTATATATTTTCATGCTTCGTTTGTGTAGGATGCCTTTGTGGTGCATGTGGACCGCGCCGGCATCCTCCATTGTACGCATTTTTTGCTGGGGATGGTCGTTTGCTGTAGTCCACATGCGGTAGGACTGCTCCCCCAATGAGAAACACGCTACAGTGTTTGGGGTCTGAGCAGTTCCCCCATATTGGCCACTATATTTCTGTGATTGTGTTTTTTAAATACCAGAATATAACTGTATTTAAAGCTTGTATTGGACTGTCACAAAAGCAGCAAAGGCCGCAAAATTAGTATCTTGCACAAAATTTGTGTTTTTTTAAACCATAATCTAAAAGCAGTATTTAACGCTTGTATTGGACTGTCACATATGCAGCAAAGGCCCCAAATGTAGTATCTAGGACAAAATGGGTGTTTTTTTTTAAATCAAAATATGACTGCAGTATTTAAAGCTTGTTTTGGACTGTCACAAATGCAGCAAAGGCCACAAATTAAGTATCTTACATAAAATACAGTAGGTGTTTTTTTTAAAATACTAGAATATAACAGCAGTATTTAACGCTTGTATTCAACTGTCACAAATGCAGCAAAGGCCGCAAATTTAGTATCTTGCACAAAATGGGTGTTTTTTTAATACCAGAATATAACAGCAGTATTTTCCCATTTGTATTGGACTGTCACAAATGCAGCAAAGACCGCACTTGTGGTATCTTGCTAAAAATGGGTGTTTTTTTTAAAACCAGATTATAACAGCAGTATTTATCGCTTGTATTGGACTGTCACAATGCAGCAAAGGCCCCAAATGTAGTATCAAGGATAAAATGGGTGTTTGTTTAAAACCAGAATATAACTGCAATATTTAAAGCTTATATTGGACTGTCACAAATGCAGCAAATGTAGTATCTTTCACAAAATGGGTGTTTTTATTTAAACCAAAATATAACAGCAGTATTTAACGCAAAATAAGATTTTTTTCACCCACAGTGAAAGAGATGGATTTAACTGACTTTCTTTCATTATCACAAGTGCAGTGCAGGGTGCAAATGTGCTTTTTAGCAACAAAAAAAAATTTGTCCTCACAGAATCTAACAGATGGATTTACTTGGATTGTACTTTGCATAATTTTTTTTTAATATGTCACCTCCTGGGTCCCTGAACTCACAGACGGATTCCCTCTATTATTTTCCCTTCCCCTGGCACATATGCAGTGGAGGTGCACTTAAAAAATGAATATATGTTGCCCACTGAACTAAAAGAGTAGGGTTAAATTATTGTCCCTGGCACATATGCAGTGCTGGTGCACTGAACTTGCACAAAATTTCTTTTAACCAAGCATTATCTCTTCTCTGCTTTTCTGCTGACGTATTCTTCTATTTTGTCCTCCATTACCCCAATACTTTGTTCCAATTCCTCTACTTTAGAGGTATAGGACGCAATGTCTTTTTTAACCTTTTACCAATTGGACATTTGATTGCTGAATAGTGTCATTCGTAGTAGGAATAGCCTGCTTGATCGCTTTCTGAATACAGTCTTTAACCAGCTCCCGACCGCCTAACGCAGGGATGCGTCCTGCGAGCGGCCGGGTTATTCCTCATTGACGCATCGGCCCGTCATCTCGCGAGACATGAGATTTCATGTGAACACGCGCTCACAGGATCGCAAGGTAAACAAGTTGATCTACAGCCTGCCAGCGGCGATCATTCGCTGGCAGGCTGTAGATGCGATTTTTTTTTAACATCAGAAAGGTATATTAGACACTGTTTTGTTAACAGCATCTAATATACCTGCTACCTGGTCCTCTGGTGGTCCCTTTTGCTTGGATCGACCACCAGAGGACACAGGCAGCTCTGTAAGTAGCACCAAGCACCACACTACACCCTCCCTGTCACTTATTAACCCCTTATTAACCCCTGATCACCCCATATAAACTCCCTGATCACCCCCCTGTCATTTATCACCCCCCTGTAAGGCTTTATTCAGACGTCCGTATGTGTTTTGCGGATCCGCTGATCCGCAAAACACGAACACCGGCAATGTGCTTTCTGCATTTTGCGGATCCGCACATTGCCAGAACTATACAGAAAATGCCTTTTCTTGTCCGCAATTGCGGACAAGAATAGGACATGTTCTATATTTTTGCGGAACGGAAGTGCGGACCGGAAGTGCGGATCCGCAATTCCGTATCCGAGCGGGACAAAGTCTGTCCCCATAGAAATGAATTGCGGACGTGTGAATGGGGCCTAAGGGTTCCTTATCACCGCCAGTTAGTTAGCCACTTGTTAGGTAGTTAGCGCCCACCGCTCCGCAGTCACTGATTAGTCGCTGATTAGCGTCATCGCTGTCGCTAATCAGCACTAGTACTATATAGTATCTGTAAGTGATCAAGACTGATCGCAATCAGATCTATATCAGTACATTAGGGTCAGCTTACGCTCTACAAAAAACGCAGTGTTCGCCCGATCAGGCCTGATCTTGTGCGCACACTTGCGTTCAGTCCGCCCCCAGCAGTGACAGAAATGTTTTTTTTCTGATCACTGCAAAAACACTGTAAAATTGCTGCGGCGCTATGAAGATCATTTTTGAGCTTTTTGGATCTTTATTAGCGATCGCAGCTTTTTTTTTTTTTTTTTGCACATTTTTTGGCAGAGATTTTTTCATCCACATTGATCAATGCGAATGAAGAAATCTGTGCCATTCATTTTTTCTTTCAGCCCAGAGGCTGAACGAAAAAAAAAAATCTCATTACCCGTATGCTCAATATAAGGCCTCATGCACACGACCGTGCCGTTTTTTGCGGTCCGCAAACCGCGGATGCGCAAAAAACGGAAGGCGCCCGTGTTGACTTCCGCAATTTGCGGAACGGGCGCCGGCAATATAAATGCCTATTCTTGTCCGCAAAGCGCGAACAAGAATAGGACATGTTATATTTTTTTAGCGGGCCCGCGGAACGGAGCCACGGATGTGGACAGCACATGGAGTGCTGTCCGCATCTTTTGCGGCCCCATTGAAATGAATGGGTCCGCATCCGAGCCGCCAAAATGGCGGCTCGGATGCGGACCCAAACAACGGTCGTGTGCATGAGGCATAAGGAGAATAGCAGAAACTCCTTATGCTGTCCATACATGTAATGATTGCGGAGACCCTCAAATGCCAGAGCAGTACAAACACCCCACAAATTACCCCATTTTAGAAAGAAGAAACCCCAAGGTATTCGCTGAGGGGCATATTGAGTCCATGAAAGATTGAACTTTTTGTCACAAGTTAGCGGAATGGGAGACTTTGTGAGAAAAAACAAAAATAAATCTATTTCCGCTAACTTGTGCCAAAAAAAAAAATCTTCTATGCACTCGCCATGCCCCTCACAGAATACCTTGGGGTGTCTTCTTTCCAAAATGGGGTCACATGTGGGGTATTTATACTGCCCTGGCATTTTAGGGGCCCTAAAGCGTGAGAAGAAGTCTGAAATCCAAATGCCTAAAAATGCCCTCCTAAAAGGTACTCGTTGGACTTTCGGCCCCTTTGCGTATCTTGGCTGCAAAAAAGTGTCACACGTGTGGTATCGCCATACTCAGGAGAAGTAGGGCAATGTGTTTTGGGGTGTATTTTTACATATACCCATACTGTGTGTGAGAAATATCTCTGTAAATTACAACTTTTAAAAAAAAATTATACAAAGTTGTCAATTTACAGAGATATTTCTCTCACCCAAGTTAGTGGAATATGAGACTTTGTAAGAGAAAAAATAAAATCATTTTCCGCTAACTTGTGCCAAAAAAAATATATTCTAGGAACTCGCCATGCCCCGCACGGAATACCTTGGGGTGTCTTCTTTCCAAAAAGGGGTCACTTGTGGGGTATTTATACTGCCCTGGTATTTTAGGGGCCCTAAAGCGTGAGAAGTAGTTTGGAATCCAAATGCGTAAAAAATGCCCTGTGAAATCCTAAAGGTACTCATTGGAATTTGGGCCCCTTTGTGCACCTAGGCTGCAAAAAAGTGTCACACATGTGGTATCGCCGTATTCAGGAGAAGTAGGGCAATGTGTCTTGGGGTGTATTTTTACATATACCCATACTGTGTGTGAGAAATTTCTCTGTAAATGACAACTTTAAAAAAAAAATTATACAAAGTTGTCAATTTACAGAGATATTTCTCTCACCCAGCATGGGTATATGTAAAAATACACCCCAAAACACATTGCCCTACTTCTCCTGAGTACGGCGATACCACATGTGTGACACTTTTTGCAGCCTAGGTGCGTAAAGGGGCCGAAAGTCCAACGAGTATCTTTAGGCTTTACAGGGTTGCTCACAACCCTTTCGGAAAGTAGACACCCCAAGGTATTCACTGAGGGGCATAGTGAGTGGGAGATTTATTTATTTTTTGCCAGAAGTTAGCAGAAATCGAAACTTTATTATTATTTTTTTTTTCTCAGAAAGTGTAATTTTCCGCTAACTTGTGAAAAAAAATTATATCATACATGAACTCACCATGCCCCTAGCGAATACTTTGGGGTGTCTTCTTTCTAAAATAGGGTCATTTGGGGGGTATTTATACTATCCTGGCATTCTAGCACCTCAAGAAACATGACAGGTGCTCAGAAAGTCAGAGCTGCTTAAAAATGCGGAAATTCACATTTTTGTACCATCGTTTTCTAAATGCTATAACTTTTGCGCAAACCAATAAATATACACTTATTGGATTTTTTTTATCAAAGACATGTAGCACAATAAATTCTGACACAAACTTGTATAGAAATGTAATTATATTTGAACAATTTAACCAGAGAAAGTTAAAAATACACTTTTTTTTAGAAAATTGCGGCCTATTTTGGTTAATATCGGAAAAAACTAAAAATCTTAGCAGCAATCAAATACCACCAAAAGAAAGCTGTATTTGTGAGAAGAAAAGGAGGTAAAATTCATTTGGGTGGTAAGTTGTATGACCGTGAAAGTAGTGTAGTGCAGAATTGTAAAAAGTTGTCTGGTCATTAAGGGGGTTTAAGCTAGGGGGGCTGAGGTGGTTAATGTATTGCTGTACCTGTTTTTTTTTTTAAATAAATCTTTACACAGACCAGGAGATTTTTACCCTGCGTTTTTACTCTGTTTCCCCATTTTCACTGATTCCCTTCTTGAGTCAGGTTTCTGATATTTTACTGCCTTAGGTGCCATAGTGAGGAGGGATATATGTTATCTAGCCACCTGGCCCCCTTATATCGTGTAGTGCAGCACCTCTTAGCCAAATTTTCCCTTTTTATTTCCTACTTTTATTTATTTATATTTCTTTTTTCTTCTTTTTTTTTTTCTTCCCCTTATCCTCTTTTTCTCTTTTACTTACTCTTCGCCTCCCCCTCTTTATTTCTCTTTTTTATTTTATTTGCCCCCTCTCTTTTCTTCCTTCCTTGCTCTTAACTGTTCAAGGTATATAGTCAATAGAGACAGGGCATTAGCCAATGGGGAATAGAAGTGGAGATGGACAAGATGGAATGTTCACTTATTAGTTCTGAGCCTCTGTGCTGGGCTTCTGTGGCAGTCTCTTCCTCTTTCCAATCCTCAGGCTCTCCACCGATCTTCTTGCATGGATATCGGTGGCTCTATGGATCTATCCAAAGCAGGGCAATTAGGTGGCAGATGGGGATGGGTTCCTTATGCTTCTCCACTTTTCACTCTTGCATCGTGGGAGAGCGGCTTGGTATGCTCCCTCTATCTACCACACTGCAATGCAAACTATCTCTCCCACCTCCAGTGAACCTACAGCAGAGCACATACATGCACCGAGGTGCTCTCACCACCTCAGTGCGCTCAGTGGTGTGGAACGACGCTACGCAGTACACTAGTGTGTCTTATATCTCAGGGGGCGGGCAAAATTTGTAAGTTAAAAAATACTTTAGGTGTAACCCAAATACAATACTTTGTGAAAAAAACAAGCCCTCATATTGAAAGAAACAATAAAAAGTTTGCTTTTGAAATGAAAAAAAGAGTAAAAAATGGTCACTGAGCTCTGCCAAAAATTTTAGACTGTATGTCAAAGAGACATAGAAAATGTTTTGATTGTTTGGGGTCCGAGTGCTGAGAACCCCATCGATCGCCAGAATAAGGAGAGAAAAGTGCTCGCATATTGAGTTCTCACTCATCGATGCAGAGGATGGAATCGAGTTGAACAAATAACAAACTAGGCTGGGTCCTTAAGGAGTTAAAATGATTAAAGGCAGAAAGTAAGAAGGAAACTGCCTGTAGATAAGATCTTAAAATCAGTTTGACATTTCAGGCATCATAAACTCTTCTCAGTATGTGGTGTAGGAATTTGCTGTTATGGGTTGATTCCCAGCTGTCTTTCTACAATTAGCGATGCATACTATATTGTGGATTTTATCCGGGTTAGTATCTGTCACAAATGTCGGACATGTTGTTTGCTTGATGTGTTATTACTGTATTTATTACATTAAAGGGAATCTGTCACCTGCATTTACCATTTTAAGCTGGCACCATCGCTATGTTGACTAAAGTACCTTATTTCCAGCAGTCTTCTTTTTACTTTATTTCGTTTTGTAGTTTTGATATAAAAGCGCTTTTTATGTTATGCTAATTAGGGTCCAAGGAGCCCAGAGGGGCGTTTTTTTCACTCTCCGGTGCCCAGTGACGCCCCCCTGCAGTGCCCAGCCCGCCTTAATTTGAATTCCAAGGACGCCTCCTGATCATCAAATAACCTCCCACAGCCCCGGCAAACGGTTCCGCCCCCTCCCCACGTCATAGTCTACCTTATAGAAATGCCCCGTCCTTCTTCCTGTCTGCGGCCAGAAAACTCGCGCAGGCGCAGTACTGCCAGCGGCCTGCGCCTGCGCGATCATCAACCTTCTGAGGGCAACAGCCTCAAAAGTCTCACTGGGCATGCGCCGAGCCCAGTGATGTGAGCTGAGCGCTGTTGCCCTCAGGACGTTGATGATCACGCAGGCTGCTGGCAGTACTGCGCCTGCGTGAGTTTTCTGGCAGCAGACAGGAAGAAGGACGGGGCATTTCTATAAGGTAGACTATGACGTGGGGAGGGGGCGGAACCGTTTGCCGGGGCTGTGGGAGGTTATTTGATGATCAGGAGGCGTCCTTGGAATTCAAATTAAGGCGGGTTGGGCACTGCAGGGGGGCGTCACAGGACACCGGAGAGTGAAAAAAACGCCCCTCTGGGCTCCTTGGACCCTAATTAGCATAACATAAAAAGCGCTTTTATATCAAAACTACAAAACGAAATAAAATAAAAAGAAGACTGCTGGAAATAAGGTACTTTAGTCAACATAGCGATGGTGCCAGCTTAAAATGGTAAAAGCAGGTGACAGATTCCCTTTAAGTATATCACGACTCTGATGATGGTGTACAGCAGAGATGGCCAACCTGAGGCTCTCCAGCTGCTGCAAAACTACAACTCCCAGCATGCCCAGCCTGCCTACAGCTAGCATCCTACAGCAGGGCATGGTGGGAGTTGTAGTTTTACAACAGCTGGAGAGCCACAGGTTGGCCATGCCTGGTGTACAGTATCAGTTTCATTATACTTTACATTATAGTGAAGTCAAGCAATTACTGCATCTTTCATTGTTCAAAAAACTATTTGAAAGGCTTTGCAAAATTTCTGCTATGTTTTCAGAGTCTGAAAAACAAATTTGTACTAAACAAATGACAAATAAATGAGGTGATCGCTACAATGGTTAAATGAAGTTAGACCTCTAGGGTCAATTTAATAAAGCTAAAGAGATGAGAGACGGCATGTTTCTGACAATGCATGTCATAATGATGATAGAATTACTTGATACGTACCGGAAATGTAACAAACTACCTCACACTTATTTTCACGTTATTTTAGCATATATGATCAGATGGAGCAATAACAAACTGTGAAATAACACTGCTAATAGTGTAAACAAAAGGTGATATCATTTTTTTATTTTTTATTAAAATGTATTAACATATCTAGAATAAAAATAGATACATAGATAGATATGAACAAATTTCTTAAAATTAATTTCCAGTGCAAATGAATTATGCTCCAATCACCATGAAAGTTGGAATGCTGTATAACACTATCTATTTTCCTCCTTTTTTCTGAAAAGACCTAACTCTTCATTTTAAGCACTTTTAAGATTTTGAGAATCTGTCTTATGAGCAAAATCAATCATATTAGCAGCAGCAATGAGATCTAATTAATCAAGGCTAGTGTTAGGCGAGCATGCTCGGCCGAACACTTTTTTACTCGAACATCGCGATGCTCGGCACATCGCAGTGTTCGGCCAAACAACGCGTGTGCCCGAGCGAAATGCTCGAGTCTCATTCCTGCATGTTTGGTGGCTGCTACGCAGCCAACAAACGTGCGCGTAAGTACTGGCACTCACTCTAATGCCGTAGCCACTTCTGTGTCTACTCAAATGCTCGCTGCTCACAATGAAGGCGGGCGCTTTGTATGTGGAAGAGGTGGAAATGGGGAAGACAGTACACAGGGTGACAGTCAGACCACCCTCCGTTCGTCTTCTCAGCGCGAATTGGATGATGATGATGAGGAGAAGACAGTTGCCTCTGCTATTCCATCTGTTCAGTGTGGATGGGCCAAAGTGGTGAGCGGCAGGGGTCATATTCGAATTTGTGATATTTCACGAATATTTTGTAAAATATTCGTTGAATATTCGCAAATTAGAATATTCTTTATATTCTGCGATTTTTTTACTCGAAAAATCGGCAAGGTAATGATCGTGTAATATGCAAATTTTCGTAATGCAAATTTTTCAACTTACAACTTTTAGACAAAGAAGATTATAGCACTATATTAGCTAAATTGTCTATATTCGTTTTTTTTTTTAGAATTTTTGCTATATTGCTATAACTTCATTTTTTTGAATATTCGTAATATTCTAAAACAAGAATATATAGCAATATAGCGAATATTAGAAAAAAACAAATATAGAGCAATTTAGCTAATATAGTGCTATAATCTTTGTCTAATAGTTGTAATTTTTTCCTCATCTGAAGTTCAGATTGGAAAAAAATTACAACTATTAAAAAAAAAAGATTATAGCACTATATTAGGCTACTTTCCCACTAGCGTTCGGGGCTCCGCTTGTGAGCTCCGTTTGAAGGGTCTCACAAGCGGCCCCGAACGCATCCGTACTGCCCTAATGCATTCTGAGTGGATGCGGATCCGCTCAGAATGCATCAGTCTGGCAGCGTTCAGCTTCCGCTCCGCGCAGCAAGCGGACACCTGAACGCTGCTTGCAGCGTTCGGGTGTCTGCCTGGCCGTGCGGAGGCAAGCGGATCCGTCCAGACTTACAATGTAAGTCAATGGGGACGGATCCGTTTGAAGTTGACACAGTATGGCTCAATTTTCAAACGGATCCGTCCCCCATTGACTTTCAATGTAAAGTCTGGACGGATCCGTCTGAACTACTTTCACACTTAGAATTTTTTTTAAACTATAATGCAGACGGATCCGTTCTGAACGGATCCAAACTTCTGCATTATAGGAGCGGATCCGTCGGCAGACATCAGACGGACCTGCTCTGAACGGTAGTGTGAAAGTAGCCTTAGCTAAATTGCTCTATATTAGTTTTATTTTTTTTTCGAATATTCGCTATATTGCTGTAACTTCATTTTTTCGAATATTCGTAATATTCTAAAACAAGAATATATAGCAATATAGTGAATATTCGGAAAAAAAACGAATATAGAGCAATTTAGCTAATATAGTGTAATAATCTTTTTTTATAGTTGTAATTTTTTTCCAATCTGAACTTCAGATGAGAAAAAAATTACAACTATTAGACAAAGAAGATTATAGCACAATATTAGCTAAATTGCTCTATATTCCTTTTTTTTTTTTTGAATATTCGCTATATTTCTATACATTCTTGTTTTAGAATATTACGAACATTTGAAAAAACAAAGTTATAGCAATATAGCGAATATTCAAAAAAAAAAAAACAAGTATAGAGCAATTTAGCTAATATAGTGCTATAATCTTCTTTGTCTAATAGTTGTAAGTTGAAAAATTTGCAATAAAAATTCGCATTACGAAAATTCGCAAGCAACACTACTCCTAAAGTCAAATATACTGCAGCTTTCTCATTGGCCCACAAGCTAGAAGCAGGGAGGGATCATGTGTACTGATTAAAAAAAAAATTGAATATTCGAAATTCCGAATATATATCACTATATTCGAAATATTCGAGAGTTTTCGAAGTACCTATATTCGCGATAAAAATTCGAAATTCGAATATTCGTGATCAACACTACCAAAGAGGAGGAAGAGTATGAGGAGATTGAGAGTCATCCTCCTGATGACGACAGCGAAGTATTGTCTGTTAAGACTCTGGCAAACATGGCTGACTTTATGTTATGCTGCCTTTCCCATGACCCTTGCGTTATATGCATTTTGGCCAACACCGATTACTGGTTGTTCACCCTTCTTGACCTCCGCTACAAAGAGAACTTCTCATCTCTTGTTCCTATGGTGGAGAGGACTAGCAAAATGGTGCAATACCAGAAGGTCCTTGTGGAAAAATTGGTCCAAAAATTTCTAGCTGACAACGCTGGCGGCAGAGTATGTAGTTCCTTGGGCAACCGAGGAGGGGAGACGAGGGGAACACACAGCAGTTCCAACAGAGGCAGGGCAACACTCTCCAAGGCCTGGGACAGTTTTATGACACCCCGCCAGCACCCTCACCCTGATGCACAGCCTAGTGTCACAAGGAGAGAAACATTTTGGAAGATGGTGAAGGAGTACATAGCAGACTGTGTCAGCATCCTCTATGATCCCTCTGTGCCTTACAACTATTGGGTGTCCAAGCTGGACACATGGCACGAACTGGCGCTCTACGCCTTGGAGGTGCTGGCCTGCCCTGCCGCCAGCGTTTTGTCAGAGCGGGTATTTAGTGCTGCTGGGGGAAAATGACTGATAAGCGCATCCGACTGTCAACTGAAAATGCTGACCGGTTGACTCTTATCAAAATGAACAAGTCCTGGATTGCCCCTGACTTCTCTACTCCACCAGAGGAAAGCGGCTGAACATAAAGGCACTTAAAATGTGGCTTTTATAGTGTATTGAATACACTGTATTTCCATGCACCCCTTTCACCACAAAAAAGGGTATATGGTTCAATCTTCCTTTTCTCGTCCTCCTCTTCCATCATATCAACATGCTTATTAGGCTGCCCTCGCTCCTAATGTTTTTGAGGGTCAGCTTAGCAGCAGACCCTCACCCCTAATGTTTTAGAAGGTCAGATCAGCAGCAGACCCTCACCCCTAATGTTTTAGAAGGTCAGATCAGCAGAAGACCCTCACCCCTAATTTTTTAGATGGTCAGATCAGCAGCAGACCCTCACCCCTAATGTTTTAGATGGTCAGATCAGCAGCAGGCCCTCGCCCCTAATTTTTTAGAAGGTCAGATCAGCAGCAGACCCTCACCCCTAATATTTTAGATGGTCGATCAACAGGCCCTCGCCCCTAATGTTTTAGATCAGGGATGCCCAATCTACGGCCCGCGGGCCACATTTGGCCCGCGAAGCTGTGTCATGCGGCCCGTGCTTGCGCACAGTTGCAGCACAATTATTAGTTTTGCAGAGCAAGTACTTGGTTTAATGGCCAGTCGGGTCGTGCCCGGCCTCTGTGCCTGGCCGGTGGGGAAGCACTGCCCAGTTAGTTACGTAACCTAACCACCACACCCGTCCCCGCCCCCACCCATCTGGCGCTGCTCTATTTGTGCTGTGATGATCCAGACCTGTGACATCAGTGCTGGGTCTCGCGGGAATCAGGCGGGTTGATGGGATGACTCGGGCCCGCGGCAAACGCTGGATGATGGGATTGTGCGAGAACAAGACGATGGGAGCGGAGCAGAGTAGGTAAGTATTTATATTTTTTTGTATGTGTAAATGTGCACACACTGCCGGCTTTATACTCACAGGGGGACACCTGGTATTGTGGCACAGTGGCACGACACTGGCAGCAAATGCTTCATAGGGGCCCGGCCCCGGGGGCAAAACCATGAAATATATATTGGCAAAATGCAAAAAATTAAAAAAATGTTTATATATGCAGAGGGGGCAAAAAATTAAATATATACTGTGGGGGCAAAAAATGGAATATATACACAGGGGACAAATGGAATATATATAAAGAGAGGGCAAAATGGATATATATACAAAGGGGGCAAAAAACGAATCCACCCGTCTGTACAGACCCCCTCTGGACTCTCAGCCAGGCATCAGAGCACGTCGAAAGAGAAGGTGAGGACGAGTCAGATGGGAGCAAAAGGTCTATGAAGGATGTGATTGGCGTGGTGTGGTAGTGGTGGAAGTGAATGGACCTGAGCCTATTTCTTAACATGTGATCACTATATCTAGTGCCCATGTGGGTTGCTCCTCAGAACGCGCTTAGCAATATTAATGAAGGAGAGAGGACTCATAATATTGCACCACAAGGCATTTCTAGAGAGAGTTCCTGCATTCCACTCCTTACTCTTGCTATGTCCAGAGATTTCATAAGTAATCTCTTCTGTTAAAAAGAAAAGCATACAACACTAGAGTTGAGCGAACACCTGGATGTTCGGGTTCGAGAAGTTCGGCCAAACTTCACGGAAATGTTCGGGTTCGGGATCCGAACCTGACCCGAACTTCGTCCCGAACCCGAACCCCATTGAAGTCAATGGGGACCCGAACTTTTCGGCACTAAAAAGGCTGTAAAACAGCCCAGGAAAGAGCTAGAGGGCTGCAAAAGGCAGCAACATGTAGGTAAATCCCCTGCAAACAAATGTGGATAGGGAAATGAATAAAAATAAAAATAAAATATATAAAAATAAACCAATATCAATTGGAGAGAGGTCCCATAGCAGAGAATCTGGCTTCACGTCAGCAGAGAATCAGTCTTCATGCCATAGCAGAGAATCTGGCTTCACGTCACCCACCACTGTAACAGTCCATTGTCATATATTTAGGCCCCGGCATCCAGGCAGAGGAGAGAGGTCCCGTAACAGAGAATCTGGCTTCATGTCAGCAGAGAATCAGTCTTCATGTCATAGCAGAGAATCAGGCTTTACGTCACCCAACACAGGAACAGTCCATTGTCAGATATTTAGGCCCAGGCACCCAGGCAGAGGAGAGAGGTCCCGTAACAGAGAATCTGGCTTCGGCTTCATGTCAGCAGAGAATCAGTCTGCATGTCATAGCAGAGAATCAGGCTTCACATCACCCACCACTGGAACAGGCCACTGTCACATATTTAGGCCCAGGCACCCAGGCAGAGAAGAGAGGTCCCATAACAGAGATTCAGGCTTCATGTCAGCAGAGAATCAGTCTTCATGTCATAGCAGAGAATCAGGCTTCACGTCACCCACCACTGGAACAGGCCACTGTCACATATTTAGGCCCAGGCACCCAGGCAGAGGAGAGAGGTCGCGTAACAGAGAATCTGGCTTCATGTCAGCACAGAATCAGTCTTCATGTCATAGCAGAGAATCAGGCTTCACGTCACCCACCACTGGAACAGGCCACTGTCACACATTTAGGCCCCATCACCCAGAAAGAGGAGAGGTTCATTCAACTTTGGGTTGCCCCGCAATATAATGGTAAAATGAAAATAAAAATAGGATTGAATGAGGAAGTGCCCTGGAGTACAATAATATATTGTTAAGGGGAGGTAGTTAATGTCTAATCTGCACAAGGGATGGACAGGTCCTGTGGGATCCATGCCTGGTTTATTTTTATGAACGTCAGCTTGTCCACATTGGCTGTAGACAGGCGGCTGCGTTTGTCTGTAATGACGCCCCCTGCCGTGCTGAATACACATTCAGACAAAACGCTGGCCGCCGGGCAGGCCAGCACCTCCAAGGCATAAAAGGCTAGCTCTGGCCACGTGGACAATTTGGAGACCCAGAAGTTGAATGGGGCCGAACCATCAGTCAGTACGTGGAGGGGTGTGCACAGGTACTGTTCCACCATGTTAGTGAAATGTTGCCTCCTGCTAACACGTTCCGTATCAGGTGGTGGTGCAGTTAGCTGTGGCGTGGTGACAAAACTTTTCCACATCTCTGCCATGCTAACCCTGCCCTCAGAGGAGCTGGCCGTGACACAGCTGCGTTGGCGACCTCTTGCTCCTCCTCTGCCTTCGCCTTGGGCTTCCACTGGTTCCCCTGTGACATTTGGGAATGCTCTCAGTAGCGCGTCTACCAACGTGCGCTTGTACTCGCGCATCTTCCTATCACGCTCCAGTGTAGGAAGTAAGGTGGGCACATTGTCTATGTACCGGGGATCCAGCAGGGTGGAAACCCAGTAGTCCGCACACGTTAAAATTTGGGCAACTCTGCTGTCGTTGCGCAGGCACTGCAGCATGTAGTCGCTCATGTGTGCCAGGCTGCCCAGAGGTAAGGACAAGCTGTCCTCTGTGGGAGGCGTATCGTCATCGTCCTGTGTTTCCCCCCAGCCACGCACCAGTGATGGGCCCGAGCTGCTTTTGGTGCCACCCCGCTGTGAACATGCTTCATCCTCATCCTCCTCCACCTCCTCCTCATCCTCGTCCTCCTCGTCCTCCAGTAGTGGGCCCTGTCTGGCCACATTTGTACCTGGCCTCTGGTGTTGCAAAAAACCTCCCTCTGAGTCACTTCGAAGAGACTGGCCTGAAAGTGCTAAAAATGACCCCTCTTCCTCCTCTTCCTCATGGGCCACCTCCTCTTCCATCATCGCCCTAAGTGTTTTCTCAAGGAGACATAGAAGTGGTATTGTAACGCTGATAACGGCGTCATCGCCACTGGCCATGTTGGTGGAGTACTCAAAACAGCGCAACAGGGCACACAGGTCTCGCATGGAGGCCCAGTCATTGGTGTTGAAGTGGTGCTGTTCCGCAGTGCGACTGACCCGTGCGTGCTGCAGCTGAAACTCCACTATGGCCTGCTGCTGCTGGCACAGTCTGTCCAGCATGTGCAAGGTGGAGTTCCACCTGGTGGGCACATCGCATATGAGTCGGTGAGCGGGAAGGCCGAAGTTACGCTGTAGCGCAGACAGGCGTGCAGCAGCAGGGTGTGAACGCTGGAAGCGCAAACAGACGGCCCGCACTTTATGCAGCAGCTCTGACATGTCGGGGTAGTTGTGAATGAACTTCTGCACCACCAAATTCAGCACATGCGCCAGGCAAGGGATGTGCGTCAAACCGGCTAGTCCCAGAGCTGCAACGTGATTTCGACCATTATCGCACACCACCAGGCCGGGCTTGAGGCTCACCGGCAGCAACCACTCGTCGGTCTGTTGTTCTATACCCCGCCACAACTCCTGTGCAGTGTGGGGCCTGTCCCCCAAACATATGAGTTTCAGAACTGCTGACGTTTACCCCGGGCTGTGCTGAAGTTGGTGGTGAAGGTGTGTGGCTGACTGGATGAGCAGGTGGAAGAAGAGGAGGAGGAAGCTGAGTAGGAGGAGGAGGAGACAGGAGGCAAAGAATGTTGCCCTGCGATCCTTGGCGGCGGAAGGACGTGCACCAAACAGCTCTCCGCCTGGGGCCCAGCCGCCACTACATTTACCCAGTGTGCAGTTAGGGAGATATAGCGTCCCTGGCCGTGCTTACTGGTCCACGTATCTGTGGTTAGGTGGACCTTGCCACAGATGGCGTTGCGCAGTTCACACTTGATTTTATCGGACACTTGGTTGTGCAGGGAAGGCACGGCTCTCTTGGAGAAGTAGTGCCGGCTGGGAACAACATACTGTGGGACAGCAAGCGACATGAGCTGTTTGAAGCTGTCTGTGTCCACCAGCCTAAATGACAGCATTTCATAGGCCAGTAGTTTAGAAATGCTGGCATTCAGGGCCAGGGATCGAGGGTGGCTAGGTGGGAATTTACGCTTTCTCTCAAATGTTTGTGAGATGGAGAGCTGAACGCTGCCGTGTGACATGGTTGAGATGCTTGGTGACGCAGGTGGTGGTGTTGGTGGTACATCCCATGTTTGCTGGGCGGCAGGTGCCAACGTTCCTCCAGAGGCGGAGGAAGAGGCCGAGGCAGCGGCAGCAGCAGAAGAGGCCGAGGCGGCAGCAGCAGAAGAGGTAGCAGGGGGAGCCTGAGTGACTTCTTTGTTTTTAAGGTGTTTACTCCACTGCAGTTCATGCTTTGCATGCAGGTGCCTGGTCATGCAGGTTGTGCTAAGGTTCAGAACGTTAATGCCTCGCTTCAGGCTCTGATGGCACAGCGTGCAAACCACTCGGGTCTTGTCGTCAGCACATTTTTTAAAGAAGTGCCATGCCAGGGAACTCCTTGAAGCTGCCTTTGGGGTGCTCGGTCCCAGATGGCGGCAGTCAGTAGCAGGCGGAGTCTCTTGGCGGCGGGTGTTCTGATTTTGCCCACTGCTCCCTCTTTTGCTACGCTGTTGGCTCGGTCTCACCACTGCCTCTTCCTCCGAACTGTGAAAGTCAGTGGCACGACCTTCATTCCATGTGGGGTCTAGGACCTCATCGTCCCCTGCATCGTCTTCCATCCAGTCTTGATCCCTGACCTCCTGTTCAGTCTGCACACTGCAGAAAGACGCAGCAGTTGGCACCTGTGTTTCGTCATCATCAGAGACGTGCTGAGGTGGTATTCCCATGTAGTCATCATCAGGAAACATAATTGGTTGTGCGTTAGTGCATTCTATCTCTTCCACCCCTGGGGAAGGGCTAGGTGGATGCCCTTGGGAAACCCTGCCAGCAGAGTCTTCAAACAGCATAAGAGACTGCTGCATAACTTGAGGCTCAGACAGTTTCCCTGATATGCATGGGGGTGATGTGACAGACTGATGGGCTTGGTTTTCATGAGCCATCTGTGCGCTTTCTGCAGAAGACTGGGTGGGAGATAATGTGAACGTGCTGGATGCACTGTCGGCCACCCAATTGACTAATGCCTGTACCTGCTCAGGCCTTACCATCCTTAGAACGGCATTGGGCCCCACCAAATATCCCTGTAAATTCTGGCGGCTACTGGGACCATGTCCACGTCCCTTACTAGTTGTTTTCCTCATTGTTACCGTTCACCACAATAAGAAAAATATTATTCGGGCCAATGTATTGAATTAAAATTCAGGCCTTTTTGTACAGACACCTAATACTGTCTGGCTATCTATTTAGGTACCGTATTACACTAATACAGGCACACAAGTAATGACAGATTTGGTTGAATATAAATGTGAGGCCTATTTTTTACGCGCTGTGTGACAGATATACCTTTAATCACAGAATTAGACTTGTATCTGCACTGTAGCGTGTGTGTTAAGTTTTTCAGAATGACACTATCAGCACCTTGAATCTAAGATATCCTTTTTGGGATAGATTTAAAGTAGGCCTGATATAGCAGAAACTACTAATTTTGAGAATGGCAAATTTGGGAATAGTTTTTTAACCCAGAACAAAAACTGTGCTTTTACGGTCACTAAATATAACTTGACCAGCTAAAACTGTACTGATTTGGAGGAATAGAAATGTCAGGCCTATTTTTTACGCGCTGTGTGACAGATATACCTTTAATCACAGAATTAGACTTGTATCTGCACGGTAGCGTGTGTGTTAAGTTTTTCAGAATGACACTATCAGCACCTTCAATCTAAGATATCCTTTTTGGGATAGATTTAAAGTAGGCCTTATATAGCAGAAACTACTAATTTTGAGAATGGCAAATTTGGGAATAGTTTTTCAACCCAGAACAAAAACTGTGCTTTTACGGTCACTAAATATAACTTGACCAGCTAAAACTGTACAGATTTGGTTGAATATAAATGTGAGGCCTATTTTTTACGCGCTGTGTGACAGATATACCTTTAATCACAGAATTAGACTTGTATCTGCACTGTAGCGTGTGTGTTAAGTTTTTCAGAATGACACTATCAGCACCTTGAATCTAAGATATCCTTTTTGGGATAGATTTAAAGTAGGCCTGATATAGCAGAAACTACTAATTTTGAGAATGGCAAATTTGGGAATAGTTTTTTAACCCAGAACAAAAACTGTGCTTTTACGGTCACTAAATATAACTTGACCAGCTAAAACTGTACTGATTTGGAGGAATAGAAATGTCAGGCCTATTTTTTACGCGCTGTGTGACAGATATACCTTTAATCACAGAATTAGACTTGTATCTGCACGGTAGCGTGTGTGTTAAGTTTTTCAGAATGACACTATCAGCACCTTCAATCTAAGATATCCTTTTTGGGATAGATTTAAAGTAGGCCTTATATAGCAGAAACTACTAATTTTGAGAATGGCAAATTTGGGAATAGTTTTTCAACCCAGAACAAAAACTGTGCTTTTACGGTCACTAAATATAACTTGACCAGCTAAAACTGTACAGATTTGGTTGAATATAAATGTGAGGCCTATTTTTTACGCGCTGTGTGACAGATATACCTTTAATCACAGAATTAGACTTGTATCTGCACTGTAGCGTGTGTGTTAAGTTTTTCAGAATGACACTATCAGCACCTTCAATCTAAAATATCCTTTTTGGGATAGATTTAAAGTAGGCCTGATATAGCAGAAACTACTAATTTTGAGAATGGCAAATTTGGGAATAGTTTTTCAACCCAGAACAAAAACTGTGCTTTTACGGTCACTACAAATAACTTGACCAGCTAAAACAGTACTGATTTGGCCGCAATATAAATGCCAGGTCTATTTTTTAGGCGCTGGGTGACAGGCTCAACTTGCCCCTGATGTAGTATATGGCCAAAAAATAACCACAATATTGATGATTAAATGCACTTGGGTGACACAGGCTCAGCCTGCACCTGATGTAGTATATGGCCAAAAAATAACCACCCTGTTGATGGTTAAATGCACTTGGGTGACACAGGCTCAGCCTGCACCTGATGTAGTATATGGCCAAAAAATAACCACACTGTTGATGGTTAAATGCACTTGGGTGACACAGGCTCAGCCTGCACCTGATGTAGTATATGGCCAAAAAATAACCACACTGTTGATGGTTAAATGCACTTGGGTGACACAGGCTCAGCCTGCACCTGATGTAGTATATGGCCAAAAAATAACCACACTGTTGATGGTTAAATGCACTTGGGTGACACAGGCTCAGCCTGCACCTGATGTAGGATATAGCAAAAAATAACCACACTATTGATGGTTAAATGCACTTGGTGGTAGCTTGTGCTGGCGCACCACAATCCACAAAATGGCCGCCGATCACCCCAGAAAAAAGTGATATAAAAACGCTCTGGGCAGCCTAAAAAAAGTGAGCAATTCAATATCAGCACTTCAATGATCCACAGCTGGAGATCGATCACTGAATTAAGTCTTTTGGAGGAGTTAATCTGTCTAATCTCGCCCTAACGTCGCAGCAGCAACCTCTCCCTATGCTTGAATCAGCAGAGTGACGTGCAGCGCTACGTGACCCAAGCTTATATAGAGGCTGGGTCACATGCTGCACTGGCCAATCACAGCCATGCCAATAGTAGGCAAGGCTGTGATGGCCTCTTGGGGCAAGTAGTATGACGCTTGTTGATTGGCTGCTTTGCAGCCTTTCAAAAAGCGCCAAGAAAGCGCCGAACACCGAACCCGAACCCGGACTTTTACGAAAATGTTCGGGTTCGGGGTCCGTGTCACGGACACCCCAAAATTCGGTACGAACCCGAACTATACAGTTCGGGTTCGCTCATCCCTATACAACACCCTTCAGTAAAGCCAAAAACAGCTGCACACACCCCTGCAGGAACTCATTAGAGGAACAAAAAAAAAAAAATGGAGCCAATAAAGTAGTGGAGAAATTTTTTTTTGTTTTAATGCATGTTGTGGAAGTCCAAGCACATTCTTTTTAATCCCTTCTAAGCTGTAGATTTACTGTGCGTCATTATTACAGGTCACTGTTACCGTCATTTCTAATTTATCATCGTGGACTTAACCGTGCAGTGCCTCAACATTCAAGCAGTGGCACCATGACATGAGTGGCAGTAACTGTGACAATAGTGGCCCCATGGCAGAGTTGGGAGGGTAGCAGCAGTAGTGGCAATGACAGTAGTCGCCCCATGATAGAGTGGGGAGGGTGGCAGCAGTGGCAGTAACAGTGACCATAGTGGCCCCATGACAGAGTGGGGAGGGTGGCAGCAGCAAAAGCGGTAATAACAGTGGCAATAGTGGCCCCATGACAGAGTGGGGTGGGTGGCACCAACAGCAGTGGCAGTAAGACTGTTTTCACATAACAGTTTATTTTTCCGTTCTTCTGATCTAGCAGAAGAACAGAAAACTAAAAAAAAAACTGTATTTTGAGCATCCATAAAGCCAGATGGTCAGTATTTGCTAAGTAATTGTAAACCATAAACAGGAGTTGGTCTAAAACAGACTTTAGGGCTCTTTCACACCTGCGTTCTTTTCTTCCGGCTTAGAGTTCCGTCGTCGGGGCTCTATGCCGGAAGAATCCTGATCAGGATTATCCTAATGCATTCTGAATGGAGAGAAATCCGTTCAGGATGCATCAGGATGTCTTCAGTTCAGGACCGGAACGTTTTTTGGCCGGAGAAAATACCGCAGCATGCTGCGCTTTTTGCTCCGGCCAAAAATCCGGAACACTTGCCGCATCGATGGATCCGGAATTAATGCCCATTGAAAGGCATTGATCCGGATCCGGCCTTAAGCTAAACGTCGTTTCGGCGCATTGCCGATCCGACATTTAGCTTTTTCTGAATGGTTACCATGGCTGCCGGGACGCTAAAGTCCTGGCAGCCATGGTAAAGTGTAGCGGGGAGCGGGGGAGCAGTGTACTTACCGTCCGTGCGGCTCCCCGGGCACTCCAGAGTGATGTCAGGGCGCCCCAAGCGCATGGATCATGTGATCACATGGATCACGTCATCCATGCGCATGGGGCGCTCTGACGTCATTCTGGAGCGCCCCGGGAGCCGCACGGACTGTAAGTATACCGCTCCCCCGCTCCCCGCTCCTACTATGGCAACCAGGACTTTAATAGCGTCCTGGGTGCCATAGTAACACTGAACGCATTTTGAAGACGGCTCCGTCTTCAAATGCTTTCAGTTCACTTGCGTTTTTCCGGATCCGGCGTGTAATTCCGGCAAGTGGAGTACACGCCGGACCCGGACAACGCAAGTGTGAAAGAGCCCTAACATATAATAGAAATATTTGCATCTCTTCTGTGTTTTTTACCCACTCTTGCTTTTGGCTTACAAATTCTGATCAAATAGTAATGCTAAATACTGACCAAATACAGACCATGTGAAAGAGGCCTTATGCTCAATTTGTATTCGTTTTGGCCATTTACGTCCGAAATATATATATTTTTTTTTATCAAGGAAAATTTCCAATATTGCAATACTTGCATCTCATTTGTGTCTTGAATCCACTCCTGCTTTTGGCTTACAAAATTAAATAATGACCAAATACTGTCCCTGTGAAAGAGGTCTTACGGATGCTCAAAATACAGGAGCCTTTTTTTTTTCTGTTCTTCTGACGGATAAGAAGAACGCAAGAACAAATGGTGATGTCAACACAGACAAACAGGGAGTAGGATGGGGGCCAACAGCAGTGGCAGTAACAGGAAAAATAGTTGCCCTATAACAGAGTGTGGATGAGGTCCACCAGCAGTGGCAGTAGCAGGGATCATCGTGGCCCCATGACATAGTGTCCCCACAGTGACAGTCACAATAGTCACCCCATGACAGAGTGGGGAAGGAGACAGCAGCAATGGCATACAGCATAGGATGGTGGAAGATCACAGTAGTAGCAAAACCAAAAAATAGCAGTGTGATAGCAAGGCTTAAAAATTTACAGCAAGGCTGTAAAAATGTAACATGTACATATCAGTTGGTCAAAAAGCCCCATTTTAGGAATGGCAGTAGAGGCAGCATGCGGGTGGCATCAGGTGGGTGGCAGCATCAGAATGCACTGTCAGCAGCACGGGGCCAGAAGTATAGGCCCATTTTTCAGAATATTATGGTGTGGCAGCACACTACAGTATGATCTGTAGTGACAGAATAATGTGTTCTGTTGCATCAGGCACCACCGTCTGGATGTCCGGGTCGATCCACGCCTGATTCATCTTTATGATGGTCTCTTAGTCTCTCAACATTTTGGGAGGAAAGGCAAGTTCTCTTGGGGGGAAACTATGTCCCCCACTGCACTGAACACTTGCTCTGCTGCCACGCTCCTGGATGGCAGGAAAGTATGACCATAGCAAACTCGTCAGTTGTGGCCTCACTTCAAGTTTGTTCAGGAGGCAGATGAAGAACACTGCTCATAATAGACTGCAGACTGAAGTTGCTGCATATGGAGCTGGTGCTGCTCCTGCACCGCCCCCCACCAGTCATGTCAGTGGTATATGAGCCAGAGGGACCCCAGCCGATTGCACTCATAGACACCGACCAGCTTACTACACAGCATGTGTCTACAGTAGTCCATTTTTGCATCCTTCTCAGGTCTAAAAAAATACATCAATTTCTGACAATGAGAGGGTCTAACAATGTGGATAGCCAGTAATCATCCTTCTGGTGAATCATGACAAACATGACAGCATTCATCTGGCCATTTGCGCAAGGGACTGATAAGGGCCTCCCTGCCTCCATCTCCACTGCATACTGCCATGATCTGCATCGTTTTCGGCATCGCCCTCCAGCTCCTCATGCTCCTCTCCTGTCACTTGGGAAGATAAACCACCAAAGTTGTGTATAAAATTCCTGGGCGTTTATGTCTTCCTAATCCTCTTCTGCCAGTTTAATCTCCCCTGGGCTCAGGTGACCATGAAATGGAGGTGCCACATCTACTGTCCCCTCACCAATCAGATTTGTCAGCATCCCCTCCAGGATGTGAAGAAGTGTAATTACATCATTCTTCCCATAGTTGGCCTCCTCAAAGGGCCTGATCAAGTGGCAAGTGTCACGCATGAGCTGTCATTGGCTGATGTGGAAGTTACTCCAGGGAGTAGACCTGTCTGTCTGCAGCATTAAGAAATCACTTGACCGCTTTCCTTTACTGGTACAGATGGTCTTACATATGGGGCGTGGAATTCCAATGGGTGAAAACGTTACATATGAGGCGATGTTGGGGAAAAGCATTTTGCTTTTACAGCTCAAGGAGAGCCTGTTTTGCAGAATAAGAGCGGCTGAAGTGCATGCACAATTTCCTGGACGTTTTTAAAAGGCCTTGCAGCTTAGGAACCAGGTGACAATGAGATTGAGGACGTGCATCATGCGTGCCGGTAAGGTATAGTATTCTGACAGAACACAGACACTCCAGAGCGAACTGTGAGAGAGTGAGAGCTGGGGGAGAAAGGACCTTACATGACATCATCACCATGTGACCAGTAACATAGCAATATTACTGGTCACATGGCTATGAGGTAATCAAAGGTCCTTTCTTCCAGGACTCAGTGTTGCTGCAGCCTGCAGGAGAAGGGTAGGTCACGTGGGTTGGCTGCGCTGTGCACTGGCCGACTGTCTGCAGAGTAGGAAGATCAGGGATGGCTGCTCAGTAGCGTCTATAGAGGGGAGAGAGTCTGTCAGCACTGGAGAGGGGGATGTGACTACTGGGGAGGGTCTGAGGATTGTATGCTGGGGGAGGCTTTGTGGGATTATATACTGGGGGGCTGCTGTGTGGGATTATATACTGGGGGGCTGCTGTGTGGGATTATATACTGGGGGGGCTGCTGTATGAGATTATATACTGGGGGTGCTGTGTGGGATTATATACTGGGGGGCTGCTGCATGGGATTATATACTGGGAGGGTTTCTGTATGAGATTATATACTGGGGGGCTGCTGTGTAGAATTATATACTGGGGGCTGCTGTGTGGGATTATATACTGGGAAGGGTCTGAGGATTGTATGCTGGAGGAGGCTGTGTTGGATTATATACTGGGGGGCTGCTGTGTGAGATTATATACTGGGGGCTGCTGTGTGGGATTATATACTGGGGGGCTGCTGTATAAGATTATATACTGGGGCCAGGGGGCTGCTGTATGGGATTATATACTGGGGGGGACTGCTGTATGAGATTATATACTGGGGGTGCTGTATGAGATTATATACTGGGGGGCTGCTGTATAAGATTGTATACTGGGGGCTGCTATATGAGATTATATACTGGGGGTGCTGTATATTGTGGGGTACTATACTGCTCTACTGTATACTGTGGGGTGCTGTATATTGTGGTTTGCTTTATACTGGGTGCTAAACTGCTGTACTGTATACTGTGGGGTGCTGTATACTGGGCGATATACTGCTCTACTGTATACTGTGGGGTGCTGTATACTTTGGGGGACTATATACTGTGGGGTGCTATACTGCTCTACTGTATACTGTGGGGTGCTGTATATTGTGGTTTGCTGTATACTGGGTGCTAAACTGCTCTACTGTATACTGTGGGGTGCTGTATACTGGGTTCTAAACTGCTCTACTGTATACTGTGGGGTGCTGTATACTGGGTTCTAAACTGCTTTACTGTATACTGTGGGGTGCTGTATATTGTGGAGTGCTGTATGCTGGGTGCTGAACTGCTCTACTGTATACTGTGGGGTGCTGTATACTGGATGCTATACTGCTCTACTGTATATTGTGGGGTGCTGTATATTGTGGAGTGCTATACTGCTCTACTGCCCTACTGTATATTGTGGGGTGCTGTATATTGTGGAGTGCTATACTGCTCTACTGTATACTGTGGGGTGCTATACTGTATGCTATAGGATGCTATACTGCATACTATTGGGTGTTATACTATGTATTGCATACTATGGGGTGCTGGATTTTGGGGTGCTATACTGCTCTACTGTATACTGTGGGGTGCTGTATACTGGGTGCTATACTGCTCTACTGTATACTGTGGGGTGCTGTATACTGGGTGCTATACTGCTCTAATGTATACTGTGGGGTGCTGTATACTGGGTGCTATACCGCTCAACTCTATATTGTGGGGTGCTGTATATTTTGGAGTGCTATACTGCTCTACTGTATACTGTGGGGTGCTTTACTGTATACTATAGGATGCTATACTGCATACTGTGGGGTGTTATACTATGTATTGCATACTGTGGGGTACTGTATACTATAGGGTGCTGTACTGCATACTATGGGGTACTGGGGTGCACTGTAACGCTAGGGTGAGCCGAGCCCCGGTCTCCTTCTTGAACTGCAGGGCGGTGCCCGCTTCCAGCCCTGAGCCCAGATGCCTAGAGCACTGATCCTGAGCCTGCTGGAGTCTTCAGAACTGTAAGTATTTACAGTTATTCACTGTAAGCTATATTATATATAGTGGTGGAGGCGTGATTGCCTGCTAGGGTGTGGGAAAGCGGGATCTAGGGGGCCCAAGTAAATTATCGCCCAGGGTCCAGGGTCCAATCAATATTAAAGAGGGCCCTGCCCAAGCCAACCCACTACAAGTGCGCCACGAGTCCGCACGTGCCCCCCTCCCTCCATCCCGCCGGTGGCAGCGCAATTTATTCATCGATACAATTTATTCACTAGTCCGCCCGCTCACTAGTGCAGGGTCAGGTTGACAGGGTCCTTTAAGGCTAGCACAGGGACTGCCTGGGTAGCGGACGTGCATGACGCACGTCTGCTACGTCACGTGACCCCCCCCAGCAGGATTAATGCAGGGGAGCAAGAGCCGGCCTGTGTGACTCCATCTGCTGCCTAAGTTCCTTTAGTGCCTGTCTGCCCTCAGCGCCCGCCCTGGTAATATATTGTATATAATTTAAAGTCCAGGAACAAAACAAATACGCAAAGGAACAATAGTTGTAGTGCTTTGTCTCTTTGCATACTTGTGGTTGTAGTGCGTTGTACCTTTGCATACTGGGGGTTGTAGTGCTTTGTCTCTTTGCATATTAGAGTCTGTAGAATCTTGTAATGACAACACTCATTTTACCATAATATGTACGGTGAAACCAAAAAAGTTATATTTGTGGATTCTGTCGTGTTTACTCCTATAGTGTTGATCGAACACCGAGTCTTCCCCCTTCCCCCGCACGTTTCTTGGCTGCTAGCCAATAAACGTGCAGGTGAGTACTGCCCTTACTGTAATGTGGTAGCCATGTTTGTTACTGGCATTACAGTGATTGCCTGGCCGATACGCGTCATTGGGTGCTATATAGCACCCGAAGACGCGTGTTTGACTCAGTCTTAGTCAGGGAGAGCTGTGCTGAGGAAGGGACAGACAGTGTAGGGAGTGATGTGATATACGAATATTTTTGGTCGAAATTTTTTTCAGAGATCCAAAAGTCCTTTTAAGGACTAATGTGTGTGGCAGCAGCGACATATATTTTTAGTGCAACCTGCGCTAAATTGCTAAAACTTAACAGACCCAAAAGTCCTTTTAAGGACTATTTGTGTGTGGCAACATCAATATCTATTTTTAGCGCATCCTGCACTAAATAGCGTGCAATAGTTAGGCCACTGCAAACAGCGACATTAGCTGCGCCACATCTCCTGTGTGAAGTGTGCACATCCCAAAAATATCTGTGACATCCAGTGTAATTTTTCCGTAGACGGTGTCTGCTGCGAACAGTAACATTAGCTGCACCAGATCTCCAGTGTAAAGTGTGCACATCCAAAAAATATCTGACATCCAGTGTCCTTTTTCCGTAGACAGTGTCCGCTGTGGATAGTGACATTACCTGCGTCACATCTCCTGTGTAAAGTGTGCGCATCCAAAAAATATCTGTGACATCCAGTGTACTTTTTCCATAGACGGTGTCCGCTGCGGACAGTGACTTTAGCTGCGCCACATCTCCAGTGTAAAGTGTGCGCATCCAAAAAATATCTGTGATATACAGCATACTTTTTCATTAGACTGTGTCCGCTTGTGACAGTGACATTACCAGTGCCACATCTGCAGTATAACGTGTGCGCTATTTTTTTTTATCTGTGACATAAAGTGTACTTTTTCCATAGACGGTGTCTGCTGCGGACAGTGATATTACCAGCACCACATCTGCATTGTAACGTGTGCTCTGAAAAAATGTATCTGTGACATACAGTGTACTTTTTCAATAGACTGTGTCCGCTTCTGACAGTGACATAACCAATGCCACATCTGCAGTGTAACGTGTGCGCTTAAAAAATGTATCTGTGACATCAAGTGTACTTTTTCTATAGTGGGTGTTCGCTTCTGACAGTGACATTACCAGTGCCACATCTGCAGTGTAACGTGTGCGCCGAAAAAATGTATCTGTGACATATAGTGTACTTTTTTCGAAGACGCTGCGGACAGTGACATTACCGGCGGTATCTCTTCTGCATAACGTTTCCTCATCCCAAATACCTGTGATATTCCCTGTAATTTTTTATTAGCCGCTGGTGACAGCATTGATATTATCTGTGGGATATCTCCTATGTGACGTGTCCACATCCCAAATACCTTTTTAAATTTGTTTGCACATACAATTCCAATGCTACCATACGTGTGACATACTTTCAAGCATATATAACATTTAATATGAAGAAGGCGAGCAGTAAGGGACGGAGCAGTGGCCGAGATGCTGATGGTGAGCGCAGAGGCCGTGGCCCTGGGTGCAGTGAAACTGTGCGTGCTGCCAGAGCACAAGAAAAACAATTATCCACAATACCTAGCTTCATGTCCCAGTTTGCAGTCTTGAAGTCAGACCAGTGCGACCAGGCGGTCGGTTGGATTGCAGCAGATAATGCTTCCAGTTGGTTAAGCACCACCCTGTCTTCCACCAAGTCTAGTCTCAGTAGGCAAGAGTCTGCTCAACACAATCCTCACCCTGATCCTCCTTCCTCCCACCATAGAGAGTCTGGGCAAACAAGTGATCCCACACTCGGATATTCCGAGGAGCTCTTTTCAGCGTCATTCCTTGATTTGGCCCTCTCGTCAAGCACGCTTGAAGAGGGACAGATCTTGTGCCCTGATTCCCAAACTCTTGAGCATCCACAGTCACAAGAAGATGACGGTGGGTAACGGAAATTACTGTTTAATGAAGTGAATGATGATGAGATACAGTTGCCAATAAGTTAACGGCAATTACTGTCTCAAGAGGTTGATGAAGAGGATGAGACACAGTTGTCAATCACTGAGGTTGTGGTTAAGTCAAGAAGTCAGAAGGATGAGCAAAGTGAGGAAGTGGAAGAGGAGGTGGTGGACGATGAAGTCACTGACCCAAACTGGGAAGTGGCAAGCCGAGCGAGGACAGCAGTACAGAGGGGGAGGGATCTGCAGCATTGCAACAGGCTGGAAGAGGCAGTGGGGTGGCAAAAGGGAGAAAGCAGGCCACACGAAACAGACCCTCAACTGTTCCACGGATCACGCCCTTGCGGCAATCTCCCTTGCCAAGGGGTAGGTGTACCGTAGGATGTCGCTTTTTTGACGACAAAAAATTAGAAATTGCCAACCTGTGCAGTACCAAAATGAGCCGGTGCGTGAACACTAGCAACCTCACCACCACCAGCATGATCCGAAAAATGGCATCCAAGCACCATAATAAGTGGGATGAACGCCTGGGTCCACAATCTGTATTTGCGGGTCACACCACTGCCTCCTCTTCCTCTGTGTTACGTGTTGGCCAATCCCCTGTGAAGGCGCAGGCCCGGATGCCTCCAGCCCTCCACCTGGACCTTCGCAAGCACCATCAGTGACCACACCCACTTCCTTGTCCCAGCGCAATGTACAAATGTCCTTACCCCAGGCATTTGAACGTAAGCGCAAATACCCAGCCACCCACCCACAGGCCATAGCACTAAATGAGCAACTTTCCAAATTACTGTCCCTGGAAACATTGCCATTTAGGCTTGTAGACACTGAGGCCTTCTGCAGTCGGATGTCGGGGGCCGTCCCGCGCTACGCAGTCCCCAGCCGCCACTATTTTTCAAGGCGTGCCATGCCCACCTTACACCAATATGTGTCCCGTAGCATCACACGTGCCCTGACCAACGCAGTTACTGGAAAAGTTCACTTAACCACTGACACATGGACAAGTGCATTCGGCCAGGGACGCTACATTCCCCTGACGGCACACTGAACGTTGTGGAGGCCGGGAACGAGTTGTACCCTGGGATTGCACAGGTGCTAACAACGCCAAGGATTGCGGGCCCTACGTCGATCAGGGTTTCCGACAGCACCTACGTTAGTGGCTCCAACCCCCACTTCTCCTCCTCCTCCTCTACTTCCACCTCTAAATTATCCATGTGCAGCACAAGTCAGCCATCAGTCGGTAGCTGGAAGCAGTATAGCACTGCAGTGGGGAAGCGGCAACAGGCCGTACTGAAGCTGATATGCTTAGGGGACGCCGCAGAGCTGTTGCAGGGGATAAAAGACCAGACTGAGCTGTGGCTCTCGCCACTCAACCTAGAACCAAGCATTGTTATGTCTTATAATGGCCATAACTTGGTGGCGGCTTTGGATTTCGGCAGGCTCACACACATCCCATGCCTAGCCCACGTCTTAAACTTAGTGGTTGAGCGGTTTCTTAAAACCTACCCCAATTTGCCTGAGCTACTGGTGAAGGTATTCCCCATGTGTGCACATTTCCGCAAGTCATCGACAGCTTTAGCTGGTCTGTCAACGCTGCAGCAGCGCTGGAAATTGCCAGCTCACCGGCTGTTGTGCGACATGAGCACGCGATGGAACTCGATGTTCCACATGTTGGCTAGGCTTTGTGAGCAGCAGAGGGCAGTAGTGGAATACCAGCTGCAACATGGTCGTCACCTTTCCAGTCAGCTTCCGCTCTTCACAAGCGATGAGTGGGCATTGATGTCTGACCTCTGTGAGGTTTTACGCAACTTTGAGGAATCAACACAGATGGTGTGCGGCGATGCCGCTATTATCAGCGTAACCATCCCACTTCTGTGTCTACTCAAACGCTCGCTGCTCACGATTATGGATGCCGCTTTGCATGTGGAAGAGGTGGAAATAGAGGAAGACATTACACAGGGTGATAGCCAAACCACCCTCAGTTCGTCTTCTCAGCGCAAATTGAATGATGAAGAGGAGGAGCAGGAGACGGTTGCCTCCGCTACAGAGGGTAGTACCCATGGAAGTTTAATAACATCTGTTCTGAGTGGGTGGGCAGAAGAGGAGCAAGAGGATGAGGAGATTGAGAGTCATCCTCCTGATGACGACAGCGAAGTCTTGCCTGTTGGTACTCTGGCACACATGGCTGACTTCATGTTAAGCTGCCTTTCCAGCGACCAGCGCGTTATACGCATTTTAGACAATACGGATTACTGGTTATTCACCCTTCTCGACCCCTGCTACAAAGAGAACTTCTCATCTCTCATTCCTCTGGTGGAGAGGATGAGCTAAAGGGTGTAATACCAGAAGGTCCTTGCTGAAAAATTGCTCCAGAAATTTCCAGCTGACAACGCTGGCCGCAGAGTATGTAGTTCCTTGGGCAACCGAGGAGGGGAGACGAGGGGAACACCCAGAAGTTCCAACAGAGACAGGGCAACACTTTCCAAAGCCTGGGACAGTTTCATGACACCCCGCCAACACCCTCACCCTGATGTGCGGCCTACTGTCACAAGGAGGGAAAAATTTGGGAAGATGGTGAAGGAGTACGTAGCAGACCTTGTCAGAGTCCTCAGTGATCCCTCAGTGCCTTACAACTACTGGGTGTCCAAGCTGGACACGTGGCACGAACTGGTGTTCTACGACTTGGAGGTGCTGGCCTGCCCTGCCGCCATTGTTTTGTCAGAGCGGGTATTTAGTGCTGCTGGTGGCATTATAACAGATAAGTGTATCCGCCCGTCAACTGAAAATGCTGACAGGTTGACTCTTGTAAAAATTAACAAGGCCTGGATTGACCATGACTTCTCGACTCCACCAGAGGAAAGCTGATGAACATATAAAGGCACTTTAAATGGGTTGTTTATAATGCACTTAATACACTGTATTCCCATGCACCCCTTCTACCACAAACAAGGGTATATGGTTGAATCTTCCTTTTCTCATCCTCCTCCTCCATCATATCAACATGCTTATTCGTCGCATATAATGCCCTCCTATATATGCCCTTGCATATAATTTTTTAGAGGGTCAGCTCACCTGCAGGCCCTTGCATTTGTTTTACAGGTTCAGCTCACCAGCAGGCCCACACCTAAAATCTTTTACAGGGTCAGCTAACCAGCAGGCCCTTGTATATAATGTTTTGCAGAGTCAGCTCACCAGCAGGCCCGCACCTAAAAATTTTTACAGGGTTATCTCACCGCAGGCCCTCGCATATAATTTTTTTTGAGGGTCAGCTCACCAGCAGGCCCTCACCTACAATTTTTTACAGGGTTAGCTCACCAGCAGGCCCTCACCTACCATCTTTTACAGGGTCAGCTCACTTGCAGGCCCTCGCATATAATGTTTTACAGGGTCAGCTTACCTGCAGGCCCTCGCATATAATATTTTACAGGGTCAGCTCACCTTTAGGCCCTTGCATAAAAAATTTTAGAGGGTCAGCTCACCAGCAGGCCCTCACCTAATATTTTTTCAGGGTCAGTTCACCTGCAGGCCCTCGCATATATTTTACAGGGTCAGCTCACCAGCAGGCCCGCACCTAAAATCTTTTGCAGGGTCAGCTCACCTGCAGGCCCTTGCATATAATTTTTTAGAGGGTCAGCTCACCAGTAGGCATTCAATCATAATTTTTCAAGGGTGTATAATGGCCTCCTTTATGTGTAATAAAGGTTGTATTGCAGTGCCGATTCCTTGTAATTTTTGGAAGCCCTTTCACTTTGTGCATAGGCTTTATGAGTATAGGAGTCCCACTACCTGAACAATTGTACCACAATGTGAAAGAGGCCCTCCATTATGTGATATACAGGTTGTATTGGAGTGCCTCTTCCTTGTAATTTTTGGCAGCACTTGCACTTTATATACAAGTAAATATGTAGGAAATAATGTTTCCTAACAATTTTTCCTCTAAAATCGATTTTATCTTTGGTTTTGTGCGTATTAGTGTCAGTCTGTAAAACTGGCGTACTACTCGGACAACATCGTCCAAGATGCATCCAGATATCCTTCCCATGCTGTTTCCGAACCATTTCAGTGGTGTTTCCATCAATTCCTGACCTTTTCCTATGAACCAGGCTCCCTCCCCTCTTCAGAGCAGGGGGTGCCTGGTTTAATGCTCGGGTTCTCTCATTGACTTCCATTGTGCTCGGGTATAGCACCTGAGCATCCCGAGGTGTTCAGCTCAAGCACCTTAGCACTTTGGTGTTTGATCAACACTAATTTCCTATCTCCAGTCATCAAGGAGACAGTCAGTGTTCGATTTCTTTATTTTGGTGATGCATTGCCATCACCTGGGCCAGAATGACATTTACCCAGTGGACTGTGAACGACATATACTGTCCTTGACCATAATTACAACTCCATACGTCAGCACTGGCGTGAACTCTAACAAACACTGAGAGGCCTGGCTCACGTGTGCAGGGACTCTCCACCTTGTGTGGGCACAAGCCATCAGTTCTCTTAAATAGGCAAAGTCAACTACATGGAAAGAAAGGGACTGTAGTACCAGAAACTTGGCAATGTGCACGTTCAGCTTTTGTGCCGTTGGATAAGTGCACACACACTGTTGTATTTTTGCAATGGCCTTGATGATCGATTGCTGTCTAAATAAGTGACGAGGAGTAGAAGGAAGATCAGGAGCAATAGAGGACATTAAAGTCAATGGAAAGTGACAACAGTTTCATTCTGTTAATGTTGACAAGCCCTAAACGCTTGAGAGGGGGTGCAGGCTGGTGCATACCACCACACTAACGTCTCCCAGCAATTTGGTGAAAAATTCCCACACTGGTGAGTATAGCATTTTCCCTCCACCACTGTGTGATGCCTGCCTGTTGCTGCTTTTATGAACCCGTGATCTGCTAGTGTGTTCCTCTCAGGTAGTCTCCCGAGTAGCAGATAGTGTACCCCTCCAGCATTTGTCTCCAGATCTCTCATCGCTTCCAACCTGCTGTGTCATGGGCACGCTGCCAGCCTTGCCACCTGATGATGACAATGCCATCTCTCCACCCAGCTCCCATGAATGATCGGGTACATCACCATCTATATCTGTTTGTTTTCACTTGTATCACCCTCACCTGTCTCTTGAGCACATCCGTGACCTCTCGCAACATGTGCTCCCACCCAACTGTCATGTAGTTGCATGCCTAGAGAAGTTCGCAGTAGACCGCTCCTCTAAATCTGTGCTGGCCTGTAACTGTTGACTGTCCTCACAAAGCTCATTCTTGCTGAAAAGCGGAGCAGAACTGGCGACATACATTTCTTAGCTAGTGGAAGGAGCAGCAAAAGCAAGAGGCAGGTTCAAGACAGGTGAGGGCACAGAGGCAATTCCTGGGCCATGCCAACTAAGCATGGTGTCAGAGGAACCCACCGATTCCTGGATGTTTGTATCTGTTGTCACTTGAGATGATGTTGAAGTCAACAATTCCAGTATAGCTGAATTGTTAACAGAAAAATTGTTGGTCAAAACTGCTTCAACTAGCCCTTCTTTTGATACTACTTGTGTGGGCTACAGAAGCATTTTTATCACGTCCGCAAAATGGGTCCGCATCTGTTCCTCAATTTTGCGGAATAGGTGCAGACCCATTCATTTTCAATGGGGCCAGAATGTGCTGTCCGCATCCACTATTGCAGACAAGAAAAGGCATTTTCTATGAGAGTGCCGGCGATGTGCTGTCCGCAAAATGCGGAACGCACATTGCCAGTGTCTGTGTTTTGAGGATACGCAAAACACATACGGACGTGTGAATGGACCCTAACTGTATCAGTAACGTAATAATTTAATGTAACTAAGAATGTGGCAGCAGTGGAAGATACACACTGTGAAATATTAGACCACCCTTTAATACTGAGGCACAGTATTTCCATGAATAAACTAACAGATTAACGGATTTGTGGCATCATGGTCTCGATTAATTAGATTTTATTGCTGTTGCTAACATTATTGATTTTGCTCACAAGGCAGATTCTCAAAATATGAAAAAATGCTTAAAATTTTAGAGTTTAGTATTTATTAAGGTCCCAGAGTGTGGATAAATAAAATCTGTAAAAACTTGAGTGTGCAGCTCTAGCATCAGTTCTAGTCCTGCACCACCCCTCTAAATTCCTGCTGTGGAGCAGGGAGCCTTAGGCCTCCTGCACACGACCGTTGTGTGCACCTGTGGCCGTTGTGCCGTTTTCGTTTTTTTTTCGCGGACCCATTGACTTTCAATGGGTCAGTGGAAAAATCGGAAAATGCACCATTTTGCAGCCGCATCCGTGATCTGTGTTTCCTGTCCGTCAAAAAAATATGACCTGTCCTATTTTTTTGACGGACAACGGTTCACGGACCCATTCAAGTCAATGGGTCCGTGAAAGAACACGGATGCACACAAGATTGGCATCCGCATCCGTGATCCGTGGTCGTAGGTTACTTTCATACAGACGGATCCGAAGATCCGTCTGCATTAAAGCTTTTTCAGAGATGAGTTTTCACTTTGTGAAAACTCATATCCGACAGTATATTCTAACACAGAGGCGTTCCCATAGTGATGGGGACGCTTCTAGTTAGAATATAGTACGAACTGTGTACATGACTGCCCCCTGCTGCCTGGCAGCACCTGATCTCTTACAGGGGGCTGTGATCCGCACAATTAACCCCTCAGGTACTGCACCTGAGGGGTTAATTGTGCATATCATAGCCCCCTATAAGAGATCAGGGGCTGCCAAGCAGACCCCCCTCCCTCCCCAGTTTTAATTTCATTGGTGGCCAGTGCGCCCCCCAGGCCCCCCTCCCTCTATTGTAATATCATTGGTGGCCAGTGTGCGGCCTCCCCCGGCCCCCCCCCTCCCTCCCTTTATTGTATTAACATTGGTGGCCAGTGTGCGCCCCCCCCCGACCCCCCCTCCCTCCCTCCCTCTATTGTATTATCATTGGTGGCCAGTGTGCGGCCCCCCGCCCCCCCCTCCCTCCCTCTATTGTATTATCATTGGTGGCCAGTGTGCGGCCCCCCCCCCGGCCCCCCCTCTATTGTATTAATATCATTGGTGGCCAGTGTGCAGCCTCCCCTCTCTCCCCCCCCCCCCCCCCCGATCATTGGTGGCAGCAGAGATTCTGATCGAAGTCCCAGTTTAATCGCTCTGGGGCTCCGATCGGTAACCATGGCAACCAGGACGCTACTGCAGGCCTAGTTGCCATGGTTACTTAGCAATATTACAATATTAGAAGCATCATACTTACCTGCTGCGCTGTCTGTGACCGGCTGGGAGCTTCTCCTACTGGTAAGTGACAGGTCTGTGCGGCGCATTGCTTAATGATCTGTCCCTTACCAGTAGGAGGAGCTCCCGGCCGGTTGCCATGGTTACCGATCGGAGCCCCAGAGCGATTAAACTGGGACTCCGATCGGAACTCTCCGCTGCCACCAATGATCGGGGGGGGGGGGGGGGAGAGGGGAGGCCGCACACTGGCCACCAATGATATTAATACAATAGAGGGGGGGGGGCCGGGGGGGCGCACACTGGCAGCCAATGATAATACAATAGAGGGAGGGGGGGCTGGGGGGGCCGCACACTGGCCACCAATGATAATACAATAGAGTGAGGGAGGGGGGGGCCGGGGGGGCCGCACACTGGCAACCAATGATAATACAATAGAGGGAGAGAGGGGGGGCCGGGGGGGCCGCACACTGGCCACCAATGATAATACAATAAAGGGAGGGAGGGGGGGCCGGGGGAGGCCGCACACTGGCCACCAATGATATTACAATAGAGGGAGGGGGGGCCGGGGGGGGCGCACTGGCCACCAATGAAATTAAAACTGGGGAGGGAGGGGGGTCTTCCCCCTGCTGCCTGGCAGCCCCTGATCTCTTATAGGGGGCTATGATATGCACAATTAACCCCTCAGGTGCAGCACCTGAGGGGTTAATTGTGCGGATCACAGCCCCCTGTAAGAGATCGGGTGCTGCCAGGCAGCAGTCATGTACACAGTTCGTAGTATATTCTAACTAGAAGCGTCCCCATCACTATGGGAACGCCTCTGTGTTAGAATATACTGTCGGATATGAGTTTCACGATCTAACTCATATCCGACAGTATATTCTAACATAGAGGCGTTCCCATGGTGATGGGGACGCTTCAAGTTAAAATATACCATCGGATTGGAGAAAACTCTGATCCGATGGTATAATAGGGACTCCTGACTTTACATTGAAAGTCAATGGGGGACGGATCCGTTTCAAATTGCACCATATTGTGTCAACGTCAAACGGATCCGTCCCCATTGACTTGCATTGTAATTCAGGACGGATCCGTTTGGCTCCGCATGGCCAGGCGGACACCAAAACGACATTTTTTTCATGTCCGTGGATCCTCCAAAAATCAAGGAAGACCCACGGACGAAAAAACGGTCACGGATCACGGACCAACGGAACCCCGTTTTGCGGACCGTGAAAAAATACTGTCGTGTGCAGGAGGCCTTAGACGGATGCCTTTAAAATGTGCTATTTCAAAGTGTATAAAAAGTTAGCAAAAGCAGAATTCTGTGCACTGTGTATGCTGTATATGCACTGCTGTTCAAACATAATATTATTAGAACCAAGATCACTGGTGAAAAAAGTACTGTATGCATATAATGTAACCACCGCCAACTCTAAAAGCCATTGAACGCATGATAATAATATCTTCAGTCACACCAATTAATTTGTATCTTTGTCTATGGTTTTGCAGATGCATGCAAAAGGAGTCATTCATTGTCTCTAACTAACCAGAACAAATTGTATTACTTCATATCCTATTAATTTGTAGACATTATAGGTTAATCTGTTCTAAGCAGAAATCAATGTACTGTACAGAGAGACGCAAGGACAAATGATAAACACTGCACTATACATCTGATTTTCTGAGTAGTCGTATTTGTACTGAGTTAATTTGTTTGACATACTGGCTACTTGCAAAGTCACATGTGATAGTTTCACATTAATTTTAATATTATAGTCACACAGCTTTTTATTTCGTTTTATTTTACATTATGAGTTATTTTTCCAAAGGAAAATGACATGTCACATGACAAGTCATATTAAAGTGACAAATAAATGCTACTTTTTAGGTTCTCTATAAAAACAAATCAAGGCCAAAAGTGTAAATTTACTCCTGATGCCTTCTATTTTATGTAAAAGACTATTAAGGTTGGTGCTTATGCATAGGGTAGGGCTTAGTGTCTGGTTTGGCAGCAGTGAGGGATGCCCATGCTGATGCCAGCTGCCTAAGGTTGGATGCACACGTAGGTTTTTTTTTATGGCGTTTTTAGTACATTTGTTTTTTAATTATGTTTATTGGCACCCGCATTTATTTTGTACATTTTTGTGAATAAACGCCAGCTCCACGTTAGCTGGAAGTTGATGGGAAATATGAAATGCAGGACACATATGTATTTTTAGCTACTGGTGTTTTTTTCAATTTTTTTTTTTTTTTTTTTGTGTGTCTGACATTTTGTGAAAACTATAGCATATTGAAGCAATGACATTTTTCCAGACATTTTTCCATCCCGCTCTCTACGGTGAAATTAATTAATGAAAAAAAAACCCATAAAGGCACATTTATTAAAGGCTATGTACACCTGTATGGGCATTTTCTTTTATTACTGAATTGTAATTATTTTGAGCTAAAAATCTTTTTTTCAATTGGGCTTTATTAAAAATATGGAATTTTTTTGTGTACATAGCTGACATGCTCTACTAGCTGCCTGTGGATTTTCTGTCTATTCCATCATCTAGGGAGCAGATGGACTCTTTATCTATGTTAATATATGCATGCACACTAACCATTTTTTCCTTCCTTTTATAGGTTCTTCCAGTTGGATGTTGGGCTGCCCACCAATCCAGATCCAGCTTTCTTCAGTCTCCTGCCAGACCAGAAGATTCCAGCAGGACCATGGATTCCTATTACCCAGGTAACATTATTATGACAATATTATTTTCCAACTAAATAAAATGAAATGAACTATGCCATTGTGCATTTTCTATGAATTGGGCCTCAAAGGCTCAATTAAGAGAATGAGATTAAAGAAGGAATATCTTAAATTTTTCACAAGTCCTTTTAATACAGTACATTTAATTAAAATGACAATATCCTATATTGCGTCATTTATTCTTCCAGAGACCCCACCAGGCTCAATCACAGAGTTTAAAGTTGCAGAATTGCTCTGCATAAACGTTGTGTTTCCTGCTTGCAACAAGAAATATTCAATATAGAACATACAACTAATTGAATGGGTGAAATTTAGCAGTTTCAGCAAGGAGCTTTAACCATTTAATTGTCAGTTTTAAAGCATATTGAAGACACCATATGGAATCTCACACGGTGACATAATGACGTAATCATGTTAACCGAACACAGTGACACGGTCACACATCACCCCGTACGAGATTCCGCGCTGTATCTTCAGTCAAGATGGCCACAACAGCCTCCCTGTGAGCAAATAGATGAGGTGAGTATTTAATTTTTTATATTTTTTTGCCACCATTTCAGGAAAAATAAATTCGTTACCACGAAGAGCGAGGATATTCGGCTTCACAGCAAATTACATTTTTCCTGAAATTCAGATCAAAGTAAAAAAAAATCAGTTTGCTCAACACAAGCTGAGACCTCCCACCGATCGTTAAAACAAGAATTTAGAAATTCTCCTTGAGCACTGTATCACTTCACTGCTGAAGGTGGAAGTGAAAACTGTCTCAATAGACTTTCTAATAAGGCTGTCTTCAGCAGCAAATAGATATACTACTCAGTGAGCCCTCATTTTAGGGATTGATGGGGATCTCAGTATTTGCATCCCACCAATCAAAATTTTTTAGAGGCAAATAATAAAAAAACGAAATATTCAAAAAATCTTGATTTATTCAATATTGAGTATGAACGCCATGTGCAGAAAAATACTCACTTAGATGCCTTGGCATGCTAGCAATGAGGTTATTAATGGTTTTCTAAGGAATGTTCTGCCACACTGAATGCACTGAATGTATACAAATCATTGGCAGCTCTCTTTGCAACTGCTAATCAATGATGTCCCAGAAGTGGATACAAGTCTGGAAATGCTGCAGGCCATGGTAGCACATTTAGGTCACGCAGGCTGCTCACAGTACCATGAGCAACATGTGGCCTGGCATTGTCCCATTGAAAAACTCTTCATGGCATTTCCTGCATGATCTCCAGACCAATCTCTATCATTGCATCTGAGACAAAAGCAGGACTCATCCCTGAAGAGGTTAGGCTTCCATTCCAGTGTTCGTTGCTGTATTGCAGGCATCCTCAAACTGCGGCCCTCCAGCTGTTGCAATACTACAACTCCCAGCATGCCCGAACAGCCTACAGGTATCAGCCTACAGCAGGGCATTGTGGGAGTTGTAGTTTTACAACAGCTGGAGGGCCGCAGTTTGAGGATGCCTGCTGTATTGCTATGCACCACGATAGCCTTTGAGTGTGGTGGCATGAGGTCAATGGAACACCTATAATTGGAAATCTGGCTCATAGCCCAGTGTTGTGCAAGCACCTTCTGATGGTTTGAGTAGACAGTGTTTGCCACTAGTGTTGAGCGCGAATATTCGAATTGCAATTTTTTTTCTCGAATATCGCAAATTCGAGAATTTGCAAATATTTTGAATATAGTGCTATATATTCGCTATATCGAATATTCGTAAATTTTAAACATCTGAAAAAACATGATCCCTCACTGCTTCTTGCTTGTGGGCCAATGAGTCATTGGCCCACAAATAAGATTATACCACTATATTATCTAAATCGATCGATTTTTTTTTGAATATTCGCTATATTGCAAGAAGCAGGGTAGAATCGATCTTGTTATTCGAGTTCCTGATTTTTACCCGAAAATCGGGAATGTTATGAATGATCGCGTGAGGAATCGATCTTATGAGTGATGTAATCGTGTCACGTGACATGTGCCCTGGTTTCGGTTTCGGTTTTGCATTGCTTCCAGTGGAGTTTGGCGTTCATTCTGTCTTAAAATCGGCAAAATTCGATTTCAAAAGGAAGAAGAAATTCTTCTCACTGTAAGTAATATTGTATTACAGCACTGTATTTTATTTCATATTGCATGCATGTCCGAACAATATTTAGCATGGCTACTTTCACACTTGCGTTCGGAGCGGATCCGTCTGGTGTCTGCACAGACGGATCCGCTCCTATAATGCAAACGATGGGATCCGTTCAGAACAGAATCCATCTGCATTATATTTCAGAAAAAAATCTAAGTCTAAAAGTTAGTCAGACGGATCCGTCCTGACTTTGCATTGAAAGTCAATGGGGGACGGATCCGTTTGAAATTGCACCATATTGTGTCAATGTCAAACGGATCTGTCCCCATTGACTTAGGCTACTTTCACACTAGCGTTCGGGGCTCCGCTTGTGAGCTCCATTTGAAGGCTTGCACAAGCGTCCCCGAACGGATCCGTACTGCCCCAATGCATTCTGAGTGGATGCGGATCCGCTCAGAATGCATCAGTCTGGCTCCGCTTGGCCTCCGTTCCGCTAAGCAGGCGGACACCCGAACGCAGCTTTCACACTTAGATATTTTTTCGGAAATATAATGCAGACGGATCCGTTTTGAACGGATCCCATCGTTTGCATTATAGGAGCGGATCCGTCTGTGCAGACACCAGACGGATCCGCTCCGAACGCAAGTGTGAAAGTAGCCTAACATTGTAAGTCTGGGCGGATCGGTTTGGCTCCGCATGGCCAGGCGGACACCAAAACGCTGTAAGCTGCGTTCAGGGGTCCGCCTGCTGAGCGGAACGGAGGCCAAATGGTGCCAAACTGATGCATTCTGAGCGGATCCGCATCCACTCAGAATGCATTGGGGCTGTACGGATCCGTTCGGGGCCGCTTGTGAGAGCCTTCAAACGGAACTCACAAGCGGAACCCCGAACGCAAGTGTGAAAGTAGAAATTATTTATATGTAGATGCTGCTAAATATTCATGTATGCCATTTTTTTTTTTTCCTCCACCCCCCCAATAGCAGATACTACTGATTGGTGCACTGAGTATTCTTGTTACTTTGCAGCACTATGTCAGTAGCATGTATGGACAACAGATAATGGTGCACATAGCACGTCCGTTTTCCTCCCATGCAATATATACCACACATTATATACCATACACACAATATATATAGATTTAAATTTATGTCCATGATCTTTTTTTTGTCAGACCGCCAGTATTTGCTGGTTCATTTAGCGTTACCCAACGTGCACCACGGGGAGGCGAACCAGCAGTACACCCCATACCGTACCGTCACTTAACTAGACAGGTACATCGCAGCTTGGCTGGCCAATATCTAATTGCTCAGACCTCACATACATATAATCGCAATATAATCCGATCTTATATCGGTAACTTTAAATCTAATATTTCCCCTTTAACCTCTTCAAGACCAGGCCTATTTTCATTTTTACATTATTGTTTTGTCCTCCGTCATGTTCCAAAAGCCATAACTTTTTTATTTTTCCGTTCACATAGCTATATGAGGCCTTTTTTTTTTTGCGGGACAAGATGCATTTTTTAATGCCACCATTTAATGTATTAGAAAAAAAAAATTATATAAATTATGTAAAATTGGGAAAGGGTGGTGATTCAAACTTTTAATATAGTGGTGTTTATTGAAACTTTATTTAACTTTTTTTTTTACAGCAATTAGCCCCCATAGGGGCCTCGTACATGGGATCTTTTGATCCCGTCTCCTATTCACGATAATAGAGATCTATTACGGTGAATAGGATTTGTACACACTCCATTCTGCGCTATGCCTCGTGCATAGCTCAGTATGGAGAAAGTCATGGCAGGCCTGAATAGCTTCAGCAGCGTCCAGGCTGTCATGGCAACCGATCGGAGCCCCGCAATTTCACTGCAGGGGCTCCGATTGGAAGGAAGATGGAGGCGCATCTCGTCACAGGTGCCGCGATGAGCCTTGATCGCGGTACCTGAGGGGTTGAATGGCAGGGGCGGCGCGATCGTGCGTATGGAGCGGGCTCACTGCAGAGGCCCGCTCCATACATCCCCTGTCATGCAATGACATATCTTTACATCATAATGTGTGAAGGGGTTAAAGACGTAACTACTTTTAGATAATTTTTTTTGTGGATATTTTTTTGAATATTTGTATAATAAAAAAATTGTGATTATATGCTTTCATCTTTATCCTTCAGCGCTTTCTGGAGCGGGGATACACTTGGACCAGCAAAAGGGTGGCAAAAGTGGCAATAGTACGGTCTGTCCGGGCCGAATTAAAATTAAAAAGTGGGATATGGCACGACCACAAGGTCATTCAAAAAAAGTATTACGACCTGAAGCGCCTACACCCAGATCAGGTCGATGAGTATAGTCGGCGATTATGCCCAGGTACAATGCTTAAATGATTTTTGTATTTCTCTCTACAACACTCAGTAATGTATATATTCAGTTATGCTGCTAATCTGTACAGATGTAGTATGGTTAACACACAACCTCTTAACTCAAATTTCTTAACTCATCACGTAATCTTGAAACACAAGGTATTTTTTAAATATCCTAACGTATTTAATTGCATTAAGTTTACACAACACGTCTCATAAAGCATGCGTGTTAACTCTACTACATCTGTATTTCATCCCTTTTCAAATGATTACTTAATACCTGTTGTGACAGGTACAAAATCTTCTGGTTACATCATATATCTCTACCTCGCTGAGATTGTATATATATTGTTATACACACAGCGCAGTACTGATGTATGATGTCACCAGATGATTTCATACGTTTCACACGTTTATATCTACATAAACTGCAAACATCATTCAGCATTCCGGTCAATGTCCCCGACCATTACATACATCCCCCACTTAATTTGCATGGGATTCAAGATTATACAGGGTGGACCATTTATATGGATACACCTTAATAAAATGGGAATGGTTGGTGATATTAAATTCCTGTTTGGGGCACATTAGTATATGTGAGGGGGGAAACTTTTCAAGATGGGTGGACATTTTGAATCCAACTTTTGCTTTTTCGATAGGAAGAGGGTCATGTGACACATCAAATTTATTGGGAAATTCACAAGAAAAACAATGGTGTTCTTGGTTTTAACGTAACTTTATTCTTTCATGAGTTATTTACAAGTTTCTGACCACTTATAAAATGTGTTCAATGTGCTGCCCATTGTGTTGGATTGTCAATGCAACCCTCTTCTCCCACTCTTCACACACTGATAGCAACACAGCAGGAGAAATGCTAGCACAGGCTTCCAGTATCCGTAGTTTTAGGTGCTGCACATCTCGTATCTTCACAGCATAGACAATTGCCTTCAGATGACCCCAAAGATAAAAGTCTAAGGGGGTCAGATCGGGAGACCTTGGGGGCCATTCAACTGGCCCATGATGACCAATCCACTTTCCAGGAAACTGTTCATCTAGCGTTCACCGTCAAAGTCACTGTTTATTAGGGCCGGTCACCATCAAAGTCACTGTTAAAAGGGTGGTCACCGTCAAAGTGACACTTAAAGGGGAGACTTTAAGCCTCCTTCTAATTATAAGGTTACCTTGACAACTAAATCAACAGGGAGGGAGGGCGGTTTGGCAGCAGATCTTCAAAATGCGGCTTAGCAGACAGTCTAACGCTGGCAGCCACAAAAAAATTATATACCCAACATAACACCATCCAATAACCCCTTATCTAATTTCCGAACTGTTGTTTGGTTTACCTAAACATCCATTACCCAGTCACAATACCCTATAGGGCACCTTCCTAACAAATCCCATGTTACCTCATATTACCTTGTAACTTAGACTAGTTTTTTTTTTTTAAAGTTAAATCCACAATTGGTATAATTCATTATACCATGCAGATTCCACCATATAGGAATTTCTTGATCTTTACCTTGGTTATGGTTTATGAGTTTATGTGTAAATTCTTAACATTGTGTCATTATTACAGGTAAACCCGTTCCCTCGGTCCGCCACCACAAAAAAAAAAAAAGGTGATCGAGGAGGAGGAAGAAAATGTGGAGGCGCCCATGGATGATGCCGTTGAAAATGTGCAGGCCACTTCACCCCCAGATATAGGTGATACAGAGGCCACTGAGGAGGAGGCCGGACCTTCCCAGCCACCTGATTCCGCCCCCCCCCCCCCCCAGCTCCAGAAGAGGAGGAAGAGGTGGTCTACACCCTCCACCGGAAGGGTAAATATGTGCACACATTACTATAATTTGATATACATAACATATTCACAAGCATCCCACGATCCCCACAACACCTGCATCTCCGGAGCTGTAATGCACATGTGTAATGAATCTGACAAATAGCAGCCCTTAGTTAACATGGCTGCCTGTTTAGCTGAGTTGCATTTTCACCCCGGTTCACAAACGATTATGCCTGGGGGCAGGGTGTTTGTTGGTCCGTAATAGACTGTCCCTCTGCATCAAGTCACGTTCCGCTGAGGCCTACGCTTAATGGCCGGTCTTGAAGTGGTTAAAAAGTGGTAACAATGAGGGGACAACAGAAACTAGTGTTATATTAAAATTAAAAAAAATGCACTATTTGTCTTATAAGTAACCCTAATTTTAATTATAATATTTTTTTTTTCCAGTAGTGAACATGGCTATAAAAGAATTGGAGGCCACCAAAAAGGAGTTCAGTAAAGATTTAGCGGAGCTGAAGAAAATGCAGCATCGCTTTAATAAGAGGATGCGGCAAATGGAGGAAAAAAACCTTCACCAGCTCCGAAAACTGAACAAAATATTATTGGAGCTGAAAAAGTTGCCATAGAGGCTTGCTTTATTATTTTTGTTATAATAAATCAATTTTTTACAGTTTGATAACGTGTGTTGTTTTTTTTTTTTTTATGTAATGTTACGGTGTAATTTTAGACATTTGTCGTAAGGCAAATGTCCTGTGATGGCCAGCGGGTTATAACTGAGACCTGAGGCCAGCGTTCTGATGTGGGACACAAACTGGATTGACGTCAGGAGCCCCCCACGCCAAGGAAGCAGCGGGGCCTCTGGGGAGGCATCTTGCAACAGGGCTAGCAATTGACGGAGGACCATGACTGGGCACCAATCGTTGGAGGTTTTAAAAAACCTGACCTCCGAGGGTGGTCCATGCTGGTTGGCCTTCGTGGAAGGGAGCCAGAGGACAAAATGGTCATGGGCCCAGGACAACTGTCGCACCTGCAACCCCTGACGTTTAGGGGAGGTGCTGGTGAACTCACCTGGCCTGAGGAACCCGTAAAACCCGAGATACATGGCTGCCTTAATAATCAAACTAGGAGAGTGCCCAAAAGGAAGTCCATCCAGCGCGGACGAGAGTCGCCTAAACATCTCGCCAGAGACAGGCTGTCTACGGCCGGTAGGGGCATCCCCGCACTTCTGGATCCCCCCAAGGGCCACCTTGACTGTCTGCACTGAAGAAAAGGAACCTCTATTTGGATACAGCCCGATGGTGTTAAATGACAGCCTGAGATTGCGGTGACAGTGGGCTATGAACGCCAGGGTGTAGGAGACATCGTCCAAGCCACCCTGCGAGTGGGACCTGGAAAAACTTTGTAAACCTTGACACCGGCTTGGTAGTTTCCTGATGGTATGGGAAAACCCCTGAGCGTTTTCAGGCAAATATATTGGATCCTGAGCGATTCAAGCCACTGCGTACACCCTGTGGGAAATAAGACCTGAGCGATTCAGGCAAATACGTACAACCTGTGGGAAATAAGACCTGAGCGATTCAGGGAAATACGTGACCTGAGAGAATCAGGAAAATACATACAACCTGGAAATACAGTCAACCTGAAGAGACAGAAAAATACAAACCTGCGCGATTCGGGGAAATACATAACCCTGAGCGATCCAGGAACATACATGGCCCGAGCGATTCAGGGAAATACATAAACCCGAGCGACTCAGGGAACTGAGACCTGGGTGAATTGTGGAAATACGTGAAAATTTGAGCTAATCAGGGAAATACAGTATATGAAACCAGATTCAGGAAAATACACCCTGAGATATTCAGGAGAGTACACATACATATACAGTACTTCCCTCTCTCTTTTTTTTTTTTTTTTTTTCTTTTGAGCAGTGGCCGAGTGACCGGCGAGAGTGGAAAGGAAACAGGAATGACCATGGTATAGAAGGGATCGCAACCTACCCGAATCGACGGACAGCACTGCCAACTCTCCGGCGATACTGAAGACCTAGGGATGGAGGCTCGTGATGAATGAAGGAAGGCTCCGAGCTGCGGAGGAGCGTAAAGCCGCCACTCGGTTGGACCTTACCTGAACCGTGGAGTGACCGGACACGGAGGAGCCCTGAGACACAATTGAGGATGGATCGAAATTCCGGTGGCCTGAGGCCGTGCTTACATGAGAATAAGCTTGCGTTGGTAAGAGACCCGGAGAGAGGTGCGATCTGGTGGCACTGGGATGAAGCGACGGAGAACCAGGATGCAGCCTGGGCGCCATGGCCAACTGCTGGGTGACCTGAACTGCCAGAATCAGGGCCCGAAGTCGTGCTGCATGCAACGAGACCTGCGGGAAACGGAATCCAGACATGCAGGACACGAACCGGGTAACCGGGAACCAGCCGGACCCTGCTGAAAACCCCTGAGCGTTCCAGGCAGATGCATGGAACCTGAGCGATTCAGGCAAATACACTGGATCCCGAGCGGTTCAGGGAACATGGAGTCCTGAGCGAATCAGGCGATTACATACGCCTTTGGTGAAGATGACGGACCCTGGGTGCGTCGGGCATTACCTTGGACCTGGGTGGACCTGGCCACTACCTACCCACTGAGAGACCAGGGAAAAATACAGAAGCCTGAGCGATTCAGGCCAATACTTAGACCCGAGTGATTCAGGGGAATACATAACCAGATTGTTCCAGGAAAAATATGCAATAACTATATGTGACCAGAACGTAGTACGACCGGTGCCTACGAGAAGGCTTGTGTCGGTCTGGGTACGTACCTGGGCTTAGAGGCTATTACCTGTACCGATGTCTTGGGTCACCTGACCTTGGTCCAAAATCTCGTACCAGTGAACGGTCAGGACACGTTCCTGAGAGGGCAAATCCATAAAGTTCGGAAAGAAAAGAGAACATAACTGGGGAGGATGACAGGCCTGGGCGAACCAGGAGACAGAAGTAGGTGTGAGCCTGGGCGAATCAGGAGACAGAGGTAGTTGCGTGCCTGGGCGATTCAGGAGGGAGAGGTAGGTGTGAGCCTGGGCGAACCAGGAGACAGAGGTAGTTGCGTGCCTGGGCGATCCAGGAGGCAGAGGTAGGTATGAGCCTGGGCGAACCAGGAGGCAGAGGTAGGTGTGAGCCTGGCGAACCAGGAGACAGAGGTAGGTGCGTGCCTGGGCGATTCAGGAGGCAGAGGTAGGTATGAGCCTGGTGATCCAGGAGACAGAAGAAGGTGCGTGCCTGGGCGATCCAGGAGGCAGAGGTAGGTATGACCCTGGACGAACCAGGAGACAGAGGTAGGTGCGTGCCTGGGCGATCCAGGAGGCAGAGGTAGGTGCGTGCCTGGGCGATCCAGGAGGCAGAGGTAGGTGCGTGCCTGGGCGATCCAGGAGGCAGAGGTAGGTGCGAGCCTGGGTGATCCAGGAGACAGAAGTAGGTATGAGCCTGGCGAACCAGTAGATGAGACAGCAGCATATAACGTGAAGTACATACATATAACACATGGCACTGTCGCCACCATAGAATAGATGACTGCAGTGAGCGTTTAGTGACCGCTGGATGGGTATGGCGTGCAATGATGACCTGGCCTACTCGTGGTGAGACCCCGGTTTCTTTGAACACCGTGCTGAAACTAGCGACCCTTCCAGCCCAGCAGGGCCCCCGGGGCCCTCTCCCTAAGGCTATCATTCACATGTCCGTAATTTGGGTTCGCATTCGTTCCGCAAATTGCGGACCCATTCACTTTCAATGGGGCTGGAACGGATGCAAATCCACATTTCCTGGATCCGCATCCATTTTTTCGGGATCCGCATCCGTTTTTTCAGGATCCATTTTTTCGGGATCCATTTTTTCGGGATCCGCAATTTCGTTCCTGGAAAAAATAGAACATGTCCTATTCTTGTCCGCAATTGCAGACCAGAAAAGGCATTTTCTATTATAGTGTTTGTGATGTGCGGATCCGGAAATTGCGGATCGCACATTGCAGGTGTCCGTGTTTTGCGGATCCGCAAAACACTTACGGACATGTGAATGGACCCTTAAGAGGAAATGAGGATAACTTTGTCTTCCTCTCGCCTAGCGCTGCGTGGCACGGCGGGAGTGCGTATGAGATGGCTTGTGGTTGGGACCTACTGAGGTTTTTTTGTTTTTTTTTGCGGCTGTTTGTGGACGTGGGCCGTTGTTGCCCAGGGGCTAGATACCCCTACTACGTATAGCCTGTTTTGACAGGGGTGCCAGGCTTGCCTGGTTCGAAATGGAATGGCAGGGGGGGTGACCATGCGGACCAGCAGACTGGGGGACGGGGACCACTCGTCCTAAGTAGTACGTAGGGCGGGAGACCTGGTTGTGGGGCCAGAATCAAGGTGTGTTTCGAGAGGGGGAGGGCCCCGTGGGGACAGGATTAACCCAGGCTGGGGCCACCGCACTGGAGCCGCCACGTCGCATGGATCTGCCGGGCCTAAATGAAGATTCCGGCGTGCGCTCCACTCTGGAACGCACGCCGAACACGTGACCATATCGCGAAATATCGCGAAATCGAATATGGCACCTTCGCTCATCACTATTTGCCACCCTAGGCTTGGAATGTCCCATTTCACTTGCAATACAGAATGGATCACTACATGACATTCTTCTAATCAAATGATCCATCCATGCAGAGGTTCTGTGCACCATTCTAGTTTATTATTGTTCTCCCAACCAATGGGACGTACATCATTCAACAGTATTGCCATCTTGGCTTTAGCACATAGTGATCTGCCGGAGTGAAAAATCATGGTCTCTAAGTTTCAGGTTTATGTCCCTTTCAGTCTGCGACAAGTGCAATAAGTGGCAGGCACGTCATCACACACAACTGATTTTTAAGGTTTTATGTGTCTAAAAAATGCTTTTAATCTTGCTTTTATGCTTCTCCCATAAGCTACAGATTGGAGCTTGGTGCTTGAACATTTGATTATTTGCAGAACTTAGCGACACCTGCTTCAGCTTGTCTTTTTTGGTGTTGCAATTTCAATGGTGTTCAGAGTATTTTATTGATTATATATATACCGTATTTTTCGCCCCATAAGATGCACTTTTTGCCTTACTGGGGGGTGGGGGGTGTCAGAAAACCAGTCAGTATCTGGTGTGGCCACCATTTGAGTCACGCCTCAATAGCTGTGCAACTTCTCACAGCTATTGAAGAGGAGTGGACCAACATTCCACAGGCCGCAATCAACAACCTGATCAACTCTATGCGACGGAGCTGTGTTGCACTGCCTGAGGCAAATGGTCGCCACACCAGATACTAACTGCCCCCCCCCCCCCCCCAGTAAGGCAAAACTGTGCACATTTCAGAGTGACCTTTTTATTGTGGGCAGTCTAAGGCACACCTGTTTAATATTCATGCTGTCTAATCATCACCTTGATATGCCACACCTGTGAGGTGGGATGGATTATCTCGGCAAAGGAGAAGTGCTCACTAGATTTAGACAGATTTGTGAACAATATTTGAAACTAATGGGTCTTTTGTGTATGTAGAAAATGTTTTAGATCTTTGAGTTCAGCTCATACAAAATGGGAGCAAAACTGAAAGTGTTGCGTTTATATTTTTGTTGAGTGTACAGTCGTGGCCAAAAGTTTTGAGAATGACATAAATATTGGAAATTGGAAAAGTTGCTGCTTAAGTTTTTATAATAGCAATTATGCATATACTCCAGAATGTTATGATGAGTGATCAGATGAATTGCATAGTCCTTCTTTGCCATGAAAATTAACTTAATCCCCAAAAAAACTTTCCACTGCATTTCATTGCTGTCATTAAAGGACCTGCTGAGATCATTTCAGTAATCGTCTTGTTAACTCAGGTGAGAATGTTGACGAGCACAAGGCTGGAGATCATTATGTCAGGCTGATTGGGTTAAAATGGCAGACTTGACATGTTAAAAGGAGGGTCATGATTGAAATCATTGTTCTTCCATTGTTAACCATGGTGACCTGCAAAGAAACGCGTGCAGCCATCATTGCGTTGCATAAAAATGGCTTCACAGGCAAGGATATTGTGGCTACTAAGATTGCACCTCAATCAACAATTTATAGGATCATCAAGAACTTCAAGGAAAGAGGTTCAATTCTTGTTAAGAAGGCTTCAGGGCGTCCAAGAAAGTCCAGCAAGCGCCAGGATCGTCTCCTAAAGAGGATTCAGCTGCGGGATCGGAGTGCCACCAGTGCAGAGCTTGCTCAGGAATGGCAGCAGGCAGGTGTGAGCACATCTGCACGCACAGTGAGGCGAAGACTTTTGGAAGATGGCCTGGTGTCAAGAAGGCCAGCAAAGAAGCCACTTCTCTCCAAAAAAAACATCAGGGACAGATTGATCTTCTTCAGAAAGTATGGTGAATGGACTGCTGAGGACTGGGGCAAAGTCATATTCTCTGATGAAGCCTCTTTCCGATTGTTTGGGGCATCTGGAAAAAGGCTTGTCCAGAGAAGAAAAGGTGAGCGCTACCATCAGTCCTGTGTCATGCCAACAGTAAAGCATCCTGAGACCATTCATGTGTGGGGTTGCTTCTCATCCAAGGGAGTGGGCTCACTCACAATTTTGCCCAAAAATACAGCCATGAATAAAGAATGGTACCAAAACACCCTCCAACAGCAACTTCTTCCAACAATCCAACAACAGTTTGGTGAACAACAATGCATTTTCCAGCACGATGGAGCACCGTGCCATAAGGCAAAAGTGATAACTAAGTGGCTCGGGGACCAAAACGTTGACATTTTGGGTCCATGGCCTGGAAACTCCCCAGATCTTAATCCCATTGAGAACTTGTGGTCAATCCTCAAGAGGCGGGTGGACAAACAAAAACCCACTAATTCTGACAAACTCCAAGAAGTGATTATGAAAGAATGGGTTGCTATCAGTCAGGAATTGGCCCAGAAGTTGATTGAGAGCATGCCCAGTCAGATTGCAGAGGTCCTGAAAAAGAAGGGCCAACACTGCAAATACTGATTCTTTGCATAAATGTCATGTAATTGTCGATAAAAGCCTTTGAAACGTATGAAGTGCATGTAATTATATTTCACTACATCACAGAAACAACTGAAACAAAGATCTAAAAGCAGTTTAGCAGCAACCTTTGTGAAAACTAATATTTGTGTCATTCTCAAAACTTTTGGCCACGACTGTATATATATAGTGGTGTATTTAAGTAAATTTATAGTGGCTCACCCTTCTGATTCCAGGTCAGGTGCTCTCACTAATGAGTGGTTCACCCTAACCACAATTGCAAGATACGAATATCTAGAATATATAGTGGGCACTCAATATCTGGCGCTGCACATTAAGTATACAGCGTTATTGTTGCAACACATTTATTCAACAATCAACATAATGAATCTAAAACAATGCACTTCAAATAAAATCCTCTATTCCTATAATAGTGCGGTCTGCCTGTGAATGTTATATTCATAGGTGATAACATACATTCATATAATAAATCCTTTAAAATTATTCCATATAATTCCCGTATGATTACATAAGCGCTTGTGTCCCATTATTTAGAAAAAAAGTCTCAGACGTGTAGTTCACTGTTAGGTGATATGATCCACAGTCTAAATCCTGTAGTGAATCAGTGGGTTTCAGTGATTTAATTGTACTCACTGTTTGAAGTCTGGTCTGCTTGTCTCTGCCTGTGGCGGTGTCCCACCACAAGTCAGTGCACTCACCCGACTTTTTTTATTCAATAGCGAGTATCCACCGATACTGAATTTTCGCGATACCGTTATAGTGGTTGACAACCTCCTTGCGGCTTTCAGCTGTGCGTCCCACGTGTTGCTGGCGTCCTGTGTCTTACCAGCGTTCCACGTGATCAGGACGTCAGAGGAGCCCTCGTGACCTGAGGTTTCTTTGATTGGTTTAGAGTTCCTGTGATGAATCGGGGGTGGTGTCAACTCCCGTCTATATGACTTTTCGTTACTTTTTTGTAACTTTTCGTATTAATCAGCTGATCTTTCCAGTGTAGTAAGGTGTCTTTTCAGTTATAAGGATCTCATCCGCTATACGCATTTCAAGGTCTCGGACCTCTTCCTCAGTAGCTGGTTATGAGATCCCCCATTACTTCCTTATATACCCTGACGGGTTACACCTTTTTTTGCTTAATTAGGGTTCTTTACAAAATCTGGTTTGGATTGAAACTGTTTTCAGAGCTTTCACTCCATTCGTGAGCTGCAATTTTCCACTCCTTTATTAGCTTGTAGGCTAATATGCTTCTTATTTAAAATTCGTATTGTATATTAACATATATGGAAAAAAACTTATTGAAGTGCATAACATATTCTTATAACACTAAAATTTCAATAGAATTTTCGTACAATTATTAAAAAATTTCGTAAGATTATAAAAAAAATTCGTAAGATTATAAAACTTATTCGTAAGATTATAAAAAAAAATTGTGAGATTATATAAAAATTTGTCTGATTTTCAATGTGTTCTTTGGGACTTTGTTCTGTCAGCGATCTTTGTATATACTAAAATCTAAATCATACTTTATCTACAGATCATCTGAAATTCATATGCAGTTAACATGATGTGCAGTTTTGATAGTGTATAGAGGTGGAGGCCCCCAGCGGAGGGAAGATCGGGGTGCTGATAATACAGCCAAACGCCGATGTCCCACCAGCAGGGGGCAATTTTAGTGTTATAAGAATATGTTATGCACTTCAATAAGTTTTTTTCCATATATGTTAATATACAATACGAATTTTAAATAAGAAGCATATTAGCCTACAAGCTAATAAAGGAGTGGAAAATTGCAGCTCACGAATGGAGTGAAAGCTCCGAAAACAGTTTCAATCCAAACCAAATTTTGTAAAGAACCCTAATTAAGCAAAAAAAGGTGTAACCCGTCAGGGTATATAAGGAAGTAATGGGGGATCTCATAACCAGCTACTGAGGAAGAGGTCCGAGACCTTGAAACGCGTATAGCGGATGAGATCCTTATAACTGAAAAGACACCTTACTACACTGGAAAGATCAGCTGATTAATACGAAAAGTTACAAAAAAGTAACGAAAAATCATATAGACGGGAGTTGACACCACCCCCGATTCATCACAGGAACTCTAAACCAATCAAAGAAACCTCAGGTCACGAGGGCTCCTCTGACGTCCTGATCTCGTGGAACGCTGGTAAGACGCAGGATGCCAGCAACACGTGGGACGCACAGCTGAAAGCCGCAAGGAGGTTGTCAACCACTATAACGGTATCGCGAAAATACTCGCTGGATACTCGCTATTGAATAAAAGAAGTCGGGTGAGTGCACTGACCTGTGGTGGGACACCGCCACAGGCAGAGACAAGCAGACCGGACTTCAAACAGTGAGTACAATTAAATCACTGAAACCCACTGATTCACTACAGGATTTAGACTGTGGATCATATCACCTAACAGTGAACTACACGTCTGAGACTTTTTTCTAAACAAGCGCTTATGTAATCATACGGGAATTATATGGAATAATTTTAAAGGATTTATTATATGAATGTATGTTATCACCTATGAATATAACATTCACAGGCAGACCGCACTATTATAGGAATAGAGGATTTTATTTGAAGTGCATTGTTTTAGATTCATTATGTTGATTGTTGAATAAATGTGTTGCAACAATAACGCTGTATACTTAATGTGCAGCGCCAGATATTGAGTGCCCACTATATATTCTACATAGTGGTGTATTTACCTGGCCTGAGGTGAGGCCAGCTGTGATTAATCACTGAGAGATAAATCAATACTCAGTGTGTGGAGCCACAAGGCTGAGTAAAGCCTGAGTTTTGGGGGGGCTCAACAACGCCAAAGGAAATAAGGTCTTGCAGCGTCCCACTACATGTGTGTGGGCGCTGCTTAAAAGCACTTTTTTCCCTAAGAATTGTATTATACTATGCTATGTAATTTTGTACTAACTTACCTGCAAAATCCCTGTTACTAGGCAGATTAGGTGTAATTTATACATCCCACCACTAGATGGGGATAACACTTAGGTCCTATAAATACTTAGGTCAGGCCTAGTGAGACAGTTTAGATTAGATTAGAGGATTAGTGGAATTCAAATTGAGAATGCAGAGTGAAGACTTCACACCACAGATTAGTGAGTGGAGTCAACTTCGCTATATGGTAGTACCAAGGTGTGAGGCGCAGAAGAGCGTTTTCCTTCTGTGGCCGGACTATATACTTGTATCCCTGACCAGTAGGATAGAGTTTGCCTCACTGGGACAGACCCAAGCATCAGAAAGATTCATCGGTCATAATAGCAGTTATTTAGGGCCACAGACACCTTTGCACATGATGGAGGACTTATAGCTTCTGGCAGCCACACCATAATTCTGGGAAACAGATTAGCTACCTGTCCCAATATTCAGCTTGGAGGGAAAAGACAAGGTATAGGACTGAGCATACCAACTGAAGTAAGGTACTCCATAACCACAGCCTAAATCAGAGCCTAAGAAAGCCTATAAACAGTGGATTCACAGATTAACTCTACTGCTAACAAAAGACTGCATTTTGATTGATGTACCTACTGCAACTAGAACCAACATCAGTAAAAGTTGTGAGTTGTATCTTACCACTGTCTACCTCATTATTACTACTATTGGTTGTACCACCATTTGTCACGACAAATACTATCAAGGGACTCAGCCGCAACAAGCACCCTAAGCACCCCTAACATCAAGGGCACCTCAACCACCATCTTGGCTGATGCTTCCCTACCACAGAGCGTGCCCCGGAGGATTTCGTGCTGTCCACCTCAACACTGTGCTGCCAGCCCAGGGAGGCTTTCTGCTAACCGTGAGTAAACTGATGAACTGTGTGTTATTATTTGGCCCCTCATCGGTCCACCGCGCACCTCACGTGTTGCCACTGCGCTACTGGCTGGCTGCAGTCTCACACGGTCAGAGTCAGAAGAACTGCTGGATCATACCCCCCCCAAGGTATTGCATTGTCACCGTGAGGAGGACTAGTGGTTTGAGACCCCAATAGGTTTCATTGGTTACAGCTAGGAAGCTTTCTGACCATATGAGTGAAGCTGTATACTACAGTGCGAACACTCAGCTAGAGGTGAGTTAGGGAAAGCCTCTGTATAGTGAGCGCCTAGCCGGGCAAGGATTTATTGTTTTGTGTTGATGTAACACGCTGTTGTTCATGTGAAGCTACGACTTCATCATGCCAAGTGATGCCAAACTTGGAAGTTTGACGTGCTGTGTGACAAATAAAGCAGTGTTTGAGATTGAAAACCCTGTTTCATGAGAAGCTTGTCAGTGCCACCCCAGACAGAGAGAGTGATCCCTTACTATATATTTATATTTACCTATATATATATATATATATATATAAAAAAAGGGAAAGTAGCGGCGGCACTGGAAACAAGCAATATGGGTGCTATGTCCAGGGATATTGCAGCTTACCCCAGATGTACAGGAACGAAGAAAGGACAGCACTCCAAGTAAAAATATATACTAGTCTTTAATCACCCATGCAGATGGCAACGTTTCAGCTCCAAACAAGAGCCTTTTTCAAGCAATGAACACTGTGTATGCTGGGGTATATATAGTCCAACCCCCATTACATCATGATACAATCAATCAACAATAAAATATACAATTTAAAGTGCAAAAGTGCATATACAATCTCCATATGTAAATACAATTGTGTAATACCCATAAGTAAAAGATGATATAATAATACATCAGAAATATAATATATGGTGTACATATTATGACCTACAACGAGGTAATTGGTGATAAGAGACAGGTGTACACAATAGTGCAAGTAATAAAAATGATGATGCCGCAAAGAAAGAAAGAAAGTGTTGACATACCCAGCGCCGTCCACCGCATCAAACATGTCGCATATCAATCGAACCGGCGTTCGGAAACAGATAGTGCGCAGACGCCAACCGCGTCCAGTCACGGCATGACGTCACCAACAATAGTTGCGGAGACACGCGCACGGACATGCGCACTACTGCCAAGAAGCTCGGTCGGCCATATTGTAAAAGGTCATTGTGTCCCACCACTGTGTATGCGCATGTCCATGCACATAAGGACAGGACAGCGCAACACGGAAATACAAGCCGTGCTATACAACAAGTATATACAGAGGGGGCAAGGAAGGGCACTGTATCTCAAAGGACACAGGTCCCACCATCCATGGGCGAACAGTGGAGACCGCAACACGAGTGTCACGATCCTCACCCAGATCACCCACAGATCCCCCCAAAACAAACATGTTACAATATACCGCAGTGTGGACTGACACAAAATGTAAATCGAGAAGATGTAAAACTAGCCGAACCAAAATAACAAGTCACAATGATATGTGGCTGAGATTCAGCGTCAGCTGGACGACACCAATGTCTACTCTGTTCTTCAATGTGATCCCAAGTTTGAGATTGCTAGACTTATCCAGAGATGTTTGGCAGACGCCATGTTGGCGGGCACTATTGATGAGGACTTGTGCACTTTTCTCACTGTAGATCATCCGGTGACCCCGGTTTTATATATACTTCCAAAAGTGCACAAGTCCCTTATCGATCCTCCCGGACGACCTATCGTCTCCGGTTCGGACTCCATCTTTAGTTGCATTGCTATTTTTCTGGATAAGGTTCTACACGAATTTGCAATAGGGGCTGAGTCGTATGTACAAGATACGACCGACTTCCTGTGCAAGTTGAATGAGATTGATTTTGCCGGTGTCCATGAGGTCCATTTAGCGTCCTTTGACGTCACTTCACTATATACCTCTATCAATCATGATTTAGGTATTGACGCCATTTCCCGTATGCTTGACTCTTCACCTTATACAATGGCTGCTAGGCAGCTCATCATTGATTTATTGCAGATAGTTTTGAGGCATAACTATTTCCTGTTCCAGGATACCTTTTTCCAACAAAAAAGAGGCGTGGCAATGGGGTCTAACGTGGCACCTACCTACGCCAATATCTTTATGAGATGCTTTGAGGAAGATGTCGTCTATGTGTCACACCACCGCAGCCAATTGCTGCGGTGGTGGAGATACATCGACGACATCTTCCTCATATGGACTGGTAGTGTCACCCAGTTACTTGAGTTTCATCGGTTTTTAAACGGTGTTGACAGGGATCTGCAATTTACGTTGGTCCATTCGGATACTGAATTGCAGTTTCTTGATACCACTGTTACATTTGGTGAGAGCGGGATACACACCCAGCTCTACACCAAACCTACTGATAAAAATACCCTCCTCTGTTACAACAGTGGTCATCCACGCAACACACTCAAGTACTTACCCTTTTCACAATTTCTCAGGGTCAAACGAATTGTTTCTGAGCCTAAGAATCTAGACTCCTCTTTAAACAACATGGCTAACAAATTCAAAAAAAGGGGGTACCCTACCAAATTATTGGATTCTCACATCAACAAGGTCCGTGATTTGGATAGAAGTAATCTTCTAAAAAGGAAGTCATCTGAAGGATCCTTGACTCGGATTCCTTTCATTTCCAAATTCACAGAACAAAGTGCAGAGATTAACTGTATCATCAAACGGCATTGGGGTATTTTGGGAGGCTGTCATAGTGAGATTCAGGAATTCAGATCTCCCCCCCTATTCTCATATTGTAGGTCTAGAAACCTACGGGATCAACTGGTTAGAGCAGATATTGGCCCTAGATCTAGGTCGGTACAGACTGCACTAACCACATTAGGCAAGGGTAGTTTTCCCTGCCTGTGCTGCACCGACTGCAAATATATGGGTAAAGGCAGTGTTTTTATTCATCCTACCACTGGAGTTCTACACCCTATTCGTTTTCACCTTACATGTAATTCCTGTTACGTGGTTTATGTTTTGATCTGTCCATGTAAGTTATTATATGTGGGTGAAACTTCAACCGATCTTAAGACGCGGCTCAACAATCACCGTTTGTCCATACGTAAAAAGAGAAAGGACCTCCCTGTTGCCAAACATTTCACAGAATTTAAACATTCTGAAAAAGATCTGAAATGTTGGGCAATTGATCATGTACCCATGCCCAGACGTGGGGGGAACAGGGTGCGGATTCTTAAAAAGAGAGAGCTTCTCTGGATTTACACTCTCAACAGTTTTAGACCAAATGGGCTTAATGTGGATTACAATCCGGGGATTTATGTTTAAATAAGTTGCTTGCCCTCTTTTGTTATATATGTGATATGCGCCTTTTCTCTTGTGCTACATAGTGTATTTTGAACACTACTAAGCCATGTTTCTAATTCTTCTCTTTCTCTCTTTTTTTTTATATTCACAGATTCTTTATATTCACAGATTTGAATGATGCTGCGGAATCAAGATGTGTGACGTACCCGGTGCACATACACTGTATCCACATGTCCTCACTTGTCTATATGAGTGCCCTCATTGTGACTTGTTATTTTGGTTCGGCTAGTTTTACATCTTCTCGATTTACATTTTGTGTCAGTCCACACTGCGGTATATTGTAACATGTTTGTTTTGGGGGGATCTGTGGGTGATCTGGGTGAGGATCGTGACACTCGTGTTGCGGTCTCCACTGTTCGCCCATGGATGGTGGGACCTGTGTCCTTTGAGATACAGTGCCCTTCCTTGCCCCCTCTGTATATACTTGTTGTATAGCACGGCTTGTATTTCCGTGTTGCGCTGTCCTGTCCTTATGTGCATGGACATGCGCATACACAGTGGTGGGACACAATGACCTTTTACAATATGGCCGACCGAGCTTCTTGGCAGTAGTGCGCATGTCCGTGCGCGTGTCTCCGCAACTATTGTTGGTGACGTCATGCCGTGACTGGACGCGGTTGGCGTCTGCGCACTATCTGTTTCCGAACGCCGGTTCGATTGATATGCGACATGTTTGATGCGGTGGACGGCGCTGGGTATGTCAACACTTTCTTTCTTTCTTTGCGGCATCATCATTTTTATTACTTGCACTATTGTGTACACCTGTCTCTTATCACCAATTACCTCGTTGTAGGTCATAATATGTACACCATATATTATATTTCTGATGTATTATTATATCATCTTTTACTTATGGGTATTACACAATTGTATTTACATATGGAGATTGTATATGCACTTTTGCACTTTAAATTGTATATTTTATTGTTGATTGATTGTATCATGATGTAATGGGGGTTGGACTATATATACCCCAGCATACACAGTGTTCATTGCTTGAAAAAGGCTCTTGTTTGGAGCTGAAACGTTGCCATCTGCATGGGTGATTAAAGACTAGTATATATTTTTACTTGGAGTGCTGTCCTTTCTTCGTTCCTGTACATCTGGGGTAAGCTGCAATATCCCTGGACATAGCACCCATATTGCTTGTTTCCAGTGCCGCCGCTACTTTCCCTTTTTTGATATATTGCTTCAGTGGCTGAGCACGGCATTTTTACCTTTGGACATTATTATTTTGTACTATGGCTGAGACCGACTTTCCATGTGGCTCTATGTACTCCCAGGAGGAGACGGATCGCATATTGCATGACATTGGGGGAGATGCAGCTTTCTTGAACACCCCTTCCATTCCTGAACTTAAAAGAAGATATGAGTTTTTGTCTAAAAAGACGGCATCACTTCGCCTGCACATGACCACACTTGGGGAATACTTCAAGGTTCAAAGGATCCCACGTGGCATGAGGTCCAATTTGAGACCTAATCTGTTTGCTCATAATGCTTTGTTTTGCAAAAAATTTGAAGCTTTATCGAATAGATATTCCCTTGATTTCATTCTATTGAATATTCAGTACCTCCAGCATGAATTAATCACTATTGCTTCCGACACGGCGGAGATTGACCTTACATTACGGTCAGCTATGTCCGCTGAGGAGTATTCGCTGTTTAGCGATAATGTTGGTGTTCATGTAACACGAACCAAATTGGAGCTGGAGGAAGGAAAAAGGTCAAAGTGGAATCGTGACTCCGATGATTATAAAAAAGATGCTGTTTACACCTGGCAGTCTGATAGCGGCAATTTTAATTATAAAGATCCCAGGAAGAAGAAAAGAAATACACCTGCCACCTCCACTTTATCTTCCCCTTTTTTAGGGAACAGTATGGATCCAGAAAGGAGAGACGTGGGCGGACCAGAAGAGGGGGTCGTCGACATCGCAGAACCGGTCAAGCCCAAAATCAACAAAACCAGAGCACAGACCATAAAGTCACTGGTGAACAAGAGGAGGTGACGGTGATTAACCTGTCATCCAGGACGCTCACCTCTGCTCAAGTGAGTGTCCTGAATAAAGGACTTTCGTTTTGCCCTATGTCTGTGCCTAACTGGTTTGAACTGGACACTGACCTTCATGCTTTTTTTCGCAGGATTAAACTCAAAATGTGGTTTAACTCTAAGACACGGATCGCGGTGCCTCAGGTTAGCGAGTTCTCCCTGGGCCGCCTCGATCTGTCTCTGAAAAGTAACTTCACTCCATGCATTAACGAGGCCTCGATTGATGCATTTATTACTGCAGTTAAGTCTGATGTTTCTGCCTATAGATTGAGATGTGACAATGTTGCCTTTAAACATCCTAACCTATCTAAATTTGAAATAGAAGCGCTAGACCAATTAAGGAAAGATTCTTCCATAACAGTCAAGCCTGCGGACAAGGGTGGCGCAGTGGTCATCATGGACACCGGCAAATATGTGGCTGAGATTCAGCGTCAGCTGGACGACACCAATGTCTACTCTGTTCTTCAATGTGATCCCAAGTTTGAGATTGCTAGACTTATCCAGAGATGTTTGGCAGACGCCATGTTGGCGGGCACTATTGATGAGGACTTGTGCACTTTTCTCACTGTAGATCATCCGGTGACCCCGGTTTTATATATACTTCCAAAAGTGCACAAGTCCCTTATCGATCCTCCCGGACGACCTATCGTCTCCGGTTCGGACTCCATCTTTAGTTGCATTGCTATTTTTCTGGATAAGGTTCTACACGAATTTGCAATAGGGGCTGAGTCGTATGTACAAGATACGACCGACTTCCTGTGCAAGTTGAATGAGATTGATTTTGCCGGTGTCCATGAGGTCCATTTAGCGTCCTTTGACGTCACTTCACTATATACCTCTATCAATCATGATTTAGGTATTGACGCCATTTCCCGTATGCTTGACTCTTCACCTTATACAATGGCTGCTAGGCAGCTCATCATTGATTTATTGCAGATAGTTTTGAGGCATAACTATTTCCTGTTCCAGGATACCTTTTTCCAACAAAAAAGAGGCGTGGCAATGGGGTCTAACGTGGCACCTACCTACGCCAATATCTTTATGAGATGCTTTGAGGAAGATGTCGTCTATGTGTCACACCACCGCAGCCAATTGCTGCGGTGGTGGAGATACATCGACGACATCTTCCTCATATGGACTGGTAGTGTCACCCAGTTACTTGAGTTTCATCGGTTTTTAAACGGTGTTGACAGGGATCTGCAATTTACGTTGGTCCATTCGGATACTGAATTGCAGTTTCTTGATACCACTGTTACATTTGGTGAGAGCGGGATACACACCCAGCTCTACACCAAACCTACTGATAAAAATACCCTCCTCTGTTACAACAGTGGTCATCCACGCAACACACTCAAGTACTTACCCTTTTCACAATTTCTCAGGGTCAAACGAATTGTTTCTGAGCCTAAGAATCTAGACTCCTCTTTAAACAACATGGCTAACAAATTCAAAAAAAGGGGGTACCCTACCAAATTATTGGATTCTCACATCAACAAGGTCCGTGATTTGGATAGAAGTAATCTTCTAAAAAGGAAGTCATCTGAAGGATCCTTGACTCGGATTCCTTTCATTTCCAAATTCACAGAACAAAGTGCAGAGATTAACTGTATCATCAAACGGCATTGGGGTATTTTGGGAGGCTGTCATAGTGAGATTCAGGAATTCAGATCTCCCCCCCTATTCTCATATTGTAGGTCTAGAAACCTACGGGATCAACTGGTTAGAGCAGATATTGGCCCTAGATCTAGGTCGGTACAGACTGCACTAACCACATTAGGCAAGGGTAGTTTTCCCTGCCTGTGCTGCACCGACTGCAAATATATGGGTAAAGGCAGTGTTTTTATTCATCCTACCACTGGAGTTCTACACCCTATTCGTTTTCACCTTACATGTAATTCCTGTTACGTGGTTTATGTTTTGATCTGTCCATGTAAGTTATTATATGTGGGTGAAACTTCAACCGATCTTAAGACGCGGCTCAACAATCACCGTTTGTCCATACGTAAAAAGAGAAAGGACCTCCCTGTTGCCAAACATTTCACAGAATTTAAACATTCTGAAAAAGATCTGAAATGTTGGGCAATTGATCATGTACCCATGCCCAGACGTGGGGGGAACAGGGTGCGGATTCTTAAAAAGAGAGAGCTTCTCTGGATTTACACTCTCAACAGTTTTAGACCAAATGGGCTTAATGTGGATTACAATCCGGGGATTTATGTTTAAATAAGTTGCTTGCCCTCTTTTGTTATATATGTGATATGCGCCTTTTCTCTTGTGCTACATAGTGTATTTTGAACACTACTAAGCCATGTTTCTAATTCTTCTCTTTCTCTCTTTTTTTTTATATTCACAGATTCTTTATATTCACAGATTTGAATGATGCTGCGGAATCAAGATGTGTGACGTACCCGGTGCACATACACTGTATCCACATGTCCTCACTTGTCTATATGAGTGCCCTCATTGTGACTTGTTATTTTGGTTCGGCTAGTTTTACATCTTCTCGATTTACATTTTGTGTCAGTCCACACTGCGGTATATTGTAACATGTTTGTTTTGGGGGGATCTGTGGGTGATCTGGGTGAGGATCGTGACACTCGTGTTGCGGTCTCCACTGTTCGCCCATGGATGGTGGGACCTGTGTCCTTTGAGATACAGTGCCCTTCCTTGCCCCCTCTGTATATACTTGTTGTATAGCACGGCTTGTATTTCCGTGTTGCGCTGTCCTGTCCTTATGTGCATGGACATGCGCATACACAGTGGTGGGACACAATGACCTTTTACAATATGGCCGACCGAGCTTCTTGGCAGTAGTGCGCATGTCCGTGCGCGTGTCTCCGCAACTATTGTTGGTGACGTCATGCCGTGACTGGACGCGGTTGGCGTCTGCGCACTATCTGTTTCCGAACGCCGGTTCGATTGATATGCGACATGTTTGATGCGGTGGACGGCGCTGGGTATGTCAACACTTTCTTTCTTTCTTTGCGGCATCATCATTTTTATTACTTGCACTATTGTGTACACCTGTCTCTTATCACCAATTACCTCGTTGTAGGTCATAATATGTACACCATATATTATATTTCTGATGTATTATTATATCATCTTTTACTTATGGGTATTACACAATTGTATTTACATATGGAGATTGTATATGCACTTTTGCACTTTAAATTGTATATTTTATTGTTGATTGATTGTATCATGATGTAATGGGGGTTGGACTATATATACCCCAGCATACACAGTGTTCATTGCTTGAAAAAGGCTCTTGTTTGGAGCTGAAACGTTGCCATCTGCATGGGTGATTAAAGACTAGTATATATTTTTACTTGGAGTGCTGTCCTTTCTTCGTTCCTATATATATATATATATATATATATATACACTGCTCAAAAAAATAAAGGGAACACTTAAACAACACAATGTAACTCCAAGTCAATCACACTTCTGTGAAATCAAACTGTCCACTTAGGAAGCAACACTGAGTGACAATCAATTTCACATGCTGTTGTGCAAATGGGATAGACAACAGGTGGAAATTATAGGCAATTAGCAAGACACCCCCAATAAAGGAGTGGTTCTGCAGGTGGTGACAACAGACCACTTCTCAGTTCCTATGCTTCCTGGCTGATGTTTTGATCACCTTTGAATGCTGGTGGTGCTTTCACTCTAGTGGTAGCATGAGACGGAGTCTACAACCCACACAAGTGGCTCAGGTAGTGCAGCTTATCCAGGATGGCACATCAATGCGAGCTGTGGCAAGAAGGTTTGCTGTGTCTGTCAGCGTAGTGTCCAGAGCATGGAGGCGCTACCAGGAGACAGGCCAGTACATCAGGAGACGTGGAGGAGGCCGTAGGAGGGCAACAACCCAGCAGCAGGACCGCTACCTCCGCCTTTGTGCAAGGAGGAACAGGAGGAGCACTGCCAGAGCCCTGTAAAATGACCTCCAGCAGGCCACAAATGTGTATGTGTCTGCTCAAACGGTCAGAAACAGACTCCATGAGGGTGATATGAGGGCCCGACGTCCACAGGTGGGGGTTGTGCTTACAGCCCAACACCGTGCAGGACATTTGCCATTTGCCAGAGAACACCAAGATTGGCAAATTCGCCACTGGCGCCCTGTGCTCTTCACAGATGAAAGCAGGTTCACACTGAGCACATGTGACAGACGTGACCGAGTCTGGAGACGTCGTGGAGAACGTTCTGCTGCCTGCAACATCCTCCATCATGACCGGTTTGGCATTGGGTCAGTAATGGTGTGCGGTGGCATTTATTTGGAGGGCCGCACAGCCCTCCATGTGCTCGCCAGAGGTAGCCTGACTGCCATTAGGTACCGAGATGAGATCCTCAGACCCCTTGTGAGACCATATGCTGGTGCGGTTGGCCCTGGGTTCCTCCTAATGCCAGACAATGCTAGACCTCATGTGGCTGGAGTGTGTCAGCAGTTCCTGCAAGACGAAGGCATTGATGCTATGGACTGGCCCGTCTGTTCCCCAGACCTGAATCCAATTGAACACATCTGGGACATCATGTCTCGCTCTATCCACCAACGTCACGTTGCACCACAGACTGTCCAGGAGTTGGCAGATGCTTTAGTCCAGGTCTGGGAGGAGATCCCTCAGGAGACCGTCCACCACCTCATCAGGAGCATGCACATGCGTTGTAGGGAGGTCATACAGGCACGTGGAGGCCACACACACTACTGAGCCTCATTTTGACTTGTTTTAAGGACATTACATCAAAGTTGGATCAGCCTGTAGTGTGTTTTTCCACTTTAATTTTGAGTGTGACTCCAAATCCAGACCTCCATGGGTGAAAAAATTTGATTTCCATTTTTTTATTTTTGTGTGATTTTGTTGTCAGCACATTCAACTATGTAAAGAACAAAGTATTTCAGAAGAATATTTAATTAATTCAGATCTAGGATGTGTTATTTTTGTGTTCCCTCTATTTTTTTGAGCAGTGTATATACTGTAAAGGATCGCTCTCTCTCAGGGGGTCTCAATCACAGATTTCTAGCAGATAACCGGACTGAAGTCCAAACGATGCTTTATTTTCTAGCACTTTAGCACGATACAGCAACCAAAATAATTCATGCCCGTCTAGGCACTACCTAATACATAATTCATTCCCTTATTCACCTCTAAAGAACACAGTTTACACATGTGATCAGATGCAGCTTTTTCAGCCCAAACAGTCCAGCAGCCACCAGGCTGTGACTACAACAATATCAGTACCTTTGGGGAATGGTGGTCCAGAAGTTCGCCTGACTCTGGCCATCCGATCCTCTCTCCGCAGGCGTCACTAGGTCCACCAAACTCAGGCTTCCTCAGCCTTTCTCTCTCACTCTCAGGCCTCCTCAGCCTTTCCTTTTCCCTGACTAACACACAGAGTGTTGGTTTTATGCCTCCTTGATTTTAGCAGGCCTCACCTGCGATCACCTCAGGTGAAAGGGAATACCTGTGCCGGAAGGGTGTGGACTGGCAGATACCACTACCAAACCTATCTGCCAATCCAAGTAAAATCCATCCCATAAGAAAATATATACAAAACTGTCTCAGCAAACTATATAGACCACTGCAGCTTTCCGGATTTTAGTTATCTCACCCAGCTGAGGTATCCGGGTGGGATACACACGCCTTCCCGCAATGTCCAAATTACCACTATATATATATATATATATATATATATATATATATATACACATATACATATACACTCACCTAAAGAATTATTATTAACACCTGTTCTATTTCTCATTAATGCAATTATCTAGTCAACCAATCACATGGCAGTTGCTTCAATGCATTTAGGGGTGTGGTCCTGGTCAAGACAATCTCCTGAACTCCAAACTGAATGTCAGAATGGGAAAGAAAGGTGATTTAAGCAATTTTGAGCGTGGCATGGTTGTTGGTGCCAGACAGGCCGGTCTGAGTATTTCACAATCTGCTCAGTTACTGGGATTTTCACGCACAACCATTTCTAAGGTTTACAAAGAATGGTGTGAAAAGGGAAAAACATCCAGTATGCGGCAGTCCTGTGGGCAAAAATGCCTTGTGGATGCTAGAGGTCAGAGGAGAATGGGCCGACTGATTCAAGCTGATAGAAGAGCGACGTTGACTGAAATAACCACTCGTTACAACCGAGGTATGCAGCAAAGCATTTGTGAAGCCACAACACGCACAACCTTGAGGCAGATGGGCTACAACAGCAGAAGACCCCACCGGGTACCACTCATCTCCACTACAAATAGGAAAAAGAGGCTACAATTTGCAGGAGCTCACCAAAATTGGACTGTTGAAGACTGGAAAAATGTTGCCTGGTCTGATGAGTCTCGATTTCTATTGAGACATTCAAATGGTAGAGTCCGAATTTGGCGTAAACAGAATGAGAACATGGCTACTCTGATGGCTACTGATGGCTACTTCCAGCAGGATAATGCACCATGTCACAAAGCTCGAATCATTTCAAATTGGTTTCTTGAACATGACAATGAGTTCACTGTACTAAAATGGCCCCCACAGTCACCAGATCTTCATGCCCTGGATGTGCATCCCTCAAATCTCCATCAACTGCAAGATGCTATCCTATCAATATGGGCCAACTTTTCTAAAGAATGCTATCAGCACCTTGTGGAATCAATGCCACGTAGAATTAAGGCAGTTCTGAAGGCAAAAGGGGGTCCAACACCGTATTAGTATGGTGTTCCTAATAATTCTTTAGGTGAGTGTGTATATATATATATATATATATATATATATATATAGTACTAGGAAGGTAAGAGAAAATTATTTATCAAAGAAAATAGTTTATCCAGTTATGTAAATGTAATTATTTTTTTGCCGTAGAAAGTTGATTGAACAGATCAACAGGTCCACAATGGTGGAAAAAGCCTCTTTATCTTCAAAACTTATAAAGTATTCTGAAGACAACATCCAACCCAGGAGAGTCACACCATTCTGTCTATTTTTTAGGCCACGGTTAGAAATGTGTGACATAAGAAACGTTAGTTTTAACAGAAAAGAGAAGAAACTCATGAATACATTTACGCTGTCCCCACAAGTCTTAAAACTAGACGAGAACAGGAAGATGATAAAGGCACAGCTGTTTCACAAATTACTGTCCAAGGGTAATGCCAGCCACTGCCACTTGATTCACTATAACTTACATTAAAATTATACAAGCATGATAAGCAAAGTTTATGTGAAAGTTTTAATCTTCAATATACATACGGAAACATACTGAATATTGAAATAAACTGTCAAAGTTAGTAACCTGCCTTTTTGGGCCCTAATGTCCTAACATATTTTTAGTTTTCCATCACATTCCAAAAGACATAACATTGTATTTTTCTCTTAAGTTGTGTCAGGCATTTTTTTTTATAAGCATGATGAGTTGTAGCTTTTAAAGTTATCATTTTGTGGTACATATGACTTTATAATCCCTTTACATTTTAGTTTTTTATTTAGTTTTTTTGTTTGTTTGTTTGGGGTCCGGCAAAAAACAGCAATTCTGGCTTTGTTTAACCATGCAGGATACAGCAATACCAAATTTATATTGTTTATTTAACCAGTTCAAGACTGGGTCTTTTAACCCTCTCTTCCTGACCAAACTTTTTTCTGTTTTTTTCAGTATATGCATCTTCGAAAGCCATAACTTTTGCTGGTTTCTGATTAGTTATTGAAATAATTTTAATTATTTCCATTGCGTTAGTGGCAGAGATGGGGCTGAAGCTGCAGTGTCAACTAGCAGTGATAATTCTTTACATTTTTCTTTCTTTTTTTTAAATGTTACATTTTGTGTAAGGTCATACAAGGCCTGTGAGGGACAATAGAATATTAAATTTTTTATGTTTATTACTGATTTCTCAAAACCTCATTCCAGAGCTAAACTATCTTTGCTGAGACCTAGTAGCTAGTGCAGTTATCTGGGCCCCAGCAATCACATGATCACTTGGTCTAAAGCAGGAAGTGGCATTGCCAGTATGTATACAATGATGGAGAAGACAGAGATGGAAATAAAACTTCTCTGCTACTTCCACTGGAGTCCAGCTGTCACTGACTGACCTCTGCAAGGATGTTCAGAAACATCCTTGAAGAGTTAAATGCAGACCACCAAATGTGTATGGGAGATCCACAAGAAGTTAAGCTTTACAACTTTTGAAAAAATAAAAACATTTTAAATAGTTTTGTTTTTGCCATTTTTTAGGGCTCATCCTTTTTTTATTTTTCTGTTGACAGAGCTTTAAAGCTTTAATTGTTGTTTTTTTAATACACAATTAAGCATGAGAAACAGTGGAAATTCCAGTCATCCAGTACCTGTCAAATCTGTGACAGGTCTCAGAAGGTCTGAAAGATTATCTACGCATTAGTGATCTGACAGCCTCTTTCGGTTTCACTTTGTCTATGTGTTGCTGGTATGTCCACACCTCCTGTTCAGGTGTGGATCATGTGACCTTTACCTCCCCCTATTTAGTCTGACTTTTCCCATCACTCCTTGCTTGGGATAGCTTCATTTGGTCTTGGAAAAGCTGGAGTGTGGTTCGTGTTAAAGTCTTGTTCATCCATCATCCTCAGAAGTAAAGTGTTTTGCTTGTTGTGTTTTGTATTCCCCCCCCCTGGTTGTTTACTAGGCATCAGTGAGACGCTAGTTCCTTCACCAGGGAAGGAACGGGTGGTCTCTGCCCTGTCATTATCTTTAGGGCATCTGAGGGTCACCAGGGTTTTCTAGGTTCCTGTGTATGGGTATCTCTACCATTGAGAGGTGCCCATACAGATAGGAGTTAGGGCCAGGTGCAGGGTTTTATAGGTGGTGACCCTTTTCCTTCCCTAGCGGTGAGGCCTAGTGTCTTTCCCCTTCCTTCTTGTTGTCTTTTGGTGTTCTCCCCTACTACATCCGTGACATTATCCCAAGCTCATACCGCGATTTTTGTTCCGATCTGTGCAGCTATGGATACTATGTCTGCACTGGTCGAACAGCTGCAGAATCTGACTTTGGAGGTAGCAGACCTCCGCGCAACTGTCTTGCAGATTCAGAGTCCACAGGCTGCTGGTTCCGGTGGTGGGTCCTAGGCCTGTCCTGAACTGAAGGTGGCTCTCCCGGACAGGTTTTCTGGGGGTAGTGACAATTTCATCCTGTTCAGGGAGTCATGTAAATTATACTTTAAGCTGCGTCCATACTCTTCTGGGGATGAGTGTCAACGTGTGGGTATGATTATTTCATTGCTTAAAGAGGACACCCAATCTTGGTTTTTTTCTCTGCTGACCGATCACCGTCCCTCCGGTCGGTAGATGAATTCTTTAGAGCCTTGGGTCTCTTCTACGATGACCCGGATCGGATCTCTCAGGCCGAGACCAGGTTACGGAGTTTGCGGCAGGGAGAACGATCCGCGGAGACCTATTGCTCTGAATTTAGGAGATGGGCTACCGATACTGAGTGGAACGATACGGCTCTCTGTAGCCAATTCTGTGAGGGTATCTCTGCGAGACTGCAGGACGCGTTGGTTTTTCATGAAAACCCTGTGTCATTGGAGGCAGCTATTCCCTTGCTGTACGTCTAGATAGATGCCTGAGGAAGAGATCTAGGGGTCCTCACCTTCAGGACGTACTGTCCAAGAAGGGTACTGCTTCCTTTGACACTTATGGTGGAGAGACACTGGTAGTTGCGAATTGTGATGAGCCTATGCAGTTAGGAAGAGCTACTCCTGGCAAAAGCTTGGGTCATGTGAAAGGAGTCTGCTTTTATTGTGGCAAGAAGGGACATTTTGTGAATATTTGTCTGTACTTGCAGCATCAAGGTGTAAACAAAAAGGAAAACACTTTTAATCCTCAAATTACTATTGGTGGTGTGGATGGGGAGCAAGAAAACCTACTTTTGTCTTTTACTGGTAGTACTCATTTTCTCCTGTCTGCCGAGGTGGCGCTAGAGTCCAAAACGGTGAAAATCAAAGCATTTATCGACAGTGGGGCAGGAGTTAACTTGATTGATGGACAGTTTGTACGCATTCATGGGTTGACTACTAATGCATTAGATAAAATATTTCTGTCTTTTCAATTGACTCAGCACCTCTCACCCAAAAATACCTGTCGCAGGTAGTGAATGACATTCATTTAAGAGTGGGTGGTTTGCATCAGTAATCTATCTCCTGTTATGTATTAGAGGGTCTGTCTGCTGCGTTGGTGTTGGGCTTACTATGGTTAAGCAAACATAACCCTAACATCGACTGGCAAGCGAGACAGATTCTCGATTGGAGTGATTTTTGCATGGACAACTGTCTTAATGCATCATTCTCTTGGGTGACCACTAAAACTGTACCCTCGTTCATTTCAGAATTTTCTGATGTTTTCTCTAAGAGTGGTAATCAGGAGTTGCCTCCGCATCGGGAGTATGACTGTCCCGTCAATCTTATTCCCGGAGCTAAATTGCCCAAATCTCGGTTGTATAATCTTTCGGAACCCGAAAGAAAGGTCATGCGAGAGTATATTACCGAGAGTTTGGCAAAGGGACATATTATACCATCCAAGTCCCCAGTGGCTGCTGGGTTTTTCTTTGTAAAGAAAAAAGATGGTACCCTGAGACCATGCCTGGACTTCCGTGAGCTCAATCGTATTACCGTCCGTGATCCTTACCCCCTTCCTTTTATTCCGGATTTGTTTAGTCAGATTGTCGGTGCAAAGGTGTTCTCTAAATTGGATCTGAGGGGGGCATATAATCTGGTAAGGATCAAGGAGGAGGATGAGTTGAAGACCGCATTTAATACCCCTGAGGGTCATTTTGAAAACCTGGTCATGCCCTTTGGGTTAACCAATGCTCCTGCGGTTTTTCAACACTTTGTCAATTACATCTTTCATCATCTGGTGGGGAGGTTTGTCGTTGTATACCTTGATGACATACTAATTTATTTGCCTAATATGGAGACTCATCAGGATCATGTGAGACAGGTGTTACAGATCCTAAGAGAGAATAAGTTGTATGCTAAGATGGAAAAGTGCGTATTTGCTGCACACAGTGGCGTACCTACCATATAGGCAGACCACGCAGCTGCTATGGGGCCCGTGAGGAAGAGGGGCCCGCAGTGGAGCAAAGGCCCCGCCCCCTCATTTCTCCTGTCTATCTTTCTAAAGCTAAAGGACCTTTGATGATGTCATCACAGGTCCTGTAAGGGAACTGCACAGTGTAAAGTGTAGTTCCCAGGTTAGAACAGTACATCTGCCAGGACCTGTGATGACATCATCTTCAGCATCACAGGTCCTGCAGGATCTAGCAAAGGAACTGCACCAAAGATGGTGTAGTTCCTAGGTTTGAAAGGTACATCTGCCAGGACCTGTGATGACATCATCACAGGTCCTTCAACCCCTAACAGCAAGTATTAGAAGTTCACAATCAGCTCTGCATTGATCCATACAGACTGGTAAGAGGAGGTCCTCCACTTCTCGTCATTTACCCCCCCTCCCCCCATGCCCTGTTTTACTCATTGCTCACTCATGTATAATACTTCAGACAGTTACAGTGACCACTACCTCATGTACCTCACACACAGTGACCATAATGCATAACTGACCACATATTTCTATAAACACTGCATCTACAGTATTATACCTTCTATGTCTCACATCAATACACTGCTCTGTATGTATATGTATATATACAATATATATATATATATATATATATATATTACACAGTATTAGAGATGCAATATGTAAAGATACTGTATATAGTATATATTGCAGTGTACTGATATGTGAGATACGAGGTATAATAGATGCAGTGTGTACAGATATATAGTATATACAGCAGTGTATTTATATGTGAGATACGAGGTATAATATATGCAGTGTGTATAAATATATAGTATATACAGCAGTGTACTTATATGTGAGATGCGAGGTATAATATATGCAGTGTGTATAGATATATAGTATATACAGAAGTGTACTTATATGTTAGGTACGAGGTATAATAGATGAAGTGTGTACAGGTATATTGTATATACAGCAGTGGATTGATATGTGAGGTACGAGCTGTAATTTATACCTCATACCTCACATGTCAGTAGCTACTATATATACACAATATATCTGTACAGACTGCATCTATTATACCTCGTACCTCAAATGTCAGTTCCTGCTGTATATACAATATATCTGTACACACTGCATCTATTATACCTCGTACCTCACATATTACACTACTGTATATACTATATATCTGTGCAGACTGCATATAATATACCCTGTACTGCACATATCAATACACTGCTGTATATACTATATACCTGTACACACTGCATATATTATACCCTGTACCTCACATATCAATACACTGCTGTATATACTATATACCTGTATACACTGCATATATTATACCACGTTCCTCACATATCAGTACACTGCTGTATACACTATACATCTGTACACACTGCATCTATTATACCTCTTTTGTGTGCCAGGTCTGTTTTGTAATCCCAATCTGGCCCTGATGGCATAAATTATAAAACGCAGCAGCAAGCATAGTTCATGAAACAAAGAGAGAGGCCTGGAATGGGTAGTGGGAGGGGCTATAAAAAGGGAATGGGGGCCCAATTTAGATTCTTGCTATGGGGCCCAGTGATTTCTATGTACTCCCCTGGCTGTACAGGAAGTGTAATTTCTGGGTTACCTGCTCTCATCCTCAGGTTTTCGTATGGATCCCGAGAAGGTCTGGCCCGTGTTGGACTGGGATCGACCCGAAAATCTGAAAGTGCTTATGCGGTTTTTGGGGGTTTCCAACTACTACCGTAAATTTATCTTGAACTATTCATCGGTGGTTAAACCTTTAACAGACATGACTAGGAAGGGTGCGGATATTTCTGTCTGGTCTGACGCGGCATTACAGGCCTTTTCTGCTGTGAAAGAATGTTTTGCTTTGGCCCCTATTCTGATGCAACCAGACGTGACTCAGCCATTTATTGTTGAGGTTGACGCGTCTGAGGTAGGGGTAGGAGCAATCTTGTCGCAAGGTCCTTCACCTAGTAAATGGCGCCCATGTGCATTTTTCTTTAAAAAACTCTCTACTGCTGAAAGGAATTATGATGTGGGGAATAGGGAATTGCTGGCCATTAAGTTGGGGTTCGAGGAATGGCGGCATTGGTTGGAAGGAGCAATTCACCCTATTTCGGTAATTACGGATCACAAGAATCTGGCCTACCTGGAGTCGGCTAAGCGACTGAACCCAAGGCAGGCCAGATGGTCATTGTTTTTCACCAGATTTAACTTCATAGTCACTTACCACCCTGGGGTTAAGAACGTCAAGGCGGACGCTTTGTCGCGTAGCTTTCCTGGGGGGGTGAGTCTAATGACCCTAGTCCCATTTTATCTGAAGGGGTAGTCATATCCGCTCTTTATCCTGATCTCGAGGCCAGGGTTTTGGAGGCACAGAGGATGCTCCGGAATCTTGTCCTCTGGGGAAGCTGTTTGTTCCCTCCGAGGAACATCACTGTACGGTGCTTGCTGGGCACCCTGGGAGCAGACTGTGCACGTGTGCTAAGGTGACACATACTCGGCCTGCCGGATCTCTGTTTCCATTGCCCATCCCGTCCAGACCTTGGACCCATTTGTCCATGGATTTTATCACGGATATACTGAATTCTTCAGGAAAAACTGTGATTCTGGTGGTTGTAGATCGTTTTAGCAAAATGGCACACTTTATTGCATTACCTAGTCTACCCAATGCTAAAACTCTTGCACAGGTGTTTGTCGACAACATTGTGAAACTACATGGCATTCCCTCTGATGAGGGACTCAGTTTGTTTCCAGATTCTGGAAAGCGTTCTGTACTCGTCTGGGTGTACAATTGTCCTTCTCTTCGGCTTTTCATCCTCAGTTGAACGGACAGACAGAGCACACTAATCAGAATCTGGACACTTACTTGAGATGTTTTGTTTCAGAGAATCAGGAAGAGTGGTCTTCATTTTTGTCGTTAGCTGAGTTTGCTATAAATAACCGTAGACAGGAATCCACTGATAAGTCGCCGTTTTTTGGGGCATATGGGTTCCATCCACAGTTTGGTACATTTTATGGTGCTCAAAATTCCGGCATTCCTGAGAAGTAACGATTTTCCTCTTCTTTGTCTTCTATTTGGCGGAAAGATAACCTGAAAAAGATGGGCAACAGGTATAAGCGTGCGGCTGACAGGAGACGTATGAGTGGTCCGGACCTGAGAGTGGGTGATTCTGTGTGGTTGTCTACAAGCAATATTAAACTTAAGGTACCTTCTTGGAAGTTGGGCCCAAGATTTATTGGTCCATATAAGATCACTGCCATTGTTAACCCTGTAGCCTTCCGTCTTGAACTTCCTCAGGCATTGAAAATCCATAACGTATTTCATAAATCGTTGCTAAAGAAATGTGTCGAACCTGTTGAGCCGTCCTTCTTGCCTCCCGCTCCTGTCATGGTGGACGGCAATTTAGAATTTCAGATTAGCAGGATTGTGAACTCCCGAGTTCTCCGGAGATCCCTCCAGTATCTCGTTCATTGGAGAGGGTATGGACCAGAGGAGAGGATGTGGGTTCCAGCAACCGATGTTAATGCTAGTCGTCTGGTGAGAGCATTCCACAGAGCTCATCCTGATAAGGTCGGTCCTGGGTGCCCGGAGGTCACCCGTAGAAGGGGGGTACTGTCACATCTGTGACAGGTCTCAGAAGGTCTAAAAGATTATCTACGCATTAGTGATCTGACAGCCTCTTTCGGCTTCACTTTGTCTATGTGTTGCTGGTATGTCCACACCTCCTGTTCAGGTGTTTATCATGTGACCTTTACCTCGCCCTATTTAGTCTGACTTTTCCCATCACTCCTTGCTTGGGATAGCTTCATTTGGTCTTGGAAGAGCTGGAGTGGGGTTCGTGTTGAAATCCTGTTCATCCATCATCCTCAGAAGTTAAGTGTTCCGCTTGTTGTGTTTTGTATCCCCCCCCTGGTTGTTTACTAGGCCTCAGTGAGACGCTAGTTCCTTCACTAGGGAAGGAACAGGTGGTCTCTGCCCTGTCATTATCTTTAGGGCACCAGGGTTTTCTAGGTTCCTGTATATGGGTATCTCTACCATCGAGAGGTGCCCATACGGATAGGAGTTAGGGCCAGGAGCAGGGTTTTATAGGTGGTGACCCTTTTCCTTCCCTAGCGGTGAGGCCTAGTGTCTTTCCCCTTCCTTTTTGTTGTCTTTTGGTGTTCTCCCCTACTACATCCGTGACAGTACCATTACAACAGATTCCTGGGTGCAAAACCAACAAAACAGAGGACAATGAAAACAGAAATGAAATTAGTTCCTTCCACAATGATGACCCACATCAAGTCAAAAAGGATTCTAGTTTGTACAACCCACTCACATATCATTCACAATGCAGCACAATACAACTTAATCAGACACAATGGCCTGGTTCCTGGTCCTCTTAGTACATTTTCCTTCATGTGTGATTTCAACTTATTGGATGTCACATTGTATATTCTAGTTGTGCACTGTTTGCATATTAACTGTTTTATGCATATTATTTATATTGTTTATTGTTTAGTATGGTTTCTTTATTTTGCAAATAATGGATCTGGCTTCCATCATGGCATTGGGACTTCCATGCAAGGTCATCTCTGCATATAGGTTTTGAACTTTTAACAAAAATATATGTATTTTGGTATGCTAATATGGATGCATGACATTTTTTTGCTACCCACTTATGTGAGACACCAACCTTGCTAATTTCAACCCAATGTTCTGATCTTGTGCCGCTTTGCAAATACCAAATGTGCCTACAATACAACTGTTCAGACAGCAGTTGGCGCATTGTGTGACTAATTAAGACCTGTACTCTGGGTCATGAGATCAAGACCTAGCCTTGACCTTTACACATGTAGATAAAGCTTTTTTCTTTTTTAATGTCCTGTATCTATTGTTTTTTTTTTCCCTTCTTGGTAAACTGCTATATGGTCTAGGTCTGGGCATTTTTAGGTATCCCCATAGGAGTTGAAAAATTCTAGAAAAATGCATGTTTAAATAATGGGGGGAAAAAACTACAAAAAACAAATGAAGTAATGTATGAAGCTTGTATGCCAGCATTCTGGTCTACAAAATTCACAAATTTTGGAGTAAGTGCCCTTTCGCCACTTTTAATGCATTTACCACCAAAAATGCCAAAAAGGAAAAAAGGGATTTTTGTTCAGCAACAAAAAAAGCTACAGGAATCTCACTTTTATTTTGTGTGTGTGTGTGAAGTGAACCGATTTTCCTCTATAGAGAACACATGAAAACACCATAAAAAATTCCATTATGCTGCATTCAAATAAAACTGTAGAGAGTCAAAAATTCACTTAACAAAAATACCAGTAGCAAAAAAAATATGGTTACATGTCCTGCCTTTCATTTTTTCTATAGACTGTCAGCTAATATCCAGAGCTGGTGATTTTACCGTAAAAAAGCTTTAGGTGTATGGACGTTTTAGAGGGGTAATGTGGTTTTTGGTGCATAGCATCAGTTCCAGATGTTGCATGGAAGTCTATGAAAACTTAAACACAGGCATATTTTTGCAGTGGTATTTTTGGGTCAATGTCATTTTCTTTTCAAATCTCATCATACACTAAGTATGCTATTTTTTCTTTCATAGCCTGGTATTTTCTCCCATAGACCTCTATTATATATTTTTTGAACCCTCCAAAAAAAAAAAAAAAAACGCGAGAAATGTGTTTTTCTGTTATTCTTTAATGGTCTTTTTTTTATACAGAGGTTTATTGGTTTATTTTTACAATGTTTTTTGTTTTTTTTTGCCATACAGCTCTCCAAATAAAGTGACATGATAAGGGGCTAAAACAGCTGTTAATAAAACTCAAGGTGGTAAAACGGACTATATGGGTAAAGAATGCATAAAAAAAATGGTACAAATAGTGCTGATCAACTCAGAGGCCTTTTTTCCCCAAAGTAAAATGCCATGAAGAAAAGTGTGGGTCCACCCAACCCCTAGAACAGTGATGGCTAACCCTTGGCACTCTAGCTGTGATGAAGCTACAACTCCCAGCATGCTCCATTCATTTCTATGGAGTTCTGAGAGCAGCCAAGCAAGTGTACATCTTGGGAGTTGTAGTTTTACCACAGCTGGAGTGCTGGAGGTTAGCCATCACAGGCAAACAAACACACGGCAAGCAGAGACAAACAAGGCAAGGACCAAGAAGAATACTTATGCACTGGACCAGCAGGTAAGGGACCAGTAGCAGGTAATACCATTGGACCAAGTGCACCGGTTTAACTTGGGGCCAAACCCAGAGGGCACAGACTCAGCGAGCCTCATTCTTCAAAGAGCCCTTGATGGTGGGGATGAACTTAGCCGAGGGCTCACTGCCAGCACCTCCGGGATGGTCCTGGTGCACTTGGCCACTTATCTGCAGACTGATGGGGCAAGCACCAGCGGTACACACAAACAAGGACTGGAACTCCAGCACACGAACAGTACCCAAACAACCGCAAGGAACACAATACAGAGAAGACCAATGGGAACCAGAACAAGCAGATGCCTGGACCCCATGCGGAACGACACATGGCAGTCACAGGCAGAGCTGCAAACGTATACTAGATGTCTGGACTAGCAGATACCTGTTCCCCATGCGGAGTTAGTCCATGGGCAAACAGACAGCTGCACAACAGGACACAGAACCGGACTAGCAGATGCCTGTTACCCAGGCAGAGTTGGTCCATGGGCGAACAGACAGCTGCACCACAAGACACAGAACAGGACAATGGGACCTTGATATCTCACTAGGTGACGACAGAGACAGGGCAGATGGAATATCCCCAGGTCAGGTGCATAGCTCCTGCAACCAGCAAAGCTGGAGACAGAGTGACTTCAGGCCCACAGCTAACAGGAATATATTGCACCTAGTGACCACACCCATACCAAGAAATAAAACCGACAAGAACCAGAGAGGGAGGGGAGCGTGCATCAACAAAGAACAATGCACACACAGACGGTTACTACAAGTCGCCCCTGGCAACCAGCCTACACGGAATCCACCGTATCCAGAGCACAAAAGTGAGCAACACGGTAACCCTTGTCATAGTGAACCACACTGTGACAACTTGATTATATCTTGCTGCCATTATTGTGTCATTTATGACCATATATTTAGTGCCTCATCTGTGGTGTGTGTTAATACCTTTTATTCGTGTTTTAATTGTGCATCATAATAAAGTATCTTAATTTTTACAATTATATATGTACAGTGTGTTCTTTATCAGTGTCGGTTTATGGAAGAAAAAAGTAGCTTGGAAGTTGTTCTGAAACCCCAGCAAATAATTTAAAATGCTGCTAAATTGTCACAGCTACGGTCTGCAGCGATTTTAAAGCGATTTTATTTCTAGTGATTAACGATCTCCAGTAACACTTATTTGGCTGGAGCAAGTTGGCCGTGATTTTTAACCTACTTAGTGCATTCTCTATGGAGAGCAATGTCACAGAGACTTTACAGGGATTTTTGGAGTGTGATAAAAATGTCTAGTTGTAACATCATCTGTAGACTTTGATCCAGGCATCTATCGAGCTTCTTGGTTTCTGTAGGTCTATTTACTAACATGCAAGATTAGAAAACACAAGCAACACATCTATGGTATAAAGTATGTATTTTATTAGGGCCCATATTCAGCTGATCAAGAAAAGAAAATTCCTTCCCGACTCCAATCAGGCAATCAGATTAAGTCCCTGGATGAACAACCCATCTCTAGTATGAATAACCTGCAATATTATTACACTCCAGAAATACATCTAGGCCCCTCTTTTAGTGAATTCATGACCACCTCCTCAGCAGGAAATGCTAGCAGAATGCTTGGGTGTATAGGGAGAGGCATTACCAGTAGAAAGAGGGAGGTGCTCATGCAGCTCTACAGAGCACTAGTGAGACCTCATTTGGAGTATTGTGCGCAGTACTGGAGACCATATCTCCAGAAGGATATTGATACTTTGGAGACAGTTCAGAGAAGAGATACTAAACTAGTACATGGATTGCTGGATAAAACTTACCAGGAAAGATTAAAGGACCTTAACATGTATAGCTTGGAAGAAAGACGAGACAGAGGGGATATGATAGAAACTTTTAAATACATAAAGGGAATCAACAAGGTAAAAGAGGAGAGAATATTTAAAAGAAGAAAAACTGCTACAAGAGGACATAGTTTTAAATTAGAGGGGCAAAGGTTTAAAAGTAATATCAGGAAGTATTACTTTACTGAGAGAGTAGTGGATGAATGGAATAGCCTTCCTGCAGAAGTGGTAGCTGCAAATACAGTGAAGGAGTTTCAGCATGCATGGGATAGGCATAAGGCCATCCTTCATATAAGATAGAGCCAAGGGCTATCCATAGTATTCAGTATATTGGGCAGACTAGATGGGCCAAATGGTTCTTATCTGCCGACACATTCTATGTTTCTATGGTAGGTCTCTTTGGAATTTCTTCATCTTTTTACTAATAATATCTTCTTCTTTTATTTTAATACTTTTTTTCACAGACCTAGAGATTTTTATCACTTCCTGATTATCTTTGTAGGGTTTTATCCCGTCAAATAATTCCATGATTTCCCGGATAATTTTTCTAAATCCTTCTTTTCTTTTTTCTATAGTAAACATGATGGTTCTTCTTGAAAAGTCGTGCAGGAGTGCATCCCACTCCTTTGGGGTTACTGTGTCTCCCAAGTCCCCATTCAGTGCTTTAGTTATTTTTAACCCTTTGGGTACAGTGTCATTATCTAGATATCTCTCAAACGATGCAACCTCCCATAAATCCCTCATTTCTGTATTAATAATCCTTCCAGTTTTTTAACACACTTGACAGCTTCTGATATATAATCTGTCACCTGTTTATGTTGTTTAATGGCCTAATTCTGTCTGTTGAAGAAGGTCTAGACAAATTGAATCCGATCTCTTCGGTCTCCCCACAATTCACTGATTGTGAGTGCTGCTTGCTGCTGTGTTAGAAGATATTGAAAAAGATAGTGACACCCTGGCTAAGGTCAGTGTCGTTCTCCCTCTCCCTGTCGGTAGCCGCTGCTGGGTATCTCCGAGGAGTCCGCTGCTCTGACTCACTAACAATGTACACAACAAGGAAGAAACTTCCGATCAGAAAGACCGGAGTGAGATGCCCGCGCTGGTGAGAGAACTAACTGAGAAATGTAACCCTCAATGGAGCATGTAATATGCTTTACCTTCAAATAGAGTGAAGTTTCTTTTACCTGTCCGCCAATGAGGGGAGTGGCTTTTTTCCTTGCAATATGTGTGGGAACTGCAAATTGACCAAACAATTAACAAAAGGACCAATTTTGGAGATCAAAGGCGACCGACTGACATACAGAATTAACCAACACATTACATGCAGTTGTATACTATATAAAATGTCCATGCCAGAAAATGTATGTGGGAAGAACAAAATGGGAGTTGAAAATAAGGATTAGCGAACATATCCAGAACATACATAAAGAGTATGATGGACACCCGTTATCTCGCGATTACATACAACAGCATGGCGGAAAATTTTGGGGATCTATATTTGGGGGCATAGAAAAGGTGGCAATGAATATAAGAGTGGGCAATAACATAAAACAAATGTCCCATAGCAAAAGCAAATGGATATTCAGGTTAGTCTAGCCCCTAATGGTCTTAATCAGGAAATTGAACTATTTGCCTTTCAGTGAGGAACATAAGCTATGACTCTTGTATGTATGCACAAAAGGAATAGCAAGTATGGATTACAGTGAAAAGCAGGGAGTGGAAAATCCTAGTATGACGCATGAAGCAGATGTTGCCATAGGAACCTGATGCTTACTTAAACTCTATAATAGACATTACTTACCATCCCTGACGAAGGAGCCTGGTAGGAAGTTTTCATTGTTGTGTACATTGCTAGTTAGTCAGAGCAGCGGACTGCTTGGAGATACCCAGCAGCGGCTCCCGAGAGGGAGAGAGAGAACGACACTGACCTTAGCGTGGGTGTCACTATCTCTTTCAACAAACACTTAGTGAATATTAAAATATTGTCTAGGTAAAGTAGGCATAGCAACCCTTCGATCTTACGTGGGTGATCAGAGGCTTTAAAACTCTTGTAAATGTGTAAGGTGCATTTGAGAGGCTCACCTTCCAATGGTATGTTTGACTTTTCCAAGGGGATTGAAGCAAGTGTCTGTGCTTGGGGGCTATATAAATGGAGTGTAAAGCATCTTTCAGGTCTATCTTTATAAGGAAGAATCTTTCTCTAATAGGCACTTTAGATCTGAGATGGTTTCTAAACGAAATCTTTTTGTGTTTTATAAATCTTTTCAGGGGTTTCCCATTCAGCACTGGTCTGATAGAGCAGTCCGATTTAAACACCGGAAATATGTGGCTTAATTAGCATTTTTTTTATCTAAGCAAAATATTGAAATTTTCCCCGACTCTTATGCCTGATCCAAAAGCAGGTCTAATTGTTTGTCTACATGGAAAAGGAAACTTCTCCAGGGGAAGGCAGAGGCCATTTTGTACAATTTTTAGAACCCAACAATTTGTTGTTACTGTCCTCCAAAAATCAAAATATGCTCGTTAAGGAATAAGCATGCAATTGCTTACCTGCTTGGAATCTGCAAATGGTGAAGGTTCTCAATGTATTAGCTCTGTTTTATTAAAAGGTCTTCCGGAATGTTATAGATCCGAGCCTCTGACCAAAAGGACGTTTTGAAATGTGAAGTTGGTTTCTTGAATTCTGACAAAGACCCAATGACCGACATACCTTATAGCTTCCTTACACTTATTGTATAAATTCGCTGCCAAAAAGGTTTGAGGACCCTAAATTAAGGAATTAATGACTCTTAGGAACCAAATCAGACATCCCTGAAAATGTAAGCCATATAGAATATTGGTCACGTACTTGAAAGTCTGGCCAATAATTAAAACGGCTCCACTAGCTGCTTAAAGAAGAGCTATTTTTTAGGCGTTTTGAGACTAGTCTCATTACGTATGTTTCCTTCTTGCACTGCCTTTGTTAGCATCAATAAAAGAGATCTAGCAGCATATGCAATTTTAAACCGGATATTTCTCAAAGTTTGGTCTGTGCTATCGTTAGACATTGAGGTATCCGTCATAGTTAGCAACACTGGGTCAATGTCTGGAGCTAATAGGGCCTGGATATCAGGTGTCCCTATGTAATTTCTTAAAGGGGTTATCCGATCCCAGGAATGCCCCTCCTCCATACGCCCGGGCCGCTCACACAATGTACTTACCTTGCTCCCCAGCACTCGTTTCTGAAGCCCGCATGTCGCCGCTGCTTCTCCATGTGTACAGATGTAAACATCCCGGGGTAGGGGCCACCAATAGCAGGAGGTGATGGGGACGAGCCTCCCTAACATTGCAGGTACATTGTGTGTGAGGGGCCCCGGGGATATGGGGGAGGAGCATTTCAGGGGTCGGATAACCCCTTTAAGACTAGTTTGTCTTCCTTAACCCCTTCCTGACTGCCCACTGGCTATATATGTCCTATCTGCACATACCCCGTGCAGATAGCACATAGTCATATATAAACAATTAGGCTGCGATTTAGTCCCAGCATTGATCAGTGCTGGGATTAAAGCTCCTGCTCCTACAATCTAGCAGGAGCAAGTTGGGTGCTGACTGTGAGACACAGCAGGGACCCTGAGGAGAAGACAGGAGCTGTTTATTACCGCTTCGGCCTTCTCCTGTGCAGGCAGCAGATCGTTACATGAGCGCAGGGGTGAGATCAGGAAGCAGCCGAGCGGAGACCCTGATCAGCTCTGCCTGTGTGGGGGATGTTTTCCCCTATAACTGGGGCTCCTGTGGGTGCCCCAGTTACAATGGAAACTGTGAAAAAAATAGAAAAATAAAAAGTCTGTGTCCTGGGAGAAATATTATTTGCCAAACATAAATTAAAATACAAGTACAAAAAAAAAATCACAATTTATTTATTTTTTTAAATACTGTCGCTAACAGGAATCGTCACCATAGTCATCCTATTCACTTAAAACCTATACATGTTATATATCAAAATGATCATCACAAAATACATAAATACATTTTTTGTCAGTTTCAATATTTAAGAAATCAAAAGATATAATAATAAAAAAAATACTTTTTAATAACAATTAGCGGTTTTCCCCTGTCTTTGGCCTGGCTCGTCTACTTGAGAAGGGAGTGGTCGGTCACCAGGCGGAACTTTCTCCCCAACAAATAGTAGCGGAGAGAGACTCGAGTGCCCACTTGATAGCCAGGCAATCTCTCTCCACCATACTGTACCTGGTTTCGGCTGGGGTGAGCTTGCGGCTTAGGAAGACAACTGGATGCTCCTCCCCGTTGACGTCCTGAGACAGTACAGCACCAAGGCCTACTTCGGAGGCATCCGTTTGTGCCACAAACTCCCTATTGAAGTCGGGCGTCACCAAAACTGGTGACCCACACAGGGCCGACTTCAAAGCGGCAAAAGCCTCTTCCGCCCAATCATACCAGTGAACCAACTGATTTTCGTCCCTTCAAGAGCCCTGTCAAGGGCACAGCTAGAGTAGCAAAGTGGGGAACAAACCTCATGCAATAGCCCACCATTCCCAGGAATTACTTTATTTGCCTAGTGGTGACAATTCCGTATCGCCTCTATTTTGGGGTTTGATGACTCCGCGCCCAATGACATACCCCAGGTACCTAGTCTCTTCTAACCCTATCACACTTTTTTTGGGGTTAGCGGTTAGGCCAGCTTTCCGAAGGGAGTCCACTACAGACTGCACTTTGTGTAGGTGACTTTCCCAGTCGGTACTGTCGATGACAATATCGATCAGGTAAGCTGAAGCGTACCGACGATGTGGACGAAGCACAATGTCCATTCGTTGCTGAAAAGTGACTGGTGCGCCTTGCAGACCAAAGGGTAAGACCTTATATTGATAAAGCCCCTCAGGCTTGATGGAGGTAGTTTTCACTTTGGCAGCCTCCATTAAGAGCACCTGCCAGTACCCTTTCGTGATGTCCAAAACAGAAAAACACCTTTAACAGTGACTTTCACAGTGACCACCCCTTTAACAGTGACTATTACAGTGACCTCCCCTTTAACAATGACTTTCACCATGACTGCCCCTTTAACAGTGACTTTCACAGTGACTGCCCCTTTAACAGTGACTTTCACAGTGCCGCCCCTTTAACAGGGACCTTCATAGCGCCCGCCCCTTTAATAACAGTGACCTCCACAGTGCCCGCCAATTTAATAACAGTGACCGCCACAGTGCCCGCCCCTTTAAAAACAGTGACCTCCACAGTGCCCGCCCCTTTAAGCAGTAAAGAAAAATGGCTGGGTTGTTATGTAAACCTGGAGTAAAGCTTTCACAGTGACTGCCCTTTAACAATAACTGCCCCTTTAACAGTGACTTTCACAGTGACCGCCCCTTTAGCATAGATTTTGACAGTGACCGCCCCTTTAACAGTGGCCGCCCCTTTAACAGTAACTTTCACAGTGACAGCCCCTTTAACAGTGACTTTCACCGTGACCGCCCCTTTACAATTGACCGCCCCTTTAACAGTGACTTTCACAGTGACTGCCCCTTTAACAGTGACTTTCGCAATGAATTCCCCTTTAACAGTGACTGCCCCTTTAACAGTGACTTTCACAATGACTGCCCATTTAACAGTGACTTTCACAGTTACCGTCCCTTTAACAGTGACTTTCACAGTGACCGCCCCTTTAACAGTGACTGTCACAGTGACCGCCCCTTTAACAGTGACTGTCACAGTGACCGCCCCTTTAACAGTGACTTTCACAGTGACCTCCCCTTTAACAGTGACTGTCACAGTGACCGCCCCTTTAACAGTGACTTTCACAGTGACCGCCCCTTTAACAGTGACTGCCCCTTTAACAGTGACCACCCCTTGAACGCTCCTTTAATAGTGACCTCCACAGTGCCCGCCCATTTAATAACAGTGACCTCCACTGGGCTCGCTCCTTTAAAAACAGTGACCTCCACAGTGCCCGTCGCTTTAAGCAGTAAAGAAAAATTGTTGTTATGGAAAACTGGAATAAAACTGTGTTTATGGCAGTTGGGATTTGAAGAGAAAGACTTGCAGGCTTGTATTGGCTAATGTGGGTAATTTTTGGGGAATATCTCAGGAACGGTACGTCCTAGAGAACTGAGTCTAAAACCTTCCCGGACTCCTGATGTACCTGTGTGCCCAATTTGGTGAAGATCGGTCCAGTCGTTTGGTCACGCATAAAGAATGTCCAGACAGACAGACAGAAACTCATTTTTATATATATGAGATAGTAATACCTCCAAAATAGTTATTACTTTACATTACCCATATGTCTACTTCATGTTTGGATCATTTTGTGAATGCCATTTTATTTTTTTGGGACGTTAGAAGGCTTAGAAGTTTAAAAGCAAATCTTAAAATTTTTAAGAACATTTCCAAACCCCAATTTTTTCAGGACCAGTTCAGTTATAAAGCCACTTTCTGGGGCTTACATATTATAAACCACCCATAAATCACCCCATTTTAGAAACTACATTCCCTCAAGGTATTCAAAATTTATGATTTTACATATTTTGTTAACCCTTTAGGTGCCCCACGAGAATTAAATGAAAATGGGGATGAAATTTCAAAATTTAACTTTTATTAGCAGATTTTAAATATTAATCTGTTTTGTCTGCAACACATCAAGGGTTAACAGCCAAACAAAACTCAAAATCTATTACCCTGAATTAGGAGTTTACGGAAACACCCCATATGTGCTCAAAAACTGATATATGGGCGCACAGCAGGCTTCAGAGTGGAAGGAGCACCATATGGCGTTAAGAGAGAGGATTTAGCTGGAATGGTAATTGGGAGCTATGTCGCATGTGAAGACTAGTGTTGAGCGGGAGGTGCCATATTCGATTTCGCGATATTTCGCGAATATTCGAATTAATTTTCGTATCATTTTCGTTGAAATCGAATATTCGTAAATATTTTATTTTTCGAGAATAATATTCGATTAAATTAATCGTACGATTTTTTTTTTCTTGTATAAGGCAACGTTCCTATGACTATGGCTAGGCTAATATGTGTATTTTACGAAATTTCTTAATATTGCTCTAACTTCGTCTTTTAGAATATTCGTAATATTCTAAAAGACGAAGTTAGAGCAATATTAAGAATATTCGTAAAATACACATATAGATTGTAATTTAGCTAATATACTGCTATAGTAATTTTTTTAATAGTGTACATATTTTCCAAAACTAAAGTGCAGAAGAGGCAAAAAAAAATTATGCATAAAAAAAATAATTATAGCACTATATTAGATGAATTACAATCTATATGTGTATTTTACGAAATTTCTTAATATTGCTCTAACTTCGTCTTTTCGAATATTCGTAATATTCTAAAAGAAGAAGTTAGAGCAATGTTAAGAATATTCGTAAAATACACATATAGACTGTAATTTAGCTAATATAGTGCTATATCCTTTTTTTTGTAATAGTGTACATATTTCCCAAAACTAAAGTGCAGAAGAGGCAAAAAAAATTAGGCAAAAAAAAAAATTCATTATAGCACTATATTAGATGAATTACAATCTATACGTGTATTTTACGAAATTTCTTAATATTGCTCTAACTTCGTCTTTTAGAATATTCGTTATATTCTAATAAAAGAAGCTATAGCAATATTAAGAATATATTCGTAATTTCGAATCATTTTTTTCGATGTGTACTTAATCGGCATACTGCTCCCCGACAAGCGTCCCGTCACCATAGCAACGGCTGTGGGTTATAATATACCATCGGATCTGAGTATTTCCTGCACTCAGATCCGCTGGTATATTCTAACCCACAGCGTCCTCGTTCCTATGGTGACGAGGACGCTTGTCGGGGAGCAGTATGCCGAACATATGTACTAGTGGGAAAAAAAAAAAAAAGAAATTTCGATTCTTTTCTCTCGAATAATTGCTATATTGAAGTAGGGTCACGGGTGGAATCAATTGCTTTATATTCAAATTCCCGATTTGTACCCGAAAATCTGAAACAAAACAACGCGAGAGTATGACGTAATAGCATCACATGACCTGGTTTCGGTTTCACTTTGCTTCGGCTAGAGTGCTTTTGAATTTGTCTCCCGAAGATAAATTCTTATCGAAAATTTAATAATGGTTCGAAAAAGCTTTACTGAGGATGAAGAAAAGATTATTCTAACTGTAAGTAATATTGTATTACAGTACTGTATTTTATTATATATTGCGTGCATGCCAGAACAATATTTTGCAACAATAGAACAATGTAGAAATTATTCATTTGTGGATCGTCTGTTGAAAAATATTTGTATATCCCAATAAAAACTACATTGATTATTTTTTATTTTATTTTTTTCCCCCCCCCCCCCCCACGTCTGTGGTGTGTTGCGTACCCGCAAATTGCGGATCCGTAACACACCCGGCCAGCACCCGCTATAGAAATGTCTATTCTTGTCCGCAGCTGCGGACAAAATTAGGACATGTTCTATCTTTTGCGGAGCTGCGGACCGGAAGTTCGGGGCCGAAACCCGGAAGTCCGGGAGCGCACTCCGCAAATGCAGAAGCGGAGAGCACATAGTGTGCTCTCCGCTTCACGTCCGGTCCCATAGAGAATGAATGGATCTGCACCCGTTCCGCAAAATTGCGGAACGGGTGCGGACCATTTTGCGGACGTGTGAATGGACCCTAGTAGATATTACAGATTGATGCACTAAGGGTACTTTCACACTTGTGGCAGTGTGATCCGGCGAGAAGTTCCATCCGCCGATCTGCCGCTGACTGATAGCATTTGTGAGGGCTCTTTCACACTTGCGTTGTTCTGTTCCGGCATAGAGTTCCGTCCTCGGGGCTCTATGCCGGAAGAATCCTGATCAGGATTATCCCTATGCATTCTGAAGTGAGAGAAATCCGTTCAGGATGTATTCAGTTCAGGACCGGAACGTTTTTTGGCCGGAGAAAATACCGCAGCATGCTGCGCTTTTTGCTCCGGCCAAAAATCCTGAACACTTGCCGCAGGGCCGGATCCGAAATTAATGCCCATTGAAAGGCATTAATCCGGATCCGGCCTTAAGCTAAACGTCGTTTTGGCGCATTACCGGATCCGACGTTTAGCTTTTTCTGAATGGTTACCATGGCTGCCAGGACGCTAAAGTCCTGTTTGCCATGGTAAAGTGTAGTGTGGAGCGGGGGAGCAGTATACTTACCATCCGTGCGGCTCCCGGGGCGCTTCAGAGTGACGTCAGGGCGCCCTATGCGCATGGATGACGTGATCGCATGGGGCGCTCTGACGTCATTCTGGAGCGCCCCGGGAGCCGCACGGACGGTAAGTATACTGCTCCCCCGCTCCCCACTACTACTACGGCAACCAGGACTTTAATAGCGTCCTGGCTGCCATAGTAACACTGAACGCATTTTGAAGACGGATCCGTCTTCAAATGCTTTCAGTTCACTTGCGGTGTTACGGATCCGGCGGGCACTTCCGGCAAATGGAGTACACGACGGATCCGGACAACACAAGTGTGAAAGAGGCCTGAGACGGATCCGGATGCGGATCTGTCTCACAAATGCATTGCAAGGACGGATCCGTCTCTCCGCTTGTCATGCGGACCGACGGATCCGTCTTGTACATTTTTTCACATTTTTACCGATCTGCGCATGCACATGCCGGAACGACGGATCCGGCATTCCGGTATTCTGAATGCCGGATCCGGCGCTAATTCATTCCTATGGGAAAAAATGCCGGATCCGGCGTTCACGCAAGTCTTCCGTTTTTTTTTTCGCCGGAGAGAAAACCGTAGCATGCTGCGGTTTTCTCTTTTGCCTGATCAGTCAAAACGACTGAACTGAAGACATCCTGATGCATCCTGAACGGTTTACTCTCCATTCAGAATGCATGGGGATATGCCTGATCAGTTCTTTTCCGGTATTGAGCCCCTGTGACGGAACTCAATGCCGGAAAAGAAAAACGCAAGTGTTAAAGTACCCTAAGTATTCTTGTTACTTCGCAGCACTATGTCAGTAGCATGTATGCATGGACAAAAGATAAATATCTATCACATGCACATAGCACGTCCGTTTTCCTGCCATACAATATATACCACACACTATATACCATACACACAATATATATATATATAGATTGAATTTTATGTCGATGAGGTTTTTTTGTTGGACAAAAAGTATTTGCTTTTTAATTTAGCGTTACCCAGGGAGCATCACGGGGATGCAAACCAGCTTTACACCCCATATAGTACCGTCACTTACTAGACAGGTACATCGCAGCTTAGTTGGCTAATATTTGATTGCTCAGACCTCACACACATACAATCGCATTACAATCCGATCTTATAACCGTAACATTAAATCTAATATTTCCCCTTCAAAGGCGTAACTTCATTTTTGCGTATTTGTTGAGGATATTTTTTTTTAGATTTGTATAATAAAACAATGGGGATTATATGCTTTCATCTTTATCCTTCAGCGCTTTCTGGAGCGGGGTTATCACATGACAAAGAAACATAAGGAAAAAGACCTAATAACATCTGTCCGGACTGAGCTTTATCTCAAACACGGCAAAAAGGTCGAGAAGGAAGCTATACAGAAAAAATTTTGTGACCTCAAACGCCTTCACCCGGAACTAGAAAAGGAGTACAGTCAGCGATTACGCCCAAGTACAATGCTTACATGAATTTTGTATCTCTCTCTACCACACTCAGTAATGTATCTATTCAGTTATGCTGCTAATCCGTACAGATGTAGTATGGTTAACACACAACCTCTCAGATTTATTAATTCATCCCGTAATCTTGAAACAAAAGGGATTTTAAAAAATAGCGTAACACATTTAATTGCATTAAGTTTACATAACACGTCTCATAAAGCATGTGTGTTAACTCTACTACATCCGTATTTCATCCCTTTTCAAATGATTACTTAATACCTGTTGTGACATGTACAAAATCTTCCGGTTACATCATACATCTCTCCCTCGCTGAGATTGTATATTTATTGTTATACCAGCGTGGTACTGATGTATGATGTCACCGGATGATTTCATACGTTTCACACGCATAAATATATATAGGTATTTTTGTTTATATCTACATAAACTGCAAACATGATTAACTAGTCAGGTCAAAGTCCCCGACCATTACATACATCGCCCCCTACAATTTTCATGGGATTCAAGAATATATTATATATACGTATGTATGTATGTATGTATTTATGTATGTTGCTCAAAAACGCAACAATCGATTTCAATGATTCTTGGTATACACATTCCTTGCTACCTGGAATGAAATCTTGTGGGGTCTCAGCTCTCTAGGACGTACCGTTCACGAGATATATAAAAAAAATGAACTGCATTAGCCAATACTAGCCTCCCAGCCTTTCACTTAAATCCTAACTGCAAACTGACGGGCGCTGCGGAGTTCAAAGTTAAAGGGCCGGTCACTGTGAAACTCACTTTTAAAGGGCCGGTCACCGTGAAACTCACTTTTAAAGGGCCGGTCACCATGAAAATGAGTGTTAAAGGGCCGGTCACCGTCAGTCACTGTTAAAGGGCCCGTCACCGTCAGTCACTGTTAAAGGGCCGGTCACCGTCAGTCACTGTTAAAGGGCCGGTCACTGTGAAAGTCACTGTTATATAATATAAAATTGCTATGAATAAATACCAGAGCAACGCCGGGTCATTGACTAGTATATATATATTGTAAGGATTCACAAATGCTACCCTTCAGATAAATACACAGAAGGATTTTTCCATGGAAATCTTCAAATAACAAGTGTCCTTTATTGTTGGCACACAATCAATCAACAGGCAGCATTAATCGGCTTACTCCAGCCGACACTTAAATAAAAAACAATTACACAAGTAAGGCACAGTACCGTAAATCCCACAGAGTATCTTGCATTGTCCTCTGTATCCAAGCAGAGACCCTCTGGTCTTTCACTCAGTTCCAAACACAAACACCCAGCCATCCAGAGCTCCATTGTCAGCCATGTAATCATCCCCACCTGACCCTTTTTGCTGACTTTTGTAAGCCATTCAAAACCTGGCCTGGATTGTGCTGAGTAGTCACCCGCTCAACTCTATGACTACTCCCAATAAGAGCCATCCCGTGTTAGCTTTTCACAGCTATGCTAACTACCAAAGTGTCCGTCAGCAACTGCTGCGGACATATGCACTAGTGGCTCCTACTTCACCGAGGCCAGGATCCTCGGTGACACATATCTTCCATCTATTATAGTCCCTTGTGCCTTTCTACTATATATATATATATATATATATATACACACACACACACCTCACCCAGTAAATTAACCTCATAAACCACTAATTAAATGCTATATGAAAGGTAAGATTGTATTAAGAATGCGGCTGGGCAGACAGTATAACGATGACTTCCCAAAAAATTATTATACCCAACATAATACCATCAAAGAAATAACGCCTGTTACGTCATCCTACCTTTTAAGTTAGGCCAGTTTTACCCATCTGTAAAACTGGTTTTGGCATGTTATATAACACCAAAATGAGTCAAATCCACCGTGTGGATAATCAGAATCCCGTGCAGATTCCTCCATATAGGATTTTTTTAAAATATTTACATTTGCATTGATTTATGAGTAGTTTGTCTAAATTCTTAACATTCTGTGATTACAGGGGTTGCTGTTCCTTCGGTTAAACCCAGGAAATCAAAGAAGGTGGTCGCAACGGGTGTGGAGAAAGAGTCGGCTGAGCAGGCAGAGGAGGAGCAGCCTGGACCATCCCAACAAGAGGATTGCTCCCCCCCACCTCCAGAAGAGGGTGACAAGGAGGTCTACACCCCCAACCAGGAGGGTAAATATGTGCACACAGCTATATAATTCAATATCCATACAATATTTATAAGAAAAAGGGCCTAAAATGTTTGAAATTTGCAAAAAGTAGATAAATAAATAAAAAAATCAAATAAAAAAAACTCTGTAATTTACATTAAAACCATAAAGTACCGAACTAATTCACATTAAACATTACATAACTATAACAAAGTAATTCTGTACTCTCATTAAGAAATACCAAATAAGAGTTGTGCTGGCTTGATACCTTTTAATGGCCAACAAATAATAATTACCATGTCATATAGCGAGCTTCCAAGAGCTCAACAGTCCCTTCATCTGTCTTATATACAATAAGAAGGGAGACATTGCGGAATGAATGGACATTTAAAATATAAGATACAAACATATCAAAGACGATCATAATAAGTCCGTTATTATCTTGCAGATAAGGGGCTGAGTACATATTATTGTCTTTAAATTGATGGCATCTCAGAGACATGGTGCCACAACTATGTCTCTAGAAGACTAATTAGTTCTTGTAGCGTGTTCAAAATCCCTCTTAAAAATTAAATCCAGTCTTCGAAGTGTCAAGTAGTGTTTGTAAAATACCTTGTAACAAATTTTGGTCCTCAATTTGCATGCAAAAAATCTTATAGCTCTTTTGTGTTCGAAGTTATATTTTAATATGAGAACTTTCATGTGTTATTCATATTGACCATGGCCGTGCACTAGTGGCTCCTACTTCAACCAGGCCAGGGTCCGCGGTGACACATATCTTCCATCTATTATTGTCCCTTGTGCCTTTCTACATATATATATATATATATATATATACACACACACACACACACCCCACCCACTAAATTAACCTCATAAACCACTAATTAAATGCTATCTGAAAGGTAATATTGTGATAGGGGTAAGGTAAGGGAGATCAGGATGTTAGTGGAGTAAAATGAGGATTTTACATGACAGACTCCCTTTAACTGCTTAATAGAACAGCGCTAAACAGTGCCTAAATAGCATATAGAAATCTAGTCATCTCGCCACCTATCTGCAAGCGACTTTACCCCTCCTTCTATTAATAAAGTGACCATGACAACAAAATCAACTCTGAGTGAAGACGGACAGCAGATATTTAAAATGCGGCTGTGCAGACAGTATAACGATGACAGCCCAAAAATATAATATAACCCACATAATACCATCAAATAACCCCTGTTACGTCATACTACTTTTTAACTTAGTCCAGTTTTACCCATCTGTAAAACTTGTTTTGTCATGTAATATAAACCCATAGTGAGGCAAATCCACCGTGTGGATAATCAGAATCCCATGCAGATCCCTCCATATAGGATATTTTTTTTTATTTACCTTTATTATGATTTATGAGTTAATTGTCTAAATTCTTAACATTCTGTGATTACAGGGGTTCCCGTTCTTCCTGAACAAGAAACGGGTGAGGAGGAAGAGTCGGCGGAGCAGGCAGAGGAGGAGCAGCCTGGACCATCCCAACAAGGGGATTCCTCCCCCCCACCTCCAGAAGAGGGCGAGAAGGAGGTCTACACCCCCCATCAGGAGGGTAAATATGTGCACACAGCTATATAATTCAATATCCATATGATGTTTATAACAAAAAGGGACTAAAATGATTTAAAAAAGCGAAAAGTAGAGAAATATATATATATTTTTTAAAGCTAAATAAATCTGTAATCTACATTAAAACCATAAAGTATACAACTAATTCACATTAAACATTACATAACTATAACCAAGTAATTCTGTGCTGTCTTTAATAAATACTAAATAATAGTTGTGGTGGCTTGATACATTTTAATGGCCATAAAATAATAATTAATATGTCACATAGCAAGCTTCCGAGAACTGACCAGTCCCTTCATCTGTCGTATATACAATAAAAAGGGAGACATGGCGGAATGAATGGGCATTTAAAATATAAGATACAAACATATCAAAGACGATCATAATAAGTTGATTATTATCTTACAGGTAAGGGGCTGAGTACATATTATTGTCTTTAAATTTATGGCATCTCAGAGACCTGGTGCCACGACTATGTCTATATGAAGACTATTTAGATTTTGTAGTGTGTTCAAAAGCCCTTTTAAAAAAGTTTTGTTTTCTTTTTCCATTCATAAAATCTTATAGCTCTTTTGTATTAGAAGTGATATTTTTTAAGATGAGAACTTTCATGTGTTATTCATATTGACCATGGGCAACAGAAATGCTTAGCAACAGAAAAGTGTAGATTGTTCTTTCATCTCAAAAAAAACAACTAAATACTATTATACTGTAATGATCTTGCATTAATTAACCCACTAAATAACATTATACTATATTGAAATACTAAATAAACAACTATATAATTTTTAAAACTGTAATTTAAAAAAATTTGGTTCTATAAATGGACAGTACTGTAACAAAAACTCCACACAAACCACTAACTGCCTTCATCATAATTGGAAGTCATTGAAATATTTTTTTTATCCTAACAGTTATTCGAAAACTGAAAAAAAGACCAGACCTTGTTGAAGCTCCTGGCTGACGCCCTGGGTGGCAGCCTAGGCGAAAGCCGGGAGCATAGATGGGCGTACCCTTGGCTTCGGCTGAGGGTTGCCATTGGTCTCAGTCCCTTGCAGGAGCTTAACGGCCCCGGAGGGATTGAGAATGGTTTGTGGGGGGCTCTTCTCTTCGGAGAGGGCCTGCGATAGACCGCGACCTAGTGCACGATTTTTGTGTGGCACGCTGCACGATTTTGGCACGAGGTGAGAGCACGACTTTGGGCTTTCGATAAAATAAAAAAAAAAAATAATTCAGTTGTTTTGCGATGCCGGATCCGGCAGGCAGTTCTGTCGTCGGAACTGCTCGACGGATCACTATGCTGCAAGTGTGAAAGTAGACTTAGTCCTGCGACCTCTCGCCGTGCTGCGCCGGAGCTCCGCCCTCGTCCCCATTATAGTCAATGGGGATGGAGCGGCAGTCCAGCGGCACGGCCAAATAGCGGCAGGGCGGATCCGACAGAGTGAACAGCCTGTAGGATATGTCCTGCCGCTAGTGTGCAAGTACCATTATCAGTATCTGTATCTAAGCAATATCTATATTATTCAAATATATATTCAATATCGATATTGCTTAGATAAATATATATATTGGTGGTAGATATGGATTATGTATAGCTGAATCAATAAATATGATGTACAATTATTTATTTATTTTTCCCAGGGGGTGTTCAATGTGAATGTGTTACTAGTGGGGTGGGGGGGACAGGGCTGTAAGAACGATCCCCAGACGCAGAGGGGAACGGGTACAAACTTAGCCTAGCCATAGTCATAGGAACGTTGCCTTATACAGGAAAAATAAAATAAAATAAAAAATTGTATGATTAATTTAATCGTACAATTTTTTTTCCTGAATAAGGCAACGTTCCTATGACTATGGCTAGGCTAATATGTGTATTTTACGAAATTTCTTAATATTGCTCTAACTTCGTCTTTTAGAATATTCGTAATATTGCTCTAACTCCGTCTTTTAGAATATTACGAATATTCTAAAAGACGAAGTTAAAACAATATTAAGAAATTTCGTAAAATACACATATTAGCCTAGCCATAGTCATAGGAACGTTGCCTTATATAGGAACAAAAAAAAATAAATCATAAGATTAAATTAATCGTACGATATTTTTTTTTTCGAAAAAAAATTACGAATATTCGATTTCGCGAATATTTGGAACTATATTCTAAATATTCGCGAAATCTCGAAATTGCGATATTCGAGAAAAAAATTTGAAATTCGAATATTCGCGCTCAACACTAGTGAAGACACCCTGAGGTGGCCATACAGTGGAAACCCCCAAAAATTGACCCCATTCTGGAAACTACACCCCTCAAGGAATATTTCAAGGTGTGTAGTGAGCACTTTGACCCCTCAGGCGTTTCACAGAATTAGGAAACACTTGGCTGTGAAAATGAAAAAAAAAAATTTTTTCCAGGAAAAGTTGCTTTACACCCACATTTTTCACTTTCACAAGAGAAACCAGGACAAAATGCACCCCACATTTTGTTCCCCATTTCCCCCCGAATACGCCAACACCCCATATGTGCTAAAGAAAAATATGTATGGGCACATGGCAGGGCTCTAGAGCTAAATATGGATTTTGCTGACCTGAATTGGCAGACATGGATTTTAGGTGCCATGTCGCATTAAATAAATTCCCTATTTCAGAAAGAGCACCCCCGTACGGACATTTTAAGTGGTGGAAAGGGTACTTTTCAGCAAACAGGGGTCTCTCAGAAGACAGAAATACTTGTGAAAGAATTTCAAAGCACACATTTGTAAAAATGAAAAATTACTAGCAGACCCCAATTGTTTACTTTCAGAAGGGGTTAAAGGAGAAAATGCACCCCAGTATATGTTCCCCATTTTCTCCCTTTTTTTGCACACCCCATATGTGCTTGTAGCCTGCTGTATGGGCGCACAGCTGACAAACTGCAAAATATGAATTTTGCTGACAGGCCTGAATTGGCAGATGTGGATTTTAGGTGCCATGTTGCATTAAATAAATTCCCGAGGTCCCCAGAAATGAAAAACCCCAAGAAGTGACTCCTTTATAGGAAAGAACACCCCTGTACAAACATTTTAAGTGGTGGAAAGGTTACTTTTCAGCAAACAGGTGTCTCTCAGAATACAGAAATACTTGTGAAAGCATTTCAAAGCACATGTCTGTGAAGGTTCTCATTTATCCAGGTCATGGTATATCTGTAAAGAATAAATTAAGGCAACTGGACTTACTGTAGATTTCTTGAAACGTTGTGAAATGTTTTCAAGAAATCTACAGTAAGTCCAGTTGCCTTGATTTATTCTTTACAGATATTTCAAAGCACACATTTGTAAAAATGAAAAATTACTAGCAGACCCCAATTTTTCACTTTCACGAGGGGTTAAAGGAGAAAACTCACCCCAGTATATGTTCCCTATTTTCTCCCCTTTTTGCAAACATCCCATATGTGCTTGTAGCCTGCTGTACGGGCGCACAGCCGGGCTTTAGAGGCAAACTGCAAAATATGTTTTTTGCAGGCCTGAATAAACAGACATGGATTTTAGTTGCCATGTCGCATTAAATAAATTCCTGAGGTCCCCCGGAATGAAAAACACCAGGAAGTGACCCCATTTCGGAAAGAGCACCCCCGTTCGAACATTTTAAGGGGTGAAAGGGCACTTTTGACCTAACAGTTGTCTCACAGAAAAGAATATGTAGTGGTTGTTGGAAAGTGGATATGCAAGCGAGGTGGACTAAATGAGAGATATAGAGTGAAAATATTACATGGAGCATAAAGGATGAAAATAAATTAATACTCCATGAATGAGTGGTAGATTCTGAAGCACTCCTGCATTCACAGGCCAGGTTTTTCAAGGCAGATTTCACAGTGGTAAATTGTGTCTTTCCTTATCCCCCTTTTGGAACACACCCTGCATCTATTTTGGATCCTTCCCTTCCTTGCTGTCTGGTGGACTTGACCTGGAAAATGTTGCCCTGGTACAACACGGGCGCAATGACTTCCTGAAGTACTGGGACCCTCCCCGGCCTGGCTTTGAAAAATTAGGGCCTTGATTACCATCTCTTGGAACTGAAGAAAAGTTCCTCTGTGGCCTGCAGAATGAAATAGCACGTACGCATTGCACATTGCCATCTGTACAATGTGTATGGACAGCTTTTTGAAACCACACTTTTGATTTTAATGTGGCACTGTAGGGCTTCATAAGTTGATCTGCAAGATCCACCCCTGCTATGTGCCTGTTGTAGTCCAGGATACAAACTGGTTTGGGGGTAGTAGTTGTGGTACCTCGTACAGGAGCAGTCTGCAAAAAAAGGGGGTTAGTCAGCACCTCCCAGTGCGCAGGTGCACGCTGCCATGGCAAAGCCCTAGAGGAAAAAAGACAATGCAGCAGCACCCGCAAATCAGATAAAGTACAACAATGCCATAGTCACAAAAATTATAGTGCTAATGCTACGCTTATTTATAAAGTGAGATGCTTGGCCAATGCATTTTGTACAAAACCATCTGAGCCCGTCTGCCGTACGTCAAGGCGATCTCTGTTAGACGGGTCCTAACACTAAATACTACCTGTTATGCGCCACAATGGCCGCCATAAAATTCAGGGAGTGTTGGATCCACATGCATGCTGGATCCACTCTGCCTTTTACCATTTTTGGTGCCATAATGGCCTCCATTACAAGGGATGCAGGTACCAACATGCATGCCGAGCCCACTCTATACCTTTCCTTGTGACAGACAGCTTCCAATGAATGTAGTGAGTGCAGGCTACAGCTTTATACTGAAAGTAATTAAAATCAGCCTATGGGGCAGACAGGCTAATCAGGAGTGCACGACTCGCTGGAGTGCCACATCTCCAGCTGTGTAAATCTGCAAAAAAAGGGCGTTAGTCAGCACCTCCCAGTGCGCAGGTGCACACTGCCATGGAAAAGACCTAGAGGAAAAAAGACAATGCAGCAGCACCCTGCAAATCAGATAAAGTACAACAATGCCATAGTCACAAAAATTATAGTGTTAATGCTACGCTTATTTATAAAGTGAAATGCTTGGCCAATGCATTTTGTACAAAACCATCTGAGCCCGTCTGCCGTACATCAAGGCGATCTCTGTTAGACGGGTCCTAACACTAAATACTACCTGTTATGCGCCACAATGGCCGCCATAAAATTCAGGGAGTGTTAGATAGAAACATAGAATGTGTCGGCATATAAGAACCATTTGGCCCATCTAGTCTGCCCAATATAACTGAATACTATGAATAGCCCTTGGCCCTATCTTATATGTAGGATGGCCTTATGCTTATCCCATGCATGCTTAAACTCCTTCACTGCATTTGCAGCTACCACTTCTGCAGGAAGGCTATTCCATGCATCCACTACTCTCTCAGTAAAGTAATACTTCCTGATATTACTTTTAAACCTTTGCCCCTATAATTTAAAACTATGTCCTCTTGTAGCAGTTTTTCTTCTTTTAAATGTTCTCTCCTCTTTTAGCTTGTTGATTCCCTTTATGTATTTGAAAGTTTCTATCATATCCCCTCTGTCTCATCTTTCTTCCAAGCTATACATGTTAAGGTCCTTTAACCTTTCCTGGTAAGTTTTATCCTGCAATTTATGTACTAGTTTAGTAGCTCTTCTCTGAACTCTCTCCAAAGTATCAATATCCTTCTGGAGATATGGTCTCCAGTACTGAGCACAATACTCCAAATGAGGTCTCACTAGTGCTCTGTAGAGCAGCATGAGCACCTCCCTCTTTCCACTGGTAATGCCTCTCCCTATACACCCAAGCATTCTGCTAGCATTTCCTGCTGCTCTATGACAGTAGTATAGTGGGACATGTCTCGTCAAACTAAAAGTGACAGGTGCCCCGCCCCTTTTTCACAAAATAACCCCTCCCAGAAACACCCTAACCCACCCAGATCCGCCCATTTCTTTCCCCTCGCCGCCCCACACCTCCTAAATGCCTCCCACTTTGATATGATTTTCCTATCATTTTATATGGTTTAATATAAATTTTATATCAAATGATAAGCTTTTTATATCACTTTAATAAGTCCTTATCAAATGATAATCTTTTATTAACACATTTTATCCCATTTATAACATTCTGATACGTTTTTATACCACTTTTATATCATTTTGTGATTTGATATCACTTTGATATCATTTTGATATGCCTTTTATATATTGACATTCCCGGACATGTCCAAAAGACGTATGCTACACGGCCGGGCGTCTTTTAATTATAATAGCAACGATAAAATATCAAGGATGACAAAATTTTAATCATTTTAAAAAGTTTTATTAATTTAATTATAATGCTATACCATGTAAATTAAAAGCGCTCTTATAACTGCAGCCCACGCTTACAGTGTATGCATGTCTATGAAATCTACCCCCATTGTGAGTGCCTGAGTGTAATTTACTCCCACCACACCGGACAGCTGTGTCAACACACTGAATTTGAATAAAAAATCTGAAATGTCACATTCCTGCTATAAATGTACATTTTCCCACAGGTCCACAAGGGTACAGTAGATTGAAACTTTTCATTTCCTACAAGACCACACACATGAGTATCAGGTAGCAGCTGTGTCAACCTTAGAGGTGTTAATTTTCTCGGGATCTGTCTATAGCAGAGTTAACAGAAAAACTACAGGTATCGTTTCAACAGCTGAGGCAAACACTATGCAGTATCTATCCATATTTTTATAGCATCTCTTTTCAGGAACAAAATGATTGTGATTGGTTGTATCACCGCCACCACCTATTGCATATGCTAATGGTAAGAAAACCCAGGCAGGATCTGTATATATACATGTGGGCAGAGCACCACAGGGCATAATCATTTGACATTGAGGCTCTGCAAGAAAACATATTTAAAGGTAAGAGTATCGCCATATGACCCTTATTTTTTACTATTTTTAACATGCCTGTTTTAAATTCTTTATTGATGTAATATAACACGAAACATTTGACACATTTCTCTGCGATTATTACGTTGGGTCGTGTCATGCATTTATCTATGTATCTATCTAGCCTATCTATAGAACTTTTCATCTACTGTATCTATCTATCTATCTATCTATCTATCTATCTGTCTATCTATCCATTTTATCAATCTAATACAGTCTGAAAAATGGTTTTAATATGTAATAGCTATATGAATGTATTAACTGCTTATAACGCCCGACTATTTTTATATACATGTATAATTTTGTTATTTCACAACAATTATTGCGCCGCTATATACCACGCATTTATTTAGACCGTATATTATTTTTGTTATTTATACAATAATTTACAATATTCAAATAGTTTTTAGATGTCAGCTTACCAAGATACTTTAATGGGCGATGATATCATCCCCGATGCTCAAATGCTTATAGCGGAGGAAGACTTTTATGAATCGTTCATCAGCAACGGCTGCCCACAAATGATTTCAGACGCCGCCGCATGCGGTCCGGCGTTAGCGCAGCAACATATTTCAATCGGCGTTACTGGTGGAAAAAATACAACGCATTCAAGCGCGGCGGCTATTACCACCAGCAATTCGGACGAGCTAAAGGAGAAAGAACCGCCGGCTAATATCGATCTATCGACACCAACGCCGGCTTCCGTAAAACAGCGGCGCAAGCGCCCCAATCAGAGTAAGTATCGATCCACATTGTTGATGTAATCTATACACGGTCTATATTTCTAATACGCTTTTTAAAATCGCAGAGCTGAAAAGAAAAATTTATACTTTTCATGATCTAACGGATCTCACGGACGATGATTACCTGTGAAATAACGTCTATAGCTTTAAACGTGTATAAACATTAATGTTTGTTCAAACCTTGTCATTTAAGTTTTTCAGACGCCCTGTAGTGATGCAAATGTCACTAGAAATACTTGGGCCGCAGAAGCGCCAGAACCATGCACCAGCATCCGCGACAGTTGGCGGAATGAAGATCTGGCGATACCGATTATCCAATGCCCTAACGCGCGTGAGTTAAGATATTGCGGCGCACTAATATAACTTAATTACTATGTTTCAAATTCTTAATAGTTAGAGCTTAATTTTAGCCAAAAGAAAAGAAAGAGCAAAATTTTGTTCTGTTAAAGAGAAACGACGAACAAGATCAAAGCAGCCGGAACTGTTAACACCAATTTCCGAAATTCTAACAACCACACAGCTGGTTCTGCAGAGTGGTGAGCCAACACGCGTAATTATTATCTTACAGATTCGCCGGCGTTCGACACACAAGGTGCAACGTCTTTTAAAAGGTACATCACATTTGAGACGCCAGATTCGCCCTATGACGTACAACAGACGGACGCACGACGACCAACAGGCACACACACCTCATGCTTGTTCTTGCATTTGTTGGGACGAGAATACGTACGACGCATTGAGTTCTCTCTCAATATGCAACGACAAAATGTTACGCGTAGCGAGCTATTTAGAATGTTGCGTTAAAGACTCTTTCTCTTTAGCGTTTAACAGACCCAACAAAATTACTGCGCTGAAAATACACGCCACGCGCGTCAAATACGGTAGACTGATTACTCACCTTGACGCTATTGAAAAAGAGATGTTAGGCAGGTACTGACTAGACATGGTTGGCGGGGGACGGCCTTTTAAAAGCGCTAAAACATCTGTAAGCGTTAGAGCTAGAAAGTTAAAACGGGCTATAAAAATGTACAAACCGGATTCCAAAAAAGTTGGGACACTATACAAATCGTGAATAAAAACTGAATGCAATGATGTGGAGGTGCCAACTTCTAATATTTTATTCAGAATAGAACATAAATCACGGAACAAAAGTTTAAACTGAGAAAATGTAAAAGTTTAAACTGAGAAAATGTACCATTTTAAGGGAAAAATATGTTGAATCAGAATTTCATGGTGTCAACAAATCCCAAAAAAGTTGGGACAAGGCCATTTTCACCACTGTGTGGCATCTCCCCTTCTTCTTACAACACTCAACAGACGTCTGGGGACCGAGGAGACCAGTTTCTCAAGTTTAGAACTAGGAATGCTCTCCCATTCTTGTCTAATACAGGCTCTAACTGTTCAATCGTCTTGGGCCTTCTTTGTTGCACCTTCCTCTTTATGATGCGCCAAATGTTCTCTATACACTGCGTGCAGAATTATTAGGCAAATCAGTATTTTGACCACATCATCCTCTTTATGCATGTTGTCTTACTCCAAGCTGTATAGGCTCGAAAGCCTACTACCAATTAAGCATATTAGGTGATGTGCATCTCTGTAATGAGAAGGGGTGTGGTCTAATGACATCAACACCCTATATTAGGTGTGCATAATTATTAGGCAACTTCCTTTCCTTTGGCAAAATGGGTCAAAAGAAGGACTTGACAGGCTCAGAAAAGTCAAAAATAGTGAGATATCTTGCAGAGGGATGCAGCACTCTTAAAATTGCAAAGCTTCTGAAGCGTGATCATCGAACAATCAAGCGTTACATTCAAAATAGTCAACAGGGTCGCAAGAAGCGTGTGGAAAAACCAAGGCGCAAAATAACTGCCCATGAACTGAGAAAAGTCAAGCGTGCAGCTGCCAAGATGCCACTTGCCACCAGTTTGGCCATATTTCAGAGCTGCAACATCACTGGAGTGCCCAAAAGCACAAGGTGTGCAATACTCAGAGACATGGCCAAGGTAAGAAAGGCTGAAAGACGACCACCACTGAACAAGACACACAAGCTGAAACGTCAAGACTGGGCCAAGAAATATCTCAAGACTGATTTTTCTAAGGTTTTATGGACTGATGAAATGAGAGTGAGTCTTGATGGGCCAGATGGATGGGCCCGTGGCTGGATTGGTAAAGGGCAGAGAGCTCCAGTCCGACTCAGACGCCAGCAAGGTGGAAGTGGAGTACTGGTTTTGGCTGGTATCATCAAAGATGAGCTTGTGGGGCCTTTTCGGGTTGAGGATGGAGTCAAGCTCAACTCCCAGTCCTACTGCCAGTTTCTGGAAGACACCTTCTTTAAGCAGTGGTACAGGAAGAAGTCTGCATCCTTCAAGAAAAACATGATTTTCATGCAGGACAATGCTCCATCACACGCGTCCAAGTACTCCACAGCGTGGCTGGCAAGAAAGGGTATAAAAGAAGAAAATCTAATGAGATGGCCTCCTTGTTCACCTGATCTGAACCCCATTGAGAACCTGTGGTCCATCATCAAATGTGAGATTTACAAGGAGGGAAAACAGTACACCTCTCTGAACAGTGTCTGGGAGGCTGTGGTTGCTGCTGCACGCAATGTTGATGGTGAACAGATCAAAACACTGACAGAATCCATGGATGGCAGGCTTTTGAGTGTCCTTGCAAAGAAAGGTGGCTATATTGGTCACTGATTTGTTTTTGTTTTTGAATGTCAGAAATGTATATTTGTGAATGTTGAGATGTTATATTGGTTTCACTGGTAAAAATAAATAATTGAAATGGGTATATATTTGTTTTTTGTTAAGTTGCCTAATAATTATGCACAGTAATAGTCACCTGCACACACAGATACCCCCCTAAAATAGCTAAAACTAAAAACAAACTAAAAACTACTTCCAAAAATATTCAGCTTTGATATTAATGAGTTTTTTGGGTTCATTGAGAACATGGTTGTTGTTCAATAATAAAAATAATCCTCAAAAATACAACTTGCCTAATAATTCTGCACTCCCTGTAGGTTAAAGATCTGGACTGCAGACTGGCCATTTCAGTACCAGGATTCTTCTCCTACGCAGCCATGATGTTGTGATTGATGCAGAATGTGGTCTGGCATTATCTTGTTGAAAAATGCAGGGTCTTCCCTGAAAGAGATGACGTCTGGATGGGAGCATATGTTGTTCTAGAAACTGAATATATTTTTCTGCATTGATGGTGCCTTTCCAGACATGCAAGCTGCCCATGCCACACGTACTCATGCAACCCCATACCATCAGAGATGCAGGCTTCTGAACTGAGCGTTGATAACAACTTGGGTTGTCCTTGTCCTCTTTGGTCCGGATGACATGGCGTCCCAGATTTCCAAAAAGAACTTCGAATCGTGACTCGTCTGAAAAACAGAACAGTCTTCCATTTTTCCACACTCCATTTTAAATGATCCCTGGCCCAGTGAAAACGCCTGAGCTTGTGGATCTTGCTTAGAAATGGCTTCTTCTTTGCACTGTAGAGTTTCAGCTGGCAACGGCGGATGGCACGTGGATTGTGTTCACTGACAATGGTTTCTGGAAATATTCCTGAGCCCATTCTGTGATTTCCTTTACAGTAGCATTCCTGTTTGTGGTGCAGTGTCGTTTAAGGGCCCGGAGATCACGGGCATCCAGTATGGTTTTACGGCCTTGACCCTTACGCACAGAGATTGTTCCAGATTCTCTGAATCTTCGGATGATATTATGCAAAGTTGATGATGATAGATGCAAAGTCTTTGCAATTTTTCGCTGGGTTAACACCTTTCTGATATTGCTCCACTATCTTTCTGCGCAACATTGTGGGAATTGGTGATCCTCTACCCATCTTGGCTTCTGAGAGACACTGCCACTCTGAGAAGCTCTTTTTATACCCAATCATGTTGCCAATTGACCTAATTAGTGTTAATTGGTCTTCCAGCTCTTCGTTATGCTCAAATTTACTTTTTCCAGCCTCTTATTGCTACTTGTCCCAACTTTTTTGGGATTTGTTGACACAGTGAAATTTTGAATCAACGTATTTTTCCTTTAAAATGATACATTTACTCGGATTAAACGTTTGATCTGTCATCTACGTTCTATTACAAATAAAATATTGACATTTGCCATCTCCACATCATTGCATTCAGTTTTTATTCACAATTTGTTTAGTGTCCCAACTTTTTTGGAATCCGGTTTGTACTTTGCGGTTAAACGCTCTAAAATAGTTAGGTTAAAAAGACGACTCCTGCGTAACAAGACTGTTGCAACGGCTTGTCTGAACGCTGTACAAACACCACAGCAGCCTCAGGTATCGCAAGCAGCGCACATTCAGCCAAACAGCACACAAACCAACAGGCGTTCAAATGACCAAACAAATCGTTCTCGAGGCAGCGACTCGCAATCTGACGAAATGCTCGGTAACACAGTCGTCACAGACGAACCCCCTGAACCCCACAACGTTAGAACCGTTTATCTAGAACGTATATTCCATCAACAGCGCGACTTATTGAATTTTAACTGTACCATGTACACAGAACATTTTAGATTCGCTAACCTCGAAGCCATTCGTTCATTTGTCGAAGCTCTTGATGCTATACAATCTTTGCTAGATAGAGTTTTACAGGCCGCCGAGCCGGGTGATTATATCCAACTGCGCTTAGACGGTGGCGAGACGTTTGACACCGCTTTTTCAAATAAATATTCTAGAGATGAATTTGGCGCAGAAACATTTTTGAACAATATCGCTAACGCTTTACAGAGCAACGCGGAGTGCATAGCCGGTAATTCACTTAAACTAGTCGTCATCGTAGGAGTTTGGGCGGCATAGCGTATAGCCGTATTATTGAATGCAAAAAACAACATTTATACGACTTAAAAAATTACGATAATAACGTTTGTCTGGCCGCTAGTGTTTACACTATTTTGGAGGGGGGCACTTTGAGCGACGCCGTATTGGTAGCGAAAGCCCAACAACTGCATCGCGATTTACAAATACCCGAAGGGCGTTTAGTATCTTTTAGCAAAATTGTTTTGAAAAATATTTACACATAACAATTAAAGTTTTGTATCACAATAGGGGCCAGTGGCGTTATTATGATACAGGCAACACTGCTAAAGAAAAGACGGTTTATATACTGCATCATGAAAATCATTATTACGGCATTAAAAATCTAAAAGTTTTTATCGGAGCCAAATATTTATGCGTCCGGTGCTCTTCTGTATACAACAATAAACACCAACACGGCTGTATACAGTTTTGAAAAGCGTGTCAGCGGACGGATTGCGTTGATCAGGACGATAATGTACGGTGCCCGATATGCATGGTGTTTTGTTGTTCAGGGACGTGCTTTAAAACGCATAGGAACCTATCACTTTTGTAAGAAAAAAACTTTTTGCGGTTTTTGTTACAGATATATAGACTGGGGCACTGAGCACAAAAGTAGCGGTCTAAAATGCAGCGTCTGTGGCAGACTGGTTGTCAAATTTGACGACCATGTCTGTTACATGCAGCCTTACAACCCCAAACAAGCGACTGACAGGTACATCTTTTATGACTTTGAGTGCATGCAAGAAACAGGCATACATATACCCAATTACATTTACGCGACTACATTATACGGCCTTAATTCCTGGCAATTTAGCTGTAAATCCTGTACGCGCGATTTTGTACGCTTTTTTATCGACGGAAAGTTTTCCGGCTACACGTTCATAGCGCATAATGCCGGGCGTTACGACGCTTATTTTGTCATAAAGGGAGCTGGTCAACGAAAATTTTTAAATTAACATTTTAAACCAAGGCGTACGGTTAATGTGCGTTACCCTGACTGATTTAAAAATTAGATTCATAGATTTGTTGAATTTCATACTGATGAAGCTCAGTAAGATGCCCGAAGCTATGGGCTTTTCAGGCGCCAAGGGTCACTTCCCGCATTTTTTCAATACAGAAGAAAATCTAAATTACATAGGCGTCGTCCCGGATGCGCGGTATTACGGCTGCGATTACATGATGCCTGGCGAGAAAAAAGACTTCATGGTGTGGTACGAAGAACATAAAAATGACACCTTTAATTTTCAGGAAGAGCTAAGAGCTTTCTGTAAGCAGGATGTTGAGGTCTTGAGAAGGGCTTGTGAATGTTACAGGGACACGATTATGGCCATGACTGAAAAAAAAGTGATGCAATACTTTAAACGTGAAACGAAATACAGAACAGTCACTAAATGTATCGACCCATATCAGCTTATCACGTTGGCGTATGGCTATGTATCGGTTTAAATTTTTTCCTGAAAATACCATAGCGATTGTCCCTGCATATATATTTACCACAAGACCCAGAAACGATTCTCAACACCCTCTATACAGTGGCTCATGTACGTTGAACACACTGACGGTATTTCCATACAACACACATTAAAGGGCGGGTATGCAATTGTTAACGGTAAACAAACCGTTTTTGAATTCCAGGATTGTTTTTATCACACCCCGGGTGTTATAACGAACACGATCGCAATGATTTTTACCAAATCATCCTAAGGGCAGTTGTACCAATCTTTCCTAGTCAGGAAAAGCCAACTACAGAGGCAGGAATTTACGGTCCGCGTTCTGTGGGAGCATGAGTGGAACGAAATGGCCGCGAGTGATGAGGTGGTCAAAAACTTTCTGATTAAAATGAAATTCCCAACACATTTGGACCCTCGTGACTCGCTTTACGGAGGTCACACTAACGCCATTAAACTTTATCACAAGGTACAGCCCGGTGAGACAGTGCATTATTACGATTTCAAGAGTCTGTATCCTTTTGTTAATAAAACTAAGACGTACCCCGTAGGACACCCAGAAATCATTTATGAACATTTTGGGTATGTCAAAAAATACTTTGGCATTGCCAAAGTTAAAGTATACCCGTCCAGAGATTTATTTTTTTCGGTCCTGCCCGTAAAACTAAATAAAAAACTAATGTTTTCGCTATGCTACACATGCGCCCTGAATTGCCAGAAAGACATTTGCGAACATACTGACAAAGAACGTTCCCTGACCGGTACATGGTGCACCGTAGAACTAATTTTAGCCATTGAAAAAGGTAACAGGATCGCAGAGATGTACGAGATCTGGCATTTCCCGAACACAACAGACGAGCTGTTTGCGCCGTACATCAAGCTACAACTCAGAGATAAACAGGAGGCTTCAGGCTATTCCTGGTGTAAACCTGATTCAGAAAAAACAGCGTACATAGAGGCATTTTTAAAAAAAGAAGGTGTTCGCTTGCGCCCTGATAAAATAGCTGTAAATCCCGCAAAAAGGCAAATTTCAAAACTCTTCCTAAACTCTTTGTGGGGGAAGTTTGGGCAACGTTCTATCTTGCTGCGTACCAGTATAGTCACGGACCCTGACGAGCTTTTCAAATTAGCTTTTGTACCATATTACGACCTCTCTGAGGTTAATTTCATCGATGAAGAGACAGCCGTGGTCTATTGGCGCTATGTAAAAGAACGTTACACCCTCAACAAAAACACAAACATTTTTATTGCCTGTTTTACAACCGCCTATGCCAGACTCGAATTATACAATCTTCTAGACAGACTGCAAGAACGTTGTCTGTACCATGATACAGACTCCTTCATATTTGTAAGTAGAGACTGTGATTGGACGCCTCCCCTGGGTGATTTTCTCGGCGATCTAACTAGCGAAATACCCGACGACATGTACATTACCGAGTTTGTATCCGCGGGTCCGAAGACGTACAGTTACAAACTCAACAACGGTAAAACTGTATTAAAGGTTAAGGGTATAACGCTCAACGTCGCTAACACCCGACTTGTTAATTTTGACAGTTTAAAAGACCTTATACTGGACTACTCACGCAACTCCGATCCCGAGACGCAGAAAACAAAAGGTATCGAGCAAAACTGAATTTTCAGAAACAGAAAACGTTTGACCGTAGAGACAAGACCGTTACGTAAAATGCAAAAGTGCGTCTACACAAAGAGACGTCTGACTGACGACTTTACAATGCTACCTTTCGGCTATTAAACATGGCGGCTCAATTTCAACACCCTTTTTCATGTATTTTAGCAGGCCCCTCAAATTTCGGAAAGAGTTCTTTTGTTAAACGTTTGTTAATACAAGAGGATACGTTAATGTCGCACAAACCTTATAATGTCATTTGGTTTTACGCTTGTTGGCAGAAATTGTACGATGAACTAACCCGTTTGTTTACAAATATCAGGTTTATCAAGGGAATACCGCAAAATTTTACAGATTCTGATCTATTCCCGCCGGACAAGGTCAAATTGGCAGTCGTTGATGATTTAATGGAGGCGGCTTGTGAAAATCTTGAAATGCAAAACGCATTCACCAAATACGTACACTACATATACTTGAGCATTATGTATCGCGTTCAAAACGTTTTTTGTCAGGGTAAGAAAAGCCGAACCATAAATTTAAACACTAAATACATGGTCCTTTTTAAGAACCCTCGTGATAAATTACAGATTATTACATTGGTGCGGCAAATGTACCCCGTTTAGAAGCTTTTGAAGATGCTACACACAAGCCTTACGGCTATTTACTCATAGATTTAAGATCTGACACACCTGAGGAACTACGACTTAGAACTGGATTGTTCCCGCCAGATCTTCCGGCGGCTTATGTGTGCAAAAAGAATCTCTAAAATGCACTATTTCACACCTCTAAGGTTATTCACGGTAGTATCGCTGCACCTGTAAAGATGTCGAACAGAATCCAACGTAATTGGGATCTTTTAAAAGCGCTAGTCAAAACAAATCTGAAGACCCGAAAATGAATATTACGTAACGCCAGTAATGATTTGATACCCGCTATTGGCGAGATCGCTCTCAATATCCTTAAAGGAAAGATACCTCTTAAAGAGCACCAAAAAATATACTGAAAAGATAAAGAAATTAAGCGATAAAAAGTACCCCATTAAAGGAAAGAAGCACGTTGTGAACCAGAGCGGTGGTTTTATAGGAGCGCTGCTTGGTTTTGCAATACCTGTAATCACTAGCTTGATAGCCAACACCGCCGGTGGTTCAAAATGCAACATGCTGAGAAAATGTTCCTGGTTTCCAAAAGCGATTTGGACCGGCTTAAAAAACCGTCTGTAGAAACAAATGACATATGTCAAACCGCCATACGGCGTTTAGACAATGAAATTAGCGAAATACTACACAGAAATGACCTTTCAGATGATGAAAAAATTAAGAGCTACACTACTGTGTTACAGAGATACTTGATTCTCAACAAACAGTCCGGTAAAGAAATGTCAACCTTAACTCTGATTATACAGCCGCAACTCGATCAACAACGATTGACAAATGACGCCTCAATCAACCCCGATACTAAAGAGATACTCGACAATGTTAATATACGTTATAGAAAAAATGCAGAACTTTTGTTGAACAAACTGTGGCGCTCAGGTGATAAGTCGTAGTGGAACTCTAGGGGCGAATTCATTTACAAAGATCAAGCTATACCCGGTTCCAACATCATCGACCTGATTCGCACAGCTACGCAGAGCCACATCGTGTCTAAAGCGCCTGACGGTTGGGATAGTTTTATGGAAACTATCGCAGAGCTGAACATTTCGTCAACCGTTATCGGTAATACAAGAACGAGAGAACTTTTTAATAATTTAAAAAGAGGCTCGTCGGGCGAACCCTTTGATGCTCCTCGTACTCCTTTTAGGCAGTCGTTGTTTGTAACATCGGCAATAACGCAGGGGACTTTATTACCTAAAAAGAGAGCGTCTCCTTTGTCACAGATGGCGTGGTTAACGTTGTGAATTTTTTACTTTGAATGTATATAAAATGTATTTGTATGTAACGCATTATAATGTTTTTATTTGTTTTACATACAAATTTTTATTTTGAATATATATAAAATGTGTTTGTACGCAACGTCTTGTAATGTTTTTATTAGTTTTACATAAACTGTTTTTAAATAAAATGTAGTCCGCTTTTTTCTTTTTACAATAAATATAATATCTTGATTAGTTAAAATTGCATAAACAGTTGGGTCGCATTGATTGATAGACGCTGCTTAAAAACGTTGCTAAAATGACGGGTATTGCCGCGATATTGAGAAAACAGTACTACACGCTGAAAGCTGTCGGCTCTTATGGCGGCATAGAGCCCTTATTCAGAGAAGTACAAAAATTTGGAATAAGAGAAGAAGCTGTAAAAAATTGGTTGCGCAACGAGGATACTTACACGCTGTACAAACCTGTTAAAAAATCATTTAGAAGAAACAAAGTTATGTTTTCTGATATAGATGATCAATGGCAGGCCGATCTTCTGTCAATGATTTTTCTAAAGAAAATAACGGTGTAAAATACTTGTTGACGGTCGTCGATATTCTTTCGAAATACGCTTGGGTATCCGGACTTACCAATAAATCTGCGGTGACAGAGTCGGCGGTTTTTGAGCAGATATTTAAGTTAAGCGGCCGGACCCCTACGAAACTACAGACTGATTGGGGTCGTGAGTTTATACACAAGCCTATGAGACGGCTTTGTGACGCCTATAAAATACATTATTTTTTTTACTTAAAATGCAGTTAAGGCGTCGTTAGTTGAGTGTTTTAATAGAACTCTAAAAACCAGATGTGGCGTTTATCTTAGAGAACAAAACACGTACAGATACATCGACAAGTTACAAGACCTGGTGCATAGTTATAATCACGCATATCACAGAACCATAAGGTGTCGACCCGTTGATGTGACGAAAGAGAACTCTTTAACCATTTGGAGAAATATCTACGGACATTACGCCGCTATTAAAAAAGATAAACCATTGTTAAAAATAGGCGATCACGTCAGAATTGTTCGCTATAAGGGAACGTTCACAAAGGGGTATGATCAAACCTATACGGATGAGATATTTACCATTTACGCTGTAAACACTAGGGGCCTTAGACCCCTTTATAAGTTGAAAGATCTGGCTGACGAGCTCATTGAAGGTTCGTTCTACCCTGAAGAGGTCCAAAAAGTACCCCTCGATAACAGATGCGTTTATCGGATAGAAAAAATCGTGAAAAAGAAGGTTAGGGGAGAAACGTCGTATTTGGTAAAGTGGGTCAGATACCCTTAAAGTTTAACTCTTGGGTGTCTGAAAAACTGTTGACGAGCGTGTAAACTATGGAAGACGGATTGTTTTTTATCAAGCTGCCCTGCAACGCCTCCACCAAACTTTACCCCGAAAATACCATCGCTGATTACACCACTAAATTAGCAAAAGCCGTACATCTTCGAGGCCCTTATGAAGTGGCTTTAGTGGAGATTCAGTACCCCCATACGTGGGAAACCTTCGGTCCCGGAGATGGCGTATTCTACACTGCGCGTCGCGACGAACCGCTCAGTGAGTATTTTGTTAAATCGGGTTAATACCCTAATATGCACGAACTGATCAAAGCAATTAATAACAAACTTGAATCTATAAAAATACCGCCTGATCAATTGCGGTTAAGATACGACGATATTGACAAATCCGTTTATATAATGAAATCGCGCTTATACGCGTTCATGCCTTGTGAAAGGTTGGGCAATATATTGGACCTTCAGGGTTATTCGCGCGATCGCTCGATCAAGAATGTAGACTCTGAGCACATCGTTTTGTGCTACAAAGACTCTGGTTTACCTGTTTTAGAGCGCTTCGTGGACACTGATTTAGCTCCAACAAAAGATAATGATTCTTTACCTATAAAGAGAAAAATTCATCCCGATATTAAAGCCGGATTTTATACAATGTTTGTTTGTACCGACATCATTCAACATCAACTTGTCGGCAATAGTTACGTTCAGATTTTAAGAACTGTGGAATTAAGCGGTAAAAATAGCAAAATAGTCAAGCAAAAGTATAACAGACCGGACTATATACCTCTCTGCAAGCGTCACTTTGATACCGTTACAATATCGATACTCACGGATCAAGCTAAACCTGATAAATTCAAATACGGTAAAACTATTGTACGATTACACTTTAGACCTCGCGCTGCGACGATGTATTAAAATGTTGTCTCAGAGAGTGTACGGCGACCCGGAGGCATATACGCATTATTACATAACGCAAGCCGGTCATGGTTTGAAAGGGTTTCACGGCGACTAATTCATGTACGGTTCTGGTCTCGCGGGTTTATTTCGTGGTTTGTTCCGACGAGTCGTTCCCCTATTCAGAAAAGGCGTAGAACTTGTAAAACCGCACTTAAAAATGGCGGCTAGGAGTATAGCTAAAGATGTTGTCGCTACGGCGTCGACTGCCTTTATGGATCAAATAAATAGGCCTGCGCAAGAGCAGGAAGGCTCCTGCGTTGTCCAAATTCGCAAGAAAATGCGGAAAAGAAACCGCGTCCGCGACGCCATAGTCCTGCCACATTTTAAGAATAAAGTATCGCCACCTAAGAGACATCGTCGCCAGAAAACAAGAAGTCGTTCAGGGGGCGACATCTTCTAATCAAACACTATGGCTTTTGTACATAACGCGTCAGCCGAGTACGCCAAATCAGAGCTGGATATCTTTCAAATACCGCCTACGCAAACAAGTATTGAAAAATCGCTTTATGTAGAGGTGCAGGCGATCGCCGCAATCGCCGACAACGCACCTTTGGAATTCTTCATCTCGGGCAGCGGTGAATATTATAAGTTTTTTATATATATATATATTAGTTAGGGACCCCTAAAGGGATTATTGGTCCTACAGACCGTATATGATTTGATATCCCGAGGGTCTCTAAAGGGACTTTGAATAAGCATGGCGTATGCCTCTTCAGCTGAGTACACTCGTTGGGATGGACGGGCCATTTTTATTTTATTGGGGTGTGACGTGTGAAATGTGTAAACCTTTATTTAGTGTGAGGGGTGTGTATGTAGTGTTTTCACATGTGAAGGGGCTTGTAATAAATTTGAAATATAGAGAAAAGGAATAGAGAAAAAAGTTGTAAAAAAAAAATGCTGCAACAAAAAAAGTCTTTGCTGCAACAAAAAAAGTCTTTGCTGCAACAAAAAAGTCTTTGCTGCAACAAAAAAAAACTTGCAGTGCAAACTGAGCAGACGTGATCAGTAATGGACACTACTGATCGGTGCTCAGTGGTTGCAAAATGCACGCACGCAGATGGTGCATTTGTGCAAAAACCTAAATTCACATTAACTGAAATATATATATATATATATATATATATATATATATAACTACCACTAACTGCAGGTCTTTTTTCACACCAAAAATTTTTTCGAATAAAAACTCAAAAATGTGCAGATGCTACTGAGCACACTACTGATCGGTGCTCTGCAGCACACACAAACGCATACAGATCGTGCCTGTGTGAAAAAACTGTAGTATAAAAATTCACTACAGTGTGCACTGGCTAAAAATTTTACTTATATCTATATATATAGAAATATAGAACTTTATATATATATTTATATAAAGCCCTAACTACTTTTTCTTCTTCTTTAAGCAAAAAAAATAAAAATTTGCCAAAAATTCTGCACAAATAATCCTCAGGTGCTGATCAGGCAGGTACGCACTGAATAGCACTTGGCGGTCACAGCTCGCACACAGGAAAAAGTGGCGCAGAGCTGGAAAATGGTAAAAAAATAAAATAAAAAGACCAAAAAAAGTGCACGGACCAAATGGCGTCCATAAAAAAAGGATGGGGGATGGGGGGCTGGGAAGGAGGGAGGGGAGGCGGGAAAGGACAGGGACTGAGGCTGGTTTAGGGATCTAGAACAACTGCAAATGAAAATAAAAAATCTTAGCAGCTATTCCAGATGTTCTTCTTTCTTCTTCTTTTCTTCTTCTTTATAGCAAGAAAGGGGAACATCTGGAATAGCTGCACATATTTTTTATTTTCATTTGCAGTTGTTCTAGATCCCTAAACCAGCCTCAGTCCCTGTCCTTTCCCGCCTCCCCTCCCTCCTTCCCAGCCCCCCCATCCCCCATCCTTTTTTTATGGACGCCATTTGGTCCGTGCACTTTTTTTGGTCTTTTTATTTTATTTTTTTACCATTTTCCAGCTCTGCACCACTTTTTCCTGTGTGCGAGCTGTGACCGCCAAGTGCTATTCAGTGCGTACCTGCCTGATCAGCACCTGAGGATTATTTGTGCAGAATTTTTGGCAAATTTTTCTTTTTTTTTGCTTAAAGAAGAAGCAAGCAACAAGCAGCACAGAAAGGCACAGAACCTCTCTGCATGCAGTCACCAGCTAGAATGGTTCTGAATGAAGTTCTGTCTCTTCCTGTGCAGCTATAGCGCTGCCATTGGCTAAAGCATTGTTCCAGCCAATAGCAGAGCTGGTAGGGGACCAAAAACACTTGTGTGCCCTGCCTCCCCTCGGAGGTGACCGGTGCTGACTTGTTCAGCACCTGCCACCTCCCCCTGACCTCCTCCCCACCCTCCTCGATGACTCTGACAGCTTCCTGCGCTGCGATGTGTCGGTCTCATTGATCGGCCAATCACAGCACATGGAGCTGCAGGAGGCGGTACAGCCCCATGCTGCCCTTACCTGGCATGGCTGCCTGCCGGTAAGAGCAGGCATGGTGCCGCGATTCCCCCCCGATCCTTCCCCAGAGCCATGCGGACCTTGCGCCATACATGTACGGCGTTGGTCCTTAAGTCATGTACGGCGTGGGTCCTTAAGGGGTTAAAAAGCATAGCATTAGCGCCAGAAATTTTTGAGAGTTACATAGTGGAAGGACCATGGTCCTCCCAGCAGCACAGATGATTTCAGGAGATGAGTGCGCTGATCTTGTGGAGGTCACAGGATGAGAGTTAGGCCTCTTGCACATGAACATATTTTCATTCCGTGTCTGTTCCATTTTTTTCCAGACTGTGTACGGAACCATTAATTTCAATGGGTCCGCAAAAAAATGGAAGGTGCATTCCATTTTCATATTTCCGTTCCACAAAAAAATATACAGAAATGTTCTATTATTGTCCGCATTACGGACAAGGATTATTGTTCTATGAAGGGCCAGCTGTTCCGTTTCGCAAAATACGGAATGCACACGGATGTCATCCGGATCTGGTTTTTGCAGACAGCAAAATACATACGGTCGTGTGCAAGAGGCCATACATAGTGGAAGGACCAGGGTCCTCCCAGCAGCACATAGTTTTTCAGGAGAGGAGAGTGCTGAGCTGTGTATCTAATACTATCATGTGTGATACAGTCTGCTCAGCTGTGCATCTAATCCTAGCAGGTGTGATACTGTCTATGAAGCTATTGCATGTATCTGTATAGAGTGTGATACAGATACAGAGACACGGAGCTCTGCTTTGTGTACATACACTCCTGAGCCGTTCAGCGGTGCAGTTATATGTTCTAAAGCCTTTTTTGTCGTGTATTAGTGGCAAAAGAAAAATATATTTGCTGTTGTGTGGTGAAGTGAGAAAATGACAACCCCTTTTTGGCGTATATTAGTGGACAAACAAAAGGACTTATTAGCCGTTGTGTGGTGAAGTGAGAAATTTACAGACTTTTTGGGAGTATTTTAATTTACTTTTTATTTATTTTAGCTAACAGTATGTCAGACAGAGAAGTGCCAGGCCCTGCACAGGGGAGTAGCAGAGGCCTAAATGTTTCTGGCGCAGGCACAGGTCGCAGCATAGTAAGGGGGCGTAGCAGGAAGAGTTACAGCGAGAGGCCTGAGCTTATAGTGTCATCTAGCGGTCGTGTCTTGATCAGCAACCCAGCGGTTCTTGAATGGTTGACTCGGTCATCCACTACATCCTAAGTGACATCAGACACCCCCAGCCAAGTGTCGGTGGGTTTGTCCGACACAACCCTTAGTTGGCATGGCCCGGGAGCAGGCCCTGTGCACTCACCTGTCCTCAACCTGCCTCTGAACTTTTCTGTTCCCTCAGCCAGAGAAGTATTATACAGCGAGGACGAGCTACTAGAGGACAGTCAGCAGCTACTGGCCAGCCAAGATATGGAGGAAACATCCACTGCTTCCTCCACTAGGCGGGCAAGTAGTGATGAGGAGAGTGGCATGTGAGCTGGTGTTGCGAGCAGTCAGGATCCTGACCCAGAGACCGTTGAGGAGGACATCAGTGACATGCAGACAGTACTCGATGATGATGATGTAGCTGATCGCACTTGGGAGCCGGGTGAATTAGGAGTTTTGTCATCATCGGGAGAAGAGGGTGGCAGCTTGCCTGTGAGGCAGCGGCAGAGCCAGCAAGTCGCTAGCGTGGCCAGGAGTCAGCAGGGTGGCAGCAGTGGGAGGTCACAGGAGTCTACCTGCCTGGAAAGTACTGGGGCAGGGGTTCACAGAAGCAGAGGCGGTAGCAGTCAGTCAGTGCGGAGTATTCGGGGCAAAATCACCTACTCGCGGTGTGACAGTTTATTTGTTTAAGCTGCCGAAGGAGGTGAACATGGCCATTTGTATAATCTGTGTGTAGAAGGTAAAGCATGGCCAGGATGCCAATGTTGGCGCCACGGCCCGGCGTCAACATATGCAGCGTCACCATAAAGTGGCCTGGAAGAACCGTGGCTCCGATATGGTGGTCCAGCCTGCCGCAGCAACCACTGCATCATGCTCTTGATTTCAGGCAGTCAAGGCTCCACCATCTCAGCCGAAGGGAGCTGTCTGTCTTTCCTATCATCTGCTGGTCCTGATGCTCCTGCTCTTACTTCTACTCCTCATCAGTAATTCCGTCAGCAATCGTTCACCGAAGTGCACTCATCACTCATCCAATGGCACAGAAGCTGAATGCGCTCCTGGCCAAGTTGCTGGTGCTGCAGTCCCTCCCTTTCCAAGTGGTGGACTCTGCACCTTTCAGAGAACAGATGGCTTGTGCCGAGCTGAGGTGGAGAGTCCCAAGCCGTAATTTCTTTGCCAAAAAGGCAGTACTGGTAGAGTTGAGCGGACACCTGGATGTTCGGGTTCAACGGGTTTGGCCGAACTTCACAAAAAAGTTCGAGTTCGGGACCCGAACTTGACCCCGAACACCATTGAAGTCAATGGGGACCCGAACTTTTGAGCACTAAAATGGCTGTAAAAATGTCATGGAAAGGGTTAGAGGGCTGTAAATGGCATCAAAATGTGGTTAAGAGCATGGCAAGTGCACTGCAAACAAAAGTGGATAGGGAAATTACTTTAAATACCATAAAATACGTAAAAATAAAAAATAATCTTGATCTAGGAGAACAAGGTCCATATGGAGTAGGAGGTTGAGAAGGCGGTGGATGTGGCGGTGTAGGTGGAAGCGGCAGTGGATGAGGAGGAGGTAGGCTACACTGCTTTTTGGTTTTAAATTTTTTTTTTTTTTTTTTTAATTAGGGTACACCCCAAAACATTGGGAAATATAACCTGTGATAACCCCCTACAGTCATGCTAAACACAAATTCAGACAATACACTAGCTGCAGGGCAGGCCAGCACCTCCAAGGCATAAAGGGCAAGCTCAGGCCATGCACCCAATTTGTAGACCCAGAAGTTGCAGGGGGAAGAACCATCATTCAGTTCGTGTAGGCGTGTGCAAACATACTGCCCCACCATGTCGCACGTCCCCGTGATGTTCACGATCCAATTGGATATCTGCTCTATGAACTTTCAATGTACTTTTCTGTGCCTACCATGTTGATCATGGTTAGTGGCGAATCAGGGTTCCACGCCGGAGACGGAACGTGAGAAAGAGTCCACATCCAAGGGAGGTCAATGGATGAAATTAAATGTAATCCAGCGCAAATATGGGAAAAGTTATTAAATTTTAGAAATTTAAGTCCCTGTCACCTATGCAGAGTAGGGGTTTTTATCGCCAGAAATGGGTTAATGTCACCCACCAATGGAACAGATTATGATAAAGAAATTCTGTCCCTGTCACCTATGCAGAGCAGGGGTTTATTCACATCAAAAAATGTTTAATGTCACCCAAAAATATAAAAGAAAAATTAGTGAAATTTATTAACCTGTCAACTAGGTAGAGGAGGGGTATATCACAGCTAAAAATTGGTTAATTTCACCCGAAAATGTAACACACAAATTAGTGAATTTTTTTTCCTGTCTACTAGTTATAGCAGTGGTATATCACAGCCAAAAATTTATGAATTTCACCCGAAAATGTAACAGACAAAATAGTGAATTTATTTATTTGTCTACTAGGTATAGCAGTGGTATATCACACCCAAAAATTGGTGTATCTCACCCTAAAATTTAACAGACAAATTAGTGAAATGACAAAATAAAATACGTACAAAAAACCCCCAAAAAAACTTGATTTATGAGGTGGAGGTCCATATGGAGTAGGAGTTTGAGGAGGCGGTGAACATAGCAGTGTAGGTGGAAGCGGCGGTGGAGGAGGACGAGGGAGCCAACACTGGTTTTTTATTTAAATTATCATTTTTTGATTAGGCTACAATCCAAAAGAGTGTAAAATATCCAAAATACAAGAATGAGCAACTGCGCTGTAGTATAAACATGGCTGGTTAAGGCCGGTATACATGTCTATTCTGCACAAGGTACGGACAAGTCCTGTGAGATCCATGCCTGGTTCATTTTAATGAACGTGAGCTTGTCCACATTGGCTGAGGACAGGCGGCTGCGCTTGTCTGTGATGACGCCCCCTGCCGTGCTAAACACATGTTCAGATAATACACTGGCTGCAGGGCAGGCCAGCACCTCCAAGGCATAAAGGGCAAGCTCAGGCCATGTGCACAATTTGGAGAACCAGAAGTTGAAGGGGGCAGACCCGTCATTCAGTACGTTAGGCGTGTGCACACATACTGCTCCACCATGTTGGTGAAATGCTGCCTCCTGCTAAGACTTTCCATATTAGCTGGTGGTGCTGGTTGTTGTGGCATGCTGACAAAGCTTTTCCACATTTCGGCCATGCTAACCCTGCCTTCTGAGGTGCTGGCGGTGCCCCAGCTGCGTTGGCGACCTCTTCCTCGTCCTCTGCCTTCGCCTTGTGCTTCCACTGTGCCCCTGCTGTCAGGTGGGAATGCCACCAGCAGCGCGTCTACCAGCGTGCGCTTGTACTCGCGTATCTTACGATCACACTCCAGTGATGGAATTAAGGATGGTACGTTGTCCTTGTAAGGGGGATCCAGCAGCGTGGTCACCCACAGGGCTGGGACAAGGCCATTTGGTGCCCAGGGCGAAGATGGCAAACTGCGCCCCCCCCCCCCCCCCCCCCGTTTTTAAGAAAGAATCAATGTTGTTTCAAAACAAGAATATACTTAAAGCAATAGAACAAAGGACTGTGGGACTTTGATTGGACTGAGATGACCATAATTTTTTTAATAAAAAAATTAGTTTGTTATTTGTATTACATTATTTTCTTACTTTTTACAGTCTGTGTGTGAGTAGCAGCTAGTGAAGGCAGGCTCCTCGTGGCTTGTTCTTCACGCGCCGACACAGCTCCCTGTAGGCTGCGCGAGTCCTCCCTCTCTGACCTCACACCTCGCCTCCGGCGTGAGCCGCGTGACGTCACACGGCGCACGCCGGTGGTATCAACCAAATGAATCCTCCATGGGGGGGGGGGGGGGCGAGGAAACGCAGAGGAGGAAAGGGAGCCCGAGCCAGGAGCGCAGTCGGCACAAAATTCATAGGGGGAGAGAAGGAGCAGCGCTGACATGGCTGGTGTGGACGGTGTAGGCGGGTGCAGGAGCGCACTCAGCACAGCAAGCACAGCAAGTGGCGCTTGGCTAATGTGGTACAGTGAAGCTGTACACTGCTGGCACTTCACCTGCGCCCCCCTCCTGTCCGCAAATGGTAGCGCCCAGGGCACCCGCTCCTTCGGCCCCTGCCTTGTACCGGCCCTGGTCACCCAGTAATCAGCACAAGTTAGAATGTGGGCAACTCGGCGGTCGTTGTGGAGACACTGCAGCATGTAATCGCTCATGTGTGCCAGGCTGCCCAGAGACAACGAAAATCTGTCCTCTGTGGGAGGTGTATCGTCTGTGTCCTCTGTATCCCCAAACCACGCACCAGTGATGGCCATGAGCTGGTCTGGGTGCCACCCTGCTGTGAACATGGTTCCTCCTCCATCTCATCCTCCACCTTGTGCATCCTTCAGAACTGTGAACTGGCTGGACAATTGTGTACCTGGCGTTTGTGGGTGCAGGAACCCACCCTCGGAGCCAATTGTGAATGACTGGCCGGAAACCCTACAAAATGATCCCTCTTCCTCCTCCTCCTCCTGTGCCACATCCTCTTCCATCATTACCCGAAGCGTTTTTTCAAGGATGCATAGAAGTGGGATAGTAACGCTGAGAACGGCGTTATGGGCACTAACCATGTTAGTGGAGTACTCGAAAAAAGCGCAACAAGGAACAAAGGTCTCGCATGGAGGCCCAGTCATTGGTGGTGAAGTGGTGCTGTTCTGCAGAGCGACTCACCCGTGCGTGCTGCAGCTGAAACTCCACTATCGCCTGCTGCTGCTCGCACAGTCTGGCCAGCATGTGCAAGGTGCAGTCCCAACTTGTGGGCACGTTGCATATGAGGCAGTGAGTAGGAAGGCCGAAGTTACGCTTCAGCGCTGACAGGCGAGCAGCAGCAGGGTAAGAACGCCGAAAGCGCGAACAGATGTCCCGCACTTTATGCAGCAGCTCTGACATATCGGGGTAATTGTTAAGGAAACTCTGCACCACCAAATTCAGCATATGCGCCAGGCAATTGATGTGCGTCAAACCGGCTAGTCCCAGAGCTGCTACGAGATTTCGCCCATTATCGCACACCACCAGGCCGGGCATGAGGCACACTGGCACCAACCACTCATTGGTATGTTGTTCAAGGCCCATCCACAGCTCCTGTGCGGTGTGGGGTTTGTCCACCAAACAGATAAGTTTTAAAACTGCCTGCTGTCGTTTACCCCTGGATGTGCTGAGGTTGGTGGTGAAAGTGTTACACTGACCGGATGAGGAGCCGGTAGAGGATGAGCAAGTGGAGTAGGAGGAGGAAGCAAAAGGAGGCAAACTGAATCGCCCTGCAATCCTCGGTGGTGGAAGGACATGCGGCAAACTGCTATCCGCCTCAGGCCCAGCCGCCACTGCATTTACCCAGTTTGCTGTTATGGAGATATAACGTCCCTGACCGTGCTTATTGGTCCACATATCGGTAGTGAGGTGCACTTTGCCACAGATGGCGTTGCGCAGCGCACACCTGACTTTGTGCAGGGAAGGGATGGCTCGCCTGGAAAAGTAGTGGCTGCTAGGCATGACGTACTGTGGGACAGCCACCGCCATAAGGCCATTAAAACTATCCGTCTCCACCAGATGGAATTACAGCATTTCAAAGGCCAGTAATTTTGAAATGCTGGCATTCAGGACCACTGATCGCGGGTGGGTGGGGGGTACTTCCTCTTCTGCTCCAGTATTTGGGAGATGGAGAGCTAACCACTTCCATGGGACATTGTGGAGATGCTTGGTGACCGAGATGGTGGTGTTGCTGGCAGATCCTGTTTGCGGGGTGGCAGGTGGCACTGTCACTCCAGAGGTGGATGAAGAGGCAGAGACTGCAGCAGAAGAGGAAGCAGGAGGAGCCAGAGACCTTTCTTGAGTTTTGAGGTGTCTACTCCACTGCAGCTCGTGCTTTGCACTTAGGTGCCTGGTCATGCAGGTTGTGCTCAGGTTGAGAACATTTATGTAACTGTCAATGTAGGATTGGCACACTCAAAACATGCGGAGCCCCACGGAGTTGAAACAATTTATTATAACTACGTTTGATAAAATATGATAAAATACAATAAAATACATAAAATAAATTAAACAATGGTAGTAGTTTTGTAATATTCAAATCAACTTATTGCAGACAAAGTATCCTGGATGTTCTCAATAGTGGATGGGTCTGCAATGACACACAATAGATGCTTAACTGCAGATCCTAACAAGAGGGTGTTGTCTTGCAAATAAAACGCACTCTAGGTCACTACAGTCCATATGTATACAAGTCACAAAATATTCAGAAGGACTGTTTGAATTCCAGGAGGTTGCATCAAACTCCGGTTATATTCATATGCAAGAAAAACGCACCGAGAGACTCCACATGCAGAAAAGCGCATACAGTGACCTCCCATGCAGGCACTATACTCCCATCTCTGCACATCTACAGTCTCTGCAATCCACGCACTCCAAGGTTGTTATAGGAGTTTTTCATAAGAATTTTCTGCATGCATTTATATTTGTATTTTTCTCAAGAATTCTATTCAAGAGGATCCTCAAAGAAGTTATTCCACACAAAGTCCCGATTGCAATATTCACATATGAACGCTATATTGTTGTTTCGTTATAAATGTAAGTTTGTAACGATAACCCACATTTGTGGGCTTACCTGGCCTTTTTATTCAGCAGTTTTTTTCTGGGTGATTGTCGCTTCCGACTTTAGGCCGGCGTCCCGGTCTTTGCTGTGTCAGCGGCTTAGTATTCCCCAGTGATGACTTTCAGCTGGTTGCAGGCAGGTTAATATAGAGCGTCTTGTTTGAATCCTAGATATCCTCTGGTTTTTAACAGTGCACTGTTATTTCGGTTTTCAAATCCTTCAGGGGTGAAACTCTCGCCAGACGCGTTTCGAGGACACTCTCCCCTTCCTCAGTGGCATCACCCCTATAAGTGAATGGTGGGTTTTTATATCCCTCATGGTCTTGTGTGGAAAAGGATCATGGGAAAAGAAAGGGATCATGGGAAAATGGTATTCTGGAAAAGAAGGAGTATGGATTCTCCCAACACAAGTCTTCCCCTACCATATTTATTTTTCAATCTTTTTCAATCTTATTCATCCATGATCATTCAAGGATTAATAAATGATATGATTTTCATAATTTTCAAAATATTTTTATGCATGCGTTTTTTTGCATGCGTTTTTTGCATGCGTTTTTTGCATGCGTTTTTTTTTTTTTAAATATTTGTTTACATTCTTTACTCTTGAATCTGCTGTAAACCATATTTTCTCAGAATAACATTCATAGATAGTTCAAAGTTCATAAGTCATACGATATTGTTGCTTTTCATACATGCGGTTTTTGGTTACGGTTATTGTGCGTTTTTTTAAGATTGCGTTTTTTCACCATTTGTTGCATTTTTTGAGCCATTTGTTGCGTTTTTTGAAAATTTGTTGTGTTTTTACTTCGAAATGTACTATACCCCATGTTGCATTAAAATAACATTGATATTTAAAATTGTAGGGCAATTTTTGCAGCTTAAAAATGACCTCGAATTGGGTCGGATGGCGATACATCCGACACGTTCAGGGAAGAGTTAGGGGGCGCACGCCTGTGGCCCAGAGAGAGTCACAATGCAAAAAACGCATGCAAAAAACGCATGCAAAAAAAACGCATGCAAAAACCGCATGCATAAAAATATTTTGAAAATTATGAAAATCATATCATTTATTAATCCTTGAATGATCATGGATGAATAAGATTGAAAAAGATTGAAAAATAAATATGGTAGGGGAAGACTTATGTTGGGAGAATCCATACTCCTTCTTTTCCAGAATACCATTTTCCCATGATCCCTTTCTTTTCCCATGATCCTTTTCCACACAAGACCATGAGGGATATAAAAACCCACCATTCACTTATAGGGGTGATGCCACTGAGGAAGGGGAGAGTGTCCCCGAAACGCGTCTGGCGAGAGTTTCACCCCTGAAGGATTTGAACCCCGAAATAACAGTGCACTGTTAAAAACCAGAGGATATCTAGGATTCAAACAAGACGCTCTATATTAACCTGCCTGCAACCAGCTGAAAGTCATCACTGGGGAATACTAAGCCGCTGACACAGCAAAGACCGGGACGCCGGCCTAAAGTCGGAAGCGACAATCACCCAGAAAAAAACAGCTGAATAAAAAGGCCAGGTAAGCCCACAAATGTGGGTTATCGTTACAAACTTACATTTATAACGAAACAACAATATAGCGTTCATATGTGAATATTGCAATCGGGACTTTGTGTGGAATAACTTCTTTGAGGATCCTCTTGAATAGAATTCTTGAGAAAAATACAAATATAAATGCATGCAGAAAATTCTTATGAAAAACTCCTATAACAACCTTGGAGTGCGTGGATTGCAGAGACTGTAGATGTGCAGAGATGGGAGTATAGTGCCTGCATGGGAGGTCACTGTATGCGCTTTTCTGCATGTGGAGTCTCTCGGTGCGTTTTTCTTGCATATGAATATAACCGGAGTTTGATGCAACCTCCTGGAATTCAAACAGTCCTTCTGAATATTTTGTGACTTGTATACATATGGACTGTAGTGACCTAGAGTGCGTTTTATTTGCAAGACAACACCCTCTTGTTAGGATCTGCAGTTAAGCATCTATTGTGTGTCATTGCAGACCCATCCACTATTGAGAACATCCAGGATACTTTGTCTGCAATAAGTTGATTTGAATATTACAAAACTACTACCATTGTTTAATTTATTTTATGTATTTTATTGTATTTTATCATATTTTATCAAACGTGTTATAATAAATTGTTTCAACTCCGTGGGGCTCCGCATGTTTTGAGTGTGCCAATCCTACATTGACAGTTATACAATTTGAAGGGTGAATTCATCAGATTGTGCACCTCTTATGGTTGTGGGACTAGTGAGCTATTTCCAATATATTTACTAAGTTTTATTCCCTTTTTCACCTAAGTGGAAATTTAGCTCCTTTTTCTCACAGCCATGGACATATGGAACCACATGGAGAATAAAAGGCAAAAAGCAGAGGCCTTCATATTTGATGTCATTGATGATGACATCATGGGATCGGGTGGCGAGACGTCTGTCTCTGACACGTTCAGGGATTTGGAAAATCTAATGCAAAAACAGCTGAGACAGTTCTGGGAAATACGCTCCTTGAAACAGTATTTGGCATTCAATAAGATCCCAAAGGGTTTGCAATTAACCAAATCACCAGCACAGGATTTATCAGGAGAGGCATTTAACAAAGAGTGGGAAGAATTTTTATCCACACAGTCACGTGTATTAGTCGAATTGATTATTAAACGTAGATCTGAGATTTTGGATAACCTGTCAGAACAGATTACAATACTGAAAAATAAAATAGACCAGTTTCCAAAAGATCAGATCTTCGAAATTTGGCAAGAAAGACTGTGTAAAAGTTTAGATAAAACAGAGCAAGAAATAATTACCAAAAAAATGAAAAAGCACAAATATATATCAAAAGTAAAACCAAACGAAATAAGATCAACAAATGAAGTGCCGAAAACAAAAAGCAATGTACAGATGTTAGGAGAATATGAGGACCATAACAGATATAGCGTACCAACCCAAAATAGATTTGAAACCTTGGCGCAGAATTCTTTTTTAGACCAAACCCCGCCTCACCACCCACCCAGAATCAGACGCAGACGATCACAATCACCAGATCACGAAAAACAAACACCAATACCTTACAGACCACCATACAATCTGAGGCACAGAACTCCACCATTGGAACAGAAGAAATCGACATACCAGAGGACACATGCAGAGAAACAGGACTCACGCTCACACAATGTTCAAGACAATTATTTAACAGACAGTCAGAGACACTATCACAGGGAATATCCCATAAAATTAAGAAAACACGACGAGGTAAGAGGAAAACCAGAGCACAAGAGACACTACTAAATACAGACCAGAGTAATATTGTTAATCTGAGTCAAATAATTCTCACACCTGCACAAATCACCTTATTAAATAAGGGATTAAAATTTGCCCCCACAAAAAAACTAAACAAATTTGATACCTACATAGGTATTCAAAAATTTATCCGGAAATTGTGTTTGAAAAAATATTTTTTGAAGAATCCAATTAGCACAGACACGGAGAAGGTAGATCCCTTCACACACACTCACTTAAAGATCAAATCAAAAAAGTTTCCGAGAGCAGAGATCAGTCCAGACATATCTGCCTTTCAAAAAAACATTGAAATAGGTCTGAATAAGATCAAACCAAAAAGATCTGATAGGAACAATCTAACCAACGCCGAGATTAAGGCCATAAGAGAATTGCAGGAAGAACAGAACATTGTAATTCGCCCGGCCGATAAGGGGGGCGCTATTGTTATTTGGGGTAAAGACAAATATAATGAAGAATGCCTGTCTCAGCTGTCTGACCAATCCACTTATAAAAAAATAAAGAAGGATCCAACAAGCGAATTCAAGTTGGTTTTGACCAATTATTGTGATAAAGGTTTTCAACAAAACATTCTGACTGCACAGGAATATAATTACATTACGGGAACATTAGGTAGACTTCCAATTTTCTACTGCCTGCCGAAGATCCATAAGGATATTGAAAACCCTCCGGGGCGCCCAATTATATCAGGGATAGGGTCCTTAACAGCGAATCTATCGCAATATATCGACATCCTGCTGCAGCCATTGGTAAAAACTACCAAGTCCTATATCAAGGACACAACCCAAATTATTGGGATATTGGAGGGACTGGATGTCCAACCGGAGTGGATTATTAACACACTGGACATACAGTCCCTCTACACGATAATAGACCATACACAGGGGGTTTTGGCCCTAAAGGAACAACTGAATTCCAATGGGACTATGCAGCGGGAACAGATAGATTTTATAATAGAGGGTGTGGATCATATCCTTCACCATAATTATTTTTTCTTCAACGATGAATATTATTTACAGTTGAGGGGCACCGCCATGGGTACCAGGTTCGCCCCCAGCTACGCTAATTTATTTTTGGCCCAGTGGGAACATGAGTTTATAGACCCCAAGCTTGGGGGCGACCTGGTCCTATGGCGGCGCTACATCGACGATGTCGTTTTCATTTGGAGAAATGGTGAGGATGGACTACAACAGTTTATGCAAGACTTAAATAAGAATATATACAACTTACGTTTTACGGCAGGCATGAACAAAGAAAAGGTAGACTTCCTAGACATACAAATAGCAAAAAAAAGATAATAAATACCTGTGTAACACTTATCACAAATCAACATCTAAAAATGGGTTTATTCTTTTCTCTAGCTGCCATTTGCCAAGATGGCTCACAAATGTCCCCCTCGGGCAGTTCCGCCGTATTAGACGTAACTGTACTGAAAATAAAATTTTTGAGGAAGAAGCCATAACAATGAATTTGCAGTTTAGAGAAAGGAATTACCCGGCTAAAATACTTGAAGAAGCTTTGGGAAAGGTAAGACAGCTGAACAGAGAGTCCTTCTTTGAGACCAAATCCCCACAGAACTTTGATAAAAGTTCTGAGTTCAGAATAATCCTGCCTTACAATGCTCAATCGAAACAAATCTCACAACTGATCAAACAACATTGGCACCATGTGCTATATGATAAAATAATTGGCCCTATTTTACCAGCTCAACCACTCATTACCTATACTAAAGCTCCTAACTTGGGTATACAAATAGCCCCCTCAATAAAAGACAAAAAGAAGAAAACAAACACATCAGGCTGGCTGAATGCTAAAGGTTTCTTTAGATGTGGAACATGCATAGGATGTAGAAAAACTAAATTTCCCAAAAAAATGACAGAAATTTCCTCAACCCAAAATGCCTTCTCGATGACAGTGAAACAACCTCTGACATGCAATTCCTCCAGTGTGGTCTACCTAATCCAGTGCCCTTGTCCCAAACAGTATATTGGCCGCACTAAAAGACAGCTGAAAGTGAGAATATCGGAACATCTCAACAATATCACAAAAGGATGCGAAAATAATCCACTATCTAAACACTTTAAAGAGACACATAACAAAAGCTGTACAGGCCTGACATTTATGGCGCTGGAGAAGATAGACACACACTGGAGGGGGGGCAATCACATAGAGAAAATGTCGAGAGCGGAATCGAGACGTATTTACGACTTTGGGAGCATGATGCCAAGGGGACTAAACTCAGAGCTTGAAATATTTGGCTTTTTATAAGACGGAGGGTCGCCCGCCCGTGAGTCCACAGAGAGTCGCATGTTTGGCTGTTTATCAGCACTGTGACTCTCTCTGGGCCACAGGCGTGCGCCCCCTAACTCTTCCCTGAACGTGTCGGATGTATCGCCATCCGACCCAATTCGAGGTCATTTTTAAGCTGCAAAAATTGCCCTACAATTTGAAATATCAATGTTATTTTAATGCAACATGGGGTATAGTACATTTCGAAGTAAAAACACAACAAATTTTCAAAAAACGCAACAAATGGCTCAAAAAATGCAACAAATGGTGAAAAAACGCAATCTTAAAAAAACGCACAATAACCGTAACCAAAAACCGCATGTATGAAAAGCAACAATATCGTATGACTTATGAACTTTGAACTATCTATGAATGTTATTCTGAGAAAATATGGTTTACAGCAGATTCAAGAGTAAAGAATGTAAATAAATATTTAAAAAAAAAAAAAAAACGCATGCAAAAAAAACGCATGCAAAAAACGCATGCATAAAAATATTTTGAAAATTATGAAAATCATATCATTTATTAATCCTTGAATGATCATGGATGAATAAGATTGAAAAAGATTGAAAAATAAATATGGTAGGGGAAGACTTATGTTGGGAGAATCCATACTCCTTCTTTTCCAGAATACCATTTTCCCATGATCCCTTTCTTTTCCCATGATCCTTTTCCACACAAGACCATGAGGGATATAAAAACCCACCATTCACTTATAGGGGTGATGCCACTGAGGAAGGGGAGAGTGTCCCCGAAACGCGTCTGGCGAGAGTTTCACCCCTGAAGGATTTGAACCCCGAAATAACAGTGCACTGTTAAAAACCAGAGGATATCTAGGATTCAAACAAGATGCTCTATATTAACCTGCCTGCAACCAGCTGAAAGTCATCACTGGGGAATACTAAGCCGCTGACACAGCAAAGACCGGGACGCCGGCCTAAAGTCGGAAGCGACAATCACCCAGAAAAAAACAGCTGAATAAAAAGGCCAGGTAAGCCCACAAATGTGGGTTATCGTTACAAACTTACATTTATAACGAAACAACAATATAGCGTTCATATGTGAATATTGCAATCGGGACTTTGTGTGGAATAACTTCTTTGAGGATCCTCTTGAATAGAATTCTTGAGAAAAATACAAATATAAATGCATGCAGAAAATTCTTATGAAAAACTCCTATAACAACCTTGGAGTGCGTGGATTGCAGAGACTGTAGATGTGCAGAGATGGGAGTATAGTGCCTGCATGGGAGGTCACTGTATGCGCTTTTCTGCATGTGGAGTCTCTCGGTGCGTTTTTCTTGCATATGAATATAACCGGAGTTTGATGCAACCTCCTGGAATTCAAACAGTCCTTCTGAATATTTTGTGACTTGTATACATATGGACTGTAGTGACCTAGAGTGCGTTTTATTTGCAAGACAACACCCTCTTGTTAGGATCTGCAGTTAAGCATCTATTGTGTGTCATCCAGGATACTTTGTCTGCAATAAGTTGATTTGAATATTACAAAACTACTACCATTGTTTAATTTATTTTATGTATTTTATTGTATTTTATCATATTTTATCAAACGTAGTTATAATAAATTGTTTCAACTCCGTGGGGCTCCGCATGTTTTGAGTGTGCCAATCCTACATTGACAGTTATACAATTTGAAGGGTGAATTCATCAGATTGTGCACCTCTTATGGTTGTGGGACTAGTGAGCTATTTCCAATATATTTACTGAGAACATTTATGCCTTGCTTCAGGCTCTGATTTCACAGCTTGCAAACAACTCGTGTCTTGTTGTCAGCACATTGTCTGAAGAACTTCCACGCCAGGGAACTCCTTGGAGCTGGCTTTGGTGTGCTCGGTCCCTTGCTGCGGTGGGCAGTAGCAGGCGTACTGTCTAGAGGACGTCCGCTCGGCTTTTGCACCCTGCTCCCTCTTCTGCTGTGCTGGTGGCTCTGTGAGACCTCCTTGTCAGTCTGCACACTTTCGAAAGCCCCAGCAGTTGGCACCTGTGTTTCGTCATCATCCGAGACGTGCTGCGATGGTCCTCCCATGTACTCAATCTCTTCCACTTCTAGGGCAGTGATAGGTGGATGGACCTGGGAAACCCTGCTAACAGAGTCATCAAAAAGCAGAAGAAACTGCTGCATGACCTGGGGCTCAGACTGCTTAGCTGATTTACAAGGGGGTGAGGTGAAAGACTGATGGACATCGGCTGCAGGTGCCAACTCTGATCTTTTAGCAGGAGACTGGGTTGCTGACAGTGTCTTCAGTTCCTTCACATTGTCTCCCACCCAATCTACTATTGCCTGTACTTGTTCTGGCCTCAACATTCATAGAGCCGCATTAGGCCCGACCAAATACTGCTGCAGGTTCTGTCGCCTACTAGCACCTGAGGAAACGGTTTCACTTGTGCGTGTAGCTGTCACACATATCAACCACATCCTCTCCCTGCAACAGGAGCTCCACCAGCAGCAGCACGACCTGGGCCACGTCCCTTATTTGACGCTCTCCTCATATTTCTCAAATTTAGGATCTTGTTTTATTGATAGCAGAATACAGTCGTGGCCAAAAGTTTTGAGAATGACAAAAATATTAGTTTTCACAAAGTTTGCTGCTAAACTGCTTTTAGATCTTTGTTTCAGTTGTTTCTGTGATGTAGTGAAATATAAATACACGCACTTCATACGTTTCAAAGGCTTTTATCGACAATTACATGACATTTATGCAAAGAGTCAGTAATTGCAGTGTTGGCCCTTCTTTTTCAGGACCTCTGCAATTCAACTGGGCATGCTCTCAATCAACTTCTGGGCCAATTCCTGACTGATAGCAACCCATTCTTTCATAATCACTTCTTGGAGTTTGTCAGATTTAGTGGGTTTTTGTTTGTCCACCCGCCTCTTGAGGATTGACCACAAGTTCTCAATGGGATTAAGATCTGGGGAGTTTCCAGGCCATGGACCCAAAATGTCAACATTTTGGTCCCCGAGCCACTAAGTTATCACTTTTGCCTTATGGCACGGTGCTCCATCATGCTGGGAAATGCATTGTTCTTCACCAAACTGTTGTTGGATTGTTGGAAGAAGTTGCTGTTGGAGGGTGTTTTGGTACCATTCTTTTTTCATGGCTGTGTTTTTGGGCAAAATTGTGAGTGAGCCCACTCCCTTGGATGAGAAGCAACCCCACACATGAATGGTCTCCGGATGTTTTACTGTTGGCATGACACAGGACTGATGGTAGCGCTCACCTTTTCTTCTCCGGAAAAGCCTTTTTCCAGATGCCCCAAACAATCGGAAAGAGGCTTCATCGGAGAATATTACTTTGCCCCAGTCCTCAGCAGTTCATTCACCATACTTTCTGCAGAAGTTCAATCTGTCCCTGATGTTTTTTTTGGAGAGAAGTGGCTTCTCTGCTGCCCTTCTTGACACCAGGCCATCTTCCAAAAGTCTTCGCCTCACTGTGCGTGCAGATGTGCTCACACCTGCCTGCTGCCATTCCTGAGCAAGCTCTGCACTGGTGGCACTCCGATCCCGCAGCTGAATCCTCTTTAGGAGACGATCCTGGCGCTTGCTGGACTTTCTTGGATGCCCTGAAGCCTTCTTAACAAGAATTGAACCTCTTTCCTTGAAGTTCTTGATGATCCTATAAATTGTTGATTGAGGTGCAATCTTAGTAGCCACAATATCCTTGCCTGTGAAGCCATTTTTATGCAACGCAATGATGGCTGCACGCGTTTCTTTGCAGGTCACCATGGTTAACAATGGAAGAACAATGATTTCAAGCATCACCCTCCTTTTAACATGTCAAGTCTGCCATTTAAACCCAATCAGCCTGACATAATGATCTCCAGCCTTGTGCTTGTCAACATTCTCACCTGAGTTAACAAGACGATTACTGAAATGATCTCAGCAGGTCCTTTAACCGCCTCCGGACCGCCTAACGCAGGATCGCGTTCTGGAGGCGGCAGCCCTGCGCAGAGTCACGCATATATGCGTCATCTCGCGAGACACGAGATTTCCTGTGAATGCGCGCACACAGGCGCGCGCGTTCACAGGATCGGAAGGTAAGCGAGTGGATCTCCAGCCTGCCAGCGGCGATCGTTTGCTGGCAGGCTGGAGATGCGATTTTTTTTAACCCCTAACAGGTATATTAGACGCTGTTTTGATAACAGCGTCTAATATACCTGCTACCTGGTCCTCTGGTGGTCCCTTTTGTTTGAATTGACCACCAGAGGAAACAGGTAGCTCAGTAAAGTAGCACCAAACACCACTACACTACACTACACCCCCCCTGTCACTTATTAACCCTTTATGAACCCCTGATCACCCCTGATCACCCCATATAGACTCCCTGATCACCCCCCTGTCATTGATCATCCCCCTGTAAGGCTCCATTCAGATGTCCGTATGATTTTTACGGATCCACTGATACATGGATCGGATCCGCAAAAAGCATACGGACGTCTGAATGGAGCCTTACAGGGGGGTGATCAATGACGGGGGTGATCACCCCATATAGACTCCCTGATCACCCCCCTGTCATTGATCACCCCCCTGTCATTGATCACCCCCCTGTAAGGCTGCATTCAGATGTCCGTATGATTTTTACGGATCCACTGATACATGGATCGGATCCGCAAAACACATACGGACATCTGAATGGAGCCTTATAGGGGGGTGATCAATGACAGAGGGGTGATCACCCCATATAGACTCCCTGATCACCCCCCTGTCATTGATCACCCCCCTGTCATTGATCACCCCCCTGTAAGGCTGCATTCAGATGTCCGTATGATTTTTACGGATCCACTGATACATGGATCGGATCCGCAAAACACATACGGACATCTGAATGGAGCCTTATAGGGGGGTGATCAATGACAGAGGGGTGATCACCCCATATAGACTCCCTGATCACCCCCCTGTCATTGATCAGCCCCCTGTAAGGCTGCATTCAGATGTCCGTATGATTTTTACGGATCCACTGATACATGGATCGGATCCGCAAAACACATACGGACGTCTGAATGGAGCCTTACAGGGGGGTGTTCAATGACAGCGGGGTGATCACCCCATATAGACTCCCTGATCACCCCCCTGTCATTGATCACCCCCCTGTCATTGATCACCCCCCTGTAAGGCTCCATTCAGACATTTTTTTGGCCCAAGTTAGCGAAAAAAAATATTTTTCTTACAAAGTCTCATATTCCACTAACTTGTGTCAAAAAATAAAATCTCACATTAACTCACCATACCCCTTACGGAATCCAAATGCGTAAAATTTTTTAGACATTTATATTCCAGACTTCTTCTCACGCTTTAGGGCCCCTAGAATGCCAGGGCAATATAAATACCCCACATGTGACCCCATTTCGGAAAGAAGACACCCCAAGGTTTTCGCTGAGGGGCATATTGAGTCCATGAAAGATTGAAATTTTTGTCCCAAGTTAGCGGAAATGGAGACTTTGTGAGAAAAAAATAAAAATAAAAATTTTCCGCTAACTTGTGCCAAAAAAAAAAAAATTTCTATGAACTCGCCATGCCCCTCATTGAATACCTTGGGGTGTCTTCTTTCCAAAATGGGGTCACATGTGGGGTATTTATACTGCCCTGGATTTTTAGGGGCCCTAAAGCGTGAGAAGAAGTCTGGGATCCAAATGTCTAAAAATGCCCTCATAAAAGGAATGTGGGCCCCTTTGCACACCTAGGCTGCAAAAAAGTGTCACACATCTGGTATCGCCGTACTCAGGAGAAGTTGGGAAATGTGTTTTGGGGTGTCATTTTACATATACCCATGCTGGGTGAGATAAATATCTTGGTCAAATGCCAACTTTGTATAAAAAATGGGAAAAGTTGTCTTTTGCCGAGATATTTCTCTCACCCAGCATGAGTATATGTAAAAAGACACCCCAAAACACATTGCCCAACTTCTCCTGAATACGGCAATACCACATGTGTGACACTTTTTTGCAGCCTAGGTGGGCAAAGGGGCCCACATTCCAAAGAGCACCTTTTGGATTTCACAGGTCATTTACCTACTTACCACACATTAGGGCCCCTAGAATGCCAGGGCAGTATAACTACCCCACAAGTGACCCCATTTTGGAAAGAAGACACCCCAAGGTATTCCGTGAGGGGCATGGCGAGTTCCTAGAATTTTTTATTTTTTGTCACAAGTTAGCGGAAAATTATGATTTTTTATTTTTTATTTTTTTTCTTACAAAGTCTCATATTCCACTAACTTGTGACAAAAAAAAAAAACTTCCATGAACTCACTATGCCCATCACGAAATACCTTGTGGTGTCTTCTTTCCAAAATGGGGTCACTTGTGGGGTAGTTATACTGCCCTGGCATTCTAGGGGCCCAAATGTGTGGTAAGTAGTTTGAAATCAAAATCTGCAAAAAATGGCCGGTGAAATCCGAAAGGTGCTCTTTGGAATGTGGGCCCCTTTGCCCACCTAGGCTGCAAAAAAGTGTCACACATGTGGTATGGCCGTACTCAGGAGAAGTTGGGGAATGTGTTTTGGGGTGTCATTTTTCATATACCCATGCTGGGTGAGATAAATATCTTGGCAAAAGACAACTTTTCCCATTTTTTTATACAAAGTTGGCATTTGACCAAGATATTTATCTCACCCAGCATGGGTATATGTAAAATGACACCCCAAAACACATTGCCCAACTTCTCCTGAGTACGGAGATACCACATGTGTGACACTTTTTTGCAGCCTAGGTGGGCAAAGGGGCCCACATTCCAAAGAGCACCTTTCGGATTTCACCGGCCATTTTTTACAGATTTTGATTTTAAACTGCTTACCACACATTTGGGCCCCTAGAATGCCAGGGCAGTATAACTACCCCACAAGTGACCCCATTTTGGAAAGAAGACACCCCAAGGTATTCGCTGATGGGCATAGTGAGTTCATAGAAGTTTTTATTTTTTGTCACAAGTTTGTGGAATATGAGACTTTGTATGAAAAAAAAAAATCATCATTTTCCGCTAACTTGTGACAAAAAATAAAAAGTTCTATGAACTCACTATGCCCATCAGCGAATACCTTAGGGTGTCTACTTTCCGAAACGGGGTCATTTGTGGGGTGTTTGTACTGTCTGGCCATTGTAGAAACTCAGGAAACATGACAGGTGCTCAGAAAGTCAGAGCTGCTTCAAAAAGCGGAAATTCACATTTTTGTACCATAGTTTGTAAACGCTATAACTTTTACCCAAACCATTTTTTTTTTACCCAAACATTTTTTTTTATCAAAGACATGTAGAACAATAAATTTTGAGAAAAATTTATATATGGATCTCGTTTTTTTTTGCAAAATTTTACAACTGAAAGTGAAAAATGTCTTTTTTTTTCAAAAAAATCGTTAAATTTCGATTAATAACAAAAAAAGTAAAAATGTCAGCAGCAATGAAATACCACCAAATGAAAGCTCTATTAGTGAGAAGAAAAGGAGGTAAAATTCATTTCGGTGGTAAGTTGCATGACCGAGCATGGTGAAAGTAGGGTAGGTCAGAAGTGTAAAAAATGGCCTGGTCATTAAGGGTGTTTAAGCTATGGGGGCTGAGGTGATTAATGACAGCAATGAAATGCAGTGGAAAGTTTTTTTTGGGATTAAGTTAATTTTCATGGCAAAGAAGGACTATGCAATTTATCTGATCACTCTTCATAACATTCTGGAGCATATGCAAATTGCTATTATAAAAACTTAAGCAGAAACTTTTCCAATTTCCAATATTTATGTAATTCTAAAAACTTTTGGCCACGACTGTAGAACCACAGTATCTAAAGGGTGTATCTCACAATGAAATATGCAGCAAAGGCTGCAAAATTACGTTTTTTTGCCCAAAATGGATGTCTTTTTTAATAACAGAATATGACAGCAGTATATAGCCCTTGAATTTCACACGTGCAGATGCAGCAAGGGCTGTAAAATTCTGAATTTTACCCAAAAAGGGTGTTTTATTGATAGCAGAATAGAATCACAGTATGTAAAGGGTGTATCTCACACGTATAGATGCAAACTAGGCCGCAATTAAAGTTTTTTGCCCAAAATGGGTGTTTTGCTAATATCAGAATAGAACCACAGTATCTAAACGGTGTATCTCACACGTACAGATGTAGACTAGGCCGCAATTAAAGATTTTTGCCCAAAATGGGTGTTTTAATAATAGCAGAATAGAACCACAGTATCTAAAGGGTGTATCTTACAATGACATATGCAGCAAAGGCTGCAAAATTAAGTTTTTGGTCCAAAATGTTTTTTTGTTTTATAACAGAATATGACAGCAGTATATAATATGACAGAATATGACAGCAAGGGCTGTAAAATTGTGTATTTTTCACAAAAAGGGTGTTTTTTAAAACCCAGAAAATAATAGCTGTATTTCTAGCTTAAATTGCACACTGACTAATGCGGCAGAGGCCCAAAATGAAGGTTATTGCCAAAAATGGGTGTTTTTTTCAAAGCCAGAAAATTATTGAAGTATTTCAAATTTGTTTTTAACAATCACAGATGCAGTAAGGGCTGCAATATTAAGTATTTTTTTACTAACAGAATATGAAAGCTGTATATAACGCTTGAATTTCACACGTGCAGATGCAGCAAGGGCTGTAAAATTGTGTATTTTGCCAAAAAAGGGTGTTTTTAAAAACCAAGAAATTATTGCTGTGTTTCTAGCTTAAATTGCACACTGACTAATCCTGCAAAGGTACCAGATGTTGGATATTGCCAAAAAAGGGTGTTTTTTTAAAACCAGATTATTATTGCAGTATTTCAAGCTTGGATTTGAATGTCACAAAAGCACAGATGCAGTGCTGGTAAATGAGCTTGCATAAGATGGCCGCCACCGCCCACCTAACTAACAGATAGATAAAAGTTATTTTTTTCTGTCACTGGGCTCAGGGCAGGGTAAAAAGATTGTGCACTGCACCCACACAACTAAATCTATGTAGATCGCTGAGTTCAATTGGAGATCTGATAACAGATTCTGTCATATTCTCTCCCTCACAGCAGCATCCTCTCCCTACACTAAGCACAGCAGAGTGACGTGCAGTGATACGTGACTCCAGCTTATATAGAGGCTGGGTCACATGCTGCACTGGCCAATCACAGCCATGCCATTAGTAGGCATTACTGTGATGGCTTCTAAGGTCACACAGTTAAACGCTTGTTGATTGGCTGCTCTGCAGCCTTTCAAAAAGTGCTAAGAAATCGCTGAACACCGAACCCGAACTTTTACTGAAATGTTCGGGTTCAGGTCCGGGGTCCAAAAATCCTAATATTCAGTATGAACCCGAACTGTTGCTCAACCCTAAGTACCAGCCTTGCACACATATGTAGAACAGATGGTGGGCCAGTCCTTGAGCCTGTCGGTGGAGCGCCGACATGTGGAGCTGTAACTACGGTCAGGGACAATACATGTCCTTTATGGTCCCCTGGGTGAATGTGGTTCCTGCACAGCCACACCAGCAACTTGGCTAGTTGACGAAGCTTCAGCCTCCGCGTCCTCACGCCATTGGTCCTGTGACAATGTCCGCCTCTGCCTCCTCATCCTCTACCGTGTCCTCAACCTCCACTGCAGGGACAATTCACAGTGCCCCTCCAGCATACAACATATGCAGGGCACGGTGGGGTCACGCTGTTCTGCACCACGTTTGCCTGGGCGAACGGAGTCCCACAGGGTAGGAACTGCTCCGTGTCCTGGCTTTCTCCGTGACAACTCAAAATCGGAACCATGGTGACCGACAACGGGAAGAACATGGTGTCAGCACTGCGTCAAGAAAGGTTGACCAATGCGCCCTGCCTGGCACACGTGTTCAATCTGGTTGGCAAGCGGTTCCTGAAGTCTTCCAATCATCTGCAAGACATCCTAAAAATGGCCAGGAAACTTTGCATGCACTTCAGCCACTCGTACACTGCAAAGCACACCCTCCTTGAGCTGCAGCAGAAGAACGGTATCCCCCAACTGCAACACTGATATGCAACATTTCCATCCGTTGGAATTCCAGCCTCCATATGTTGGACCGACTATACGAACAGAGAAAGGCCATAAATGATTTCTTGATGATCCAAGCGGACTGGAGTACTCCCCTGTGTAACTTTTATGTCAGCCAGTGGCAGCTCATGCGTGACACCTGCCGTTTGCTCAGGCCACGTTATTTGTCAGTTGCCAGGACTGGGATATAGAAAATCATTCCATTGCTTCATGTCCTAGAACAGATGCTGGTAAATCTGGCTGGTCAGGGGACTGGAGACGTGGAGCCTAGATCTCAAGGCCACATGAGACTTGTTGGGGCTGAACTGGAGTAGGAAGAGGACATTGGAGCACAAGCAACGTGTAGCGAAATGGGTGGTTTTTCTACACAGGTGACAGGACAGGAGGAGCACGAGCAGCGAGAGGAGCTACAGGGCGATGAGAAAGACGAGCCATAGTTACCCAGACACACCGTGGCAGTATGCAGTGGAGAGGCAGGTATTCCCTCCGAGTCACTTGCACAAATGGCCCGATGCATGCCATATCATCTGTACACACAGAATTATTTGATCATTTGACCAGTAATATGTTTAAGCACTAAGGGACACTTTGTTAAATATTTGTTATATTGATTTTTTCACACTGCACAGTTCTACATTTTTTTTATTTCCTTGATTGCAAAGAGTTGAAATTCGAGACTAAAATAATCGCAGAATATTTATTATCGCCGAATATTGTGAACATTTTAATCGCAGAATATTGTAGGGGTAAATAGTAATTTTTTGTGTCATTTTATCTTAATAAATCTAAAACAATTTTAAACTGTTAGATGGTGAGTGCCTGTTTTTAAATTTATATACTGCCTTCATATTGTGATGACCAGGTGAATCATCAAAAAGCAGAGCACCTTAACCATACTTTGGATTTGGGTGAGCCACGGTATAATTGTTATATAATTATTATTTTCCATTTCAGTCAAATATTTAATAAAAGTTGTTAATGCCTTATATATAACCCAAAAGTCAGCCATTAAAAGTACAATTCATCCAGCAAAATTATGGAAAAAGTAAAAAAAAAAAAGGGTATGGCTGTTGGAATGAAGAGATGAAAAAATTAAAAAAAAAAAAACATGCTGTTTTATGAGGGGCAAAGGCAGTGTCCTTAAATGGACTTTCTAGCTTTTTATACACTTTTTAAAATCTACCCCTTCCTGCTGGATCTGCGGTTTCAAGCATATTTACCAATTCCCCACTGCTTGATTTCTGGTTACATTGTTTCTCCTCAAGCAGTATGTGCCACTTGGGAGAAACGTCACCACTACAGTCAGTCGTTCCATGCTATAAATTTACATGTGTGGACCAGAGCATGAGAAAGAGACTGGTCAAAGGATCTTGAACAGAGAAGAGGTAAGTAAGTATGCTTGACTCCACAGATCTGGCAGAGTGGAAAAACTCTTTAAGGGGCTAATAAAAATGTTTTCATTGTGCAGAAGAAGTAAAAAATGGATCAATATCTGATTTGTGGGGTCTGACTCACAGCACCCAGTGTTTATTGGTCACACGGCCTACAATTCAATCTCATTCAAGAGCAATACCAAACACAGCCGCTATACAATGCATGGTACAGTGCTACGTAGGTAGTGAGGAGAATGCAACACTCACAGGAGCTCCGCAGTCTCTTCAAACAGATAATTGGCAGTGTGCCAGGGGTCATACCCCCACTGGTCCGATATTGATGATGTATATTGAGGATAAGCCATTAATATCGAACTCCTGGAAAACCCCTTTAAAGTTCACATGTAATTTATACCAAACAGTCAATATCGTAAAAGTAAAACCGATAAAAACGATGGCAAGTTTTTCTTTCAATTTCTCTAAAAATAATTAATAAAAGTTATTCAATAATTTAAATGTACCAGGTGCCATTAAAAATATAACTTATCCTGAAAGAACAAGCCCTGATATGACTACTTGTCATAACAGCTTTCAGAATGAAGAGATGAAAGAAAAAAAGGTTATAAGGCAACACAATTAGTGATAACATCAGGAATACAGCTGTCATAATCCCACTGATATCGTCAACCCTGTATCAGAGTTCAGTTAACATATGGGCAAAAATCGGCTATTTTTATCCAAGGAGGTCTCTATGCAACCTGAGTATGTCAACGCAAATAAATGTATTGTTTAGACAGTAAGAGATTTGCACAAATGTCCAGTGCATGGTACTTTACTGGTAATGTTTTAAATATTTTTTGCTTCAGTTCAGATGTCAGTTCCAATGACCCTAACTGACACAATAAATTCCTGTGATGCTGTTAGATTGGGTCATTAAATCCATGGTCGTGGTGAGACATGTAATACAATGTACTATGCTTGCGTGAAGCTAACCTCTCATGTTGCAGATTATTTCCTTCAAGGAGTTCTTAAACAAATAATATTTAATATTTTTCAAACTAACACATCAATCTGAGTATTTTTGAAATTGCATGTATAGAGGTGTCCATCTTTAACTAATCTCCAATTTAGTTAAGGAATGCAATTTGTCATTAAGCCAGTTCAGTGCAATAACACAATATGTTATCTATATTCTAGACAGGATACAGTTCACATCACAACCACTGGTTGTCAAGTGTACCACATTCAGCTCAGTTATTCATCCTCTGTGCCTTCTTAATAGCAGTCATCTGCATTTTCTCATAAATATCTCTGGTGCTGAGTGGGGTGGAATATGTGCATGTCTTCTGTGTTTTGTACCCACTCCTGCTTTTGGCTACCAAATCATAAGCCAATTCTGATGCAAAATGGGGACCATGTCATGCAGGCCTTACAACTGTTGCATAGACAGGATCCATTGTGTGTCTAATTTTCCTTCCTTCTGACAGATCAGAAGAAGTGTCAAATAAATGATGATGTCAGCCAGGCCGAAAGGCAAATGGTGGCCCAGTCATGAAGTGGGGAGGGTGGGAACAGCATGAGAGGTCCACAGAGTGGCTCTATGACATAGTGGTGAGGTGGAACCAGCATGAGGAAACCACAGAGTGGCCCAATGATAGAGTCTGGAGGTGGCATCTGGAGGTGGCCACACAGTGGCACAATGACAGTGTGGAAGTGGCAGCTGCATCAGGAGCAGGCCACACAGTGGCATAATGACAGTGTGGAGGCAGAATCAGGAGGTGGGTGGGACAATGACAGGGTGGGACAATGACAGTGTGGAGGTGGCAGCAGCAGCATCAGGAGGCAACAGAGTGGCAAGGTGACATAGTGTGGAGGTGACAGCAGCATCAGGAGACAACAGAGTGGCAAGGTGACAGAGTGGGGAGGTGGGTGGCAAAACCAGTACCAGCTAAAGATGTCGGGTGAAAGAAGGAGCACTTGGCATCAGGCGGGTGGCAGCAGCAGAATAGTAGCTGAGGCAGGTAGCCAGAAGAAACCGGTATCTTTTGTCAAAGTGTTGGTGTGGCACCGTGGATTATCTAGTCTGATGCATCAGGCATTGGTGGGTGGAAATCCTGGCTGATCCACGCCTAATTCATCTAGACAAGGGTCAGTCTCTCCACATTTTATGTGGACAGGCAAGTTCTTCTTGGGGTAACTATGGCCCCTGACGCACTAAACACCCACTCTGATGCCACACTACTGGCCGAGCAGGACAGCTTTTCCAGGGCAAACCCTGCCAGTTGCGGCCACAAATCCAGTTTGTCTGCCCAGTAATCCAGCAGATCTTCAATATAGGGTGGCAGGGTGCTGTCCAAGTATATCACCACCTGCTGGTTCAGTTCCTGCTCCAGGTCTAGCTGCTGCTGCTGGTGAGTAGTTTCTTTACTAGGTGAGTGAGGAAAGCTGCTTATCAGCGACTCTAGACTCAAGTTGCTGCTGATGGAGCTGGAACTGCTCCTACCCCCACACCCTGCCACAGCAGCCATGGCAGAGAAACGTGAGCACAGAGGGCCCCCCAGTCAGACCTGCGAGAGGATGGACCATGGTGCAGAAAACCAGCGGCCAACTCACTCCATAGGATGTCTCTATAGTAGTTCAGTTTGTCCTCCCATTTTGGACCGATAGCGAGGGTCCAACAAGGTGGAGAGCCAGAAGTGATCCTTCTGCCGAATGGTAACAATTTGTCTGTCACTATGCACTATCCTATTAAAACATAAATAATACAATAATAAAAGGTGATTGTTAAATTTCTTCCCAAAATAGTTGTCACTGATGTTGTGTGATGATATGGGAAATTACTTGTGTGGCGAAAAAGTTATTTGCAAACATGGTATATAAAATTCGATGTAAGCCGATAAATCGCTTGGGAGGTCAGGTATCTAAAATAAGGCTGGCGTCTGGGGCGTCCCCCTTGCACAGCCTCTTACCTGTTCCCTCTGTTCACTGCTCTGCAGGCTGGGTCTCTTTATAAGTATCTGTACTCCTGCGATAGTTGCGGTATTTCGATATGTCACTTGTTGTTCATCGACACTCAAATTTTCCAGCTATATGAAATGTAGACCTCGATGTCTCTCACAGGAGATGTTTGCAATCTTCGCCGCAGGATAGCAGCTGTAGCATAACGTCAGCTCAAATCAGATGCTGGTTTCACTCTGGTTCAAGTGTAAAGTGCTCAGTGCTCTTAAAGGGCCCAGTGTCCTATATAGAGTCTCAATCAGAATATAAAGTATAATCACTTTGCGGTGGTCTTAGGTGGGTAGTTGTAGATCCAAACACGGCCAGACGCGTTTCGAGGTAACAACCTCTTCCTCAGTGGCTTTATTTTCAAATGCAACTACCCCCTTCTTATATTGTCAGTGACTTTCTATCCCACCTAAGACATGATCTGGAATCCAATGATTTCTATCCAATCACCGAAAATTTGTTCCTCACCTGTTGTGGTGAGATTTTTGCTCCATACGGAGGGATTTTGTTTCTTTTTTTAAAACAGGAATACTCTTTAATCACAATTATATAGAGGTTCAAAGTTCATATTCCTTGCGTTTATGACGTTTTATATTTAATAAAAGTATATATAGGGCCTGTTCTTAGACTCAGTACCATATGTATATTTAATTCATACAATATACCCCTTTTATATACATGTCTATATGAACTTCTCTTTAAAAACTTATACAAATATAAAATAACTCTAAAATAATAGAAAGGAGCATAAAATAAAACAATTTCCCCAAAAAACACACCTGCGGTTTTTCAGTGTTTTTGACGCGTTTTTTACCTATTGATGAGTTTTTTTCTTTTTCTTTTAAAATTTAATCCATATTATTTACCCTAACCTCTTTAAGGAATTTATCAATCGCCAATCCTCATAATATATCATCCGATACTTATAGTTTTGATGTAGTTGGCAATTTTGTTGTAGCATCAATCAGAATATAAAGCAGCATCAAATACAACAATTCCCCCAAAAAACACACCTGCGGTTTTTCTGCGTTTTTGATGCTTTTTTTATCTATTGATGCGTTTTTTTCTTTTTACTTTTAAAATTTAATCCATATTGTTTGCCCCAACATCTTTGGGGAGTTTATCAATCGCCAATCATTATAATATATCTTCTGATACTTTTAGTTGGCAATTTTAATGTAAATCAATCACAAAGTAAGGGAGCAGGAGCAAGGAGGAAAAATGTCCACATCACTAGTGTTTATTCTGGACTAAACTTTATCTTGACTTTGTTTAAGGTCTCAATTTTGTGTTTTATATTTGAGTTGTGTCGAATTAGGGGAGGGAGCCCCCAGCCGAGGAGAGATCCTGGTGCTGATAAAACAGCCAGACTCAGGATGTCTCATCAGCTGAGGGCACCCATCCACACTCATAGGAAGCCAAATATTTCGAAATCAGAATTTAGGCCTTTTAGTACAAGCGTTTCGAAATCAAAGATACGCTAGATTCTTGGCGCGACATCCTAGCCGTATGGTCTCCGCCTCTCCAGTGTGTATCTATTTTTTCAAACGCTGCAAAGATCATACCACTTGGATCTTTATTGTGAACTTGTTTATAATGCAACGACAAGGAATGTTTGTCGTACCCATTCTTAATGTTAGTTACATGTTCTCTCAAAAAAAGAATTGCAGAACGCTTTGTTCTTCCAATGTATTGTTTTTTACACTAGCATTCTATAATATATAAGATGTTTGTTGAGCTGCAAGTCAGAAAATCCTGTATCTTCCATGTAAAGTTGTTACTACATGATTTGATTCTGTCGGTTTTCTTAAGGAATTGGCAAATTTTGCAAATATTACATTTCCCACATCTAAAAAAAACGTTCAGTCTCAACCAATTTTGCAGGTTTGGGCTCTTCTTTTTATTTTTAATAGTTGGAGCTATTTTTAACCGCCTCACGTCCGCCCATAGGATATAAACGTCCTATGGGTGGACGTCTATTTCTGACAGCACGTTTTAAAACGTCCTGTCAGAAATAGCAGCTGCACGCTAATCGTGCAGCTGCTGATCGGGTTGCCCGCTGTCAGTGACAGCAGGGCAACCCAGAGATAAGGCAGGGACAGTGCCCAGGTGTCCCTGCCTTCACGATCGCTGAAGACACAGCGCTCACCGAGCGCTGTGTCTGCAGAGAAGGAAGCGCTGTGCGCTTCCTGTTCCGGCCCGGCGGTCATGTGACCGCCGGGACCGGAGAGTGCAGGGGCTGTGTGAGGTCTCTCAGAGACCTCGATCAGCCCTGCTGTGAGGCTGTACAGCGCAGGATTGCTGCTGTACAGCCTCTATAGGGGTGCATTTCCACTGTAACTGGGGCTACTATGTCAGCCCCAGTTACAGGAGAAATCAACAGTGAAAAAAAAAAAAAAAAGTGAAGTAAATGTCCCCCAGAGGTCTTGTATGACCTTATGGGGGACGAAAAGTGTAAAATAAAATAAAAATAAAATAAAGTGTTGAAAAAATAAAATAAAAAAAAGGTTCACATGTAAAAAAAAAAAAAATCCCAAGTAAGGAATAAAAAAAAAATAAAAAATAGAAAAAATAAAATAAAATACACATATTTAGTATTGCCGCGTCCGTAAAAACCAGCTCTATAAAAATATCACATGACCTAACCCCTCGGGTGAACACCGTAAAAAATAAATAAAAAAAACTGTGTCAAAACAAGCAATTTTTGTCACCTTGCATCACAAAAGGTGCAACACCAAGTGATCAAAAACGCGTATGTCCCACAAAATGGTACCAATAAAACCGTCACCTCATCCCGCAAAAAATGAGCCCCTACATAAGAAAATCTCTCAAAAAATAAAAAAACTATAGCTCTTAGAACATGGAGACACTAAAACATCATTTTTTTGGTTTCAAAAATGCTATTATTGTGTTAAAGTGAAACAAATAAAAAAAAGTATACATATTAGGTATTGCCGCGTCCGTAAAAACCAGCTCTATAAAAATATCACATGACCTAACCCCTCGGGTGAACACCGTAAAAAAAAAAAAAAAAAAACTGTGTCAAAACAAGCAATTTTTGTCACCTTGCATCACAAAAGGTGCAACACCAAGTGATCAAAAACGCGTATGTCCCACAAAATAGTACCAATAAAACCGTCACCTCATCCCGCAAAAAATGAGCCCCTACATAAGAAAATCTCTCAAAAAATAAAAAAACTATAGCTCTCAGAACACGGACACATTAAAACATAATTTTTTGGTTTCAAAAATGCTATTATTGTGTAAAACTTTAATAAATGAGAAAAAGTATACATATTAGGTATCGCCACGTCCGTAACAATCTGCTCTATAAAAATGTCACTTGACTGAACCCCTCAGGTGAACGCTGTAAAAATAAATAAATTGAAACTGTGCTAAAACAACCAATTTTTTGGTGACCTTGCCCAATAAAGTGTTATAATGAATGATCAAAAAATCATATGTACCCAAAAATAGTACTAATAAAACTGGCACCTTATCCCCTAGTTTCCAAAATGGGGTCACTTCTTGGGAGTTTCTACTGTAAGAGTGCATCAGGGGGCTTCAAATGGGACATGGCATCTAAAAACCATGTGGAGTTCCTTTTCTTCTGCGCCCTGCCGTGTGCCCATACAGCAGTTTACGACCACATGTGGGGTGTTTCTGTAAACCACAGAATCTGGGTAATAAATATTGAGTTTTGTTTGGCTGTTAACCATCGATGTGTTAAAGAAAAAAATTGATTAAAATGGAAAATCTGCCAAAAAAGTGAAATTTAAAAATTTGATCTCCATTTTCCTTTAATTCTTGTGGAACGCCTAAAGGGTTAACAAAGTTTGTAAAATCGGTTTTGAATACCTTGAGGGGTGTAGTTTCTACAATGGGGTCATTTATGGGGGTATCCACTATGTAGGCCCCACAAAGTGACTTCAGACCTGAACTGGTCCTTATAAAGTGGGTTTTGGCAATTTTCTTACAAATTTGAAGAATTGCTTCTAAACTTCTAAGCCTTCTAACGTCCTAAAAAAATAAAATGACATTTCCAAAATGATGCCAACATAAAGTAGACATATGGGAAATGTTAAATAATAACTATTTTATGAGGTATCACTTTCTGTTTTGAAAGCAGAGAAATTGAAATTTAGAAAATTGCGAATTTTTCAAATTTTTGGGTAAATTTGGGATTTTTTCATAAATAAAGGTGAAATATTTTGACTCAAATTTATGACTATCATGAAGTACAATGTGTCACGAGAAAACAATCTCTGAATGACTTGGATAAATAAAGGTGTTCCAAAGTTATTACCACATAAAGCTAGATATGTCAGTTTTGCAAAATTTGGCCTGGTCAGGAAGGGGGCAAAGGGCCCAGATGGGAAGTGGTTAAGGACAAACTTGGTGCTCTTGTATATGTGATTGTTGGTGAGTCACTCAACAATGGCCCACTAGTTTGTCCTTCAATAGATGATGCCAATGCCTGGCTATAATTCTCTCTATTTTCTTATGGTCTTTATTGAATGGTAGTATCATTCTTAATTTATCTTCCTTACTCTCATTTGCGTTTGGAACAATTTTATCTTCAAAAAAGGCCCTTCTTTCCATATTCTCCACTTTTGTGATTGCCTTATCCAATATATCCTGAGGGTATTTATTTTCCAGAAACTGTTCTTTCATACAGAGTAATTCAGTATGAAAGTCATTTTCCTCTGTACAGTTTCTTTTAATTCTCCTGAATTGTCCTACTTGGACCTCCATCAGCCATCTCTGCAGATGACAGCTCGAGAAGAGGATATAGCTATTTTTAGATACTGCTTTTTGATAGGTACTACATATTAGTCGATCCATTTGTACTTTAATTAGTAAATCCAAAAATTCTACCTGTACAGTACTGGTATTAGCAGAAAATTTCAAATTGTATGTGTTACTATTTATGTCCTCAAGGAATAGATCCAATTCTTCTTGAGTATCTCTCCAGATAAATAGAACATCATCTATAAATCGGTGCCAGAGTACCAGGCTCGACCCCAGCCTTGGCGAGATGTTCTCACACTCCCACTGTGCCATGAATAAATTTGCATAGCTGGGGGCGAACCTGGTACCCATAGCTGTTCCCCTAATCTGGAGATAATAATCCATACTGTAAGAGAAGTAGTTATGCGTGAGGATAAAATTAACACCATCCGCCAAAAAGTCTATTTGTTCCTGTGGATAACTACTATGTGTACTCAACTGTGTCTTCAATGCTTTTATCCCTTTGTCGTGATTAATTACTGTATATAAAGAGTTGACATCTAATGTCCCCAATATCCAACTAGATTCATATTTTAGTTCCTCCACTAGTTTTATTACTTGCGTTGTGTCTCTAATGTAAGAAAAATTCTTCTTTACACTAGGTTGCAAGTGTTTGTCTATATATTGTGACAAATTAGATGTAAGAGAACCTATGCCAGAGATGATTGGTCTCCCTGGAGGATTATGTAAATCTTTGTGAATCTTAGGAAGACAATAAAATACTGGTAATCTTTGTTGAGTATTGGTAATGAATATAAATTCTTGTTCCTTCAAAATTCCTCGATCCCAACCATCTTTGGCATAATTCTGCAGTTCAATATTATATTCTTTTGTCGGATCTTTTACAAGTTTGAAGTATGTCGTGATGTCCGATAGTTGTTTTAAACATTCTGACTCATATTTTAAAGTTTCCAAAATCACAATCGCCCCTCCCTTATCGGCCGGTCTGATGGTAATGTTTTCTTCTTTTTGTAATTGTTTAATGGCCTGAATTTCTTGTGTTGATAAATTATTACCTTTCCTAGCATTCATTTTCAACTTCCTTATATCTGTTTCCACAGTTTTTTTGAAAGCTGCAATTTAATGTCCTATTTGTTGTCTGGGATACATTTTACTTTTTGGCTTCAAGTCTGTATGTGTATATGCACTATATTGTATAGTGTTCTCGACCACAGGATTTCTCATAAAGTGTTTTTTTAAGCACAATTTCCTCACAAATTTTTCCACCCCCATATAGATATCAAATCTATTAGGTTCTATTGTTGGCGCAAATTTGAGTCCTTTATTCAATAGACTAGATTGTGCTGGAGTCAGCACAACCTGACTCAAATTTACGATCACATCTGTATTTATCGGTGTTAACCCCTGTAATTTTTGTAATTTTTTCTCCTTGCTCCCCCCCCCCTTCCTCTTCTTGTTCTCTTTGTTCTTGTACATATCGGTTTGGGGTATATCTTTCCCTCCTCTCCTGATTTTGGCGAGTTTCTTCCCTCGAGTTGTAATATGTGGTTTTCCCGTTCTGTAGTTGTCCCTGTATCTAAAATTGTATGGGTGTCTTGTTGGTGGATGGTGATGTCTCTGTTCGGGTGTTGGTTGCTTTGTATACCTGGTACGTGTTTTGTGGTGGGGCGGAGTCCCATCTAAAAAATGGTCATTGGAGATTGCTTCATATCTGTTCCTCACTGGAATGCTGTAAGTTATATTCTCAGTTCTATGTGAATCTTTATGGGCATTTCCCACTTCCTCTAGATTTGATATTTGTAAGTTTTTTTGTTGTTGATTCTTGTCATATATAACCGGCTTAATTTTTACTCCTTTACTTGTATGTTTAATTTTCTTACTCTTTTTTGTAATTATATCCTGTTCTAAAATCTCAAGGTTTTTACATATTTTCTGCTGCCATTCTGTGATTTCCTCAGTAGTTGGAAATTTTTGTATTATCTCTTTAATTTTAGAGATTCTCTCAATGGTTTCTTCCAGAATTTGTTATCTTCTTCTAATAATCAGTTGTATAATATGGATTGATTAGTTAAAAGGTTCTCCCATTCTTCCATAAAATAATCATTTATTAGGTCCTGTGCTGGATTTTTTGAGAGCTGGATGCCTTTCGGTATAATCCTCAATTCTAAATGTCTAGTAAGGGATTTAATTTCCCACTTTTGTTTCAGTTGTCTAATAAGTAGGGATTCCAGTTCTCTAAAAGATTCCTTGACAGATTTTCATTTTCATTTTGTGGATTATGATCCTCAAAAGAAAATGTTTCAATTCTAGCAAGAAAATTAAACATACGAGTAAAGGAGTAAAAATTAAGCCGGTTATACATGACAAGAATCAACAACAAAAAAACTTACAAATATCAAATCTAGAGGAAGTGGGAAATGCCCATATAGATTCACATAGAACTGAGAATATAACTTATGACATTCCAGTGCGGAACAGATATGAAGCAATCTCCAATGACCATTTTTTAGATGGGACTCCGCCCCACCACAAAACACGTACCAGGTATACAAAGCAACCAACACCCGAACAGAGACATCACCATCCACCAACAAGACACCCATACAATTTGAGATACAGGGACAACTATCGGGAGAATTACTCGCAGAACGGGAAAACCACATATTACAACTCGAGGGAAGAAACTCGCCAAAATCAGGAGAGGAGGGAAACATATACCCCAAACCGATATGTACAAGAACAAAGAGAACAAGAAGAGGAAGGGGGGGTGGAGCAAGAAGAAAAAATTACAAAAATTACAGGGATTAACACAGATAAATACAGATGTGATCGTAAATTTAGCACAATCTAGTCTATTGAATAAAGGACTCAAATTTGCACCAACAATAGAACCTAATAGATTTGATATCTATATGGGGGTGGAAAAATTTGTGAGGAAATTGTGCTTAAAAAAACACTTTATGAGAAATCCTGTGGTAGAGAACACTATACAATATAGTGCATATACACATACAGACTTGAAGCCAAAAAGTAAAATGTATCCCAGACAACAAATAGGACATTAAATTGCAGCTTTCAAAAAAACTGTGGAAACAGATATAAGGAAGTTGAAAATGAATGCTAGAAAAGGTAATAATTTATCAACACAAGAAATTCAGGCCATTAAACAATTACAAAAAGAAGAAAATATTACCATCAGACCGGCCGATAAGGGAGGGGCGATTGTGATTTTGGAAACTTTAAAATATGAGTCAGAATGTTTAAAACAACTATCGGACATCATGACATACCTCAAACTTGTAAAAGATCCGACGAAAGAATATAATATTGAACTGCAGAACGAACTATGCCAAAGATGGTTGGGATCGAGGAATTTTGAAGGAACAAGAATTTAAATTCATTACTAGGGATGAGCGAACCCGAACTGTATAGTATAGAATTTTGGGGTGTCCGTGACACGGACCCGATCCCGAACATTTTCGTAAAAGTCCGGGTTCGGGTTCGGTGTTCGACGCTTTCTTGGCGCTTTTTGAAAGGCTGCAAAGCAGCCAATCAACAAGCGTCATACTTCTTGCCCCAAGAGGCCATCACAGCCTTGCCTACTATTGGCATGGCTGTGATTGGCCAGTGCAGCATGTGACCCAGCCTCTATATACACTGCGTGCAGAATTATTAGGCAAATGAGTATTTTGACCACATCATCCTCTTTATGCATGTTGTCTTACTCCAAGCTGTATAGGCTCGAAAGCCTACTACCAATTAAGCATATTAGGTGATGTGCATCTCTGTAATGAGAAGGGGTGTGGTCTAATGACATCAACACCCTATATTAGGTGTGCATAATTATTAGGCAACTTCCTTTCCTTTGGCAAAATGGGTCAAAAGAAGGACTTGACAGGCTCAGAAAAGTCAAAAATAGTGAGATATCTTGCAGAGGGATGCAGCACTCTTAAAATTGCAAAGCTTCTGAAGCGTGATCATCGAACAATCAAGCGTTTCATTCAAAATAGTCAACAGGGTCGCAAGAAGCGTGTGGAAAAACCAAGGCGCAAAATAACTGCCCATGAACTGAGAAAAGTCAAGCGTGCAGCTGCCAAGATGCCACTTGCCACCAGTTTGGCCATATTTCAGAGCTGCAACATCACTGGAGTGACCAAAAGCACAAGGTGTGCAATACTCAGAGACATGGCCAAGGTAAGAAAGGCTGAAAGACGACCACCACTGAACAAGACACACAAGCTGAAACGTCAAGACTGGGCCAAGAAATATCTCAAGACTGATTTTTCTAAGGTTTTATGGACTGATGAAATGAGAGTGAGTCTTGATGGGCCAGATGGATGGGCCCGTGGCTGGATTGGTAAAGGGTAGAGAGCTCCAGTCCGACTCAGACGCCAGCAAGGTGGAGGTGGAGTACTGGTTTGGGCTGGTATCATCAAAGATGAGCTTGTGGGGCCTTTTCGGGTTGAGGATGGAGTCAAGCTCAACTCCCAGTCCTACTGCCAGTTTCTGGAAGACACCTTCTTCAAGCAGTGGTACAGGAAGAAGTCTGCATCCTTCAAGAAAAACATGATTTTCATGCAGGACAATGCTCCATCACACGTGTCCAAGTACTCCACAGCGTGGCTGGCAAGAAAGGGTATAAAAGAAGAAAATCTAATGACATGGCCTTCTTGTTCACCTGATCTGAACCCCATTGAGAACCTGTGGTCCATCATCAAATGTGAGATTTACAAGGAGGGAAAACAGTACACCTCTCTGAACAGTGTCTGGGAGGCTGTGGTTGCTGCTGCACGCAATGTTGATGGTGAACAGATCAAAATACTGACAGAATCCATGAATGGCAGGCTTTTGAGTGTCCTTGCAAAGAAAGGTGGCTATATTGGTCACTGATTTGTTTTTGTTTTGTTTTTGAATGTCAGAAATGTATATTTGTGAATGTTGAGATGTTATATTGGTTTCACTGGTAAAAATAAATAATTGAAATGGGTATATATTTGTTTTTTGTTAAGTTGCCTAATAATTATGCACAGTAATAGTCACCTGCACACACAGATATCCCCCTAAAATAGCTAAAACTAAAAACAAACTAAAAACTACTTCCAAAAATATTCAGCTTTGATATTAATGAGTTTTTTGGGTTCATTGAGAACATGGTTGTTGTTCAATAATAAAATTAATCCTCAAAAATACAACTTGCCTAATAATTCTGCACTCCCTGTAAGCTTGGGTCACGTAGCGCTGCACGTCACTCTGCTGATTCAAGCATAGGGAGAGGTTGCTGCTGCGACGTTAGGGCGAGATTAGGCAGATTAACTCCTCCAAAAGACTTCATTCTGTGATCGATCTGCAGCTGTGGATCATTGAAGTGCTAATATCGACTTGCTCACTTTTTTTTAGGCTGCCCAGAGCGTTTTAAAATCACTTTTTTCTGGGGTGATCGGTGGCCATTTTGTGGCTTGTGGTGCGCCAGCACAAGCTATCACCAAGTGTATTTAACCATCAATAGTGTGGTTATTTTTTGCTATATCCTGCATCAGCTGCAGGCTGAGCCTGTGTCACCGAAGTGCATTTAATCATCAACAGTCTGGTTATTTTTTGGCCATATACTACATCAGCTGCAGGCTGAGCCTGTGTCACCGAAGTGCATTTAACCATCAACAGTCTGGTTATTTTTTGGCCATATACTACATCTGGTGCAGGCTGAGCCTGTGTCACCCAAGTGCATTTAACCATCAATAGTGTGGTTATTTTTTGGCCATATACTACATCAGGGGCAAGTTGAGCCTGTCACCCAGCGCCTAAAAAATAGACCTGACATTTCTATTCAACCAAATTTGTACTGTTTTAGCTGGTCAAGTTATTTGTAGTGACCGTAAAAGCACACTTTTTGTTCTAAGTTGAAAAACTATTCCCAAATTTGCCATTCTCAAAAAAACTAGTTTCTGCTATATGAGGCCTTCTTGAAAACTATCACAAAAAGGATATCTTATATTGAAGGTGCTGATAGTGTCATTCAGAAAAACCTAACACACACGCTACCGTGCAGATACAAGTCTAATTCTGTGATTAAACCTATACCTGTCACACAGCGCAAAAAAAAAACAGGCCTCACATTTCTATTCAACCAAATCTGTACTGTTTTAGCTGGTCAAGTTATTTGTAGTGAGTGTAAAAGCACATTTTTTGTTCTGGGTTGAAAAACTATTCCCAAATTTGCCATTCTTAAAATAACTAGTTTCTGCTATATGAGACCTACTTGAAATCTATCCCAAAAAGGATATCTTACATTGAAGGTGCTGATAGTGTCATTCAGAAAAATTTAACACACACTTTACCGTGCAGATACAAGTCTAATTCTGTGATTAAACCTATACCTGTCACACAGCGCAAAAGAAAACAGGCTTCACATTTCTATTCAACCAAATCTGTACTGTTTTAGCTGGTCAAGTTATTTGTAGTGACCGTAAAAGCACACTTTTTTTCTGGGTTGAAAAACTATTCCCAAATTTGCCATTCTAAAAATTGTGGTGAACGGGAACAATGAGGAAAACATCTAATAAGGGACGCGGACGTGGACATGGTCGTGGTGGTGTTAGTGGACCCTCTGGTGCTGGGAGAGGACGTGGCCGTTCTGCCACAGCCACACGTCCTAGTGAACCAACTACCTCAGGTCCCAGTAGCTAGCAGAATTTACAGTGATATTTGGTGGTGCGCCCAATGCCGTTCTAAGGATGGTAAGGCCTGAGCAGGTACAGGCATTAGTCAATTGGGTGGCCGACAGTGGATCCAGCACGTTCACATTATCTCCCACCTAGTCTTCTGCAGAAAGCGCACAGATGGCGCATGAAAACCAAGCCCATCGGTTTGTCACATCACCCCCATGCATATCAGGGAAACTGTCTGAGCCTCTGTTACGGGACCTCTCTCCTCTGCCTGGGTGCCTGGGCCTAAATATGTGACAGTGGCCTGTTCCAGTGGCGGGGTGACGTGAAGCCTGATTCTCTGCTATGACATGAAGACTGATTCTGCGCTGACATAAGGCCAGATTCTCTGTTACGGGACCTCTCTCCTCTGCCTGGGTGCCTGGGCCTAAATATGTGACAGTGGCCTGTTCCAGTGGTGGGTGACGTGAAGCCTGATTCTCTGCTATGACATGAAGACAGATTCTGTGCTGACATAAGGCCAGATTCTCTGTTACGGGACCTCTCTCCTCTGTCTGGGTGCCGAGGCCTAAATATGTGACAGTGGCCTGTTCCAGTGGTGGGTGACGTGAAGCCTGATTCTCTGCTATGACATGAGACAGATTCTGTGCTGACATAAGGCCAGATTCTCTGTTACGGGACCTCTCTCCTCTGTCTGGGTGCCGGGGCCTAAATATGTGACAGTGGCCTGTTCCAGTGGTGGGTGACGTGAAGCCTGATTCTCTGCTATGACATGAAGACAGATTCTGTGCTGACATAAGGCCAGATTCTCTGTTACGGGACCTCTCTCCTCTGTCTGGGTGCCGGGGCCTAAATATGTGACAGTGGCCTGTTCCAGTGGTGGGTGACGTGAAGCCTGATTCTCTGCTATGACATGAAGACAGATTGCAGCGTACTCAAGTTGTGTGCAATAGGTGTTTCTGGGTGATGTAGTGCAATATACACTAACCTGGTACAGCTGACTCTCTGCAAGGGCAGGTATAGGTAGAAATAGTTTGTGACGCCAGTGCCAAGTAAACGGTGGCACGCCGTTTGCGGATGCAGGAATAAATTGAGGAAACGTAGTCTTAAAACAGAACTCCAACTTTAGTAGTTTTGTAAGCAGAGACAATATAGGAAATGCAGTTCCTAAGCATACAGTCGATTTTGCAATTCGGTCGATGCAGGCAATTCAGTTATGAGCAGGGTAATTACAGAGTGTTGAACACAGGACTTGCAGCACAGGAGCTTGCACTCTAATTCTGTCTGATCCTGGAATACAGCAATTCTTCACCAAGGCCCATTAACCTAATTCTGGCTTTATATCCTTGGCTATGGCTTCTATAAGTACCTCCTCTGTCTTTCTGAGTACCTCTGGCTTTCTGATCTTTGCCTCTGTCTCTCTCAGCTCTGGACACTTCCTCAGGCTCTAGAAACTTCTGAGCTGTTGTCTAGACTGACTTCTGCACTCCACACTAGATCAGGTTACACTGACTTTCCTTCCTTGTCTGGCCCTTATATAAACTAGGGCTCCTAGCTCCCTCTAATGCCTAAGAGCTGGAATGACACCCCTAGCCGGCCTGTACATGCAAGTGTCATAGTAACAGGGAAACACATAGCATTGCATTACATGACATTTTATAAAACTGACATATAACAACTTCCCCATAATTAGGAGGGACGACAGCACACCAAGTGACACTTTGGTAGTGACGGGTATTACAGTCCCCGTACACTACATACCCCACTGCTTTAAGCTGAGTACGACCTCGTACTCCATCATGGGTCGCCCAACTGGAATCTCTACCTGAAATAGAAAATAGAGACATGCAGGCATACATACATGTAATTCATCTGCATTTACATTTACATCAGGTCCAATTGGCAAAAGTGAAGGGTAGTGACAAGGGGCGTCGTTCTCTTCTCTCAGGATAATGAATGGAACGGGGGCGCTGACCTGGCACAGCGTAACATTATAACCAGGATAGTCCATGACAATGAATAAGTCCATGATAGAACAGCAAAATAACGGAACTACCCAGGAGTTTCCCGTGGGTGTATCACAGGCAAGGGCTCACGTGGAGGAGTCCATTCTTGCGCACAAATGTCAAGTAAGGTATTGCCCGTGGCAACTGTTTGGGAGGAGACACCACCAGAATAATCAAAGTCTCCTAAACGGACTGGCGGACGTCCCCTGGTCATCCGGGTAGACCTTCTCAACACAGGGGTCTCCTCTTCCCTTAGCAACGAGGTAGAAGGGAGAGGAGCAACAGGAGGGTCTCCATCCGTGAGACCTCGGTCAGGAACAACTGGAACAACAGGAACAACTGGAACAACAGGAACAACAATATCCACTACAGGGGGAACTGGATCCAGGGCATCTTGAACCGGCTCTTCTGGAGGTGAAACTACAGTAGGTGCCGGAGCAGGCACCAGCAAGTTCAACCACGGTGTCAGAAGCCAATGCATGGGATCAGCGTCATACCTGAGATTACTGACAGCCTGCATAGGATCCTCGGGCGGTATTGCTGACTCTGACACAGGATATTCAGATCCAGAACTCTCAGCACTAGGTTCTGGTGTTAGGCAGAGCTTCAACCTGTTTCGGTGTACAATTTGGGATCCCTTGTCTTCCCGGGTGATCTCATACGTGTGAGTTCCAACATTTGGGATTGCAGTGACAACATAGGGACTTCGCTCCCACTTACTGTCCAATTTGCTGGTACGACGGTTATTCTTTAACCATACCACGGCCCCTATGGTCAAGGGTTCTGCATGGGCTGTCTGATCATAGTCCCTCTGCTGTCGGTCTCTAGCAAAGTCCATACGTTCCTGAACAATGGCTTTGACTGCATCCAATCGCCTTTGGTGCTCAGCAACCCAGTCGGTGTTAGGTAATGGGTTAATGCAATCAGGTACATGTATGTCCAATGAATGATCAGCAGGCAATGTCCCTTGGCGCCCAAACATCAAGTAAAAAGGGGTATACCCGGTGGAACAATGTATGGTATGATTGTATGTGAACATGAGCTGTGGCAACAGACTGGGCCAATCTCCTCTGTTCTCAGGAGGCACGGCCCTCAGCATCTCTATCAAGGTCTGATTCATTTTTTCACATAATCCGTTACCTTGAGGATGGTAGGCCGTCGTCCGGATCTTCTTACAGTTGTGTAAGCGGCACAGTTCATGGAACAGATGGGACTCAAAAGCAGGTCCTTGATCGGTGAGGATCTTTTCTGGACATCCATAGGGCAGGAGAAAGTGCTTCCAGAACATTTCGGCTGTAGTCTTGGCTGTCTGGTCTCTCACAGGCACTGCTACAACAAACTTAGTGAAATGGTCAATAATAGTCATGGCATAAGCATACCCTGAGCGACTAGGCTCCAGTTTCACATGGTCGATGGCGACAAGTTCAAGAGGACGGATACTTACAATGGGTCTCAGTGGTGCCCTCTGATCATGGTGCTCACTTCGTTTCAAGGCACAGGCTACACACTCTCGACACCACTTCTCCATGTCTTCTCTCATGCCTACCCAGTAAAACCGCTGGCGGATAGTAGCTTCAGTCTTTTGGACCCCAAAGTGACCGGATTGATTGTGGTACATCTCCAACACCATACCTGCATCTCGTCGGGGTATGAGAATCTGGTGCACTCTCTCGTTGGACACTGGGTCTAGGCTTCTCCGTAGCAATAGGCCCTTTTGTATGAAGAGTTGATGGCGCTGTCTCCACAATTTGATGAGCTCAGGATCTGCACTCTTACGCCGGATCCTCTCAGGGGCTCTGCCACTAGTAATGAAGTCCAACAACTCACCCAGCACTCTACTTTCAGACTGTAGTTTCACCCACCTTTCTTCTTTAGGTTCAGGCCTACTGGAGGGTGAAGGAACTGCAGCTCTGTTATTGGTAGCTCGAGCCTGATCCTGTTGAGCAAATTTGTTATAGAAAGCCGGCATCTCTACATCTTCCCAAGCATCTCGCACATCATCAGGAGCTGTCTTTGTGGGAAGCCTGGATAAAGCATCAGCGTTATCATTAGTACGTCCAGCACGATACTTTACAGAGAAATTATAGTTGGCAAGGCGAGAGGCCCATCTCTGCTCCAAGGCCCCCAATCTAGCTGTATTGAGATGTGCCAGAGGGTTATTGTCAGTGAATGCAATGAACGGGGTGGCGGCTAGATAATCCTTGAATTTTTCTGTCACCGCCCACACTAATGCCAGGAACTCTAGTTTGAAGGAACTATAATTCTGGTCATTTTTCTCAGCTCCTTTCAGGGAGCGGCTTGCATATGCTATCACTCTCTCTTTTCCCTCTTGGATCTGGGCTAACACAGCTCCCAGGCCTCGCTTGCTAGCATCAGTATAGAGATGGAAGGGCTTGCTATAATCTGGATAACCTAACACTGGAGGCTCGGTCAGTTTCTTTTTTAGCAATTGGAACGCTATCTCTCTTTTCTCATTCCACTCAATGGGCACAGGAGTTCTAGGACTCTTTTTGGGTTGCCCCCTCAAGAGCTCCTGGATAGGATCAGCTATTTGAGCAAAATGGGGGATAAAACGTCTATAGTAGCCGGCAAAACCAAGGAAACTCCTCACCTCTTTGACAGTAGTAGGAACCGGCCAATTACGGACAGCTGCTAATTTATCAGGGTCAGGTTGCACTCCCTCTCCGCTTACTATATGCCCCAGGTATCTTACTGCAGGTTTGAGCAGGTGACACTTGGATGGCTTTACCTTCAAGCCATATTTGATAAGGATTTCAAATACTTCTGCCAAATGTTTCAGATGGTCCTCATATGTTTTTGAGTACACAATGACGTCATCTAGATACAGCAGCACTGTTTCGAAGTTTTTGTGACCCAAACACCGCTCCATTAATCTCTGGAAAGTTCCTGGGGCATTACATAGCCCGAACGGCATACAATTGAATTCGAACAGGCCCATGGGAGTAGTGAAAGCAGTCTTTTCCCTATCTGCAGGGGCCATGGGTACTTGCCAGTAGCCACTGGTCAAGTCCAATGTGGAGAAATAGGCAGAAGAGCCCAGAGCAGTTAGTGACTCCTCAATGCGGGTCAGTGGGTATGCATCTTTGTGGGTTATTTGATAAATTTTCCTATAATCCACACAGAAACGGATACTACCGTCCTTCTTCTTTACAAGAACCAGGGGTGCAGCCCACGGACTACGGCTGTCCCGGATCACATTAGAGTCTTTCATCTCTTGGATCATTTCCTTTACAGTCTGATATGAAGTAGGTGGTAAGGGTCTGTATCTCTCCTTGATAGGAGGATGAGAGCCAGTAGGTATGGTGTGTTGTATGGCACTAACCTCTCCATAGTCAGTAGCATGCTTACTGAAGGCCTGGTGGTGCTCCTTGACAAGCTGTAGAATCCCTTCTTGTTGATGTTGGGGGGTAGTCTCGTCCCCTACATGGAGCTCTTCCCACCAGGGCACTTGTGGCTGGGTCACCGGCGAACATCCGCTGACTGCAGCTGGCGGCTTCTCTGTCGCTGGAAGACGAATGATGTCTTGGAAGGACACCTGGTACAGCTGGGCAACACGGCAATGCTTAGTAAGCGCAACAGGATGATCACTCAGGTTAATCAGACGGACAGGTACTTTACCTTGGGAGACGTTCACCAGGCACTTGGCAGCTCTCACATAAGGGTAATCCTCCATCTGGATTGGTTCTACCAGGGCTGGATAATCTCGGCCTTGGACTCCCAGGACAGCACGACACCATAAAAGAGTTTGAGAATTAGGAGGCAAAGTCACAGGCTTAATATCACTAATCCTGGCAGTACAAATTTCTCCTTTCCCATTAGCAAACCTCTGCTGGGCACTTAACACAGTAATAGTCTTTTGAATCACCCTCCTGGATGCAGAGGAAGCAGTGAGCAAAGTCTGATGTAATACAGCAAGTATTTCTGAATAACAGTTTTTGAAGACATTGGTGCCTAGAATGACAGGATGTCCTCCTCTGTCACCGGCCTGTACTACGATCACTCCCTGTTGAGGCAGGGTTACGTCTCCCACCTGCAGGGTGGGTTCCCAGTATCCATGAGTCTTTACTGGTTTGCCATTGCTGGCGATAATTTCCACCCAGGATTCAGGCGGCTGGGTCAACTGGTTGGTGTCCCAGAACTTTTCAAATGCAGGCAGCTGAATAGTAGTGACCTGAGACCCAGTATCTAATAGGGCTTCAAAGGGGATCCCGTTGATCTCTATATTGATTTTAGGATGGGATCCTACATAACGTGGCATCCAATTTGGATCCTCTGGACCTAGTGTTCTACCTCCCGAGGGTTGGTCCTCAGCCTCAGGGGTTGCCCGTTTAACTGCCAGCACGTGGATTCTGTGTGTCCCAGCTTTTTCCAGTATGTACACACGGGCTTCTTGCGACCTCTATTACGCCTCCCAGGATCCCTGGGGTGAGTCTCTTGGTATGGAGGTGAGAACGGCCTAGGAGATGACAGGAACTCTTCTTCTGTCATTATGGGTTTTTCCCATTCCTCTATTTTTCTGCACACTTTCTCTAGACTTTTAGTGAGGTGATTTACTTGCTCTGTCAGCATGGCAATAGTATCAGTAGCTGACACTTGAACAGCTTGGCCGGCCTCAGCTCGGTTAGTGACAAGCGGTTTTGGCCTGCAGGCTGATGACTCAGATAGGGCGCTCAACTCAGGAGATACTGTGGACCCCAGAATTTTTATAGCCAGTTCTTTAAAGTCCAGAAAGGCACTGTTAGGGTGCTGGGCGGACAGCATCTTTAACTGGGTCCTTATTTGTTCACTAGACACCCCGTTGATAAATTGTTCCCTCAGGGTCTGGTCCCGGTTATCAGCCTCTTTGGGATCTATCTGGATTACAGCCCCTAAAGCCTCCTGAAGTGATAGGGCATAGTCACGGAGGGACTCACCGGGCTTCTGTCTCTTGCCAAAGAAGTGCATCTTTATCTCTGAGGCAGTCCTAGTTTCAAAAGTGGCTCTGAGGCGGGTGAAGATCTGTTCTAGAGTACTCCGCTCAGTAGCAGGCCATGATAACACTTCCCTGCGGGCAGCCCCCTCCAGTTGCGCCAGCATGATTTCCATTTGCTGGTCGGCATTTATAGGGTATAATCGGAATAGTGCCAGCAACTTTTCTTCAAAGTCCCGTAGGGTATGGGTCTCTCCCCTGTAGCGGGGGAACCATGGGGCCCCGAAATAGTAGGGCATGGTAAAGGGCATCATGCTAGGGGCTGTAGGGTGATCAGGAGCCGCAAGCTCTCCTGGGGTCGGCTGCTCAGGCACTCCTGGCTCTGACATGGTAGTCTATTGAGAGGTGGCCGCTGGCGACTAATGAGGCCGGTACACTCCCCTTCCCTCCGGTTACAAGTGCTTACCGGTATCGCCGGGCTTGCGCAGGTCCAGTCTCGCGAGGTTCCGGACGTCCTGAGCACCCGATGACGCAGGAGAAGCAGGGCCGCGGCGGTGCGATGATCAAGAGGGGCGGGACTCTCTGTGTCTTTGCAGGGATCCGCCCACGAAAGTCCTCAGCGGCGCGGGAAACTTTACTCCAGGCAGCCGGTGGCCATCTTTAGCAAAACGCTGTCCATTCACTGACAGCAAGCAGGATTGCAAAAAGTCCACAAAACCACATTCCAATGTGGCGATTTTCTTTCTTTGGGTAGCGCAACACTGCACAGCGCTTTTTAGAAGTTTTGGGTACACTTTGGGTATGATTTTCAGTCCACAAAGTCCACTTTCAATAAACAGGTAATTTGTCACTTTGGTCACAGGGCAACTGTTTAAGGCACAAAGTTCACGCTTCTTGCACTAGAAATCGTGCGTATCCTGTTCGTGACGCCAAAAGAGAGGTGCAGCGTACTCAAGTTGTGTGCAATAGGTGTTTCTGGGTGATGTAGTGCAATATACACTAACCTGGTACAGCTGACTCTCTGCAAGGGCAGGTATAGGTAGAAATAGTTCGTGACGCCAGTGCCAAGTAAACGGTGGCACGCCGTTTGCGGATGCAGGAATAAATTGAGGAAACGTAGTCTTAAAACAGAACTCCAACTTTAGTAGTTTTGCAAGCAGAGACAATATAGGAAATGCAGTTCCTAAGCATACAGTCGATTTTGCAATTCGGTCGATGCAGGCAATTCAGTTATAGCAGGGTAATTACAGAGTGTTGAACACAGGACTTGCAGCACAGGAGCTTGCACTCTAATTCTGTCTGATCCTGGAATACAGCAATTCTTCACCAAGGCCCATTAACCTAATTCTGGCTTTATATCCTTGGCTATGGCTTCTATAAGTACCTCCTCTGTCTTTCTGAGTACCTCTGGCTTTCCTGATCTTTGCCTCTGTCTCTCTCAGCTTCTGGACACTTCCTCAGGCTCTAGAAACTTCTGAGCTGTGGTCTAGACTGACTTCTGCACTCCACACTAGATCAGGTTACACTGACTTTCCCTTCCTTGTCTGGCCCTTATATAAACTAGGGCTCCCTAGCTCCCTCTAATGCCTAAGAGCTGGAATGACACCCCTAGCCGGCCTGTACATGCAAGTGTCATAGTAACAGGGAAACACATAGCATTGCATTACATGACATTTTATAAAACTGAGATATAACAACTTCCCCATAATTAGGAGGGACGACAGCACACCAAGTGACACTTTGGTAGTGACGGGTATTACAGTCCCCGTACACTACAAGATTCTGTGCTGACATAAGGCCAGATTCTCTGTTACGGGACCTCTCTCCTCTGCCTGGGTGCCTGGGCCTAAATATGTGACAGTGGCCTGTTCCAGTGGTGGGTGACGTGAAGCCTGATTCTCTGCTATGACATGAAGACTAATTCTGTGCTGACATAAGGCCAGATTCTCTGTTACGGGACCTCTCTCCTCTGTCTGGGTGCCGGGGCCTAAATATGTGACAGTGGCCTGTTCCAGTGGTGGGTGACGTGAAGCCTGATTCTCTGCTATGACATGAAGACAGATTCTGTGCTGACATAAGGCCAGATTCTCTGTTACGGGACCTCTCTCCTCTGCCTGGGTGCCTGGGCCTAAATATGTGACAGTGGCCTGTTCCAGTGGTGGGTGACGTGAAACCTGATTCTCTGCTATGACATGAAGACTGATTCTGCGCTGACATAAGGCCAGATTCTCTGTTACGGGACCTCTCTCCTCTGCCTGGGTGCCGGGGCCTAAATATGTGACAGTGGCCTGTTCCAGTGGTGGGTGACGTGAAGCCTGATTCTCTGCTATGACATGAAGACTGATTCTGCGCTGACATAAGGCCAGATTCTCTGTTACGGGACCTCTCTCCTCTGTCTGGGTGCCGAGGCCTAAATATGTGACAGTGGCCTGTTCCAGTGGTGGGTGACGTAAATCCTGATTCTCTGCTATGACATGAAGACTGATTCTGTGCTGACATAAGGCCAGATTCTCTGTTACGGGACCTCTCTCCTCTGTCTGGGTGCCGGGGCCTAAATATGTGACAGTGGCCTGTTCCAGTGGTGGGTGACGTGAAGCCTGATTCTCTGCTATGACATGAAGACTGATTCTGCGCTGACATAAGGCCACATTCTCTGTTACGGGACCTCTCTCCTCTGCCTGGGTGCCTGGGCCTAAATATTTGACAGTGGCCTGTTCCAGTGGTGGGTGACGTGAAGCCTGATTCTCTGCTATGACATGAAGACTGATTCTGCGCTGACATAAGGCCAGATTCTCTGTTACGGGACCTCTCTCCTCTGCCTGGGTGCCTGGGCCTAAATATGTCACAGTGGCCTGTTCCAGTGGTGGGTGACGTGAAGCCTGATTCTCTGCTATGACATGAAGACTGATTCTGCGCTGACATAAGGCCAGATTCTCTGTTACGGGACCTCTCTCCTCTGTCTGGGTGTCGGGGCCTAAATATGTGACAGTGGCCTGTTCCAGTGGTGGGTGACGTGAAGCCTGATTCTCTGCTATGACATGAAGACTGATTCTGCGCTGACATGAAGCCAGATTCTCTGCTATGGCATGAAGAGACTGATTCTCTGCTGACATGAAGCCAGATTCTTTGCTATGGCATGAAGAGACTGATTCTCTGCTGACGTGAAGCTAGATTCTTTGCTATGGGACCTCTATCCAATTGATATTGGTTAATTTTTATTTTTTTTATTTTTATTTTAATTCATTTCCCTATCCACATTTGTTTGCAGGGGATTTACCTTTATCTACCTCTAGCTCTTTCCTGGGCTGTTTTACAGCCTTTTTAGTGCCGAAAAGTTCGGGTCCCTATCGACTTCAATGGGGTTCGGGACGAAGTTCGGGTCGGGTTCGGATGCCGAACCCGAACATTTCCGGGAAGTTCGGCCGAACTTCTCGAACCCGAACATCCAGGTGTTCACTCAACTCTATTCATCACCAATACTCAACAAAGATTACCAGTATTTTATTGTCTTCCTAAGATTCACAAAGATTTACATAATCCTCCAGGGAGACCAATCATCTCTGGCATAGGTTCTCTTACATCTAATTTGTCACAATATATAGACAAACACTTGCAACCTAGTGTAAAGAAGAATTTTTCTTACATTAGTGACACAACGCAAGTAATAAAACTAGTGGAGGAACTAAAATATGAATCTAGTTGGATATTGGGGACATTAGATGTCAACTCTTTATATACAGTAATTAATCACGACAAAGGGATAAAAGCATTGAAGACACAGTTGAGTACACATAGTAGTTATCCACAGGAACAAATAGACTTTTTGGCGGATGGTGTTAATTTTATCCTCAAGCATAACTACTTCTCTTACAGTATGGATTATTATCTCCAGATTAGGGGAACAGCTATGGGTACCAGGTTCGCCCCCAGCTATTCAAATTTATTCATGGCACAGTGGGAGTGGGAGAACATCTCGCCAAGGCTGGGGTCGAGCCTGGTACTCTGGCACCGATTTATAGATGATGTTCTATTTATCTGGAGAGATACTCAAGAAGAATTGGATCTATTCCTTGAGGACATAAATAGTAACACATACGATTTGAAATTTTCTGCTAATACCAGTACTGTACAGGTAGAATTTTTGGATTTACTAATTAAAGTACAAATGGATCGACTAATATGTAGTACCTATCAAAAAGCAGTATCTAAAAATAGCTATATCCTCTTCTCGAGCTGTCATCTGCCGAGATGGCTGATGGAGGTCCCAGTAGCACAATTCAGGAGAATTAAAAGAAACTGTACAGGGGAAAATGACTTTCATACTGAATTACTCTGTATGAAAGAACAGTTTCTGGAAAATAAATACCCTCAGGATATATTGGATAAGGCAATCACAAAAGTGGAGAATATGGAAAGAAGGGCCTTTTTTGAAGATAAAATTGTACCAAACGCAAATGAGAGTAAGGAAGATAAATTAAGAATAATACTACCATTCAATAAAGACCATAAGAAAATAGAGAGAATTATAGCCAGGCATTGGCATCATCTATTGAAGGACAAACTAGTGGGCCTTTGTTGAGTGACTCACCAACAATCACATATACAAGAGCACCAAGTTTGTCCTTAAAAATAGCTCCAACTATTAAAAATAAAAAGAGCCCAAACCTGCAAAATTGGTTGAGACTGAACGTTTTTTTTAGATGTGGGAAATGTAATATTTGCAAAATTTGCCAATGCCCTAAGAAAACCGACAGAATCAAATCATGTAGTAACAACTTTACATGGAAGATACAGGATTTTCTGACTTGCAGCTCAACAAACATCTTATATATTATAGAATGCTAGTGTAAAAAACAATACATTGGAAGAACAAAGCGTTCTGCAATTCTTTTTTTGAGAGAACATGTAACTAACATTAAGAATGGGTACGACAAGCATTCCTTGTCGTTACATTATAAACAAGTTCACAATAAAGATCCAAGTGGTATGATCTTTGCAGCGTTTGAAAAAATAGATACACACTGGAGAGGCGGAGACCATACGGCTAGGATGTCGCGCCAAGAATCTAGCGTATCTTTGATTTCGAAACGCTTGTACCAAAAGGCCTAAATTCTGATTTTGAAATATTTGGCTTCCTATGAGTGGGGATGGGTGCCCTCAGCTGATGAGACATCCTGAGTCTGGCTGTTTTATCAGCACCAGGATCTCTCCTCGGCTGGGGGCTCCCTCCCCTAATTCGACACAACTCAAATATAAAACACAAAATTGAGAGCTTAAACAAAGTCAAGATAAAGTATAGTCCAGAATAAACACTAGTGATGTGGACATTTTTCCGCCTTGCTCCTGCTCCATTACTTTGTGATTGATGTTACATTAAAATTGCCAACTAAATGTATCGGAAGATATATTATAATGATTGGCAATAGCTGGATCCGGAGAAATCTCATAACCAACAATCCCAGAGATTTTGGTGAATATTTGGATCCAAAGATCATAAATCCCCGGGCAAGACCACAGAATGTGTAGCAACGTCCCCTTACAACTACATCCTCTCCAACATTGCACACTCACGTTTGAGAAAATCGCATGTAGTCGCACCAGAGTAAAGTACCATCTGAGTGTAGTTTTGATGTAAGCCTCCAGATGTGAGGAGCATTTGAGGGTTGAGATTGCGATTTTGTTTGCAGCTGACCATTGTGCTGGAGTAAATGTCTGCTTCAAATCAGCCTCCCAAGCTAGGAGTGGAGCCGTTTTGAGAAACCTATCCTTGTCTCCTAAATACATATATAGGAATCTGATTCCTGAGTATACTGAATTTGCTGCAGACCATCTGATTAACAACTGGGTGTGACCTTTAAGATTGAAGAATGGGTTGTTTCCCAGTATATGCCTTATTTTAAAAGGTAGGAAAAAGCTTCCTTAGGGGGAATGTTAAAAGTTTGCATGACTGTGTCAAACGGTTTTAAAGCTGATCCTGACACAAGGTCTGCAATCGTTCCAATACCTCTGTCCCTCCACCCCTTCAAGTTTAAGTCTGTGGATAAACATTGGAGAGATTCAATTGGGGTAAGATGCGCCAATGATATCGGTGTGGCTTTACTTTTGTCATGGTATGTTTTCCATAGAGCCAGGGAGGTGGAGACATAATATGCAGGTTGAATGCCCAAATAACTGTCATGCATTGCAGCCATGAGAAGGGCACGCAAGTTACGTCCTGGGATTTGTGACTGCTCAATATGCACCCAGTGTTTCTCTGTTTCCCCTTTCCACCACTCCTTCAATTGATTAATTCTGGATGCTAGAAAGTAGTCATATATATTGGGCAAACCTAATCCCCCAGTTCTTTTATGTCTATACATAATAATTCTCGCTATTCTCGGTCTAGTCTTATTCCAAATGAAGCTGTTTAACATTTTGTTGGCTAAATTAAAAAAGGACATCGGAACTGGAATGGGGATAGTACGAAATAGGTACGAAATTTAGGCCTACACTGGTTGCCTGCGCCAAGGGTTCCAGGGATAAAATAAATATCAGAGGCGACAGGGGGCACCCCTGTCTCGTGCCATTAGACAATGTAAACGGATCAGACAATACTCCATTAGCCAATACACGGGCTGAAGGGCTAGAATACAGAACCCGTATGGCTCGTATTATGGGCTCAGGGAAACCCATTTTATGGAGTACCGAGAAGACAAACGACCCGTTAACTCGGTCGAAAGCCTTCTCGGCATCCAATGTGACCAGTACCGTCGGTGTTCTCATACGATTCACAAAGTCAATTAGATTCAAGACTCTCCTAGAATTGTCTGTAATCTGACGCCCTTTTACAAACCCTACTTGGTCTGGGGCTATTAGGGTGGGGATAATATCAGCTAAACGGGCCGCTAGTATTTTTGCATACATTTTCAGATCCGTATTAAGTAAGGAGATAGGGCGGAAGTTTTGCGGGACCGAAGGTTCCTTTCCTGGTTTGGGCAGAGTAACAATAACCGCCTATAGCATTTCTTTAGGCAATACCCCGGTTGTCATGGCACGAGACAGGGCTGCATGTAAATGGTGGAGTAGACTCACAGCGAATAACTTATAATATGAATTCGGAAGCCCATCTGGACCAGGGCTTTTGTTTTGCAGCAGGCCTTTAATTACCTTAGAGATCTCCTCCTGTGAGATAGGATCACATAGGGAAGCTCTATGGACTTTATCTAAAGAGGGGATTGCCAATGAGCTCAAAAAGCTGTCAATATCATCTGGGGAAGCGGGGATGGAACCTGATTTGTCTTTTAAGTTGCATGTGGTTTTTTGTAACATTTTTAATAAATGGTTATTTCATCTCCGTTTCAACAATACAGAGAGATTAAAGTAATCCAACTAAACAAAGAAAACTGAAGAAAAGTCTTTTCAAGATCTTCTGTAAATGTCATTCTACAAAAATGCCTATTCTAACTGAGGAAAAAGATAGGACACCCTCACATGTATTCCCTCTTAAATTGGCTCAGATCTCACACAGGTATATCACACCAGGTGCACATAATTAGTAGATCGTTACTCTGCATGTTGAATGAGGCTTGCCCTATTTAAACCTCAGACATTTAGTTTTGGTGTGCTCCTGACTGTTGAAGTGAGAGTGGAGCACCATGGTGAGAGCAAAAGAGCTGTCAGAGGACTTCAGAAAAAAGATTGTAGCAGCCTATGAGTCTGGGAAGGGATTTAAAAAGATCTCAAAAGATTTTGAAATCAGCCATTCCACTGTCCGGAAGATAGTCTACAAGTGGAGGGCTTTCAAAACAACTGCCAACATGCCCAGGACTGGTCGCCCCAGCAAGTTCACCCCAAGAGCAGACCGCAAGATGCTAAAAGAGGTATCCAAAAACCCTAAAGTGTCATCTCGAGAACTACAGCAGGCTCTGGCTACTGTTGATGTAAAAGTACATGCCTCTACAATCAGAAAGAGACTGTACAAGTTTAACTTGCATGGGAGGTGTGCAAGGAGGAAACCTTTGCTTTCCAAGAGAAACATCGAGGCCAGACTGACATTTGCCAGAGATAAAGTTGACAAAGACCAGGACTTCTGGAATAATGTTCTTTGGACAGATGAGTCCAAAATTGAATTATTTGGACACAACAGCAGAGGACATGTTTGGCATAAACCAAACACAGCATTCCAAGAAAAGAACCTCATACCAACTGTGAAGCATGGAGGTGGAAGTGTCATGGTTTGGGGCTGCTTTGCTGCAGCAGGACCTGGTCAGCTCACCATCATAGAATCCACGATGAATTCTACTGTGTATCAGAAGGTATAATTGGGAATAATAAGACATAAATGTGTTAGCTATGGCTTTCGGGTCAAATAATTTATATGACTTAGAGGAATCCCATAAGAATGCAATCTTTGATTTCAAAGACTTTGCTTTTACCCGATTAGCCAGCAGTTTCCCTGCTTTGTTGGCTTGTGAATAATATCTGGCCTTTATCTTTTTGAGTGAAAGCTCATATGAGTGCAAGTAACTTTCTCTAAGTTGAAGTCTAAGGAGTCTGAGCTTATCAGAGAGTTCAACTGAGGGAGAGGACTTGTTTTGTGTTTCTATAGATTGAATTTGTGTTATAAGGTCGGTCTGGTGTTTCTCTCTCAATTTTTTATGTCTATATCCCAACTTCAATAATATCCCCCTGATGTACGCCTTATGGGCCATCCATACTATGGTGGGGTCTGGTCCAGAGTTAGCATTAAATTTGAAATACTCTTCTAATGAAGCCCATACCTCCAGATGATACTTGTTGTTAGCTAATATGAACTCATTAGCCCTCCACATGGGGTTTGGAGGGGTGACAAATTCCTCTACCAATTCTATGGATACTGGGGCATGATCCGACCAGGTAATTGTCCCAATTGAGGAACCTTTGGACGCCGCCACGGAGACTCGGTCAACTAAGATCAAATCAATGCGGGAGTATGATTTATGTGCAGGCGAATAATAGGAAAAGTCCTTTTCAGATGCAACTGAGTTCTTAATTGCTAAAAGCACACCTCGTTTTTTACTCAGACCATGGGAGTGAATTGTCGTCGGGAAAGCTCGGTGTTTTAATCTCCCTGCATCTGCTTCTATGATATGTGTCTCCTGTGCACAAAAAACATCGCAGTTAGTCGAAAGAGCTTCTCTCCACATCATCTGCCTCTTAAATGGGCTATTTAAGCCTCGAACGTTTGAAAATACAGCCATTTTGGGCAAAGAAATATTTTATTTAGGCCTACACTGGTTCAGGCCCTGTGAGATACACCCTCAACATACAGGGGTTTGATTCAGGCATTTGAAATACAGCCATTTTGTGCAAAGAAATATTTAATTCAGGCCTACACTGGTTCAGACCGTGTGAGATACACCCTCTACATACAGGGGTTTAATTCAGGCATTTGAAATACAGCCATTTTGGGCAAAGAAATATTTAATTTAGGCCTACACTGGTTCAGGCCCTGTGAGATACACCCTCTACATACAGGGGTTTGATTCAGGCATTTGAAATATAGCTATTTGAAATACAGGCATTTTGTGCAAAAAAATCTTTAATTCAGGCCTACACTGGTTCAGGCCGTGTGAGATACATCCTCTACATACAGGGGTTTGATTCAAGCATTTGAAATACAGCCATTTGAAATACAGCCTTGTTGGGCAAAGAAATATTTAATTCAGGCCTACACTGGTTCAGACCGTGTGAGATACACCCTCTACATACAGGGGTTTGATTCAGGCATTTGAAATACAGCCTTGTTGGGCAAAAAAATATTTAATTCAGGCCTACACTGGTTCAGACCGTGTGAGATACACCCTCTACATACAGGGGTTTGATTCAGGAATTTGAAATACAGCCATTTGAAATACAGCCTTGTTGGGCAAAGAAATATTTAATTTAGGCCTACACTGGTTCAGGCCCTGTGAGATACACCCTCTACATACAGGGGTTTAATTCAGGCATTTGAAATACAGCCATTTTGGGCAAAGAAATATTTAATTCAGGCCTAAACTGGTTCAGGCCTCGTGAGATACACCCTCTACATACAGGGGTTTGATTCAGGCATTTGAAATACAGCCATTTGAAATACAGCCATTTTGGGCAAAGAAATCTTTAATTCAGGCCTACAGTGGGTCAGTCCGTGTGAGATACACCCTTTACATACAGGGGTTTGATTCAGGCATTTGAAAATACAGCCATTTTGGGCAAAGAAATCTTTAATTGAGGCCTAGTCTGGTTCAGGCCGTGTGAGATACACCCTTTACATACTGTCGTTCTATTCTACTATTAATTAAACACCCATTTAGGGCAAGATCCTAAATTCGAAAAATATGAGGAGAGCGTCAAATAAGGGACGTGGCCCAGGTCGTGGTGCTGCTGGTGGAGCTCCTGTTGCAGGGAGAGGACGTGGTCCATCTGTGCCAGCTACACGCACAAATGAAACCCCTTCCTCAGGTGCGAGTAGGCGACAGAACCTGCAGCGGTATTTGGTCGGGCCTAATGCGGCTCTACGAATGGTGAAGCCTGAACAAGTACAGGCAATAGTAGATTGGGTTGCTAACAGTGGATACAGTTCCTTCACATTGTCTCCCACCCAGTCTCCTGCCGAAAGACCACAGTTGGCACCTGCAGCCGATGTCCATCAGTCTTTCACCTCACCCCCTTGCAAATCAGCTAAGCATTCCGAGCCCCAAGTCATGCAGCAGTCTCTTCTTCTTTTTGATGACTCTGTTAGCAGTGTTTCCCAGGCCCATCCACCTAGCCCTGCCCCAGAAGTGGAAGAGATTGAGTGCACCGATGCCCAACCACTTATTTTTCAAGATGAGTACATGGGAGGACCATTGCAGCACAACTCGGATGATGACAAAACACAGGTGCCAACTGCTGGAGCTTTCGAAAGTGTGCAGACTGACATGGAAGGCAGGGGTGAAGACTGGGTGGAAGATGATGTGGAGGATGATGAGGTCCTCGACCCCACATGGAACCAAGGTCATGCGAGTGACCTATGTAGTTCGGAGAAAGAGGCGGTGGTCGCATAGAGCCACCAGCACAGCAGAAGAGGGAGCAGGGTGCAAAAGCGGAGCGGCCGTCCTCTAGACAGTACGCCTCCTACTGCCCACAGCAGCAAGGGACCGAGCACACCAAAGCCAGCTCCAAGGAGTTCCCTGGTGTGGCAGTTCTTCAGACAATGTGCTGACGACAAGACACGAGTGGTTTGCACGCTGTGCAATCAGAGCCTGAAGCGAAGCATAAACGTTCTCAACCAGAGCACAACCTGCATGACCAGGCATTTAAGTGCAAAGCACGAGCTGCAGTGGAGTAGACACCTCAAAAACCAAGAAAGGTCTCTGGCTCCTCCTGCTTCCTCTTCTGCTGCAGTCTCGGCCTCTTCATCCACCTCTGGAGTGACAGTGCCACCTGCCACCCTGCAAACAGAGGATCTGCCAGCAACACCAACACCTGGGTCACCAAGCATCTCCACAATGTCGTACGGAAGCGTTCAGCTCTCCATCTCCCAAATGCTGGAGAGGAAGAGGAAGTACCTGCCTACCCACCCGCGATCCCTAGCCCTGAATGCAAGCATTTCTAAATTACTGGCCTTTGAAATGCTGTCATTCCATCTGGTGGAGTCGGATAGATTTAAAGGTCCCACAGTATGTCGTGCCCAGCCACCACTACTTTTCAAGGCGAGCCATCCCTTCCTTGCACAACCAAGTAGGGGACAAAATCAGGTGTGCACTGTGCAACGCCATCTGTGGCAAGGTGCACCTCACTACGGATACGTGGACCAGTAAGCACAGTCAGGGCCATTATATTTCTATAACAGCACACTGGGTAAATGCAGTGGCGGCTGGGCCTGAGGCGGATAGCAGTTTGGCGCATGTCCATCCACCACTGAGGATTGCAAGGGCGCCTAAGTTTGCATTCTGTTGCTTCCTCCTCCTATTCTGCTTCCTCATCCTCTACCAGCTCCTCATCCGGTCAGCGTAACACCTTCAACACCAACTTCAGCACAACCAGGGGTAAACGATAGCAGGCAGTTTTAAAACTTATCTGTTTGTGGGACAAACCCCACACCACGCAGGAGCTGTGGACGGGCCTTGAACAACAGACCGATGAGTGGTTTGTGCCAGTCAGCCTCAAGCCCGGCCTGGTGGTGTGGGATAATGGGCGAAATCTCGTAGCAGCTCTGTGACTAGCCGGTTTGAAGCACATCCCTTGCCTGGCGCATGAGCTGAATTTGGTGGTGCAGAGATTCCTTAAAAATTACCCCGATATGTCAGAGCTGCTGCATAAAGTGCGGGCCGTCTGTACGCGCTTTCTGCGTTCTCACCTTGCTGCTGCTCGCCTGTCAGCGCTGCAGCGTAACTTTGGCCTTCCCGCTCACCGCCTCATATGCGACGTGCCCACATGGTGGAACTCCACCTTGCACATGCTGGCCAGACTGTGCGAGCAGCAGCAGGCGATAGTGGAGTTTCAGCTGCAGCACGCACGGGTGAGTCGCTCGGCGAAACAGCACCACTTCACCACCAATGACTGGGCCTCCATGCGAGACCTTGGTTCCTTGTTGCGCTGTTTCGAGTACTCCACCAACATGGCCAGCCCACTTCTATGCCTCCTTGAAAAAACGCTCCTGGCGATGATGGAAGAGGATGTGGCACAGGAGGAGGAGGAGGAAGAGGGATCATTTCGTAGGGTTTCTGGCCAGTCATTCCCAAATGGCTCCGAGGGTGGGTTCCTGCACCCACAAACCCAAGGTACACAATTGTCCAGCCAGGGCAAAGTTCTGGAGGATGTGGAGGATGAGGAGGAGGAGATGGAGGAGGAGGAACCATGTTCACAGCAGGGTGGCACCCAGACTAGCTCATGGCCATCACTGGTGTGTGGATGGGGGGATACAGAGGACACAGTCGATACACCTTCCACAGAGGACAGATTTTCGTTGCCTCTGGGCAGCCTGGCACACATGAGCGATTACATGCTGCAGTGTCTCCGCAACGACCGCCGAGTTGCCCACATTCTAATTTGTGCTCATTACTGGGTGGCCACGCTGCTGGATCCCAGTTACAAGGACAACGTACCATCCTTAATTCCCTCACTGGAGCGTGATAGCAAGATGCGCGAGTACGAGCGCACGCTGGTAGATGCTGGTGGCATTCCCACCTGACAGCGGGGGCACAGTGGAAGCACAAGGCGAAGACAGACGACGAGGAAGAGGTCGCCAACGCAGCTGGGGCACCGCCAGCACCTCAGAAGGCAGGGTTAGCATGGCCGAAATGTGGAAAAGCTTTGTCAGCACGCCACAACAACCAGCACCATCAGCTGAACGTCTTAGCAGGAGGCAGCATTTCACAAACATGGTGGAGCAGTATGTGTGCACATGCCTACACGTATTGAATGACGGGTCTGCCCCCTTTAACTTCTGGGTCTCCAAATTGGGCACATGGCCTGAGCTTGCCCTTTTCGCCTTGGAGGTACTGGCCTGCCCTGCAGCCAGTGTATTATCTGAACGTGTGTTTAGCACGGCAGGGGGCGTCATCACAGACAAGCGCAGCCGCCTGTCCACAGCCAATGTGGAGAAGCTCACGTTCATTAAAATGAACCACGCATGGATCCCTCAGGACTTGTCCATACCTTGTCCGGAATAGACATGTATACCGGCACTAACCAGCCATTGTAATACTGCAGCGCAACTGCTCATGTTTGTATTTTGGATATTTCACACTCTTTTGGAGTGTACCCTAATTTTAAAAAATAAAATGAGAACTAAAAACCTGTGTTGGCTACCTCGTCCTCCTCCACCGCCGCTTCCACCTACACCGCTACGTCCACCGCCTCCTCAAACTCCTACTCCATATGGAACTCCACCTCATAAATCAAATATATTTTTTTTATTTGTATTTTTGGGTGTATATTACCACTGCTATACCTAGTAGGCCTGTTAACAAAAAAAATAAAATTGGCAGTTACATTTTCTGGTGAAATTCAGCAATTTCTTTGGTGTGATGTACCACTGCTATACCTATTAGACCAGTAAAAATAATAATAATTTTGGGTGTAATACCCCTCCTCTACCTAGTTGACAGCTTAATAAATTTCCCAAATTATATTTTTTTACATTTTCGGATGACAATAAACAATTGTTTTCTGTCATAGACCCCTGCTCTACCAAGTAGACAGGTTAATTAATTTCTGTAATTTTTCTGTTACATTCTTGGGTTGACATTATACAATTTTTGACGTGAATAAACCCCTGCTCTGCATAGGTGACAGGGAATAACATTTCTGAAATGCTTCTCTAATTGATGCGCGCCACCTCCTTTGATTCAATGCTTAAACTTAAATCAAGTTGTACCACATTTAAGCTTCAATACTTTGTCCCACATTTCCGCTATACTCTTTTGGCCAACATTTGCGCCTCAATAGCTTTTCCCACAATTCCGCTTGACTCTTTTGGCCCCCATTTGGGCTTCTGTAATTTGTCCCACATTTGCGCCTCAATAGCTTTTCCCACATTTCTCCTCGATCCCAATTTTTTAAATAAATTTAGCTCCCTTAAATTTGGTCTCTTTTTCTCACGCTCCCTCTCCAGCCTGGAACCCTGATTCCCCGCCACCCGTCATCACCAAGGTAGGCGCATAAAAAAAACATTGAAAGTTGATAGAGCAGAAATCAAATTGGATCATGAACATCACGGGGACGTGCGACATGGTGGGGCAGTAATTATGCACACGCCTACACGAACTAACTGACAGGGGTCAGCCCCTGCAACTTCTGGGTCTCCAAATTGGGCACATTGCCTGAGCTTGCCCTTTACGCCTTGGAGGTGCTGGCCTGCCCTTCAGCCGATGTATTGTCTGAACGTGTGTTTAGCACGACTGGAGGGGGTTATCACAGGTTATATTTCCCAATGTTTTGGGGTGTACCCTAATTAAAAAAAATAACATTTTTTAAACCAAAAAGCAGTGAAGCCTACCTCCTCCTCCTCCCTTCCACCTACACTGCCACATCCACCGCCTCCTCAATTTCCTACTCCATATGGACCTGGTTCTCCTAGATCAAGATTATTATTTTTAATTTTTACGTATTTTATGTTATTTTAAGTCATTTCCCTATCCACATTTGTTTGCAGAGCACTTGCCATGCTCTTAACCACATTTTGACAACATGTGCAGCCTTCTAGCCCTTCCATGACATTTTCACAGCCATTTTAGTGCTCAAAAGTTCGGTCACCATTGACTTCAATGGGGTTCGGGTTCGGGGTCAAGTTCGGGTCCCGAACTTGAACTTTTTTCCAAAGTTCGGCCGAACCCGTCGAACCCGAACATCCAGGTGGATGGCGTGTATTAGTGAAAAAAAAAAAAGAGCTTATTAGCTGTTGTGTGGTGAAGAAAGAAAATCAATCACTTTTTTGTGGTGTTTTAATTTCCTTTTTATTTATTTATCTGATCTAACATTATGTCAGACAGAGAAGTGCCAGGCCCTGCACAGAGGAGTGGCAGAGGCCTAAATGTTTCTGGCACAGGCACAGATCAGCAGAGGCACAGCAGAGTAAGGGGGCGTAGCAGCAGGAGTCACAGCGCGAAGCCTGAGCTGCCGGTGGGATCTAGCGGTTGTGTCTTGACCAGCAACCCAGCGGTTCTTGAATGGTTGACTCGGTCATCTGTTTTAGATCCACTCCAGTTTTTTTTGGCATTAGCAATACCGATTACTGACCAAATGCTGACCAAGTGAAGGCAGATGCTCAACAGACAGGATCCGTTTTTTTGGGGGTTATTGCTCTGACGGATAAAAGGAAGGGCAAAATAATCAGTGACGTCAACACAAACTTACTGCTGACACCCTCTCCACTCTGTCGGGGGGCTCTACTTGCATAAGCTTTTAATAAAACAGGTTCTGTAGACATCTATGTGGAATCAGCTGACCACGGTGTAAAAAGAGTGTGCTTCTTTTTGGTGCTAACATCGACCTGTAAGGCTGAGTTCATACTTGAGTTATTTGCTCAGTTTTGGCCCTGTGACTGCCCAAATAAGTGAAGTGTGCAGTGATTCTAAGAGTGACGCTTTTCATCCGCATGTCATACTGACTCGCAGTATTATTTCACTATCACAGCAGACTCCCTATGCGTGTTACTGCAAGGCACAGTGTTCTACACCACTATAAAGGCTCTCTGCAACCAGGAAATAGATGTTTTTTAACGCGATTCGCTGCAAATAACTTCAGATCGAAGCAAATTTTTATGCTGGGGAGGACCTATCCGTTTTGCAGCCCATAGACTTCTATTAGGACGGAATGAATATGTATTCCATCATAGAATTGCGTTATGGTCCGTGGTAACGGAATCCATAACGCAATTCACCTTTTACCAACAGACGAAGTGCGAGCAAATTTCAAAATATGAAATTCACTCATCTCTAAAGGCGACAAGCATTCTTTACAGTAAGATCTGTACTGTAATAGACTGCCGCAGGAGATAGTCACCACAAACACAGTAGATGGCTTCAAAAAAGGATTAGATGATTTTTTAAATTCAAAATAACATTGAGGCTTATGACAATGTATATAAATCTTGTTCTACACACCCTTTCCCTTTGGCCCAAGCACTTTTTAAAAGGAAGATGGACATTGATCCAGGGATCGATATAGCAGGATTAAGGTTGGACTTGATTGGACTTTGTCTTTTTCCAACCTTAACAACTACCGTATGTAACTATGTACGTGGAAGACACTTCCTCTGCCATCTGCTTTTCTTCCTTTTCCACATGATCTAATACTGATGATATATAGTATAGTATAGTATAGTATAGTATAGTATAGTAATATAGTATAGTATCATCGGGAAAATCCAGCTCCTCCTTTCTCTGCATCTGACTGACTTTTCTTGGACATGGAGACTGCAATGAATGATTTGGAAGAAGTAAAGCCAGCAAAAGATGAGGATGATCATCATTCAAACCTGTTCCCCTTAAGGGGTGCATAAAAAAATGATTTTCATATTCCAAGTGTAAAATTGAAAACTATACAAATAAATGCTGTGAACCAGATGGTATTTTACTATAGACATATATTAAGGTTAATACCAGATGGGCCGAACATGGTGGATGGATCAAACATGGCCGCTGGAATATTGCCATAAGGGACAGGAGTCTGAAAACTAGCTGCCATAAATTATGGTGGACAAACAGGGCCTGTTGCTGGTATGGGGTTTGTCTGGTTGGGTGCGTGGCACAATATGCTAATTATTGCTGTTGTGGCCTGCAATCTCCTGAAAATGCCTCTTTTCTATGAGAATTACATAAAGGAGCCACATGGGGCCAATAGTTATATACATTTTACCTAAAAATTTAAGTTATACTTACCTTGCGTCCTGAAAATACATATGAAGAGTACCTCGTGGCACAGTAGGTGAATGGCAGTTGGTTCCAAAGAACTGATAAAAGAGGAAATAAAAAGTACTATGGGGCATTCCCAGAGTGACAGAAGAAGAAAGCCAACCCCCTTTAGTTGTAAGCCCAACTCTCCATGCCCAACCGTTGTTATGCACTACAAGTGGAAGACCCTTCTTCTGCCATCTGTTTTTGCTCTTTTTACACATAATCTAATATTGATAATAATGTCATTAGAAAAATCCAGCTCCTCCCCTCTCTGCATCTTGCTTTTCTCAGACATGGAGACCACAAAGGAAATTTTGAAAGAAGTAAAGCCAGCAAAAGATGAGGATAGTTATCATTGACACTTGGTCTCCCTAAGAGGTGCATAAAAAAGAATGATTTCCATTTTCTACTACATACTACTTCCATAGTCAACTACATGGAAAGGGAGGGACTGTGTGCCAGAAACTTGGCCAGGCGTACTATCAGCTTTAGCAGTGCCGACCTGTAAACGTAGCCATACTTTTAGACCCTCGCTATCAAGACAAAAGGGGGAATTTTTTCCTCTCACAAAAAAAGGAGGACAAATTAGGTTATTAACAGGAAACACTGTGTACACAGCTTGCCACAGCTTAATCAACCCCCCCCCCCCCCATCCCACCGCCTTGAGCAGCACAAGCTGCAGCAGCCATCTCCTCAACATGATGGAGCAGTTATTCCATGTGCAACACCAGGCTGAGGCCAGTTAGCAAGCCGACAGCTCCCGCCTCAACCCCTAGTTTCAGGCCTATCTAAACTCTGGCCAGTCTCTGGTGCATACCCTGTTTCTGGAAACCATGGATTTCTGGGCATGCAGACTGAAAGAGTGGCCTGAACTGGCACAGCATGCTTCATTTCTTCTCTCTTGCCTTCTTGCCCAGCCTTCAGTGTCATCTTGGAGAGGGTTTTCACCGTCGCAGGGGCGTGGAGACACCCAAGTGGACCAAGTTGGCTTCTGCGGGTGTCCAAAACATCACTTTTGTCAAAATGAACCAAGCCTGGATTCGGGAGGATTTTCACACTCCTCTGGCTGAGGCTGATAAATAGATCTGGCCTTGCTGGATGTGCCCCATCTTGACACTGTTGCGGCCAGCCTCCATCATTCCACTTCCACCATCAAGCCACTTCTGCGGCCTGCCTGCCATCACGTTCTGTGCAGCTGTTGCTACCGCCTCCATTATGCCTCTGCTGTGATCTGCCTATCAACACGTATTGTACGGCTTCTGCTGCCGTCTCCATTATGCTACCGTGGCCATCATGCCACTGCTGCGACCTGCCTACCATTCCATTCTGTACAGCAGCTGCTGCCTCCATCATGCCACTGTTGCGACCTGCCTACCATTCCATTCTGTACAGCAGGTGCTGCCTCCATCATGCCACTGCTGTGACCTGCCTACCATCACGTTCTATATGGCTGCTGCTGCCACCTCCATCATGCCATTGCCGCAACCTGCCTACCATCATATTCTTTACAGCTGCTGCTGTCATCATGCCACTTCTGTGACCTGCCTACCATCAAGTTCAGTATGGCTGCTGCTTTCGCCTCCATCATGCCATTGCCGCAACCTGCCTACCATCATATTCTTTACAGCTGCTGCTGTCATCATGCCACTTCTGTGACCTGCCTACCATCAAGTTCAGTATGGCTGCTGCTGCCGCCTCCATCATGCCACTGCAGCCATTATGCCCATGCTGTGGTCTGCCGACCATCATCTTCCATAAGGCTTTTGCTGCCTCCATCATGCTGCTGTCTTTCTGCCAACATGTACCATATGGCTGCTGCTGAAGCTATGGCTGCCTCAAATGCTGCTGCTCCTTACTGATAATCTCCTACAGTCACCACCATTATCGCAAAGCATCTGCCACCACTACTACTACTTTTACTACTACTACCCATAGACAGACTTGTATGTTCTATGATATGCTGCTACTTTTGTGGCTGCATACCACTATATTTGTACTGTACCCTTTCCACATCTTCACTGCATTACTGCTGCTCCCAATTAAAAGGGAGAATTTTTTAGGCTCATTCACAATGAGACACTTTTTCTTCTGATAAGAAAATTTTGTGCATGTCATACGGGCAGGCATTCTTATCCTGTCAAGGCATAATTTTTGGATACTTGGTCACCCAACAAGCCATTTTTTGAATCCAATAACACTGTGTGTGTTTAAACATCATCAATTCTTTGAAACTTTGTAATATAAAAAATCATACCACATGTGCTGGCACAGTGTTTTTAATGCCATCAAACGTGCATTTACTGCTATTTATGTCAGTGTCACTTAGACATCATTTACTATTGCTGTCATTGTGTTTCAGAGTTGAAGAGGGGCCAATTCATAAAAAATAAACGAAAAGAGATATCAACTTTTCCTGAAGATTCTGAGTCTTAGGAGGCCTGAGGGCCTGGGGATTATATACCAACTTTCAGGGCAATTGGAGCAATTTTGGTTCGGCCTGAAATGATTCAGGGCTGAACCAAACTTTTTAAAAAATTTGGCAAACCGAACCCAAAACAAATCTCAAATGGTTCACTTATTTCTAGATTAGTGCTCTTCGAGCACCAAATTGCTCGGGTGTTCGGGTGCTTGGGTCGAACACCTCAGGATGATCGGGTGCTCTACCGAGCATCTGAGCACAATGGAAGTCAATGGGAGATGCCGAGCATTAAACCAGGCACCCGCACTCCAATACACCCTTTATTAAACATAAAAGAGGGCATCATACAGCCTGGAAAAATTATGATTGATGGCCTGCTGGTAACCCTCAAAAACATTGGGAGCAAGGGCCTGCTCTTGACCCTCTAAAACATTACGGGTGAGGGTTTGCTGCTGAGCTGAGCATCTAAAACATTAGGGGTGAGGGTCTGCTGCGGAGCTGACTCTCTAAAACATTAGGGGCGAGTGCTTGCTGCTGATCTGAGCATCAAAAAAATTATGGGCGAGTGCTTGCTGCTGAGCTGACCATTGAAAAAATTATGGGCGAGCTGCTGGTGAGCTGACCCTGTAAAACATTATGGTTGAAAGCCTGCTGGTGAGATGACCCTCTAAAACATTATATGCGAGGGCCTGCAGGTGAACTCACCCTCTAAAAGATTGTAGGTGGGGGCCTGCTGGTGAACTGACCCTCTACAACATTAGGAGCGAGGGCAGACTAATAAGCATGTTGATATGATGGAAGAGGAGGAGGAGGAGGACGAGAAAAGGAAGATTGAACCATATACCTTTTTTTGTGGTGGAAGGGGTGGATGGGAATACAGTGTATTCAGTACATTATAAAAAACACATTTAAAGTGCCTTTATATTCAGCCGCTTTCCTCTGGTGGAATAGAGAAGTCAGGGGCAATCCAGGGCTTGTTTATTTTTATAAGAGTAAACCTGTCAGAATTTTCAGTTGACAGGCAGATGCGCTTATCAGTTATTATGCCTCTAACAGCACTAAATACCTGCTCTGACAACACGCTGGCAGCAGGGCAGACCAGCACCTCCAAGCCGTAGAGCGCCAGTTCGTGCCACGTGTCCAGCTTGGACACCCAGTAGTTGTAAGGCACAGAGGGATCATTGAGGACGCTGACACGGTCTGTTACGTACGCCTTCACCATCTTCTAAAACTTTTCTCTCTTTGTGACACTAGGCCGCGCATCAGGGGGAGGGTGCTGATGGGGTGTCATGAAACTGTCCCAGGCCTTGGAGAGTGTTGCCTTGCCTCTGTTGGAACTGCTGTGTGTTCCCCTTGTCTCCCCTCCTTGGTTGCCCAAGGAACTATGTACTCTGCTGCTAGCTGAAAATTTTTGGAGCACTTTTTCCACAAGGACCATTTTGCTCGTTCTCTCCACCACAGGAATGAGAGATGAGAAGTTCTCTTTGTAGCGGGGGTCGAGAAGGGTGAACAACCAGTAATCCGTGTTGTCCAAAATGCACAAAACGCGTGGGTCACGGGAAAGGCAGCCCAACATAAAGTCAGCCATGTGTGCCAGAGTCCCAACAGGCAAGACTTCGCTGTCATCATCAGGAGGATGACTCTCAATCTCCTCATCCTCTTCCTCTCTTCTGCCCATCCACGCTGAACAGATGGAATTAAACTTCCATGGGTACTACCCTCTGTAGCGGAGGCTCCTCCTCCTCATCATCATCATCCAATTTGAGCTGAGAAGACAAACTGAGGGTGGTCTGGCTATCACCCTGTGTAATGTCTTCCCCCATTTCCACCTTTTCCACATGCAAAGCGTTGGTCTTAATTGTGAGCAGCGAGCGTTTGAGTAGACACAGAAGTGGGATGGTGACGCTGATAATGGCGTTATCGCCGCTCACCATCAGTGTTGATTCCTCAAAGTATCTTAAAACCTTACAGAGGTCAGACGTCAATACCCATTCCTTGCTTGTGAAGAGCGGAAGCTGACTGGAAAGGAGATGACCATGTTGCAGCTGGTATTCCACTACTGCCCTCTGCTGATCACAAAGCCTGGCCAACATGTGGAATGTCGAGTTCCAGCACGTGATCACATCGCACAACAGTCGGTGAGCTGGAAATTGTAAGCTCTGCTGCAGCATTGACAGACGGGCGGAAGCTGTCTATGACTTGCGGAAATGGGCACACACGTGGCGCACCTTTACCAGTAGCTCAGGCAAATTGCGGTAGGTTTTGAGAAACCGCTGAACCACTAAGTTTAACATGTGGACTAGGCATGGGATGTGTGTGAGCTTCCCAAGCTCCAAAGCTGCCACCAAGTTGCGGCCTTTATCAGACACAACCATTCCTGGTTCTAGGTTAAGTGGCAAGAGCCACAGTTCAGTCTGATCTCTTATCCCCTGCCAAAGCTCTGCGGCCATGTGCTGTTTGTCACCTGAGCAGATCAACTTAAGCACGGCCTGTTGACGCTTCCCCACTGCAGTGCTACACTGCTTACAGCTACCGACTGATGGCTGACTGGTGCTGCAAGAGGATAATTCTGAGGTGGAAGTGGAGGAAGAGGCGGAGAAGGAGAAGTGGGGGTTGGAGCCACTAACGTAGGTGGTGGCGGAAACCCTGATGGTATTAGGGCCCGCAATCCTTTGCATCGGTAGCACCTGTGCCATCCCAGGGTACGACTCGCTCCCGGCCTCCACAACATTCACCCAGTGTGCCGTCAGGGAAATGTAGCATCCCTGGTCGAAAGCACTTGTCCTTGTGTCAGTGGTTAAGTGGACCTTCCCAGTAACTGCGCTGGGCAGGGCATGGGTGATTTTACGGGACACATGCTGGTGTAAGGCGGGGACGGCACACCAGGAAAAATAGTGGCGGCTGGATACTGAGTAACGAGGGATGGCCACCGCTATCAGGCTGCGGAAAGCCTCGGTGTCCACAAGCCTAAATGGCAACATTTCCAGGACCAGAAATTTGGAAAGATGTGCATTTAGTGCTATGGCCTGTGGGTGGGTGGCTGGTTATTTGCGCTTTCATTCAATGGCCATATGGACATCTGTACGCTGCACTGGGACAAAGAAGTGGATGTGGTAGATGATGGTGCTTGGGAAGGGCCAGGTGCATGGCGGGAGGCATCCGGGCCTGCATCTTAGACAGGGGATTGGCCAGCATGTAACACAGGAGAAGAGAAGGCAGTGGTGTGACCTGCAGATACAGATTGTGGACCCAGGCGTTCGTCCCACTTATTATGATACATGGATGCCATGTGGCGGATCGTGCTGGTGGTGGTGAGGTAGCTAGTGTTACACCCCTGCTCATTTTTGTATGGCACAGGTTGGGTCAGTGACTTTATCGTCCACCACCTCCTCTTCCACTTCCTCACTCTGCTCATCATCCTGACTTGTTGACCTAACAACAACCTCAGTTATAGGCAACTGTGTCTCATTATCATCATCCACCTCGTGAAACACTAATTGCCGTTCCCCACGTCATCTTCTTGTGACTGTGGATGCTCAAGAGTTTGGGAATCAGGGCACAAGATCTCATGTCCCTCTTCAAGCGGGCTTGTCGAGATGCCCAAATGAAGGAATGGCACTGAAAACAGCTTCTCAGAATATCCGAGTGTGGGATCACTTGTTTGGCAAGACTCTCCATGGTGGGAGAAATTGAGGATCAGGGTGAGGATTGTGTTGACCAGACCCTCTGATTTCGAGAGTGTTGTCCTGCGCCACCCTGCAAACTAGAACATGAAGCTAGGTATCGTGGATGATTGTTTTTCTTGTGCTCTGGCAGCAGGCACAGTTTCAACGCACCCAGGGCCACGGCCTCTGCGTGCACCATCAGCATCACGGCCACTTCCCTGTCCCTTACTGCTAGCCTTCTTTATATTAAATGTTATATATGCTTGAAAGGATGTCACACGTACAGTAGCGTAGGATTTCTAAGTGTATGCGCCAAAAAATAGATAAAAGGTATTTGGGATGTGGAAATGTCACACAGGAGAAATACCTCAAATAATGTTAATGATGTCAGCAGCGGCTAATAAAAAATTACAGGGAATGTCACAGGTTTTTGGGATGCACAAGTTACACAGGAGAAATACCGCAGATAATATCGCTGATGTCAGCAGCGGCTAATATAAAATTACATGGAATGTCACAGGTATTTGGGATATGGAAATGTTACACAGGAGATGTACCCAAGGTAATGTCACTGTCTGCAGCGGACACCGTCTACGGAAAAAGTACACTGGATATCACAGATATTTTGGGGATATGCACACGTTACACAGGAGATGTAACGCAGATAATGCCACTGTGTGCAGCGGACTAACTATCGCACGCTATTTAGTGCAGGATGCACTAAAAATAGATATTGCTGCCACACACACTAGTCCTTAACCCCTTCAGGACACAGCCTTATTTCACCTTAAGGACCAGGCCATTTTTTGCAAATCTGACCAGTGTCACCTTATGTGGTGATGACTTTAAAACGTTTTTACTTAGCCAGGCCATTCTGAGATTGTTTTTTCGTCACATATTGTACTTCATGACACTGGTAAAATTGAGTCAAAAAAATTCATTTTTATTTATAAAAAAATACCAAATGTACCAAAATTTTGGAAAAATTCAATTTCTCTACTTCTAAAATACATAGTAATAACTCCAAATATAAATATTAATTTACATACCGCATATGTCTACTTCCTGTTTGGATCATTTTGGGAATTATATTTTATTTTTTGGGGATGTTACAAGGCTTAGAAGTTTAGAAGCAAATCTTGAAATTTTTCAGAAATTTTCAAAAACCCAATTTTTACGGACCAGTTCAGGTCTGAAGTCACTTTGCAAGGCTTACATAATAGAAACCATCCAAAAATGACACCATTCTATAAACTACACCCCTCAAGGTATTCAAAACTGATTTTACAAACGTTGTTAACCTTTTAGGTGTTCCACAAGAATAAATGGAAAATAGAGATACAATTTCAAAATTTCACTTTTTTGGCAGATTTTCCATATTAATAATTTTTTTCTAGTTACAAAGCAAGGGTTAACAGCCAAACAAAACTCAATATTTATGGCCCTGATTCTGTAGTTTACAGAAACACCCCATATGTGGTCGTAAACTGCTGTACGGGCACACGGCAGTGCGCAGAAGGAAAGGAATGCCATACGGTTTTTGGAAGGCAGATTTTGCTGGACTGTTTTTTTTAACACCATGTCCCATTTGAAGCCCCCCTGATGCAACCCTAGAGTAGAAACTCCATAAAAGTGACCCCATCTAAGAAACTACACCCATCAAGGTATTCAAAACTGATTTTACAAACGTCGTTAACTCTTTAGGCGTTCCACAAGAGTTATTGGCAAATGGAGATGAAATTTCAGAATTGCAATTTTTTGGCAAATTTCCCATTTTAATCAATTTTTCCCAGTAACAAAGCAAGGGTTAACAGCCAAACAAAACTCAATATTTATGGCCCTGATTCTGTAGTTTACAGAAACACCCCATATGTGGTCGTAAACTGCTATACGGGCACACGGCAGGGCGCAGAAAGAAAGGAATGCCATACGGTTTTTGGAAGGCATATTTTCCTGGACTGTTTTTTTGACACCATGTCCCATTTGAAGCCCCCCTGATGCACCCCTAAAGTAGAAACTCCCAAAAAGTGACCCCATTTTAGAAACTACGGGATAGGGTGGCAGTATTGTTGGTACTAGTTTAGGGTACATATGATTTTTGGTTGTTCTATATTACACTTTTTGTGAGGCAAGGTAACAAGAAATAGCTGTTTTGGCACCGTTTTTATTTTTTGTTATGTACAACATTCATCTGACAGGTTAGATCATGTGATATTTTTATAGACCAGGTTGTCACGGATGCGGCGATACCTAATATGTATACTTTTTTTTATTTATGTTAGTTTTACACAATGATTTCTTTTTTAAAACAAAAAAAATCATGTTTTAGTGTTTCCATAGTCTGAGAGCCATCATTTTTTCAGTTTTTGGGCGATTACCTTGGGTAAGGTATGATTTTTGCGGGATGAGATGATGGTTTTATTGGCACTATTTTGGGGTGCGTGTGAATTTTTGATCGCTTGCTATTACACTTTTTATGATGTAAGGTGACAAAAAATGGTTTATTTAGCACAGTTTTTATTTTACATTTTTTACGTTATTCATCTGAAGGGTTAGGTCATGTGATATTTTTATAGAGCCGGTCGATACGGATGCGGCGATACCTAATATGTATACTTTTTTTTATTTATGTAAGTTTTACACAATAATATTTTTTAAACAAAAAAAAATCATGTTTTAGTGTCTCCATATTCTGAGCCATAGTTTTTTTTTAATTTTTGGGTCGATTGTCTCAGGTAGGGGTTCATTTTTTGCGGGATGAGGTGACGGTAATATTGGTACTATTTTGGTGGGCAAAAGCCTTTTTGATCGCTTGCTGTTGTACTTTTTTATTTTTTACGGTGTTCATCTGAGGGGTTAGATCATGTGATATGTTTATAGAGCCGGTTGATACGGACGCGGCGATACCTAATATGTATACTTTTTTCCCCCCCTATTTGTTACCAATTTTTTTTAAACTTTATTAGGGGAAAACAACGTTTTTGTTTAATTTTTGGGACTTGAACTTTTGGGGGTCTAATCCTTTACAATGCATTCCAATACTTCTGTATTAGAATGCATTGGCTGTATGACTAATACTGTGTGTATTACTCATACAGCTTCCGGCCTGTGAGATCCAGGGGGCTGGATCTCACAGGCACGTCACAGGAAGGCAGCGGCGATGCCTCAGGAAGGCATCGCGCTGCCATCCATGCCATCGGGTGCCCCCTACAGCTGCATGGGGACCCGATGGCACCGCCGCAAACCGCAGGTACAGCCGCAAACCGCAGGTCTGAATTGACCTGCGGTTTGCGGCGATCGCCGACACGGGGGGAAGTCACGGGGGGGGGACCCCCCCCCCCCGCGCATTTAGCCAAGGTGCCTGCTCAATGATTTGAGCATGCACCTTGTTCCGATCACCGCCCGCTGGGCGGCGGTGATCGGAAATACACAGGACCAAGACATCAGGGCGTACCGGTATGCCCTGTGTCCTGAACAGGTTAAAAGGGCTTTTGGGTCTGTAAATTTTTAGCAATTTAGTGCAGGTTGTGCTAAAAATATATTTATTGCTGCTGCCACACACAATAGTCCTTAAAAGGACTTTTAGGTCTCTGACAAGTTTTTAAACTTCAAAAAAATTTAATTCTCTCCCTACACTATTTTTCCCTTTCTCAGCACAGCTCTCCCTGACTAACACTGAGCCAAACACGTGTCATCGGGTGCTATATAGCACCTGATGACGCATTCTAGCCAGCCAATCACTGTAATGCCAGTAACAAACATGGCTATGGTATTACAGTGAAGGGATGTACTTACCTGCACGTTATTGGCTGTATAGCAGCCAACAAACGTGCGGGGAGGAGACTCCAGCGCGAGTGCACATGCGGTATTTGGCCGAATACTGCCTTGTGCCGAGCAAAGAGATGCTCGAGCCAAACTGGTGTTCGGTCGAGTATGCTGGATCAACACTATTCTAGATCAAAGAGTATGAAATCACTGTAGGGGTCCATTCACACGTCCATAATATATTGCGGATCCCCAATACCCTCAGCCGGCACCCCCCATAGAACTGTCTGTCTGTTCTTGTCCGGACAAGAATAGGACATGTTCTATTTTTTTGCGGAGCCGCAGCCCGGAAGTTCAGGGCCGAAGCCCGGAAGAGCGGGGAAGCGCTCTGGAAATGCATATTTTCCGGCCCCATAGAGAATGAATGGGTCTGCACCCGTTCCCGATATTGCGAAACGGATGCGGACCCGTTTGCAGACGTGTGAATGGACCCTAAAAAAAAACTCAGATACAGCTGTTATATTCTGTTATTTAAAAAAACACCCATTTTGGGCAAGATAATAAATTTGCAGCCTTTGCTGCATTTGTCACAGTGAAATACAAGCGTTAGATACTGCTGTTATATTCTGTTATAAAAAAAAACCACCCATTTTGGGCAAGATACTAAATTTGCGGCCTTTGCTGCATTTGTCACAGTGAAATACAAGCGTTAGATACTGCTGTTATTGTTATAAAAAAAAACACTCATTTAGGGCAAAATACTATATTTGCGGCCTTTGATGCATTTGTCACAGTGAAATACAACCAGTCAATACTGCAGTTACATTGTTGGTTGACAAATTAAAATTTTTTGTGAAGATGAAGTAATTGTATAAAATTTGCCTGCCACACTGTTGTGTGACCTCAAGAATTTTTTCCTCTTTATGACACTGGCACTGCCTTACTCTCAGTGAACTTAACTTAACTATTAGCGGTTAAATTTTTTGCCTGACATGAACCATCTGTTAGTTTAATGGGTGGGTGAACGCAAAGAATGAGGAGAGCGTCAAATAAGCGACGTGGTGCTGCTGGTGGAGCTCCTATTGCAAGGAGAGGACGTGGTTGATCTATGCCAGCTACACGCACAAGTGAAACACCTTCCTCAGGTGCGAGTATGCGACAGAACCTTCAGTGTTATTTAGTAGGGCCAAATGCGGCTCTATGAATGGCCAGAACAAGTACAGGCGATAGTAGATTGGGTTGCTGACAGTGCCTCCAGTTCCTTCTCATTTTCTCCCACCCAGTCTCCTGATGAAAGATTAGAGTTGGCACCTGCAGCCCATGGCCATCAGTCCTTCACCTCACCCCCTTGCAGATCAACCAAGCAGTCTGAGCACCAGGTCATGCAGCGGTCACTTCTGCTTTTTGATGACTCTGCTAGCAGGGTTTCCCAGGGCCATCCACATAGCCCTACCCAGAAGTGGAAGAGATTGAGTGCACCGATGCCCAACCACTCATGTTTCAGGATGAGTACATGGGAGGACCACCGCAGCACGTCTCGGATGATGACTAAACACAGGTGCCAACTGCTGTGGCTTTCTGCCGTGTGCAGACCGACAAGGAGGGCAGGGGTGAAGACTGGGTGGAAGATTATTTGGAGGACGATGAGGTCCTCGACCCCACATGGAATCAAGGTCATGTGAGTGACCTGTGTAGTTCGGAGGAAGAGGCGGTTTTCGCACAGAGCCACCAGCACAGCAGAAGAGGGAGCAGGGTGCAAAAGCGGAGTGGCCGTCCCCTATACATAACGCCTGATACTGTCCACTGCACCAAGGGACCGAGCACACCAAAGCCAGCTCCAAGGAGTTCCCTGGCGTGGCAGTTCTTCAGACAATGTGCTGACGAACAAGACACGAGTGGTTTGCACGCTGTGCAATCAGAGCCTGAAGCGAGGCATAAACGTTCTCAACCTCAGCACAACCTGCATGACCACGAGCTACAGTGGAGTAGACACCTCAAAAACAAAGAAAGGTCTCTGCATCAGAAGAGGAAGAAGGAGGAGCCATTCTCGGCCTCTTCATCCACCTCTGGAGTGACAGTGACACCTACCACCCCGCAAACAGAGGATCTACCAGCAGCGCCACCACCTGGGTCACCAAGCATCTCCACAATGTCCCATGGAAGCGTTCAACTCTCTATCTCCCAAATACTGGAGCGAAAGAGGAAGTAGTCCCCTACCAACCCGCGATCCCTGGCCCTAAATGCATGCATTTAAAAATTACTGGCCTTTGAAATGCTGTCATTCCATCTGGTGGAGACGGAGATTTTTAAAAGCCTTTTGGCGGTGGCTGTCCCACAGTACGTCGTGCCCAGTCGCCACTACTTTTCCAGGCGAGCCATCCCTTCACTGCACAACCAAGCGGGGGACAAAATAGGTGTGCACTTTGCAACACCATCTGTGGCAAGGTCCACCTAACTACGGATACTTGGATGAGTAAGCACGGTCAGGGACATTAAATATCCCTAACAGCACACTGGGTAAATGCAGTGGCGGCTGGGCCTGAGGTGGATAGCAGTTTAGCGCATATCCTTCCACCACTGAGGAATGCAGGGCAGTTCTCTTTGCCTACTGTTGGTTCCTCCTCCTACTCCGCTTCCTCATCCTCTACCGCCTATTCATCCGGTCAGTGTAAAACCTTCACAACCAACTTCAGCACAGCCAGGGGTAAACAAAAGCAGGCAGTTTTAAAACTTATCTGTTTGGGGGAAAAACCCCACACCGCGCAGGAGCTGTGGACGGGCATGGAACAACAGACCGATGAGTGGTTGGTGCCAGTGAGCCTCAAGCCCGGCCTGGTGTGCGATAATGGGAGAAATTTTATAGCAGCTCTGGGACTAGCCGGTTTGACGCACATCCCTTGCCTGGCGCATGTGCTGAATTTGGTGGTGCAGAGGTTCCTTAACAATTACCCCGAAATGTCAGAGTTGCTGCAGAAAGTGCGAGCTTTCGGCATTCTCACCCTGCTGCTGCTCGCCTGTCAGCGCTGCAGCATAACTTTGGCCTTCCCGCTCACTGCCTCATATGCGACGTGCCCACAAGTAGAGATGGCCCGAACTATCCGACGGCGAACAGTTCCCGGCGAACATAGCTTGTTCGCGTTCGCCTCTGCCGGGCGAACACATGCGATGTTCGGTCCGCCCCCTATACATCATCATTGAGCAAACTTTGACCCTGTACCTCACAGTCAGCAGACACATTCCAGCCAATCAGCAGCATACCCTCCCTCCCAGACCCTCCCACCTCCTGCACAGCATCCATTTTAGATTCATTCTGAAGCTGCAGTCTTAGTGAGAGGAGGGAGACTGTAACTGCTGCTGATTTAATTGGGAAATCGATAGCTAGGCTAGTGAATTCAGTGTCCACTCCAGTCCTGAAAGACTCATCTGATCTCTGCTGTAAGGACAGCGTCCTGACAGCACCCCAAAAAGCCCTTTTTAGGGCTGCAACATTAGTCTGCTTTTTTTTTTTCCTTTATATACATATTGCAGTTGCCTGGCCTGCCTGTGTGTGAGGAGCTGCAGGCCCACAGACTGTAGTGTGCCCACTGCCAGTGCTCACCCCTGTCATTCCGTGTGGCACAGGACTTTGCTTAAAAAAAGGCACTTAATTTTTACACTTTAATCTAAGGTTAGTTGCCTGCCAGTGTGTGTCAGGCTGACTTCCACTGACTGTAGTGTGCCCACTGCCAGTGCCCACCACTCATACCGGCTGGCACAGGACTTTGCATAAAAAAGGCATTTAATTTTTACACTTTAGTGTAATTTCAGCTGCTTGCCTGCTGCTAGTGTGTGTCAGGCCGACTTCAACTGACTGTAGTGTGCCCACTGCCAGTGCCCACCCCTGTCATCCCGTGTGGCACAGGACTTTGCTTAAAAAAAAGGCACTTCATTTTTACACTTTAATCTAAGGTTAGTTGCCTGCCAGTGTGTGTCAGGCTGACTTCCACTGACTGTAGTGTGCCCACTGCCAGTGCCCACCACTCATACCGGCTGGCACAGGACTTTGCATAAAAAAGGCATTTAATTTTTACACTTTAGTGTAATTTCAGCTGCTTGCCTGCTGCTAGTGTGTGTCAGGCCGACTTCAACTGACTGTAGTGTGCCCACTGCCAGTGCCCACCCCTGTCATCCCGTGTGGCACAGGACTTTGCTTAAAAAAAAGGCACTTCATTTTTACACTTTAATCTAAGGTTAGTTGCCTGCCAGTGTGTGTCAGGCCGACTTCAACTGACTGTAGTGTGCCCACTGCCAGTGCCCACCCCTGTCATCCCGAGTGGCACAGGACTTTGCTTAAAAAATAGGCACTTAATTTTTACACTTTAATCTAAGGTTAGTTGCCTGCCAGTGTGTGTCAGGCTGACTTCCACTGACTGTAGTGTGCCCACTGCCAGTGCCCACCCCTGTCATACCGAGTGGCACAGGACTTTGCTTAAAAAATAGGCACTTAATTTTTACACTTTAATCTAAGGTTAGTTGCCTGCCAGTGTGTGTCAGGCTGACTTCCACTGACTGTAGTGTGCCCACTGCCAGTGCCCACCACTCATACCGGCTGGCACAGGACTTTGCTTAAAAAAGGCATTTAATTTTTACACTTTAATGTAATTTCAGCTGCTTGCCTGCTGCTAGTGTGTGTCAGGCCGACTTCAACTGACTGTAGTGTGCCCACTGCCAGTGCCCACCCCTGTCATACCGAGTGGCACAGGACTTTGCTTAAAAAATAGGCACTTAATTTTTACACTTTAATCTAAGGTTAGTTGCCTGCCAGTGTGTGTCAGGCTGACTTCAACTGACTGTAGTGTGCCCACTGCCAGTGCCAACCACTGATACCGGGTGGCACAGTAGCTTGCCGATAAATAAGGCATTTAATTTTTAGACAGTAGTCTAAATTCAGTTGCTTGCCTGCTGCCAGTGTGTGTCAGGCCCGCTTCCACTGACTGTAGTGTGCCCACTGCCAGTGCCAACCACTGATACCGGGTGGCACAGTAGCTTGCCGATAAATAAGGCATTTAATTTTTAGACAGTAGTCTAAATTCAGTTGCTTGCCTGCTGCCAGTGTGTGTCAGGCCCTCTTCCACTGACTGTAGTGTGCCCACTGCCAGTGCCAACCACTCATACCGGGTGGCACAGTAGCTTGCCGATAAATAAGGCATTTAATTTTTACACTTTAGTGTAATTTCAGTTGCTTGCCTGCTGCCAGTGTGTGTCAGGCCCGCTTCTACTGACTGTAGTGTGCCCACTGCCAGTGCCAACCACTGATACCATCTCCCCGTTCGAAAAATCTATTCAATAAATGGCACCCAGATTGGGGACGTTAGAGGGATTAAACTGATGAGAATAGTACTACAGAAAATACCACTCATATCGGGTGTGACAGTAAATTGCACGGCGCAGACGCAGTCACCGTGGATAAAAACAAAGGGGAGGGAGCCAGCGTTTTTTTAACCATCTCCCCGTTCGAAAAATCAATTCAATTGACCTTTCGGGGACCCTTGGTGTTGTACGTGGCTGGGTGGAGGAAGAAACCTTCAATGACATCACCGGGACGTGGCTAGCTTGGTATCCAACCTTGTGCAAATGGGGAGTTTGCGGTTGTGCAAATGAACTGTTTGCGGTGCATTAAAAGGGGAGTTTGGTCTGTCAATGTCTGTGATGCGGGCGTAACCCTTACACTACCTGATCGATACAACATCATACCTGATCGTATACACACACTGGATGTTTTAAAGCACGTTATTCCAAACAATTTAGGAATGTTAGTTGATTTATGCCCTTTATGGATTAAAACCCGACTCTGCGTCCACTACGTAATTTTCCATGGGAGTTTTGCCATAGATCCCCCTCCGGCATGCCACAGTCCAGGTGTTAGACCCCTTGAAACAACTTTCTCATCACTATTGTGGCCAGAAAGAGTCCCTGTGGGTTTTAAAATTCGCCTGTCTATTGAAGTCTATGGCGGTTCGCCCGGTTCGCCAGTTCGCGAACATTTGCGGAAGTTCTCGTTCGCTGTTCGCGAACTGAAAATTTTATGTTCGCGACATCACTACCCACAAGGTGGAACTCCACCTTGCACATGCTGGCCAGACTGTGCCAGCAGCAGCAGGCTATAGTGGAGTTTCAGCTGCAGCACGCACGGGTGAGTCACTCTGCGGAACAGCACCACTTCACCACCAATGATTGGGCCTCCATCCGAGACCTGTGCGCCTTGTTGCGCTATTTTGAGTACTCCACCAACATGGCCAGTTCCGATGACGCCGTTCTCAGCGTTACTATCCGACTTCTATGCCTCCTTGAAAAAACGCTTCGGGCAATGATGGAAGAGGATGTGGCACAGGAGGAGGGGGAGGAAGAGGGATCATTTCATAGGGTTTCAGTCCAGTCATTCACAATTGGCTCTGAGGGTGGGTTCCTGCACCCACAAATTCCAGGTACACAATTGTCCAGCCAGGGCACAGTTCTGGAGGATGACGAGGTGGAGGATGGAAGAGGAAGAACCGTGTTCACAGCTCATGGCCATCACTGGTGTGTGGCTGGGGGATACAGAGGACACAGGCAATACACCTCCCACAGAGGACAGCTTGTCGTTGCCTCTGGGCAGCCTGGCACACATGAATGATTACATGTTGCAGTGTCTCCGCAACGACCGACGAGTTGCCCACATTCTAACTTGTACCTATTACTGGGTGGCCACGCTGCTGAATCCCCGTTACAAGGACAACGTACCGTTCTTAAAGGGATTCTGTCACCAGGTTTCACCCCCTCCAGATAAAAATATGGTTATGTTCAGGGAGCTTTAACCATTCCTAATGTGGTCTTATAAATGTAATCTGTAGGCTCATTTTGCTAAAAATACACTATTACTGACCTGTCAATCAACAGAATAAGGTGCCCAAGGGGATGTAAATGGCTCCAAGCTGCTGCCCGCACCTGCTGCCGTTCGTGCCCAGCGCCGCCTCATAATCTTCTGTGACGCCTCCTGCTCTCCCTCCCTCCCCCTCCTCCTACTGTGACGTCTCCTGCTCTCCCTCCCTCCCCCCTCCTACTACTGTGACGTCTCCTGCTCTCCCTCCCCCTCCTCCTACTGTGACGTCTCCTGCTCTCCCTCCCCCTCCTCCTACTGTGACGTCTCCTGCTCTCCCTCCCTCCCCCCTCCTCCTCCTGCTCTCCCTCCCTCCCCCCTCCTCCTGCTGTAACATTGCGATGTTACAGCAGGAGGAGGGGGGAGGGAGGGAGAGCAGGAGACGTCACAGTAGGAGGAGGGGGAGGGAGAGCAGGAGACGTCACAGTAGTAGGAGGGGGGAGGGAGGGAGAGCAGGAGACGTCACAGTAGGAGGAGGGGGGAGGGAGGGAGAGCAGGAGACGTCAAAGTAGTAGGAGGGGGGAGGGAGGGAGAGCAGGAGACGTCACAGTAGGAGGAGGGGGGAGGGAGGGAGAGCAGGAGGCGTCACAGAAGATTATGAGGCGGCGCTGGGCACGAACGGCAGCAGGTGCGGGCGGCAGCTTGGAGCCATTTACATCCCCTTGGGCACCTTATTCTGTTGATTGACAGGTCAGTAATAGCGTATTTTTAGCAAAATGAGCCTACAGATTACATTTATAAGACCACATTAGGAATGGTTAAAGCTCCCTGAACATAACCATATTTTTATCTGGAGGGGGTGAAACCTGGTGACAGAATCCCTTTAATTCTGTCACTGGAGCGCGATCGTAAGATGCGCGAGTACAAGCGCTCGCTGGTAGACGCGCCACAACAATCAGCACCACCAGCTGATATGGAACGTCTTAGCAGGAGGTAGCATTTCAGCAACATGGTGCAGCAGTATGTGTGCACACGCCTACACGTACTGAATGATGGGTCTGCCACCTTCAACTTCTGGGTCTCCAAATTGGGCACATGGCCTGAGCTTGCCCTTTATTTTCCACTATTTTGGGGTGTATCCTAATTTAAAAAATAAATAAATAAAAATAAAACCAGTGTTGGCTACCTTATCCTTCTCCACCGCCGCTTCCACCTACACCGCTACGTTCACCGCCTCCTGAATCTCCTACTCCATATGGACCTCCACCTCATACATCAAGTTTATAATTATTTTTTTTTTAAGTATTTTATTTTATTTTAAACCATTTCATTAATTTGTCTGGTACATTGTTGGGTTACATATCCCAAATTTTTGGCTGTGATATACCCCTGCTCTACCTAGTCGACAGGTTAATAAATTTCACTAATTTTTCTGTTACATTGTTGGGTGAAATTCACAAATTTTTGGCGGTGATATACCCCTGCTCTACCTAGTAGACAGGTTACTAAATTTCACAAATTTTTCTGTTACATAGTTGGGTGACATTGACCAATTTTTGGCTGTGCTATACCCTGCTCTACCTAGTGGACTGGCTAATAAATTTAACTAATTTTGTCTGTTACATTTTCGGGTGAAATTTACCAATTTTTGGCTGTGATATACTCCTGCTCTACCAAGTGGACAAGGAAATACATTTCACTAATTCGTCTGTTACATTCTTGGGTAACATTTTACCAATTTTGCTGGATACAAACCCCTGCTCTGCATAGGTGACAGGGACCTAGTTTTTGTAAAAATCGTCTGTTCAATTGGTGGGTGACATGAACACAGTTCTTAAATTTCTAAAATTCGTCTTTAATTGGCCCTTTCATTCGATCCTTCCGCTTTAATAACTTGTCCCACATTTCAGCTCAATCACATAGCAGCCATTGACCTCCCTTGGATGTGGTATCCCTTTCTCACGCTCCCTCTCCGGTGTGGAACCCTGATTCACCGCTAACCGTGATCTCCCACTAGGCACAGAAAAGAACATCGAAAGTTGATAGAGAAGATATCCAATTGGATCGTGGACGTCACGGGGACGTGCAATCAGGAAGAAGTTATCTAGAGTCAACAAAGCGGCAGCAGGGCCTCTCCTGTCTAACGTTTCCAAATCCAAAATACTCCAGTGACATTCCCTATAATTTTTTATAAATCATTCCAATAACAGGGCATCTTAACCACCTCCTGTCCGCCCATAGACTATAAACGTCCGGGAGGTGGTTCTCTATTTCTGATTGGACGTTCCAGAACGTCCGTTCAGAAAGTGCAGCTGCACGCTAATCGTGCAGCTGCTGATCGGGTTGCCCGCTGTCAGTGAAAGCAGGGCAACCCAGAGAGAAGGCAGGGACAGTTCCCAGGTGTCCCTGCCTTCTGGATCGCTGCATACATTGCGCTCACCTAGCGCTGTGTATGCAGAGCAGGAAGCGCTATGCGCTTCCTGTTCCGGCCCGGCGATCGTGTGACCACCGTGAACGGAGAGTGCAGGAGCTACTATGTCAGCCCCAGTTACAGGAGAAATCAATAGTGAAAAAAAAAGAAAAAGTGAAGTAAATGTCCCCCAGAGGTCTTGTATGACCTTATGGGGGACAAAAAGTGTAAAATAAAAAAATAAAGGGTTGAAAAAATAAAATAGAAAAAAGGTTTCACATGTAAAAAAAAAAAATCCCCAAGTAAGAACTAAAAAAAATAATTAAAAAATAGAAAAAATAAAATAAAATAGACATATTTGGTATTGCCGCATCCGTAAAAACCAGCTCTATAAAAATATCACATGACCTAACCCCTCGGGTGAACACCGTAATAAAAAAAAAAAACACGGTGTCAAAACAAGCAATTTTTGTCACCTTACATCACAAAAGGTGCAACACCAAATGATCAAAAACGCATATGTCCCACAAAATGGTACCAATAAAACCATCACCTCATCCCGCAAAAAATGAGCCCCTACATAAGAAAATCTCTCAAAAAATAAAAAAAACTATAGCTCTTAGAACATGGAGACACTAAAACATCATTTTTTTGGTTTCAAAAATGCTATTATTGTGTTAAAGTGAAACAAATAAAAAAAAGTATACATTTTAGGTATTGCCGCGTCCGTAAAAACCATCTCTATAAAAATATCACATGAGCTAACCCCTCAGGTGAACACCGTAAAAAAATAAATAAAAAAAAACGGTGTCAAAACAAGCAATTTTTGTCACCTTACATCACAAAAGGTGCAACACCAAGTGATCAAAAACGCATATGTCCCACAAAATGGTACCAATAAAACCGTCACCTCATCCCGCAAAAAATGAGCCCCTACATAAGAAAATCTCTAAAAAAAATTACAAAAACTATAGCTCATGGACACATTAAAACATAATTTTTTTGTTTCAAAAATGCTATTATTGCGTAAAACTTTAATAAATAAGAAAAAGTATACATATTAGGTATCGCCACGTCCGTAACAATCTGCTCTATAAAAATGTCACTTGACTGAACCCCTCAGGTGAACGCTGTAAAAATAAATAAATAGAAACTGTGCTAAAACAACCAATTTTTTGGTCACCTTGCCCAATAAAGTGTTATAATCAATGATCAAAAAATAATATGTACCCAAAAATAGTAGCAATTAAACTGGCACCTTATCCCCTAGTTTCCAAAATGGGATCACTTCTTGGGAGTTTCTACTGTAAGGGTGCATCAGGGGGCTTCAAATGGGACATGGCATCTAAAAACCATGTGGAGTTCCTTTTCTTCTGTGCCCTGCCGTGTGCCCATACAGCAGTTTATGACCACATGTGGGGTGTTTCTGTAAACCGCAGAATCTGGGTAATAAATATTGAGTTTTGTTTGGCTGTTAACCATCGATGTGTTAAAGAAAAAAATTGATTAAAATGGAAAATCTGCCAAAAAAGTGAAATTTTAAAATTTGATCTCCATTTTCCTTTAATTCTTGTGGAAAGCCTAAAGGGTTAACAAAGTTTGTAAAATCGGTTTTGAATACCTTGAGGTGTGTAGTTTCTACAATGGGGTCATTTATGGGGGTATCCACTATGTAGGCCCCACAAAGTTACTTCAGACCTGAACTGGTCCTTAAAAAGTGGGTTTTGGCAATTTTCTTAAAAATTTGAAGAATTGCTTCTAAACTTCTAAGCCTTCTAACGTCCTAAAAAAATAAAATGACATTTCCAAAATGATGCCAACATAAAGTAGACATATGGGGAATGTTAAGTAATAAATATTTTATGAGGTATCACTTTCTGTTTTGAAAGCAGAGAAATTGAAATTTAGAAAATTGCGAATTTTTCTAAATTTTTGGTAAATTTGGGATTTTTTTATAAATAAAGGTGAAATATTTTGACTCAAATTTATGACTGTCATGAAGTACAATGTGTCACGAGAAAAGAATCTCTGAATGACTTGGATAAGTAAAGGCGTTCCAAAGTTATTACCACATAAAGTGAGATATGTCAGTTTTGCAAAATTAGGCCTGGTCAGGAAAGGGGCAAATGGCCCAGATGGCAAGTGGTTAAGAGTCCTGTATTGTTATTTATCGTCACTACCTCCCCGAGTCGGGAGTGGGTAATTTCTGCGCTCCCCCTCCTTTGCTTGGAAGCTTCGGCTTCAATAATTTGTCCCACATTTCCGCTCGATCACATTTAATTTCATCCATTGACCTCCCTTGGAAGTGGCATCCTTTTCTCACGCTCTCTCTCTGGCGTGGAACCCTGATTCGCCGCTAACCGTGATCACCATTGTAGGCGCAGAAAAGAACATTGAAAGTTGATAGAGCAGATATCCAATTGGATTATGGACATCACGGGGACATGCTACATGGTGGAGCAGTATTTGTGCACACGCCTACACGTACTGACTGATGAGTCTGCCCCCTGCAACTTCTGGGTCTCCAAATTGGGCACATGGCCTGAGCTTGCCCTTTACGCCTTGGAGGTGCTGGCCTGCCCTGCAGCCAGTGTATTGTCTGAAAGTTTGTCTAGCACGGCTGCAGGGTGAGTACCCTAATTTAAACAACAAAAATAAAATAATAAAAGAAAAAACAAAACCAAAAACCAATGTTGTCTACCTCCTCCTCCTCCACCGCCGTTTCTACCTACACTGCTAGATCCACCACCTCCTCAACCTCCTACTCCATATAGACCTCGTCCTCCTAGATCAAGATTATTATTTTTTATTTTTCCATATTTTATGTTATTTTAAGTCATATCCCTATCAACATTTGTTTGCAGAGCACTTGCAATGCTCTTAACCACATTTTGATGCCAGTTGCAGCCCTCTAGCCCTTTCCATGACTTTTTTAGAGCCATTTTAGTGCTTAGTTCGGGTCCCCATTGACTAACTTTTTTGTGAAGTTCGGCCGAACCCGAACATCCAGGTGCCCGCTCAACTCTACTCAAGAGCATTATAAAATTACCCTTATTTTATTTAAAGGGCTTCTGTCACCCCACTAAACTCATAATTTTTTTTATTGTGTACTTATAATCCCTATCCTGCGATATATCTATACATTATGTTATTAATCATTTTCGTTCAGTAGATATGTCAAAAAACGTACTTTTATAATATGCTAATTACCTGTCTACCAGCAAGTAGGGCGTCTACTTGCTGGTAGCAGCCGCAAAAAACCGCCCCCTCCTCCTGTTGATTGATAGGGCCAGCCACGATCTCCTCCTCCGGTCAGCCCTGTCAGCATTTTAAAAATTGCGCGCCTGTGTTGATTCGCCGCAGGCGCTCTGAGATAAGGAGGCTCGCCTCCTCAGCACTCCCTCAGTGCGCCTGCGCCGATGACGTCACCGAAAGAGAAGACGTCATCGGCGCAGGCGCACTGAGGTAGTGCTGAGGAGGCGAGCCTCCTTCTCTCAGAGCGCCTGCGCCGAATCAACACAGGGCCGGCCGGAGGAGGAGAACGCGGCTGGCCCTGTCAATCAACAAGAGGAGGGGGTGGTTTTTTGCGCCTGCTACCAGCAAGTAGACGCCCTACTTGCTGGTAGACAGGTAATTAGCATATTATAAAAGTACGTTTTTTTACATATCTACTGAATGAAAATGATTAATAACATAATGTATAGATATATCGCAGGATAGGGATTATAAGTACAGAAAAAAAAAAATGAGTTTAGTGGGGTGACAGAAGCCCTTTAATTGAATGGTATTCTTATTTAAAGTTTAGCTGTTACAAAAGTTACTCTACAACTTAAAGAGGACATTTCACCACTCCTGACATGCCTGTTTGAATAGCTTAATGCATGACCGGCGTATTGTCAAGTCGGTCCCCCGTTATCTCCCCATTCCAAACCCAATATTGACAGACTCAGCAAGTCGATTTATTGGCCACAGCAGCCTTTTTATTAATAACATAAATACAATAAATACCATAAATAATAAATAACCCATGGCCTTCCCACCCGAAGGCCCGCCCCAAGAACCTTAACAAGAACCTAGGAAAACAACAGCACGGGGAGGGTCCTTGGAGCCCCGTAAAAATGACGTGTAACTGCCCCGCCCTTAGTTAACTTACCTCTAGCCATTAAACGCTAGCTCCATAGCCACAGTATTAATGACTATTCCCCAAAAACTCAACTGTGTCGTAGGGCCCTCCGTCTTCTCAGACGCCAAAGAAACTCAGACGGCTGTTCCAAAGGAACTCAGACAGCTGTTGGGGGGAACTGACGGAGCTCCATCCCTGGACCCCAGCAGCAGGCCTTGCACCAACGCCTGCAGCGATCCCGATCCTCTGCTCTCCGCCACCGCACAGAGCTGTGCTAGAATTTCTTCCACCTCAGACATCGTGGGACACTTCAGCAACAAGAGGTACTGCAGCAGCTCAGGCAAGGGCTGCTGCCACACTGCTGTTCCCTTTTCCCACCCCTGCTACCTCTTTTAAATCCTAAACCCCTCCCCTAGCATCCTCCCCTAACTAATCCTTCTCCTTAACACCTTACATCCTGGACTCCACTCCCTCCAAGCCCCTGTCATGCCAAGCCTCCATCCAGGCCTGCAGTCCTAATTCCGGCATGTACTTTCCCCATGTAATAACAATTCTGGAACATCTATACTTATGACTCTATGTTGTACCATTCCTTTATTATTTCCACTAGAAGTTATGATTTGCTAGAAGTCTGCAGTAAGGGTACAGAGGGGTGGTAACCAGTTGGAGGTGAGTACCTGCACAGTCTGAAAATGGCAGCATTTATTGGATAGAGTGAGTCTGTGCAGGTACACACCTCCAACTGGTTACCACCCCTCTGTATCCTTACTGCAGATTGCTAGTAATTCATTCATAACTTCTAGTAGAAATAATAAAGGAATGGTATAAAGGAATGGTACAACATAGAGCCAGAAGAATAGATGTTCCAGAATTGTTATTACATGGGGAATGCAGGAAGCTATTAAAATAGGCATGTCTGGAGTAGTGTTGGGTGCGAATATTCGTATTACGAATTTTAATCTCTAATATTGCCACTTCGAGAATTCACAAATATTTAAAATATAGTGCTATATATTCGTATTCATGAATATTCTAGATTTTTTTTTTTACTTGAACACATGATCCCTCCCTACTTCTTGCTTGTGGGCCAATAACAAGACTGCAATATCTTTGAGCTTAGCAACATCCCTAGCAATCAATAGGAAAGTTGCCTACCCCTTTACTATATAAGAACCTCCCCAGCAGCCATTTTCTGCTTTTTATTTGCATTTATGAGAGAGACAGCAGTGTCATTGATGTGCTCTGTGCTTTGATGTGTCAAACTCATTAAATTAGATAGTTAGGTAATTAGCTTATATATAATACAGATAGTTAGTGGGAGATAGTGTAGGTTAGATCCTGATATAGTATAGCTGATAGGTTCTGCTGTCCATACATACATGCTACAGACTTAATGCTGTGATGTCACAACCATTCTTAGTGCAGCAATGAGTAATATCTACTCAGACCTGTTAAAATGTGAAGTTGCACGTATTGCGCAAACAGATGTGCATCATTAATTGCGAATATATTGGAGCTCTCTACCCGCATATAAAGCTATTGTAATGTTCTGCCATGCCAACCATTTTCTTCAGTCTCAGGAAACTTCTATCAGCTTGAAAAATTTAGCAAAAGTGACCCACGTCTGTATTGGGCGTGCATTACGCAAATATTACATTGCCGATTTTGCCAATCAAGAAAATAATTTATTACGAATATTCGCCCAAATATTCTCAAAATATCGCAAATTCGAATGTTACTCCTGCCGCTCATCACTAGTCAGGAGTAGTGAAAGGCCCTCTTTAAAAAACTATATCTGGACTTCATTATTTTAACAGTATCAATGCAAACATTACTCTGTTGTGTAACTTTCACCATATATCTGAAGCACACGCTTCCGTCCCGTTCTCCCTTTCTGTGGGTGGGCAACATCTCATCCCATGTGACAGTCAAGCCACTGCAGGAGTGCAGTGCAATCAGCACTTGTTAAAGGGGTATTCCCATCTGATTAATCATCTTTGATTAAAATATTTATCCTCCATTTAACTTTTGTGTAAATATATATCATTAACAAAAAGCTACTGTTCTCTTTTAAATCTAAATGTCTAAATCCATTGTTTATCTTCATGGCCCATGGATACGGCCACCGCTCACTCACAATGTGAGCGTGCACGTTGCCGGACGGGCGCGCATGCGTGGATCCATATTCTTTTGAGCCGTGTCTAAAAGAGAGCCGCGCATGCACGGCTCCAACGCAGCACAAAAGAATATAGTTCTGCGCATGCGCGGCCGCCCGAGACGAGTCCGGACAGCGTCAGAGAGGAGGACCGGGAGACAACTTCATAAGCGGTGGGTGAGTATTATTTTTACATGCACCACCAATTTCACCAATGATTGGGGGCTATTTGAGGCACTTGGGGGGCTATTTGAATGGGGCAGTTGGAGGCACTTGGGGGGCTATTTGAATGGGGCATATGGAGGCAATTGGGGGCTATTTGAATGGGGGCATATGGAGGCACTTGGGGGGCTATTTGAATGGGGCTTATGGAGGCACTTGGGGGGCTATTTGAATGGGGGCATATGGAGGCACTTGGGAGCAGTTGAAGGTACTTGGGGGCAGTTGAAGGCACATGGGGGGCTGTTTGAGGCACATGGGGGGCTGTTTGAGGCACATTGGGGGCTGTTTGAGGCACATTGTGGGCTTATGGAGGCATATGGGGGGCTGATGGAGGCATATGGGGGGTCTGATGGATGTAGCAGAGCTGAATATGCTGCTGTTCAGCCATAGTTCTAGTGGGGAAGGGAATAGACGGATGTAGCAGAGCTGTATATTTGGCGGGTCAGCATCAATGCTGGTGGAAGAGAGAAACAGATGTAGCAGAGCTGAATATGCGGCTGTTCTGACACAGTGCTGGTTGAAGAGATAAACAGACAGATGTAGCAGAGCTGTATATGAAGCTTTTCAGACAGTGCTAGTGGGGGAGTAGAATAAAGATGTAGCAGGTCTGTATAGGAAACCATTTAGCCAAAGTGATGTTAGGGGACTGGAGTAGCCACATGTAGCTGAGCTGTATATGCATCTATAAAGATACATAGTGTAAGGTTTATACACAACTGGAGTACAGCTGTAATGGAAACAAATTAGCATCAGTGCTGGTGGGTGGGGGTTGGTCAAGCTTTTCAGCTAATGTATAATATGGAATTATAGTTTTTGATGCACAGAATGGGTTTGTAAAAGATCAGACTTAGATTTTATATGTAAAACTGTATAGAACAGCCACGTGTTACTGTACACTGAGCTCACTTCACATGGCTCTCTGATGATTCCCCAGCAGGGGGAGGGGCCTCACAGACACTGCAGGCTGCCAGACTGATGAGTCATACTCTTCACATGAACTAGCAGGCAAGGACTGAGTTCTCAGTGTGATGTCATAAGGAGGCGTGGCCGGCCTTCACTCTAGCTGCCTAAGCCCGCCCAGCCTTAGCTGCAGGAAACCAGGAAGTGAACAGCTAGCTGGCAGCAATTGAGGATGAAGTAGCAAGATAGGAATACCCCTTTAACCTCTATTGTGTCTTCCTCCCATGAATAGAAATAGTGCCTCTTACACAGCCCCAACAATTTCACTATAAGGGCTCATGCACACGACTGTATGCCCTCTGTGAAATATGGTCTGTGAACAGGCCATATGTCCCGGAGTGGCATACATCGTGCACACGGGAGCGCACAGCATCATAGGTTACTATGATGCTGTGTGCATCGGGCTGCCCACCGGGCTATTATCCCACACTCATAAGATCATATGAGTCTCGGAGGGCATACGGTTGTGTGCATGAGCCCTTACACTGTGCTATACAATGTCCCACCACCCCAATTTCCTTTTCCTCTGTAAAAAAAGAGATATGCATTTATATAAATTTAGAAGTAGGAACAAATAAAAGAAATGTGTCTTGTCTGTTTCACCTGCTGCACTATGAGATTATTATGCCAGCACTGAGAGGAGGAAGGGATCAGGGAAGCCACATACCGAGCATGTCTGGTCCACCACTGAATGTAGGTGGAAGGTTGATCAGAATTTCAGGCACAGGAGAAACAGAGGAAAATATCATTTATAATGACATTTTTATTGCATATACATTATATTGTAGTAATACAAACTTCCTTCAACCTGTTGGGGACACATGATGTACCAGTACGTCATGATGCCCTGGTACTTAAGGACACATGACGTACCGGTACGTCATGTATATTTATGATCACCGCCGCGCGGCGCGCGGTGATCGGAACTGAGTGCCTGCTGAAATCATTCAGCAGGCACTCTGTCACAATGCCAAGGGGGGTCCTGGATTCCCCCGTATCGGCGATCGCGGCAAACCGCAGGTCAATTCAGACCTGCGGTTTGCTGCGTTTCCGGGTTATTCGGGTCTCTGGTGACCCGATAAACCGGAATAGGATGGTGATTGGTGGTGTGATAATACACCACCAATCACCATCCTGCGATCCTGAGAGGTGATGGTGACATCACCTCTCAGGATCGCTTGCTATTGGCTGTGCGGGCGGGCAGGAGTTAACTCCCCCCAGCTCTCCTCTCCTCCTCCATTCTGTGTCCGGGAGCGAGGAGAGAGCAGCCTGCGTCGGACACAGAATGGAGGACCCTCCACAGTGCCATCTGGCACTAAAAGGTACTTTATGGACAGGTTATGGAAAGGTTAGGTTAGGCAGGGATATTCAGGGAAAGTTTAGGGAAAAAAGTCTCACTGTTGCATCACCCTAATCGGGTGTCTGGGGTCCACAGCACAGCTGTGTGACCTAGACCCCCCAGTGGTGCTGCAGCTTGCCCCCCCCCACACACACATTTTTTTGGGCGCAAGCGTTATTTTGTATATTTTTTTGCATACTCTGACTGTGGCCGGTACTCTTAGCGTCCGGCCACTAGCGATGATGATGAGCCCCCGGAAACGCCGCCAGGCAGAGCAAGGGGACCACCATGCCAGGGACCCTGTGGCCCACACTAGTACGAGCAGCTCTGGGGCTCGTACTAGTTTTCCGGATCACCAGATAAGTCCACCTGAACCCCCTACCGGTGAACTTGTCTGGTGTACCCCAGAGGATTTTGAGCCTTTGAGTCCTGATTTTGTTGGGCAACCAGGAATCCAGATTCCCACAGTGGGCTTCACTGAATATGACTATTTTAGTCTTTTTTTCAGTGACCACTGTCTGAATCTGATGGTGGAGCAAACAAACTTGTACGCCCAGAAACAGTTCATTGCTCAACACCCAGGCTCCTTTTTGGCTAGGGCCGGTGGCTGGACTCCGGTCAGTGCAGCCGAGATGAGGACATTTTGAGGCCTCGTGCTGCACACGGGCCTAGTAAAAAAAATTGGTGTCAGGCTGTACTGGAGTGGGGACGTCCTCTACCAGACTCCACTTTACAGTACAGCCATGACACGTTCCCGTTTTGAGGCCATTCAGAAATGCCTGCATTATGCAGATAATGAAGCATGTTCGCCTCAAGGTGATCCTGCCTATGACCGCCTGTATAAAATCAGGTCGGTCATCGATCACTTTTGGGCCAAATTTTTGGAGGCCTATGTACCTGGAAGGGAGGTCGCGGTTGATGAGTCTCTCATAGCTTTCAAGGGGAGACTCATTTTCCGCCAGTATGCTCCCTCTAAGCGGGCAAGGTATGGCGTGAAGCTGTACAAACTGTTTGAGAGTACCTCAGGGTACACTTACAGGTTTTGTGTGTACAAAGGGGAAGATTCCCGTATTCAACCCCCAGAATGTCCCCCCACTCTGGGTGTTAGCGGGAAACTTGTGTGGGACCTTATGCACCCACTGCTAGATAAGGGTTACCACCTGTGCGTGGATAACTTTTATACTAGTATCCCCTTGTTCCAGTTCCTCACCGCCAGATCCACCTCCGCTTCTGGGACCGTGCAGCAAAATCCACGCGGCCTCCCTACCCACCCCCTCCAGGTACCTATCCTCAGGGGTGAGATGCGTGCCCTTACCAGTGGAAACCTGTTGCTGGTCAGATATAAGAAAAGAGGGATGCCCTTGTACTGTCCACAATTCACGGTAACGGCATCACCCCTGTCCCTGTGCGAGGTACTGCAGCAACGGTCCTCAAGCCCAATTGTATCGTCCATGACAATCGGTATATGGGAGGAGTTGATCTCTCTGATCAAGTCCTCAAGCTATATAACGCCATGCGCAAAACCCAGGCATGGTACAAAAAAATTGCAGTCTACTTGGTACAGCTTGCCTTGTACAACTCTTTTGTGCTGTCCCAGAGCACTGGCAACACAGGGAAATTACTTCAGTTCTATGAGGCAGTCCTCAAGGCCCTGATCTTTTCTGACCGGTAAAGAGCAGGCCGGGGTCCCTCGGGAACTGGAGGCGCCTGGATTGTCCCTGGCCAACACTTTCCAGGTGTGTTCCCCCATACTGGAAAGAAGTGACGTCCCAAAAAAGGTGCAGAGTGTGTCACAGGAGGGGGATACGGAAGGACACCACCACTCAGTGTGACACGTGCCCCGATCATCCGGTCCTCTGCATTATTGGTTGCTCACACTTCCATGGAGTACTAAATTTATAATCCCCTTCCCCAATTTTAATTCCATTTAGCTACTGACAATCGAAAAAAAACTATGGTTCTCAGACTTGGGATACCCCCAAAAAAAAATTTTGTAAAACTAAAATAAATAAAAAGTAGACATATTTGGTATTGCCGCGTCCGTAAGAATCTGCTCTATAAAATACCCCATGATCTAACCCAGGCATCCTCAAACTGCGACCCTCCAGCTGTTGTAAAACTACAACTCCCACATTGCCCTTCTGTAGGCTGATACCTGTATGCTGTTCGGGCATGCTGGGAGTTGTAGTTTTGCAACAGATGGAGGGCTGCAGTTTGATGAGGCCTGACCTAACCCTTCAGATGAACACGGTCAAAAAAAAAAAAAAAAAAAGGTGCAAAAAAAGGTATTTTTTTGTCACCTTACATTACAAAAAGTGTAATAGCAAGCGATCAAAAAGTCAGATGCCCCCCAAAATAGTGCCAATAAAACCGTCCTCTCATCCCGCCAAAAATTTGCAGCTACCTAAGACAATCGGCTAAAAACAAAAAAATGCAGTTTTTTTGTTTAAAAAAGGATAATAGTGTAAAACCTAAATACATTTTAAAAAAGTAGACATATTAGGTATCGCCGAGTCCGTAAGAATCTGCTCTATAAAAGTACCCCATGACCTAACCCCTCAGATGAACACAGTCAAAAAAATAAAATAAAAACGTTGCCAAAACAGTTATTTTTTGGCAAATTTTCTATTTTAATCTATTTTTTCCAGTAACAAAGCAAGGGTTAACAGCCAAACAAAACGTTTTATTTATTACCCTGAATTATGTGGTCGTAAACTGCTGTATGACCAAACGGCAGGGCGCAGAAGGAAAGGAACGCCATATGGTTTCTGGAAGGCAGATTTTGATGGCCTTTTTTTGGGCATCATATCCCATTTGAAGAACAGCTGATGCACCCCTAGAGTAGAAACTCCATAAAAGTGACCCCATCTAAGAAACTACACCCCTCAAGGTATTCAAAACTTATTTTACAAACTTTATTAACCCTTTACGTATTCCTCAACAGTTTATGGCAAATGGAGATGAAATTTCAGAATCTACTTTATAACTTTGGGTCACTCTGCCAACATCCAACATGCACACATGAGCAACATGTGGGCATGCGCGTTGGAAGACTGACAGATTCTTCCGGTCTCATCGTGTTCGACTAGGGCGACGCGCCTGTTTTGAACGTATCGTGACGTCATTCTGCTGAGACGCATCCTGACGCCTGCGCACTCCTTAGTGATAGACGCCAACTTTGGCTATGGCAGACATGGGGAATACGCTGTCTGCATGTGGTATGTCACCTTTCCCATCGCTTGCTCCTCCTATTTTTAAATTAATGTAATTATGTTTATACACAACAGCTGATGGATATTGGCGCCACTTATACTCATATGGATATTATGTTATATTACTGTGCAATTTTTGATTATACTTTATACCCAATTATGGATCACCATTTATATCACTTAAATGATTGCACTTTTTAAATGTTATCATGTTTTTATATATGTTTAGGTCACATTGATTGTATTGACTGATTACTCCACCCCCTAATCATGTACACCTATTTATATAATATGCTACACTTGTGTTTGATGCTTGAGAAAGGCTCTGTGTTTTGAGCCTAAACGTCGCCTCACTGTGCCACCGTGGTTGAATAAAATAAAAAATTTTCTACTGGATGTGCTGTCCGTTTTCATCTACATTTTTATGGGTAAGCAGTGACAACCCTGGACATAGCACCCGTTACGCTTCTTTGTGAATTGGTGCTGCCACACATTTCCTTTTTACATTATATATATACAGGGTGGGCCATTTATATGGATACACCTTAATAAAATGGGAATGGTTGGTGATATTAACTTCCTGTTTGTGGCACATTAGTATATGTGAGGGGGGAAACTTTTCAAGATGGGTGGTGACCATGGCGGCCATTTTGAAGTCAGCCATTTTGAATCCAACTTTAGTTTTTTCAATAGGAAGAGAGTCTTTTGACACATCAAACTTATTGGGAATTTCACAAGAAAAACAATGGTGTGCTTGGTTTTAACGTAATTTCATTCTTTCATGAGTTATTTACAAGTTTCTGACCACTTACAAAATGTGTTCAATGTGCTGCCCATTGTGTTGGATTATCAATGCAACCCTTTTCTCCCACTCTTCACACACTGATAGCAACACCGCAGGAGAAATGCTAGCACAGGCTTCCAGTATCCGTATTTTCAGGTGCTGCACATCTCGTATCATCTGAAGGCAATCGTCTATGCTGTGAAGATACGAGATGTGCAGCACCTGAAACTACAGATACTGGAAGCCTGTTGCTATCAGTGTGTGAAGAGTGGGAGAAGAGGGTTGCATTGACAATCCAACACAATGGGCAGCACATTGAACACATTTTATAAGTGGTCAGAAACTTGTAAATAACTCATGAAAGAATAAAGTTACGTTAAAACCAAGCACACCATTGTTTTTCTTGTGAAATTCCCAATAAGTTTGATGTGTCACATGACCCTCTTCCTATTGAAAAAACAAAAGTTGGATTCAAAATGGCTGACTTCAAAATGGCCGCCATGGTCACAAGCCATCTTGAAAGGTTTCCCCCCTCACATATACTAATGTCCCACAAACAGGAAGTTAATATCACCAACTATTCCCATTTTATTAAGGTGTATCCATATAAATGGCCCACCCTGTATATATATATATATATATATATATATATATATACACACTTTTTATTCCTCCTTCACACACACTTTTTCAGTCTTATAAAACCAATTTAACAAAAAAATGCATTTTAATAATTTGTACTGACAATGTTTTTTTTTATTGACATTTTGGAAATCAAATGAATAACCAGTGCTGAAAAATACTAGAAACCAGAAAAGCTACAATTTCGGGGGCAATTGTGTGAAGTCTTTTTGCCTCCACCAGTAGTCTACAACTGGAGTGGGCGGAGTAACTGGGTGGAGTGGCTTGAGTAAGGCAGAATGCACACGGCCGTGGAACACAGACGTGAGCGGTCAGTGATATCCCGAGCTGGCATTCTGCTGACAGCAGGAGCGCACAACGTCATTGGTTGCTATGACGCCGTGCGCTTCATGCCACTGTTGCTCTACAGTAATACACTCGTATAGATCAAACAATGATGCCGTGCACTCCTGCTGTCAGCAGGATGCCAGGCCGGGATACCGCGGACCGCTCACCTCAGTGTTCCACGGCCGTGTGCATTCGGCCTAACTGTTGTGTGGTTGGAGTGGCTGGAGTAACTGTGGCAAGGTTGGACTGGGCAGAGTAACTTTATGGAGTGGGCAGAGTAACTGTGTGAAGTGTTTGGAGTGAGTAAAGATAGTAAACATTACACTAACCAATTGATTGATCAAATTTAAAAAGTGCACATGGCAAGATTAATGGAGTGAGAAATGCATTTCAACTTTTATTTATTTATATAGCACATTTAATTGCAATTTTGTTGCCCAAAGTGCTTCACAGTTACAATAAAACATACTTTTATAAAAACATTAGCAGCATTATCAAGCCTAGCAGATGAAGGTATGACCACATGCATTTGGGGGGTCTCAGCATCGTGACGTAGAATGGAGATGAAAGTGTGCTATTTGTTTGTTGATAATCAGTGTTCACAACCACTGTTTCCTGGCAGCGCTCATGCCCCGTTTATGCAGGCTCTAAGCGTGTGACACCACATCACTATGTACCTCCTGGGCACATTCACTGTCACACACCTCCATTTCCACTATGCTGCTGTGGGGCTCCGGATCCCGAATGTCACAAACCTCCATTTCCACTATGCTGCTGTGGGGCTCCGGATCCCGAATGTCTCAAACCTCCATTTCCACTATACTGCTGTGGGGCTCCGTATCCCGAATGTCACAAACCTCCATTTCTACTATGCTGCTGTGGGGCTCCGGATCCCGAATGTCACAAACCTCCATTTCCACTATGCTGCTGTGGGGCGCTGGATCCCGAATGTCACAAACCTCCATTTCCACTATGCTGCTGTGGGGCTCCGGATCCCGAATGTCACAAACATCCATTTCCACTATGCTGCTGTGGGGCTCCGGATCCCGAATGTCACAAACCTCCATTTCCACTATGCTGCTGTGGGGCTCCGGATCCCGAATGTCACAAACCTCAATTTCCACTATGCTGCTGTGGGGCTCCGGATCCCGAATGTTACAAACCTCCATTTCCACTATGCTGCTGTGGGGCTCCGGATCCCGAATGTCACAAACATCCATTTCCACTATGCTGCTGTGGGGCTCCGGATCCTGAATGTCACAAACTTCCATTTCCACTATGCTGCTGTGGGGCTCCAGATCCCGAATGTCACAAACCTCCATTTCCACTATGCTGCTGTGGGGCTCCAGATCCTGAATGTCACAAACCTCCATTTCCAATATGCTGCTGCGGGGCTCCAGATCCCGAATGTCACAAACCTCCATTTCCACTATGCTGCTGTGGGGCTCCGGATCCCGAATGTCACAAACCTCCATTTCCACTATGCTGCTTTGGGGCTCCGGATCCCGAATGTCACAAACCTCCATTTCCACTATGCGGCTGTGGGGCTCCGGATCCCAAAAGCGTGGGTATGAAAGGCCCAGTTTAGTCCAGCGTATCTTTGCAGCTTTAGATCTCTTTCCTTTAGCTGGCATGATGATATTCACACAGCTCTAATTTCTTTTCTTCGTAAATGTAGCTAGTTGAAACACCTCAAATACTCTCTACTGTATAAAAGTATAAAACTTATTTCCAAACTTTTAAAGGGGCTGGCCACCCTAAGTATCAAAAATCCAAAGTGCCCCAGACAATAGCCCAAACTATGAAGTATTTAAATCATGCTAAATGTGCTGGCTATATGTAATTTTTCTAATTTGTTCACCATGACAAGTTCCCCTGAGGAGCTTCCTCAGACAGGCTGTGTGGGCGGAGCAGCTGTAAAGTGAAAGTAAATATCCCAGCATGCATTGCAGCAAGCATCTTTAGAGGAGTAGTCACATGACATCCCTGCCCACCTCTGTTTCTATAGAGACAAGAGCCCCTCAGACTTCTGTACAGACACAGCAATAAAAAGCACACCCCAGTCCCAGCAGTAAAGAGAGGTCACTTCAATGGCAGTTGCCATCTTCAAACGGTTGTAGTTTAAAAATTATAAATCCTACAGTGAAGAGATTTATATTGTGAGAATCATAAGACCCAGACCTACATTTTGATGCATAGTATGTCTCTGGAATAATAAAAATGAAGGCACAGTCGAAGTTTAGAAATTGCCCTTCAAATTTGAGGTGGCTAGAGTAGAGTTTCAATGAATGTCAATGGGCGGCGTGAGTTGCAAACAAATGGTCATATTGTGAAAACTATCAGGACTATGGCTTAACCGTGGACCATTTTTAGTGGCAGCAGAGATAGCTGAACGTTTTGATATAAGATTTGTGTAGGTGGGCTTGAAAATAAGGGAGTGGTGGCAGTTTAGAAATCATGTCCTGATTTTTCAGCTCACACTCTAGCTTTTGTCAGCTCACACTCTAGCTTTTGTCAGCTCCCACTCTAGCTTTGAACATTCCACCATTCATTCCTGGGACCAATTTCACTACAAAAACGCTGATATTTTGTGAACCATTCGCGAAACGTTCCACAAAGTAATAGCACACCAATCGGGAACAATCCACACGTTTTGGTAAATTACTGTCTATGTAGTGTAAAAACTGTGGGAGGAGTTAGGGTGGTACATTTGGCTATAATAATAAGAATATATATGTGAGATAACAGTAAGTGGTCTTGCCATGCAAGAACAATTAAGGCTACTTTCACACTTGCGTTTGGGGTTCCGCTTGTGAGATCCGTTTGAGGGCTCTCACAAGCGGCCCCGAACTGATCCGTTCATCCCCAATGCATTCTGAATGGATATGGTATTAATATACCAACGGATCTGAGTTTTCTCCAATCCGATGGTATATTTTAACTTGAAGCGTCCCCATCACCATGGGAACGCCTCTATGTTAGAATATACCATCGGATTTGAGTAAGATCGTGAAAACTCAGATCCGACAGTATATTCTAACACAGAGGCGTTCCCATAGTGATGGGGACGCTTCAAGTTAGAATATACTGAGAACTGTGTACATAACTGCCCCCTGCTGCCTGGCAGCACCTGAGGGTTTAATTGTGCGTATCATAGCCCCCTGTAAGAGATCAGGTGCTGCCAGGCAGCAGGGGCCAGACCCCCCTCCTTTGCCAGTTTTAAATTCATTGGTGGCCAGTGCGGCCCCCCCCTCCCTCCCCAGTATTAAATTCATTGGTGGCCAGTGCGGCCCCCCTCCCTCCCCAGTATTAAATTCATTGGTGGCCAGTGCGGCCCCCCTCCCTCCCCAGTATTAAATTCATTGGTGGCCAGTGCGGCCTCCCCTCTCCCCCCCCTAATTAAAATCCCCCCCCCCCATCATTGGTGGCAGCGGAGAGTTCCGATCTGAGTCCCAGTTTAATCGCTGGGGCTCCGATCGGTAACCATGGCAGCCAGGACGCTACCTCAGTCCTGGCTGCCATGGTTACTTAGCAATTTTAGAAGCATTATACTTACCTGCGCTGTCTGTGGCCGGCCAGTCGTTCCTCTTACTGGTAAGTGAAAGGTCTGTGCTATAAGCAATGCGCCGCACAGACCTTTCACTTACCAGTAAGAGGAGCGACCGGCCGGCCACAGACAGCGCAGGTAAGTATAATGCTTCTAAAATTGCTAAGTAACCCTGGCAGCCAGTACTGCAGTAGCGTCCTGGCTGCCATGGTTACCGATCGGAGCCCCAGTGATTAAACTGGGACTCCGATCGGAACTCTCCGCTGCCACCAATGATGGGGGGGTGATTTTAATTAGGAGAGGGGGGGAGAGGGGAGGCTGCACTGGCCACCAATGAATTTAATACTGGGGAGGGAGGGGGGGCCGCACTGGCCACCAATGAATTTAATACTGGGGAGGGAGGGGGGCCGCACTGGCCACCAATGAATTTAATACTGGGGAGGGAGGGAGGGGGGCCGCACTGGCCACCAATGAATTTAATACTGGGGAGGGAGGGGGGCCGCACTGGCCACCTATGAATTTAATACTGGGGAGGGAGGGGGGCCGCACTGGCCACCAATGAATTTAATACTGGGGAGGGAGGGGGGGCCGCACTGGCCACCAATGAATTTAAAACTGGGGAGGGAGGGGGGTCTAGCCCCCTGCTGGCTGGCAGCACCTGATCTCTTACAGGGGGCTATGATATGCACAATTAACCCCTCAGGTGCGGCACCTGAGGGGTTAATTGTGCGGATCACAGCCCCCTGTAAGAGATCGGGTGCTGCCAGGCAGCAGGGGGCAGTTATGTACACAGTTCTCAGTATATTCTAACTTGAAGCGTCCCCATCACAATGGGAACGCCTCTGTGTTAGAATATACTGTTGGATCTGAGTTTTCACTATGTGGAAAATCACATCTGAAAAAGCTGTTATGCAGACGGATCCGTTCTGAACGGATGCAAGCATTTGCATTATAGGTGCGAATCCGTCTGTGCAGATAACAGACGGATCCGCACCGAACGCAAGTGTGAAAGTAGTCTTATAAATAATATACTTAGAACATGCTAAATGCTCAGATGCTGATTATGTATTTAGGCTCCTGAAATACAACAATTAAGAAAATAAATAAATACTTGCTCCTTATAGTCAAACATAAATGCAGTATGGAGGGGTTAATAAATAATTTTGGGGGAAAAGTCTTAGGTTAAGAACAATCTGTTGCGCATAAGCGAAACTTCATTCACATGCAGTGACCAATGACCATAAAAGTAATACCTCAGATTTACCCGCAAAATCAGCTATTGAACATAGCAATTAGGTAGGGTTTCGGCTGCATGCGGTAGCCAGCCTGTCTGTTATTACCTTTAGTGACCCTAATTTAATCACACTCATTGGTCTGGAGTAGAAAGCATCAATAATAAGAGGTAGAAATGATCACTGGATATGACTTAACAGTGAATAAAAATGTATTATAGGTTTGCAAACAACTCAGATTATTTAATGAGGAAAGTAATATGCATTATTTGTAATTCAATTGTGTAGCTTATTTATCTTGCATATTTACTTTTGTTTGAGTGACTTATGAAGACACTATATCTGGAGACAGGAAGCATTGTCCAGATGGCATTATGGTTGCTGAACACCTGCTGTCAGTGTATGCCATACTGAACATTTATAGAAATCTGTTTAGACTGAAACAGAAGCTTGCACTGCGTACTAAAGTAATTAGCATGTTTATGTGTTACAGCAATTATGCTGTTTTATATCTAGTAATATCTATGATCTCCTAACGCTCAGGACTGGTCACTTTCCTTTCCTAAAACCTTCCATCAAAGACTACATTCCAGATTGTGATTGCTGTGAAGTCTTCTGGCTGTTGTGCTCTGAGGTCTCTGGTGATCAATACTTACTTCTTTCAGGAAAGGTGTTAGTTCAATGAGGTTGAAACAAACAATATCACTGATATTTTAGTAAAAGAAATGTGTTGTCCAAATTTTTTTTTTAGAGCAACACATTACCAAGTTAGGATTGCTGAATTATGACAGCAAACCACACAAAAAAGGATATTGGGGCAGATTTTATAATCATGTAGGCAGGGTAAATTTAGGACCCCAACACTAGTTTTGGGCAGGGTGAGCACTGTTGGATGATAACACATCCATTGGCACTCGTTTGCACAAGCCTGATTACACAAGCTGATGCAACCTGAATGTGGGAGGAAAGATATCTGCTGCAGTTGCTTCTCCCTCATTCGGGTTAATTTATTATTGGCAGCACATCCCTGATTACACAGGGAGAAGTGTTTCTGATAATTGTGCATCATTTATCCTGATGAAAGATGTCCATCAGCCGACTGCTTGACTATACAGGGCAATTATAGGGAATAAGCGTTTCTATGAATGCTTGTTCCTGATAATTGGCCCAAGAATCACGTGGTTTAATACAACCCTTATACAGTGTAAACATGTGCCAGAGTTACAGTATGACATTGAAGCATGCTGGTTGATAAATTTGGTGCAAGGCTAGGCAGTTTTGTCTAATTTTATAACACTTACCTGTATTGACTGGGTTAATTTGTGACAGAATGCTCTTTATATTCACTCACCAATGATTGATGGTTTCTGTTCATGAAGGGGAAAGATGTGGGGGAAAGTGGGCAAAGATAAGAGAGTGCAAATGTCATGAATACAATGGAATAACTATGGGTGTAATGAACCAGCAGGTGTGCACCCACTGTGCGACTGACTGGCAATACTCTCGAGGGGCGCAACTAAGCAACACCAGGTCTTTACTAGCACCTCTAGTGGGGAGGATAGACTTGGGCCATGGTAGTTGCCAGGGGCGACTGCAGAGCATAAACCGAGTCAGTGGTAGCTGGTCCAGCAGACAAGAAGATACCGATACTGGTACCATTGTACCAGCAGAGTCAGACAGCGATACAGATACAGATTCAGATACAGATACCACAGACAGGCAAGGCAAAGCAAAAGGCATAAGCAGATATCTGCGCCGCAAGCAAGAGAGGTAAGGCGACCTCAAGAAGAGCTGCACAGAGATGGCGATTCCCCCTCCGGGGAAGCCAGGGACCCTCTTCCAAAGGCAGACATAAAACAAGCAAATACAGAAATGGACAGAAACTGACATGAACAGAACAGGGACAGAAGCCAGAGGCAATACAGGACAGAAATGGGACAGGAAACATTGGAAGCAGTTAAGCACTGCCAAGCTCTCAGACGCAGTTACACACTGCTAGGCACTCAGATGCAGTTACGCACTGCTAGGCAAACAGGGAAAAGACCAGGAACAAAACATTACATAATACAGGGCAGGTACAGACAGAACAGGACATGGCAAACACAAGATATAAGATACAGAATACAACATGAAAACTTAGGCAGAACCATACCAACGGGCAGATGGTAAGACCCATTGGGTCAGCAGGAAGGAGCTATACCTAAAACGGAACAGGACAAACTGACCCCTAGCCCCACAGCTCACAGGAACTTAAGGCTGTATAATGAGGCACCTAAGAAGCCCCACCCAGCCACAGAACAGGGGAGTTTACTTCAACAGAACCAGAGTCCATAACAGACAGACTGCAGCACAGGCTGTTTCCCCTGGCAACAGGCATACACGGAGACACCCGCAGCCAGTACACCAGAGCACAACCAACCGTGAAACCGCAGACAGACTGACACAGGGATAGCAACATCCACAGGCAAGTTCACTGACCCCGAAGCCAGCACGTAGGCCCAAGCAACCAGCCTGCACAGGAATTCAGCCTGCAGCCAGTACGCAAGGGGGCATGCAGCCAGCCTACACGGAAAGCGACACAGTGAACAGCGCTGTGACAATGGGGCACATTTATTAAGATTCATTAATAAAAGCTCACTGGTGTATCCTCTGCCAGCTAAGTTATGAATAGGCGCAGGCCTCTCCATAACTTCGGCTCATCCAGCGGCGGTCTAAATGTAAGACAGTTTGTGAGCTGTCTTACATTTAGACCATTTTCAACGCCTAAAACAAAATGATGAATGAAATGGGCTTGTCCCCTTCCCGCCCACGCCACACCCACAACTTTAAACCTGGCTTGAGCGGGGTAATCTGCGTCTGAAATACACCCAATAATCGTCTAATAATTGAGCAAGGGGGAGCTGCATTAACTGGCAACAGTCGCCCTGTATGAGGATGACAAATTAATACTTGTTTGAAGGCAGCAGATCCCTGTTTACACAGGGTGATATGCTGCTCAGAAAGGCTGATTTTAGGTGCCAGCTAAAAGATATGATCACCCCACTAACAATCATTTGGTTGTTTATCAGGTCATCATGAACACCATTACACTTAACATTTGACTGCAATAAGCATTTCTAAGAACACTCATTTCTGTTAATTGTCCTGATGATCAGCCAGTTTAAAAATATCTTAAAGGCTATGAACACTTTCAGGGACATTTTTTTTATGATTCAACCATATTTTACTCATTTGGGCTAAAAAATCGTTTTATCATTTTGTCTTCAATAACAATTTTCAGCAATTTTTGTCCTACAGGGTTAAGTTTCAGTCTATCTGCAGAGAATCTTGCTTTCAGCTTCACTTTGGACCCATTATGTTGCAGTTCTGATGGCTCAATGCATTGTCCTTATTATTGACAACATATAAACACACCTTAAAGACATATTCTTATCAGTTTGATAAGAATTTAGCATAATGATACATTCTAGTTGCTGTGTTAGGCTCAGTATTGCAGAGCATTGTATTTAGGAACATTTGGGGCTATTTACAAAGCCATTTTGGCCTATATCTTCTGCAGATTTCGTCACAAAGGTTATTTGCGCCTCAGTCTGCCACTTTTTCCCCTTTTCCGCTGCTAATGGCAGGTCTAAAAAAGGGTGTGTGGCGTGGGCATGGAAAAAGGCAGTGCCAGCAGTCCCATCTCATTTATCATTTTCTACGCCTAGACAATGGTCTACGCCTAGAAAATGGTCTAAAGCTACACCAGCAAGGGAGCTGGCATAGATTTAGCAAAGTGTCAAGTCCACTTAAGTTATGTAGAGGTGGGCGCCTCCACATAACTTAGGCGAATGAACCACCAGTGCAGGAAGTACTCATTGAGTATAAGTGGTGTGGTTTTAGGGCTAGTAATATTTCAAGGACCCTTTGGACCCGGGATATTCTAAATAATATAGTTCAGATAGCCTAGACTACTAGACTCCCGTTTCAGGTCTATTAAAACGTAACGTTTATTTTATTTGTTAAAGGTAATATGAACCGGGAGAAGGAAAGGAAAACTTTAAGATTTTAGGTGCAATTTGGACTCTGGCGGCAGAGATTTAGGGTTACTTCACCCATATATCCTGCCTCATTATCATGGGTCCATCTTTCTTTTTATTATTTGCTATTAGCAGCAGTCATTTGCTCACCTAGATAGATCGCATGCTTGCGGATCACCTATCAAGTAGCTTTGGTTCATTTGCTTTGTATATCTTTATCGCGACTCTCCGCCGCTTAAGGTCAGAGTGCAGTGAGTCTGCAGTCACTCCCCACTGAGACACTTAGGCCTCTTTCACACGGGCATTGCGGGAAAATGTGCGGGTGCGTTGCGGGAACACCCGCGATTTTTCCGCGCGAGTGCAAAACACTGTAATGCGTTTTGCACTCGCGTGAGAAAAATCGCGCATGTTTGGTACCCTTCTTCACAGAAGTTCGGGCTTGGGATCGTTGTTCTGTAGATTGTATTATTTCCCCTTATAACATGGTTATAAGGGAAAATAATAGCATTCTGAATACAGAATGCAAAGTAAAATAGCGCTGGAGGGGTTAAAAAAAATTAAAAAAATTAACTCACCTTAGTCCACTTGATAGTGCAGCCGGCATCTCCTTCTGTATTCTTTCTTTAGGACCTGGGTAAATGATTTTTGATGACGTCACTCCGGTCATCACATGATCCATCACCATGGTAAAAAGATCATGTGACGTACCATGTGATGACCGGAGTGATGTCATCAAAGGTCCTGTAACTGTATTTAATGCTCACCACAGGTCCTATTCAACAAAGGAGACACAAGGAGATGCCGGGCTACGCGAGCAAGTGGACTAAGGTGAGTTACATTTTTTTATTTTTTTTTTAACCCCTCCAGCACTATTTTACTTTGCATTCTGTATTCAGAATGCTATTATTTCCCCTTATAACCATGTTATAAGGGAAAATAATAATGATCGGTTCTCCATCCCGATCGTCTCCTAGCAACCGTGCGTGAAAATCGCACCGCATCCGCACTTGCTTGCGGATGCTTGCGATTTTCACGCAACCCCATTCACTTCTATGGGGCCTGCGTTGCGTGAAAAACGCAGAATATAGAGCATGCTGCGATTTTCACGCAACGCATAAGTGATGCGTGAAAATCACCGCTCATGTGAACAGCCCCATAGAAATGAATGGGTCGGTATTCAGTGCGGATGCAATGCGTTCACCTCACGCATCGCATCCGCGCGGAATACTCGCCTGTGTGAAAGGGGCCTTAGTCTACATGCACCTAATCTAAAATCCAAGAAAACAGCTACCCCTTTTAGGGCTAGCATTCAGGGATAGATCTAGTGAAAGAAAAATGTTAGTCAGCTGTTGTCTGTTTGTCTATCTTATCATCATCCAACCTACTTCATTACTTGACTGTCATCATCAGCAGACATTTGTTCCATTATCTGATTATCATTATCATCCTGTTCTAGTAATTCTTTGGTGAGTTCCTATTTTCTTGCATTTTTGTTGCCTTCTAGTGCTGATATATGTTTCAAATTGTTATGCTGGAAACTGCCTGACAGTTACACAATTTGGTGGTATTTAAGTACTGGGAGACATGATTTTTATCCAAGTCCAGTCCTGATGTCAAGTTTCCAGCTGGTGCACTTACAAAATTAAACAGATAATTTGTGTCAATCATTATAGCTATTACAGAAAAGATGTGTCATTATTGCTTATCTCAACCAACCAACAAATTTTCAAGTGGGACGATGCCCAGGGGGCCACCTGAGCCCACCTCATGGCCACTAGCCAAGTAAGTAAAGATCTGTCACTCCCAGCATTAATTAATGCTGGGGGAGTCAAGTACTGTAGTTATGTACCTGACTAGCGACCACAGGTGCCCTCCTGATTCCTGAATTCAACAGTATTGGCATCCTGAGGCAATTGGTGTAGGTGGACAGAATGTGTCAGCTGGTGCTGGCCACCACAAAGGGAAAGCTTCTGAGGTGGTATTTTGTCCTGCTGGGGAATTGTTTTGTGCTGCTCTGTGTTTCCTAATACTGCTGGGGCAGGTATATTGTGGTACATTGAGGTATTTGGCTCTGCTAGGGTGGTATTTTGTGCCGCAATATTGTATTCCTGTCCCTCACTGTAACTGTCCCTCACTGTAATCTGTAACTCACAGATTTCCCCTGCAACCCGGGCGCTGCATATAGCACTAAATTTAAGGGACAATAATACCTTAATATGGTCCATGGAGTGCCTAAGGCTCCATAATTTGGCATCTCAGAGACTGTACTTGTGTCTCCTTTAAATTTAATCTCTTTATTAGTGTATCAAAAGCAAATTACAGTGAACAAGAAATTGAATGAACACTCCATATATTTAATAATCTCTTTCTCTCCCCTTATCCCTATCCCCCCACCCCCCCGCCCCAACCCTGTGGTGCGTCCAGGGGATTCGTATTTTGAGTTTATGGATAAGAAAGTTGTTGATGTTAATCCAATATTTTCTAAGTTCTGAGCAGGTCCAGATCATGTGGAGGTAGTCCGCACCTAGAATATCACATCTAGGGCACTTGGATGTGTCTCAGCCCACATTTATTTAGCCATATAGGGGTAACATATAGTCTATGGCTGATATTAAAATATACTAGAGCATGGTTAAAGTTCTGGGATAGTGAGCCTGCTTTCGCAAAGATATTCCCCCACCCTTCTAGTTGTATATTCGGACAGTCCAGCTCCCAGGCTCTTTGTCCTGGCGACTGTATGTCACAAAAACGTGCCTTAACCTCTTAAGGACATAGGGCGTACAGGTACGCCCTTGTGCCCTGGTACTTAAGGACACAGGGCGTACATGTACGCCCTGTGTATTTTCGATCACTGCCGTGCGGCTGGCAGTGATCGGAACCTGGTGCCTGCTCAAATCATTGAGCAGGCACCTAGGCTAAATGCGCGGGGGGGTCCCGTGACCCCCCTATGTCGGCGATCGCGGCAAACCGCAGGTCAATTCAGACCTGCGGTTTGCTGCGATTTCTGAAGTTTCTGGTCCCCGCGGTCCCTGACCGCGGGGATCAGAAACTTTATGTGCCTAAAAAAAAAGTTTTATTCACCCCCCCCTGCACCCCCGAATGATTTTTATGGTGGCGGGAGGTGCAGGGGGAGGGTTGCGGGCGGTGTGGGCGGTGCGGGAGGCGGGCGGTGCGGCAGGCGGGATCGCGATCCCCCGCCCGCCTCCCCTTGTATAATCGTTGGTGTCTAGTGGGGATACCAGGGTGCCAGCACATTGCTGGCACCCTGGTATAAACGGCTGACATCTGCGATGCGATGTCAGCAGTTTAACCCTTTCCATACAGCGGTCCGTACGGACCGCTGTATGGAAAAGGTTAACAGCGCAGGGAGCTCCCTCCCTCTCCCATCGGGGGGCTGCTGTGCCTTTGCAGCCCCCCGATGGGGAGGGAGAGAGCCCCCAGAGAGCCCCCCGAGAGATCCCCTCCTTACCCTTCCCCGTCTGCGAAGTTCTGAGCAGTACTGAGCAGTACTGAGCAGACGGGGAAGGTTCCCATGGCAACAGGACGCCTCTCAGGCGTCCTGCTGTCCATGGTGCTGAACAGATCTGTGCTGAAAGGCATAGATCTGTTCAGTGTAAGTAAAATACAGTACAGAACAATATATATTGTACTGTACTGTATTATACAGACATCAGACCCACTGGATCTTCAAGAACCAAGTGGGTCTGGGTCAAAAAAAAGTGAATAAAAGTGAAAAAAATGTAAAAATCAAAAAACACATTTATCACTGATAAAAAATGAAAAAAATAAAATTCCCTACACATGTTTGGTATCGCCGCGTCCGTAACGACCTGATCTATAAAACGGTCATGTTACTTTACCCGAACGGTGAACACCATAAAAATAAAAAATAAAAAACTATGATGTAATTGAAATTTTGCCCAGCTTACTTCCCAAAAAAGGTAATAAAAGTGATCAAAAAAGTCGCATGTACGCCAAAATTGTAACAATCAAACCGTCATCTCATCCCGCAAAAATCATACCCTACCCAAGATAATCGCCCAAAAACTGAAAAAACTATGGCTCTTAGACTATGGAAACACTAAAACATGATTTTTTTTGTTTCAAAAATGAAATCATTGTGTAAAACTTACATAAATAAAAAAAAAGTATACATATTAGGTATCGCCGCGTCCGTATCGCCCGGCTCTATAAAAATATCACATGATCTAACCCCTCAGATGACCACCGTAAAAAAATAAAAATAAAAACGGTGTAAAAAAAGCCATTTTTTGTCATCTTACGTCACAAAAAGTGTAATAGAAAGCAATCAAAAAGTCATATGCACCCCAAAATAGATGCCAATCAAACCGTCATCTCATCCCGCAAAAAATGAGACCCTACTTAAGATAATCGCCCAAAAACTGAAAAAACTATGGCTCTTAGACTATGGAGACACTAAAACATTTTTTTGGTTTTAAAAATGAAATCATTGTGTAAAACTTACATAAATAAAAAAAATTGGATACATATTAGGTATCTCCGCGTCCGTGACAACCTGCTCTATAAAATTACCACATGATCTAACCTGTCAGATGAATGTTGTAAATAACAAAAAAAAAAACGGTGCCAAAAAAGCTATTTCTTGTTACCTTGCCGCACAAAAAGTGTAATATAGAGCAACCAAAAATCATATGTACCCTAAACTAGTACCAACAAAACTGCCACCCTATCCCGTAGTTTCTAAAATGGGGTCACTTTTTTGGAGTTTCTACTCTAGGGGTGCATCAGGGGGGCTTCAAATGGGACATGGTGTCAAAAAAACCAGTCCAGCAAAATATGCCTTCCAAAAACCATATGGTGTTCCTTTCCTTCTGCGCCCTGCCGTGTGCCCGTACAGCTGTTTACGACCACATATGGGGTGTTTCTGTAAACTACAGAATTAGGGTCATAAATAATGAGTTTTGTTTGGCTGTTAACCCTTGCTTTGTAACTGGAAAAAAAATATTAAAATGGAAAATCTGCCAAAAAAGTGAAATTTTGAAATTGTATCTCTATTTTCCATTAAATCTTGTGCAACACCTAAAGGGTTAACAAAGTTTGTAAAATCAGTTTTGAATACCTTGAGGGGTGTAGTTTCTTAGATGGGGTCACTTTTATGGAGTTTATAATCTAGGGGTGCATCAGGGGGGCTTCAAATGGGACATGGTGCCAAAAAAACAGTCCAGCAAAATCAGCCCTCCAAAAACCAAACGGCGCACCTTTCACTCTACGCCCCGCTGTGTGCCTGTACAGTAGTTTACGGCCACATATGGGGTGTTTCTGTAAACAGCAGAGTCAGGGCAATAAAGATACAGTCTTGTTTGGCTGTTAACCCTTGCTTTGTTAGTGAAAAAAATGGGTTAAAATGGAAAATTAGGCAAAAAAATGAAATTCTCAAATTTCATCGCCATTTGCCAATAACTCTTGTGCAACACCTAAAGGGTTAACGACGTATGTAAAATCAGTTTTGAATACCTTGAGGGGTGTAGTTTCTTAGATGGGGTCACTTTTAGGGAGTTTCTCCTCTAGGGGTGCATCAGGGGGCTTCAAATGGGACATGGTGTAAATAAACCAGTCCATAAAAATCAGCCTTCCAAAAACCAAACGGCGCACCTTTCACTCTACGCCCCGCTGTGTGGCCGTACAGTAGTTTACGGCCACATATTGGGTGTTTCTGTAAATGGCAGAGTCAGGGCAATAAAGATACAGTCTTGTTTGGCTGTTAACCCTTGGTTTGTTAGTGGAAAAAATGGGTTAAAATGAAAAATTAGACAAAAAAATCAAATTTCCTCCCTATTTGCCAATAACTCTTGTGCAACACCTAAAGGGTTAACAACGTATGCAAAATCAGTTTTGAATACCTTGAGGGGTGTAGTTTCTTAGATGGGGTCATTTTTGGGTGGTTTCTATAATGTAAGCCTCGCAAAGTGACTTGAGACCTGAACTGGTCCCTAGAAATTGAGTTTTTGTAAATTTCGGAAAAATTTCAAGATTTGCTTCTAAACTTCTAAGCCTTATAACATCCCCAAAAAATAAAATATCATTCCCAAAACAATTCAAACATGAAGTAGACATATGGGGAATGTAAAGTCATCACAATTTTTGGGGGTATTACTATGTATTACAGAAGTAGAGAAACTGATACTTTGAAATTTGCAAAATTTTTTCACATTTTTGTTAAATTAGGTATTTTTTGGTGCAAAAAAAATTTTTTTTTTGACTCCATTTTACCAGTGTCATGAAGTACAATATGTGACAAAAAAACAATCTCAGAACGGCCTGGATAAGTCAAACCGTTTTAAAGTTATCAGCACTTAAAGGGACTCTGGTCAGATTTTCAAAAAATGGCCTGGTCCTAAGGTGTAAAAAGGCTGTGTCCTTAAGGGGTTAAGTAAAAGTTTATATATATTTGAAATCTTCATTCTTAGAGTTGTCCTCCCTATCCAGTCATTTAACTAGAATGAACTATCTATATCCAGCATTAGTTTGTCATCCAAGCTAGATAATGCTGAACGGAGCTGGAAGTACCTGAACCAAGAGAGGTTTTCTACATTTTGTGATAACTCTGTGTATGACTTAATCTCTCTATCCTTCACCACTTATGAAATATAAAAAATCCTATTCTTTTGCCAAAATGTGTCGGCTGCTATACCATCTAACATCTGTAAGTGTACATTATGCCAAAGAGGCGTGAATGTAAGTGAACCCTGTACCTTCAACCATGTTCTAGTAGTAGCCCAGACTTTCGAAAGTAGTTTTATAGTCTCTCTATAACCCCGCTCTTGGCTAATCAGTAGCCCGGATTCCAAAAGGGTAAATATATTATTGTGTGAGTAGCTCCTTACTAACCTCCCTAGAAGGGCACTATTTTCCGATTCATAACACATCAATAGCTGGGCAGCAATAAAATACCCTTTAAAATAGGGGAGGTTTAAGCCCCCATATTCCAGAGGTTTATATAGATATTCCAATTTTAGCCGGACTCGTTTTCTTCCCCACACTAAATCATTAATTATTCTTTCCATAAGTTTAAAATATTTATCTTCTATCCAGGTAGGTGTATTCCTAAGCACATACAAAAATTGTGGTAGTATCACCATTTTGACCAGTGAAACTCGATCAGCTCTGGATAGGGGAAGTCTCAACCAGATCCCTATTTTTGCTCTAGTGGGATCAAGTTTAATTGGACAAAATTTTCAACCCTGGGCGATATAATCAAGCCCAGATATTGAAAGGTGTCAACGATGTCCAGCTCAGTTACAAACGCATCCCTCTGAGGTAACGGGTCTATTGGCATCAAACTGGTCTTAGACCAGTTTATAAGAAGGCCGGACACCTCACCAAATAATTTGACCATTTGAATGATTCTGGGGAGAGTTATTTCCGTGTGGTCTATGAAGAAAAGAACATCATCCGCATATAGAGAGATACGGTCTTGCACTCCTAGTGTTCCAAATCCTCTAACCTGATCATCCTGCCTAACGGCCAAGGCCAGGGGCTCAATGTAGATATCAAATAATAATGGGGATAATGGACAACCCTGGGGCGTACCTCTATTTAACTCAAAGCTAGTGGTCAAGATCCCATTGAGACTCAATTTTGCCATAGGGGGTCTATACAATAATTTAAGAATGTTTATAAATCTTTCCCCCAAAGCCCATCCTTGTCAGAACCTTCCAGAGGAAACGCCACTCCACCCTGTCGAAGGCCTTCGACGCATCCAGTGACAGGAGGGAGCGGGTGGTCCCCCCAGGGGCCTGTATGTTGGCAAAGAGCCGATGCAGATTGAGATGCGTGCCCTTGTTTTGGATAAAGCCATTCTGATCTGGATGGACAATGGAGGAAATAACCCTGGAATGCCTTGTGGCCAGGATCCTTGCAAGAAGTTTTACATTTTTGGCAGAGGGTGTCTATTTTAATAATTGGCAGAGGGTGTCTATATCCTTATTTTTTGGTGTTATCTAGCGGGGAGGTGCCAAGTAGGGGGGAGTGTGGGAGGGATGGTCATAGGAGAGAAATCTGCTACAACATGTGGTGGATTACTGGTATGGGGGTGGGATTTGGGCTGTGGTGCGTCCTTTTTTTTTTTTCTTCCTTTGTTTCCATTTTCTTCCCCCTCCCCCGCTTAACTGCTTTTCTTAATGTCGGTTAAAATCTTTGCCTGGAACGTACGGGGTCTGGGGGATAGAAGAAAGAGACAAGCGGTTTTTGATCTGACACGGACCCATCTCCCAGCAATAGTATGTTTGTTGGACGCACCTTACTGGGAAGACCTCCAGAGCGGTCGGCAGGGGATGGGCTGTGCACACTTATCACTCCCCCTTTTCTACCTACTACAGAGGTGTCACTGTCTATATACATAGATCGATTGATTTTGTGTGCGAGGCATCCTCTGTCGACCAGCAAGGGAGATTTGTTTATCTATACTGTAGGTTGATGGGGAGGACATGTATTTTAGCCTTTGTTTATATTCCACCGCCATTCTCTTTTATAGTCCTCAATTCTCTTCTATCATTTATGGATAAATGGTCAACACTGATTATTGGTGACTTCAATTGTGTCATTAATCCGGAGTTGGATAGGGTGTCTACGGGGGTGAAGGGAGATACCCTGTCCCTCTTGGCATGGTTCTGTTCTGAGGCCGGGTTCGAAGATCTCTGGGGATATCTAGGTCATGGGAAAAGGGTTTATTCATGTATTAGTAAACTAGGTAAATCTATGTCCAGAATAGACCTTGCCTTGATGAATAGAAAATATGTGAGACTCGCAAAACGAATGAAGTACGAAACAAGGTCATTCTCGGATCATTTACCCTTATTCCTCGAAATTTGTGTGACCCAGGAGAAACATATAGAGAGACTCCCATTCAGACTAAACCCGTATTGGCTATCACTAATAAAGAAACATGAAATGATACAAAATGAAATTGACCAATTTTGGCATAATAACTATGGCTCAGTTAAAATCCAGGTGGTATGGGACACTTTTAAGGCCTACATGAGGGGGATAATGGTCAGTAATATTGAGAACCTTAGAAAGGAGTATTGAATAAAACAGAAAAATGTAGAAGAACTAGCATCCTCAGCTACATAATCCTTCTATATAAATAAAACAGAGGAGAATAGGGAAAATATGCAAAAGTGTACACAAGCATACTCTAACTTTCTGCTGGACAAGGCCCAACAAAGACTATTTTTTAAGGGGCAAAAACACTTTACAGAGTCAGGGCGACCTGGAAAACTCTTATCGAGAGTGATTTCGAGTCAAGAGTCAAAAAAATATATAGACAATGTCCGACTGGCCAACGGTAGGATGGTTAGTGGACAAGGTTCTGTAGAAAAAACCTTTCTGGATCCTTTTTCGGAATTATACAAAGCTGATACTAAGATTACAGATGAAATGATGGACTTCTACCTCGATGGTATTGTGTTCCCAACTATTACTCTGGCCCAAAAGAAAACACTTGAGGTAAAATTCTCTATTCAGGAACTTGAGGGGGCAATCAAATTATGTTCAGGCAACTCCACCCCCGGTTCAGATGGACTCCCATATGAATTTTATACTAAATATAAGGAGTCTATTCTCCCTAGATTGTTGGGGGTCTTTGCTGAATCGGTGGAGGATGGGAAATTGCCAGACTCAATGATGGAAGCCGTAATAACATTAATTCCAAAAAAGGTAAGGACCCCGCAGATTTGGGATCGTATAGACCGATCTCACTGCTTAACGCAGATGTAAAACTTCTTACTTGTGTCTCCTTAAAGTATGGTATGGTACAGAAGAAAATAAAAATAGTCTAGGATCACATCTGTGGGGAAGGATCCTGCAGGAGCATCCAGCTCAAATTGGTGCTAAAAAGAGGAAAATATACTGCTGCATGCTGTCGTGGGGAGGGGGGGGGGGGGCTGGGAAAGTTGGGACATGTATTGCTTGTTTACATAGAGCAATGTGCTGCCAAAAAATGATGATACGCACTGATAGAGAAATAGCTCACAAAATAGCTAAGTCTACATACCAAATGTCAACACCAAAAAGAAGAAGGTATAACACAACTGACAATATATAAATACTTTATTGCTGTACCAAAAAATATATAAAATAAAATACAATAACAAACAAAGCGATGGTGGATAAAAGACACACAGGATGGATAAAAAAGGATCACAGTCTGGATAAATGCTAGGACCAGGACTAGGACTAGGTCAAACAGGTGTTAAATAGTTATTAAGTATAAAGTGCAAAAAACCTGATCAAAGACCATAACCATAATACTCAGACCAAATACAATACAAGTATATAAAGTGCAAAGTACAATGGAAATGGAAGGTATAAATAGAAATCACGTAAATACCAGAGTAGTGATCTGCAGCCCCGGGGCTGCGGATCGCTACTCTGGTATTTATGTGACTTCTATTTACACCTTCCATTTACATTGTACTTTGCACTTTGCACTTTATATACTTGTATTGTATTTGGTCTGAGTATTATGGTTATGGTCTTTGATCAGGCTTTTTGCACTTTATACTTAATAACTATTTAACACCTGTTTGACCTAGGCATCTATTGGTCCTAGAATTTATCTAGACTGTGATCCTTTTTTATCCATCCTGTGTGTCTTTTATCCACCATCGCTTTGTTTGTTATTGTATTTTATTTTATATATTTTTTGGTACAACAATAAAGTATTTATATATTGTCAGTTGTGTTATACCGTCTTCTTTTTGGTGTTGACAAAAAATTATGATGTTTAACCCCTTCAGGACCCTGCCATTTTTCACCTTAAGAACCAGGCCATTTTCTTGCAAATCTAACATTTGACACTTTATGTGGTGATCACTTTAAAACGCTTTTACTTATCCAAGCCATTCTTAGACTGTTTTCTTGTCACATATTGACATTTTCTTTTTTTGGGACGTTAGAAGTTTAGAAGCAATTCTTAAAATTATTAAGAAGATTTCCAAATCCAAATTTTGGCCCCATTTTAGAAACTACAGTCAGGTCCATAAATATTGGGACATCAACACAATTCTACCATTTTTGGCTCTATACACCATCACAATGGATTTGAAATGAAACGAACAAGATGTGCTTTAACTGCAGACTTTCAGCTTTAATTTGAGGGTATTTACAACCAAATCAGGTGAACAGTGTAGGAATTGCAACAGTTTGCATATGTGCCTCCCACTTGTTAAGGGGCCAAAAGTAATGGGACAAGTGGCTTCTCAGCTGTTCCATAGCCAGGTGTGTGTTATTCCCTCATTACCTCATATTATCCCAATTACATTGAGCAGATAAAAGGTCCAGAGTTTATTTTAAGTGTGCTATTGGCATTTGGAATCAGTTGCTGTCAACTCTCAAGATGAGACCCAAAGAGCTGTCACTATCAGTGAAGCAAGCAATCATTAGGCTGAAAAAAACAAAACAAACCCATCAGAGAGATAACAAAAACATTAAGCGTGGCCAAAACAACTGTTTGGAACATTCTTGAAAAGAAGGAACGCACTGATGAGCTCAGCAACACCAAAAGACCCAGAAGACCAAGACCAAGAAAAATAACTGTGGTGGATGACAGAAGAATTATTTCCCTAGTGAAGAAAACACCCTTCACAACAGTTGGCCAGATCAAGAACACTCTCCAGGAGGCAGGTGTATGTGTGTCAAAGTCAAAAATCAAGAGAAGACTTCACCAGGGTGAATACAGAGGGTTCACCACAAAATGTAAACCATTGGTGAGCCTTAAAAACAGGAAGGCCAGATTAGAGTTTGCCAAACGACATCTATAAAAGCCTTCACAGTTCTGGAACAACATCCTATGGACAGATGAGACCAAGATCAACTTGTACCACAGTGATCTAAAGAGAAGAGAATGGAGAAGGAAAGGAACTGCTCATGATCCTAAGCATACCACCTCATCAGTGAAGCATGGTGGTGGTAGTGTCATGGCGTGGGCATGTATGGATGCCAATGGAACTGGTTCTCTTGTATTTATTGATAATGTGACTGCTGACAAAAGCAGCAGGAAGAATTCTGAAGTGTTTCGGGCAATATTATCTGCTCATATTCAGCCAAATGCTTCAGAACTCATAGGATGGCGCTTTACAGTGCAGATGGACAATGACCCAAAGCATACTGCAAAAGCAGCTAAAGAGTTTTTTAAGGGAAAGAAGTGGAATGTTATGCAATGGCCAAGTCAATCACCTGACCTGAATCCGATTGAGCATGCATTTCCCTTGCTGAAGACAAAACTGAAGGGAAAATGCCCCAAGAACAAGCAGGAACTGAAGACAGTCGCAGTAGAGGCCTGGCAGAGCATCACCAGGGATGAAACCCAGCGTATGGTGATGTCTATGCGTTCCAGACTTCAGGCTGCAATTGACTGCAAAGGATTTGCAACCAAGTACTAAAAAGTGAAAGTTTGCTTTATGATTATTATTCCGTCCCATTACTTTTAGTCCCTTAACAAGTGGGAGGCACATATGCAAACTGTTTTAATTCCTACACCATTCAGCTGACAGTATGCAGTTAAAGCACATCTTGTTTGTTTCATTTCAAATCCATTGTGGTGGTGTATAGAGCCAAAAATGTTAGAATTGTGTTGATGTCCCAATATTAATGGACCTGACTCAAGGTATTCAAAAATGATTTTACAAACTCTGTTAACCCTTTAGGTGTTCCACAAGAATTAAAGAAAAAAATACCAAATTTACCAAAACATTTTTAAAAATAGCCAATTTCAATTTCTTTACTTTTATAATAGATAGTAATACCTTCAAAAATAGTTATTGCTTTACATTCCCCATATGTCCCATATGTTTGGATACTTTTGAAAATGCCATTTTTTTTGGGATGTTACAAGGCTTAGAAGTTTAAAAGCAAATCTTAATTTTTTTTAGAAAATTTCCAAAACCAAATTTTTTCAGGATCAGTTGAGTTATGAAGACACTTTCTGGGGCTTACATATTAGAAACCACCCATAAATCACCCCATTTTAGAAACTACACCCCTCAAGGTATTCAAAACTGATTTTACTAACTTTGTTAACCCTTTATGTGTTCCACAAGAATTAAAGGAAAATGTAGATGAAATTTCAGAATTTCACTTTTTGGCAGATTTTCCATTTTAATCCACTTTTTCCAGTAACAAAGCAACCCTTGCTTTGTTACTGGAAAAAGTGGATTAAAATGGAAATCTGCCAAAAAGTGAAATTCTGAAATTTCATCTACATTTTCCTTTAACAGCCAAACAAAACTCAATATTCATTACCTTGATTCTGTAGTTTACAGAAACACCCCATATGTGGTTGTAAACTGCTGTACGGGCACATGGCAGGGCGCAGAAGGAAAGGAATACCATATGGTTCTTGGAGGTCAGATTTCACTGGGATAATTTTAAGTTGCCATGTCACATTTGAAGACCCCCTGATGCAGACCTAGAGTAGAAACGCCAAAAAAGTGACCCCATTTTAGAAACTACGGGATAAGGTAGTTTCATCTGACAGGTTAGATCATGTGCTATTTTTATAGAGCAGGTTGTTTATGGACACAACAATACAAAATATGACTACTTTTTTTTAGTTGTATGTTTCAGTTTTACTTAATAAAGCATTTTTAGTGTCTCCATATTCTGAGAGCCATATTTTTTTTTGTTTTTTTTGGGCGACTGTCTTATGTTGGTATGAGATGATGGTTTGATTGGTACTATTTTAGGGTGCATATGACTTTTTGATCGCTTGGTATTAAACTTTTTGTGATATAAGGTAACAAAAAATAGCTTTTTTGACACTTTTTTTTTTTTTTTTACAGTGTTCACCTAAGTGGTTAGGTCATGTGATATTTTAATAGACAAGGATGTTACGGATACAACAATACCTAATATGTCAACTTTTTCACTTTCAACACAATAAAAGCATTTTTGAAACAAAAAAAATCATGTTTTAGTGTCTCCATATTCTGAGTGCCATAGCTTTTAAATTTTTTGGGCAATTGTCTTAGGTAGGGTCTATTTTTTGCGGAATGAGGTGACAGTTTGATTGGTACTATTTTAGGGGGCATACACCTTTTTGTGATGTGAGGTGGAAAAAAAATTGTTGTTTTAACAGTTTTTATTTTATTTTTTCTACTGCGTTCAGGTGAGGGGGTGGATCATGTGATATTTTTATATAGCTGGTCGTTACAGACGCGGCAATATCCGATTTTGTCTATTTTTTTCAAAATTTTATGTGTTTTATTTTGCGATTCATTTTTTTAATTTCATTTTTGTTTATTATAAAAAACACCTTTTCTTACTTTTTATTTTTGTCCCACTCTGGTACTTCAACTTCTGGGGTCTGATCTCCTCTGCAATGCACTACAATGCTACCTGTATTGTAATCCATTGGCTGTCAGCTTTTATGCTGACAGCCTGCCTGTGAGACCCAGCCTAAGGGCTGGATCTCACAGGCTTCTGTAGGAGGTAATCCCTGATGCCTATGGAAGGTATAGGGCTTGCCTTCTCTGCCAACAGGTCCCCGCCACTGCAGCGCGGGGACACGATGGAGATGCGGGGGAACCCGTACCCTCCGCAAACCCTCTGCATGCCGCGGTAAGATTTCGCCATGGCATACATAAGGTTAATACGCCGGCATCGGTGTCAATGACTGCCAGGTCCGTGCCGCTGATCAGGCGGGCACAGCTGCTGCACCCGCCTGATCAGCCCGTTGTACATGTAAGTCGCTGGTCCTTATGTGACGTCCCGCTGTGACACACATGTACGGCAAGGGTTCTTAAGGGGTTAAGGCCACATAAAAGATATGAACACCCAACAAATGAACATTTGCTTTTGTACAAATATTTTTTCTGACCATTGTCCTGTGTAAAAGGACCCTTACAGATTTTTTTAATCTCTTATTCTCTCTCTCAGAATTCAGATTTTTTTTTAAATGTCACAGTTATGATTATTTATTTCTGAATAGACATATTAAGTTTGACTGGCTATACATGGTAAATAGACTTCTGCAGAAAGATAATTTGGCAGACATCTACCTCTCCATACACATGCTAGGTTGGCTTAGGAGAAATGTAATTTGTTGTGAATTAATTTGTCATGAATCACCATAAATCAGGTATACCGAGGCCACTCTGCCTTAGGCTTATTGCGCATTGGCGGATCCGCAATACATGGGCACCGTTCCATGTGCATTCCGCATCACGGATGCGGACCCATTCACTTCAATGGGTCCACAAATCTAGAGATGCGGAACGGAAGCACAGAATGGAACCCTACGGAAGCACTATGGAGTGCTTCCGTGGGGTTTTGGCCCATACTTCCATTCCGCAAAAAGATAGTGTCCTATCTTTTTGCGGAACGGCCGGATCGCTGACCCATTAAAGTGCGACTGCCCCATGGTGGGTGTTCGTGCATTGTGGCCCGCAATTTGCAGGCCACAGCACTGCAGGCAGATTAAGGCCATGTTGTAGTGAAGAACCGCACAGCCAATTAGCCCGCAGTTACCTTTCATGTAATAAAAGCAGCACTGTATAGTCCTTCATTGTTAATGGCCCCATGGTACCTTTAAACAGGGGCTGTTGCTGGTATGGTGTTTGACTGGTTAGGTTAGGGAGGTTAGGTTAGGTTAGGGAGACAATATGCATATTATTGGTGTTCCCCTGCAGGTTATTTGACAGTAAACACAGAATATTAATCAGTTCTGGCACACCCACTTCTCCAGTGCTCTCCTGCCCTAAAATTCGGAGCCCTTCTTCTGCCATCTGCTTTTTCTCCTCTTACACATCATCTAATATCAATGATAATATGTCATGAGGAACATCCAGCTCCTCCTCTCTCTCTCTGCATCTTAATGACTTTTCTAGGACATGGAGACTTTGAAGGATGATTTAGAAGAAGTAAAGCCAGTAAAAGATGAGGGTGGTCATCATTAAGACCTGCCCCCCCTAAGAGATGCAGTACGGTATTGGTTGGCAGCTGACACCGGAATAATGAAGACTTTCATCTTATTGATATTGAATTACATTTACGGCCGATGTAGTAATAAGTAAATGTAGGAAAAAATAAATAAAACTGATGCAGCATAAGTGTTCCTTCTCTCTCCCTCGCCAATATTCTTCTATTGCCATGTGCAATAGACACAGGACAATGGAGGAGACCGCGTGGAATTAGGGTTTTATAGAGCTAAAACATCACAGGGGATGGCTGTCTGCACATTGGCTGGCTGCGCGGCATTATGGGTGATCTCACATTCCAGGGCTCCTTACTTTCACTTTGTAACATGTGCAGCCTCCATTTTAGGATAAAACAATCCATCACTACGAAGCGCAAGGAAATTCGGCTTCATTGTGAATTAAAGTTTTCCTAAACTTTTGACTGAATTCTGCTTTGAATGCTTAGCTCAACACTTCTATTTCCCCCAACATTTGCAATTAGGGAAGAGTCAGGAGGTCCCCATATATACATTAGATGACCAGCTAGTCAGAATTCAAAGATAATTTTTCATACATGGCAACAGGGCTCTTTCTTCGATTTCTTCCATTCTTTGTAAATACCTTTGGATATATGGATAGATAGATAGACTTTTTTTTTTCTTTTTTTTTTCAAAGATCACAGCAGATAAACGTAATGTTTTTTGTGTTTTTCTTTTATTTTGTTTCCAAATCGAAGCAAAGTAACATACGGCAATACGTTCTAAACGTTTTCGGCTATGCAAAGCCTTCCTCAGACACTGTGCCGCAGAAGGTGTGGATACAGTGAAAAAGTGGTGGTGTAGTCACGCCAGAAGAAACTGAGCTATGCTCCAAAACACTTCACAGTGTGTGTGAAGTGTTTTGGAGCATAGCTCCGTTTCTTCTGGTGTGACTACACCACCACTTTTTCACTGTATCCACACCTTCTGCGGCACAGTGTCTGAGGAAGGCTTTGCATGTTACTTTGCTTCGATTTGGAAACAAAATAAAAGAAAAACACAAAGAACATTACGTTTATCTGCTGTGATCTTTGAAAAAATATTACCTGGGGTGGGAACCCTATGCACAGCAGCAACCGACTGTTTGCGAACAAATTTTTGTACTAGATAGATAGACTGGCACTCGACAAATAATTACATACCCATATAAAAATGTCGGTGTGGTCTGATTAGACACTGGGTTAAGTAAGAGCATGCATAGACAACGAAAAGGCTCCCGACGGCTCAGACAGACCACCTAAAGATCTGATCTGCCGAAAAGCATGAGCAGCTCTCATAGGTTACTGTCCACCATCCATACACAGGTGGCACCTTCATTAAACACACTTTTCTCTGTTCAGACTATTTCTAGGCACTTAGTAGAAGGAATTTTGGTATCACGGTGCTAATTACATGTCATGTCATTGACAGCCAGCCACGTTTGCCATAGTTTGCAGTGGTGTCGTGAACAAGAAACTGGGACTGCTATTTATATCTTTAGTGACAAATCCTCATTCTGTGTGGGATCCCATGACGGTCTGATTTGAAAATGGAGGCCTTGTGGTGAGCACTTCAATCCTACCCTTGCTGTGGAGTGACACAATGCCCCAACTGCTGGTGTGATGATCTGGGGAGCTATCTCATATGAGAGTCGGTCACCTCTAGTAGAGGTATAAGGCACAATAACAACTCAGTCATATGTGCAGGATATCCTTCAGCTATATGTGTTGCCTCTCATGACATGGCTTCCAATTCACATTTTACAGCAGAATAATGCTCACACACACACCAATAGTGCCTCCATACCCTACCATATCTCACTTTGTATCCAAACTAGAGGCAGGGTACTGGAGCCTCCTTTTAATTGTATAGTTTTCTATAATAAACTTAGACTTTCACACTAATATTGTAATCACTTACATACTGTATATCATTACATTCACATATAAAAAGTTTAATTGGATTCCAACAACTCCTTCTTGGTTCATAATTTTTTTTTCTCAATGAGTGAATATATGTCAAAGGCCAATCTTTTCATAACAGTGTATTTATAAAAATCAGATAAGAGCTGTCTAAATATACAATTGGCTTAGCCCTCATGCCCATGGCAATGTTGTATAGGAACTCTGTATGTCATCTCGTGGAGTCCTAAGGCCTCTTTCACACGAGCGTGTCCGGATGCGTTGCAGCAAACCCGCGTGAGTAGGTACGCAATTGCAGTCAATTTTGACTGCGATTGCATTCCGTTGTTCAGTTTTTATTGCGCGGGTGCAATGCGTTTTGCACGTGCGTGATAAAAAACTAAATGTGGCACCAAGACCCGAACTTCTTCACAGAAGTTCAGGTTTGGGTTCAAGGTTGTGTAGATTGTATTATTTCCCCTTATAACATGGTTATAAGGGAAAATAATAGCATTCTGAATACAGAATGCATAGTACAATAGGGCTGGAGGGGTTAAATAAAAAAGTAATCCACTTGAACAAGTAATCCACTTGTTCGTGCAGCCGGCATCTCTTCTGTCTTCTTTCTTCAGGACCTGGGTAAAGGACCTGTGGTGACGTCACTGCGCTCATCACATGGTCCATCACATGACCCATCACCATGGCGATGGATCATGTGACGGACCATGTGATGAGCGTAGTGACGTCATCAAAGGTACTATTCCTCAAAGAAGAAGACAGAAGAGATGCCGGCTGCGCAAACAAGTGGATTAATGTGAGTTAAATTATTATTATTTTTTTAACCCCTCCAGCTCTATTGTACTATGCATTCTGTATTCAGAATGCTATTATTTTCCCTTATAACCATGTTATAAGGGAAAATAATAAAGATCGGGTCCCCATCCCGATCATCTCCTAGCAACCATGCGTGAAAATCGCACCACATCCGCACTTGCTTGCGGATGCTTGCGATTTTCACGCAGCCCAATTCACTTCTATGGGGCCTGCGTTGCGTGAAAAACGCACAAAATAGAGCTTGCTGCGATTTTCATGCAACACACAAGTGATGCGTGAAAATCACTGCTCATGTGCACAGCCCGATAGAAATGAATGGGTCCGGATTCAGTGCGAGCGCAATGTGTTCACCTCACGCATTGCACCCGTGCGGAAAACTCACCTGTGTGAAAGGGGCCTAATGGTTCCATAATGCATCAAAAGCTTCCCCAAATGGAGCTATGAAAACCTGCCCAAAACATAGCCATCAATGCTACAGTCTTAGGAAATCAGATGCAGGGATTTGATATCATGGCAACTGCTCTTAAAGGGGTTGTCTTAGATAAATAGAAATCTTGGATAACTCTTACAATGCTTTAAAATAAGAAAAATATACCCATTCTCTGTGGTACTGGTCTAGTACTTCTACCCCTGGAAACGACATGTGACCGCTGCAACCAATTACTGTCCTCAATGGTCTACAGCTAAGGACAGTGATTGGATGCAGCGGTCAGGTGCTCAATCCAGGCACATTACTGTGCACGTCAAAGTATTTGTAGCTGTAGAAAGCTGAGGACAGTGATTGGCTGAAGTGGCCATGTGCCGCATCTAGGCAAGTCATGGCTGCTGTTTGAAAATAAACAGCAGCAGTGGTAAATTACAGAGCACTGAAGTAGGTGGTAAATATATGACATTTCTTTTATTTTTAGACATTGTAGGGGTTCTCCGAGATTTTCAATTAAGTTGGAGAACCCCTTTAACTTGTACTTCAAAATCTGCCTTGCAAAGGGAGCAATTTGGATAATGAAAATATAGTAAAGAATTTTTCACAATGCAGTTCGCTAATATACAAGCGACGTTAAAAAATAGTAAAATGCCTGCACTGTTAGGTTAACAAATTCTGTGTGTCACCTTCAAATTTATTACAGATGAGATGACAATAGAAATCGTTTAAAGCTGTGAAGCATGACAGCAGAAGGAATTTGGCGATTTCAAATTAAACAGGTATGCAGTCATTCTAATGTTCTTGAGAAAACCAGCCGGCACTTTCATTCAGCTTCTTCAGATATGAGTTATCTGCTACTTCAACAGACTTATTTGTTTTGTTCAAAGTGCAATTGGGTCATTGCTCAAACCATTATAACACAGAACTAATTTTCCCAAATCGAACAAGAACTTTTAGCAATGTCACTAACATGTCACATTACAGCACTTCCTCATGGAAATATCTGGACAGTTTGTTATTTTACATTTGACACTTTAGAGAGTTCATCTTCCTCCGATGTGCACATACAGTACCATGTTATTGCTGTAATTAGAGATGAGGAGCTACTATGTAAATTATTAATTTCTAGTTGCCCTTGTGCTTTCAATAGATATTTCTCCTAACAATTTCTGGTATCCATTACATTCATATTATTGTGTAGCAAGCAAGGTTATATTATTGCATATGTCTTTCATCTACTAAAATGTATTTTATGTTTTGTGAAATTTATCTTTTATTGTATTTTAGAATACTTAATTCTCTTTTTTCATATTTTATTAAAGGAACTTTCATTGAATATAAACCATTTATTGCAATATACTGGTTTATATACTTAAAGGGGTTGTCCGAGTTATTTTTTTGTTCTTTCTATGTTCCTAACTAGGCAAATATAACAACTTTACAATTAACTCACTTTATCCCCAGTGGCTGGTTTCTCCGATTTGACTGAGGGTCACATGACCTGTGATGTCAGCTTCTCTCCACGCTCTGATAAAGTTTGTTTACAAGCCTGTAAACGAGACGTCACTGTGCTGGCCACGCCCCCCCTTCACTGCCGTGCTGTCTGCTCTCTCCTAGGATTCTTAACCCCTTCAGCTGCACAGACTGGGTAGCTGCAGGCAGTGACAATTCTGGGCACAATAGCTGACAGACTAGAGAGAGGATTGCACAAGAAGGTAGGGGAAAGATCCTGTGTGTATTAGCAGTGTCATTATACAGGTGGGACTTCTAGTCCTACACATACAACATGCTGCTGATTCTCCCAGCAGGCAGACATGTCACTCAGGGCAGCTCTTGTATCCACTCCCTTAGCAGTGTCATTATACAGCTGGGACTTGTAGTCCTACACATACAACATGCTGCAGAGTCTCCCAGCAGGCAGACATGTCACTCAGGGCAGCTCTTGTATTCACTCCCTTAGCAGTGTCATTATACAGCTGGGACTTGTAGTCCTACACATACAACATGCTGCACAGTCTCCCAGCAGGCAGACATGTCACTCAGGGCAGCTCTTGTATTCACTCCCTTAGCAGTGTCATTATACAGGTGGGACTTCTAGTCCTACACATACAACAAGCTGCTGAGTCTCCCAGCAGGCAGACATGTCACTCAGGGCAGATCTTGTATCCACTCCCTTAGCAGTGTCATTATACAGCTGGGACTTATAGTCCTACACATACAACATGCTGCAGAGTCTCCCAGCAGGCAGACATGTCACTCAGGGCAGCTCTTGTATCCACTCCCTTAGCAGTGTCATTATATAGCTGGGACTTGTAGTCCTACACATACAACATGCTGCAGAGTCTCCCAGCAGGCAGACATGTCACTCAGGGCAGATCTTGTATTCACTCCCTTAGCAGTGTCATTATACAGCTGGGACTTCTAGTCCTACACATACAACATGCTGCAGAGTCTCCCAGCAGGCAGACATGTCACTCAGGGCAGATCTTGTATTCACTCCCTTAGCAGTGTCATTATACAGGTGGGACTTGTAGTTCTACACTTACAAGTTGCTGTTGATTCTCCCAGCACTCAGAGCAGTTCTTGTATCCACTCCCTTAGCAGTGTCATTATACAGGTGGGACTTGTAGTTCTACACTTACAAGTTGCTGTTGATTCTCCCAGCACTCAGAGCAGCTCTTGTATCCACTCCCTTAGCAGTGCCATTATACAGCTGGGACTTGTAGTCCTGCACATACAACATGCTGCTGATTCTCCCAGCAGGCAGACATGTCACTCAGGGCAACTCTTGTAGCCACTACCTTAGCAGTGCAGGGGGAGGGGCAGAGATTGTTGTTGTTGCATGTAAAGAAGGGCCAGAAAAGAACCAGGGAAATAAGGAAATAGATACCGGTATATATATACATAATTTTTTTTGCATAAAACTTGCTTAGCTTAGTTATATATTGCTGCCCATCAGATTTTCAGTGCTATATATATTTTTTTTTCATAACTCGGACAACCACTTTCATTTTGTGCTGAAAAAAGAGAACACCAGCTCACAGTTTATGGGTTCTCCTATCCTCAAGTGTTCGGACCTCACTCTGTCATCAGACAAATGAAATGTAGAAAAAGGATCTGATACAGCACTTGGGTGATAGAACGTAGCCAAAACTTTATCATATTTTTAAAATTCATGATTACAAGAATACTTACACCTCCATCTTTTTTATTCCATTTTAAAAATGTAAGAAATAACATTTTGTCTTAGTTCTTTTTGCTGGATAAGACCATTTTTATATGTATATTGTTCAAGTAAGTTGTGCCTGTGAAAAATCTAGTTCTGGCAGTTTGGGTTTTAATGTGACATTGTTTTATAGTCATCCTCCCACCTGTAATCATGCTGGCACAGTGGAAGCGCCTGCACAGTCACATTGATGTCATAGTTTGCAAGGAGCCTCAACCACCTGAGGCCCTTGATGTGCCATTAGTTCAAGGTGCAAGAATGTGTTAGTGCCCCATGAAGATTTCCCCATGCACCACAAAGTTTAGTATGAACACGGTGTAACAGATCTAACAGGTGTTTTATTTTGGAGAGGAACAAAAATAACATCTGTATGCTAACCCAATCATTATATATGCCTCAGCTTTCAGCGCTTTCTAATGGCAGACATCTACATAGCAACACCCTAATCCTCCCTGTACACATAAGCCCTGATTTATAATGCCTTCACTCTAGAATTCTGACTTCAAAAAGTCAAAAAATAGGGCTTTTGCGACTTTTTGGTCCCACTTGAGCAAAAACGTTGTTACTTTTTGCAGTTTTACACCATTCACTCATTATGCCCCTTGAGAAATAGGGAGGTCCCTTGAAACATTGCGTGGCAGAGCGCTACTGCTTCCTGTCTTAATTGAACTTTCCCAGAAAAAGAGATACCGACTAAGTGCACGGGTAATTGCTCAAAGAAGCTGACACACTGAACCCGCAGTGAGGCGGTACAAGCAAAATTGACTAAGGTTTTTATAACCCTGTTTTTGATATGTGTTTTACCTTTTTTCATCAAATAAAGGACACTAATTTAATATATTCCTGCTTATATATAGCATATACTCATTGTGCTCCTTCACATTAGTTATGCCCACATTGTGCCCCTTCACAGTAGTTATGCCCATATTGTGCACGTTCATGGTAGTTATGCCCACATTGTGCCTCTTCACAGTAGTTATGCTCTCATTGCCCCCCTTTACCGTAGCTATTCCCATATGGTTCCCCCCTCACAGTAGTTATGCCCACATTGTGATCCCTTACAGTAGTTATCCTTTCATTATGCCCCTTCACAGTAGTTATGCACTCATTGAGCCCCGCCCCCTCACAGTAGATATGCCCTCATAACAGTTATACCCCTTCACAATAGTAATCCACTCTCGATACTACCTTCACAATAGTAATACCCTCTCTGTGCCCATTTCACAGTAGTAATGCCCTCTATGTGCCCCTTTCACAGTAGTAATGCTCACAATGCATGGCACATGTCCTGAACTTAGTCGTGCAGCGATTCGTTGCCAAATACCTCGGGGTCCAGGAAAATCTCTGGCCATTTTAGAAGATCTTACACGGCCATAGCTCGCCTTGCTGAAGTTCAGCGGCAACACCATTTGCCCGTCAGACGTCTAAATTGTGACTGCCCGACACGCTGGAACTCCACCTTGTATATGCTTGATAGGCTGCTCCAGCAAAAACGTGCGATTAACGACTACCTGTACGAACTCTGCAGCAGGACAGGTTCTGGGGAGCTTGTTTTTTTTTCACCGCGCCAGTGGCTGCTCATGCGCAACGCATGCAGACTTCTACAGCCATTTGATGAGATCACCAAACTGGTCAGTTGCAGCCAGGGCGCCATCAGTGACATCGTACCTTACGCCTTCTTTCTGGAGCGTGCATTGCATCGTGTCATTGAGCAAGCTGTCGAGGAGCAGGAGCAGGAAGAAGAGGAAGTCGCAATGCTGATTGAAATCCCAGGGGGGGCTACTCCATCTGAGACAAGTCAGCAGGAGTCTGAAGAGGAGTCAGAGGAGGATGGTGCCTGGGGGGAGGAGGAGGAGGAGGAGGAGCAAGAAGAGCAGGCTTTAAACTTTTCTGGGATCCCTGGTGTTGTCTGTGGATTGGGGGAGGAGACCGAGGACGACATTCTCCTGGGCGATAAGCAGAAGCCAGGCTTCTCCACCGCTTCCAAATTCAGTGCAAATGGGGGCCTTCATGCTCCAGTGTTTGAAGAGGGACCCCCGTATAAAAAGCATGAAGGGCAAGGACCAGTACTGGGTGGCAACATACTTAGACCCCCTGGTACAAACACAAAATGGCAGACATGTTACCAGCATCAAAGAGGACTGTCAGAATGTAGCATTTCCAGGCCTTGCTTTGAGAGATGCTGCATTCTGCTGTTGCGGGTGCTGGCAGAGGAATTTCCACCCACAGAGAAACAGTTGCGAGTACCAATCCTACAGCGCATACAAGAAGAGGGCGGTTTGAAGAGGTGTTAGTCACTTCGGATATGAGATCATTCTTGCAGCCAACCCATCGACAGCAGCCCTCCGGATCCAGTCTCAGGGAACACCTAGACCGACAGGTGTCTGACTACATTGGGTTAACGGCCGATGTGGACGCTTTGAGAAGGGAGGAACCCCTTGACTACTGTGTGTGCAGGTTTGACCTGTGGCCAGAGCTGGCACAATTTGCCATGGAACTCTTGGCTTGTCCCTCGTCGAGTGTCCTGTCCGAAAGGACGTTCAGCGCAGCAGGGGGAATCGTGACCAATATTCGCACTCGCCTAGCTCACGACTACCTCGCATTTCTAAAAATGAATGAGGCATGGATTTTGGAGGAATTCAACACCTGTCACGACCACATTTAATTGAATCCAGCCCACACATATCTGCCACCACCCAGAACAAATTATGGTCCCTGTCTTATGTAAATACAGCAGCATAAAAGGCCTTTTCTGTTCGGTGAATGCCTAATGTTTGGGACCTCGGAGGAATTCAACACCTGTGACGACCACGTGTTATCGAATTTCAACTTATGATTATTTTTATTTTTTTAAAGAGGTGGGATTTCTTTAGCCATGTTTTTAATCCAATTTAATATTTTTTGTTCTTTTAAACATATGCATTTGACATGTATTTGTACTGGCCTGCAGTAAAATTGATATCCAATGACCGTCTAATATACCTCCAGCCACATAATCACTTGATGTTTTCTGTCCGGTGAATAAATAATTTTTGGGGCCTGTAGTCCACTGGCCTGCAGTAAAATTGATATTCATTGACCGTCTAATATACCTCCAGCCACATCATCACTTTTATGTACGGTGAATGCATAATTTTTTGGGCCTGTAATCTAACTGGCCAACAGTAAAATTGTTATACGGTGACCACTTAATGTACCTCCAGCCACATTATCAATTGTTCTTTTCTGTACGGTGAATGAATACATTTTGGGGCCTGTAGTCCACTGGCCTGCAGTAAAATTGATATCCATTGACCATCTAATATACATCCAGCCACATAATTAATCACTTGATCTTTTCTGTACGGTTAATGCCTAATTGTTGGTGCCTCGGAGGAATTCAACACCTGTGACGACCACGTGTTATCGAATTTCACCTATTATTATTTGGGGTTTATTTAAGAGGGGGGATTTTGTTAGCCATGTTTTTAATCAAATTTTATATTTTTTGTTCTTTTCAACATACCGTATATACTCGAGTATAAGACGAGTTTTTTGGCACATATTTTTGTGCTCAAAAAGCCCCCTCGTCTTATACTCGAGTCTAGGTCTGGATTATGGCAATTTACATTGCCATAATACAGACCATGACATGTTGGGGGCCGGAGAAGCTGTTACTTACCTTTACAGCTTCTCCGGTCAGCTCCCAGCACGTCCACGCGGCACCTCTGTTAAGCTCCCAGTGTAAATCTCGCGAGACACGCGGGCCGCGAGATTTACACTGGGAGCAGACCGCGAGATTTACACCGGCAGTAAGTACCGGCCCCTGCACAGCCCCTCCTCCCCCTGGACATCCCCCCCTCCCCCTGGACAGCCCCCCCTCCCTGGCCAAGTATGAAGTAGGGAGGGGGGGAACAAAAAATATATAATAAACAACCTGATAAATATAAAAAAAATTAAAATAAATAAATAAATGCCCAGTTGATGGGAGTCTGACTCCCTGTATTTAATGCAGAGTGTGTGTGTATATAATGCACACACTCTGCATTAAATACTGGCCTGCAGTAAAATTGATATCCAATCACTTGTTCTTTTCTGTACATTGAATGAATAATTTTTGGGGCCTGTAGTCCACTGGCCTGAAGTAAAATTGTTATCCAATGACCGTCTAATATACCTCCAGCCACATAATCACTTGATGTTTTCTGTCCAGTGAATGCCTAATGTTTGGTCACATTTTTGACAGCTTCCCTTTAAGACGCATAAAAATGGCCCCTGATTAAAAAACATTTTTGCCATTGATCCCATTGATCCCCCTCTGGTATGTCACTGTCCATGTTGTGGGACAATGTGTAAGTATTTGGTGTCTGCAATAACGACCTGAAGGTTTTATAGATTCGCCTGCCATTAAAGTGAATGGGGCCCGTAGCGAACTTGCGGTTCGCGAACATTTGATTGTCATGGCCGATGTTCATCCATCACTATTGGTGAATAAACAAAATACAATCTAAATGGCAGATTTTTTTGCAGCCACACCTCCCCAAATAAATGAATAAAAAGTGATCAAAAATTGCTTGGTCCTTAAGAGGTTAAAAGAACTGCATAGAGGAAGCACTGGATTGCAGAATTTGCTTTACTAGACTAGGCAGGTAGAAATTGCGTCAAATTGAAGGATGCAAAATCCAACCTCCTTGACTTGAAAATGCTCATTAGCATATAGTAAGAGTGAGGGAATAAAGTCAATTTTTTCTGCAAACAAGACACAAAACCAGAACAATGGCACAATCGAGGACAACATTCTTGAAATGATAAGGTAATCATTTAAATACAGTATTTCCCTTTTAATGTCCCAGACAAGTGCTTTAAAGGGGTTGTCCACACAGAGGTCCTGTCCACAAGAAGGCCACTGACGAATGGTCATGTGACCTGGCAAATCACCTCCATGTAATGTCTCTTCTATTTAAATACAATGCACCTGCCATTTGCACTTGTTCTGTTGAGAGTTTAGTGCAGGTGAAGTGTGTTTGAATGAATGCGGCATCACATGGAGTTGATTTGCCTGGTCACACGGCCTTACATCAGCAACCATCTCGCGGACAGGACCTCTTTGTGAACAGCACAAAAAACTCTGTGCACAAGGGAGAATACCTTATGAAATATAGAAAATGGAGCAGAATTTGAGCAAAGGCTATATTATATCACTTTGTGTGCTGTCCGCATCCGTTGCTCCGTTCCGTGGCCCCGCAAAAAAAATATGACATGTCTTATTCTTGTTTGTTTTGCGGACAAGAATAGGCATTTCTACAATGGGCCACCTGTTCCGTTCCGCAAAAAGCAACTTGCGGACCGCAAAAAATGGAACGGTCGTGTGCATGAGGCCTAAGTGTCATATAATCATCTCACAAACGCATTGGTCAACAATAACCAGAAAGTGGTCAACCCCTTTAAGTTCAGGGGAACAATGGTGTTTATCATGAACACAGCAATCCATTAGTGCTGCATTAAAGTAAAATACTTCAATACCTTATATACAGTAGTTATTTTCTAAATAATATTTTGTTTAAAAAAATGTTGCCACAAAATGTAATTATGAGTGCAATACTAAATAAAACCATATAGATTGGGTAAGTTTTGAATTCCTTTCTTAGCAGAAATTGCCACTTTTATAGGCCCTGTTATTTTTCTTTCAATACAGGGGTCTTCTCACAAGAGCAGGATATGCCATAACTTACTAGTCATTGGCGCCTGAATGCCTGGAAACTCCATAGCCCCATCTTCTATTCACAGCATTGTGTATAAAACTGCTATTTCCTCCTATAATTCTAGTTTATAGGGCTCAGTTACAGTACTAGCACAAGTTGGACCAGCAGTTACACTGTGTAGAGGAAAAATGGGGCTGCCATATTACACAAACACCACAAACCCATCAATGTAGGACTTAGCAGGCTCCCAATGTCAAACCCCCACCTGATTTTTACTCTCTCTCTCATAACTTGTACTTATGGAAGAAAAAAAAAGAAAAAACATAAGGGTAGTGCAGCATCCCACTATGGGCTTTTCATGTGTATTTCCTGTATTCAGGCTGCTGAATACCAAAACTATTATTCACTTTGTATTTCTGTATGTATTTTTTTAAGATAACAGGCCATATGCACCACTACAGTATGTGGAGCTGTTTCCCCTCCATTAGAGAGGAGGTGCTAGAACATTCTAGAGACAGATTAGTGAGTGTGTGCCTAGCTGCTGAAGTCAGAGGAGCTCATACAGAGAGCTGACCCAATTGCCTGTTCCGGAATCAGGTACCAGCCAGGACAAAGCCACGGATACCTTCATAACCGTGCCAGATGAAGAAAAAAAAAAGATGTGTTGCCATAGCCCAGTAGAGATAACCTGCTTAAAAGGATGTATTGGCTCTACTGCACATGTTCAGAAGTTTTCTTCCAGTGCTTGGACATATCTAAAATCAGCTTGACCAACTGTGAGAAGTATCTACATCCCACAGCTGATTTTGTGGAAGTATACTGTAACTACAACAACTAGTGCTGAGTAAAACAAATTGACTTTGATCCGAATTTCAAAAAAAAAAATTGATTCGGCAGGAATCTGAACGGGAAGCCGTATTCCCTCCTGCTTTGTGGTAACAAATCAATTTTCCCTGAAATGGCAGTTAAAAAAAAAAGCTATTCACCTCATTCATTTGCTTGCGGAGAGGCCGTCGTGGCCATCTTGATTGAAGAAACCGCACAATCTCGCATGCAGTGACGTGTGATGTAACCATGTCAGCGCACTGGCCGGGCGATGACATCAGCGTACCTGGCCAGCGTGATGACGTGGTAAAGTCATCACGTCACAGTGCAAAATTTTGGATGGTTTCTTCAATCAGGACGGATGTGACTGCCTCTCTGTGAGCAAATGGATGAGGTGAGTATGTACAATTTTAAAATCTTAACCCTGATTAACCCCTGAAAAGCTTCAATGTTAATGTCAGATGCTGCGATCAGCGATGCATGTGGCATCTGAGGGGTTTAATGATGGGGGGTGCCACGATCCCTGCTCCCCATCATTGCGCGCTCTACATACAATAGAATACGATTTGTGACGAAGTAACTAGTAACAAATCGAATTCCTTTGTGAAATTCAGCGAAGTAGCGGAATCAAATTTTTCATAATTTCGTTCATCTCTAACAGCAACCTGTTCAACAAAGGTGCAGAGAGTTTGCCTGCTGTTAGGGGGACCACCCTGTTGGTTGCATTGCATTGTGAGAGAGAAGTGTTACACACCATGTGTCACGTAGTGTTGTGGGAGGGAACACCACACCGACAACAGAAGGGAAGGGAAAAGGAACTAGGCCTCAAAGCTAGGGAAAGAGAAATGGACACCACCTATGAAAACCCTAATCCTAGCCCTGACTCCTATCTGTAAGAACGGACCTTGAGGGTAGGAATGTTCATACACTGGAATCTGAGACCCTGGAAACCCTGAATTGCCCTGAAGTAGTGTCTGGGCTTGAGACGGCCTGTTCCTTCCAATATGAAAGAACAAGTGTCTCCCTGAGGCCTAGTAACAAAAAACAGAGAGGAAACAACAAAAAATATAAAAGGGAAGTAACACTTAACTTCTGAAGTAAATGGACGAGCAGGAACTCAGAAGAGGACAACACACCAGCACTTCCAATACAAAACTGAAGCTATCAACCGCATAGCATGATGGGTGAAACCAGACTAAATAGGGGAGTTGGAATGACCACTAAGCTACACCTAAGAAAAGAGGTGTGGTCATTACCAGCAACCCTACTGAAACCAGTGAAACCAAAGAGGGTGTCAGATCACATCACGTGCAGCCAGTCTCTTAGATCTTCTGACACCTGTCACGTTAAAGACCGTGACACCATGTCTAGATGCTTATGCTAAAGTCAGCTAGTATAAGTAAAAATGCTCCAAAGAGACAGCTGTGTTTCTTAACTCAAGTAGGAGCCATGTCATTTGTAAGAACTGTGGAAGTGTATTCCTGTAAAACATCTGCCAGCCCATGCATGCTGAAAACTGTTATTCCTGTGCCTGAACTTCATTCTCTGTTTGGATCTCACTGAGGGACATTTTTGATATTGACCAAATTTTTACTCTTATCTGTGTTTTTGTATTATCGTCTGAACTGTGATTTAATAAATTTTACTTAGTTTTTTTCATCTAGAATTGTCCATAGCAGTTGTTACACTGACATCTTGGTCAACCCTCCTCTGTTGTTATCATTAAGGGTCTATCTATTTATGTCAAAAGTAAGATATTGTTTTTTTTTCTTTGATTAAATGTTTTTTCCTGTTAACCTGGTCTCATCATTGTTTCCTGCACTACTACACTGCAAAATGTTAGCTTCACGATCAAGGATTAAGCCTTGCAGCTCAAAACTACCACCATAAAGGGCACTTTAACTGTCACCAGGCAGGAGAACCCCAGCAGCAAAGTGTGCCCCAAAGGGAAGAAAGGTTCGCCCTTCCTTATCATTGCACAAGCCCAGGGAGGATTCAATCTGTGAGGACTACTACTCCCACCTGGCCACCCACTCACACACACCCATACAGCATGCTTTAGTAGGTTCACACAGAGTTTTTTATATTTGTGATTCCTTTCTAATCCATTTCAGTACTTGGCTGAAAAACCTGCAAGAAAATCTGCTGCTAAATGACCTCCAGAACCTACTTTAACCCCTTAGTGACCAGCCTGTTTTTAGCCTTACTGACCAAGCATTTTTCTACCTTTTTCATCGTCGCTTTCCAAGAGCTATAACGTTTTTTTCCCCCCGTCTATATAGCTGTATGAGGGCTTGTTTTTTGTGGGAAAAAGTTGTAGTTTTTAATGGTGCCATTTTAAGGTACACATAACTTTCTGATCAAATTTTATTAACTCTTTCTGGGAGGGTCGTTCATTTTTCGGTATAAATAACATAATATCTTTATTCTCTGGGTCAGTACGATTACAGTGATACCAAACACATATTTTAGTTTTTTACATTTTACTACTTTTTTTTGCAATAAAACCCCTTTTTTTTAAAAGGAAAAAAATGTTTTTGCATCGCCACTTCCCAAGTCCCATAAAATTTTTATTTTTATTTCTATATAGTTGTGTGAGGGCTTGATTTTTGCGGGACGACTTGTTATTTTTATTGGTATCATTTTGGAGCAGATGACGCTTTTTGATTGCTTGTTATTAAGTTTTGTTGGTGGCAACTAAGAATAAATTAGCAATTCTGTCATTTTTTTAATCTCTTCAGGACACAGGGCGTACAGGTACGCCCTTATGTCCTGGTACTTAAGGACACAGGGCGTACCTGTACGTCTGTATTTTCGATCACCGCCGCGCTGCGGGCGGTGATCGGAACCCCGTGCCTGCTCAAATCATTGAGCAGGCACCTGGGGCAAATGCGCCGGGGGGTCCTGTGACCCCCCCCATGTATGCGATTGCAGAAAACCGCAGGTCAATTCAGACCTGCGTTTTTTTGCGTTTCCGGGTTATTCGGGTCTCTGAAGACCCGATAACCCGGAACAGGATGGTAATGGTGGTGTGATTTTAGACCACCAATCACCATCCTGCGATCCTGAGTGGTGATGGTGACACCACTGATTGGTCTGTGGGCGGGCCGGCGGGAGATTCAAAAGATGCAGGCGCTCCTCTCCTCCTCCTTTTGTGTTCCGGAGCCGGAGGAGAGAGGAGCTGCCTGCATGTGTCGTCCATCGGTGCCAGCATCACCCCATCTGTGCCCCCCAGGACCCGATCTGTGCCCCAGCACCCCCATCTGAACTTCAGGTACATAGGGAAAGCATAGGGAAAGTTTGGGTTAGGCAGGGAAAAAAAAGGGAAAGTTAGTTTGTAAAACTTTTATTGCATCACCCTAAATTAGGGTGTCTGGGGTCCACAGCACAGCTTGCCCCCCCCCCAACTTTTTTGGGGTGCAGGATTATTATTATTTTTATTTTTTTTGTGTACGCTGACTGTGGCCGGCACTCTTAGCGTCCGGCCACTGTTAGCGCATCGCACACCCCACTGCTGATCAACTTCTGACTTTTTGCCCTTTTTTTAGTTATTTTTTATTTTTTTTTGTCAGTTTTAGGGTGAGTTTGCGAACACCCGTGCCCCCACACACACGCACACCAAATAAAGTTTTACACACACGCACATACACACGCAGACACACACTCCCCTATGGCCCGCCGGACGTTCTCGGCCGAGGAGGCATACGCCCAGCTTGCCTCCAACTCCGAGAGTCCAAGTGAGGATGACCCCACGTTCCTGTTGTCATCCGCGTCCTCCTCATCATCTAGCGATGATGATGAGCCCCCAAGGCGGCGGAGACACACCGCCAGGCGGAGCAAGGGGACCGCCATGTCAGGGACCCTGTGGCCCAGCCTAGTACGAGCAGCTCTGGGGCTCGTACTGGTTTCCCGGCCCACCAGTTAAATCCACTGGAGCACCCTGCCGGTGAACTAGTCTGGTGTAGCCCAGAGCGATACGAGCCCGTGATTCCTGATTTTGCAGGCCAATCAGGAATCCAGATTTCCACAGTGGGCTACACTGAATATGATTTTTTTTGTCATTTTTTCAGTGACCCACTGGTAAATCTGATGGTGGAGCAGACGAACCTGTACGCCCAACAGTTCGTTGCTCAACACCCGGGCTCCTTTTTGGCCAGGCCCGGTGGCTGGACGCCGGTCAGTGCAGCCAAAATGAGGACATTTTGGGGCCTCGTGCTGCATATGGGCCTGGTCAAGAAACCCAGTGTCAGGCATTACTGGAGTGGGGACGTCCTCTACCAGGCCCCACTTTACAGTACGGCCATGACACGCTCCCGGTTTGAAGCCATCCGGAAATGTCTGCATTATTCCGATAATGCAGCATGTCCCCCCCAAGGTGATCCGTATAAGATACGGCCAGTCATCAATCACTTTGGGGCCAAATTCATGGAGAACTATGTACCTGGAAGGGAGGTCGCGGTTGATGAGTCTTTTCAAGGGGAGACTCAATTTCCCCCAGTATGTGCCCTCCAAGCAGGCGAGGTATGGTGTGAAGCTATACAAAATTTGTGAGAGTACCTCAGGGTACACTTACAAATTTTGTGTATACGAGGGGCAAGATTCCCGGATTCAACCCCCAGAATGTCCCCCCACTCTGGGTGTTACCGGGAAACTTGTGTAGGACCTTATGTACCCACTGCTGGATAAGGGTTACCACCTTTACGTGGATAACTTTTATACCAGTATCCCCTTGTTCCAGTCCTTTGCCGCCAGATCCACGTCCGCTTGTGGGACCGTGCGGAAAAATCAACGCGGCCTCCCTGCCCACCCCCTCCAGGTACCTATCCCCAGGGGTGAGACCCGTGCCCTTACCACTGGAAACCTGTTGCTGGTCAGGTATAAGGACAAGAGGGATGTCCTCATGCTGTCCACAATTCATGGTAACGGCATCACCCCTGTCCCTGTGCGAGGTACCACGGCAACGGTCCTTAAGCCCGATTGTATCGTCGACTACAATCGGTATATGGGAGGAGTTGATCTATCTGATCAAGTCCTCAAGCCATATAACGCCATGCGTAAAACCCGGGCATGGTACAAAAAAGTTGTGGTCTACTTGGTTCAGGTTGCCTTGTACAACTCTTTTGTGCTGTCCCGGAGCGCTGGCAACACAGGGACATTCCTCCAGTTCTATGGGGCAGTCTTCAAGGCCCTGATCTTTTTGGACCGGGAAAGAGCAGGACGGAGTACCTCAGGAACTGTAGGCGCCCGGATCCTCCCTGGCCAACACTTTCCAGGTGGGGTCCCCCATACTGGAAAGAAGGGACGAACCCAAAAAAGTGCAGAGAGTGTCGCAGGAGGGGGATACGGAAGAACACCACTACTCAGTGCGACACGTGCCCCGATCATCCGGGCCTCTGCATTGACGGTTGCTTCAGGGAGTATCACACTTCCATGGAGTACTAAATTTATATCCCAATTTAGCACTGACATCGGATTAAAAAACTGGTTCTCAGACTTGAGATACCCAAAAAAAAAATAATTATTAAAAGTAGACATATTAGGTATCGCCGCATCGGTAATAATCTCCTCTATAAAAATACCCCACCTCTATAAAAATACCCCATAACCTAACCCCCCAGATTAACACGGTCCAGAAAAAAAAAAAAAAGTGCAAAAAAAGGTATTTTTTTTTTATCACCTTACATAATAAAAAGTTTAATAGCAAGCGATCAAAAAGTCATATAGCCCCCAAAATAGTGCCAATAAAACCGTCCGCTCATCCCGCAAAAAATGAGCCCCCACATAAGATAATTGGATAAAAAAAAAAATGACTCTTAGGCCCCTTTCACACGAGCGAGTATTCCGCGCGGATGCGATGCGGGAGGTGAACGCATTGCACCCGCACTGAATACTGAGCCATTCATTTCTATGGGGCTGTGCACACGAGCGGTGATTTTCACGCATCACTTTTGCGTTGCGTGAAAATCGCAGCATGCTCCTCTTTGTGCGTTTTTCACGTAACGCAGGCCCCATAGAAATGAATGGGGTTGCGTGAAAATCGCAAGCATCCGCAAGCAAGTGCGGATGCGGTGCGATTTTCACGCACGGTTGCTAGGAGACGATCGGGATGGAGACCCGAACCTTATTATTTTCCCTTATAACATGGTTATAAGGGAAAATAATAGCATTCTGAATACAGAATGCTAAGTAAAACAGGGCTGGAGGGGTTAAAAAATAAAATAAAATCATTTAACTCACCTTAATCCACTTGCTCGCGATGCCCGGCATCTGCGTCTGACTCTTTTACTGTATAGGACCTGTGGAGAGCATTAACTATAGTTTAAGGACCTGGGATGACGTCACTCCGGTCATCACATGGTACGTCACATGATCTTTTACCATGGTGAATCACCATGGTAAAAGATCATGTGACGTACCATGTGATGACCGGAGTGACGTCATCCCAGGTCCTTAAACTATAGTTAATGCTCTCCACAGGTCCTATACAGTAAAAGAGTCAGACGGAGATGCCGGGCATCGCAAGCAAGTGGATTAAGGTGAGTCAAATGATTTTTTATTTTTTTTTAACCCCTTCAGCCCTGTTTTACTTAGCATTCTGTATTCAGAATGCTATTATTTTCCCTTATAACCATGTTATAAGGGAAAATAATACTATTTACAGAACACCGATCCCAAGCCCGAACTTCTGTGAAGAAGTTCGGGTTTGGGTACCAGACACGCGCGATTTTTCTCACGCGAGTGCAAAACGCATTACAATGTTTTGCACTCGCGTGGAAAAATCGCGGGTGTTCCCGCAACGCACCCGCACATTTTTCCGCAACGCCCGTGTGAAAGAGGCCTTAGACTTTAGAGATACAAAAAAATTTTTTTGTATCAAAAAGGATAATATAGTCTGAAACCTAAATAAATGTAAAAAAAAGTTGACTTATTAGGTATCAATGCGTCCGTAAGAATCTCCTCTATAAAAATACCCCATGACCCAACCCCCCAGATTAACACGGTCAAAAAAAAAAAAAAGGTGCAAAAAAAGATTTTTGAGGTCACCTTACATAACAAAAAGTTTAATAGCAAGCGATCAAAAAGTCATATAGCCCCCAAAATAGTGCCAATAAAACCGTCCGCTCATCCCACAAAAAATGAGCTTCCACATAAGATAATCGGATAAAAAATATATTAAAAAAATGACACTTAGGCCTCATGCACACGACCGTTGTGTGCACCCGTGGCCGTTGTGCCGTTTTCCGTTTTTTTTCGCGGACCCATTGACTTTCAATGGGTCCGTGGAAAAATCGGAAAATGCACCGTTTTGCAGCCGCATCAGTGATCCGTGTTTCCTGGCCGTGAAAAAAATATGACCTGTCCTATTTTTTTCACGGCCAACGGTTCACGGACCCATTCAAGTCAATGGGTCCGTGAAAGAACACGGATGCACACAAGATTGGCATCCGTGTCCGTGATCCGTGGCCGTAGGTTAGTTTTTATACAGACGGATCCGAAGATCCGTCTGCATAAAAGCTTTTTCAAAGCTGAGTTTTCACTTCGTGAAAACTCAGAACCGACAGTATATTCTAACACAGAAGCGTTCCCATGGTGATGGGGATGCTTCTAGTTAGAATACACTACAAACTGTGTACAAGACTGCCCCCTGCTGCCTGGCAGCACCCGATCTCTTACAGGGGGCGTGATCAGCACAATTAACCCCTTCAGGTGCGGCACCTGAAGGGGTTAATTGTGCTGATCACAGCCCCCTGTAAGAGATCAGGGCTGCCAGGCAGCAGGGGGCAGACCCCCCCCCCCTCCCCAGTTTGAATATCATTGGTGGCCAGTGCAGCCCCCCCTCCCTCTATTGTAATAATTCATTGGTGGCACAGTGTGCGCCCCCCCCTCCCTCCCTCTATTGTAATAATTCGTTGGTGGCACAGTGTGCGCCCCCCATCGGCCCCCCCTCCCTCTATAGCATTAACAACATTGGTGGCCAGTGTGCGGCCTCCCATCTCCCCCCCCCCTCCATCATTGGTGGCAGCGGAGTTCCGATCGGAGTCCCAGTTTAATCGCTGGGGCTCCGATCGGTAACCATGGCAACCAGGACGCTACTACAGTCCTGGTTGCCATGGTTACTTAGCAATAGTATAATAGTAGAAGATTCATACTTACCGGCTGCTGCAATGTTCGTGTCCGGCCGGGAGCTCCACCTACTGGAAAGTGACAGGTCTGTGCGGCGCATTGCTAAATGAACTGTCACTTACCAGTAGGAGGAGCTCCCGGCCGGAAGCAGACATCGCAGCTCCCAGGTAAGTATGAATCTTTTACTATTGTACTATTGCTAGTAACCCGCTGCCACCAATGATCGGGGGGGGGGGGGGAGGAGATGGGAGGCCGCACACTGGCCACCAATGTTGTTAATGCTATAGAGGGAGGGGGGCCGATGGGGGGCGCACACTGTGCCACCAACGATTTATTACAATAGAGGGAGGAAGGGGGGGGGGAGCAAACTGTGCCACCAACGATTTATTACAATAGAGGAAGGGGGGGGCGCACACTGTGCCACCAACGATTTATTACAATAGAGGGAGGAAGGGGGGGGGGGCGCACACTGTGCCATCAACGAATTATTACAATAGAGGGAGGAAGGGGGGGCGGGGGGGCGCACACTGTGCCACCAACGAATTATTACAATAGAGGGAGAAAGGGGGGTGGGCGCACTGGCCACCAATGATATTCAAACTGGGGAGGGGGGGGGGGTCTGCCCCCTGCTGCCTGGCAGCCCTGATCTCTTACAGGGGGATATGATAGTACAATTAACCCCTTCAGGTGCGGCACCTGAGGAGTTAATTGTGCTGATCACGGCTCCCTGTAAGAGATCGGGTGCTGCCAGGCAGCAGGGGGCAGTCATGTACACAGTTTGTAGTATATTCTAACTAGAAGCGTCCCTATCACCATGGGAACGCCTCTGTGTTAGAATATACTGTCGGAAATGAGGTTTCACGATCTAACTCATATCCGACAGTATATTCTAACATAGAGGCGTTCCCATGGTGATGGGGACGCTTCAAGTTAAAATATACCATCGGATTGGAGAAAACTCAGATCCGATGGTATAAAAGGGACTCCAGACTTTACATTGAAAGTCAATGGGGACGGATCCGTTTGAAATGGCACCATATTGTGTCAACGTCAAACGGATCCGTCCCCATTGACTTGCATTGTAATTCAGGACGGATCCGTTTGGCTCCGCACGGCCAGGCGGACACCAAAACGACTTTTTTTTCATGTCCGTGGATCCTCCAAAAATCAAGGAAGACCCACGGACGAAAAAACGGTCACGGATCACGGACCTACGGACCCCGTTTTTGCGGACCGTGAAAAAAACGTCCGTGTGCATGAGGCCTTAGACTTTAGAGATCCAAAAAAAATTTTTTGGACTTATTAGGTATCGCCGCGTCCGTAAGAATTTCCTCTATAAAAATTTCCCATTACCTAATCCCCCAGATTAAAACGGTTAAAAAAAAACAAAAAAAAGATTTGGCACTTTTCCATTTCAATCCGTTTTTTCCGGTAACAAAACAAGGGTTAACAACCAAACAAAAGTTAATATTTATTACCCTGATACTGCAGTTTACAGAAACGCCACATTTGTGGTCGTAAACTGCTGTATCAGTAAAAGGGAGGCCGCAAAAGGAAAGGACCGACATGGTTTCTGGAAGGCCGATTTTGATGGCCTTTTTTATTGACACCATGTCCCTTTTGAAGCCCCCCTGATGCCCCCCTAGAGTAAAAATTCCCTAAAAGTGACCCCATCTAAGAAACTACACCCCTCAAGGTATTCAAAACTGATTATACAAACTTTATTAACCCTTTAGGTGTTTCTCAACAGTTAATGGCAAATGGAGATTAAATTTCCGAATTTCAATTTTTGGTAACCTTGCCTCACAAAAATGTAATATAGAGCAACCAAAAATTATATGTACCCTAAAAATAGTCCCCAAAAAAATGCCACCTTATCCCGTAGTTTCCAAAATGGGGTCACTTTTAGGGAGTTTCTACTTCAGGGGTGCATCAGGGAGGTTGAAACAGGACACGGTGTAAATAAACCGGTCCATAAAAATCAGCCCTTCAAAAACCAAACGGCGCACCTTTCACTCGACGCCCCGCTGTGTGGCCGTACAGTAGTGTATGCCCACATATTGGGTGTTTCTGTAAACGGCAGAGTCAGGGCAATAAAGATACAGTCTTGTTTCGGTATTAACCCTTGCTTTGTTAGTGGAAAAAATTAGTTAAAATGGAAAATAAGGCAAAAAATAATAATTTTCAAATTTCATCCCCATTTGCCAATAACTCTTGTGCAACACCTAAAGGGTTAACGACATATGTAAAATCAGTTTTGAATACCTTGAGGGGTTTAGTTTCTTAGATGGGGTCACTTTTAGGGAGTTTCTACTCCAGCGGTGCATCAGGTTTTTTTTTTGGTTTTTTTGGGGTTTTTTTTTGTTTTGTTTTTGTTAACAAGTATCTTTATTAATTTTCTTGAAGCAAAGCAATATAAAAGTATATGTAGACACAGAGAATCGCACATAACACAGATACATTTCTGCAGTATTTTTCTTGGTGTCGTGCCCCACGTATATAGGCGCGCGAACATCAAGACCAAAACCCCCCTAAATTGGTGCCAATCTCCTATCGCCCTTGTCAAACAAGACCATCCACCCCCCACCCCCCAATATACCTGGCTTGGCACGGCTGCCACGAGGGGTGGCGGGCGACTCACGCCCTCATTCTGGGTATCTCCCAGACCGACATAAAGCAAGTTCCTGTTTTGATTACTCCAATTATAGGGGTTGTTATTTATTTAGGGGTTGTAGCTCAAGTAGCAATGGGTCATCAGTTCCAGCCCGGCTATACGTCTGTTTGTGTTATTTCTCCCCGCGACGTTTCATGCACTCAAATTCTGTTACTCTTGACATTAAACTTTGCCACTCGTGTATTGTGGGTGCATCAGGGGGGTTGAAACAGGACACGGTGTAAATAAACCGGTCCATAAAAATCAGCCCTCCAAAAACCAAACGGTGCACCTTTCACTCTACGCCCCGCTGTGTGGCCGTACAGTAGTGTACGGCCACATTTTGGGTGTTTCTATAAACGGCAGAGTCAGAGCAATAAAGATACAGTCTTGTTTGGCTGTTAACCCTTGCTTTGTTAGTGGAAAAATGGGTTAAAATGGAAAATAAGGCAAAAAAAATGAAATTTTCAAATTTCATCCCCATTTGCCAATAACTCTTGTGCAACACCTAAAGGGTTAACAACGTATGTAAAATCAGTTTTGAATACCTTGAGGGGTGTAGTTTCTTAGATGGGGTCACTTCTAGGGAGTTTCTACTCTAGGGGTGCATCAGCGGTTCTTCAAATGGGATATGATGCCCAAAAAAAGGCCATCAAAATCTGCCTTCCAGAAACTGTAACTGTTTTGGCAACATTTTTATTTTATTTTTTCGACTGTGTTCATCTGAGGGGTTAGGTCATGGGGTCACTTCTAGGGAGTTTCTGCTCTAGGGGTGCATCAGGGGGCTTCAAATGGGACATGGTGTAAATAAACCAGTCCAGCAAAATCTGCCTTCCAAAAACCAAACGGCGCCCCTTTCACTCTATGCCCTGCTGTGTGGCCGTACAGTAGTGTACGGCCACATATTGGGTGTTTCTGTAAACGGCAGAGTCAGGGCAATAAAGATACAATCTTGTTTGGCTGTTAACCCTTGCTTTGTTAGTGGAAAAAATGGGTTAAAATGGAAAATTAGACAAAAAAATGAAATTATCAAATTTCATCCCCATTTGCCAATAACTCTTGTGCACCTAAAGATTTAACAATGTATGTAAAATCAGTTTTGAATACCTTGAGGGATGTAGTTTCTTAGATGGGGTCATTTTTGGGTGGTTTCCATTATGTAAGCCTCGCAAAGTGACTTCAGACCTGAACTGGTCCCTAAAAATTGGGTTTTTGTAAATTTCTGAAAAATTTCAAGATTTGCTTCTAAACTTCTAAGCCTTGTAACATCCCCAAAAAATAAAATATCATTCCCAAAATAATTCACACATGAAGTACACATATGGGGAATGTAAAGTCATCACAATTTTTGGGGGTATTACTATGTATTACAGAAGTAGAGAAACTGAAACTTTGAAATTTGAAAATTTTTCTATATTATTTGTAAATTTGGTATTTCTTTGTGCAAAAAAAAAATATTTTTTTGACTTCATTTTACCAGTTTCATGAATTACAATATGTGACGAAAAAACTATCTCAGAATGGCCTGGATAAGTGAAAGCGTTTTAAAGTTATCAGCACTTAATGTGACACTGGTCAGATTTGCAAAAAATGGCCTGGTCCTTAAGGTGAAATAAGGCTGTGTCCCTATGGGGTTAATTAATTTTTTTACGGCGTTCATCATAGGGCATAATTTACATGATATTTATGTAGTCCGGGTCAATACGGCTACGGAAAGACCAAACATATGAGGGAGATTTTTATTTTGCAATTTTTTTTTTTAAAAGCGTATTTTCAATGGAAAAAAAGCATATTTTTATTTTTTATGGAATTTTTTTATTTAATAAATGTGTTTATTTTTTATACCACTTAATAGTCCCACAAGGGGACTATAACAGACAGTATTTTGATTGCTTTTAAAATGCTATGCACTATCCCTATAGTGCATTGCATTTTAGTGCATTGCATTTTAATGGTAATGCTATTCTGACATTGACAGAATACTGGAAATTACTCAAGGCTGGTGTGGGGCCTACACGAGACCCCAGCCAGCCAGCCTTCACACACATTGGCACCCCGCAATCGCATTTGCCGAGTGCCGATGGGAGACGGAGTCCACTCCCTCTGTCAGCACTTTACATGCGGCGGGCGCCATTGCTCGTGGCATGTAAAGTGTTAAACAGCCCTGATTGGCACCCGGTCTGGGCTGCTAGAGCAGGGCAGTGGCTCTCATGTTAAAGCCGGGTCCCCGCTCCCCGCTGCACGGGGGATCCGTGCAGCGCTTAGACTGGGCTGCCATAAAAACACGTATGGGTGGTTACTAAGGGGTTAAAACAGATTGACAATTACAGGCTTAAATGATCAACATACATATTTCTGTAATTTCTATTTCTTATTTGACAACCTCCTCCTTCAATAACTAGAGGCAACAACAATGGCAAAATGGATGTTTAGTGTGAGCAATCTATTTTTGTCTATTAACATATGCACATTTAGAACCAAACAATAAAAAAAAGTCTGGATTCCTATGCCTAGACATCATAAATATTGCATTCAAGAAAGTTTTTTTTTTTCTTCTCAATGTTGCCTTTAATCTTAGCAACACAGAAAAATACGAATTTTAATTACTTAGTCATGATCACACCTTTCTAAATCATCATGCATTGTGAAAAGTCTCATTCTGAAATATTTACAGCTCCCACTGATATACTGATGTTATGCTCATTCAAGTATAAAAACACATTTTCCAATTTGGCACAAGCAAGGTCAAATGCAGTATATTAACAGCCTTGCTCTATGTTCACTTGACCATGCAGCTATACTAATGAGGCAGCTGATAGTGTAAAGAACATGGAATATAATGATACAAACCCTTAATATATGCATTGTTGCTCATGATGAATGTCCAAGCATGATGTACATACTGCAGATTTATTTTGTTCTATACATTATGTGCAAGTCTGCAAGAACATATTGTGCTGTACAGTACTTTTATCATTTTATAAAGCTTAGACGTAGAGATAGCTGTATTTGCATGTGTTATGCACAATGACAAGTCATTGTGAATACCTTAAAGGGGCTGTTCCACAAAAAATATTCCACAGTTTTCAAACCAGCATCTGGATCTGAATTCTTTTTTAATTGCATGTAATAAAAAATTCAGCATAGCCTCTGAGTTAGGCCTCATGCACACGACCGTATGTATTTTGCAAAATCCGTATTTTGCAAAATCCGTATTTTGCAAAATCCGTATACATTCCGTATTTTGCGGAACAGAACAGCTGGCCCCTAATAGAACAGTACTATCCTTGTCCGTAATGCGGAATGGAAAAACGGACATAAGGAAACGGAATGCACATGGAGTACCTTACATTTTTTTTGTGGACCCATTGAAATTAATGGTTCTGCATACGGTCCGCAAAAAAAACTGAACGGACACAGAAAGAAAATACGTTTGTGTGCATGAGGCCTTATTCAACAAAATGTATCAGTATACAGAGCTGGGGCTCGTTCACACGACCGTATGACTTTTTCAGTGTTTTGCGGGCCGTTTTTCCCGGATCCGTTTTTCCATTTTTTTTTTTTCAGTAGTGTTTCTGGTTCCGTTCCGTTTTTCCGTATGGCATATATTGTATACACTAATTACATAGAAAAAATTGGGCTGGGCATAAAATTTTCAACAGATGGTTATGCAAAAACGGATCGGATACGGAAGACATATGTATGTGTTCCGTTTTTTAGAGCAACGGAATGGGATTTGCAGGCATAATAGGACATGTTCTATCTTTCAACAGAATGTAAAAGCGGAAATAGGGAAACGGAATGCATACGGAGTACATTCCGTATTTTTTGCGGAACCATTGAAATGAATGGTTCCGTATACGGACCGTACACGGAACGCCAAAAACGGCCCGTATACGGAACACAAAACACATTTGTGTGAACAAGCCCTTGGACTGGCCAGAGACCCTACAGGGAAATTTACCGGTGCCCTCATGCCCAGTGGGCCATTCCTAAGCCCTCCTTATGGCTGCCGGCTGGATACATAATGATCTTATGCTCTCAGTACTGTAGTAATTAATGCCCGGAGCATCAAGTACTTATGCAATTGGCTGGCAGCTGAAGGTGCCCTCCTGAATTTAGCTGTATCACCATCCTCAGGATGGTGATACAGTGGAATACTGCAGCGGGGGTGTCAGTATTTAGTGCTGCACTGTGGCATTTAGTTCTGCTGGGGCAGTAGTTTGCGCAGCACATATATTATTGTCTTCTGTCAATTTGGACCCGCCCACAGTATGGGACCCCTTTTAGTTTTTTCCAGGGTCTCTTTAAGCCCCCAGTCTGCCCCTGATGTTTATTTGTTTGTTTTTTTCTTATTTTTTGTCCTGCTGGCTGAGATATCCACAGTTGTGATAAGGAGAGAGCTGTAGCAGAAATGCAGTGTCCCACTACGTGACCGTGGGCACCACAAACTTGTTTTTATTATGTTTTAATTGTATTATGCCTGTATGCTGTATTTCATCTCATGTCATATTCTCCCATTCCACATGTAAGATCCTTTACACAGGCCTAGTCAGGATGCACTACACTTGTTTCTCCACAAGATGGGGCAGTGTCTCAGTGTATAAATAGCTTAGCTCAGGCCCAAGTTAGGCAGTATATTCTAGTTCCAGTTCAGTGCCAGTCTGGACAAGTTTAGTCAGTATGCAGCCATGAGGTAGCTGCTTGCTGGAGGGAGGTCTCCTGCCTCTCTGCTCTCTCCTTGTTGGCTCCACAGCTCAGGGTTAAAAGCCTCAAGATTCCACCCAGAGGTGAGAAGTCCACTTCTACATCACACTCTTCTGGGGTGACCAGTGTCCAGCTACAAAAGCAAGTATTCAAGGGGATTCTTACATATATTTCAAGTCAAAGCACATGGCCATACTTAAGGGCTTCCCAGGCGCCTTTGCAAGCAGGTGTAGGACACAGCTTCCGGCATGCACACCTCCGGTTAAACCCTGAGGACAGATAAGCCATCTGTCTGACTGGAAAATAGAGGTTCAAGGACTCAGAAAACCACCTTCAATTCAGGTTAGGATCAGGCGAGAGTTTTTACCAGCCAAAGACTTTATCTACTTCAAAGCCTAGTCTGAAGCAGTAGCTTTCATATATATTTAGGACTAGAGCCTGTTTTCTTCTCAAGACTTACATTTCCCTACCCCTGTATGCATGAGGCTGTTCTTTATGCTGGGATGTACAAAGGACTGTTTTATAAATTGGATGGAATTGTTACCAGGAGCAACGTTTAGTAAAAGTCATCAGTTGAATTACACCATCCTCGTCTCAGTCTTCAGTTCCTCAATTAACACTATAGTAAATGGTTGTACCACCACAAAAGGTACTGGCGTCACGACTACAAGGGACCTTGCCATAGGCACATTAATACAGACCATCAAAGGCACCTCGAACCACCATCTGGCCAGAGTCCCTTACACCAGAGTGTGCCCCAGGGAATCCTTATGCCGTTCTCCTCTTCACGTATGCGAGCCTGCCCAGGGATGACGTAACCGTGAGTAACCAAAACTGTATTTCCCTCGGCCCACCTATTGCTCACCGTGACCTCACGTATAATTCCCCTGCTTGGTCTGGCATACCGCAGAAAGGACACCCCCTTAGCTCCAGCAGAGCTGTCAGCGTGATATAAATCTAGCAGAATAATGATTGTGGAGATCTCTGGATCCATGTGATGTACAGGGCTGGTTCTAGCTTTATTAGAACGAGATTGCCATGTACTATATGATCTCTAATTTTCATTTTTTACATTAGTCATGGGGTTGTCCTGAAAACAATTGGAGATGGCTAAGCACTCTCTTGCACTGGTCATCCCAGTTCCTGTGGCATATCTCCATCCTCACTGCTTCTGGTCCCAGCCTAGCTAGAAGTGTGATATGCTGACTCCCTGCACATTACCACTGCCAGCCAAACAATGGCTTCACCGGTAACATTTTGTGCAGTGGGAGTCCACTTGTCACACTTCCAGTTATGCTAGGACCGGTAGTGGTAGGAACAGAGACATGCAGCAGGACCTGGGCAACCAGAGCAGATTAGTGTTTTTTTATTGTTTTTTTTTTGTTCTCACTATGCCCAGCCATTCCCAATGGAAACCCTATTAAAGCTAGTGTCACATGAAGATTTATTCTTATTATTTTTATTTTATTTTATGTTTTTGATGCAGTCTTTTTTTTTTCAAAGCCAGAATTGGATTTGGCTTAAAAACTGCATAACAAATGCTACAAAAGTGCTGGTATATACAGTATTTTTTAATTATTGTTGTCCATTTATTGTGCTTAGTATTCATTCAAAGAATAATGCCACATGATGGAACTTTATGATGATTAATGCATCATGTAATTTACTGATATGCTTATAATGAATTTGTCTTTTTTACTGCCTTCCATCAACTTTCATATGATGAGTTCTAAGAATCAATAGTCAATCAAAAGTCACCAAAAAGTAAAAAAACAAAATGATATGGTCTGAATGTGCATAGCACCATTATCCCTACAACAAAAATGTTAGAAACTTCCATCTACATTTTCTGTTAGGCCTCTTGCACACCACCGTATGGCCTCCATATGTCATGGAGCAGCGTTGACCGTGCGCACGGGAGCACACAGCATCATAGATTACAATGATGCTGTGCACCTCGGGCTGCCCGCGGGACTATTGTCCTGCACTCATTTGATCTTATGCTCACGGACCGTATGTCTCGGAGGGCATGCGGTCGTGTACAAGAGCCTTTACTGACAGAGGAGTCTGTTAGAAAAATATGGCTTCAGTAATACAGAATGCAAGTGGCTTTATCTACAAATGACATGGGATTGAATATGTCAGCTAGCAGATTTATGGAGGGGGCTAATGGTGTGGTTACATCTGTCCAGCAGTTTTCTGTTCAGTGGCCAATTAATAAAAGAATGGAATAGCATTCCTATCATGTGGTATGCTTTAAGGGATTTTATTCAAATTGTACATCAAGGATTAGGAAAACAAACTTACCTTCAGGCTCAGAAATGGTTCATGGGCAGGGACTGTTTGGGAATTTTTTGTGGTACTGGAAAAAAAAAAGTACATATAGAGCCTTACAGAGGTATAAAGAGCCACATTATTAAACATACAGTCATATAATAATACACAGAACCCTATATAATATGTTAGCCTGTCAATTATCAGGAGGAACGCGATTATATCATGTCACCAGACAGAGATTGTGGCTTGTATGTAGACTGTGTCCATTCTTATTACAATTGCATTTAATGAATATAATGCCTATAAGATGAGAAGCAGTATGAGTGATGACACAAAAGCATGATTTGGAGAGGTGGTCGGACTAATGTTGTCATAACTTGACTAGCCCACTGGGATTGTTCCCTGACGAGTCAGTAGCCAATCCATGCCTGTTCACCTGGACAATGCCAGTGGGAGTCAGTAGCCATTCTTCTGTTTAGGCCTAATGCACACAAATGTATTTTCTTTCTGTGTCAGTTCCGTTTATTTTGGACAGTATGCAGAACCATTCATTTCAATGGATCCGCAAAAAAAACGGAAGTTACTCCGTGTGCATTCTGTTTCCGTATGTCCGTATTTCCGTTCCGCAAAAAAATAGAATATGTCCTATTATTGTCCGCATTACGGACAAGGATAGTACTGTTCTATTAGGGGCCAGCTGTTCCGTTCCACAAAATACAGAATGCAAAAGGACGTCATCCATACTGTCATGCACATGAGGCCTTAACCTGTAGCTGCTTCCCTGTGATGATCAAGTGACAACCAATATTATTGCAATTCCTATTGTTCTGTCATTTGCTCATTGACACTTTATATTAGTTAGTTAGCTGAGCGGAGGGACTCCTGCCTGTGACTGCTTGCTCAAATAAAAGCTCACATGCAGGACTTTTAGCTGAGTGGAGCAGGCACAGGCAGGAGCACGCTCAGCTAGTCCTGGCATAGCAAAGTGTTACATGCTCGCTAGCATAACCGACACCATAGCAGGCAGATCTCTGCTGTATGAAACAGCAGAGACCTGAGGCTAATGTGTGCAACCAGCAATAATGCCAGTCGCAGGCACTTAACCCTTAAGATGTGTTGGTCAATAGTGTGGACGAACATCGGCTGGGACGATTCACGAACGCGCAGTTCGCGATCAAATGTTCGCAAACCGCGCGTTCGCCGCAGGCTCCATTCACTTTAATGGCAGGCGAACCTGAAAAACCTTCAGGTCATATTTACAGCCAGCAAACACTTACTAGAAGTTCACAAATGGTCCCACAACATGGACAGTGATATACCAGAGGGGGATCATTGGCAAAAATTCCCACAAAAATTATGTATTTTAATCAGGGGCCATTTTTATGCGTCTTAAAGGGAAACTCTCAAAAATGAGCCCTGCTGGAGCCTAGAAAAATGTTATTTCCTATCGGTTTGATGTATACAAATGTGCAGCACTCCACGTTTTTTCTATCCTGCAGAGGCCATAAAAAAAATGCATATGGTAACTAAACATTTTTTTCTATCATGGAATTGTATGGTGAACGGATGCCACTGTACGGCATCAGTCGGAGGCATCTGTTAACGCATACATTTTTGGTATGCATTAAATGGATGGCAAAAATAGGATGTGAACCCAGCCCTAGTGTCAGAATAAGCACCAGTACACAGCGGAGCAGCGTGGCGGAGAGGGGAGGCCGCCATGTACTGACAGAGCGCTACCTGGTCCTGGTGGTCAGGGATGAGGACTATGTTTCCCAAGGATTATTTTCTACTGGGAAATATAGGGCACAGGATAATACACTAGAATCTATATAATATAAAGATATTATCCCTATACCCAAATAATAATACAATTAGGTGGTCATTTATTATATAGACATACGTCTATATTTGGCGTATTTCAGACACAGATTGTGGTGCAAAGGTCCTTAGCACTGCAATCTGAATATTTTTCCCACTCATGCCAGGTCTAAAAAAGGATGGCGTGGGCAGGGAAAGGGATACCATTATGGCCATCCAGTTATTGGATACCATACATTGACCGGATAACACCTCTGTACAGTGACCGGATAACACCGCCATACCGTGACCGGATAAAAGGGTATAAGAGGGCACAGTACAGGGAATGACTAGGGACACTGCACAGGGTGTGGTAAGAGGGCACAATGCAAGATATAAGGGAGCGCAGTATGGGGTGGGCGGCACAGTCACATGACCATGTGACATTAGAAGGTCCTTATGGTTCATACTCCACCATAATGAGAAGCAGAGGAGTGAGACAATGGTGTGATTATGTGGCTAGAGATAAAAAAATAAAATAACTGTCGGCCAGTACAGGCCCCCAAAATTAAGCAAAAGGCATTCACCTGACAGCAAAGAACTGGATTCTGTGGCTGGAGGTACATTAGGCGGTCACAGGATAAAAATGTAACTGTCGGCCAGTGCAGGCCCCAAAAATTTGCTAATAGACATTCACCTGACAGCAAAGAACTATGGATTCTGTGGCTGGAGGTACATTAGGAGGTCACAGGATAAATATGTAACTGTCGGCCAATACAGGCCCCAAAAAGTAGGCAAAAGGCATTCACCTGACAGCAAAGAACTTTGGATTCTGTGGCTAGAGGTACATTATGTGGTTACAGGATAAATATATAACTGTCAGCCAGTACAGGCCCCAAAAATTACCTAATAGGCATTCACCTGACAGCAAAGAACTTTGGATTCTGTGGCTGGGGGTAATATTAGGCGGTCACAGGATAAATTTGTAACTGTCGGCCAGTACAGGCCCCAAAAATAAGCCAATAGACATTCACCTGACAGCAAAGAACTATGGATTCTGTGGCTGGAGGTACATTACGCGGTCACAGGATAAAAATGCAACTGTCGGCCAGTACAGGACCCAAAAATTAGCTAATAGGCATTCACCTGACAGCAGAGAACTTTGGATTCTATGGCTGGAGGTACATTATGCGGTTACAGGATAAATATATAACTGTCAGCCAGTACAGGCCCCAAAAATTACCTAATAGGCATTCACCTGACAGCAAAGAACTTTGGATTCTATGGCTGGAGGTACATTATGCGGTTACAGGATAAATATATAACTGTCAGCCAGTACAGGGCCCAAAAATTACCTAATAGGCATTCACCTGACAGCAAAGAACTTTGTATTCTGTGGCTGGGGGTAATATTAGGCGGTCACAGGATAAATATGTAACTGTCGGCCAGTACAGGCCACAAAAATAAGCCAATAGGCATTCACCTGACATCACAGAACTTTGGATTCTGTGGGTGGAGGTGCATTAAGCGGTCACAAGATACATATGTAACTGTCGGCCAGTATAGGTCCCAAAAATTAGGCATTCACCTGACATAAAAGGCCTTTTTATGCCGCTGTATACACATAAGGCAGCCCATTCTTTGTTCTGGGTGGTGGCGGATATGTGTGGGCTGGCATGAGGAAATTCAATTAAACGTGATCATCACAGGTGTTCAATTCCTTGGAGATCCATGCCTCATTCATTTTTAAAAATGTGAGGTAGTCCACACTGTCGTTAGCTAGGCGAGTGCGCTTATCAGTCACAATCCCCCCTGCTGCACTGAACATGCTTTCGGACAGGACACTTTAAGAGGGGCAAGCCAAGAGTTCCTTGGCACATTGGTCAAGCCTGCACACCCAGTAGTCAAGGGGTTCCTCGCTTCTCAGAGCGTCCACATCGGCTGTAAATTCGATGTAGTCGGATACCTGATGGTCTTGGCGTTCCCTGAGGCTGGATCCAGAGGGCGGCTGTCGATGGGTTGGCTGCAAGAACGATCTCATATCCGAAGTGACCAACACATCTTCAAACCGCCCTCTTTTTGATAGGCGCGGTAGGATTGGTACCCACACCCGTTTCGCTGTGGGTGGAAATTTATCTGCCAATGCCCGCAACAGCAGAATGCAGCATCTCTCGCAGCAAGGCCTGGAAATGCTGCATTCTTACAGCCCTCTGTGATGCTGGTAACATGTCTGCCATTTTGTGTTTGTACCGGAGGTCTAAGTATGTTGCCACCCATTACAGGTCCTTGACCTTTATGCTTTCATACGGTGGTCCCTCTTCAAACACTGGAGCATGAAGGCCCTTATTTGCACTAAATTGAAAGCAGTGGAGCTCCCTGGCTCCTGCTCATCGCCCAGGAGAATGTCATCCTTGGTCTCCTCCCAGCAGCCACGGACAACACCAGGGATCCACGAAAAGTTTAAAGCCTTCTCTTGTTGCTCCTCCTCCTCCCCCCAACCACCATTCTCCTCTGACTCCTCTACAGACTCCTGCTGACTTGTCTCAGATGGAGTAGCCCCCCCCTGGGAATTCATTCAACATTACGACTTCCTTATCTTCCAGCTCCTGCTCCTCGAAGGCTTGATCAATGACACAATGCAATGCACGCTCCAGAAAGAAGGCGTAAGGTACAATGTCACTGATGGCACCCTGGCTACGACTGACCAGTTTGGTGATCTCATCAAATGGCCGCAAAAGTCTGCATGCGTCGCGCATGAGCAGCCACTTGCGTGGTGAAAAAAAAACAAGCTCCCTAGAACCTGTCCTGCCACAGAGTTCGTAAAGGTAGTCGTTAACGGCATGTTATTGCTGGAGCAGCCTTTCAAGCATATACAAGGTGGAGTTCCAGCGCGTCGGGAAGTCACAAATCAGACGTCTGACGGGCAAGTGGTGTCGCCGCTGAACGTCAGCAAGGTGAGCCATGGCTGTGTAAGATCTTCTAAAATGGCCTTCCTGGCCTGCCGCAAGACAACCTCGACCCTGGGGTATTTGGCAACGCATCGCTGCACGACTAAGTTCAGGACGTGTGCCATGCACGACACGTGTATCATTTTGCTCTGGTTCAGTGCGCTCAGCAGATTGGCACGGTTGTCGCACACCACTTTACCAACTGTCATATTGAGCGGGGTTAGCCACTGGTCGGCCTGTGACCGCAGATCTGAATGGAGTGCAGGACCGGTGTGGCTCTTGGCTTCCAGGCACATCAGCCGCAGCACAGCATGGCAACGTCTCGACTGGTACTAAATACGTTCTGGGGAGCTTGGGAGATGCAGCGGAAGAGGCAGTAGCAGTGGAAAAGGAGGAGTCAACCGAGGAGGAGATGGAGGAGGAGAAAAAGAGGCAGGCCTGCATGCTATCCGTGGCGGTAACACCAAATCTACATGGGTGCCACGGGTTACATGCTTGACAGCCATCAGAAGGTTCACCCAGTGAGCACTAAAAGTTATGTACCTTCCCTGCCCGTTTTTGCTAGACCACGTGTCTGTGGTCAGATGTATCTTGGCACCGACACTGTGTGCCAGAGATATACACTGCCTGTCCAAAAAATAAGTTGCCACCGAAAAAATATATATATTCTCAATGGGGTTAAGGTCTGGACTCTGTGGTGGCCAATCCATGTGTGAAAATGATGTCTCGTGCTCTCTGAACCACTCTCACAATTTGAGCTCGATGAATCCTGACATTGTCATGTTGGAATATGCCCGTGCCATCAGGGAAGAACAAATCCATTGATGGAATTACCTGGACATTCAGTAGGTAGTCAGCTGACCTCATTCTTGGAGCACATACGGAACCCCAGATCATAGCACTGTCCCCACAGGCTTGTACAGTAGGCACTAGACATGATGGGTGCATCACTTCATCTGCCTCTCTTCTTACCCTGATGCGCCCATCACTCTGGAACAGGGTAAATCTGGACTCATCATATCACATGACCTTCTTCCATTGCTCCAGAGTCCAATCTTTATGCTTCCTAGCAATTTGAAGCCTTTTTTTCTGGTTTGCCTCACTGATTAGTGGTTTTCTTACGGCTACACAGCCGTTTAGTCCTAATCCCTTGAGTTCCCTTCGCATTGTGCGTGTGGAAATGCTCTTACTTTCACTATTAAACATAGCCCTGAGTTCTACTGTTGTTTTTCTTCCATTTGATTTCACCAAACGTTTAAGTGATCGCCGATCACGATCATTCAGGATTTTTTTTCTGCCCACATTTCTTCTAGATGGGTCCCCACTATCCTTCCAGTTTTTAATAATGCGTTGGACAGTTCTTAACCCAATTTTAGTAGTTTTTTGCAATTTCCTTAGATGTTTTCTCTGCTTGATGCATGTCACTGATTTGACTCTTCTCAAACAGACTAACATCTTTTCAATGACCGCGAGATTTGTCTTTCAGCATGGTTATTTAAGAAATGACAAGCAGCTCATTGCACCAGTTGGGGTTAAATAACTTGTTGCCAGCTGAAAGATAATCGCCCATGCAGTAATTATCCAATAGGAGGCTCATACCTATTTGCTTAGTTAAATCCAGTTCTTTTTTTTTTTTGGACAGGCAGTGTATTAACTTGCCGCTGAACGTAGCCATATAGTTCAGGGATGCCCTTCTAGGAGAAATATTTACTTCCGGGGACCATCCATTGTGGTGTGCCAATGGCCATACATTTTCTAAACTCCTCCGAGTCCACCAATTTATACAGCAGAAGTTGGTGGGCTAGCAGTTCCAACAAGCCAGCGGTCAGCTGTTGGGCAAGAGGATTATCCAGCATCATTATTTGTTTACGCTCGAACATTTGGGCCACGGAAACCTGCCTTGTGTCAGATGAACGCGACGACGGCACGGTGGAAGGTGGAGTGGAGGACAAATGGGAGGAGAAGGAGAAGAGGCAGGACGTGGAGCACCGGGAGTGTGGGTTCTGACGGCGTTGCTCCTACCGGGCTCGGTGATGGGAGGACAGGTGCCTTCTTAAGGCGGTCGTCCCTAGATGAGTGTTGGGCTTACCGCAACTTATCCGTTGACAGCACAGGCTGCAGATGGCAACACTATTATCAGCAGCTGACATGTTAAAAAAAGTTCACACTGCGGAGCCATGTGCCGGCGTCCTGGGAGCGCAAGATGTGACCGTGCATGGTGGATGGCTCCCTCCAGATACATTTGCAGTCTGCTTTTTGCCTCCTGTGCACTGAGAGTTCTGCCTGCTTCTCCTCCTTCTCCTCCCTATCTGCTGCTACTGACATTAGAGATCTCGGAGTAGGCAGCAACAGCGGGGACCACCCTCCTTGGACTGATCTGGGTACTGTCATCAGACTGCTGGGTGGCGGCCGTTGCTACCTCCTCTTCCTCATCTGATGCCAAGAATGGTTGCGCATCAGTAAGGTCTGGGAATGGATGGGAAAATAATTTCTCTGACTAGAGTGGAGGGGCTATGGTGGTGGTGGTGATGTCTTTGGGGGTGCACACAGCAGAGAGTGAGGAGGGTACAGATATAGAGGATGAGGAGGGTGCAGAAGCGGAAGGCTGAGTGAGCCATTCAACCAAATCTGGTGCGCACTTTGAAGTTATTGCACGCGCCTTCTCCAATTTCCCACTTAGGCTCAAGCCTGGTGCACCTGCCCAACCCCTACCATCCCTGTGGAACGGTCTGCCTCTTCCTCTGCCTGTCATTTTTGAAATGACCCTCTGCCTAAGTCCGTAGAAAAGAGCAGTATATGTGGAAGAAGGTATATCACGGCCCTCAATCAGTATTTTGTGGAAGAAGGTATATGGCACCCCTCAATCAGTATTTGTCGGAAACTGGTATATAGCACCCCTCAATCAGTATTTGGCAGAAACAGGTATATAGCACCCCTCAATCAGGATTTTGAGGAAGAAGGTATATCGCAGCCCTCAAACAGTTATTTTGGGGGCAACAGGTATATCACACCAGTGGCAATTAGTTACTCCAATAGAGTTTGTTCCTCTATTTAGCTGCAGTGTCGCAGCAGAACCGCACACAACTGCTGCACAATACAAATACACTATAATATAATTTTTATGTTAGAAAGTATATTATAAGTATATCACACCCCTCTATATCACACCTATCGATAGCATACCTATACCAGTCCTTAAAAGGACTTTTGTGGCTCTATTAGGTAGCGTTTGGTGTCCCTAACTGTCCCTGCTCCAAAATGCAACCTCTCCCTACACTGGCAATACACATAATGTAAAATGGCTGCCAGATCAGGTTCTGTTATAGGGTTGAGGGTGTGTCCATGTGCTGAAACGTCTAAATTGGCTGTCCTGTCCCACCTTCTGAATGTGTCATGGGTCAAAGTTCGGTGCTATGCAAAAAAAATGGCGTGTGCGAATATCGCCATATGATCGCATGTTTGGCGAATCGCGGACTAGCAAAGTTCGCCGCTAAATGACCCCCGGGCGAACCGCAAGGCCATCTTTATTGGCCAAGCGTGACAACGGTATCTAAATAGAAAAAAAAAAACAGAAGAGCGTACTTCTGGGTGAGGACCTACTCCCCCATCGAAGAAGCCTGTTCTTACTCTAATCTGGTGAGTCTCTCTGAAGAGATCCAGCATATTAGAGCTGCAGTTCCTATGGTGGCCCACAGGTAGCAGGCCAACATAGGATAACTGCAAATTGGGCTAATACTGTAGTACGGTATAAGCTAAAATAAATCTAACTAGTGAACATTGTAGTCTCCTAGTGGCTAAAATAAATGCTAAAAAAAGGCAAAAAATGTTAAAAAAAATATTTCAAAAATAACAATTTAAAAAACTTCCCTTTCCCTAGAATAAAAATATATACAGTATTAGGGTGGTTTCACACTACCGTTAGGGATTCCGTCATGGCTTTCCGTTATAACATGGTTATAACTGAAAATAACGGAATCCATAAGACGGAAGGACGGATCCATTCTTCTACCCATAGACTTGTATTATGACGGAATGCAAAACAGAAGCCTTTAAAAGGCATTCCGTTTGCTTTCCATCCTAATAGAAGTCTATGGGAAAGCATAACGGATACGTCTGGGTCCCGTTATGCAAGACGGAAAACAAAGTCCTGTCGACAGGACTTTGTTTTCCGTCTTGCATAACGGGACCCAGACGGATCCGTTATGCTTTCCCATAGACTTCTATTAGGATGGAAAGCAAACGGAATGCCTTTTAAAGGCTTCTGTTTTTGCATTCTGTCTGGTTATTCAGTTATTTTCAGTTATAACGGAAAGCCATAACGGAATCCCTAACGCTAGTGTGAACCCACCCTTAACAGTAAAAAATAAACATAATGGGCATCATCACATCCGAAAACGCCCGCATTATTGAAATATACAAATATTTATCACATACGGCGAATAGTGTTACGGAACAAAATCAAAATGCCCGATTTGCCATTTTTTTTTTATTGCTTCACTTACACCAAAAAAAAGGAATAAAATGTAATCAAAAAGTCAAACACACTCCAAAATGGTATCAATAAAAACTACAGATTCTCACAAAAAATCTGCCCCCACACAGCTCGGTAGACATACCTATGAAAATACAATTTGGGGGTCACAACATGGCAATGTAAAACAAATATTTTTTTCAAAGTTTTCTTTTTTTTTTCTTTTTTAGTTTTAAAAAACAAAAATACCTATACATATGTGGTATCGTAATTGTACTTACAGGTCAGTTTTGCTATATAGGGAATATCTTCGTGACAAAACCTGTAAAATACAGTAGGTATGTATTATACAGAATAATGATCTCCTTACTATAAATTATAAAGAATATTCACCTGATAGGTCTGTATTCTGTAGCCTTTATAAATGCACTCAAACTTCTTGGCAATCTCTAATATTATAATTGACAGCAGGACTTAAAGGGGTTATCCCATGAATAATGTAAAAAAATGAAAATCAGACATCATATAGTACATGAATCTAAGTGAATGGGTCTGCATCTGTGCTGTGGTGTGCATGAGCCCTTATGCTGTGGATTCAGTGCTAAAAGAGCATCAGATTTGTTATGGATGTCACCCTAAGGAAATCCACTGCATATATTAAGTTGCTGCGGATTTATAATTTGTACAACATGTCTTGTTGGGATTACAGTGCGGACTCTTTCTGCTGTCTGGATGATGTTTTTTAAACTTGTATTCAGTTTGCTGCTGCTGTAAACACTGCAAATTCACTGAAGTAAAACCACAGCATTAGGGCTCATGCACAAGACCGGTGTTTTTTTTTTTTTTATGCAGATCGGATGCGGACCCATTCACCTCAATGGGGCCGCAAAAGATGTGGACAGCACACCATATTACAAACATGGATAGGATAGTTATATATCGTGCCAGACGTTCCGTTCCACAAAATTTGGAAGGCACAAGGAGGCATCCGTGTTTACCAGACTACAAAAATGGCTATGGCTGTGTGCATGAGCCCTTGGGGATACATGTGGCCAAACCCGCAGGGGCGTTGCTAGGTTGGGCCCCTAATCTTTTGTCCCAGGCCCCGAAAGTCCTGCCTGCTAAGATAGATACAACTGTATTGCCAAGGGCTGCAATACAATTGAATCTAATACAGTGGAAGAGCTGAAGGACCTGTGGTGACATCACAGGTCATGTGACCAGTAAAACAGCCAGTGGTTGAGAAGGACCTGCGATTATGTCGCCATCATGTGACCAGTGCAAGAGAGGATGGCAGTGAAGAGGAGAAGACCTGGGGAAGAAGCTGTAGTAATGTCTGCTACACGAGGAGAGGTAAGTGAAGGGAGAGGCAGAGCAATGCTGGGAGTTGTGGTAATTGAACTGGGACTGTATTTTAGTGCTGAAAGGAGGGATGTTATTTACATGGAACTGTGTGTTGGAGGTGGCTGGGGAGGGGGTCATGTTATTTACATGGGACTGTAAGTTGATAGTGGCTGTAGGAGGGAGTGATGTTATTTACATGGGACGTGGCTGTGGGAGGAAGTGATGTTATTTACACGGGACTGAATGTTGGAGGGGGCTGGGGCAGGGTGATGTTATTTACAAGGAACTGTATGTTGAAGGCGGCTGTGGGAGGGGATTATGTTATTTACATGGCACAGTATGTTGGAGGCGTCTGTGGGAGGGAGTGATGTTAATTACATGGGACTGTATGTTGATGGCGGCTATGGGAGGGAGTGATGTTATTTACATGGGACTAAATGTTACAGGGGTCTGAGGGAGGGAGTGATGTTATTTACATGAAACTGTATGTTGAAGGCGGCTGTGGGAGGGGATTATGTTATTTACATGGCACAAGATGTTGGAGCCGTCAGTGGGAGGGAGTGATGTTAATTACATGGGACTGTATGTTGATGGCGGCTATGGGAGGGAATGATGTTATTTACATGGGACTGAATGTTACAGGGGTCTGAGGGAGGGAGTGATGTTATTTACATGGGACTGAATGTTGAGGGGGTGATGTTTACATGGGATTGCATGTTGGAGGTGGCTGGGGAGGAGGTGATGTTACTTACATGGGACTATATTTTGGAGGGGGCTGGAGAGATGGTGTGATCTTATTTACATGGGAGTCTATGACAGAGGGAGGAAAATAGTGTTATTTACATGGGACAGTATGTTGCAGGGGCTGAAGGGAGGGGAGTGATATTTACATAGAACTGTATTTTGGAGGGGGCAGGAGAGATGGTGTGATGTTATTTAAAGTGGACTGTATGGTGGAGGGAGGTAAATAACTACAGGGGGCACTACAAATCAAGTGGACATTCGTCGTTCTTATTATTACTGGGGGCTCTATCGGAGGAACTTGTAGATCCACCTTATTTCTACTAAGGACACTATGGGCGGCCTTATTACTACTGAGGGGTCTGTAGATAGATTTATTACCACTGGGGGAACAATAGGGGGCCTTATTTCTATTGGGGGCTCTGTGAGTGTATTATTAATACTGGAGGGCTCTTCTACTAATGTGGGCACTATTGAGGAGTGTTATCACGGTTGGGGGCACTATGTAGTGTCCCACTAGATAGGCGTGGGCACTACACAAGGGTCAATTGGTGTGCGCGTTACTCCTACTCACAAGGGACAGAAATGTTATATTTAAGTGTGCACTTAACATATTTTCTAATGTGTTTTTATATGCATTCCCCCTGTGTAATGTGTAAGCAGGCCTAGTTGGGTGTAGTTAGACATCCCAGACACTAGAGGGAGATAGGGAGCCCCTAGTATAAATATCCAGGCCCAGACAGGGAGAGTGAGTTCAGAGTCAGGAGTCTGCAGAGACAGAAGTTAGAAGGCATCAGCCAGGGACAAGCTGAGGGCCTCCTCCTGACATGCAGCTAGACAGCCCAGGCTACTAGTTGTTACCAGGAGGCTAGTAGAGGGATCCTAGCCTACCTGCGGATCAAGAGAGCCGTAGTTAGCTCTGAAGACACCCCGGTTGCAGGATGTCACCTCCTGGGAGAAACCACAGCCCTGCAGCAATAAAGCCAACATACTACAGGCAAAGATAAGTAACCCTGATAGGCAGATGCTTTAGGAAGAAAAGCAAGGATTTAATATGAGAGGAAGATATATATATACCAAGGATTTAAGCCACCATTTAGGCATCCGGGCCTTGGGATTGAAACCAGACAGGAGTTCTAGAAAAGGACAGTGTACGCTATTTCTGAGGAAAGGTACAACCTGATTCTGAGTGCATTGTGGATTTACCCTCTGAGTATCTTGCATAATTAATACCTGCCATCGTGTGGAATAAAGCCTGCTTGTAAAGCTGTGATCTAAAGGACTGTGTTACCATCTGTATGTACAAAGTTGGACTGTTCAGTAAAGCAACGTTTGGTTCAGTATACCCTCTGTGTACCTCAGTTATTCCAACTATAAATCGGTGTGCCACCGTTACAGGCACTGGCGTCACGAATCCAACAGGGACCTTGCCCCAGGCACTCAAAATACCTGTAACATCCAGGGCACCTCATCCACCATCAGGCCTGGTCCCTACAAACAGAGTGTGCCCCAGAGGAACTGTGTCTACCTCTCCTTCACTGCCGCATGCCTGCCCAGGGTTCTCCAATACAGTGAGCAACCCTCGATTGCCCATAACCGTGACCTCGCTTCGCTATACCCTGCAGGTCTGGCGTGCTGCATAAATTGGCGTCACGAACAGGATAACGGACATTCCTGCGCCATTGCGGATATACAATTGTGTGCTAAAAATTGCCTTAAAGTGACCAAGCCCTATTGTTTTATTCAAAATTGCTGGGCCAAAGAACTGTCCTAAGTAGCGGTGTGAAGATAGTGTTTTCTGGACTGTTTGCTGCTTATTTAAGCCACCGCTTGCTGTCAGTGAATAGACAGCGTTTTGCTCAAAGATGGCCGCTTAGCTTGCTTGGATTTAACTGCTGCGTCATCTTCATCCTAAATTGGCGGTAAAAGTTGGCGCCTTTTGCCGAAAAGAGCGGGAAAGGCTCAATGTCGGCACCACCGCCCTGTCTGGACATTTGCATGTCTGCAGAAATGGACTCCGCCTCCCCCATCCTGGAGTACCTGGGGGGCGGCCTCCCAGTGCAATGGGAGGATCTGTCTGAACTTATTGGCGCCACCCTGTCGCTCTCCAGAGAAGGATCGAGCATGTTGAAGAGTGAAGACTGCTCTATTGGGATGTCCGCGCCTGATTTGATGAAGATGGATTGTGTTGGTGTAGAGCCAGAGGACGCTCCACCGGCCTACTCTCCGGGACCGGAGAAACCCGCCTGCCCGCCACCGAGGACGCAACCAGAGACCTACTATGGCTCCTGGAGAGACTTCTTCCAGCCCTCGTTCAAGTGGTCAGCGTTGATGGCAGAGATCCGGGAGGCCGCCATAAAGAAAAATACCAAGTCAAAGATATTCTACGAAGAACTGGCAAAGACCGTTCACGAGCGCCACACTGACACCCAACCCCGCCTGGAAAGGAGAAAGGGGTTGGTGGTGGCTTTTGACAAGAACCGTGGCTACGGTTTCATACAGGACTATACCACCGGCAGAGACTTATACGTGAACCGGAGATCCGTCAAGCGGAGTTACCTCTCCGAGTATATGCATAACCTCCGCGAGGGAAAGGAAGTGGAATTAACCCCTGCCGAGGGCCTGCGAGGTCCATATGCTACTGCCGTGACCCGTCCCAAGAAAGAATCGGAGGACTGGGAGGCAGATGAGGACTACTCTGGCTGCGAGCGCAAACCAGCGCGCTCTCCAGAACCGGCCCATCACGCATTCCAAGAGCGGGGCTCTTTCATTGGCCCTAACTTATTCTGGCAGCCAACCGTATTGGAGAAATGGGTGAGTCCCTATCCATCCCCTGAGCTGCCTCGCCGGGAGAAAACGATCCAAGAAATGGAGAATCTGAAAGGACTCCGCGTTACCCTGGAAAATATCCGGAAGGGTAAGAGACCTGATGAGGCACCGGAGCCTGCAGCGGCTGCGCAGGATGCACCATCTACTGTACCAGTGCCGGCGGCGACAGCGGAGGATAGCGATCCTGAGACCGAGAGCCTCGACGACCAGATCGTCCGTCTGGAGGAGAAGTTGCGGGAGTTACGCAAGATTGCCACCGCCAGGATCCAGACGCCACCGAGGAAGGAAGAGGTAAGGGTACCTGTCCCTACCCGCCGGCCACCTTCTGTTACCACAGCTGCGTTGAGGCCCCCAAGAAGGCCCTCTCACCCTGTGACTTGCTGCGCAGAGCCAGTTGTTCCAGCGCCCACCGGACCGCTTGCGGCGGCGGTACCTAGGCCAGCACAACCTACAATTGTTATCCCTGCACCGGTGCGGTCAGCAACTGTCATTACCCCTAGGCCTATGCGGCCAATACCTATTAGGGGTCCCTTTATGCTGCAGCTGCCCCCTAATACCGTGTTGTGGGCACATCCGCCTGTTGAGGCATACTGAATTGGCCTGCTAGGCCCTTGATTTATTTGTTTTGCCAAGGGATTACTTCAAGAGGATTTAACCCTTTCAGGACAGGAGTCCTTTGTTTTGGTCCTTTGTTGCTGCTGCCAGTTACCCACGGCTCAGTGGTGGTGGTCACCCACTGAAAATACCAATTGCTGCAAAGCCATGTTTGTTTACAGGACCTCCTGCCTGCTTCTACCTTATTACACCAAGTTGTGCCTGTTTCTATGTTGCACCTTTAACCCTTTAACCCCCTTTTCAGGTTGATTAAGGGTATTACAGCACTTGTTTTTATATATATGTGCCAATGGAATAATGTGGGCTATTTTTTTATGTGCTGTCATTTTATTGTGCAACCTAATTCTAAGGAAACGTGCCCAGTGATAGACTCAAAAGTACCTGAGCCTCTGAGATTTTTGCTCTTTTAAAGAAATTTGCCCAGAGATGGACTCCACTGTAAGTGAGCCTCTGTGATCTTCTACCTTACTTCGCTTGGGAAAGACACTTGTTCTAAATAAGAAAGAAACCTGGGTACGGACTCATATTTGTTCCTTGAGCCTCCAAGAACTTTGAATTGTTATATATTTTTCTACTGTTCTATTATGGACAATTTGCACATATGGACTATCCTGGTATCACTGATACGCTGCACCAGGTCAGCGCCCCTGTTCCCTCACACTATCCTGAGAGAAGAGAACGACGCCCCTTTTCACCGTTACTTGTTCCTAAGCCAGTGGAACTGCCTGATTTATGCATATAATGTATTCTTGCAAATGTAGATGTATTTTTCCTGCTTTGCATTATTTCTCTTTTTCAGGTGCAGTATCCAGCTGGGCAGGGCCCCTCCATGTTGTGCCGAGGACGGGCAACGTTATAGCGTGGTGGTATGTAGTGTCCCACTAGATAGGCGTGGGCACTACACAAGGGTCAATTGGTGTGCGCGTTACTCCTACTCACAAGGGACAGAAATGTTATATTTAAGTGTGCACTTAATGTATTTTCTAATGTGTTTTTATATGCATTCCCCCTGTGTAATGTGTAAGCAGGCCTAGTTGGGTGTAGTTAGACATCCCAGACACTAGAGGGAGATAGGGAGCCCCTAGTATAAATATCCAGGCCCAGACAGGGAGAGTGAGTTCAGAGTCAGGAGTCTGCAGAGACAGAAGTTAGAAGGCATCAGCCAGGGACAAGCTGAGGGCCTCCTCCTGACATGCAGCTAGACAGCCCAGGCTACTAGTTGTTACCAGGAGGCTAGTAGAGGGATCCTAGCCTACCTGCGGATCAAGAGAGCCGTAGTTAGCTCTGAAGACACCCCGGTTGCAGGACGTCACCTCCTGGGAGAAACCACAGCCCTGCAGCAATAAAGCCAACATACTACAGGCAAAGATAAGTAACCCTGATAGGCAGATGCTTTAGGAAGAAAAGCAAGGATTTAATACGAGAGGAAGATATATATATACCAAGGATTTAAGCCACCATTTAGGCATCCGGGCCTTGGGATTGAAACCAGACAGGAGTTCTAGAAAAGGACAGTGTACGCTATTTCTGAGGAAAGGTACAACCTGATTCTGAGTGCATTGTGGATTTACCCTCTGAGTATCTTGCATAATTAATACCTGCCATCGTGTGGAATAAAGCCTGCTTGTAAAGCTGTGATCTAAAGGACTGTGTTACCATCTGTATGTACAAAGTTGGACTGTTCAGTAAAGCAACGTTTGGTTCAGTATACCCTCTGTGTACCTCAGTTATTCCAACTATAAATCGGTGTGCCACCGTTACAGGCACTGGCGTCACGAATCCAACAGGGACCTTGCCCCAGGCACTCAAAATACCTGTAACATCCAGGGCACCTCATCCACCATCAGGCCTGGTCCCTACAAACAGAGTGTGCCCCAGATGAACTGTGTCTACCTCTCCTTTACTGCCGCATGCCTGCCCAGGGTTCTCCAATACAGTGAGCAACCCTCGATTGCCCATAACCGTGACCTCGCTTCGCTATACCCTGCAGGTCTGGCGTGCTGCAACTGTAGGGGGCAGTATTACTATAGGGGCACTAATTTTTCTTCAGGATAGTATTTGGGGCTTATTGGGGAGCACAGAGAGCATCAGGATAACACTGTGGGGAATCAAGTTTGGGGGATGATGATAGAAATGTGAGGAAGCTAAGATGTCTGTGTGTCACACTCTGCAGAGATGAGGCGCCACTGAAAGAAGTTGTACAGACCTAATGGAGAAGATGGTGACAGAGAAGATCTCATCGGAGGAGACGACACCTGCAGGCACTGCACTGGATGAGACGGGTATGTGCTGCTGTATATCAAGTACAGCAAAATGCGGTGTGAGGGGGGTGGCAACTTGGGGCTTGGGCCCCGGATCATTTGGGACCCTAGCAATGTCCCTGCCAAACGTAAACAATTTATACCATTCCATCATACTTTTTTTTCCCACATATGTGGGCTTTTTTTTTACAGTATTGAGCATAGATATTTTACTGCTTTTAATTAGTTGTTTGCAAATGCAGTGTTAATATGAAAGGGCCTTAGGGGCATTGATGACATAATGCTAGGATATGCTATCAGTGTCAGATAACTTCAGATCCCATATCTGAGATTCAACCCCATCTCCAGAATGGGTCCTCAGAATTGAAGGAGTGCTCATTGCACTTGCACGCTCACCTCTCATCACTATGGGACTGCCAAAGGTAGCTGAGCACCAGCAGTAAACAGGGGGTGGCTGCAGATGAGTGGCTGCTCTCTCTTCACTTCAGTAGCCCAGTTCTGGAGACAGGTTAGGGTCCCACCTCTGGTACCCATTCCTATCTGACATTGATGGCATATCATAGTGAAAGTCCTGGATGGGCCAACCCCTTTTATGTTAAAACTGCATTTGCACACATATCTGGAAAAAAACATGATGTTATGGTATAAGTCAATATGTTATTGGCAATTGAAAAAAGGAGTTTAGATGAACCGAAAAATAAGCTTCAATGAAATGGTTCAATTGGGTTTCAAGTGATATAAGCACTATTCATAAGTGTGAGCACATAAAATGTTCAGACATTGCAATTTAGATATTGATTTCCAAGTAAGGAGCTCAGTCCTGAAAGCTGCGTGCTGTATGCGGCTGTGGAGAGTCTCCGCTCCTTCTCGGTCCTCCTCCTCATTCACAGTGTTTTGTAATCACTTCGAGCATCATAATTTTAATAGCTTCAATTTTGCAAATTGCTAGCCTATATTTGTCTATTTCTATGGGCTCTTTCACACGAGCGAGTTTTCCACCCGGATATGATGAGTGTAGAAAAACGCATAGCATCCGGACTGAATCCTGACCCATTAATTTCAATGGATATATGTACGTTTTTCATGTCTTAGCATGTTGTATATTGTGCGTTTTTCACACATCTCTGCCTCCATAAAAGTGAATGGGGCTTGCATGAACAATAGAAGGCAATAGGTTACTTGGAGATGTACAGTAGATTGTTTTTCTTAAAGGGCTTCTGTCACCCCACTAAACTCTATATATTTTTTTTGTGTAATTATAATCCCTATCCTGCGATATATCTATACATTATGTTATTAATAATTTTCGTTCAGTAGATATGTCAAAAAACGTACTTTTATAATATGCTAATTACCTGTCTACCAGCAAGTAGGGCGTCTACTTGCTGGTAGCAGCCGCAAAAAACCGCCCCCTCCTCCTGTTGATTGACAGGGCCAGCCGCAATCTCCTCCTCCGGCCGGCCCTGTCATCATTTCAAAAATCGTGCGCCTGTGTTGATTCGGCGCAGGCGCTCTGAGAGAAGGAGGCTCGCCTCCTCAGCACTCCCTCAGTGCGCCTGCACCGATGACGTCTTCTCTTTCGGTGAGGTCATCGGCGCAGGCGCACTGAGGGAGTGCTGAGGAGGTGAACCTCCTTATCTCAGAGTGCCTGCGCCGAATCAACACAGGCGCGCGATTTTTGAAATGCAGACATAGCCAGTCGGAGGAGGAGATCACGGCTGGCCCTGTCAATCAACAGGAGGAGGGGCGTTTTTTTGCGGCTGCTACCAGCAAGTAGCCTTACTGAAGGCTAATAGCAATTCATGTATAACTTCTAGTAGAAATAACATAGGGAGGATTGGCACAACATAGAGCCATAAGAATAGATGCTCCAGAATTATTATTACATAGGGAATGCATGAAGCTATTAAAACAGGCATGTCAGGAGTGGTGAAAGGTCCTCTATAATGCTTTGTAAATGCTGTTAAGAACAGCTCAGGCAAGATGGCCGCCTCCATAATCATGTTCAGAAAACAGAATAAATAAATCTGCAATCAGAAAGCAAAAATAGATAGAAAATAATAATATGTGTTACTATCTGGTTTTAACTGGCAGAAAAAATATATATAGTGACACATTGGGGTACATTTGCTAAGCATGTTGCGCCAGAAATAGCGTAAAATGCCCCAAAAAGAATTACATTTTGATTTGTGCCAAAAATCAACTGTTTTCTCCAGAATTTTCACCATAAAGATTGCATCACACCAAAAAAAAAAAAATGTCTAAACTTGGAGAAAATTGAAACAGAATGCCATAAATCCAAGCTAACAAAATCTTTTTTTGGGAAATGGAGGCCATACATTTCAGCTTTTTTCATGATAGAGGAAAGACGGGAAGTGGTGCGGCCATTCCTACATACGGAATGGTTTTTGAAACTGAACCCATCAGACCCTTGGCACTCTTTGTTCTTACAGTAAGAATACCATTAGTTTCTTGAAGTTTCTTGAAATTTGTGATACGTGGACCTCAAAGTGTCCTGGTGTAAGGATTGCAGTATATACATACATTGAAGGGGGAGGAAGGGTAGCATGGACGGGGAGGGAGGGGGGGGACAGTTCATGGAAAGTTCATCACAATGTTTATTAAAATATTCATTAAAAGGTACATTACAGCTAATCAGTAAAGAGTACACAGGTATTACATCATGATATGTACTAAAAGATCAACTAAACATTGTAACATTTATGTAATTTACATTGATGTGAGAAAAATGTAATTGACTAATGTATTGTACTTTTGGCAAAACCGAAATAAAAACAAATGGTTAAAAAAAAAAAAAAGTTATAAATGTCAAAGTGGGCAGGGCTATCAAATTGGCACATATTATGCGTAATTTCTCATCCTCTTGTCGTCAGAAATGGCTCAAATTGTTGCGGACAATTAAGCCGTGGCATTTTGTGTAAAAAGTCGCATTTATGAAAAGAAAAACCAACTGATAGGTGTGTATTAAAACAGGATGCATTTATTTTTATCTGTTATATACACTCACCTAAAGAATTATTAGGAACACCATACTAATACGGTGTTGGACCCCCTTTTGCCTTCAGAACTGCCTTAATTCTACCTGGCATTGATTTAACAAGGTGCTGATAGCTGTCACGGGGTTCCGAAGGTGCACTCGGTCCCCCATTGCCCGCAGAACTGTTGCTTAGCTTTTGGAATGAGGTTCTGTGTTTGACCTCCTTCCCAGAGCGGCTTTACTAGCTGGGTGGCTCCCTGCTCCTAGTCTGCCTTGAGCGCCGAGCTGATCACTCGGTGCTCGACTGGTTGGTCTGTCGGTCATGTGACGCTGGCCACGTCACATGACCCTCACTCCCTACTATAAATACAGGCAGCCTGCTGGCTACAGGTTGCCTGTTAATTTCTAGGTTCCTGGCTATTTGTTGGACTACTGAATATTCACCTGATCCTGTTCCCTGACGATCCTCTGCCTGCTCCTCCTGTACTGCGCATACATCCTGGTTTTGTGACCTCGGCTCCCACCTGACTACTCTCTTAGGACTCCTCTTGTACTTCGCTACTCTCCTGGTATTTGACCCCGGCTTCTCCTGACCATTCTTTGCTTAATCCGTTGTACTGCGTAGCTCTCTTGGTTCTGACCCGGTCCGTTCATGTTCCGTATTTTGTCTTGTCTGTCTTCCCTGCACATATCCTAAGTTAGGGACTGCCGTCCAGTTGTCCCCTGTCATCAGGACTCGTGAGGCAAGTAGGCAGGGCCAGGGGTGAGGGTGGAGCGCAGTGGTCACTACCCTTCCCCCTGTGTGTGTGTGGACCTGACCGTTACAGATTAACAGGCCAAATAACCACTGTATCATGAATCCTCTTACTACCCTGACTGACCATGTCTCTAACTTGACACAGAGGGTGCAGGAGCTAGGAGAGAAACTCCGTTCTTGTGAGTTAGGGCAAGGTTCTTCCACTCCTCTGTCCTCCAGTCCATATTTTGAACCCCAGATCAAGCTCCCAGAACCCTTTTCTGGAGACCGGAAGAGGTTTCTCTCCTTTAAGGAGAATTGCAAACTCTACTTCCGTTTGCTCCCGTGTCCTCCGGTCCCGAGAGCCAACGCGTGGGGATTATCATTTCTCTACTACAGGGTGATCCCCAGAACTGGGCATTTTCGTTACCTCCTGGGGCCACTTGTCTAACTTCTGTGGAGGGGTTTTTTCAGGCCCTGGGTACCCTCTATGACGAACCAGACAGGGCCCTGGTAGCCGAGACAGCTCTTAGGGCACTGGTTCAGGGCCATCTCCCTGCGGAGGAGTATTGCACCCAATTCAGATGGTGGTGTGTCCCCTCAGGATGGAATGAACCAGCCCTGAAGAGTCAGTTTAGGTCTGGTCTATCTGATAATTTAAAAGATCTATTGGTCAATTACCAAATTCCTGAGACCTTAGAGGAGATGATGACCCTAGTTGTCCGACTTGACAGACGAGTTAGAGAGAGACGACAAGAACGGTTCTGTTCTCAGATGGTGGTCCAGCCAGAGGCCTTTTCCAGGGACAACACTGAGGTCTCCACCGAGGAACCCATGCAGGTTGGCATGACCCGGGGTAATCTTCGTCGCAGACGCGGAGAGTGCTTCTACTGTGGAGATCCTGGCCATTGGATCAACAAGTGTCCTAAGAGGGACCTCTCTGACAAGTCTTCTAAGGCAAGACAACCTAAAGACCAGGTACACCCTGATTTTTCTAAAGGTAAGCTTTTGGTACCCATAACAATTTCTCTGGGGGTTAATAAGTGGCCGGGTAAGGCCTTTATTGACTCCGGTTCAGCGGCCAGCTTTATTGACTTTGAGTTTGCTTGTAAATTGGGTATTCCAATGTTTGCTTTACCTACACCTATCCATGTCATGGCTATTGATGCTACTCCCCTGATTGGTGGTACGGTGAGGTCATGTACCTCTGAAATTTCTCTGTCCGTGGGTGTGTGCCACTCTGAGAGATGTTCTCTTCTAGTCCTGGAGAACCTACCGGTTGAGGTGGTACTAGGGTTGCCTTGGCTCCGTTTACATAACCCCACAATTGATTGGTCCAAAGGAGAGTTGGTGAAATTGGGACCGAAGTGTGACTCATGCTTGTCCGTGGTCCAGGCTGGGGTTTCAGTAAGGTCTAATACATTACCCTCTGTTATTAAGGAATATTCTGATGTGTTCTCGTCCCTTACTTCAGAGGTTCTACCCCCCCATAGACCTTATGATTGCGCCATAGAGCTAATTGAGGGTGCCGAATTTCCTAAAGGTCGAATTTATAATCTTTCAGGGCCCGAACGCAAGGCTATGGAAGATTATATTAAGGAGAGCCTTGCTAAAGGGCATATTAGACCTTCACTCTCTCCTATGGGAGCAGGGTTTTTCTTTGTTAAAAAGAAGGATGGTGGTCTTAGGCCTTGTATTGATTACCGGAGATTAAATAAAATCACTGTCCAAAATAGATACTCTCTCCCATTGATTCCGGATTTATTTAACCAGGTTTTGGGGGCAACCTGGTTTTCCAAGATTGACCTGAAAGGGGCATACAATCTAATCCGAATCAAGGAGGGAGACGAATGGAAGACAGCGTTCAATACTCCGATAGGACACTTTGAATATCAGGTGATGCCTTTTGGACTCAGCAATGCCCCAGCTGTGTTCCAAAACTTAATGAACGATATTCTTAGGGAGTTCTTAGGTAAATTTATTATTGTCTATCTTGACGACATTTTGATATTCTCTCCTGATTTCGAATCTCATGTGTCCCATGTCAAACAAGTATTAGAGGTGTTGAGGGAGAACCAGCTATCCGCTAAGCAAGAGAAATGTGTCTTTGGTGTACAGGAGATACTGTTTCTAGGGCATGTTTTGACTCCTCACGCCTTTAAGATGGATCCTGGTAAGGTTTTAGCAATTAAGGAATGGGTAAGGCCTTCATCCTTAAAGGCTTTACAACGGTTTTTGGGTTTCGCTAATTACTACCGTAAATTTATCATAAATTTTTCTGTAATTGCTAAGCCATTGACCGACCTTACTAAGAAAGGGGCGGATTTGGAGAATTGGTCTACCAAGGCCATTTCTTCATTTGAAACATTAAAAAAGGCATTTAGTAGCGCTCCCATTCTGATCCAGCCTGATCAGGAGAGACCCTTTATTGTGGAGGTGGATGCGTCCGAGGACGGCGCAGGAGCAGTCCTTTCACAAGGTCCTGCTAGCCTCACTAACCTGAGACCGTGTGCCTTCTTCTCTAGGAAATTCTCTCCCACGGAGAGAAACTACGACATAGGGAATAGGGAGCTGTTGGCCATTAAATGGGCATTTGAGGAGTGGAGACATTTTTTGGAGGGGGCAAGGCATCGAGTAACTGTTGTCACTGACCATAAAAACCTAATGTTTCTCGAGTCCGCTAAGAGGTTGAATCCCCGACAAGCCCGATGGGCTCTGTTTTTTACCCGTTTTGATTTCTCCATTACGTTCAGGCCGGGAAGTAAAAATGTGAAGGCAGACGCATTATCTCGGAGCTTCCATGCTTTTCAACCCACTGAGACGCCGCCTGAATCCATCCTACCAGCAAACATCTTCTTAGCGGCTCTAACCCAGGATATCTCGGCTCGCATTAAGGCTGAACAACATCTGGCACCGGTATCCACCCCAACAGATAAGTTGTTTGTTCCCGTACAATTTCGTCTCCAGCTGTTGGGTGAGTGTCACGATTCTGCCTTTTGTGGACATCCAGGTATTGAGGGCACTAAGGATCTGGTTTCTAGATCTTATTGGTGGCCCACTCTGACCAGGGATGTCAAGTCCTACCTGTCAGCCTGTGAGGTTTGTGCCAGGTCTAAGACACCTAGGACTCGCCCTGCTGGTAACCTACGACCCCTACCCATTCCCAGTAGACCCTGGTCCCATATCTCGATGGACTTTATAACTGACCTACCGCTGGCGGAGGGTAAGACTGTGGTTTGGGTAGTGGTCGATAGGTTTAGCAAGATGGTTCATTTCATTCCCCTGTCTAAACATCCGAATGCTAAAACCCTGGCATCTATTTTTGTGAGAGAGATTGTTCGTTTACATGGCATCCGGGAAAATATTGTTTCGGACAGGGGTGTGCAGTTTGTGTCCAAATTCTGGAGGACCTTCTGTCAAAGATGTAAAATTTTGTTGTCTTTTTCTTCCGCCTACCATCCTGAGAGTAATGGGCAGACTGAACGCCTTAATCAGTCTGTGGAACAATTCCTGAGGTTGTATGTTGCTGATGACCAGCAATTATGGGTCAAATTCCTTCCGTTGGCTGAATTTGCTCTGAATAACCGTGTCAATTCTTCTGCTGGGGTCTCCCCTTTCTTTTGTAACCATGGTTTTCATCCCCGTTTTCATTCTGGGTCGTCCGTCTCCTCCTCTAACCCTGAAGCTGATAAACTCTCCTCCGAACTGTGCACTGTTTGGGCCCGGGTTCAATCGAACCTAGAAAAGGCTCAAAGTTCTCAAAAACTCAAGGCCGATAGGAGACGTTCAAGGGGGGTGAACTTTCAGGTTGGGGATAAAGTATGGTTGTCCTCCAAGAATCTATCTCTCAAGGTAGCTTCTAGAAAATTTGCTCCTCGTTTTATTGGTCCATATAAGATCACGGAGGTGATTAACCCGGTATCATTTAGGTTGGAGCTGCCCGAGTCATTCCACATTCATAATGTGTTCCATAAATCTCTACTTAAAAAATATTTTGAACCGGTAGTACCATCGAAAGTCTCGCCTCCGCCGGTTCTTGTTAATGATGCTGTCGAGTATGTGGTGTCTAAAATAGTGGATGTCAGGAAAGTGCTTAATTCTTTGCAGTACCTGATTCACTGGAAGGGGTATGGACCTGAAGAGAGATCTTGGGTACCTGCCAGGGAGGTTCATGCTCCTAGACTTGTTCGTAAATTTAATTTAGAACACCCTGAAAAGCCATCGCCTGAAGTCTTGGGTCCGGTGGCCCCTCGTAAAAAGGGGGGTACTGTCACGGGGTTCCGAAGGTGCACTCGGTCCCCCATTGCCCGCAGAACTGTTGCTTAGCTTTTGGAATGAGGTTCTGTGTTTGACCTCATTCCCAGGGCGGCTTTACTAGCTGGGTGGCTCCCTGCTCCTAGTCTGCCTTGAGCGCCGAGCTGATCACTCGGTGCTCGACTGGTTGGTCTGTCGGTCATGTGACGCTGGCTACGTCACATGACCCTCACTCCCCACTATAAATACAGGCAGCCTGCTGGCTACAGGTTGCCTGTTAATTTCTAGGTTCCTGGCTATTTGTTGGACTACTGAATATTTACCTGATCCTGTTCCCTGACGATCCTCTGCCTGCTCCTCCTGTACTGCGCATACATCCTGGTTTTGTGACCTCGGCTCCCACCTGACTACTCTCTTAGGACTCCTCTTGTACTTCGCTACTCTCCTGGTATTTGACCCCGGCTTCTCCTGACCATTCTTTGCTTAATCCGTTGTACTGCGTAGCTCTCTTGGTTCTGACCCGGTCCGTTCATGTTCCGTATTTTGTCTTGTCTGTCTTCCCTGCACATATCCTAAGTTAGGGACTGCCGTCCAGTTGGCCCCTGTCATCAGGACTCGTGAGGCAAGTAGGCAGGGCCAGGGGTGAGGGTGGAGCGCAGTGGTCACTACCCTTTCCCCTGTGTGTGTGTGGACGTGACCGTTACATAGCATTCTTTAGAAATGTTGGCCCATATTCATAGGATAGCATCTTGCAGTTGATGGAGATTTGAGGGATGCACATCCAGGGCACAAAGCTCCCGTTCCACCACATCCCAAAGATGCTCTATTGGGTTGAGATCTGGTGACTGTGGGGGCCATTTTAGTATAGTGAACTCATTGTCATGTTCAAGAAACCAATTTGAAATGATTCGAGCTTTGTGACATGGTGCATTATCCTGCTGGAAGTAGCCATCAGAGGATGGATACATGTTCTCATTCTGTTTACGCCAAATTCGGACTCTACCATTTGAATGTCTCAACAGAAATCGAGACTCTTTTTCCTATTTGTAGTGGAGATGAGTGGTACCCGGTGGGGTCTTCTGCTGTTGTAGCCCATCTGCCTCAAGGTTGTGCGTGTTGTGGCTTCACAAATGCTTTGCTGCATACCTCGGTTGTAACGGGTGGTTATTTCAGTCAACGTTGCTCTTCTATCAGCTTGAATCAGTCGGCCCATTCTCCTCTGACCTCTAGCATCCACAAGGCATTTTCGCCAACAGGACTGCCGCATACTGCATGTTTTTCCCTTTTCACACCATTCTTTGTAAACCCTAGAAATGGTTGTGCGTGAAAATCCCAGTAACTGAGCAGATTGTGAAATACTCAGACTGGCCCGTCTGGCACCAACAACCATGCCACGCTCAAAATTGCTTAAATCACCTTTCTTTCCCATTCTGACATTCAGTTTGGAGTTCAGGAGATTGTCTTGACCAGGACCACCCCCCTAAATGCATTGAAGCAACTGCCATGTGATTGGTTGACTAGATAATTGCATTAATGAGAAATAGAACAGGTGTTCCTAATAATTCTTTAGGTGAGTGTATATAAAATGGAGTTTATATCTGTCTGTCTGTCTGTCTAGACGTTCTTTATGCGCGACCAAACGACTGAACCGATCTTCACCAAATTTGGCACACAGGTACATCAAGTGTCCGGGAAGGTTTCTCAGCTCTCTAGGACGTACCGTTCCTGAGATATTCCCAAAAAATGAGCCCCCCCCCCCAAATACAAGCCTGAAATTCTTTCTCTTCAAATGCAACTGCCATAAACACAGTTTTACTCCAGGTTTCTATAACAATCCAGCCATATTTCTTTACTGTTTAACCACCTCCGGACCGCTGTACGCACAGACGCGTCCTGGAGGTGGTTGATTGATTCCGAGTGGACGCGCCGGCACGTCCTCTCGCGATGGCCGAGATTTCCTGTGAACGCGCGCACACAGGCGCGCGCGCTCACAGGAACGGAAGGTAAGAAAGTGGATCTCCAGCCTGACAGCGGCGATCGTTCGCTGGCAGGCTGGAAATGTGATTTTTTTTAACCCCTAACAGGAATATTAGACGCTGTTTTGATAACAGCGTCTAATATACCTGCTACCTGGTCCTCTGGTGGTCCCCTTTGTTTGGATCGACCACCAGAGGACACAGGTAGCTCAGTAATATGTTGCACCAAGCACCACACTACACTACACCCCCCCGTCACTTATTAACCCCTTATTCACCCTTGATCACCCCTGATCACCCCATATAGACTCCCTGATCACCCCCCTGTCATTGATTACCCCCCTGTCATTGATCACACCCCTGTAAAGCTCCATTCAGACGTCCACATGATTTTTACGGATCCACTGATAGATGGATCGGATCCGCAAAACGCACACGGACGTCTGAATGGAGCCTTACAGGGGCATGATCAATGACTGTGGTGATCACCCCATATAGACTCCCTGATCACCCCCCTGTCATTGATTACCCCCCTGTCATTGATCACCCCCCTGTAAAGCTCCATTCAGACGTCCGCATGATTTTTACGGATCCACTGATAGATGGATCGGATCCGCAAAACGCACACGGACGTCTGAATGGAGCCTTACAGGGGCATGATCAATGACTGTGGTGATCACCCCATATAGACTCCCTGATCACCCCCCTGTCATTGATTACCCCCCTGTCATTGATCACACCCCTGTAAAGCTCCATTCAGACGTCCGCATGATTTTTACGGATCCACTGATAGATGGATCGGATCCGCAAAACGCACACGGACGTCTGAATGGAGCCTTACAGGGGCATGATCAATGACTGTGGTGATCACCCCATATAGACTCCCTGATCACCCCCCTGTCATTGATTACCCCCCTGTCATTGATCACCCCCCTGTAAAGCTCCATTCAGATGTCCGCATGATTTTTACGGATCCACTGATAGATGGATCGGATCCGCAAAACGCACACGGACGTCTGAATAGAGCCTTGCAGGGGCATGATCAATGACTGTGGTGATCACCCCATATAGTCTCCCTGATCACCCCCCTGTCATTGATTACCCCCCTGTCATTGATCACCCCCCTGCAAAGCTCCATTCAGATGTCCGCATGATTTTTACGGATCCACTGATAGATGGATCGGATCCGCAAAACGCACACGGACGTCTGAATGGAGCCTTACAGGGGCGTGATCAATGACTGGTGATCACCCCATATAGACTCCCTGATCACCCCCCTGTCATTGATCACCCCCCTGTCATTGATCACCCCCCTGTCATTGATCACCCCTCTGTAAGGCTCCATTCAGACATTTTTTTGGCCCAAGTTAGCGGAAATTTTTTTTTTTTTCTTACAAAGTCTCATATTCCACTAACTTGTGTCAAAAAATAAAATCTCACATGAACTCACCATATCCCTCACGGAATCCAAATGCGTAAAAATTTTTAGACATTTATATTCCAGACTTCTTTTCACGCTTTAGGGCCCCTAGAATGCCAGGGCAGTATAAATACCCCACATGTGACCCCATTTCGGAAAGAAGACACCCCCAGGTATTCCGTGAGGGGCATATTGAGTCCATGAAAGATTGAAATTTTTGTCCCAAGTTAGCGGAAAGGGAGACTTTGTGAGAAAAAAATAAATAAAATCAATTTCCGCTAACTTGTGCCAAAAAAAAAAAATTTCTATGAACTCGCCATGCCCCTCATTGAATACCTTGGGGTGTCTTCTTTCCAAAATGGGGTCACATGTGGGTATTTATACTGCCCTGGCATTCTAGGGGCCCTAAAGCGTGAAAAGAAGTCTGGGATCCAAATGTCTAAAAATGCCCTCTTAAAAGGAATGTGGGCCCCTTTGCGCATTTAGGCTGCAAAAAAGTGTCACACATCTGGTATCGCCGTACTCAGGAGAAGTTGGGCAATGTGTTTTGGGGTGTCATTTTACATATACCCATGCTGGGTGAGAGAAATATCTTGGCAAAAGACAACTTTTCCCATTTTTTTATACAAAGTTGGCATTTGACCAAGATATTTATCTCACCCAGCATGGGTATATGTAAAATGACACCCCAAAACACATTTCCCAACTTCTCCCAAGTACGGAGATACCACATGTGTGGCACTTTTTTGCAGCCTAGGTGGGCAAAGGGGCCCACATTCCAAAGAGCACCTTTCGGATTTCACAGGTCATTTACCTACTTACCACACATTAGGGCCCCTGGAAAATGCCAGGGCAGTATAACTACCCCACAAGTGACCCCATTTTGGAAAGAAGACACCCCAAGGTATTCCGTGAGGGGCATGGCGAGTTCCTAGAATTTTTTATTTTTTTGTCACAAGTTAGTGGAAAATGATGATTTTTTTTTTCTTTATTTTTTTCTTACAAAGTCTCATATTCCACTAACTTGTGACAAAAAATAAAAACTTCCATGAACTCACTATGCCCATCAGCGAATACCTTGGGGTGTCTTCTTTCCAAAATGGGGTCACTTGTGGGGTAGTTATACTGCCCTGGCATATTAGGGGCCCAAATGTGTGGTAAGGAGTTTGAAATCAAATTCTGTAAAAAATGACCAGTGAAATCCGAAAGGTGCTCTTTGGAATATGGGCCCCTTTGCCCACCTAGGCTGCAAAAAAGTGTCACACATCTGGTATCTCTGTATTCAGGAGAAGTTGAGGAATGTGTTTTGGGGTGTCTTTTTACATATACCCATGCTGGGTGAGATAAATATCTTGGTCAAATGCCAACTTTGTATAAAAAAATGGGAAAAGTTGTCTTTTGCCAAGATATTTCTCTCACCCAGCATGGGTATATGTAAAATGACACCCCAAAACACATTCCCCAACTTCTCCCGAGTACGGAGATACCACATGTGTGGCACTTTTTTGCAGCCTAGGTGGGCAAAGGGGCCCACATTCCAAAGAGCACCTTTCGGATTTCACAGGTCATTTACCTACTTACCACACATTAGGGCCCCTGGAAAATGCCAGGGCAGTATAACTACCCCACAAGTGACCCCATTTTGGAAAGAAGACACCCCAAGGTATTCCGTGAGGGGCATGGCGAGTTCCTAGAATTTTTTATTTTTTGTCACAAGTTAGTGGAAAATGATGATTTTTTTTTTATTTTTTTTTTTCTTACAAAGTCTCATATTCCACTAACTTGTGACAAAAAATAAAAACTTCCATGAACTCACTATGCCCATCAGCGAATACCTTGGGGTGTCTTCTTTCCAAAATGGGGTCACTTGTGGGGTAGTTATACTGCCCTGGCATTCTAGGGGCCCAAATGCGTGGTAAGGAGTTTGAAATCAAATTCTGTAAAAACCGACCAGTGAAATCCGAAAGGTGCTCTTTGGAATATGGGCCCCTTTGCCCACCTAGGCTGCAAAAAAGTGTCACACATCTGGTATCTCCGTACTCAGGAGAAGTTGGGGAATGTGTTTTGGGGTGTCATTTTACATATACCCATGCTGGGTGAGAGAAATATCTTGGCAAAAGACAACTTTTCCCATTTTTTTATACAAAGTTGGCATTTGACCAAGATATTTATCTCACCCAGCATGGGTATATGTAAAAAGACACTCCAAAACACATTCCTCAACTTCTCCTGAATACAGAGATACCAGATGTGTGACACTTTTTTGCAGCCTAGGTGGGTAAAGGGGCCCATATTCCAAAGAGCACCTTTCGGATTTCACTGGTCATTTTTTACAGAATTTGATTTCAAACTCCTTACCACACATTTGGGCCCCTAGAATGCCAGGGCAGTATAACTACCCCACAAGTGACCCCATTTTGGAAAGAAGAGACCCCAAGGTATTTCGTGATGGGCATAGTGAGTTCATAGAACTTTTTATTTTTTGTCACAAGTTAGTGGAATATGAGACTTTGTAAGAAAAAAAAATAAAAAAATAAAAATCATCATTTTCCGCTAACTTGTGACAAAAAATAAAAAGTTCTATGAACTCACTATGCCCATCAGCGAATACCTTAGGGTGTCTACTTTCCGAAATGGGGTCATTTGTGGGGTGTTTGTACTGTCTGGGCATTGTAGAACCTCAGGAAACATGACAGGTGCTCAGAAAGTCAGAGCTGCTTCAAAAAGCGGAAATTCACATTTTTGTACCATAGTTTGTTAAACGCTATAACTTTTACCCAAACCATTTTTTTTTTACCCAAACATTTTTTTTTTATCAAAGACATGTAGAACAATAAATTTAGAGCAAAATTTATATATGGATCTCGTTTTTTTTTGCAAAATTTTACAACTGAAAGTGAAAAATGTCATTTTTTTGCAAAAAAAATCGTTAAATTTCGATTAATAACAAAAAAAGTAAAAATGTCAGCAGCAATGAAATACCACCAAATGAAAGCTCTATTAGTGAGAAGAAAAAGAGGTAAAATTCATTTGGGTGGTAAGTTGCATGACCGATCAATAAACGGTGAAAGTAGTGTAGGTCAGAAGTGTAAAAAGTGGCCTGGTCTTTCAGGGTGTTTAAGCACTGGGGGCTGAGGTGGTTAAAGGGGCGGTCACAGTGAAAGTCACAGTTAAAGGGGCGGTAACAGTGAAAGTAACAATTAAAGGGGTGGTCACAGTGAAAGTCACATTTAAAGGGGCGGTCACTGTGAAAGTCACTATTAAAGGGGCGGCCACAGTGAAAGTTACTGTTAAAGGGGCGGTCACTTTTAAAGGGGCGATCTCTGTGAAAGTCACTGTTAAAGGGGCGGCCACTGTGAAAGTCACTGTTAAAGGGGCGGCCACTGTGAAAGTTACTGTTAAAGGGAAGGTCACTTTTAAAGGGGCGATCTCTGTGAAAGTCACTGTTAAAGGGGCGGCCACTGTGAAAGTCACAGTTAAAGGGGCGGCCACTGTGAAAGTCACAGTTAAAGGGGCGGTCACAGTGAAAGTCACAGTTAAAAGGGGCGGTCACAGTGAAAGTCACAGTTAAAGGGGCGGTCACAATGAAAGTCACAGTTAAAGGGGCGGTCACTGTAGAGGTCACTGTTATGGGGGAAACTGTTGATATTTTTTGCGACAAACGGAAACATAAAATGAAATAGATGAAATATACCCGTGCGAAGCCGGGTCCTTCTGCTAGTCTCTTATATAAAAATGAGTTTCTGTCTATCTGTCTGTCTAGACGTTCTTTATGCGTGACCAAATCTTCACCAAATTTGGCACACAGGTACATCAGGTGTCCAGGAAGGTTTTAGACTAGGTCTCACCTCTCTAGGACGTACCGTTCCTGATATAATCCCCAAAAATGAACCCCCCCAACCCAAATACGAGCCTGCAATTCTTTCTCTTCAAATCCCAACTGCCATAAACACAGTTTTACTCCAGGTTTCCATAACAACCCAGCCATATTTCTTTACTGCCTAAAGGGCCGGTCACTGTGAAAATCACAGTTAAAGGGGCGGTCACAGTGAAAGTCACAGTTAAAGGGGCGGTCACAGTGAAAGTCACAGTTAAAGTTGCGGCCACTGTGAAAGTCACAGTTAAAAGGGCGGTCACAGTGAAAGTCACAGTTAAAGGGGCGGTCATAGTGAAAGTCACAGTTAAAGGGGAGGTCACTGTGAAAGTCACAGTTAAAGCGGCGGTCAAAGTGAAAGTCACAGTTAAAGGGGTGGTCAAAGTGAAAGTCACAGTTAAAGGGGCGGTCAAAGTGAAAGTCACAGTTAAACGGGCGGTCACAGTTAAAAGGGCAGTCACAATGAAAGTCACAGTTAAAGGGGCGGTCACAGTGAAAGTCACAGTTAAGGGGGCGGTCACAGTTAAAGGGGCGGTCATAGTGAAAGTCGCAGTTAAAGGGGAGGTCACTGTGAAAGTCACAGTTAAAGCGGCGGTCAAAGTGAAAGTCACAGTTAAAGGGGCGGTCAAAGTGAAAGTCACAGTTAAAGGGGCGGTCACAGTGAAAGTCACAGTTAATGGGGCGGTCACAGTAAAAGGAGCGGTCACAATGAAAGTCACAGTTAAAGGGGCGGTCACAGTGAAAGTCACAGTTAAAGGGGTGGTCACAGTGAAAGTCACAGTTAAAGGGTTGGTCACAGTGAAAGTCACAGTTAAAGCGGCGGTCAAAGTGAAAGTCACAGTTAAAGGGGTGGTCAAAGTGAAAGTCACAGTTAAAGGGGCGGTCACAGTGAAAGTCACAGTTAAAGGGCGGTCACAGTTAAAGGAGCGGTCACAATGAAAGTCACAGTTAAAGGGGCGGTCACAGTGAAAGTCACAGTTAAAGGGGCAGTCACTGTGAAAGTCACAATTAAAGGGGCGGTCACAGTGAAAGTCACAGTTAAAGGGGCAGTCACAGTTAAAGGAGCGGTCACTATGAAAGTGACAGTTAAAGGGGCAGTCACAGTGAAAGTGACAGTTAAAGGGGCGGTGAAAGTGACAGTTAAAGGGGCGGTCACAGTAAAGTCACAGTTAAAGGGGCGTTCAAAGTGAAAGTCACTGTTAAAGGGGCGGTCACTGTGAAAGTCACAGTTAAAGGGGCGGTCACAGTGAAAGTCACAGTTAAAGTTGCGGCCACTGTGAAAGTCACAGTTAAAGGGGCAGACACTGTAGAGGTCACTGTTATGGGGGAAACTGTTGATATTTTTTTTACGACACACGGAAACATAAAATGAAATAGATGAAATATACCCGTGCAAAGCCGGGTCCTTCTGCTAGTCTCTTATATACACTCACCTAAAGAATTATTAGGAACACTATACTAATATGGTGTTGGACCCCCTTTTGCCTTCAGAACTGCCTTAATTCTACGTGGCATTGATTCAACAAGGTGCTGATAGGATAGCATCTTGCAGTTGACGGAGATTTGAGGGATGCACGTCCAGGGCACGAAGCTCCCGTTCCACCACATCCCAAAGATGCTCTATTGGGTTGAGATCTGGTGACTGTAGGGGCCATTTTAATACAGTGAACTCATTGTCATGTTCAAGAAACCAATTTGAAATGATTCGAGCTTTGTGACATGGTGCATTATCCTGCTGGAAGTAGCCATCAGAGGATGGATACATGTTCTCATTCTGTTTACGCCAAATTCGGACTCTACCATTTGAATGTCTCAACAGAAATCGAGACTCATCAGACCAGGCAACATTTTTCCCGTCTTCAACAGTCCAATTTTGGTGAGCTCGTGCAAATTGTAGCCTCTTTTTTCTATTTGTAGTGGAGATGAGTGGTACCCGGTGGGGTCTTCTGCTGTTGTAGCCCATACGCCTCAAGGTTGTGCGTGTTGTGGCTTCACAAATGCTTTGCTGCATACCTCGGTTGTAACGAGTGGTTATTTCAGTCAACGTTGCTCTTCTATCAGCTTGAATCAGTCGGCCCATTCTCCTCTGACCTCTAGCATCCACAAGGAATTTTTGCCCACAGGACTGCCGCATACTGCATGTTTTTCCCTTTTCACACCATTCTTTGTAAACCCTAGAAATGGTTGTGCGTGAAAATCCCAGTAACTGAGCAGATTGTGAAATACTCAGACCGGCCCGTCTGGCACCAACAACCATGCCACGCTCAAAATTTCTTAAATCACCTTTCTTTCCCATTCTGACATTCGGTTTGGAGTTCAGGAGATTGTCTTCACAAGGACCACACCCCTAAATGCATTGAAGCAACTGCCATGTGATTGGTTGACTAGATAATTGCATTAATGAGAAATAGAACAGGTGTTTTTTAATAATTCTTCAGGTGAGTGTATATAAAAATTTGTTTCTGTCTGTCTGTCTAGACGTCTGTCTGTCTGGACGTTCTTTATGAGCGACCAAACGACTGGACTGATCTTCACCAAATTTGGCACACAGGTACATCAGGTGTCCGGAAAGGTTTTAGACCAGGTCTCGGCTCTCTAGGACGTACCGTTCCTAAAATATTCCCAAAAAAGACCAACATTAGCCAATACAAGCCTGCAAGTCTTTCTCTTCAAAGCCCAACTGCCATGAATACAGTTTTACTCCAGGTTTCCATAACAACCCAGTCATTTTACTTTACTGCTTAAAGGGCCGGGCACAGTGGAGGTCACTGTTATTAAAGGGGCAGGCACTGTGGCGGTCACTGTTATTAAATGGACGGGCACTGTACAGGTCACTATTATTAAAGGGGCGGGCGCTATGAAGGTTCTTGTTAAAGGGTCGGGCACTGTGAAAATCACTGTTAAAGAGGCGGTTACTGTTAAAGGGGCGGTCACTGTGAAAGTCACTGTAAAAGGGGCGGTCACTGTGAAAGTCACTGTTAAAGGGGCGGCTACTGTTAAAGGGACAGTCACTGTGAAAGTCACTGTTAAAGAGGCGGGCACTGTGGAGTCACTGTTAAGGGGTGGGCACCGTGGAGATCACTGTTAATGGAGCGGGTACTGTTAAAGAAGAGGGCACTGTGGAGGTCATTGTTAAAGAGGCGGGTACCGTAGAGATCACTGTTATGGGGGATACTGTTAATATCTTTTTACGACACACGGAAACATGAAATGAATAGATGAAATAAACCCTTGTGAAGCCGGGTCCTTCTGCTAGTCTAATATAAATGAGCTAAACAACAGGGTTCTGTCAGTAAATTGACATCCACCAAAAACAAAACTATAACATAAATGTCCAGAGTCTGAGACAAAAGTCACAATTTACCAGTGGAAATGTCGCAAATATGCTTCAAAAGTCACAACAGTGATCTGGCAGGGTTTGCTGAAAAAGTCACCTTTTAAAAGTGGTGTGTGCGTTTTGATATATGAGGTGAAACAAATCACCACTTTTGATTTGTAATGTTAGTATTTTTTGGCGCAAATTACGGCATTATTGATAAATGTCCCTCATTTCCTTTAAATCTTCATTTTCTCTTACCTTGGTATGACATTTTGGGGGCTTTGGAACCAATTACTAGTTTTTCTCAAGCCTCCTGCACACAACCGTTTTTTTCCCCCGTTTACTGGCCGTTTTTTGCGTTCCGTATACGGTCCGTATATGGAACCATTCATTTCAATGGTTCCGCAAAAAAAACGGAATGTACTCCGTATGCATTCCGTTTCCGTATTTACGTTTTTCCGTTTAAAGATAGAACATGTCCTATTATTGTCCGCAAATCAAGTTCCGTGGCTCCATTCAAGTCAATGGGTTTGCAAAAAAAACGGAACACATCCGGAAATGCATCCATATGTCTTCCGTTTCCGTTCCATTTTTTGCGGAACCATCTATTGAAAATGTTATGCCCAGCCCAATTTTATCTATGTAATTACTGTATACTGTATATGCCATGCGGAAAAACGAAACGGAAACACAACGGAATCAAAAAACGGAACAACGGATCCGTGAAAAACGGACCGCAAAACACTGAAAAAGCCATACGGTCGTGTGCAGGAGGCCTCACAGTTATGGACTCAAGATACAATGGTTCCTACATACAGTGGTGGAACCAATTATTATTCGAACCTGAGGGACAATTGCATATACACTAAGCCACAGACTTTTCCCTCTAAGGCCAGTTCCTAGACTAGACTAGGTGTGCCAAATTTGGTCAAAATTTGGTTGATTTTCCTGACCATGTCTAGGTACATTAATAAATGTGGGTCACTGATTTAAACGTATTCCACCAATGAAGTATTGGAAGGAAACGTGCCTTCAGTAGTGTGGATCCTAGTCCTAGCAATGGCATTGCTACTATTGATAAATCATCTCCATCAATACAGGCTGTTCCTTTTACTCGCCTTGTAAAGTGCTCATAGCCTCCAGCGACAAGTGTCCTTTTCTAATTCCACATTCAGATGGCAATGTCTCCTGCTGAAATTCCTTGGTGCACAGTCTGCCGACAGGACGTGCTGTGCTCCAGTCCCACCTCCGGGGAGCCCTTACACTTCATTTTCTAGGATCTTTCCTGCACTGTTTTACAGTCCAAACCAATCTTGCTTAAATATACAGGGGGAGATAATATTGTCATTGTTTTATCTTGTGAAGGATATTTACCAAGTAAAATACATTTTCTAGAAATAATTCTGTGACTAGTTAATGCTTTTTCTTCTTACTGTTATATGTATAGAGAACCAAACACTAGAATATGGTTTATTCAAAAGCAACCCCCAACTTTTGATGCAAATGGTTTGCTCCACCACAATGAAGTTGTGGCAGCAGCAGCAGCACATAAGTTGTGGCCACTAGTATGAGATGAGGGCAGGGTGTCTGTTTATCTGTCTGGATACCTGAGGTGTTATCTCCATGTGTCTGTGTCACAGTCTTTCGATGGAGCAAAATAGAATATTTACAGTAGAACCAAAAGACAGAGAGAAGTGTGATTTGTAGAAAGAATGCTTACTACATAAGCCTGCCAGGGAGTGAGGGTCCTTCTTACCAGGTAAGCCTGTCAGAGAATCAGGGGCTGTTCTTACCACACAAGCTTGTCAGAGAATGGGGGGACCTTCTTACCACACAAGCTTGTCAGGGATGAAGGGCCCTTTTTATCACAGAAGCCTGTCAGAGACTGAGGGGCCATTCTTACCACATCAGACTGAGGGGCCCTTCTTACCACATCAGACTGAGGGAGTGAGGGGCCCTCTTACCACATAAGCCTGTCAGAGACTGAGGGGCCATTCTTACCACATCAGACTGAGGGGCCCTTCTTACCACATCAGACTGAGGGAGTGAGGGGCCCTCTTACCACATAAGCCTGTCAGAGACTGAGGGGCCATTCTTACCACATCAGACTGAGGGGCCCTTCTTACCACATAAGCCTGTCAGAGACTGAGGGGCCCTTCTTACCACATCAGACTGAGGGAGTGAGGGGCCCTTCTTACCACATAAGCCAGTCAGAGACTGAGGGGCCATTCTTACCACATCAGACTGAGGGGCCCTTCTTACCACATCAGACTGAGGGAGTGAGGGGCCCTTCTTACCACATAAGCCAGTCAGAGACTGAGGGGCCATTCTTACCACATCAGACTGAGGGGCCCTTCTTACCACATCAGACTGAGGGAGTGAGGGGCCCTTCTTACCACATAAGCCTGTCTGAGAAGGAGGGCCTTTATTACCACATCAGACTGAGGGGCCCTTCTTACCACATCAGACTGAGGGAGTGAGGGGCCCTTCTTACCACATAAGCCTGTCTGAGAAGGAGGGCCTTTATTACCACATCAGACTGAGGGAGTGAGGGGCCCTCTTACCACATAAGCCTGTCAGAGACTGAGGGGCCATTCTTACCACATCAGACTGAGGGGCCCTTCTTACCACATCAGACTGAGGGAGTGAGGGGCCCTCTTACCACATAAGCCTGTCAGAGACTGAGGGGCCATTCTTACCACATCAGACTGAGGGGCCCTTCTTACCACATCAGACTGAGGGAGTGAGGGGCCCTTCTTACTGCATAAGCCTGTCAGAGACTGAGGGGCCATTCTTACCACATCAGACTGAGGGGCCCTTCTTACCACATAAGCCTGTCAGAGACTGAGGGGCCATTCTTACCACATCAGACTGAGGGAGTGAGGGGCCCTTCTTACCACATAAGCCAGTCAGAGACTGAGGGGCCATTCTTACCACATCAGACTGAGGGGCCCTTCTTACCACATCAGACTGAGGGAGTGAGGGGCCCTTCTTACCACATAAGCCTGTCTGAGAAGGAGGGCCTTTATTACCACATCAGACTGAGGGAGTGAGGGGCTCTCTTTACCACAAAAGCCTGTCAGGAGTGAGGGGCCCTTCTTACCACATCAGGCTGAGGGTGTGAGGGGCCCTTCTTACCACATAAGCCTGCCAGGGAGTGAGGGGCCCTTCCTAACACATAAGCCTGTCAGGAGTGATTGGCCATTTTATCACATTAGCCTGCCAAGGAGTGAGGGTCCCTTCTTACCACATCTGACTGAGGGAATGAGGGTCCTTCTTACCTCATCACACTGAGGGAGTGAGGGTCCCTTCTTACCACATCAGATTAAGGGAGTGAGGGGCCCTTCTTACCTCATCAGGCTAAGGGTGTGAGGGGCCCTTTTTACTGCATAAGCCTGTCAGGGCGTGAGAGGCCCTTCTTCCAAGATAAGCCTGTCAGAGAATGAGGGGCCATTCTTATGACATAAGCCTGTCAGAGAATGAGGGGCCCTTCTTATGACATAAGCCTGTCAGAGAATGAGGGGCACTTCTTACCACATAAACCTGTGAGGGGCCCTTCTTACTACATGATCCTGTCAAAGAATGAGGAGCCCTTTTTACCACATAAGCCTGTCAGGGAGTGAGGGGCCATTCTTTCCACATTAAACTGAGGGAGTGAGGGGCCCTTTTTACCACATCAGACTGAGGGAGTGAGGGGCCTTTCTTACCACATCAGACTGAGGGAGTGAGGGGCCTTTCTTACCACATCAGACTGAGGGAGTGAGGGGCCTTTCTTACCACATCAGACTGAGGGAGTGACGGGCCCTTCAACCATATCAGACTGAGGGAGTGAGGGGCCCTTCTTACCACATAAACCTTCCAGACAATGAGGAGATCCTTCTACCACATCAGACTTACCATGAGGTAAGAAGGGCCCCTCAATATAAGGCCTCTTGTACACGACCATATGGATTTTTCAGTATTTTGCGGATGACGTATGTGTGTATTCCGTTTTTTGCAGAACGGAACAGATGGCCCCTGATAGAACAGTACTATACTTGTCCATTATGCAGACAATAATAGGACATGTTCTATCTTTGAACCGAAATACGGAGTACCTTCTGTTTTTTTTGCAGATCCTTTGAAATGAATGGTTCCGTATACGGAATGCAAAAAAATGGAATGTAAACGTAAAAAAAAAAACATTTGTGTGCAAGAGAAATTGTTTAGATCTGAAATCCTTAATCTGGACTTTTTAAAAATATGGCAGATTAACATTCATTTATTTATTAATTAACATTAATTTATTATCTAACCAACTCTTTGGCAGACTGTAGAGGTCCTTGGCCGACTTCTGAAAATGCTGTATAGTCCCCGATACATGTTGTGACAACGACACTCTGGACCTAGAGCACATGAAATTAATGGGGCTTCCTTCCTTCCTTTCTCATGGTTTGGGCAGTAAGAATGAACACAATCAGAATGGCTTCTACCTCCGATCCAGACTAAAACTAAAATAGTGTCCTCAGTTTTTTAGGGACTTTACACTGACATCCTCTCGGGAGCGGCTCATCATTCTGTGACTGGCTGAGGTCTGTGCTCAGGATCCCTACAGAAAGCAGAATGAAAGAACCATGAATATTGCAATCAAATACATACAAAGAATAACCTCATAGTTTCCAGCTTCTATTTTATTATTCTACGTGTTATATGACAGCTCATGCAATTATTTAGTATAGATTGTAGATCATTAATGTCTTTTTTGCTGGTCCTCAAAAATGAAATAAATCAGTATCCACCTTGAGTGTCAGCTGCTTGCCCCACCGCTATATTCTGTGACAGAGGATTCCTGAAGAAACCTTGCCACTACCTTGTGAAGATAGTACTCTTCCCAAACAGTACAGTAATCAGAACTGGAACCCAAAGCCTATGGTTCAATCCTTCCCATGAATATAATCAGTCCATCACATTTAGGTGTCTGATGAACTGAATTTCTGTTTTATTTTCCAGGAACATATGATGGATATGCAAAGCTGTCTTCAGATGACGGCAAAAGTGGCTTTGGCAATAGCAATTATTAGAAATAAACCAGAAGGAAAGAGCAGCAGGGAGTACACCGAAGAACTGGCTAAAAGTGTGTCTGAAAAGGAGGTGAATTTGGAGGCGAAGGTGAAGGAACTGGAAGCTGAAGTTCTACATCTCCGTCAAGAACTACTTTTACACAAGATTCACAATAAACCAGAATTAGAAAATGGTAAATATGCAAGGATCACTGATCTAATTATATAGTTTAGTGTTCAAATATATATAATACTGTATATTTGGAATGGTGAAAGGTCCTTTTTAACTCTATCCAATCAGTGCTGCCATTTTCAGACTGTGCAGGTACACCCCCCCCCCCAACTGGTTACCTCCCCTCTGTACCCTTACTGCAGACTGCTTTCAATTATTCTTAACTTCTAGTAGAAATAATAGAGGATTGGGACAACATAGAGACATAAGAGTAGTTGCTCCATTATTTTATTTATGCTTGAAGCTATTAAAACAGGCATGTCTGGAATGGTGAAAGGTCCTCTTTAACTCTGTGTGTGACCTATAGCCCTTTTTTGGGGTGTGGCTGGCTTACTTCTCTGTTGAGTAGAGGAGTTATGTGAACATGGTCGTGTAGGTGGAAGAGGCGGAGGAAGTAGCCAACATTTTTTATTTTATTTATTTCTTTTTCTTACTTCTTTTTTATTTTTTTTGGGCGGAGGGGGGTTGTGGAGGCTCCAAAACATTGGGAAATAGCAAAGAGAATGCACAAACTGCACTGGTGTATAACAATGACTAGGTGCACCGGTATACTTCTCTAATCTGTCATTATAAGACATAATAATCTTGAGCCAGGAGGTGGAGGTCCAAGTGGAGGAGGAGGCGGACGTGGAGGTGCATTACGAATATTCTAAAAAACGAATATATAACAATATAGCGAATATTAAGAAAAAAAACGAATATAGAACAATTTAGCTAATATAGTGCTATAATTTTCTTTGTCTAATAGTTGTATTTTTTTTCTCATCTGAAGTTCAGATTGGAAAAAAATTACAACTACTAAAAAAAAAGATTATAGCACTATATTAGCTAAATTGTTCTACATTTGTTTGTTTTTTTGAATATTCGCTATATTGCTATATATTCTTGTTTTAGAATATTACGAATATTCTAAAAAACGAATATATTTGTTTTTTAGAATATTCGTCTTTTATTTTTTTTAAATCTGTACAGTTGTTCCACTTTGGCATACTCCTCCCCGACAAGTGTCCCCGTCACCATGGGAACGCCTGGGGGTTAGAATATACCATCGGATCTGAGTTTTCACGATCTCATTGATTCTCATTCCGAAAATTCTCATTCCGAAAATTCTCATTACAAAAATTCGCACTACGAAAATTTGCAATCAACACTACTAACGAATATTCGAATTCGCGAATATTCTACGAATATTCTACATAAATATTCTCGAAATATCGCGAATTCGAATATGATCCCTGCCGCTCATCACTACTGAACACATGATTCCTCCCTGCTTCTTGCTTGTGGGCCAATGAGTCATTGGCCCACAAGCAACTTAAAGGATAACTGTCACATTTAGACCCTAATTTCAATTTTCATATATGTAGTTACTAATAACATGATATTCCAGAATCAGTTACTATTAGACTGACTTACCCCATATTTAATAAGATTCAGCCCTTAGCAACCAGTCTGCATAAAACTGCAATTTCACTATTCAGTTAAGATGGCCGCCACTGCCCTCACCCTGAGGCTAATCCCGCCTGCCCTTACTAGCCAGTAACAATAGCCCCCCAAAAGTGTCAGTAACCAGAGCCCTCCCCCTAAAGGGTTAATCTCCTGCAGCACAAAGGGGTCCTCTTACCACTTGTTGCTTTCATTTATACACTGAGCAGATGGCAGATCTCCCTTCCCTGTTGTGCGCTGCTTCGACTCTGCATTGTCCAGCTCTGCTGAGTGAGGGAGCGTCTGCCAAGCGCAGGGACAGGGAGAAGTGCACACAGCCCAGGCACTGTTATCAGCTGCTGGGGAGGACCTGGCTTTAATCATTTACTTACAGTCCCTGGCTGTCAGTAATCTGACCTTGCACGCAGCCTGCTTCTGCGTCCTCCGTCCTTCAACAGATAGACGGACCATGCCTAGCAACCCTATTTTAAGCACAGGTAAAAGTAGGCAGTACAGTGAACAAAAATGTGGAATTAAGGGGAAATTGAATACACAGTGAAAAGTTGAAATAGGGCCACCAAGGAGATAATAATCACCACAATCCAATACGCCCAAAAAAAAAAAACATATGACAGTTATACTTTAAGCAGGGAGGAATCATGACTTCAGACGGAAAAAAATGACGAATATTCTAAAATACGAATATATAGCACTATATTGAATATAGTGCTATATATTCATTTTTTAGAATATCCGTCATTTTTTTTCCATCTGAAGTCATGATTCCTCCCTGCTTAAGTTGCTTGTGGGCCAATGAGTCATTGGCCCACAAGCAAGAAGCAGGGAGGAATCATGACTTCAGATGGAAAAGATAACGAATATGTAGCACTATATTCTAAATATTTGCGAATTCTCGAAGTGGCAATATTTGAGATAAAAATTTTCTTTTCGAATATTTGTGCTCAACACTATAAGTGACTGCAGCATGACTTGGGGCTCAGACTGCTTGGCTGATGTGCAAGGGTTTGAGGTGGAAGACTGATGCCCGTGGGCCACTGGTGCCAACTCTGCGCTTTCAGCAGGGGATCTGGTGGGAGACAATGTGAAGGAACTGGAGTCTCTGTCAGCCATCCAATCTGCTACCGCCTCTACTTGTTCTGGCCGCACCATTCATACAGCGATAATCAGGCCTACAAAATGACACAGGACATCCTGTCGCCTGTCTGCACCAGAGGAAGGTGTTTCATTAAGTCTCCTGTCCCCTGACCAGCTACATTTATCAGCATCTGCTCCAGGAGTTGAATTACATCATTCACCCCATAGTCCTGGTGACTGACAAATATAGTGGCCTCCTCAAAGGGCCTGAGCAAATAGCAGATGTCACACATGAGGTGCCACTGACTAGCATTGAAGTTACACAGGGGAGTACCCCTGTCCGCCTGCATCGTCAATAAAATGGTCAGGGCCTTCCTCTGCTCATATAGTCAATCCAACATGTGTAGGAACCGGGTTACAACCAGATTAGGCTACTTTCACACTTTTGAATTCCGCTATTGAGATACGTCATAGGATCTTACTAGCGGATGAAAACGCTTCAGTTTTGTCCCCATTCATTGTCAATGGGGACAAAACTGAACTGAACGAAACAGAATGAACCAAAATGCATTCCATTCCATTTGGTTGTGCTCCCATTGCAGACAGAATAATGCTGCAAGCAGTGTTTTTCTGTCCGCGATGTGGTGCGGAGCAAGACGGATCCATCCTGACACACAATGTAAGTCAAAGGGGACTCTGACACAATAGAAAGTGGATCCGTCCCCCATTGACTTTCAATGGTGTTCATGATGGATTCGTCATGGTTATATAAGACATAATACAACCGTATCCATTCATGACGGATGCATGTGGTTGTATTATTGTAACGGAAGCATTTTTACAGATCCATGAAGGATCCGCAAAAAATGCTAGTGTGAAAGTAGCCTTAAAGACGTGCGTCATGCAGGGTGCATGGGTCAGCCCTGTTCTTCCCGTTATCGGTGACCATGGTTCCGATCTTCAGTTGGCAAAGAGAGAGCTAGCATTTGATTTCTTGGTTGATGACGTAGAGCAGTTAATCTCCGCTGTGACTTTGTGCAGGCTGTCCAGGTGCAGAACAGCGTGACACCGCCATGCTCTGCATAGGTGGTATGCTAGAGGACCACTCTAAACTGTGCCTACAGCAGAGGCTGAGGACAAGTTGGAGAATGAGGAGGCAGAGGAGGACATGGTGCCGGAATCACAGCATTGCCATCACCTGACCAAGTTGCTGGTGTGCCTGGTCAGGAACCAAATTTGTCCAGTGGGCCGTAAAGGACATATCATTGTCCTTGACCCTAGTTACAGCTCCATGCATTGGCTCTGGCATGAACTGCACTAAACACAGACAGGCTCAAGGACTGGCCCACCTTCTGCTGTATGTACATATGCAGGGCTGGTACAGCTTTTTAAAAGAAGAAATGATAGCTTGAACTCTCCACCTTGGCTCAAAACAAGGCATCAGTTCTCTGAAATGTGTAGACTCAACCACAGGGAGGATACCAGCAACTTGGCCAGGTGCACTTCCAGCTTCTGCGCAGTTGGATAAGTGCACGCATACTGTTGTCTTTTTGCAATCACCTCGGTGATTGATTGATGGTTAAACTCGTGACTAGGAGTAGGAATAGGAGGAGGAGCAGGGCCGGTACAAGGCAGGGGCCGAAGGAGCGGGTGCCCTGGGCGCTACCATTTGCGGACAGGAGGGGGGCGCAGGTGAAGTGCCAGCAGCAGTGGCGTCGCCAGGGGGGGGCCAGAGGGGGCCACGGCCCCCCCTACATCATGCTGTGCCCCCCCAACTAAAATGACCCCCCCCCCCCAAGTGAGCAGCCGCCGCCGGGCACAGGGAGATGAGCGCTTCCATTGCGCTCATCTCCATTGTAAACTGTCTGTGCCAGCGGAGGTGCAGGGGAGGGAGAGGCGTGTCCCTTCCCTTTCCTCTGATAGGCTGCAGGCAGGCACCGAAGTGGAGGAGAGGCCCCGCCCCCTAATTACTCCTGTTTACCTTTCTAAAGCTAAAGGACCTTTGATGATGTCATCACAGGTCCTGTAAGGGAACTGCACAGTGTAAAGTGTAGTTCCCAGGTTAGAACAGTGCAACTGTGATGTGATGACATCATCTTCAACATCACAGGTCCTGCAGAATCTAGCAAAGGAACTGCACCAAAAATGGTGTAGTTCCTAGGTTTCAAAGGTACATCTGCCAGGACCTGTGATGACATCATCACAGGTCCTTCAACCCCTAACAGCAAGTATTAAAAGTTCACAAGCAGCTCTGTATTGATCCATACAGACTGGAATGGAGAGGTAAGAGGAGGTCCTCCACTTTTCATCATTTACCCCCCCCCCCCCCCTCCATGCCCTGTTTTTACTCATTGCTCACTCATGTATACTACTTCAGACAGTTACCACTACCTCATGTACCTCACAGTGACTATAATGCATAACTGACCACATATTTCTATAAACACTGCATCTACAGTATTATACCTTCTATGTGTCACATCAATACACTGCTCTGTATATATATATATATATATATATATATATACACACACATACATGCACACACACTGCATATATTACACAGTATTATACATGCAATATGTACAGATATATAGTATATACCGCAGTGCACTGATATGTGAGGTATGAGGTATAATAGATGCTGTGTGTACAGATATCAGTACACTTCTGTATATACAATATATGTGAGGTACGAGGTATAATAGATGCAGTGTGTACAGATATATAGTATATACAGCAGTGTACTGATGTGAGGTACGAGGTGTCAATACACTGCTGTATTTACTATATACCTGTACACACTGCATCTATTATACCTCGTACCTCACATATTACACTACTGTATATACTGTATACACTGCATATATTATACCCCGTACCTCACATATCAGTACACTGCTGTATATACTATATACCTGTACACACTGCATCTATTATACCCTGTACCTCACATATCAGAACACTAGGGAATATACTATATACCTGTACACACTGCATCTATTATACTGCGTACCTCACATAACTGTACACTGCTGTATATAATATACATCTGCATCTATTATACCTCTTTTGTGTGCCAGGGCTGTTTTGTAATCCCATTCCGGCCCTGATGGCATAAATTATAAAACGCAGCAGCAAGAATAGTTCATGGAACAAAGGGAGGGGCTATAAAAGGGGAATGGGGGCCCAATTTAGATTCCTGCTATGGGGCCCAGTGATTTTTATGTACGCCCCTGGCTGCAGGCACTAGGCCGGCAGCCTATCAGAGGCCGGCGCAATGACGTCATCGTGCCGCCTGAGCCTTACATTACAGCGTGGGACACAGGAAGAGGCTGCATCGCATCGCTGACACTTAGGTAAGTATAAGTGTTTTTTTTTTGTTTTTTTTTACAATAGTGTTACTGGCACATTGGGGGGGCTTATTACAAAACTGGCACATGATGATGGGGGGGACTTTATACTGGCACATGATGATGGGGGGGAACTTTATAGTGTCTGTGACTTTCAAAGTCCCACAGTCCTTTGTTCTATTGCTTTAAGTATATTCTTGTTTTGAAACAACATTGATTCTTTCTTAAAAACGGGGGGGGGGGGGGGGGGGGGGGCGCAGTTTGCATCTTCGCCCTGGGCACCAAATGGCCTTGTCCCAGCCCTGAGGAGGAGCATCAGGACTAGTAGATGATGGGAAAGAAAGACAGCTCTCTTCTTCTGAGGCAGTGGAGCCTTGACTGCTGGAGAAGGGGTGCAGGCCACTGGGAGATGCAGTGCTTGCTGCGTCAGGCTGTACCACAACATTAGCACAACAGGTTTCCCAGGCCACTTTATGGTGATGCTCCATGTGTTGATGTAGGGCCGTAGTGCCAACATTAGCACCCTGGCAACGCTTCACCTTCTGCCCACAAATCCTACATATAGCTACACTGACATCCTCCAGTGACGCACGGCCATGCTTCCACCCTGCTGCCTCATCCGCATGCTGACACCCTGCCACTGTCCCACATCGGCAAGTATGACATTTTACCCCTACCACTGCATGCTGACTACCTGCTGCTGCCTCTATGAACTTGTGCACTGCTAGTTGTTTCCAGGTAGGATCCTGAGTAGCAGACGGTCTACCCTCGGCACATTTGGCTCCAAATCTCACACTACTGCTTCATCCTGCTGACTCGTGGCCACATTTGCACCCTGCTGGCTCAGCTGCACACTGACACCCTGCAGCTGTCTCACGCACTAGCTGCCACCCTCAATTACACTACTTATTCACCCCAACTTGAGAATCAAGGCCTAATGGAATTGCTTACCTATTAAAGAAGGTGGGCACCGAAATAACAGTTAAATTACACTATTTATTCACCCCAAATTGAGAATCAAGGCTTAATAGATCTTTATATCTATTAAACAAGGGGGACATACCAATAACAGTTAAATTACACAGCTTATTCACCCCAATTTGAGAGTCAAGGCATAATAGATATGCGTATCTATTAAACAAAGGGAACACCCCAATAACACTCAAACAAGGTGGGCACCCAAATAACAGTTAAATTAGACAGCTTATTCCCCATAATTTGAGAAGCAAAGAGTAACAGAATTGCTGCTTATCTATTAAACAAGGTGGACACTGTTTAATTAGATAGCTCTATGCAGAGATTGATGCAAACTGAGCTGTCTCCTATAGATCCTTTTAGCTTCTGATTACACAGCCTGCAGTGTCCCGGCATTGTCTCTATGCTCCCCCTATAGTGTAATTCAACTGGATCAACACAGCCTAGGATTGACAAGGATGTACCTCCTATATATATATCAACAAAAGAGAACCGGTACTAAGTAATATCCAATAAAATACATTTTTATTTATGACAAAAAAGAACATATACAGACAAACACATATATGTAGAGACCATACAGGGTGCCTACAAGGGCAGTCCACAATAACACTGCTGTCAACAAATAGAAAATCACTATGAGGCCAGCAATCTCAGTGTAGGGAAGCTGTGTTTAAGATATCTAGGCCAGCATATAAATATGGAAGCTGCCTCTGGCTATGGACACAGCTGCCTAAACTTTAAATGCATCTGGCATGGATATATAAAGGGTATGGATGACATTCATATGCTCTGGCTTATGCCGTATGAACAGTTCGGCGCATCACAGTGATGCTTCAGTAAATAATCGAACCGGTCAGAGTCTCTTTCTTACCCGATATCCAGTGATGTGTGTGTGGGCTGTCTCTGTCTGGCGTACTCCTCGACGTACGTTTCGCTAATGCTTCATCAGGAGGATTTCCTTTCTAATGATTCAGGAGGTCTTTTAAATAGCTAGTGGCCAATGGCTGGCTTTACTCATGTCATGTGTCCCTATTAGCATTGATTTCCTTTACGGCGCATCATGTGATAATCAGATTCGGGTATTGAAGGGACTTCCGCCCTTCCGTCTGCGTGATCCGAGCGAGGGCAGAAGGCGTCTGACGTCACCGGGATCCCGCCTGACGGGACGGCGCAAGTCCTCCCATCTGTGATCCGTGATGCGCACAGAAATCACTGTGTAACTTTCCTGCATGTATAAGTGAGTGGAGCTTTTTCCTAATCTAAGTTGAATGTGACTATTACTCCCTATAATCTTCCATCTCCCTAGTGTAGTAAGGTAATGACATAAAAGACAATATATATGATGATTGCTGGCCTCATAGTGATTTTCTATATGTTGACAGCAGTGTTATTGTGGACTGCCCTTGTAGGCACCCTGTATGGTCTCTACATATATGTGTTTGTCTGTATATGTTTTTTTATGTCATAAATAAAAATGTATTTTATTGGATATTACTTAGTACCGGTTCTCTTTTGTTGATATATTCCCCCTATAGTGTGTAAAAACTCTCCCTATGATCTCCTTAAACTGCTCCTGCAGTTTCAAAGATTCTACAATTAAAGCTGAGTTAAACACTGTCTCTAGCACTTGTCACATCTCTCCCTGTGCTCAGTTCACTGTAAAGTTATTGCATTTTACTCATTTTGGGCTATAATTAATTTTTTCATTTGGTCTTTATTAAAAATATTAAGCTGTTCTGTCACAAATAGAGATGAGAGAATCGAAGTTGACAAAGTTGAATTCAATCTGAATTTCAGGAAAAATTTGAGTCGTCCTAAAGTCGAATTTCCTAATGCTTCGTGGTAACGAATCGTATATTTTCTAAAAAGGCTGCTGCACATGTTAGAAAGAGGAATTTAGAAGCCCGGGAACGAGGGATCACCCATCATGCCATGCAGATAGCCAATCAGCAGCTAGCCATCACAGCCTTATAAAAAGTCCCCTCTTGCCCGACCTCCACAATTTTCCAGTGTACTTAGTGCAGTGAGAGATGTTGCAGGCACTAGGGGCAGTGATTAGGAAAGACTTTATTTACAAAAAATGACTATTGAGCAGTTCAGGGACAGTTTATTGATAGTGTATAATAGGGAGGCATTATCAACACTATAGGAAGGAGAACAGGGACCAATTGAACAGTGTAAAGCTTGGCTAATAGGAGCTATTCTATTAGACCTTGCTGCTCTAATAGGGGTTAAAAAGTGTTCTAATACTACAGATTTTAGATTGTTTGCATTCTTCGATACATAACTAATTCCGTTAATCCTTGATTCTGTTATTGGGGTGAAACTGCGGTCTGATACTGAAGATTTTGGGGGTGAGGGGGTTCATGTTCTTTTATATATAATTCAATCCGTTAATCCTTGATTGTCTAATTGGGGTGAAATTGCAGGTTAATAATACAGATTTTAGGGTGCTCACATTCTATTATTATACATAAATATATCTGTTAATCCCTAATTGTGTAATTGGGGTAAAATTGCGGCATGATAATAGAGATTTTCGGGTGCTTACATTCTCCTATACATAAGCACTAATTGTGTAATTGTGCTAAAATTGCAGACTGATACTACAGATTTTAGGGTTCTCAAATTCTATTATACATATATAAATATATATACTTTAATCCCTAATTGGGTAATTGGGGTAAAATTGCAGCCTGAGACTACAGATTTTAGGGTGCACATGTTCTCCTATACATAAGTATATCCAATAATCCCTAATTGTGTAAATGGGGTAAAATTGCTGACTGATACTACAGATTTTAGGGTGCTCAAGTTCTATTATACATAGATATATCTGTTAATCCCTAATTGTGTAATTGGGGTAAAATTGAAGCCTGATAACTACAAATTTTAGGGATGTTTACATTCTAGTACAGTGTTTCTTAACCAGTGTGCGTCCAGCTGTTGCAAAACTACAACTCCCAGCATGCCCGCACAGCCAAAGGCTGCCCGGGCATGCTGGGATTTGTAGTTTTGCAACATCTGGAGGCACGCTGGTTGGGAAACACTGTTCTAGTATGACGGTCTAACAAAGACTTGGTATGACGGTGTACGTCCCTTATTTAAATAATATGGTTATCAAAGCCTGATACGAACGTTACAATACAAAATAATAAATGTTTATTGATTATAATTATTTAAATATAGGGTGTGCAACCCAACTCATTTGCACAATAGGCTTAAAGAGGTGTTAACACTATATGGTTAGTAGTATAATATCAAGCACCATATAGCGAAAACAATGGATGAGTGGTGCGCTGGTGTAAAAAATGTACCCCCACTTTATTGTTCACGATCCAGTTGTACCTCTACTGACAACGATAGTGTCTGAAGGTCGGCTCACACAGGCTTGTTGTATACCAACAGACGAACAGTCACAGGGCTAATTAGGGTATATGCTGCATATAACTAACAATAGCAGTCTCCTAGATACCCTCACTTACGGCTACTGCCGCCATAGTAGTATCTATCCGTAATATTAGGGATTGTGTGCGTAACTCTGTCTCAAGGCGTTTCTGTGCCTGGGTATCACCGGCACTTCATCAGTAGCCTACAAGGAAGAGACGCTGCTACATGTTAGTCACACAAGCCTTGTGCGATCAGTGACACTCCAGTGTGAGTATCGGCGCTAGAATGGCCGTACGTGCCACATTAACGCAGAGATTTAAAGGGCTAACACCCCATCCCCATAGGCGTGGCTACGAGCGGCCTGATGTTTACATTCTAGCATACATAAGTATATCCATTAATCCTTAATTATGTAATTGGGGTAAAATTGCAGCCTGATACTACAAATTTTAGGGTTTTTTACATTCTAGTATGCATAAGTATATCCGTTAATCCTTAATTATGTAATTGGGGTGAAGTTGCAGCCTGATATTACAGATTTTAGGGTTTTGTGTGATACCCCCTACATACAGGGGTTTGAATCAGGCATTTGAAATACAGCCATTTTGTGCAAAGATATATTTACTTCAGGGCTACACTGATTCAGGGCGTGTGAGATACCCCCCTACATACAGGGGTTTGAATCAGGCATTTGAAATACAGCCATTTGAAACACAGCCATTTTGTGCAAATAAATCTTTAATTTAGGCCTACACTGATTCAGGGCGTGTGAGATCCCCCCTATACATACAGGGGTTTGATTCAGCCATTTGAAGTACAGCCATTTGAAATACAGCCATTTTGTGCAAAGAAATCTTTAATTCAGGCCTACACTGATTCAGGGCATGTGAGATCCCCCCTATACATACAGGGGTTTGATTCAGCCATTTGAAGTACAGCCATTTAAAATACAGCCATTTGAAATACAGCCATTTTATGCAAAGATATATTTACTTCATGCCTACAGTGGTTCAGACCGTGTGAGATACTCCCTCTACATACAGGGTTTTGAATCAGGCATTTGAAATACAGCCATTTGAAATACAGCCATTTTGTGCAAAGAAATCTTTAATTCAGGCCTACACTGATTCAGGGCATGTGAGATCCCCCCTATACATACAGGGGTTTGATTCAGCCATTTGAAGTACAGCCATTTAAAATACAGCCATTTGAAATACAGCCATTTTATGCAAAGATATATTTACTTCATGCCTACAGTGGTTCAGACCGTGTGAGATACTCCCTCTACATACAGGGTTTTGAATCAGGCATTTGAAATACAGCCATTTGAAATACAGCCATTTTGTGCAAAGAAATCTTTAATTCAGGCCTACAATGATTCAGGGCGTGTGAGATTCCCCCTATACATACAGGGGTTTGATTCAGCCATTTGAAATACAGCCATTTGAAATACAGCCATTTTGTGCAAAGAAATCTTTAATTCAGGCCTACATTGATTCAGGGCGTGTGAGATCCCTGTCATGGTCTTACCTGCTTGCTGCTCTCCTTCGTTTGACATGTGCTGGCGGCCATCTTGGGTCCTGGGTTTCTTGTAGCCTTCCACCCTGCGGCTCCTCCTTCCCCTGGGAGGAGCTGGATGCCTAGCTCATATATATAGGAGGTCTGTGGCTTCAGTTCCTTGCTTGGTCCTCTTGTGTTCACATGCTTCTAAGACTGCTGCTGCTTCTGGTTCCTGATCCTGGCCTCGTCTGACTACCCTGCTGGTTCCTGATCCTGGCTTCGTCTGACTACCCTGCTGGTTCCTGATCCTGGCTTCGTCTGACTACCCTGCTGGTTCCTGATCCTGGCTTCGTCTGACTACCCTTCTGGTTCCTGACCTCTGGCTTCGCAAAGACTCTGCTCGGTTTCACCATCCGTTTGGACTTTTGCTTTACAGCTTTATTTTCAATAAAGCCTTCTTATTTTCACTTATCTCTTGTTGTACGTCTGGTTCATGGTTCCGTGACATTAGGACCAAGCCATGAATTCTGACGGTACAGGGCCATCCTCGCTACCCACGCTGGTTGCCAGACTTGATCAGCAGGATCACCTGTTGGGTCGGTTCGCTGTGGCGTTGCAAACCCTGCTTGAACGCACGGCTCATTTCGCTCCCGTTGCCGATGGGTCGGTTGTCGCTCCTGGGCTCGCTCCTACTGCCGCTCCGGTTGTTGCGCCAGAGTCTACCCCGACACCTGTTGTTGCGCCTGCGGTGTTTCGGGGTATGACCGGTTCTGCCCCTCTTCCACAGCGCTTTGGGGGAGAGCCAACTCAGTGCCGAGGTTTCCTTAACCAGGTGGGCATTTATTTCGAGTTGCTGCCACATGCCTTTCCTACTGAGAGATCAAAGGTGGGCTTCTTGATCTCGCTGCTCTCGGACAAGGCCTTGGCCTGGGCCAGCCCTTTATGGGAGAACAACAATCCGGTGGTTGCCGAGTTTTCCGGTTTTGTTGCTTCTCTTCGGAAGGTATTCGATGTGCCGGCTCGTGCTGCCTCTGCTGCGAAGCTCCTTATGTCCATCAGACAGGGTTCACGATCCGTAGCTGAATACGCCATTGAGTTTCGTACCCTGGCAGCAGAGGTGGGCTGGAATAATGAGGCTCTGGTCGCTGCTTTCTCTCATGGTCTCTCGGATGCCTTGAAGGATGAGGTTGCAGCTAAGGACCTACCAGTTGAGCTCGAGTCTCTTATTTCTTTCCTGATTTTGATTGACACCAGACTCAGGGAGAGACCTTCCTTTAAGGAGAACCTGCGGAGGTCTTCTAACAGATTGGTGCCTACGTTTGCTGTCCCACCCGTGCCTCCCTCTCCTCCCACGCCTCCTGGGGATGACTTGTCTGGGGGTGAACCCATGCAGCTGGGGTTTGCTCGCCTGTCCGAGGGGGAGAGGGCACTCCGGAGACGCGAGGGCCGATGCATGTACTGTGGTCTCGGTGGGCATTTTCGGTTGGCATGTCCGAACCGTCCGGGAGACGCTCGTACCCTGAGATCCTGTCGGGGGCAGATCTTGGGTGGAGTCTCCTCGTCCCCGGTTTCCCGTGTTGACAAACCACTGATCACTGTTGTCCTCTCCTGGGTCGGGGGCTCGGTGACGACCCAGGCGTTGGTGGACTCTGGTGCTGGTGGTTTGTTCATTGATAGTGTGTTCGCTGCCGCCAATTCCATTCCTCTGCAGGCTCGAGGTTCCCCACTGGCTCTTGAGGCGATAGACGGCAGACCCCTTCTGCCGCCACACGTGACTCATGAGACGCTTCCAGTGGGAATAGCCATTGGTGCCGTTCACAGAGAGTCGGTCTGCCTCCAGGTTATTTCGTCTCCACACTACTCGGTGGTCTTGGGGTACCCCTGGCTCCAGAAGCATAATCCGACTTTCGATTGGAGATCGGTCGAGATCCTCTCGTGGTCACCGCAGTGTGGGGCTAGTTGCATCCATGGGTCTGTCAAGTTGCTGTGTACTTCCTCGGACTCTCTGTTGCCTCCTGAATACGAGGAGTACCGGGATGTATTCGATAAGGTGCACGCGGTTGCCCTACCTCCGCACCGCCCATACGATTGTGCCATAGAGTTACAATCTGGTGCCGTTCCTCCTCGTGGCAAAGTCTATCCACTGTCGGTAGCGGAGAATGAGGCCATGGAGGAGTATGTGAGGGAGGCGCTTTCACGCGGACACATTCGCAAATCTTCGTCCCCGGCAGGGGCTGGATTTTTCTTTGTGAAAAAGAAGGGCGGTGAGTTGAGGCCTTGCATCGATTACAGGGGTCTCAATCGCATCACGATCAAGAACGCTTACCCGATACCCTTGATTTCCGAGCTGTTCGATCGCCTTAAAGGGGCCACGGTCTTTACCAAACTCGACCTGAGGGCGGCATATAACCTGGTAAGGATCAAGGCGGGCGATGAGTGGAAGACCGCGTTTAACACCAGGACCGGTCATTACGAATCCTTGGTTATGCCCTTTGGGTTGTGCAATGCGCCCGCAGTCTTTCAGGAATTCATCAACGATGTTTTCCGTGACCTGTTGCAGCAGTGTGTGGTAGTCTATTTGGATGACATCTTGGTATATTCTGAATCCATGGAGGCCCACATTCTGGATGTCAGACGAGTGTTGCAACGGTTACGAGAGAACAAGCTGTTCGGTAAGCTTGAGAAATGCGAATTTCACCGATCCCAGGTAACCTTCTTAGGTTACATCATTTCCGCTGAGGGGTTCTCCATGGATCCTGAGAAGGTTTCGGCTGTCTTACAGTGGCAACAGCCCAGTGGTCTTCGTTCCCTGCAGCGCTTTTTGGGCTTCGCCAATTATTATCGGAAGTTCATCAGGGACTTTTCCATGCTGGCCAAGCCTCTCACGGATCTGACCAGGAAGGGCAGTAATTCCCAGGTCTGGCCGCTCGAGGCCATCCGAGCTTTTGAGGCCCTAAAGTCCGCCTTTGTGTCGGCTCCGATTCTGTCGCATCCCAACCCTGGGTTGCCCTTTGTCCTCGAGGTGGACGCGTCTGAGACGGGAGTAGGCGCCCTTCTGTCTCAGCGTAGAACACCAGAGGGTCCTCTGCTTCCTTGTGGGTTTTACTCCCGGAAACTGTCTTCCGCGGAGTGCAACTATCAGATTGGTGACAGGGAGTTATTGGCCATCGTGCAGGCCCTTAAAGAATGGAGGCACTTGCTCGAGGGTTCGGTGGTTCCGGTTCTCATCCTGACGGACCACAAGAATCTGACCTACCTTTCTGAGGCCAAGAGATTGACACCACGTCAGGCCAGATGGGCTCTGTTCTTGTCACGTTTTAATTACGTGGTCTCCTACCTACCCGGTTCCAAGAACATCAGGGCGGATGCCTTATCACGGCAGTACTCCGAGCTGTCCAGGGAGGAGTCGATTCCGACTTCGGTCATACCTCCGAATCAGATCCTGGCCGCCATTCGCACCAGCCTGACCTCTCCCCTGGGTGAGCAGATTTTGGCGGCTCAATCTGGTGCTCCCTCTGGGAGACCCAACGGCAGATGTTTTGTGCCTGAGGAGTTGCGCACTCGGTTGTTGCGAACCTACCATAACTCCAAGACCGCGGGGCATCCTGGAAAGAATCAGCTGTCCTGGGCTGTTTCACGTCTGTTCTGGTGGCCTTCCCTACGTTCCGACATCGCCGCATATGTAGCGGCATGCTCCGTTTGTGCCCAGAGTAAGTCCCCTCGGCACCTTCCGTTGGGCCTTCTGCAACCCATAGCCACCGGGGAGCGCCCATGGTCACACCTGGGGATGGATTTCATTGTGGACCTCCCTGCATCCCGAGGCCATACGGTCATTCTCATGATTGTGGATCGGTTTTCCAAAATGTGCCACTGTGTTCCTCTCAAGAAGTTACCCTCTGCACAAGAGTTGGCCACGATTTTTGCCAGGGAGGTCTTCCGGTTGCACGGTTTGCCCAAGGAGATTGTGTCGGATCGGGGGAGTCAGTTTGTGTCCAGGTTCTGGCGCGCCTTTTGCTCCCAGTTGGGGATTCATCTCTCCTTCTCCTCGGCCTACCACCCTCAGTCCAATGGGGCCGCAGAACGATCCAATCAGGCCTTGGAGCAATTCCTTCGTTGCTATGTCTCCGATCACCAAGACAATTGGGTTGACCTCCTGCCTTGGGCTGAGTTTGCCAGGAACACGGCGGTGAACTCTTCCTCTGGGACGTCTCCCTTCATGGCCAATTATGGGTTCCAACCTGCCGTGTTACCGGAGGTATTCTCTCCCCAGGATATTCCGGCTGTGGAGGATCACCTTTCCGTCCTACGTGCTTCTTGGGTACAGATCCAGAAGTCCCTTGAGGTCTCTGCGCAGCGCCAGAGATTCCAGGCTGATCGCAGACGAGCGCCTGCTCCTTCCTACCAGGTCGGAGACCGTGTATGGTTGTCCACCCGCAACCTCAACCTTCGAGTGCCCACTCCCAAGCTGGCGCCTCGCTTTGTTGGTCCCTTCCGAGTGCTTCGCAGGGTAAACCCGGTAGCCTATGCCCTTGCGCTTCCTCCTGGCATGCGGATCTCCAACGTGTTTCATGTCTCCCTGTTGAAGCCACTGGTGTGTAATCGTTTCACTTCCTCGGTTCCTCGGCCTCGTCCGGTCCAAGTGGGCAATCGTGAGGAATATGAGGTGAGCAATATCCTGGACTCACGCCTGGTCCGCGGTCGGTTGCAGTTTTTGGTCCATTGGCGTGGTTATGGTCCAGAGGAGCGTTCCTGGGTTCCCTCCGCAGATGTCCATGCTCCTGCCTTGCTCCGAGCCTTCCACGCACGCTTCCCTCAGAAACCGTTTTGTGCTCCGCGGAGGAGGGGCCCTTGAGGGGGAGGTACTGTCATGGTCTTACCTGCTTGCTGCTCTCCTTCGTTTGACATGTGCTGGCGGCCATCTTGGGTCCTGGGTTTCTTGTAGCCTTCCACCCTGCGGCTCCTCCTTCCCCTGGGAGGAGCTGGATGCCTAGCTCATATATATAGGAGGTCTGTGGCTTCAGTTCCTTGCTTGGTCCTCTTGTGTTCACATGCTTCTAAGACTGCTGCTGCTTCTGGTTCCTGATCCTGGCCTCGTCTGACTACCCTGCTGGTTCCTGATCCTGGCTTCGTCTGACTACCCTGCTGGTTCCTGATCCTGGCTTCGTCTGACTACCCTGCTGGTTCCTGATCCTGGCTTCGTCTGACTACCCTTCTGGTTCCTGACCTCTGGCTTCGCAAAGACTCTGCTCGGTTTCACCATCCGTTTGGACTTTTGCTTTACAGCTTTATTTTCAATAAAGCCTTCTTATTTTCACTTATCTCTTGTTGTACGTCTGGTTCATGGTTCCGTGACAATCCCCCTATACATACAGGGGTTTGATTCAGCCATTTGAAGTACAGCCATTTGAAATACAGCCATTTTGTGCAAATAAATCTTTAATTCAGGCCTACACTGTTTCAGGGTGTGTGAGATCCCCCTATACATACAGGGGTTTGATTCAGCAATTTGAAATACAGCCATTTGAAATACAGCCATTTGAAATACAGCCATTTTGTGCAAATATATCTTTAATTCAGGCCTACACTGATTCAGGGTGTGTGAGATCCCCCCTCTACATACAGGGGTTTGATTCAGCCATTTGAAATACAGCCATTTGAAATACAGCCATTTTGTGCAAAGAAATCTTTAATTCAGGCCTACACTGATTCAGGGCGTGTGAGATCCCCCTATACATACAGGTGTTTGATTCAGCCATTTGAAGTACAGCCATTTGAAGTACAGCCATTTTGTGCAAAGAAATCTTTAATTCAGGCCTACACTGATTCAGGGCCTGGGAGATCCCGCCTATACATACAGGGGTTTGATTCAGCCATTTGAAGTACAGCCATTTGAAATACAGACATTTTCTGCAAATAAATCTTTAATTCAGGCCTACACTGATTCAGGGCGTGTGAGATCCCCCCTATACATACAGGGGCTTGATTCAGCCATTTGAAATACAGCCATTTGAAATACAGTCATTTTGTGCAAAGAAATCTTTAATTCAGGCCTAGTCTGGTTCATGTCGTGTGAGATACACCCTTTACTAACTGTCATTCTATTCTACTATTAATTAAACACCTATTTAGGGCAAGATCCAAAATTCAAAAAATATTAGGAGAGCGTCAAATAAGGGACGTGGCCCAGGTCATGGTGCTGCTGGTGGAACTCCTGTTGCAGGGAGAGGACGTGGTCGATCTGTGCCAGCTACACGCACAAGTTAAACCCCTTCCTCAGGTGCTAATAGGCGACAAAACCTGCAGCGGTATTTGGTCGGGCCTAATGCTGCTCTACGAATGGTGAGGCCTGAACAAGTACAGGCGATAGTAGATTGGGTTGCTGACAGTGGATCCAGTTCCTTCACATTGTCTCCCACCCAGTCTCCTGCTGATATACCACAGTTGGCACCTGCAGCCGATGTCCATCAGTCTTTCACCTCACCCCCTTGCAAATCAGCCAAGCAGTCTGAGCCCTAAGTCATGCAGCAGTCTCTTCTGCTTTTTGATGACTCTGTTAGCAGGGTTTCCCAGGGCCAACCACCTAGCCCTGCCCCAGAAGTGGAAGAGATTGAGTGCCCCGATGCCCAACCACTTATCTTTCAAGATGAGTAAATGGGAGGACCATCGCAGCATGTCTCGGATGATGACGAAACACAGGTGCCAACTGCTGGGGCTTTCAAAAGTGTGCAGACCGACAAGGAAGGCAGAGAATCAAGGTCATGCGAGTGACCTAAGTAGTTCGGAGGAAGAGGCGGTGGTCGCACAGAGCCACCAGCACAGCAGAAGAGGGAGCAGGGTGCAAAAGCGGAGCGGCCGTCTTTTAGACAGTACGCCTCCTACTGCCCACCGCAGCAAGGGACCGAGCACACCAAAGCCAGCTCCAAGGAGTTCCCTGGCGTGGCAGTTCTTCAGACAATGTGCTGATGACAAGACACGAGTGGTTTGCGCGCTGTGCAATCAGAGCCTGAAGCGAGGCATAAACGTTCTCAACCTGAGCACAACCTGCATGACCAGGCATTTAAGTGCAAAGCACGAGCTGCAGTGGAGTAGACACCTCAAAAACCAAGAAAGATCTCTGGCTCCTCCTGCTTCCTCTTCTGCTGCAGTCTCGGCCTCTTCATCCACCTCTGGAGTGACAGTGCCACCTGCCACCCCGCAAACAGAGGATCTGCAGGCAACACCAACACCTGGGTCACCAAGCATCTCCACAATGTCCCACGGAAGCGTTCAGCTCTCCATCTCCTAAACGCTGGAGAGGAAGAGGAAGTACCCCCCTACCCACCCGCGATCGCTAGCCCTGAATGCCTTTGAAATGCTGTCATTCCATCTGGTGCAGACGGATAGTTTTAAAGGCCTTATGGCGGTGGCTGTCCCACAGTACGTCGTGCCCAGCCGCCACTACTTTTTAAGACGAGCCATCCCTTCCCTTCACAACCAAGTAGAGGACAAAATCAGGTGTGCACTGCGCAACGCCATCTGTGGCAAGGTGCACCTGACTACGGACACGTGGACCAGTAAGCACGGTCAGGGCCGTTATATCTCCATAACAGCACACTGGGTAAATGCAGTGGTGGCTGGGCCGGAGGCGGATAGCATTTTGGCGCATATCCTTCCACCACCGAGGATTGCAGGGTGCTTCAGTTTGCCTCCTGTTGCTTCCTCCTTCTGCTCTGCTTCCTCATCTTCTACCAGCTCCTCATCCGGTCAGCGTAACACCTTCACCACCAACTTCAGCACAGCCAGGGGTAAACGACAGCAGGCAGTTTTAAAACTTATCTGTTTGGGGGACAGGCCCCACACCGCGCAGGAGCTGTGGACGGGCCTTAAACAACAGACCGATGAGTGGTTTGTGCCAGTCAGCCTCAAGCCCGGCCTGTTGGTGTGCGATGATGGGCGAAATCTCGTAGCAGCTCTGGGACTAGCCGGTTTGACGCACATCCCTTGCCTGGCGCATATGCTGAATTTGGTGGTGCAGAGATTCCTTAAAAATTACCCCGACATGTCAGAGCTGGTGCATAAAGTGCGGGCTGTCTGTGCGCGCTTTCGGCGTTCTCACCCTGCTGCTGCTCGCCTGTCAGCGCTGCAGCGTAACTTTCGGCCTTACTGCTCACCGCCTCATATGCAACGTGCCCACAAGGTGTAACTGCCACGTTGCACTTGCTGGCCAGACTGTGCAAGCAGCAGCAGGCGATAGTGGAGTTTCAGCTGCAGCACGCACGGGTGAGTTGCTCGGCGGAACAGCACCACTTCACCACCAATGACTGAGCCTCCATGCGAGACCTGTGTTCCTTGTTACGCTGTTTCGAGTACTCCACCAACATGGCCAGTGCCGATAACGCTGTTCTCAGCGTTACTATCCCACTTCTATGCCTCCTTGAAAAAACGCTCCTGGTGATGATGGAAGAGGATGTGGCACAGGAGGAGGAAGAGGGATCATTTCGTAGGGTTTCCGGCCAGTCATTCCCAAGTGGCTCCGAGGGTGGGTTCCTGCACCCACAAACCCAAGGTACACAATTGTCCAGCCAGGGCACAGTTCTGGAGGATGAGGAGGTGGAGGATGAGGAGATGGAGGAGGAGGAACCATGTTCACAGTAGGGTGGCACCCAGACCAGCTCATGGCCATCACTGGTGCGTGGATGGGGGGGATACAGAGGACACAGACGATATACCTTTCACAGAGGACAGCTTTTCGTTGCCTCTGGGCAGCCTGGCACACATGAGCGATTACATGCTGCAGTGTCTCCGCAATGACCGCCAAGTTGCCCACATTCTAACTTGTGCTGATTACTGTATACTGCTACAGAGGGATCTGGATAGATTGGAGGCTTGGGCAGATAAGTGGCAGATGAGGTTTAACACTGACAAATGTAAAGTTATGCACATGGGAAGGAATAATGCAAATCACCCGTACATACTAAATGATAGAACACTCGGTAACACTGACATGGAAAAGGATCTAGGAATTTTAATAAACAGCAAACTAAGCTGCAAAAAACAGTTTCAGGCAGCTGCTGCCAATGCCAATAAGATAATGGGTTGCATCAGAAGGGGCATAGATGCCCGTGATAAGAACATAGTCCTACCACTTTACAAATCGCTAGTGAGACCACACATGGAGTACTGTGTACAGTTCTGGGCTCCTGTAAACAAGGCAGACATAGCAGAGCTGGAGAAGGTCCAGAGGAGGGCAACTAAAGTAATAACTGGAATGGGGCAACTACAGTACCCTGAAAGATTATCAAAATTAGGGTTATTCACTTTAGAAAAAAAGACGACTGAGGGGAGATCTAATTAATATGTATAAATATATCAGGGGTCAGTACAGAGATCTATCCCATCATCTATTTATCCCCAGGACTGTGACTGTGACGAGGGGACATCCTCTGCGTCTGGAGGAAAGAAGGTTTGTACACAAACATAGAAAAGGATTCTTTACGGTAAGAGCAGTGAGACTATGGAACTCTCTGCCTGAGGGGGTGGTGATGGTGAGTACAATAAAGGAATTCCAGCTGGGCCTGGATGTTTTTCTGGAGCGTAATAATATTACAGGCTATAACTACTAGAGAGGGGTCGTTGGTCCAGGGAGTTATTCTGATTGCCTGATTGGAGTCGGAAAGGAATTTATTATTCCCCTAAAGTGGGGAAATTTTGCTTTCCTCTGGATCAACTTGCAGGATAACAGGCCGAACTGGATGGACAAATGTCTTTTTTCGGCCTTATGTACTATGTTATGTACTATGTTACTGGGTGGCCACGCTGCTGGATCCCCATTACAAGGACAACGTACCGTCCTTAATTCCATCACTGGAGCGTGATCGTAAGATGTGCGAGTACAAGCGCACGCTGGTAGATGCGCTGCTGGTGGCATTCCCACCTGACAGCGGGGGCACAGTGGAAGCACAAGGCGAAGGCAGAGGATGAGGAAGAGGTCGCCAACGCAGCTGGGGCACCGCCAGCACCTCAGAAGGGAGGGTTAGCATGGCCGAAATGTGGAAAAGCTTTGTCAGCACGCCACAACAACCAGCACCACCAGCTGATATGAAACGTCTTAGAAGGAGGCAGCATTTCACCAACATGGTGGAGCAGTATGTGTACACACGCCTACACGAACTGACTGACAGGGGTCCGCCCCTGCAACTTCTGGGTCTCCAAATTGGGCACATGGCCTGAGCTTGCCCTTTACCCCTTGGAGGTGCTGGCCTGCTCTGCAGCCAGTGTATTGTCTGAACATGTGTTTAGCATGACTGGAGGGGGTCATCACAGGTTATATTTCCCAATGTTTTAGGGTGTACCCTAATTTTAAAAATTAAATTTAAAACCAAAAAAAGTGTAGGCTACCTCCACTGCCGCTTCCACCGCCACCGCCACCGCCACATTCACCGCCTCCTCAACCTCCTACTCCATATGGACCTGGTCCTCCTAGATCAAGATTATTATTTTTTATTTTTACGTATTTTATGTTATTTAAAGTCATTTCCCTATCCATATTTGTTTTCAGAGCACTTGCCATGCTCTTAACCACATTTTGACGCCATTTGCAGCTCTCTAGCCCTTTCCATGACATTTTTACAGCCATTTTAGTGCTCAAAAGTTCGGGTCCCCATTGACTTCAATTGGGTTCGGGGTCAAGTTCGGGTAAAGTTCGAACCCGAACATCCAGGTGTCCGCTCAACTCTAATCAGATCCCCAAAAATCCCAGAGTTGGACAAAAAAAAAGTGTAAAAAAAAGTGTAAAAAATTAAGTTTTACAAAAAAGTAAACGTTTCAAGTAAAAAAAGTGTCCTTTTCCCAAAATAAAGTAAAAAAAAAAAAAGGGAATAAAAGAAAAGTAGACATGTTAGGTATCGCCGCGTCCGCATCGACCGGCTCTATAAAAATATCACAAGACCTAACCCCTCAGGTGAACACCGTCAAAAAAATAAATAAAAACTATGCTAAAAAAAAAAATTTTTGTCACCTCACATCACTAAAAGTGCAACACCATGCGATCAAAAAGGCGTATTCCATCCAAAATAGTACCAATCTAACCATCACCTCATCCTGAAAAAAAATAGCCCCTACCTAAGACAATCACCCAAAATTAAAAAATAACTATGGCTCTCAGAATATTGAGACACTAAAATATTTTTTGTGTTTAAAAAATGCTGTTATTGTGTAAAAGTTAAGTAAATAAAAAAGTATACATATTAGGTATCGCCACGTCCTTACAACCTGCTATATAAAAATATCACATGATTTATCCCCTCAGGTGAACACCGTAAAAAAAATATAATGAAAAGTATGTCAAAAAAGCAATTTTTTTGTCACCTTACATCACAAAAAGTGTAATACAAAGCGAATGCGATCAAAAAGTCCTATGCACCCTAAAATAGTACCAATCAAACCGTCATCTCATACCAAAAAAAAATTAGCCCCTACATAAGACAGTTGCACAAAAAATAATAATAAAAATAAAGGCTTTTAGAAGGTGGAGACACAAAAAATAATTTCTTTTCAAAAATTCTTTATTATGTAAAACTGAAACAAACAACCAAAAAAAGTACTCATATTTGGTTTTGTCATGTCCGTAACAACCTGCTCTATAAAAATAACACATGATATAACATGTCAGTTGAACGTTGTAAATAACAAACAAAGGTGCCAAAACAGCCATTTTTTGTTGCCTTGCCTAACAAAAAGTGTAAAATAGAGCAACCAAACATCATATGTACCCTAAAATAGTACCAACCAAACTGCCACCTTATCCCGTAGTTTCAAAAATGGGGTTACTTTTTTGGAGTTTCTACTCTAGGGGTGCATCAGGGGGGCTTCAAATGGGGCAAGATGTCATAAAACCAGACCAGCAAAATCTGCCTTCCAAAAACCATATGGCGTTCCTTTCCTTCTGCGCCCTGCTGTGTGCCCATACAGCAGTTTACGACTACATATGAGGTGTTTCAGTAAACTACAGAATCACGGCAATAAATATTGAATTTTGCTTGGCTGCTAACCCTTGCTTTGTTACTGGAAAAAATGGATTAAAATGGAAAAATCTGCCAAAATAGTGAAATTTTGTAATTTTATCTTCATTTTTCATTAATTCTTGTGGAACACCTAAAGGGTTAACAAAGTTTGTAAAATCAGTTTTGAATACCTTGAGGGGTTTATTTTCTAAAATGGGGTCACCTTTATGGAGTTTCTAATCTAGGGGTGAATCAGGGGGTTTTCAAATGTGACATGGCAGCTTAAAATTATCCCAGTGAAATCTGCCTTCCAAAACCATATAGCGTTCCTTTCCTTCTGCTCCTTGCCGTGTGCCCGTACAGCAGTTTACAACCACATATGGGGTGTTTCTGTAAACCACAGAATCAGAGCAATAAATATTGAGTTTTGTTTGGCTGTTCACACTTGCTTTAGTGGAAAAAAAATGATTAAAATGGAAAATCTGCCAAAAAAATGAAATTCTGAAATTTCATCTCCATTTTCCATTAATTCTTGTGAAACACCTAAAGGATTAAAAAAGTTTGTAAAATCAGTTTTGAATACCTTGAGGGGTGTAGTTTCTAAAATGGTGTCATTTTTGGGTGTTTTATATTATGTAAGCCTCAAAGTGACTACAGACCTGAACTGGTCCTTAAATAGTGGGTTTTGCTTCTAAACTTCTAAGCCTTCTAACGTCCCCAAAAAATAAAAAAAATAAAATACCATTCACAAAATGATCCAAACATAAAGGAGACATATGGGGAATGTAAAGTAATAACTACTTTTGGAGGTATTACTATCTATTATAAAAGTAGAGAAATTTTAATTGGGAAATGTGAAAATGTTTTAATTTTTTGGGGTAAATTTGGTATTTTTTTATAAATAAAAATGAAATATTTTGACTCAAATTTACCACTGTCATGAAGTTCAATATGTGACAAGAAAACAATGTCAGAATAGCTTGGATAAGTAAAAGCGTTTTAAAGTTATCACCACATAAAGGTGACATGTCAGATTTGCAAAAAATCGCGTTCCGGAGGCGGCAGCTGCAGGCAGAGTCACGCATATACGTGTCACCTCGCGAGACGCGAGATTTCGCTCAAAGTCGGCCCGCGCATGCGCATCGCGGGCCGGCAAAAGTTACAGGACGAGTTCGTCATCAACCTGCCAGCCAATGATCATCGTCGGCAGGTTGATGATTTTCAAAAAAACGAATCACAAGCCATCTAACACCTTATATTTATAAATATAAGGTGTTAAATGGCTTCTCTGCTCCTCTGCTGGTCCTTTTGGTCGGTTGGTTCCAGCAGAGGAGCAGACATCACAGTGAGTACACACCAAACACTTCACTTAGCCCCAGATCACCCGCCATCACCCCAATTAACCCCTTGATCACCCCTGTCAATCACTAGTAAAAGGGAAAAAAGTGATCAGTGTAAACTGTCACTTTTTTTTCCCACTGGTATTGACTGATAGGTTTTAGGATAGTTTAGGCCCCTTGGTTAGGTAGTTAGCGATCGTTTAGCGCTCAGCCCACCACACCGCAGTCACTGATTAGCTGATTAGCGTATCGCTAATCAGCATTTGTACTTTTATAGTATCTGTAAGTGATCAAAACTGATCACAGTCAGATCTATAATAGTATTATTGTCATCTTAGTTCGCCCTCCACCCAAAACGCAGTGTTTGCACGATCAGGCCTGATCGGTCGCCCACAAGTGCGTTCCCCCACGCCGCCCCGCCGCAGTGACAAAAAAATTATAATTTTTTTGATCACTGCACAATCACTTTACAAGCGCTGCGGTGATAAAAAAAATCAGTTTTGATATTTTTTATCAATCTCAGCGGCATCCGGTACTTTGCTAGCCTCCCATTTGTAAGACAGGCTTGCTTTTTTTCTTGGGTAGTCTCAGGGAATACCCCTAAATTTAGTAGTCCAAATGTCAAACAGGGGGTATTCTTCTGAAGAGGTCTACAGGCTTCTGACCCAGTCGGATGAGGAATGGGAACCCTCATCTGACAAATCTAGCGGGTCAGAATATGAACCTGTAGAAAGCAGTGGCAGTCTGACCCAAAGTTCGAACGAGGAGGTTGAGGTCCCTGATAGCACCAGGCGTACCCGGCCCCTTGTTGCTAGACCACAGGTTGCACAGGATCCGCTTCAAGGGCAGCAGAGTGGGGCTGGCGCTGTCGGATTACGTGGTGAGGCATACACCAGCAGCGCAGCCCTCCCTGGACCTAGTACCAGCACTGCCGTACAACATGGTGAAGTGGCGAGCACCAGAAGGGCAGTTGAAGCTGGTACGGTGGCACGTGCAATAGTTACCCCGTTGCAGCCACCGCACAGACAGGCCCGTAGAGCCCCTAGAGTCCCTGAGGTGCTGGCAAACCCTGATTGGCAGTCCCCAACTTCAGCCGCACCTGTAGTTCCCCCTTTCACCGCCCAGTCTGGAGTTCGGGTTGAGACAGCTCAGATCGGTTCGGCACTGGGATTTTTTGAGCTGTTCTTGACTGCGGAGCTCTTGGACTTAGTCGTGGCAGAAACAAATCGGTATGCCACTCAATTTATAGCCACCAACCCGGGAAGCTATTATGCCCAGCCTTTTCGGTGGAAACCAGTCCAAGTTTCCGAATTAAAAAAATTTCTGGGCCTTCTCCTCAACATGGGTCTAACCAAAAAGCATGAATTGCGGTCATATTGGTCCACGAACCCAATTCATCACATGCCCATGTTCTCTGCTGCTATGTCCAGGGCACGATTTGAGGCCATCCTGCGTTTCCTGCACTTTAGCGACAACACCACCTCCCGTCCCAGAGGCCACTCGTAGACGAGTCCCTTATACATTTTACCGGGCGCCTTGGCTTCAAACAATACATCCCAAGCAAGCAAAAAAAAAAAAAAACTTCCATGAACTCACTATGCCCATCAAGAAATACCTTGGGTTGTCTTCTTTCCAAAATGGGTTTACTTGTGGGGTAGTTATACTGCCCTGGCATTCTAGGGGCCCTAATGTGTGAGAATTAGTTTGAAATCAAAATGTGTAAAAAATGTCCTGTGTAATCCGAAAGGTGCTCTTTGGAATGTGGGCCCATTTGCCCACCTAGGCAGAAATATCTCGGCAAAAGACAACTTTTCCCATTTTTTTATACAAAGTTGGCATTTGACCGAGATATTTCTCTCACCCAGCATGGGTATATGTAAGGCTACTTTCACACTAGCGTTCGGGTGTCCGCTCGTGCGCACCGTTTGAAGGGGCTCACGAGCGGCCCCGAACGCATCCGTCTGGCCCCAATGCATTCTCAGTGGAGGCGGATCCACTGAGAATGCATCCGCCTGCCAGCGTTCAGCCTCCGCTCCGCTCGGTGAGCGGACACCTGAACGCTGCTTGCAGCGTTCGGGTGTCCGCCTGGCCGTGCGGAGGCGAGCGGATCCGTCCAGACTTATAATGGAAGTCAATGGGGACGGATCCGTTGGAAGATGACACAATATGGCTCAATCTTCAAGCGGATCCGTTCCCCATTGACTTTCAATGTAAAGTCTGAACGGATCCGCTCAGACAACTTTCACACTTAGAAAATTTTCTAAGTTTTAATGCAGACGCATCCGTTCTGAACGGATGCGAACGTCTGCATTATCGGAGCGGATCCGTCTGATGAAACATCAGACGGATCCGCTCCGAACGCTAGTGTGAAAGTAGCCTAAAATGACACGCCAAAACACATTGCCCAACTTCTCCTGAATACGGCGATACCAGATGTGTGACACTTTTTTGCAGCCTAGATGGGCAAAGGGGCCACATTCCAAAGAGCACCTTTCGGATTTCACAGGGCAATGTGGGCCCATTTGCCCACCTAGGCTGCAAAAAAGTGTCACACATCTGGTATCGCCGTACTCAGGAGAAGTTGGGCAATGTGTTTTGGTGTGTCATTTTACATATACCCATGCTGGGTGAGAGAAATATCTCGGCAAAAGACAACTTTTCCCATTTTTTTATACAAATTTGGCATTTGACCGAGATATTTCTCTCACGCAGCATGGGTATATGTAAAATGACACGCCAAAACACATTGCCCAATGTCACGAGTTGGAGGTCCCAGGAGAGACCACAGCGTCGTCATGCAATAAACAAACGGAAATCAGGTACAGACACATAAGAGTTTATGCACAAACAAAACAGGGAAGGAAGCACAGACAAAACAAGAGCTCTATGTACCGTCAGCACAGTGGGAGAAAACCCCCACTGCGCCACTGTCTACTAATACTCCAGAGGGGCGTGACTAAGCAACTTCTGGTGTTCACTAGAGCCCTAGATGGTAGGGTTAGACTTTGCCGCAGGAAGTTGCAAGTGCCCACTCAGGAGCGTGAACTAGACGGTGACAGCAGGGACGAATGGACAACAGGTACCAGAAGGTACCGACGGCACATAGGCAAACATAACAGACAGGTAAATACAAAACAGGGCAAATAATAACACAAGCAGGAGTTCATGCAAGATAGCAGGAGTGGCAATGAGAGGGGAAGGACTTGCTCCACCAGTAGTAAACTGCATGGCCTTGTCATGCCACTCTGCTGCAAAGGCTTGCTGAACACAGACATATGAATACAAAACAGGGCAACTAATAATACGAGCAGGAGTTCACGCAAGGGAGCAGGAGTGGCAATGAGCAGAGAAGGACTTGCTCCACCAGTAGTAAACTGCATGGCCTTGTCATGCCACTCTGCTGCAAAGGCTTGCTGAACACAGACATCAGAATAAACACAAAGTAACTAAAACATAACTAGCAGAACAGATAACAGAAAGACAGGAAGGAAGACATCAATGAACAAGTAGGGAAACTCACAGAGCACAGACAGACAGACACAGATCCCATGGGTCAGCAGCATGGGAGAGAAAGTACAAACCAGGAGCAGGACAGGACAAGACAACACACACCAGGAGAGCTGACCCAGAACTGAGGAAACCTCAGCCTTATATACAGGTTCCATGGGTGCAGCAGAGAGACCACACCCATGGAGCAGACAGAGGATTAACTGCTAATAGGCACACAGGGGAGTTAACCCATAAAGAACCACAAATGACACACAGAAACAGAACTTCAGCGAGGAGCGCCGAACGAGCAAGGACGGAAAGTCACAGCCAGAGGTAATGACTGTGACACTCCCACCCCTCAAAGCCCCCCCCCCTCTCCTCCCGAACAGAAAGGGGAAGAAGTGGCGCAACAAACCAAACAGAACCAGGCAAGGGGACAGAAATCAAAGGGGTGACGAGGTACAAGGGCAGGAACACATACGACGACCGCAACCAGCCCAACCCCTGAAAACCAGCCTACACGGAGGGTCTGCAGCCAGTACGCCAGGGGAAGATAGCCAGCCAACACGGCATACACGTCAAGTGAACCGCACCATGCAGTTACCTCCCCCTCCACTCTCCCTCCGGAGAATGACATGTCTGCCAAGAACTGATTGGCCAGAAATGCAGACACCCCCTTCCGGAGGATTGGGACCAGGAACAGGAACCAGACAGGAAATGAAAATCAGAATCAAAGGGGTACAGAGGTACACAAGCAGAACACATAAGACGACCGCAGCCAGCACGCAGCCCCTAGCAACCAGCCTACACGGTAAACGCAGCCAGTACGCCAAGAGGAATGCAGCCAGCCTACACAGCCACAAAAGTCATGGTGAACTGCAGTGTGCTAACACCTCCCCCTCCACTCTCCCTCCGGAGAATGGCATGTCTGCCAAGAACTGATTGGTCAGACATGCTGACACCCCCTTCCGGAGGCTTGGGACCAGGAACAGGAACCAGACAGAAAATGAAAATCAGAATCAAAGGGGTACAGATGTACACAAGCAGAACACATAAGACAACCGCAGCCAGCACGCAGCCCCTAGCAACCAGCCTACACGGTAAACGCAGCCAGTACGCCAAGAGGAATGCAGCCAGCCTACACGGCCACAAAAGTCATGGTGAACTGCAGTGTGCTAACACCTCCCCCTCCACTCTCCCTCCGGAGAATGGCATGTCTGCCAAGAACTGATTGGTCAGACATGCTGACACCCCCTTCCGGAGGCCCAGGAGCAGATACCTACGCCGATAACGGAAAACACGGCCGTAGGCAGAACTGCAAGCAAAAAAAAGGTTAAACCGGACGTCACCCCTGGCAATCAGCATACACGGAGAACACCGCAGCCAGTACACCAAGGCAACCAAATCCGATACCTAAGGCAGCATAAAGAGGGAAATACAGAAAGCACACACATTACAGATAAGCAGAAAACAGAACAAAAAAAAACTCTGTGAAAGTTCACTTGTTCATTCTGTCACGAGTTGGAGGTCCCAGGAGAGACCACCGCGTTGTCATACAATAAACAAACGGAAATCAGGTACAGACACATAAGAGTTTATGCACAAACAAAACAGGGAAGGAAGCACAGACAAAACAAGAGCTCTATGTACCGTCAGCACAGTGGGAGAAAACCCCCACTGTGCCACTGTCTAGTAATACCCCAGAGGGGCGTGACTAAGCAACTCCTGGTGTTCACTAGAGCCCTAGATGGTAGGGTTAGACTTTGCCGCAGGAAGTTGCCAGGGTCCACTCTGGAGCGTGAACTAGACGGTGACAGCAGGGACGAATGGACAACAGGTACCAGAAGGTACCGACGGCACATAGGCAAACATAACAGACAGGTAAATACAAAACAGGGCAAATAATAACACAAGCAGGAGTTCATGCAAGGGAGCAGGAGTGGCAATGAGCAGAGAAGGACTTGCTCCACCAGTAGTAAACTGCATGGCCTTGTCATGCCACTCTGCTGCAAAGGCTTGCTGAACACAGACATATGAATGCAAAACAGGGCAACTAATAATACGAGCAGGAGTTCACGCAAGGGAGCAGGAGTGGCAATGAGCAGAGAAGGACTTGCTCCACCAGTAGTAAACTGCATGGCCCTGTCATGCCACTCTGCTGCAAAGGCTTGCTGAACACAGACATCAGAATAAACACAAAGTAACTAAAACATAACTAGCAGAACAGATAACAGAAAGACAGGAAGGAAGACATCAATGAACAAGTAGGGAAACTCACAGAGCACAGACAGACAGACACAGATCCCATGGGTCAGCAGCATGGGAGAGAAAGTACAAACCAGGAGCAGGACAGGACAAGACAACACACACCAGGAGAGCTGACCCAGAACTGAGGAAACCTCAGCCTTATATACAGGTTCCATGGGTGCAGCAGAGAGACCACACCCATGGAGCAGACAGAGGATTAACTCCTAATAGGCACACAGGGGAGTTAACCCATAAAGAACCACAAATGACACACAGAAACAGAACTTCAGCGAGGAGCGCCGAACGAGCAAGGACGGAAGGTCACAGCCAGAGGTAATGACTGCGACACCCAACTTCTCCTGAGTACGGCGATACCAGATGTGTGACACTTTTTTTGCAGCCTAGATGGGCAAAGGGGCCCACATTCCAAAGAGCACCTTTCGGATTTCACAGAGCATTTTTTACACATTTTGATTTCAAACTACTTCTCACACATTAGGGCCCCTAGAATGCCAGGGCAGTATAGCTACCCCACAAGTGACCCCATTTTGGAAAGAAGACACCCCAAGGTATTTCTTGATGGGCATAGTGAGTTCATGGAAGTTTTTATTTTTTGTCAAAAGTTAGTGGAATATGAGACTTTGTAAGGAAAAAAAATTAAATAAAAATATCATCATTTTCCGCTTACTTGTGACAAAAAATATAAAGTTCTATGAACTCACTATGCCCATCAGCGAATACCTTAGGGTGTCTACTTTCCGAAATGGGGCCATTTGTGGGGTTTTTCTACTGTCTGGGCATTGTAGAACCTCAGGAAACATGACAGGTGCTCAGAAAGTCAGAGCTGCTTCAAAAAGCAGAAATTCACATTTTTGTACCATAGTTTGTAAACACTATAACTTTTACCCAAACCATTTTTTTTTTTTTACCCAAACATTTTTTTTTTATCAAAGACATGTAGAACAATAAATTTAGAGAAAAATTTATATATGGATGTCGTTTTTTTGGAAAGATTTTACAACTGAAAGTGAAAAATTTCATTTTTTTGCAAAAAAATCTGTAAATTTCGATTAATAACAAAAAAAGTTTCAATGTCAGCAGCAATGAAATACCACCAAATGAAAGCTCTATTAGTGAGAAGAAAAGGAGGTAAAATTCATTTGGGTGGTAAGTTGCATGACCGAGCAATAAACGGTGAAAGTAGTGTAGTGCAGAAGTGTAAAAAGTGGCCTGGTCATTAAGGGTGTTTAAGCTAGGGGGGCTGAGGTGGTTAAGGTAAAAAATGGCAGGGTCCTGAAGGGGTTAAGTACAAGTCTGGTCACGTGCCCCTCTGTCAGCAGCCATGTTTTGACTGGAGCACAACAGACAGTGGCAGCACTGCTCAGCGGGGGCTGAAGCTATAAAGGAAATGGCTGATTGTACTGTTTACAGCACAATTGCAAAAATTATTTTAAAGTGGCTAGCCCTTTAAATTTTTTAGTGATGATTGGTACATATCATATGTACATAGTACCACCTCAAGGGACTGTGTTATCAATTTTGACCATATACTAAACTGTTGACAACACTATGAGGGGGCTGGGAAGAGCGGTACAATACATTTTATAGAGATTTTACAATGCCAGTGGCGTGATTATGAATTTGAATTTTTTTCCCCACGCCAGTGGCATGATTATGAATTTGAATTTTTTTCCCCACGCCTCCACAAAGGCATTACGTGGAGGGTTATCCCGCCTTCTTCAGGGACAGGAAATAGTTTCGAGACCAGCTAATAAAGGGCCCCCTCCCTCTTACCTCTCCAGTTGTTTTCCTGTCCCTCAGAAGGTCGGGAACTCGTGGACCAGCTAGCGGTCGCGCAGCCTTCAGGTTTGTTATCCCGGCGCTGCCGGAGAACCGTCGCAGGGGAAAGGGTCGCGGGACAAGGCAGTGTGGTCCCTCCTTCCCTAAGGTGTAATCCCAGCATAGGCTGGTCACCCCGGGCTTTATCCCCGTGTTCCAGGTGGAACCGGCATCTCTGTGTGGCATGGGGGAGCGTTCCTGGGCCTGGGAACACTCCATAGTCCTCCTATAGCTGCCCCGCGCCCCTCAGTGATGGGGGTTATTGCATCATCACAGGGGGCCACGCGGCGCATAGGAAGGGGGCGTAGCTCCGCAGCGCTACAGGAAGAAGTAGTGCGGGCTACCGCGTCCTCGTGCAGCTAGCCAAGTGCTCCTCTAACTAAGGATGATGCAAGCTGAAGCAGACTCCCCCAGAAAGCCCACAGACAACCTCCAGGCCTTCTAGCCCGGTAAGCCTCCTCCCTGTTCAATGTACAGTTGTGTTCAATTATTCAACCCCCACTGAAATTGAGTGTTTTGGCCAGTTTGACATTGATTTTGATCATTTCAGTCATCTTGTTTACAATTAAATCAAAGAGGCACTTGTAAGTCAGACAAATATAACATAACATTTATAATGAAATAACCACAAATGTATTTTCTGTGCTCACATCATTATCAGTTTTATTCAACCCCCAAGTGACATTCAATCTTAGTACTTAATACAACATCCTTTTCCAGTTATAACAGCTTTTAAACGTGAAGCATAGCTTGACACAAGTGTCTTGCAGCGATCTACGGGTATCTTCGCCCATTCTTCATGGGCAAAAGCCTCCAGTTCAGTCACATTCTTAGGCTTGCGCGCTGCAACTGCTTTCTTTAAGTCCCACCAGAGGTTCTCAATCGGATTTAAGTCTGGTGACTGCGATGGCCACTTCAAAATGTTCCAGCCTTTAATCTGCAACCATGCTCTAGTGGACTTGGAGGTAGGCTTGGGATCATTGTCCTGTTGAAAGGTCCAACGTCTCCCAAGCCTCAGGTTTGTGACGGACTGCATCACATTTTCATCCAATATCTCCTGGTACTGAAGAGAATTCATGGTACCTTGCACACACTGAAGCTTCCCTGTATCTGTAGAAGCAAAACAGCCCCAAAGCATGAATGACCCCCCACCATGCTTCACAGTAGGCAAGGTGTTCTTTTCTTTATAGGCCTTGTTCTTCCTCCTCCAAACATAGCGTTGATCCATGGGCCCAAACAGTTCTAATTTTGTTTCATCAGTCCACAGAAAACTTTTGTGGTTTGTCCACATGACCTTTGGCATACTGCAGTCGACTCTTCTTATTCTTTGGAGACAGCAAGGGGGTGCGCCTGGGAGTTCTGGCATGGAGGCCTTCATTACGCAGTGTGCGCCTTATTGTCTGAGCTGAAACTTCAGTACCCACATCTGACAAATCTTTTTTCAGTTCCTCAGCAGTCACACAGGGACTTTTCTCCACTTTGCGCTTCAGGTAGCGCACAGCAGTCGAAGTCAGCATCTTCTTTCTGTAACGAGCAGGTAGCGTTTCAACAGTGCCCTTTGCCTTGAATTTGCGAATGATGCTTCCTATGGTGTCTCTTGGTATGTTTAACATCTTTGCAATCTTCTTATAGCCATTGCCCTTCCTGTGAAGAGAAATCACCTCTTCTCTTGTCTTCCTGGACCATTCTCTTGACTTCACCATGTTTGTAAACACACCAGTAACCGTCTAGAAGGAGCTGAGTATCACAGTCCTTTTAAATCTGCCTAATTGGTGCTTATTATGCTTGATTGCTGCTCCTTGACATCCACAGGTGTTTTCAATACCTGATCGAAAACACTTGAATGAACCTCTGTTCTTAAGAGTGGTAGTCTTTAAGGGGTTGAATAATTGTGTCAATGAAGAAATCACAAAAAAAACATTTAATACTGTATTACAAAACAAATTGATGTCATTTTAGTTGCATTTGGTTCTTTAAAAAGTCCCCGTAAGATTTCATTCTGAACACAATTACAAATGTACACTAAATTCCCTAAAACCCTTTACAGCATTGGGGGTTGAATAATTTTGAACACAACTGTATGTGGGGTGTATGAAGCACTATTAAGTTAAGTTAGGCTTGCACCCGTTTTCTTTTGGTGGCGGTTAAAAAAAATTCAAAAACAATTCTTAAATGAGACTATTTTTGCCCGTTTTATGTCTCCTAGGTGAGAGAAACCTCTAAAAGGGAACTGTCCATCAAAAGATGATGTGCCATATGCAAGAAAACGCTCTCTGGCTCATATAAAAAAACTTTATGTCAGAAATGTTGCGACAAAGTGGTCTCAGAGGAAACCACTTCCCTTGTGGAAAGTCTGAGAAGCATGATTAAAGAAGAATTGGGGGCAGCTGTAGAAGCAAAGCTATCTTCCATACCAGCCCAGACCTTCCACTTCTAGCGCCCCTATTATGGAGCAAGTTTCTGACCTAGATGAAGGAGAAATTTCATCCGGTTCAGACTCTGATATTTCGGAAGATGCCTATGGCCGACCTCTGTGTTCAGTTGAAGAGACGGAATCCTTGTTAAAAACTATCAGAAGATTTGAAGATCTGGGACTTCTTAAGGATCCCATGGATAAAAAATGTGAAAGTTTTCTAAAAAAGACATGGGAATCCTCCACCGCTATGTTGAGACCAGGTATCTCAGCAACCTACACTGCCAGAACCCTGTCTTTGTGGTTGGTACAGCTAAAGGAACATATTGAGTCCAGCACCCCTAGAGAAGACTTCCTTGCCTCAATCCCTATGCTGAAGCAGGCTGCCAATTTTATTGCCGATGCTTCGGCTGGCATAGTAAGACTATCAGCCAGAACAGCCGCCCTGTCCAACGCTTCACGAAAAGCAATATGGTTACGTACTTGGTCAGGGGATACAGCGTCAAAAAATAAGCTCTGTTCTTTACCCTGTGAAGGGGATAGAGTTTTTGACACGGCTCTTGATAATATCCTAGAAAAGGCATCGGATAGGAAAAAGGGCTTTCCCACCGAATCAAAGTTTTTTTTACAAGAGGCGTTCCTTTCGGCCCCAGAGACGTGGTAGATTTGACCAAAAGAAGAAGGATTCAGGACCGTCATGGCAATCTACTAGAGGAAAAGGAAAGGGGTTCTTGTTTAACCCCGACAAGTTCACCCGCACATCCTCCCAATGACGCCAGAAGGGCCGTAGGGGGAAGGCTCAGTTTTTGTCACTCTGCCTGGGAAAATATCCAAGCCTGCCCCTGGCTACTAGAGGTGATAGAAAAAGGATACAGTCTGGAGTTCAGTCATTATCCACCAGACCGGTATATGGAGAACACAAAATTGAAAGCGGAAAACCAGAAAGCAATGGACCTACAAATATCGCTCCTGTTGGAAAAAAGGGCCATTGTTCCTGTACCATTGGAAGAACAGAAGGAAGGATTCTATTCACCGCTCTTTCTAGTAAGGAAACCGAATGGCTCCTTCAGAGAGATAATAAATTTGAAAACCTTAAACAAGTACATAGTGTACAAAAAGTTCAAAATGGATACGATAAAATCCGTGACCAACCTCCTTCCAAAAGATTGTTACATGGTAACATTAGACCTGGCAGATGCCTATTACCATGTTCCAATCCGAAAAAAATAAGTTTTTGAGGACGGCGGTATGGTTCCAAAGATCTATATGCCACTACCAGTTCCAGGTTCTTCCATTTGGCCTCAGTTCCCCTCCGAGGCTGTTGACAAAAATCATGACGGAAGTGGCAAAATATTTTCATCTGGCAGAGATTTTATTCATCCCATACCTGGACGACTTCTTGATCGCTGCCCCATCGGAAGACCTGCTGCTTCGTCACCTTCAGTTTATACTGAAAACCCTGACCGGCATAGGATGGATAGTCAACAGGGAAAAATCATGTCTGCTTCCCTCACGAAGAAGGATATTTTTGGGAGTTCTGCTGGACTCAATGCTGATGACCTCCTTTCTTCCAGAACAAAAACGGGACACCTTAATTTCCAACACTAAGAAGTTCCGAAAACAGAAACTTCCCTCTTTCCGGGATATGATGACAATCCTGGGTCTTATGACTTCGACAATCCCTTCGGTAAAATGGGCCCAGTACCATACAAGAACACTTCAGGCCTTTCTTCTAAAAAACTGGGACAAAAAACAAACACTCTTAAACAAAAGGATAAAAATTACATCACGTGTAAAAACATCCTTATCTTGGTGGACAAACCGAACAAATCTTTCCCGAGGCATGGCATGGAGGCAGACTAATCAGGTCGTCATTACTACGGACAGCAGCCAACAGGGGTGGGGAGCCCACATGGAAAAGCAGTTGGAGCAGGGTCTATGGGGATCACACCTACAACAAGCTTCGTCAAACTTGAGAGAGCTGACCGCGGTGTGGGAAGCCCTGAAAGCTTTCACTTCCTTCATCCACCTGAGGAATGTAAAAATCATATCGGACAATTCAACGACTGTGGCCTACCTGAACAAACAGGGAGGAACAAAAAGTTGCTCTCTATCCTCGTGACAGGGAAATTCCTAAATTGGGCAGAGAAAAATCTACTGTCTCTGTCCGCAGCCCATGTGAGAGGAAAAGAAAATCAAGTGGCGGATTTCCTCAGTAGGAGAATGGACTCTGAACCAACAGGTCTTCAACCAAATTTGTTCCAAGTGGGGCACTCCAAGGGTCGACCTGTTTGCCACAAGGAAGAACAGACAGATCAGGGACTTTTTCTCCCTGTCAGTTCTAGATCATCCCCTGAGAGTGGACGCCTTGTCAACACCCTGGCCCCAGCAGCTGCTCTATGCTTTTCCTCCATTTCCCCTGATACAAAGGGTCATAGCCAAGATCATAGAGAAGAATGCCCAGATCATACTAATAACTCCATTCTGGCCCAGAAGAATATGGTTCCCGGTACTAAAGAACCTAACAGGGGAAGACTTTTGGATCCTCCCTCCTCGACTGGATCTGTTGTTGCAGGGCCCAGTTTTTCATCCCCGAGTCGCCCAGCTTCGCTTAACAGCTTGGAGGCTGAAAGGCGTATGCTGATAGAAAAAGGTTCTGACCTTGTATGTTGAACGATACTGTCTCTATTGTTTATGTTATATACCTTATTAAATGTGGATTGTTTTGCATCTATCTCTGAGTACTAACTGGAGAGGTAAGAGGGAGGGGGCCCTTTATTGGCTGGCCTCGAAACTATTTCCTGTCCCTGAAGAAGGCGAGATAACCCTCCACGTAGTGCCGTTGTGGAGGCTAAAGGAAAATCCAATTACCGGTAAGAGTAATTTTCATTTTTTATCCTAGGTTTTACTCCTGGAGGTGGAAGTGCTTTCTGCTCTTTGTTTCACAGTTCTTTCCCTGAGTGACAACTGTGGCGGCCTCCTGGTTAGATGTTACAGCTGTCACTCAGTGCATGACAGACTTACAGTAATACATACAGTGGATATAAAAAGTCTACACACCCCTGTTAAAATGTCAGGTTTCCGTGATGTAAAAAAATGAGACAAAGATAAATCATTTCAGAACTTTTTCCACCTTTAATGTGACCTATAAACTGTACAACTCAATTGAAAAACAAATTGAAATCTTTTAGGTAGAGGGAAGAAAAAATATAAAAAAAATAATAATATGGTTGCATAAGTGTGCACACCCTTAAACTAATACTTTTTTGAAGCACCTTTTGATTTTATTACAGCACTCAGTCTTTTTGGGTATGAGTCGATCAGCATGGCACATTTTGACTTGACAAGATTTGCCCACTCTTCTTTGCAAATACACTCCAAATCTGTCAGATTGCGAGGGCATCTCCTGTGCACAGCCTTCTTCAGATCACCCCACAGATTTTCAATCGGATTCAGGTCTGGGCTCTGGCTGGGCTATTCCAAAACTTTAATCTTCTTCTGGTGAAGCCATTCCTTTGTTGATTTGGATGTATGCTTTGGGTCGTTGTCATGCTGAAAGATGGAGTTCCTCTTCATGTTCAGCTTTCTAGCAGAAGCCTGAAGGTTGTGTGCCAATATTGACTGGTATTTGGAACTGTTCATAATTCTCTCTAGCTTAACTAAGGCCCCAGTTCCAGCTGAAGAAAAACAGCCCCAAAGCATGATGCTGCCACCACCATGCTTCACTGTGGGTATGGTGTTCTTTTGGTGACGTGCAGTGTTGTTTTTGCGCCAAACATTACTTTTGGAATTATGGCCAAAAAGTTCAACCTTGGTTTCATCAGACCATAACACCTTTTCCCACATGCTTTTGGGAGACTTCAGATGTGTTTTTGCAAAATGTAGCTTGGCTTGGATGTTTTTCTTCATAAGAAAAGGCTTTCATCTTGCCACTCTACCCCATAGCCCAGACATATGAAGAATACGGGAGATTGTCGTCACATGTACCACACAGCCAGTACTTGCCAGATATTCCTGCCGCTCCTTTAATGTTGCTGTAGGCCTCTTGTTAGCCTCCCAGGTCAGTTTTCTTCTCGTCTTTTCATCAATTTTGGAGGGACGTCCAGTTCTTGGTAATGTCACTGTTTTGCCATATTTTCTCCACTTTCTTTACTGTGTTCCATGGTATATCTAATACCTTGGAAATTCTTTTGTACCCTTCTCCTGACTGATACCTTTTAACAATGAGATCCCTCTGATGCTTTGGAAGCCCTCTGTGGACCATGGCTTTTGCTGTGGGATGCGACTAAGAAAATTTCAGGAAAGACCAACTAGAGCAGCTGAACTTTATTTGGGGTTAATCAGAGGCACTTCAAATGATGGCAGGTGTATGCTGACTCCTATTTAACAGGATTTTGAATGTGATTGCTTAATTCTGAACACAGCTACATCCCCAGTTATGAGGGTGTGCACACTTATGCAACTACATTATTAGTTTCTTTTTTTTTCTTCACTCCACCTAAAAGATTTCAGTTTGTTTTTCAATTGAGTTGTACAGTTTATAGGTCACATTAAAAGGTGGAAAAAGTTTGGAAATTATTTATCTTTGGCTCATTTTTTTTACATCACAGTGTGGTGTCTCACAGGGTGAAGTAATTGAGGGTATATATGTGTCTCCCAGGTTCTTAGCATATGCTGAAGAAAGTTATTTAGGAAAGAGTTAAAAACCTAAGCCTGGGTCCTGATGAGCTGCACCTGGGGAGTTGCTAGAAAACTAGGCTGTCAACACACTTGCTCAGAACTTCCTGGGAGTGAGAGAAGCCACATCTCACTGAGGGACCCTGAAGGTCCAGAGCCTGCAAACTGCAAGTATCACAGGTTGCTGTTCAGACAGCGTGCTTATTTTGGGTGGACTGAGGATAGCTCATCCACGTCCTAGAGAGGGACCTATTGTTTAGTTAGAGCCTGGACAAGGCTAGGTGTTCTGTTTATGTTTTTGTATTTTAATACAACCTGTGAAATAAAGCTGGCAGGACGCCAGTTGAAATGCACTTCTGTCTCCTGAGGTCTCCTTCTGTGAAATACTCTGACTAATCCCCCTACCTTTTCACCTCTGGAAAGGTGAGTCAAATAACGGACTGTCACAATTGGTGTCGGATGCGGGCAACGACACCTCAGAAAAGCTGAATGCTGCAGTGCTGTGTGGGAACTTAAAGGGCCAGAAGCCCGTTTGCTCAGTGGAACAGGTGCTGCTGAATACTTAATAAAAAATAAAAAAAATAAAAACTGTGTGGAGTTAAAGGGGGCTTGCTGCTGGAAATTTTTCTGGTCCTTGAACAGCTGGTTGCTAAGGGTAACGCCTGAATACAAATTGTTTATGGACTTGGACAGGTATATGTCCTGGGTAAAACCTGCTACATTGCTGCAGAGAAAGACTCCTGACATGGAGGTTATGTTAAAGGATTTGCTGCAAGCCACTGCAGCCCAGCAACATGCAAACAAAGTGCAGCAAGAAGCTAATCGGCAGACAGAGGATCTGGCGCGGTCTATGGCAATGCAACTTACCACTCTAACCGAGATGCAAAACAAAGATCGTGTTGCTTTGACTGAGGTGGTGCAGCACTTTGCAGACCAGACCCCTTGGTCGACTGAAATTGGTCCTATGGGGAAGAAGGACATATGTGCTGGGAACTACCTACAAAAGATGGCTGCCACGGATGATGTGGAGGCTTATTTGATGACCTTTGAGCGCACCGCTGAGCGTGAAAGATGGCCACTAGATCAGTGGGCGGGGTTGATAGCCCCCTTTCTGAGTGGAGAGGCTCAGAAGTCTTATTATGATTTGGATCCTGCCGACGCTCAGGATTACTGTAAGCTGAAAGCGGAGATTTTGGCCCGTCTGGGAGTTACTTTGTCGGTTCGGGCCCAAAGAGTGCACCATTGGGGTTTTCAGGCAGACAAACCAGCTCGCTCCCAAATGTACGACCTGGTACACTTAACCAAGAATGGTTACAACCAGATGTTCTATCGGCTCCAGAGGTTGTCCAACGTGTGGTAATGGACAGATATCTTAGAGCCCTTCCACCTGAAATATGCAAGTGGGTTACCCACGGTGACCCTAACAGCGCAGATGAGTTGGTCTCTCTGGTGGAAAGATATGCTGCGGCAAAGGACCTGTTACAAAAGCCCCGCCTAACCCAGGAAAGTACCCGGCAGGGGGGTACTCCTGCGAGGGGTGGGGCCCCTAACAGGGACACAAGGTCCAAAGCTGAACTCTGGCCGGAACGCTCCGAAAGGTCCAAGTCTGACTTTCTGAGACCAGAACCCATCAAATGCTTCCGGTGTAGGGGACCAGGACATATTGCTGCTAACTGTCCGTTAAACTAAGAGCCCATGCAGTGTGATATGAGTGCTATGCCGAATACGAAATCTATGTTTGCCCAAGGGGTTTGTTCTATTGGGACCCCTGAAAAGGTCGATAAACATCTGTGTCCTGTTTCAGTAGAGGGGAGAGAGGTGCAGGCTCTCCTGGATACTGGCAGTATGATCACGTTGGTCAAAGCCAGTTTGGTAAACTCCGATAGCTTACAGACCCAGTCAGTAGGGGTCACCTGTATTCATGGGGAAACTCGCGAGTATAATACAGCATGTGTTACCATAGGAACTGTGCTCAACCAGGTAACCTGTCAGGTAGCGATAATACCCACTCTCATGTATGACGTAATACTGGGGAGGGATTTTCCTTTTTTCTGGGAATTGTGGGAAAAAAGGGTTAAAGAGCCAACAGTGGTTACGATCTCTGGAGAAAGGGCAACAGGAGTCACAGAACCTGAGCTTCTTCATGAGGTTCTGTCATCTCCTGATAAGGCCTTGTTTCCTTTTGATGTAATGTCAGGGGACACCGAAACCACTGATGTAAGTGGGGAGCCAGAGGAGAGGGTTGAAAATGTCTTAGCGGATATAAAGGTTTCACGCGACAATTTTGCCACAGCGCAGCTGAATGACCCTACTTTGGTTCGGGCCCGGGAAAATGTAAAAATAATAAATGGTGTTCTGATTTACCCAGATGTCCCGCTTGCTTATCCCCATATCGCGATGCAAAATAACTTACTGTATCAGGTAGACAAGCAAGGTGAAGACATCGTAGAACAACTGATAGTTCCCAAGCCATTTAGGAAGATGGTCTTGGATCTAGCACATGGTCATTTGTTGGGGGGACATCTGGGGATAGAAAAGACAAAAGAACGAATTTGAATGCGTTTCTTTTGGCCAGGGCTAGTAGCAGAGGTACGAGATTACTGTGCATCTTGTCCCGAGTGCCAATATACATCTCCGTCCCCTAACTTTAGAAGCCCATTGGTACCCTTACCCATTGTGGAAGTGCCATTCGAACGAATAGCTATGGATCTGGTAGGCCCTATAGTGAAATCAGCTCGCGGACATCAGTACATACTGGTGATCCTAGACTACGCCACCAGATATCCAGAAGCTATTCCATTAAGAAATATGACGGCAAAGACCATAGCCAAGGAGTTGGTCCTGGTGTTCAGTAAGGTTGGGATCCCTAAAGAGATCTTAACGGATCAGGGCACCCTATTTATGTCCAGGGTGACCAAAGAATTATGTCGGCTATTCAGGGTGAAGCATATCCGAACCTCAGTCTACCATCCGCAAACAGATGGATTGGTGGAAAGATTCAATAAAACCCTGAAAAACATGTTAAGAAAGGTGATTGCCAAGGATGGTAGGGATTGGGATTGCCTACTTCCCTATTTACTGTTTGCCATATGAGAAGTACCGCAATCGTCTACGGGGTTTTCACCCTTTGAACTTCTGTATGGCAGGCAGCCCAGAGGGCTACTAGACATAGCTAAAGAGACGTGGGAGCACGAATCTACCCCGTACCGCAGTATAATTGAGCATGTGTCACAGATGCAGGACCGGATCAAGGCAGTCATGCCCTTGGTTCGAGAACATATGCAGCAAGCCCAACAGGCCCAAAGTAGAATATATAACCGGGGTGCGAAACTGCGTCATTTTAGTCCAGGGGACCGGGTGCTTGTATTAATACCCACAGTAGAGAGCAAATTCTTAGCAAAATGGCAAGGGCCCTTCACAATTGTTAAAAAGATAAGCGAGGTGAACTATCTAGTTCATCAGCCCGGGAAGAGAAAACCCGAACAGAACTATCATATTAACTTGATAAAGCCCTGGAAAGATAGGGAAGCTCTGGTGGTAAACTCAGCACCACGAAGCTACACCGTACCTGAGGTTAGAATTGCTGAGTCCCTGTTTCCCCATCAGAAACAGGAATCACAGGAATTCGTTATGAGAAATAACGATTTCTTCTCAGAACTCCCAGACCTCACTCATGTGATAAAACACGATATTGTCACAGAACCCAGTGTTAAGGTGAAGATTAAGCCCTACCGGGTCCCCGAAGCGATGCGCGAGGTCATTACCCAAGAGATTAACAAGATGTTAGACCTAGGGGTAATAGAAGAGTCCGTAAGTGAGTGGTCTAGTCCCATCGTTTTAATTCCCAAACCTGATGGGTCCCTAAGGTTCTGTAATGACTATCGCAAGTTAAACTTGGTCTCAAAGTTTGACGCCTACCCAATGGCGAGAGTAGACAAACTAATAGACAAGCTGGGTAGTGCTCGGTACTTAACAACATTGGACTTAACTAAAGGGTACTGGCAAATTCCGCTAACTGAAAGGGCCAAGGAAAAGACGGCTTTTTCTGCACCCAGTGGTCATTTCCAATACACTAGGTTGCCATTTGGCCTCCATGGGGCCCCGGCGACTTTTCAGCGTATGATGGATAGGATCCTAAGGCCACATATTGGTTATACATCAGCATATCTGGATGATGTAATAATTTACAGTAGCGACTGGGAGTCTCACCTACAAAAAGTGCAGGCGGTCGTGGATTCACTAAGACAGGCGGGTCTTACCGCAAACCCTAAAAAGTGTGCCATCGGCTTGGAAGAAGCCAAGTATTTGGGATACACCATTGGGCGGGGTCTGATCAAACCCCAGCTAAACAAAATAGACTCAATACAAAACTGGCCTAGACCCCTAAACAAGAAGCAAGTGAGGTCGTTTTTGGGAATTGCAGGGTATTACAGAAGGTTTATCTTAATTTTGCATCTATGGCGGTTCCCTTAACCGATCTTACAAAAGGAAAAAATTCGGTGATGATAAAATGGACCCCAGAGGCTGAGAGGGCGTTCCAATCCTTGAAACAAGCCCTGTGCTCCCAGCCGGTACTGGTATGTCCGGATTTTCATAAACCCTTCTCACTGCAAACCGATGCTTCGGAGGCTGGGTTAGGAGCAGTGTTATCACAAATAATTGATGGGGAAGAACACCCTGTCTTATACATAAGTCGGAAGCTGAATGACCATGAAAAGAGGTATGCCACTGTAGAGAAAGAGGCTTTGGCCATTAAATGGGCCCTGGACGCTCTCAAATACTACCTACTGGGCAGAGAATTCACCCTCCTCACAGACCATGCACCCCTAAAGTGGATGCAGAATAACAAGGAAAAGAATAGTAGGGTTACCAGGTGGTTTCTGTCCCTCCAGCCTTTTAGGTTCACAGTACAGCACCGAGCAGGCAGCCTCCAGGGAAATGTAGATGGTTTGTCTCGTACTTACTGTTTGTCAAGCCAGGGTGCCCCAACCCATAGGTTAGTGCAAAAGGGGGGGAAATGTGGTGTCTCACAGGGTGAAGTAATTGAGGGTATATATGTGTCTCCCAGGTTCTTAGCATATGCTGAAGAAAGTTATTTAGGAAAGGGTTAAAAACCTAAGCCTGGGTCCTGATGAGCTGCACCTGGGGAGTTGCTAGAAAACTGGGCTGTCAACACACTTGCTCAGAACTTCCTGGGAGTGAGAGAAGCCACATCTTACTGAGGGACCCTGAAGGTCCAGAGCCTGCAAAACTGCAAGTATCACAGGTTGCTGTTCAGACAGCATGCTTATTTTGGGTGGACTGAGGATAGCTCATCCACGTCCTAGAGAGGGACCTATTGTTTAGTTAGAGCCTGGACAAGGCTAGGTGTTCTGTTTATGTTTTTGTATTTTAATGCAACCTGTGAAATAAAGCTGGCAGGACGCCAGTTAAAATGCACTTCTGTCTCCTGAGGTCTCCTTCTGTGAAATACTCTGACTAATCCCCCTACCTTTTCACCTCTGGAAAGGTGAGTCAAATAACGGACTGTCACAACAGAAACCTCACATTTTAACAGGGATGTGTAGACTTTTTATATCCACTGTATTTAATTTTTATATCTCCGATTATTTATAAAACTAAGAATAGTGTTATAGTTTTTAGCCAATCACAATTAAGGTTTTTTGATTGTTACATGCTAGGCTTGGTTTCTCTACATGTTAGGCCATATTCACACGAAATTGCTGATCCGCAAAACACGGACACTGGCCTATGTGCATTTCGCATTTTGCGCACCGCACATGCCGCGACTATTAAAGAAAATGCCTATTCTTGTCCGCAATTGCGGACAAGAATAGGACATGTTCTTTTTTTTTTTTTTTTTTTTTTTGCGGGGCCGTGGCATGAAGCAACGGATGCAGACAGCACACGGTGTGCTGTCCACATCTTTTGCGGCCCCATAGAAATGAATGGGTCCGCACCAGTTCCGCAAAAATTGCGGAACGGATGCGGACTCATTCATACGGTCGTGTGAATGTAGCCTTACTCCTAAAATCAGAATATGTATCTATAGTAAGGATGTCTGGGCTACTATCTTCCCTATTCAGCAGTTTACTCAAATAAAACACTAATTTTAAATTAAATGTCCACCCTAGATCGTCATCTTGTTTTGTTAGTTTTATTTATTTCTTTATATATAGTAGACATTCCCTGCTGATGTTTCCATACATATAGTCTGAGTTTGGTTTTGTCTGATATAGAGCTGGAAATCTCAAGCAAAAGTGTTGACTCAAAAGATAAAATCTTGGCTGCCTGTAGCCACCACTGTTATACATTAATTTCAATAATACAACTGTATACATTAAGCTCCTTTGCTCCCTCTAGTGGAAATGTGGACATTTCTTAGATGACATATACAAAAAAAAAGGGAATGAAATTGCTCTTTTTGATATTTATGTAATTTCTTACTTGTTGTTATAAAAGCTTCAGACCCTTCATTTTCTTCCTTTGTGAATGTAATGTACTTTAAACTCATCTTTTTTATTTGAGTTCTGCCCCTTTGTTGACCCCAGATTGTCTTATACTAGCTTATGCATTGTATTTGTGAGTTTTAAGATGTGATATGATCACTGTTTATTTGAACTTCTCTCATAAATGATTTGTAAACGACAACACACAAGCTAGAAATGTGAAGAATTGCTAAGGAAACACAAGAACACAGACAGAGAATATAATTTCTTCATGGTTGTTTTAGCAGTCAGATAATATAATATTGTATTCTTAAAGTATAATCAATAAAAAAACTCAGTTTTATTTGTAGGTAAAGGAGACATCAAAGGCCATAATCAAATTACACAGGAAAAGAACATAGGAGGTCTTATTAACCCCTTAATGACCAATGACGTACTATGTACGTTATGATGGGGTCTTAGTTAGCGCATCATGATGTACACAGTATGTCATGAGATCAAAGTGTCATCACAATATACTTGCAGTGACACTGGCATCTAAACAGGTGTCACAGACAGCTGAGCTGTCTGGCCACCAGGCAGGAGACTAATTAGTGCGGTCCCTGCGTTTGAATCGCTGTGATTGGTCAGTCACTAATCAAATGCAGCATCGAGCCTGCTTGGCGACAGGCGCAAATCCTACATCGCAGCTCCGATCTCCTCAACTCCTCAATGAGTGTGTACTGCAGTGTACTGTAGAGCCATTAGACCCACTGGATCTTCAAGAACCAAGTGGGTCTGGTTCTGAATAGTGTTAAAAAAAAGTGTAAAAAAAATATATAAAAAAATCCCATATCCGCACATTTATAACTTGTTAAAAATGAAAAAATAAAATACACTACACATGTTTGGTGTCGCTGTGTCCATAACGACCTGATCTATAAAGGGATTATGTTACTTTTACTGCACGGTGAACCCCATAAAGAAATAAAAAGAAAAATATGATTGAATTACAATTTTGCCCACCTCACTTCCCAAAATATGGTATAAAAAGTGATCAAAAAAGTAATATACCCCAAATTAGGAGCAATCCAACAGTAACCTCATCCCGCAAAAAATGAGCCCTTACATAAGACAATTGCCGAATACGGCTTTCAGAAAATGGAGACACAAAACATGATTCTTTAATTCTTCTGGAACACATAAAGAGTTAGCAAAGTTTTTAAAACTAGTTTTGACTAACTTGAAGGGTGTAATTTATAAAATGGGGTCATTTATGGGTGGTTTCAACTTTGTAAGCCCCATAACTGAACTGGTCATTAAAAAAGTGGGTTTTGGAAATTTTCAAAAAAATATTTAGAATTTCTTCTAAAATTCTAAGCCTTCTAAAAAATAAAATGACATTTACAAAATGATGCCAACATAAAGTAGACATATGTGAAATGTAAAGTAATCACTATTTTCCAAATTTTCTGTAAATTTAGGTGTTTTATAAATGTTTTTATAAATAAAGGTTGTTTATATCAACTCAAATTTACCACTAGCATGAAGTACAATGTGTCACAAGAGAAGAAGAATATCAGAATGGCTTGGATAATTAAAAGCATTCAAAAGTTACTACCACATAAAGTGACACATGTCACATTTCCAAAAATCAGCCTGGACATGAAGGTGCAAAATGGCCCAGTAATTAAGGGGTTAAATGTAAACTTAAAGGGGTTGTGTAAGATTAAAAAAAGGACTGGCTCTTCTGATATTGTGGTTCAGCCACATTCAAGTGAAATCAGCTGCAATGTCAAACAGCCCATGGACAAAAGTAGCAATGGAAAAAAACTGTTTTTTTTTACTTTTACAACCCTTTTTAAACCCCTTCCTGACCTTTGCGGTATATATAATGCACAGCAGAAAGTGACTTTATGCCTCGCACCACACATGTACAGTGTGCTGAATGGGCCGCCACAGGAGTTGTGCTTGTCCTAACATCTGGGCTCCTGATGTATCTGCCGGCATCACTGACAACTCTGATGCCATTGGATTAACCCCTTAGATGCCACAGTCAATGCTGACCTCTCCATCTAAGGAGTTTACAGAGGGAGGGGGCTCCCCCTCTCACCCCATTGGCTCACTGTGATTTAATCAAGTGTTTTACAAAAATATAAAATATAGATTTCAAGTGAAAACAAACACCCTTTTCCCCCCTCAAGACATTTAGTAGTATAAAAAAATAAATATATATATATATACAGTACAGACAAAGTTTGGACACACCTTCTCATTCAAAGAGTTTTCTTTATTTTAATGACTATGAAAATTGCAGATTCACACTGAAGGCATCAAAACTATGAATTAACACATGTGGAATTATATACATAACAAACAAGTGTGAAACAACTGAAAATATGTCATATTCTAGGTTCTTCAAAGTAGCCACCTTTTGCTTTGATTACTGCTTTTCACACTCTTGGCATTCTCTTGATGAGCTTCAAGAGGTAGTCCCCTGAAATGGTTTTCACTTCACAGATATGCCCTGTCAGGTTTAACCACCTCAGCCCCCAGTGCTTAAACACCCTGAAAGACCAGGCCACTTTTTACACTTCTGACCTACACTACTTTCACCGTTTATTGCTTGGTCATGAAACTTACCACCCAAATGAATTTTACCTCCTTTTCTTCTCACTAATAGAGCTTTCATTTGGTGGTATTTCATTGCTGCTGACATTTTTACTTTTTTTGTTATTAATCGAAATTTAACGATTTTTTTGCAAAAAAATGACATTTTTCACTTTCAGTTGTAAAATTTTGCAAAAAAAAAGACATCCATATAGAAATTTTGCTCTAAATTTATAGTTCTACATGTCTTTGATAAAAAAAAAATGTTTGGGTAAAAAAAAAATGGTTTGGGTAAAAGTTATAGCGTTTACAAACTATGGTACAAAAATGGGAATTTCCGCTTTTTGAAGCAGCTCTGACTTTCTGAGCACCTGTCATGTTTCCTGAGGTTTTACAATGCCCAGACAGTACAAACACCCCACAAATGACCCCATTTCGGAAAGTACACACCCTAAGGTATTCGCAGATGGGCATAGTGATTTCATAGAACTTTTTATTTTTTGTCACAAGTTAGCGGAAAATGATGATTTTTTTTTTTTTTTTTTTTTTCTTACAAAGTCTCATATTCCACTAACTTGTGACAAAAAATAAAAACTTCTATGAACTCACTATGCCCATCAGCGAATACCTTGGGGTCTCTTCTTTCCAAAATGGGGTCACTTGTGGGGTAGTTATACTGCCCTGGCATTCTAGGGGCCCAAATGTGTGGTAAGGAGTTTGAAATCAAATTCAGTAAAAAATGACCTGTGAAATCCGAAAGGTGCTCTTTAAAATATGGGCCCCTTTGCCCACCTAGGCTGCAAAAAAGTGTCACACATCTGGTCTCTTCGTACTCAGGAGAAGGTGGGGAATGTGTTTTGGGGTGTCATTTTATATATACCTATGCTGGGTGAGAGAAATATCTTGGCAAAAGACAACTTTTCCCATTTTTTTATACAAAGTTGTCATTTGACCAAGATATTTATCTCACCCAGCATGGGTATATGTAAAAAGACACCCCAAAACACATTCCTCAACTTCTCCTGAGTACGGGGATACCAGATGTGTGACACTTTTTTGCAGCCTAGGTGGGCAAAGGGGCCCATATTCCAAAGAGCACCTTTCGGATTTCACTGGTAATTTTTTACTGAATTTGATTTCAAACTCCTTACCACACATTTGGGCCCCTAGAATACCAGGGCAGTATAACTACCCCACAAGTGACCCCATTTTGGAAAGAAGACACCCCAAGGTATTCCGTGAGGGGCATGGCGAGTTCCTAGAATTTTCTATTTTTTGTCACAAGTTAGTGGAAAATGATGATTTTTTTTTTTTTTTTTTTTTTCATACAAAGTCTCATATTCCACTAACTTGTGACAAAAAATAAAAACTTCCATGAACTCACTATGCCCATCAGCGAATACCTTGGGGTCTCTTCTTTCCAAAATGGGGTCACTTGTGGGGTAGTTATACTGCTCTGGCATTCTAGGGGCCCAAATGTGTGGTAAGGAGTTTGAAATCAAATTCAGTAAAAAATGACCTGTGAAATCCGAAAGGTGCTCTTTGGAATATGGGCCCCTTTGCCCACCTAGGCTGCAAAAAAGTGTCACACATCTGGTATCCCCGTACTCAGGAGAAGTTGAGGAATGTGTTTTGGGGTGTCTTTTTACATATACCCATGCTGGGTGAGATAAATATCTTGGTCAAATGACAACTTTGTATAAAAAAATGGGAAAAGTTGTCTTTTGCAAAGATATTTCTCTCACCCAGCATGGGTATATATAAAATGACACCCCAAAACACATTCCCCACCTTCTCCTGAGTACGGAGATACCATATGTGTGACACTTTTTTGCAGCCTAGGTGGGCAAAGGGGCCCATATTCCAAAGAGCACCTTTCGGATTTCACAGGTCATTTTTTACAGAATTTGATTTCAAACTCCTTACCACACATTTGGGCCCCTAGAATGCCAGGGCAGTATAACTACCCCACAAGTGACCCCATTTTGGAAAGAAGAGACCCCAAGGTATTCGCTGATGGGCATAGTGAGTTCATGGAAAAAAATAAATTTTGTCACAAGTTAGTGGAATAGGAGACTTTGTATGAAAAAAATAAAAATAAAAAAAATCATCATTTTCCACTAACTTGTGACAAAAAATAAAAAATTCTAGGAACTTGCCATGCCCCTCACGGAATACCTTGGGGTGTCTTCTTTCCAAAATGGGGTCACTTGTGGGGTAGTTATACTGCCCTGGCATTTTCCAGGGGCCCTAATGTCTGGTAAGTAGGTAAATGACCTGTGAAATCTGAAAGGTGCTCTTTGGAATGTGGGCCCCTTTGCCCACCTAGGCTGCAAAAAAGTGTCACACATCTGGTATCTCCGTACTCAGGAGAAGGTGGGGAATGTGTTTTGGGGTGTCATTTTACATATACCCATGCTGGGTGAGAGAAATATCTTGGCAAAAGACAACTTTTCCCATTTTTTTTATACAAAGTTGGCATTTGACCAAGATATTTATCTCACCCAGCATGGGTATATGTAAAATGACACCCCAAAACATATTCCCCAACTTCTGCTGAATACGGAGATACCACATGTGTGACACTTTTTTGCAGCCTAGGTGGGCAAAGGGGCCCAAATTCCTTTTAGGAGGGCATTTTTAGACATTTGGATACCAGACTTCTTCTCACGCTTTGGGGCCCCTAAAATGCCAGGGCAGTATAAATACCCCACATGTGACCCCATTTTGGAAAGAAGACACCCCAAGGTATTCAATGAGGGGCATGGCGAGTTCATTGAAAAAAAAAAAATTTGGCACAAGTTAGCGGAAATTGATTTTTTGGATTTAGTTCTCACAAAGTCTCCCTTTCCGCTAACTTGGGACAAAAATTTCAATCTTTCATGGACTCAATATGCCCCTCAGCGAATACCTTGGGGTGTCTTCTTTCCAAAATGGTGTTATTTGTGGGGTGTTTGTACTGCCCTGGCATTTGAGGGTCTCCGCAATCATTACATGTATGCCCAGCATTAGGAGTTTCTGCTATTCTCCTTATATTGAGCATACAGGTAATGAGATTTTTTTTTTCCGTTCAGCCTCTGGGCTGAAAGAAAAAAATGAACGGCACAGATTTCTTCATTCGCATCGATCAATGTGGATGAAAAAATCTCTGCCAAAAAAAGAAAAAGGAGGGGAAAGGCGTCTGCCAGGACATAGGAGCTCCGCCCAACATCCATACCCACTTCAGCTCGTATTCCCTGGCAAACCAGATTTCTCCATTCACATCAATCGATGTGGATGAATAAATCATTGCCGGGATTTTTTTTTTTATATATACAAAGTGTTTGCCAAAGTATATGAACACCGCCACCTCCTCAGCTCATATGCCTCGGCAAACATATCTTTTACTGCAGAGGAGAAATCTCGTCTTGCAGCGCCGCATACACCGACTTGCGTGTAATCTGACAGCAGCGCAATGCTTCTGTCCGAATGCACATCAGTGCTGCAGCTGGTCGATCGGTTGGTCCACCTGGAAGGTAAAAAAAACAAAACAAAAAAGAAAAAACCAGGCCGCAAAGCAATAACTTTATTAACTTTTGAACAGAACATATTAACTTTTTTAAACTTTTTTAACTTTTTTACTTACCGGTAATTTTTTTTTTGTTTAGTTTTTTTACCTTTATAGAACAAACCTCTCCTTCCCCATGGGACAATGTGCAAAGCGCAAATCGCCCAAAGATGTGGCGAAGTACGTTATGCACTTTATCCCAGGTGAAAGGAGAGGTTTGCAGCAGCTGAGAGTAAAAGGGCCCTAATAGCCCTGTGTGCCTGTCCTGTGAGATGCAATCCCTATGCTAGGTGTACCTGTGTGTGGTACTTCCGGAAACACTCTCCATAGCATAGGGCAGGGTGGTCCGGACAGTCAGGACAGAAATAGCGGGTGTCACGCCTTATTCCACTCCTGCTACAGACACGACATCTTTTTCGGGGTGACGGTTGGGTTGAGGTACCAGGAACGACACTGGGGAAATGTCGCTCGTGTAGACGGCTAACTACACTGGGGGATGGGGCCACGGAACCTCCTGGGTAAAGGAGGTTCTCGATGATCTCTTCCTGGAATTTGAGGAAAGATCGTGTTCTCCCAGCCTTACTGTAGAGAACAAAACTATTGTACAGCGCCAATTGAATTAAATATACAGACACCTTCTTATACCAGCGTCTGGTTCTGCGGGAAACTAAATACGGAGACAACATCTGGTCATTGAAGTCCACCCCTCCCATGAGCGCATTATAGTCGTGGACACAGAGGGGCTTTTCAATGACACGGGTTGCTCGCTCAATTTGGATTGTCGTGTCTGCGTGAATGGAGGAGAGCATGTAAACGTCACGCTTGTCTCTCCATTTCACCGCGAGCAGTTCTTCGTTACACAAGGCAGCCCTCTCCCCCCTTGCAAGACGGGTGGTTACAAGCCGTTGGGGGAAGCCCACGCGACTAGTTCGCGCGGTGCCACAGGCGCAAATCCGTTCTAGAAACAAATGCCTAAAGAGGGCCACACTTGTGTAAAAATTGTCCACATAAAGATGGTACCCCTTGCCGAATAAGGGTGACACCAAGTCCCAGACTGTCTTCCCACTGCTCCCCAGGTAGTCAGGGCAACCGACCGGCTCCAGGGTCTGATCTTTTCCCTCATAGACACGAAATTTGTGGGTATAGCCTGTGGCCCTTTCACAGAGCTTATACAATTTGACCCCATACCGGGCACGCTTGCTTGGGATGTACTGTTTGAAGCCAAGGCGCCCGGTAAAATGTATTAGGGACTCGTCTACGCAGATGTTTTGCTCGGGGGTATACAAATCTGCAAATTTCTGGTTGAAATGGTCTATGAGGGGCCGAATTTTGTGGAGCTGGTCAAAAGCTGGGTGGCCTCTGGGACGGGAGGTGGTGTTGTCGCTAAAATGCAGGAAACGGAGGATGGCCTCAAATCGTGCCCTGGACATAGCAGCAGAGAACATGGGCATGTGATGAATCGGGTGCGTTGACCAATATGACCGCAATTCATGCTTTTTTGTCAGGCCCATGTTGAGGAGAAGGCCCAAAAAAATTTTAATTTCGGAAACTTGGACTGGTTTCCACCGGAAAGGCTGGGCATAAAAGCTTCCCGGGTTGGCGGATATAAATTGTGTGGCATACTGGTTGGTCTCTGCCACGACTAAGTCCAAGAGCTCCGCAGTCAAGAACAGCTCAAAAAATCCCAGGGCCGAACCGATTTGAGCCGTCTCAACCCGAACTCCAGACTGGGCGGTGAAAGGGGGAACTACAGGTGCGGCTGAAGTTGGTGACTGCCAATCAGGGTTTGCCAGCACCTCAGGGATTCTAGGGGCTCTACGGGCCTGTCTGCGCGGTGGCTGCGACGGGGTAACTAGTGCACGTGCCACCGTACCAGCTTCAACTGCCCTTCTGGTGCTCGCCACGTCACCATGTTGTACGGCAGTGCTGGTACTAGGTCCAGGGAGGGCTGCGCTGCTGGTGTATGCCTCACCACGTGATCCGGCAGCGACAGCCCCACTCTGCTGCTCTTGAAGCAGATCCTGCATAACCTGTGGTCTAGCGACACGGGGCCGGGTACGCCTGGTGCTGCCAGGGACCTCCACCTCCTCGTCCGAACTTTGGGTCAGAGAGCCACTGCTTTCCACAGGTTCATATTCTGACCCGCTAGATTCGTCAGATGAGGGTTCCCACTCCTCATCCGACTGGGTCAGAATCCTGTAGGCCTCTTCAGAAGAATACCCCCTGTTTGACATTTTGGACTACTAAATTTAGGGGTATTCCCTGAGACTACCCAAGAAAAAAAGCAAGCCTGTCTTACAAAGGGGAGGCTAGCGAAGTACCGGAGGCCGCTGCGGTTGATAAAAAATATCAAAACTGATTTTTTTTATCGCCGCAGTGCGTGTAAAATGAATGTGCAGTGATCAAAAAATATATATTTTTTGTCACTGCGGTGGGGCGGGCGTGGGTGAACGCACGTGTGGGCGACCGATCAGGCCTGATCGGGCAAACACTGCGTTTTGGGTGGAGGGCGAACTAAAGTGACACTAATACTATTATAGATCTGACCGTGATCAGTTTTGATCACTTACAGATACTATAAAAGTACAAATGCTGATTAGCGATACGCTATTCAGCGAATAAAAGTGACTGCGGTGCGGTGGGGTGGGCACTAACTGACGCTAACTACCTAACCAAGGGGCCTAAACTATCCCTAAAACCTAACAGCCAATACTAGTGAAAAAAAAAAAGTGACAGTTTACACTGATCACTTTTTTTCCTTTCACTGGTGATTGACAGGGGCGATCAAAGGGGTGATCAAAGGGTTAATTGGGGTGCAGGGGGGTGATCAGGGGCTACAGTGAAGTGTTTGGTGTACTCACAGTGATGTCTGCTTCTCTGCTGGATCCAACCGACGAAAAGGACCAGCAGAGGAGCAGAGAAGCCATATAACAGATCATATTTACTAATATGATCTGTTATATGGCTTGTGATTGGATTTTTTAAAAATCGCCAGCCTGCCAGCCAATGATCGTTGCTGGCAGGCTGGTGACGAACTTGTTCTTTAACTTTTGCCGGCCCGCGATGCGCATGCGCGGGCCGGCTTGGAGCGAAATCTCGCGTCTCGCGAGATGACGCGTATATGCGTGACTGTGCGCAGCGCTGCCACCTCCGGAACGCGAATCTGCGTACAGCGGTCCGGAGGTGGTTAATAAGTGGGATTTCTTGCCTTATAAATGGGGTTGGGACCATCAGTTGCGTTGAGGAGAAGTCAGGTGGATACACAGCTGATAGTCCTACTGAATAGACTGTTAGCTGCTTTTTTCTTGCCATAAAACAAATTCTAACAGTCTATTCAGTAGGACTATCAGCTGTGTATCCACCTGACTTCTCCTCAACGCAACTGTGTTTCACACTTGTTTGTTATGTATGTAATTCCACATGTGTTAATTCATAGTTTTGGTCTGTACTGTATATATATTATGTATTGTAATGACTGACTCAATCAAAAAGTCATATGTACCGCAAAATGGTACCAATAAAAATGGCACTTCATCCTTCCTAAAACTGAGCGCTTACACAAGATCATCACCAGAAAATTGAGAAAAAAATAAAAATAAAATGGCAACAGAAAACATGATATTTTAATTTTCAAAAATGCTTTTATTGTGTAAAAGACATATTTGGTATTGCCATGTCCATAATGACTGGGTCTATAAACATGTCAAATGATCTACAGGTGAACGCCGTAAAAAATAACAATATACCAGAACAACCATTTTATTGTCACCTCGTCCCCCAAAAATCTTAATATCAAGCGCTTAAAAAAAAATCTTATTTGCCCCAAAATGGTATGAATGAAAATGTCACCTCATCCCACAAAAAAAGAGCTTTCACACAAGACCATCGTCAGAATTTTTTTTTTTTTTTAAATGGCTCTTGGAAAATGCTAACACAAAAATGATACATTTTTTTTAGATTATTATAATTTTTTTTAACTGCAATAACAAAACCCAAAATGCAATTACAGAGTTGCTACTTTTTCTTTATCCTGCTTCCTAAAAAGCAAAAAAAAGGAATCATGAAGTCATGTTCCCCAAAATAGAATTAATGATAATGACAACTCATTCCGCAAAAAAAAAATAAGTCCTCAAACAGAGAAAAATAAAGAACATATGGTTGTCAGAAAATGGCTGTACTACTACCCCAGAAGCTGTTCAAAAGCAACATGGCGCCAGTAAACCTATCCATCAAAGTCTGAGCTGCAAAAGCTAAAAGATAGTTTTTTCCTTTTGAATCCTGCAGCGTACCCAAACAACAGTTACATCCACATTTATGGCTTTTCAGTACCTAGAAGAAACCACCTACCAATTTAAAGGGTGTGGTGTGTCTTAGATGGCGCAAGCTGGGCACAACATGTTGGGCAATGAAATGCCATATTTGTGGAAAAATGTTAACTTTAATTTTGTACAGGCCCCTGTGCATTTATTTCTGCAAAATACCAGTGATATCAAAATGCTCATTCCACCTTTTATTAAATACCTTGATGGACAAAGTTTTCAAAATGGTGTAACTTCTCAGGGGTTCCATTTATTATCTCACCCTGAAGCCTCTATTGTTGTCAGCACACGATGCATAAATCATCACATCGGTCCTCAAATGGACACAGGCTCTTTTAGGGCTGTTTCAAACGAGTAGATGCCCTGTGTGTCATCTGCAGCGTGAATGACAGCCAAGCCCTAAACAACATATTTAATAATGCTTCATGCCTCTCTGTGATCTTTTTACTACAAAATCACAGTGAGATAAAGTTGTCACCGTGGTTTTGTAGTAAAAAGATCACAGAGAGGCACGGAGCATTATCAATCATGTTAATGCTCAGTGTCTCTGCTGTCCAGTGCGGTGCTTGGCTGTCATGCACGCTGCAGATGACACGCACGGCATCCGCTCGTGTGAAACAGCCCTTATTCTTAAGCCCTCTCATATGTTCAGGCAAATGTTTAGGGCCACATATAGGGTCAGATGTATCATACCTTCACTCCAGATTTCTGGCTTGTACAAGAATTGCGACTTTTTGCAGTTTTACACCATTCACTCCAGTTTTGAAATATTAGAAAATAGTAGAAAAGTGGGTGTGGTTATGTATGTTAATGAGTTCCACTCCAGATTTATCATTGAGACTTTTAAAAAATTTGCAAAAAGAGTCACAATCTCACTTCCAGTAGGAGGGTGAAGAAGGAAAACTAGAGGAGCTTTTCTAGACAAAACTTTTAGGTCTAAGGATAAGACAAACTTATCAAACAACATGAGACATATAATAAATGTGGAATAAAGTACTCCAACACAAACTCAAGCAAAACTGACTTCAAATATTCCCCATATGATAAATTCCCCCATAGTGTGTTAAAACCAGGAAACACAACATAATAAGAAGGTTTACTTTGCACACCAGCATACACTGGCCACAACATATTGGACACTGAAGTGGTATATATGTGGAAAAATTGCAATTTTCACTTTGCACCATCTGCTGTACATTAATTTTGGGGGAAAAAAACGCTTGCTACACCCCTTAATGAAAATATTGAGGGTTTAGTTTCCAAAATGGCATAACTTTCATTCTCTTCTGAGCCCCGCAGTGTGCCCATACAGCAGTTTATGACCACATATTGTCTGAAGCCGTTTTCAGGAAAAAATGGGTAGCAAATTGTGAAGTGGTTTTTCTCCTGGTATCTCTTGTGAAAATGAAAAATTTTGGGCTTATGCAACATTTTATTGGAAGAAATTACATTTTAAATTTTCACAGCCAGGTGGTTCCAAATTCTGTGAAAGTCCAGTGGGGTCAAAGTGCTTATAATAACCCTTGATAAATTCCTATGGTTTTCTTTAACCTCCTAACAGTCACGTTAAAATTTGAACAACCCTCCCAAAAATGTAGATTCTTAGGCCTCTTTCACACAGGCATCCCGGATTTGCTCCAGATGCATTGCGGGAAACCCACGTGAGTGTGCACCCAATTTCAGTCAGTTTTGACTGCGATTGCGTTGCGTGGTTCAGTTCTTTCCGCGCGAGTGCATTGCATTTTGCACGCACGTGATAAAAAACTGAATGTGGTACCCAGACCCGAACCTGGACTTATTTACTGAAGTTCGGGTTTGGGTTAGGTGTTCTGTAGATTTTATTATTTTCCCGTATAACATGATTATAAAGGAAAATAATAGCATTCTTAATACAGAATGCTTACTATATGTTGATTGAGGGGTTAAAAAAATAAAAAACAATTAACTCACCTCATCCACTTGATCATGCAGCCGGCATCATCTTCTTTCTTCTTCTTTCAGGACCTGCAAAAGGACCTTTGATGACTTAATCGCGCCTTACCACGTGGTGAGCGCGGTGACGTCAGCGCAGGTCCTGCTGAATGAAGATAGAAGAATCTTTTATCTTCATTCAGCAGGACCTACACTGACGTCACCGCAATCATCATGTGGTAAGCGCGATTACGTCATCAAAGGTCCTTTTGCAAATTCTGAAAGAAGAAGAAAGAAGACAATGCTGGCTGCGCGATCAAGTGGATGAGGTGAGTTAATTTTATTTTTTTAACCCCTCAATCAACATTTTAGTAAGCATTCTCTATTAAGAATGTTATTATTTTCCTTTATAACCATGTTGTAAGGGAAAATAATACAGTGAATAGACTTTAATGGGGTCTGGGGTTGCTCATCCCTGTCATCTCCTAGCAACCATGCGTGAAAATCGCACCACATCTGTAACACCCCAGAGTTGTGTTACTACACGCCTCTACCCCGCTACTATCTCCTAAGAGCCCTTATACTGTCATCAGATGTAATTTATATTATGTCTTCCACAAATGTGCATACAAAACCAAGGTAATTTGCCTGGTTGCCAGTAGGTGGCAGCAACTTATTGGCAAGTACATTTTAGTGTTTAGTGTAGCTGAGCTGGAATGGATTATTCTAGCTTAGCCCCCCTCCGTGGAGAGGAGGGCTAGTCCCTCTTCCTGCAGCAAGGGAGGGAAAAAACTGTTAAAGCCAGATTTTAGCTACCCCCTGCATAGGGAAGACAGCAAGGATCTAGTCTCGGCTGAGACTTGGCCATATACCCAGTCTGAGCACCTTCAGCTCTGCTGGATGAGGAAAGCAGAAAATACAGACAACCTCCAGAGTTCCAGGAAGAAAGCATCCCCTGAGAATCCATCTGTGAGAAGTCCAGAGTCCTAGGAGAAGCCAATTCCTCCTCAGCTAGTCTGTCCCCACATAGCAGAAGGTACAGATAAGTGCAGAGGCTAATCCTGACATAGTTACAGAGCTATCATACAGACGTTTATCCTGCAAGCTCCATATTTAAAGCAGAACTACTCATTCCTGCCAATGATTGCCAAAACCTGCTGGGACCAAGAGACCAAAGCTGTATTCCGCTTGGATGCAAGTTATTTTAAGTAAAGCAATGTTTGAACTTCATCTAAAAGTCTGGACATCATTTGTTCTGCAAAGTTCCTCTATTACTCCTACTATCACTACACTCAAATGTATTGCAAGTGAGCCAGGAGTCCAGCCGTACCCAGGTAGGAGACACCGTGACACAACTACCACAAAACTATAGAGACCTTATAGGCCATCACACCACTCTGGCATTCCTAATCTGGGACATGCGTTATAACACCTTGGAAGGGCCCTGGTATAGTACCCTGCGCATGCTGCAATTGGCATCACGACAAATTCAGAATATTATCCCACCGTACCTGGCCATTGCACATCCGCACTTGCTTGCGAATGCTTGCGATTTTCATGCAGACCCATTTATTTCTATGGGGCCTGCGTTGCTTGAAAAAAGCACAATATAGAACCTGCTGCGATTTTCATGCAACGCACAAGTGATGTGTGACAAACATTACTCATGTACACATCTCCATTGAAATTAATGGGTCAGGATTCAGTGAAGATGCAATGCGTTCACGTCACACATTGCACCCGTGTGGAATACTCGCCCATCTGAAAGGGGCCTTAGGGTTCATGCACACAAACGTATTTTCTTTCCATTTCCATTCCGTTTTTTTTTTGCGGACTGTATGCAGAACTATTTATTTCAATGGGTCCGGGAAAAAAATTGAAGTTTCTGTTTGTGCATTCCGTATGTCTGTGTGTCCGTTCCGCAAAATAATACAACATGTCCTATTATTGTCCGCGTTACAGACAAGGATTGGTCTGTTCTATTAGGGGCCAGCTGTTACGTTCCTCAAAATACGGAATGCACACAGACGTCATTCGTATTTTTTGCGTACCCATTTTTTGCCCCGGCAAAATACATACGTCGTGTGCATGAGCCCTTAATGTGTGTCTGCAGTAAATCTTTTTGACGCACAACTCAGGGTTCAGTATTGCATTTTTAACCCTTTTAGGGACATAATTTTAGCCTTGGGGACCAATAATATTTTTCCCCTTTGTGTTCTAGCAGTCATAACTTTTTAATTATTCCTTCTAAATTTTTATTTTATTTTGCGGGATTAGTTGAAGAGTTTTTAGGAACCATTTTGGGGTATATAATGTTTCAAATAATTTTTATTTTATTTTTAGGGGGAAAGAAAAAAAAATGCAATTCTTACATTATTTTGTGAAATTTATTTACGTAGTTCACTGTGTGGTTAAAAGAACATAATTTTATTATGTTGGGTCCATACAACGATGATAATGCCACATTTTTATATATTGTTTACTACTTATCCTTTCCTCCTCCGACCTGTTAGCTCTGCAAATGCCCCCTCGTTCTCCTCCAGACTGAAAGGGAGTGTTTTACCAGCTCATAACTCTGGTTTGGTACCAGCCTTGTATTTTTTGAAAGCTGGCATTCCAAGCTTTCAGACAAGGCCAGAATGATGACAATATCTTCAGTTGTGGAGGTCACTGTTATGAGGGCACTGTGGATAACACTGTTATAGGGGCACTGTGAATGACACTGTTATGGGGGTGCTGCAGATGACACTGTTATGGGAGCACTGTGGGTGTCACTGTTATGGGAGCACTGTGGATGTCGCTCTTATGGGAGCACTGTGGATGTCACTCTTATGGGAGCACTGTGGATGTCACTCTTATGGAAGCACTGTGGATGTCACTGTTATGGGCGCTCAGTATGAGTGATAGGACTCGTGCACACAACCATATGGCACAATAGGGACACTGGGTGCCACAAGGGGCACTGGATGGCACAAGGGGCGTTGGATGGCACAGGGAGACACTGGATGGCACAGAGGGGCACTGGATAGCAGAACGGGACACTGAATGGCAAATACAGGTCACTGGATGGCACTAGGGACACTGTGGCGGTCACTGTTGTGGGAACACTGTGAATGACACTATTATCTGTGTTCTGTGGATGTCACTGTTATGGGGGCACTTTGAATGTCCTTGTTACGGGGGCGCTGTGGATTTCCCTATTATGGGGACGCTGTGAGTGTTCCTGTTATGGGGACACTGTGGAGGTCACTGTTATGGGGGCACTGTGAATGTCACTGTTATGAGAGCACTGTGGATGACACTGTTATGGGAGCACCATGGATGTCACGGTTATGGGAGCCCCGTTGATGTCACTGTTATGGGGCCACTGTGGATGACACTGTTATAGGGGCACTGTGAATGTCACTGTTATGGGCGCTTAGTATGAGTGATAGGGCTCATTCACACAACTGTATCCATTTTGCGGTCTGCAAGTCGCGGATCGAATAAATAAGGATACTGTTCGTGTACAAATCAAATTTTTTTGCAGTCCCATTGAGTTCTATGGGTTTTAGATCTATTCTGGTCCTCAAAATGAGGACCTCGAATCCATAGAAATCAATGGGACTGCAAAAAAATGTTGATTGCAAAATGGATACGGTCGTGTGCATAAGGGTTTAGATAAACAGGTCGGCAGGTAGGATCATACAAGATAGGATTAGATACACCACTCAGCAGGCTGTATCATACAAAATGGGATTAGATACACAGCTCAGCAGGCTGTATCATAGAAGATGGGATTAGATATACACTTCAGCAGGCAGTATCATACAAAATGGGAATAGATATACACTTCAGCAGACAGTATCATACAAGATGGGGTTAGATACACACTTCACCAGGCAGTATCACACACAACAGGAATTGTATCAGGCACACATACATGATAGGATTAGATTTAGACACAGAATGAGAAGTAGATTCATGTCTGGGTGTAGAAAGAAGAATGCAAGGGTTGTAGTGGGTATAGCTACTGTAGACAGAGCAGTGTTGGGGTGTGTGGCCAACCTGTAACTCATCACTGTGCAGTGCAGCCAGGCTTGTGTATCAATAAAGTTATGTATTCAACAAAACAAGAAGGGGAGACATTACACACATCTGCCAGGATAATTTAATGGCCAGACAGGCAGAAGGAAAGCTGAGACATGAAAAACAGGTATTAGGGGCAAATGCATGGATGGTGAGGGGTGTTAGGAGCACATAAAAAGAATTTAGATTTTGGGACCAGACAACATGTGTCACTTTAGGCTACTTTCACACTAGCGTTGTTTAAATCCGGCGTTCAATTCCGACACCGGAACTGCCCGCCAGATCCGGAAAAACGCGTGAAAACGGATTACATTTGAATCCTGATCAGGATTTTGATCACAATGAAAAAATGCATTGGAAAAAACGGATCCGCCATTTATGGATTTTAACTTTTTTTTCAAATTTTTCGGGTTTAACATGCAAAAGCCGGATCCGGTTTGACTGAACACACGGCGCCGGATCCGGCGTTAATGCAAGTTAATGGGAAAAAGACCAGATCCGGCGTTCAGTCAAAGTGTTCAGGATTTTTGGCCGGAGGTAAAAATACAACATGCAACGGTTTTCTGAAAAGCCTGATCAGTCAAAAAGACTGGACTGAAGACATCCTGAAGCATCCTGAAGGACGGACTCTCCATTCAGAATGCATTAGGATAAAACTGATCAGTTCTTTTCCGGATTTGAGCCCCTAGGACGGAACTCAGCGCCAGAAAAGAAAAACACTAGTGTGAAAGTACCCTATGTGGTAATAACTTTGGAACACTTTTACTTATCCAAGCCATTCTGAGATTATTCTCTCGTGACACATTGTACTTCATGACAGTCATAAATTTGAGTCAATATATTTCACCTTTCTTTATGATTTTTTTTTTTATTTCTCTGCTTTTAAAACAGAAAGTGATACCTTGTAAAATATTTATTACTTAACATTCCCCATATGTCTACTTTATGTTGGCATCATTTTGTGAATGCCATTTTATTTTTTTAGGACGTTAGAAGGCTTAGAATTGTAATATTTTTAAGAAAATTTCCAAAACCCACTTTTGAAGGACCAGTTCAGGTCTGAAGTCACTTTGTGGGGCTTATATAGTAGAAACCACCCATAAATTACCCCATTTTAGAAACTTCACCCTTCAAGTTACTCAAAACTGATTTTACAAACTTTGTGAACCCTTTAGGTGTTCCACAAGAATAAAAAAAAATTGGTGATGAAATTTCTAAATTTCACTTTTTTGGCAGATTTTCCATTTGAATAATTTTTTTCTTTAACACATCAAGGGTTAACAGCCAAACAAAACTCAATATCTATTACCTTGATTCAGCGGTTTACAGAAACACCCCATATGTGGTCATAAGTGCACACGGTAGGACACAGAGGAAAGGAGCGACATATTTGTTTGGGAAGGCAGATTTTGCTGGACTGGTTCTTAGACACCATGTCCCATTTGAAGCCCCCCTGATGCACCCTACAGTAGAAATTCCCAAAAAGTGAATCCATTTTGGAAACTACGGGATAAGGTGACAGTTTTATTGGTACTATTTTGGGGGTACATATGATTTTTAATCGCTCTATATTACGTTTTTTGTGAGGCAAGGTAACCAAAAAATAGCTGTTTTGGCATCGTTTTTTGTTTTTTAAAACGTTCATCTGACAGGTTAGTTCATGTGCTATTTATAGAGAGCAGGTTGTTACGGACGCAATGATATCAAATATGTCTACTTTCTTTGTTTCTTTGATTCAGTTTTTACATAATAAAACAATTTCAGAACGCCATATTTTATTTATTTTTATGCCGATCGTCTTGTGCAGGGGCTTGTTTTTTTGCAGGAAGAGTTGATGTTTTTATTGGTACTATTTCTGGGTACATTTGATTTTTTTATTTTATTAAACTTATGGGGCAATGTGACCAAAACAATTGGTTGTTTTGGCACAGTTTTAATTTATTTATTTTTACAGCGTTCACCTGAGGGGTTAGGTCATGTGATATTTTTATACAGCAGGTTCTTACGGACATGGCGATACCTAATATGTCTACTTTTTTATTTATTTAAGTTTCACACAATAATATCATTTTTTAAACAAAAAAAAATCCTATTTTAGTGTCTCCATAGTCTCAGAGCCACAGTTTTTTTTTTTTTTGGCCGATTGTCAAAGGTAGGGTCTAATTTTTTGCTGGATGAGGTGACAGTTTGATGTGTACTATTTTGGGGGGCAAACACTTTTTTGATTGCTTGGTGTTGCAATTATTATGGTGACAAAAATGGCTTTTATGGCACTGTTTTTATTTTATTATTTTTACAGTGTTCACTTGAGGGGTTAGGTCATGTAATATTTTTATAGAACTGTTTGTTATGGACGTGGCAATACCTAATATTTTACTTTAACACAATAATAGCCTTTTTTAAATAAAAAATTATGTTTTAGTGTCTTCATATTCTGAGCTATATTTTTTTTTTTTTTTTGGGCTATTGTCTTATGTAGGGGCTCATTTATTGCGGAATGAGGTGAGGGTTTTATTGGTACCATTTTGGGGGGCATGCGCCTTTTTGATCGCTTGTTGTTACACGTTTTGTGATGTAAGGTGACAAAATTGCTTTTTTGGCACAGTTTTTATTTATTTATCTTTACGGTGTTTATCGTACAGGGTGGATCATGTGATGTACTTATAGAGCCGGTCGTTACGGATGTGGCATTATCTAATATATGTGTTTTGGTTGTTTTCAATTTTTTATTCTAAAATCAGGGGAAAGTTTATTTTTTTTGTTTTTTTTTACTTGAAACTTTATTTCTTATTATTAAAAACACTTTTTTATTTATTTTTTTACTTTATTTCTGTCCCACTCTGGGACTTCAACTTTTGGGGGTCTGATCCCCTCTGCAATGCAGTACAATACATCTGTATTGTAATGCATTACCTGTTAATGTATTACACTGCGTAATACATTAACAGGTTGCCTAGGAGACCCAGCCTGGGGCTGGATCTCTTCAGCTTCCATAGAAGGTAGGTCTCGATGGCTTGCAAGGCATCTGGTTGCCTTCTCACCCATAGGGTCCCCGTCACCGCAGAGCAGGGACCCGATGGGCACCTTCACTGACCCCAAACTTCTTTGATGCCGCGGTCAGCACTGATCGCAGCATAGAAGAGGTTAATCCGCAGACATCGGCTTTTACAGCAATGCTGGTGGATACAGCAGGGGCCGGGTTATCAGTGACTGCCAGGGCCCTGCAGTGCTCAGGTGGGCACCACTACGGTGCCCTCCCAATCACCATGACGTAATAGTATGTCAAAATGCGGCAAGTCATCTGTTGTCATGACATACTATTACGTCATGTGACAGTAAGGGGTTAAGCCATGATTCTCAAATTGGGGTGAATAACCAGTTTTGTTTTACTATTATTGGGGTGTTTACATTGACATTTAATAACTTATTTTACATATACAGTTAGTGTTACTGTACAGTATGTCCAACAGACAGTTAGCAGGACCCTCCAAAGGAACTGGCAGTGGCAAAAATGTCCCTGTATCCGGCACAAGTATCAGCAAAAGAAGGAGGGGGTTGGCAGCCGCAGAAACAGGCCAGACCTGCCACTGTCATCCAAAGGTCATGTTTTGACGACTAATCCTGCTGTCCTGGAATGGTTGTATCTGATTTCATCATTATCTTTTCTTTTTTTTCTTTTTTTTTTTTTATTGACAATTTTTATTGTTTTGTGTTTATCATGGCAAGGTACAAGCTTGAAGACAAATTGTATCAACAATACAAGTGACATAAAGGAAGGCATCATATATATTCGAAAGAATTGTCACAGGTTAAAGTAATTGGCAGGCAAATTAGGCCCAACATTGACAGGTATTAGCAAAAATCTTACATAGGTAATACCCTGTTAAACAGAATGTCAAATACAATAAATCTTATTCCCTGATATGAAGAGAAGAAGCTGCATAAGGTCATCAGGATTTACTAGCATAATATGAGCATGTGATCATCCTCAAATGGGTAAATAAAGAAATAGTTTGTTATACAAAACCCCTATATGTTTTCCATGGCGACCATATTTTCAGAAAGGTAGATCTAGAATGAGATTCCCAATGGGAGATTTCTTCCAATCTGTATATCTGGTCTACTTTATTGATCCAATGATCAATACAGGGGATATCAGAAGACAGCCAATGTGTTGGTAGGAGTAGTCTAGCTGCTGCCAGTAAGAGTGAGAAGAGGGATGATTTGTGTGATCCCACACCACCCATCCCCAGGGATATCAGTGCTAGCTCAGGTGAGCAGGGAAGAGATGACTGACAAATCTGGTTGCAAAGTTGCAAAATCTTGTGCCAACAAGGCTTAATTAGGTCACAAGACCACCAGATATGCATGAATGTGCCTTTCGATGCGTGACATCTCCAGCAAACGTCAGAGGCAGTCGAGCTGTATCTACATGTTTTATCTTGTACCAACGCATAAGGATTTTATAACTATTTTCCTGTATGCGTATACATCTAGATAATCTGTGAGGAGAAATTAAAAGTTTGGTGATCTCTTGGGGTGACAGGCTACGTTGTAAGTCTCTTTCCCAAAGACCCACAATTGCAGGTTTGGGAAGGGAGGAGGGTGACTTCAGGTGTTTATATATTCTAGAAATGGTTTTGGGTGGATATACCTTAGTACTAAGCATTACATCAAACCAGATGGATTCCCTTGTTTGGGAAATCTCTTTTGCCCAAAGAAGAGCCTCTGTCTTGAGGAAGTGCTGTACTAGGGGATTATGGATCTGTGTATCTAGTATCTTGCATATATAATGGACAGGAAGAACACAGCCCTCTTTGTCCAGTAGTCGTGAGATGGCAATCTCTGAAACTCTTACGGTAATTGGACAGCTCTCTCTTAGTTCCTTGGGCGCCAAATCAATGATGTCCTTAATAAGCAAAAGGGGGGATGGGAGTGTAGGACTTTCAGGGTTGGTTGTGAACCACCTCCAAATCTTTAGGGTGTTGCGAGTGAGAGAATCGGTAATTGAACTAAGTGGAGGGAGCGGCTTATTAGCCAGCAGAAGGGCCCGAATAGGGGATGGAAGTAGCGCATTTTCTAATTTGGGCCAGAATTTGTGAACTGGTTCTCTGATAAAATCTATAACTCTAGAGAGTTGGATTGCTTTCATATAGGTCTCAGGGTCAGGGAGACCAATACCACCTGAAGCTCTTGACTTAGTTAGCGTGTCAAAAGAGATTCGTGGGCTTTTGCCTTGCCAAATAAATTTGCGAATAGTTTTATTCAAAGAGGCAAAATATGATTTAGGTATTTCAATCGGGAGAACTTGCATCAGGTAGGTGAGTTTTGGCATAATCAGGGACATAAAGATATTTTTTCTACCAAACCACGAAAGATAATGAGAATCTAGGGAGTCCATTTGCTTCTGCATAGATGCTAAAAGGGGTTTGTAATTTAATCGGAATAAGTCAGTTAAATGGGGGGATAGTTTGACCCCTAAATAGGTCAATTGCTGGGTTTGCCAATTAAATGGGGAATTTGTTTACAGAGTGGAGATGCTAGCAGAAGATAGGCTTATATGAAGCACTTGGGATTTGGAGGGATTAATCTTGAAATTAGATAGGGAACCGAAAAGGCTAAGTGTTGATAGGATCTTGGGCATGGATTTATGTGGGTTGGTGGTGATGATTAATAAGTCATCCGCAAAAGCTGCTAACTTGAATTCTCGAGTTCCAACTTTAAGACCTTTAATATCACTACTTTGTCTAAGGGTTTGCAGGAGGGTTTCCATTACTAGTACAAATAAGAGGGGTGAGAGGGGGCACCCCTGTATCGTCCCATTTCTAATGGTAAAACAGGAGGATAGTAATCCATTGACCGACACGGACGCCGAGGAGCACGTGTACATTGCAAATACTGCATTTATATATGGCTCTGGGAATTGAAATTTTGACAGAGTCAATCTGATATAAGTCCAATCCACTCTATCAAATGCTTTCTCGGCGTCCATGCCAATCAGGACCAAGGGAGTGTGTTTATGAGAGGCATAGTATAAGGAGTCTAGTATTTTTGCGGTGTTGTCCTTCCCTTCTCTCCCCTTCACGAAACCTACCTGATCTGGATGGATTAGTTCAGGTAAGAAGTTTTGTAACCTAGCGGCCAACATCTTGGCTATAAGTTTAAGATCTACATTAAGTAGAGAAATTGGGCGATAGTTGGAGCACAATGTGGGGTCTTTGCCCTCTTTGGGTATTATTGTTATAGTGGCCTTAGTCATATCAGGTGAAAGTGGGATGTTAGACATAGCTAGATTACAAATAGGTAGCAAATAGGGTAGAAGTGTGTTTTTGAAGGTTGAGAAATAAGATATGGGGAGACCGTCCGGGCCAGTACATTTACCTCTGGGGGTCGATTTAATGGCAGTTTCTAGTTCAGAGACAGTAAAGGGTTTGATTAAAGACTCTCATTGTATTGAGTTCAAGGCTGGGAGGTCAAGGGTATCTAGAAAAGAGTTGATGTTGGTTTCCCTGCACTTAGAAGGATTAGGTAGGTCAGGGACTGGAAGGTTGTAAAGGGAGTTATAAAATAGCCTGAATTGATCAGCTATCTCCTCAGCCTTAAACATTAGAGTACCTTGCTGAGACCTAAGAGATTGAACGTAGCGGGAATTTCTTCTCTGTTTAATGCGATTCATCACGTATTTAGAGGCTTTATTGCCGTGGGCAAAAAATTTCTGCTGAATAGACAAGAAAAACTTGGCTGAGCGTTCATTTAAAAAAAAATTTAATTGAGTCTGAGGGAAGAAAGTTCCGCTAGTTGTTGATCTGTCAGGGATTGTTTATGAGCTTCTCTGCCATATGAATTTTTGACAGCAAGTCATTGAGCTTTTTCTCTGATTCTCTTTTCAGAAAGGAGCAGAGACCAATCAGCCTGCCTCTAATGTACGCTTTATGAGCGTCCCACAGGACTTGTGGGGATATCTCAGGGGTATTATTTATTAAGAAGTATTCCTCAAGATAAGAGATTATAAGGGCAGTAAGTTTTGTGTTATTTAGTAGGGATTCGTTAAATCTCCAGTTGGTTTGTCTGTTAGTTTTGTGGTCTGGGCGTATTTCACAGTAGATCGGGGCATGGTCGGACAAGGTAATACTTCCAATTTTTGGAAATGAGCAGAATTGCAGTTTATCTTTTGGTATGAAAATATAATCAATTCTACTATATGAACTATTAGCAGAGGAATAGAAGGAATAATCAATTGCTTCAGGATTGTGGCAGCGCCAAATATCTAAAACTCCCAGATTATGCAATTTTGTTTGCAAGAATCTGAGAGCCTTTGACAAGGCTGGGGATTTTTTGGAAGAGGTGTCTATTGAAGGGTTCAAAGCTATATTGAGGTCACCTGCCATGATCAGAAAACCTTCCCTATGTTTCTATATCAAAGATAGGACTGGGGTGAGCCAGCTGTTTTGGTCTACATTTGGGGCGTATATGTTTGCAAAAGTAAATGTGGATTGTCCCACTTGGCCTATAAGGATCAAGTATCGACCCTCTGGGTCTTGAACATGAGATTTATATTGAAAGGGGAGCCCTCTACAAAAGCCAATGCTGACTCCCCTCGAGGCCGCACCCCCAGCACCACAATGGTACCAGCTAGGAAATTTAGAGTGGGAAAGGTTAGGGTAATTTCCGTGCTTGAAGTGCGTCTCCTGTAAAAAGACCACTGAGCACCTCTCTCTGTGCAGGAGAGAGAAAACCCCCCTATCCGAAATTTAAAAAACAAACAGTTACACTTCAGCAACTTAAAGAAATATTCGGTATTACTATTAGAATGGCCGATAAAGGGGGGAACAGTGGTCATGATGGATTCTGAGCATTACAAATCCAGTGTCAATATAATGTTAAATGACACTCCCACATACCGAAGGATTGATTATAACCCGACGGCTCTAGGTGTAGCTCTAGGAGTAATTTCTGAAAAAAAGGCATAATTTATTTATTAAGAATACCCTACCGTACCAATACTTCACTACCCAAGGTACATAAATGTGCCCAAAATCCACCTATGAGACCGATTGTCGTGGGAATACTGGCAGTGTGTGAAAGGTTGGGGGGATGGGTAGACTCTCTGCCATTAGTGATGGGATTACCTGGTTTTCTACAAGATAGCAGAGACGTTCTGTGCAGCTTTTCTGATTCATCATGAAACAGAGAATGCTGTTGGTTGACATGTGATGTACTTCATACCACTCTATACATCAGTACCTTATGATGTGGCACTTGTAGCACTGAAACATCAGTTGGAATTTTAGAGTGATTACACCACGGATTTATGTGAATACATAATACAGGCAGTTGCATTTTTGATGAAACATAATTACTTCTCCTTCGATGGTCATTTTTATATGCAGTTTTCAGGTGTGTCAATGGGGGCAAAATATTCGCCTTCGCTGGCAAACCTGGTAATGGCCTATTGGGAGAATCAAGCCATTTATGGCGATGAAAAATCAGATTTCTGATAACCTTTTCTGGTATGGCAGATACATCGATGACCTGCTGTTTATATGGTGGGGCGATGTGTCTGCCATACCAGAATTTGTGAATCATTTAAACAGAAATGACTATAATATGAGGTTCACTTAACATCAAGATCCACACACTGTTTCCTTTCTGGATTTAACACTGTGTGGAATGGAGGAGGAACTAATAGTCACTTTCACTCATAGAAAAGCAACACCAGGCACACCCAAAACACACCATTAAAGCAATCCCCATAGGCAAATTAACGCGCGTTAAGCGTAACTGCTCTGATCCTACCCAATATGAGAAGGAGGCAGAAATACTGACCCAACGGCTAAAAATGCGCGGTTATACAAATTGGTCTCTACTAGGGATGAGCGAACCCGAACTGTATAGTTCGGGTTCGTACCGAATTTTGGTGTGTCCGTGACACGGACCCGAACCCGAACATTTTCGTAAAAGTCCGGGTTCGGTGTTCGGCGCTTTCTTGGCGCTTTTTGAAAGGCTGCAAAGCAGCCAATCAACAAGCGTCATACTACTTGGCCCAAGAGGCCATCACAGCCATGCCTACTATTGGCATGGCTGTGATTGGCCAGTGCACCATGTGACCCAGCCTCTATTTAAGCTGGGGTCATGTAGCGCCGCACGTCACTCTGCTATGATCAGTATAGGGAGAGGTTGCAGCTGCGACGTTAGGGCGAGATTAGGCAGATTAACTCCTCCAAAAGACTTCATTCTGTGATCGATCTGCAGCTGTGGATCATTGAAGTGCTATTATTGACTTGCTCACTTTTTTGAGGCTGCCCAGAGCGTTTTTAAATCACTTTTTTTCTGGGGTGATCGGCGGCCATTTGGTGACTTGTGGTGCGCCAGCACGAGCTATCACCAAGTGTATTTAACCATCGATAGTGTGGTTATTTTGTGCTATATCCTACATCAGCTGCAGGCTGAGCCTGTGTCACCGAAGTGCATTTAACCATCAACAGTCTGGTTATTTTTTGGCCATATACTACATCAGCTGCAGGCTGAGCCTGTGTCACCCAAGTGCATTTAACCATCAACAGTGTGGTTATTTTTTGGCCATATATTACATCAGGGGCAAGTTGAGCCTGTCACCCAGCGCCTAAAAAATAGACCTGACATTTCTATTCAACCAAATCTGCACAGTTTTAGCTGGTCAAGTTATTTGTAGTGACCGTAAAAGCAGACTTTTTGTTCTGGGTTGAAAAAGCATTCCCAAATTTGCCATTCTGAAAATAACTAGTTTGTGGTATTTGAGGCCTACTTGAAATCTATCCCAAAAAGAAAATCTTACATTGAAGGTATTGATAGTGTCATTCAGAAAAACCTAAGACACACGCTAGCGTGCTGATAGAAGTGTCATTCTGTGATTAAACCTATAACTGTCACACAGCGCAAAAAAAAACAGGTCTCACATCTCTATTCAACCAAATCGGCACAGTTTTAGCTGGTCAAGTTATTTGTAGTGACCGTAAAAGCAGACTTTTTGTTCTGGGTTGAAAAAGCATTCCCAAATTTGCCATTCTCAAAATAACTAGTTTGTGGTATTTGAGGCCTACTTGAAATCTATCCCAAAAAGAAAATCTTACATTGAAGGTATTGATAGTGTCATTCAGAAAAACCTAAGACACACGCTAGCATGCTGATAGAAGTGTCATTCTGTGATTAAACCTATAACTGTCACACAGCGCAAAAAAAAACAGGTCTCACATCTCTATTCAACCAAATCTGCACAGTTTTAGCTGGTCAAGTTATTTGTAGTGACCGTAAAAGCAGACTTTTTGTTCTTGGTTGAAAAAGCATTCCCAAATTTGCCATTCTCAAAATTGTGGTGAACGGGAACAATGAGGAAAACATCTAATAAGGGACGCGGACGTGGACATGGTCGTGGTGGTGTTAGTGGACCCTCTGGTGCTGGGAGAGGACGTGGCCGTTCTGCCACAGCCACACGTCCTAGTGAACCAACTACCTCAGGTCCCAGTAGCCAGCAGAATTTACAGCGATATTTGGTGGGGCCCAATGCCGTTCTAAGGATGGTAAGGCCTGAGCAGGTACAGGCATTAGTCAATTGGGTGGCCGACAGTGGATCCAGCACGTTCACATTATCTCCCACCCAGTCTTCTGCAGAAAGCGCACAGATGGCGCATGAAAACCAAGCCCATCGGTCTGTCACATCACCCCCATGCATATCAGGGAAACTGTCTGAGCCTCAAGTTATGCAGCAGTCTCTTATGCTGTTTGAAGACTCTGCTGCCAGGGTTTCCCAAGGGCATCCACCTAGCCCTTCCCCAGGGGTGGAAGAGATAGAATGCACTAACGCACAACCACTTATTTTTCCTGATGATGAGGACATGGCAATACCACCTCAGCACGTCTCTGATGATGACGAAACACAGGTGCCAACTGCTGCGTCTTTCTGCAGTGTGCAGACTGAACAGGAGGTCAGGGATCAAGACTGGGTGGAAGACGATGCAGGGGACGATGAGGTCCTAGACCCCACATGGAATGAAGGTCGTGCCACTGACTTTCACAGTTCGGAGGAAGAGGCAGTGGTGAGACCGAGCCAACAGTGTAGCAAAAGAGGGAGCAGTGGGCAAAATCAGAACACCCGCCGCCAAGAGACTCCGCCTGCTACTGTCCGCCGCCATCTGGGACCGAGCACCCCAAAGGCAGCTTCAAGGAGTTCCCTGGCATGGCACTTCTTCAAACAATGTGCTGACGACAAGACCCGAGTGGTTTGCACGCTGTGCCATCAGAGCCTGAAGCGAGGCATTAACGTTCTGAACCTTAGCACAACCTGCATGACCAGGCACCTGCATGCAAAGCATGAACTGCAGTGGAGTAAACACCTAAAAACAAGGAAGTCACTCAGGCTCCCCCTGCTACCTCTTCTGCTGCTGCCGCCTCGGCCTCTTCTGCTGCTGCTGCCGCCGCCTCGGCCTCTTCCTCCGCCTCTGGAGGAACGTTGGCACCTGCCGCCCAGCAAACATGGGATGTACCACCAACACCACCACCTGCGTCACCAAGCATCTCAACCATGTCACACGGCAGCGTTCAGCTCTCCATCTCACAAACATTTGAGAGAAAGCGTAAATTCTCACCTAGCCACCCTCGATCCCTGGCCCTGAATGCCAGCATTTCTAAACTACTGGCCTATGAAATGCTGTCATTTAGGCTGGTGGACACACACAGCTTCAAACAGCTCATGTCACTTGCTGTCCCACAGTATGTTGTTCCCAGCCGCCACTACTTCTCCAAGAGAGCCGTGCCTTCCCTGCACAAACAAGTGTCCGATAAAATCAAGTGTGCACTGCGCAACGCCATCTGTGGCAAGGTCCACCTAACCACAGATACGTGGACCAGTAAGCACGGCCAGGGACACTATATCTCCCTAACTGCACACTGGGTAAATGTAGTGGCGGCTGGGCCCCAGGCGGAGAGCTATTTGGCGCACGTCCTTCCGCCGCCAAGGATCGCAGGGCAACATTCTTTGCTTCCTGTCTCCTCCTCCTCCTACTCAGCTTCCTCCTCCTCTTCTTCCACCTGCTCATCCAGTCAGCCACACACCTTCACCACCAACTTCAGCACAGCACGGGGTAAACGTCAGCAGGCCATTCTGAAACTCATATGTTTGGGGGACAGGCCCCACACCGCACAGGAGTTGTGGCGGGGTATAGAACAACAGACCGACGAGTGGTTGCTGCCGGTGAGCCTCAAGCCCGGCCTGGTGGTGTGCGATAATGGGCGAAATCTCGTTGCAGCTCTGGGACTAGCCGGTTTGACGCACATCCCTTGCCTGGCGCATGTGCTGAATTTGGTGGTGCAGAAGTTCATTCGCAACTACCCCGACATGTCAGAGCTGCTGCATAAAGTGCGGGCCGTCTGTTCGCGCTTCCGACGTTCACACCCTGCCGCTGCTCGCCTGTCTGCGCTACAGCGTAACTTCGGCCTTCCCGCTCACCGCCTCATATGCGACGTGCCCACCAGGTGGAACTCCACCTTGCATATGCTGGACAGACTGTGCGAGCAGCAGCAGGCCATAGTGGAGTTTCAGCTGCAGCACGCACGGGTCAGTCGCACTGCGGATCAGACCCACTTCACCACCAATGACTGGGCCTCCATGCGAGACCTGTGTGCGCTGTTTCGAGTACTCCACCAACATGGCCAGTGGCGATGACGCCGTTATCAGCGTTACAATACCACTTCTATGTCTCCTTGAGAAAACACTTAGGGCGATGATGGAAGAGGAGGTGGCCCAGGAGGAAGAGGAGGAAGAGGGGTCATTTTTAGCACTTTCAGGCCAGTCTCTTCGAAGTGACTCAGAGGGAGGTTTTTTGCAACACCAGAGGCCAGGTACAAATGTGGCCAGACAGGGCCCACTTCTGGAGGATGAGGAGGAGGTGGAGGAGGATGAGGATGAAGCATGTTCACAGCGGGGTGGCACCCAAAGCAGCTCGGGCCCATCACTGGTGCGTGGCTGGGGGGAAACACAGGACGATGACGATACGCCTCCCACAGAGGACAGCTTGTCCTTACCTCTGGGCAGCCTGGCACACATGAGCGACTACATGCTGCAGTGCCTGCGCAACGACAGCAGAGTTGCCCACATTTTAACGTGTGCGGACTACTGGGTTGCCACCCTGCAGGATCCCCGGTACAAAGACAATGTGCCCACCTTACTTCCTACACTGGAGCGTGATAGGAAGATGCGCGAGTACAAGCGCACGTTGGTAGACGCGCTACTGAGAGCATTCCCAAATGTCACAGGGGAACCAGTGGAAGCCCAAGGCGAAGGCAGAGGAGGAGCAAGAGGTCGCCAACGCAGCTGTGTCACGGCCAGCTCCTCTGAGGGCAGGGTTAGCATGGCAGAGATGTGGAAAAGTTTTGTCAACACGCCACAGCTAAGTGCACCACCACCTGATACGGAACGTGTTAGCAGGAGGCAACATTTCATTAACATGGTGGAACAGTACCTGTTCACACCCCTCCACGTACTGACTGATGGTTCGGCCCCATTCAACTTCTGGGTCTCCAAATTGTCCACGTGGCCAGAGCTAGCCTTTTATGCCTTGGAGGTGCTGGCCTGCCCGGCGGCCAGCGTTTTGTCTGAACGTGTATTCAGCAAGGCAGGGGGCGTCATTACAGACAAACGCAGCCGCCTGTCTACGGCCAATGTGGACAAGCTGACGTTCATAAAAATGAACCAGGCATGGATCCCACAGGACCTGTCCATCCCTTGTGCAGATTACAGGGAGTGCAGAATTATTAGGCAAGTTGTATTTTTGAGGATTAATTTTATTATTGAACAACAACCATGTTCTTAATGAACCCAAAAAACTCATTAATATCAAAGCTGAATATTTTTGGAAGTAGTTTTTAGTTTGTTTTTAGTTTTAGCTATTTTAGGGGGATATCTGTGTGTGCAGGTGACTATTACTGTGCATAATTATTAGGCAACTTAACAAAAAACAAATATATACCCATTTCAATTATTTATTTTTACCAGTGAAACCAATATAACATCTCAACATTCACAAATATACATTTCTGACATTCAAAAACAAAACAAAAACAAATCAGTGACCAATATAGCCACCTTTCTTTGCAAGGACACTCAAAAGCCTGCCATCCATGGATTCTGTCAGTGTTTTGATCTGTTCACCATCAACATTGCGTGCAGCAGCAACCACAGCCTCCCAGACACTGTTCAGAGAGGTGTACTGTTTTCCCTCCTTGTAAATCTCACATTTGATGATGGACCACAGGTTCTCAATGGGGTTCAGATCAGGTGAACAAGGAGGCCATGTCATTAGATTTTCTTCTTTTATACCCTTTCTTGCCAGCCACGCTGTGGAGTACTTGGACGCGTGTGATGGAGCATTGTCCTGCATGAAAATCATGTTTTTCTTGAAGGATGCAGACTTCTTCCGGTACCATTGCTTGAAGAAGGTGTCTTCCAGAAACTGGCAGTAGGACTGGGAGTTGAGCTTGACTCCATCCTCAACCCGAAAAGGCCCCACAAGCTCATCTTTGATGATACCAGCCCAAACCAGTACTCCACCTCCACCTTGCTGGCATCTGAGTCGGACTGGAGCTCTCTGCCCTTTACCAATCCAGCCACGGGCCCATCCATCTGGCCCATCAAGACTCACTCTCATTTCATCAGTCCATAAAACCTTAGAAAAATCAGTCTTGAGATATTTCTTGGCCCAGTCTTGACGTTTCAGCTTGTGTGTCTTGTTCAGTGGTGGTCGTCTTTCAGCCTTTCTTACCTTGGCCATGTCTCTGAGTATTGCACACCTTGTGCTTTTGGGCACTCCAGTGATGTTGCAGCTCTGAAATATGGCCAAACTGGTGGCAAGTGGCATCTTGGCAGCTGCACGCTTGACTTTTCTCAGTTCATGGGCAGTTATTTCGCGCCTTGGTTTTTCCACACGCTTCTTGCGACCCTGTTGACTATTTTGAATAAAAAGCTTGATTGTTCGATAATCACGCTTCAGAAGCTTTGCAATTTTAAGAGTGCTGCATCCCTCTGCAAGATATCTCACTATTTTTGACTTTTCTGAGCCTGTCAAGTCCTTCTTTTGACCCATTTTGCCAAAGGAAAGGAAGTTGCCTAATAATTATGCACACCTAATATAGGGTGTTGATGTCATTAGACCACACCCCTTCTCATTACAGAGATGCACATCACCTAATATGCTTAATTGGTAGTAGGCTTTCGAGCCTATACAGCTTGGAGTAAGACAACATGCATAAAGAGGATGATGTGGTCAAAATACTCATTTGCCTAATAATTCTGCACACAGTGTAGATATTAACTACCTCCCCTTAACAATATATTATTCTACTCCAGGGCACTTCCTCATTAAATACTATTTTTAATTTCATTTTACCATTATATTGCGGGGCAACCCAAAGTTGAATGAACCTCTCCTCTGTCTGGGTGCCGGGGCCTAAATGTGTGACAGTGGCCTGTTCCAGTGGTGGGTGACGTGAAGCCTGATTCTCTGCTATGACATGAATACAGATTCTGCGCTGACATAAGGCCAGATTCTCTGTTACGGGACCGCTCTCCTCTGCCTGGGTGCCTGGGCCTAAATGTGTGACAGTGGCCTGTTCCAGTGGTGGCTGACGTGAAGCCTGATTCTCTGCTATGACATGAAGACAGATTCTGCGCTGACATAAGGCCAGATTCTCTGTTACGGGACCGCTCTCCTCTGTCTGGGTGCCGGGGCCTAAATGTGTGACAGTGGCCTGTTCCAGTGGTGGGTGACGTGAAGCCTGATTCTCTGCTATGACCTGAATACAGATTCTGCGCTGACATAAGGCCAGATTCTCTGTTACGGGACCTCTCTCCTCTGCCTGGGTGCCTGGGCCTAAATGTGTGACAGTGGCCTGTTCCAGTGGTGGGTGACGTGAAGCCTGATTCTCTGCTATGACATGAATACAGATTCTGCGCTGACATAAGGCCAGATTCTCTGTTACGGGACCTCTCTCCTCTGCCTGGGTGCCTGGGCCTAAATGTGTGACAGTGGCCTGTTCCAGTGGTGGGTGACGTGAAGCCTGATTCTCTGCTATGACATGAAGACAGATTCTGCGCTGACATAAGGCCAGATTCTCTGTTACGGGACCTCTCTCCTCTGCCTGGGTGCCTGGGCCTAAATGTGTGACAGTGGCCTGTTCCAGTGGTGGGTGACGTGAAGCCTGATTCTCTGCTATGACATGAATACAGATTCTGCGCTGACATAAGGCCAGATTCTCTGTTACGGGACCTCTCTCCTCTGCCTGGGTGCCTGGGCCTAAATGTGTGACAGTGGCCTGTTCCAGTGGTGGGTGACGTGAAGCCTGATTCTCTGCTATGACATGAATACAGATTCTGCGCTGACATAAGGCCAGATTCTCTGTTACGGGACCGCTCTCCTCTGTCTGGGTGCCGGGGCCTAAATGTGTGACAGTGGCCTGTTCCAGTGGTGGGTGACGTGAAGCCTGATTCTCTGCTATGACATGAAGACAGATTCTGCGCTGACATAAGGCCAGATTCTCTGTTACGGGACCTCTCTCCTCTGCCTGGGTGCCTGGGCCTAAATGTGTGACAGTTGCCTGTTCCAGTGGTGGGTGACGTGAAACCTGATTCTCTGCTATGACATGAAGACAGATTCTGCGCTGACATAAGGCCAGATTCTCTGTTACGGGACCTCTCTCCTCTGCCTGGGTGCCTGGGCCTAAATGTGTGACAGTGGCCTGTTCCAGTGGTGGGTGACGTGAAGCCTGATTCTCTGCTATGACATGAAGACAGATTCTGCGCTGACATAAGGCCAGATTCTCTGTTACGGGACCTCTCTCCTCTGCCTGGGTGCCTGGGCCTAAATGTGTGACAGTGGCCTGTTCCAGTGGTGGGTGACGTGAAGCCTGATTCTCTGCTATGACATGAAGACAGATTCTGCGCTGACATAAGGCCAGATTCTCTGTTACGAGACCTCTCTCCTCTGCCTGGGTGCCTGGGCCTAAATGTGTGACAGTTGCCTGTTCCAGTGGTGGGTGACGTGAAGCCTGATTCTCTGCTATGACATGAAGACAGATTCTGCGCTGACATACGGCCAGATTCTCTGTTACGGGACCTCTCTCCTCTGCCTGGGTGCCTGGGCCTAAATGTGTGACAGTGGCCTGTTCCAGTGGTGGGTGACGTGAAGCCTGATTCTCTGCTATGACATGAAGACAGATTCTGCGCTGACATAAGGCCAGATTCTCTGTTACGGGACCTCTCTCCTCTGCCTGGGCCTAAATGTGTGACAGTGGCCTGTTCCAGTGGTGGGTGACGTGAAGCCTGATTCTCTGCTATGACATGAAGACAGATTCTGCGCTGACATAAGGCCAGATTCTCTGTTACGGGACCGCTCCCCTCTGTCTGGGTGCCGGGGCCTAAATGTGTGACAGTGGCCTGTTCCAGTGGTGAGTGACGTGAAGCCTGATTCTCTGCTATGACATGAAGACAGATTCTGCGCTGACATAAGGCCAGATTCTCTGTTACGGGACCGCTCTCCTCTGTCTGGGTGCCGGGGCCTAAATGTGTGACAGTGGCCTGTTCCAGTGGTGGGTGACGTGAAGCCTGATTCTCTGCTATGACAAGAAGACTGATTCTGCGCTGACATGAAGCCAGATTCTCTGCTATGGCATGAAGAGACTGATTCTCTGCTGACATGAAGCCAGATTCTTTGCTATGGCATGAAGAGACTGATTCTCTGCTGACGTGAAGCCAGATTCTCTGCTATGGGACCTCTGTCCAATTGATATTGGTTCATTTTTATTTTTTTAATTTTAATTTTAATTCATTTCCCTATCCACATTTGTTTGCAGGGGATTTACCTACATGTTGCTGCCTTTTGCAGCCCTCCAGCTCTTTCCTAGGCTGTTTTACAGCCTTTTTAGTGCCCAAAAGTTCGGGTCCCCATTGACTTCAATGGGGTTCGGGACGAAGTTCGGATCCCGAACCCGAACATTTACGGGAAGTTCGGCCGAACTTCTCGAACCCGAACATCCAGGTGTTCGCTCAACTCTAGTCTCTACGCCATGCCAGACAGTCAGTCTCCAAAAAAAAAAGTATCATCCTTGTTAATAGAAATATCAATAAAAAAGCGGAGTTGCAAACAGCAAGATTTAAAAGTAAACCGTTGCTTATTCTCCAATATAGCAATCAGTTCAATCAGATTAAAGATATTGTTCATAAATACTTGCCTATCTTGGCAGATGATGCTACGGTAAAGGGATTAATACAACAGGGATGTGATATTATTTATAGGAGACCCACATCGATAGGATAATTCTTATCACCCAGTTTATTCCAGTCCACAAAAACACAGAAGGCTACTTGGCTACAAAGTACTGGCTTTTATAGATGTGGTTGACATCCTTGCCGTTCATGCGGACATGTAGTATTAAGTAAACAGTTTTCAAACACAGATGACACAGCATCTTTCACAAGTAGGAATTATATCAATTGCAATACTACATTTGTCATTTACATGATCCTGTGTTCTCTTTGCAACAAAAAAATATATAGGTTGCACATCACGAAAATTAAAAACCTTTATTTTAGAACATCTTAATGACATCACTAATCCAAAGACAAATAGGAACATATCAAGTGTATCCAAACATTTTTTACATGCACATAATGGTTCACTAATGGGGCTGCAAGTGATTGGTATGAAAAAAAAAAAAAAAGGGGGGTGCAATGTCAAAGATCTACTGCATAATAGGGAGGCATATTGGATATTTCAATGCAACACAATAGACCCTAACGGTCTAAATATGAATCGTGAAATAATGTATCACTACTAACCCAATTGGCCTACAAAAATAAAATATAATATTTAAAACACCCTGAAGTCATTTACCATTGTACACGACACACAATTTAATTTTGGAATGTATCTTGTGAAAAATGTATGGGGCATAGATGAATTGCTGTACAATGTCATGGAATTCAATATAGTGGCCCTGATATGCTTATGTGCCTCAGTGGACCCTGCCCGAGTCAGAGAAATAATGTCATTTCCCAAAGCTATGCATGTTTATATAGGCTCATGTAATATCCCCGTTTATAAAGGGCAATTTCCTTTTGTGGATGTTTGGATTTGCCTCATCAAAGTTTAAAAACATATGCAACTGGGTGTCAGATGTACTGTTGCACATTTATTTTATTTTATATGACATTGATTTTATATATAATTGTGAACAACAGGGGTTAAATGCAAGGAATGGCTGATATCACAACCACCTGTGTGGTTATGGCAATTCCAACCTGATTGGTGGAGCCATTTTCATTCCAGGTATATGAGTACTATACTTGCATTTGACCCACACCATGATTAAGATCTGATAGATCGAAACGCGTTGGTAGCGTTACCGCAGTCCATATGAAGAATTGTATTCTTTTAAATTTTTGGAATAAAGATTGAAGACTTTTTATTCATCTCAGTGCTGGACATTTTTTATTGTTTTCCTGGATTATACTATGGACTGGACCAGATCCTTGCATGAGAGGTAATATGGGGGAGTGCTGGCTTACCTTTTTTATCTGCACCTGACCACCCTGGGTGAACAGAGTCACACCGGGAAGGAACTGCTCCGTGTCCTTCAACAAGAAATCGAATAATGGACGACTCCTCGCCAACTGAAGATTGGAACCGGGGTCACCGATAATGGGAAGAACATTCTGTCGGCATTGTGTCAAGGAGGGCTGACCCATGCCCTGCATGATGCACATCTTTAATTTGGTTGTAACCCGGTTCCTGAAGTCTTCCACCCAACTGCAAGACATCTTAAATGGCCAGGAAACTGTGCATGCACATCAGCCACTCTTACCCTGCAAAACACGCCCTCCTTGAGCTGCAAATGCAGAATGGTGTTCCCCGACATCACCTCATATGCGACTTTTCTACACATTGGAACTCCACCCTCCACATGTTGGACCGACAATTTGAGCAGAGGAAAGCCGTGAACCATTTCCCCAGTGTAACTTCCATGTTAGCCAGTGGCAGCTCATGCGTGGCTAAAAGAATACGTTATCTATCAATCAATGTGAACACCCCACAAACAGTGAAATGAGACAGCTCTTTCACACTATATTAGAATCAGTGGCTAACAGAATAAGTTATTTATCAATCAATGTGTTCACAGCAGATGATGTAAAATGAGAAAGCTCTTTCCCACTATATTAGAATCTTGGGCCACTGCACGGTTAAGTAAATTAGACCTGACGTGAACATTGACCTCTAAGGCTGAATTCACACTTAAAGAGGACCTTTCACCTGTATAAACGATGTTAACTGAGTATGCTGCCATATAGAGCGGCACCCGGGGATCTCACTGCACTTACTATTATCCCCGGGCGCCGCTCCGTTCTCCCGTTATAGGCTCCGGTACCTTTGCTTCTTAAGTTATAGTAGGCGGGTCTTCTCTTGTCCTGTGGGCGTCTCCTTCTCCTAGGCTGCAGCGCTGGCCAATCGCAGCGCACAGCTCACAGCCTGGGAGGTTTTTTTCTCCCAGGCTGTGAGCTGTGCGCTGCGATTGGCCAGCGCTGCAGCCTAGGAGAAGGAGATGCCCACAGGACAAGAGAAGACCCGCCTACTATAACTTAAGAAGCAAAGGTACCGGAGCATATAACGGGAGAACGGAGCGGCGCCCGGGGATAATAGTAAGTGCAGTGAGATCCCCGTGCGCCGCTCTATATGGCAGCATACTCGGTTAACATCGTTTATACAGGTGAAAGGTCCTCTTTAAGTTATTTGGTTAGTTAATTCCAGCAATCACTTTATGGTAAGACAAAATCAGGAGCGAATCCTACTGTCAGATAAGGTATCATGAAAAGATCTGCAACTTTTCTGTATTTTTGACCCGTAACTAGAGTTGAGCGGACACCTGGATGTTCGGGTTTGACGGGTTAGGTCGAACTTCACAAAAAAGTTAGAACTTTGGAGCACTAAAATGGCTGTAAAAATGTCATGGAAAGGGCTAGAGGGCTGCAAATGGCATAAAAATGTGGTTAAGAGCATGGCAAGTGCTCTACAAACAAATGTGGATAGGGCAATGACTTTAAATAACATAAAATACGTAAAAAAAAATTATTATAATCTTGATCTAGGAGGAAGAGGTCCATATGGAGTAGGAGGTTAAGGAGGCAGTGGATATGGCGGTGTAGGTGGAATCGGCAGTGGAGGGGGAGGAGGTAGCCTACACTGCTTTTTGGTTTTAAATTTATTTTTTATTTTTTTAAATTAGGGCACACCACAAAACATTGGGAAATATAACCTGTGATAACCTGTGATAACCCCCTCCAGTCGTGCTAAACACACGTTCAGACAATACACTGGCTGCAGGGCAGGCCAGCACCTCCAAGGCGTAAAGGGCAAGATCAGGCCATGTGCCCAATTTGGAGACCCATCAGTCAGTTCGTGTAGGCGTGTGCACACATACTGCCCCACCATGTCGCACGCCACTGTAACGTCCACCACGATCCAATTGGATATCTTCTCGATCAACTTTCGATGTTCTTTTCTGAGCCTACCATGCTGATCACGGTTATCGGCGAATCAGGGTTCCACGCCGGAGAGGGAGCATGAGAAAGACAGACCACATTCAAGGGAGATCAATGGATGAAATTTAATTGTGATCGAGCGGAAATATGGGAAAAGTTATTAAAACTGAAGAATCGAAGGAAAGGAGGGGGTGCGTGGCAATTACGGAGGTAGGAGGAGGTAGTGACGATAAATAACAATAAAGGACTCTTAAGATGCCCTGTTATTGGAATGATTAATAAAAAATTATAGGGAATGTCATTGGGGTATTTAGGATTTGGAAACGTTAGACAGGAGAGGCCCTGCTGCCATTTTGTTGACTCTAGATAACTTCTGCCTGATCGCACGTCACCGTGACGTCCACTATCTATTTGGATATCTTCTCTATCAACTTTCGATGTTCTTTTCCAAGCCTACCATGTTGGTCACGGTTATCGGCGATTCAGGGTTCCACGCCGGAGAGGGAGCGTAAGAAAGAGAGACAATATCCAAGGGAGGTTAATTTTTTTAAATTAAATATGGTCGTGCAGAAAAGTGGGACAAATTATTGAAGCGCAAATGTGGGACAAGTTATTAAAGTTTAAGCATTCAATTAAAGAAGAATTTTTTTTAATTTAATTCCCTGTCACCTATGCAGAGCAGGGGTTTTGTATAAGGAAAAATTGGTAAAATGTCACCTTGTAACAGACGATTTTTTAAAATTTAGGTCCCTATCATCTATACAGAGCAGGGGTTTAATCACGGCAAAAATGGTCAAATGTCACCCAAGAGTGTAACAGACAAATTTGTGATTTTTTTTTTTACCTGTCTACTAGGTATAGCAGTGTTATATCACACCCAAAAATTGGCGAATGTAACCCGGATATGTATCAGACAAATTAGTGAAATGTTACCTGTCTACTTGGTAGAGCAGGGGTATATCACACCAAAAAATTTGTGAATTTCCACCGAAAATGTAACAGATAAATTAGTGAAATTACATAAAATAAAATACGTACAAATAAAAAATAAATAAACTTTATTTATGAGGTGGAGGTAGGAGTTTGAGGAGGCGGTGGACGTAGCGGTGTAGGTGGAAGCGGCGGTGGAGGAGCACGAGGTAGCCAACACTGGTTTTTGGTTTTAATATACAGTATATATATTTTTTTAATAGTGTGAAATATCCAAAATACAACAATAAGCAATTGTGCTGTAGTATAACAATGGCTTGTTAGTGCCGGTATACATGTCTATTCTGCACAAGGTACAGACAAGTCCTGTGGGATCCATGCCTGGTTCATTTTAATGAACGTGAGCTTGTCCACATTGGCTGTGGACAGGCCGCTGTGCTTGTCTGTGATAACGCCCCCTGCCGTGCTAAACACACGTTCGGACAATACACTGCTGCAGGGCAGGTCAGCACCTCCAAGGCGTAAAGGGCAAGCTCAGGCCATGTGCCCAATTTGGAGACTCAGAAGTTGAAGGGGGCAAACCCTTCATTAAGTACGTGTAGGCGTGTGCACTTATACTGGTCTACCATGTTGCTGAAATGCTGCCTCCTGCTAAGACGTTCCATATCAGCTGGTGTTGCTGGTTGTTGTGGCATGCTGACAAAGCTTTTCCACATTTTGGCAATGCTAACCCTGCCTTCTGAGGTGCCGGTGGTGCCCCAGCTGCGTTGGCGACCTCTTCCTCCTCCTCTGCCTTCGCCTTTTGCTTTCACTGTGACCCCGCTGTCAGGTGGGAATGCCACCAGCAGCGAGCCTACCAGCGTGCGCTGGTACTCGCGCATCTTACGATCACGCTCCAGTGGCGGAATTAAGGACGGTACGTTGCCCTTGTAACGGGAATCCAGCAGTGTGGCCACCCAGTAATCAGCACAAGTTAGAATGTGGGCAACTCTGCGGTCGTTGCAACAAAAAGCTGTCCTCTGTGGGAGGTGTATTGCCTGTGTCCTCTGTATCCCCCCAGCCATGCACCAGTAATGGCCATGAGCGGGTTTGCGTGGCAACCTGCTGTGAACACGATTCCTCCTTCTTCATCTCATCCTCCACCTCGTCATCCTCCAGAACTGTGCCCTGGCTGGACAATTGTGTACCTGGCGTTCGTGGGTGCAGGAACCCACCCAGGAAACCACCCTCGGAGCCACTTGTTAATGACTGGCCGGAAACCCTATGAAATGATCCCTCTTCCTCCTCCTCCTCCTTCTCCTGTGCCACATCCTCTTCCATCATCGCGAGCAGCATTTTTTCAAGGAGGCAAAGAAGTGGGACAGTAATGCTGAGAACGGTGTTATCGGCACTGGCCATGTTGGTGAAGTACTCGAAACAGCGCAACAACATGGAGGCCCAGTCATTGGTGGTGAAGTGGTGCTGTTTCACAGAGCTACTCACCCGTGCGTGCTGCAGCTGAAACTCCACTATCGCCTGCTTCTGCTCGCACAGTCTGGCCAACATGTGCAAGGTGGAGTTCCACCTTGTGGGCACGTCGCAAATGAGGTGGTGAGCGGGAAGGCGTGCAGCAGCAGGGTGAGAACGCCGAAAGCGCACACAACTTTATTCAGCAGCTCTGTCATATCGGGGTAATTTTTAAGGAACCTCTGCACCACCAAATTCAGCACATGCACCAGGCAAGGGATGTGCGTTAAACCGGCTAGTCCCAGAGCTGCTATGAGATTTCACCCATTATCGCACACCACCAGGCCGGGCTTGAGGCTCACTGGCACCAACCATTCATCGGTCTGTTGTTCCATGCCCGTCCACAGCTCCTGCACGGTGTGGGGTTTGTCCCCCAAACAGATAAGTTTTAAAATTGCCTGCTGTCGTTTACCCCTGGCTGTGCTGAAGTTGTTGGTGAAGGTGTTACGCTGACCGGATGAGGAGTCGGTAGAGGATGAGGAAGCGGAGTAGGAGGAGGAAGCAACAGGAGGCAAACTGAAGCGCCCTACAATCCTCGGTGGTGGAAGGACATACGCCAAACTGCTATCTGCCTCAGGCCCAGCCGCCACTGCATTTACCCAATGTACTGTTATGGAGATATAACATCTCTGACCGTGCTTACTGGTACACGTATGCGTAGTTAGGTGGACCTTGCCACAAATGGCATTGCGCAGTGCACACCTGATTTCGTCCCCTACTTGGTTGTGCAGGGAAGGGCTGGCTCGCCTGGAAAAGTAGTGGCGGCTGGTCACGATGTACTGTGGGACAGCCACCGCCATAAGGCTTTTAAAACTCTCTGTCTCCACTCGACGGAATGACAGCATTTCAAAGGCCAGGAATTTTGAAATGCTGGCATTCAGGGCCAGGGATCGTGGGTGGGTAGGGGGGATACTTCCTCTTCCGCTCCAGTGATTGGGAGATGGAGAGCTGAACGCTTCCGTGGGACATTGTAGAGATGCTTGGTGACCCAGGTGGTGGTGTTGCTGGCAGATCCTCTGTTTGCAGAGTGGCAGGTGCCACTGTCACTCCAGAGGTGGATGAAGAGGCCGAGACTGCAGCAGAAGAGGAAGCAGGAGGAACCAGAGACCATTCTTTTTGAGGTTTTTGAGGTGCCTACTCCACTGCAGCTCGTGATTTGCACTTAGATGCCTGGTCATGCAAGTTGTGATCAGGTTGAGAAAGTTTATGCCTCGCTTCAGGCTCTGATTGCACAGCGTGCAAACCACTCGTGTCTCTTCGTCAGCACATTGTCTGAAGAACTGCGACACCAGGGAACTCCTTGTTGCTGGCTTTGGTCTGCTCGGTCACTTGCTGCGGTGGGCAGTAGCAGGCGTACTGTCTAGGGGACGGCCGCTCCGCTTTTGCACCCTGCTCCCTCTTCTGCTGTGCTGGTGACTCTGTTCGACCACTGCCTCTTCCTCCGAACTACACAGGTCACTCGCGTTACCTTGATTCCATGTGGGATCGAGAACCTCATCGTCCTCCACATCATCTTCCACCCAGTCTTCACCCCTTCCCTCATTGTCGGTCTGCACACTTTCGAAAGCCACAGCAGTTGGCACCTGTGTTTCGTCATCATCCGAGACGTGCTGCGATGGTCCTCCCATGTACTCATCTGAAACATAAGTGGTTGGGCATCGGTGCACTCAACTTGTTCTGGCCTCACCATTCGTAGAGCCGCATTAGGCCCTACCAGATACCGCTGAAGGTTCTGTCGCCTACTCGCACCTGAGGAAGGTGTTTCACTTGTGCGTGTAGCTGGCACAGATCGACCACGTCCTCACCCTGCAACAGGAGCTCCACCAGCAGCACCACGACCGGGGCCATGTCCCTTATTTCACGCTCTCCTCATATTTCTCAAATTTAGGATCTTGACCAAAATGGTGTTTTTTTAATAACAGAATAGAACAACAGTATCTAACGCATGTATCTCACACTGACTGATGCAGACAAGGCCAAAAAATAAGTATTTTGTCCAAAATGTTTTTTTTTTTAAAATCCCCAAAAATTATAGCTGTATTTATAGCTTAAATTGCACACTGACTAATGCGGCAGAGGCCTCAGATGGAGGGTATTGAAATAAATGGGTGTTTTATTAAAACCCATTAAATTATAGCTGTATTTCTAGCTTAAATTGCACACTGACTAATGCGGCAGAGGCCCCAGATTGAGGGTATTGCCAAAAATTGGTGTTTTTTAAAGCCCAAAAAAATATTGAAGCTTGGTTTTTTTTTATTTTTATATTCAACATTTTATTGAAAGTTTCAGTTGCAAGTAATCATATACATATGGACATTTTTACATGTACAATAATCATCATTATACATGAGTTGAAAAAAAATATGTCTGCCATAGATACAAAAATATACAATACCCTCAACATCTTTCCCTCCCCTCTCCCCCCAACTTTTTTCCATCTGGATATGACCCACAAATCTTAAATTTCTATATCTGTTTGTACGTTGCTACATAGTTATGTCTTCAATCTACTTTTAGTTTCCCTAGTGACCCTTTCAGGTCTCTCAATAAATACCACTCTGTGTGTTGAAAATTTGCCATCAAGGAGTTAATATCTTCTGCAGATAGATGTCTAGACGTAAATACATTCCATTTGTCTAGAAACCTGGTTGACTTCTGATTTTTATGTGCTTCCGCCTCCAACTGATCCATAAGCAAAAAGTGTCTCATTTGACTCTGGAATTCCCTCTCAGAGGGTGTCTGTGAATCAAGCCAGCTTCGTAATAAACTTCTCACTGCTACAAGTAGTGCTCCATCTACTAACCCAGGAACCCTGACATTTTCTGGAAAAATATGAAACAGCACCACCTTTGGTTCACAGGGCAGAACTATTTGCCACGTGTCTTTGATCCAGGATAGGACCCATTCCCAATATAACCGAACCTTTGAACAAAGCCATATACAGTGATCCAGGGTAGCTTTTGGTGTGCCACATTTAGGGCATTCAGTTATCCTAGTCTTATTAGCATCCGATGATGGGATGTTAAAAGCGTATATTGCTCTATGAATTAATTTTAACTGAAACTCTCTCCATCCCTCACATGCCACTGCTTTCCATGTTTTCAACCATCCATGCATGATTTTATCTTTCCAATCCTCCTCTCCCAGCAGCGTCTTCCATCCCTTACATAATTGGGAATAGGCCTTATTAATCTCTTTATCTCTCAAGTGCTTGTAGATTTCTGATAGAGATAGCTTATTCCCCAGCTGCTTAAGTAGTATATCAAAATTATTTGCAGTACATTCATGACTTACATCTCTTAATCTGTTTTTGCAAAAATGCATGAGTTGATAATATTGCAATTCATGTCCACTAGGAAGTCCAAACTTATCCTGTAGTTCAGGGAAAGTTAGATATCTCGGATCCCTATCATGGAGAAGGTGCCGAAACAGTATAAGCCCCTTATCCCTCCATAAACTAAAAAGTTTATTCTGATTTCCTATCACAAAATCTGGATGATTCCAAAGTGGCATGAATTTAGAGGCTAAAAAGGGTAGGTTATACAACTTCCTCACCTCCTTCTAGGCTACAATTGTGTCTCTCATTGTCACCGCGGTCTTAATATCTATAGGCAGTGATGCTAATTTGGAGTGTAGAAGTGCACCCAAATCCCAGCCCTGTGCAATTTCTCTTTCCAATTTAATGTTAGAGTAGTTAGATGACTGGGCCAACCAATCTTTACAGTGATGGAAAAGGCTTGCCAAATTGTACCGTCTAATATCTGGGAAACTCACTCCTCCTTTCTCCACAGGTAAGTATAAAGTTTTTAATGCTACTCTTGCTCTCTTTTTTGACCATATAAATTGTGAGAAAGCACCATTCAAGAATTTGATGTCTTTGTGTCGAATCAAAATAGGTAAAGTCTGCATGGGGTACAATAATTTAGGGAAGCTGACCATTTTTATCAAATGGCATCTACCCAAAAGTGAAAGAGGTAGGTTCTGCCACCTGTTTAAATCTTGGATAATCTGTTTTATTAGGGGTGTATAATTTAAGCTATAAAGCGAATATGGTGTATGTCCAATTTTAATTCCCAAGTACGTGATATAATGCTTCTCTACTGAGATTGGATATCCCTTGATGTCATTTGGCCGTCTTGGATCTGGGGTTCCTATGTAAAGTAATTCACATTTATTAGCATTGACTTTAAATCCTGATGTCTTGCCAAAGTACTCAATTACTTTAAATATTTTGCCAATGTATTTTTGGGGATTCGCTAAAAAAAGTATGATATCATCGGCAAAAAGAGATATTTTCACCTCTTGAGAACCTATTTTAATCCCTTCAAACACGTCAGATTGTTCTAGATATCGTGCAAGAGGTTCCACAGTGATATTAAATAATAGTGGGGAAAGGGGACATCCTTGTCTCGTTCCTTTTAGTAACGGAAAGGATTTAGATAAAAATCCTGTGCTTTTGGTTCTGCATATAATGCTGACAAAAACGTTCTGAATGCACCCCTAATATTCATACAGTCTAGGACTCTCGCCAGCCATTCCCAGCTCACATTGTCAAACGCTTTCTCGGCGTCAATTGTTAACAATGCCGGAGAGCTGAAGTCTGCTCGCCGCCTATTGACATAATCTAGTACTGACATTACCTTTCTTATGTTAAATACAGCCGATCTTCCTTTTACAAAACCTACCTGCGCTGTACCTATCAAATCTGGCAGCATATTTGCCAGCCTATTGGCCATAATTTTTGAGAAAATTTTTTGGTCAACATTTATTAAGGATATTGGCCTGTACGAAGATGGCAAAACAAGGTCCTTTCCAGGTTTTGGTAAAAGCCGAATGTGGGCCGTATTTTTGGGTATCACTGTGACCTGACCTCCCAGTACTTTATTAAATCCATCTTTCAGGAGATGAGCTATATCTTCCCTTAATAACTTATAGAATTCTCCTGTGTATCCGTCTGGACCAGGCGACTTTCCTGACTGAAGGGATTTTATAGTGTCAGAAACTTCCTCTACCGAAATTGGTTTATTAAGTAAAGCTAGTTGGTCGTCTTGGAGTTTTGGGATATTAGCTTGATCTAGTAAAGACCTCAAAGGGAGTTGGGGCTGGGACTCTACACCATATAAATTTTGATAATATGACCTGAAAATCTCTAAAACTTTTTCTGGATCACTCTGAGCTATTCCTTGTTTATCTGAGACAATAGGGATATACGCAGGACTCCTTTGTACTTTGGACAATCTAGCCAGCAGTCTGCCAGACTTGTTTCCATATGTAAATAGTTTAGACTCTTTTTGCGACCTGTACATACTTTCCCATCTGTTATACCATAATTCGTAATTTTTTGGGGCTGTTACCCAATCTAATTTACGTTGATCATTGGGAGAAAGAATAAAAGCTGTATATTTCTTCCTAAGTGATTCCGTAACTTCATCTAGTTTTTTTTACTGTTTTTTCTTTCAGTGAGTGTATATAGGATATAATTCTTCCTCTCAGCACCGCTTTTTCTGTGTCCCATAAAAGTGTAGGGTTATCGACGTGTTGAGCATTATCTGAAGTAAATTCCATGTGCCACCCCTTTAATAGATCTATAAAGTTATCATTATTCCCCAAAAATGCAGGAAATCGCCATATGTAGTCCGATCCCTTGCGAATCTGATCCCTCAAATCCAGCTGTACCGGTGAATGGTCTGAAATGACCATGTCCAAAATTTGGGAGTTGCGTATTTTGTTATGCATGCTCGCAGATATTAAGATAGTCAATTCGAGACCATGACTCATTAGGCGCTGAGAAAAAAGTAAATTCTCGCCCTTCCGGGTTATGAATTCTCCAGGGATCAATGAGGTCATTATCTCGAGCTAAATTCTCAAGAACTCTCTCCTTTCCTGAGATTCCTTTTTTCGGATTTCTCACAGGTTGTCTATCTTCGCCCTTGTTCATAACTGCATTCATATCCCCCCTTACTATGATGTTACGCTTTTTGATCACACCCAAACGTGCACATAATGAATTAAAAAACGTAACATTATCACCATTTGGGCCATATACATTCACAATACTTAGTTCTTCACCTGAGGATAGTATTGATGCAATTTGCCATCTTCCTTCACCATCTGTTTTATGCTGCATAATCTTGATATTCAGGGACCTATGAAATAATATTAGTGTTCCTGCTTTCTTGTTCACAGAGGGAGATCCTAACACCTTTCCCACCCACATCCTCTCCATCCGAACAAAATCAGCTTCCTCAAGATGGGTTTCTTGTAGCATTGCGATATCTGCTTTACATCACCGCAGGTGCTTCAGTACCATATTGCGTTTTTCAGGGGAACGCAGCCCCTTTACATTCCAAGATATCAATCTCATAATTGACTTGTCACATGGAGAAGACGTGAATGAGAAATATGAGCACATATCCAGATGAAAATAACATTCTTCCCAACCCTAACCCAACACCCCTCCCCCATATAGATCAGAGATTTAAAACTATCTTCTAATCCACATATAACCATCCCTATTCTGCCTATTATAAACCTCTCTATTAGTATACCGAACTCCACTTTTTTCCGACATGGTCGGCCTAATTTTACTTTGCGTTACAAGACAATTATAACCCCACTGTAAAATTTTACACCAAACTACATGGTAATCACTACCCTGAACAATGCTAACATTTAAGTTGCACTATCACTTCTCCTGTTATCTGGAAGAAGAAAACATATTAGAACAATACAACAGTCACCAATTTTCTAGGTTCCGCTGGGATGCGAGTCTTGTGGTCGCTTCTGCATAAGAAACGCCGTCCTCTGTGTCATACACTCCTCTGTTCCCTTTCTTGTCTTGGCGCGGGGTGCGTCCTAACGGTCTTTGATCTGTTAATTCCAGCTCTAGACTTTGTATGTGGATGCTGTGCCATCAGTGTGGAAAACTTTCAATATCGCCGGATACAGAAGTGCGAATCTAGTGCGACTTTCATAAAGTTCCGAGCATATACTAGAGAACTCCCTTCTCTTCTTCTGTACTTCTGCAGAGTAATCTCCAAAGATTAAGACTTTTTGGCCTCTTATCTCAAGCGATGATTTTTGACGCTTGTACATGCGTATGATCGCTGTTTTGTCTGTAAAGTCTAAATACTTCACTATAACTGGTCTTGGTCTCCTTATTAGCGCAGATGACGCCTTTTGATTACGCTCTGTTCCGCTGCACAGATCTGGGCCTATGCGGTGCGCTCTCTCTACTTTGCAAGCGCTATCCAGACCCAAGGCTTTTGGAATTTCATGTTCACATATAAGTGCAAGTTCATGAGCTGGGATTGCTTCTTGCAGACCCAAAATGCGCAGGATGTTCCTGCGTGAGCGATTCTCCAAGTCATCTACTTTCACTTTAAGAGCTTTGGTTTCGCTCACCGTTTTCTCCAACATCATCTGAAGGTCAGAGCAGGATTCCTCAAGCTCTTGTATTCTGGTCTCCGCGCTTTCAAGCCTGTTGCCATGTTCGGCAGTGGTTTTCTGCAGGGATTGAAGCGTCTGCCCGACCGTATTAGCCAGTGATTCCTGTAGGTCAGGTAGGATTCTATTCGCCACCTCTATTGCCAGCCTGACATAATCCACCTGGGTTTCTTCACCCTGCAAGCCAGGTTCCTCTTGTGTATTTTGTTCGTCCTGCATATTCATATTTAGTTGTGAGGGCGCGAAAAGTTCCTCCTCAGCCGCCTCATGTTCCCGCGCTGCAGTCTTAGTCTACTTTCACACTTACGTTCGGAGCGGATCCGTCTGATGTTTCATCAGACGGATCCGCTCCGATAATGCAGACGTTCGCATCCGTTCAGAACGGATGCGTCTGCATTAAAACTTAGAAAATTTTCTAAGTGTGAAAGTTGTCTGAGCGGATCCGTTCAGACTTTACATTGTAGTCAATGGGGAACGGATCCGCTTGAAGATTGAGCCATATGGTGTCATCTTCAAGCCGATCCGCCCCCATTGACTTACATTGTAAGTCTGGACGGATCCGCTCTCCTCCGCACGGCCAGGCGGACACCCGAACGCTGCAAGCAGCGTTCAGGTGTCCGCTCACTGAGCGGAGCGGAGGCTGAACGCTGGCAGGCAGATGCATTCTCAGTGGATCCGCCTCCACTGAGAATGCATTGGGGCCAGACGGATGCGTTCGGGACCGCTCGTGAGCCCCTTCAAACGGAGCGCACGAGCGGACACCCGAACGCTAGTGTGAAAGTAGCCTTACCCAGCTTCTGGGATTTTGTCTTGTTTCTGGTCCCCATGTTTGTTATGTACCGATCCATATGTTCTCACCGGAACGGTAAGCAGAATGATCCCGGAATATATCCGGTCTTTATGGGGGATTTAGCCTGCTATTCACCGACCTGGACGGAGCCGAGGTTAGCTGCGTCTTTCCATGTCGGCGCCGGAACCAGAAGTCTAAAGCTTGTTTTTAACAATCACAGATGCAGCAAAGGCTGCAATATTAAGTACTTTGCCCAAAATGGGTGTTTTTTTAAATAACAGAATTTGACAGCAATATATAACACTCGAATTTCACATGTACAGATGCAGCAAGGGCTGTAAAACTGACTATTTTGCCCAAAAAGGGTGTTTTTTAAAACCCAGAAAATTATAGCTGTATTTCTAGCTTAAATCGCACACTGACTAATGCGGCAGAGGCCCCAGATGGAGGGTATTGCCAAAAATTGGTGTTTTTTTAAAACCCAGAAAATTATTGAAGTATTTAAAGCTTGTTTTTAACAATCACAGATGCAGCAAAGGCTGCAATATTAAGTACTTTGCCCAAAATGGGTGTTTTTTTAAATAACAGAATGACAGCAATATATAAGACTTGAATTTCACACGTACAGATGCAGCAAGGGCTGTAAAATTTAGCATTTTGCCCCAAAAAAGTGTTTTTTTAAACCCTGAAAATTATAGCTGTATTTCTAGTTTAAATTGCACACTGACTAATGCGGCAGAAGCCCAAGATGGAGGTTATTGCCAAAAATGGGTGTTTTTTAAAACCCAGAAATTTATAACTGTATTTCTAGCTTAAATTGCACACTGACTAATGCGGCAGAGGCCCAAGATTGAGGTTATTGCCAAAAACCCAGATATTATTGCAGTATTTCAAGCTTGGATTTGAATGTCACAAAAGCACATATGCTGTGCTGGTACACTGAACCTGCATAAAATGGCCGCCGCTGCCCACCTAACTAACAGACAGATAAAAGTTATATTTCTCTGTCACTGGGCCCAGGGCAGGGTAAAAAAAATTGTGCACTGCACCCACAAAACTAAATCTAGGTAGATCGCTGAGTTAACAAGCACTTCTGATTAAAGATTCTTTCCTATTCTTTCCCTCTCAGCAGCAGCATCCTCTCCCTACACTAGTAACAGCAGAGTGGTGTGCAGTGCTACGTGACTCCAGCTTATATAGAGGCTGGGTCACATGCTGCACTGGCCTATCACAGCCATGCCATTAGTAGGCATGGCTGTGATGGCTTCTAAGTGCACAGAGTTAAACGCTTGTTGATTGGCTGCTCTGCAGCGTTTCAAAAAGCGCCATAAAATTGCCAAACACCGAACCCGAACTTTTACTGAAATGTTCGGTTTCGGGTCCAGGGTCCAAAAATCCTAAAGTTCGGTAAGAACCCGAACTTTACAGTTCGGGTTTGCTCAACGCTACCCGCAACAGATCAAATAAGTGAAGTGTGAACTGAGCCTAATAGTGACGCACAGTCATTCTACAGCTAAGGGTCCATTCACACGTCCGCAAAATGGGTCCGCATCCGTTCCGCAATTTTGCGGAACGGGTGCGGACCCATTCATTCTCTATGGGGACGGAATGGATGCGGACAGCACACAGTGTGCTGTCCGCATCCGCATTTGCGGAGCGCGGCCCCGATCTTTGGGTCCGCAGCTCCGCAAAAAGATAGAGCATGTCCTATTCTTGTCCGCAGCTGCGGACAAGAATAGGCATTTCTATAGGGGTGCCGGGCTGGTGTGTTGCGGACCCACAATTTGCGGGTCCGCAACACACCACGGACGTGTGAATGTAGCCTAACAGTGTACAATCTACAATTTTTAGACAGGTTGCAGTATAGGGCAAGATCCACAACCAGCAGGGTCGTAATCATTGTCCAGCTCAATACATATTGTGCAAATGTTCAGAGGCAAACTGCCTGATCTCCCAGCATGTGAGATGTGTGAATTAATGATGGATGTCGGTCGCATAGGGATATAGGAATACATCTCCTCTATTTACAATATAAACTCCTATACCTAGGACCTATAGGGACACCAAACAATTCACCATCAAAAACACACCTGCTAACCTGTGGTGATACATGGCCACACAGTATCCATGAGGTAAACCACCTTTTAAATAGAATGTAGAGCAAGCGACAGCGGCCCAAAAAAGACATAAATTAACTGACTTAGCCCGTAACTGCAACCTGATATTTTTAAATTACCTTGTAGTATTGGTTTCTCTGAGTATTTTTGTTTTAAAAGTAAATAATAAAGGTTAAAGTTTTAACATATAGATAGGACCCCTAAAAGGAGTTTTTGGTCCCTATAATCTCCTGAGGGCCCTATAGGGACATAAATCTGGTTCTTAAAATACTGACCACATACTGACCATGTGAAAATGGCATAAGTCACATGGGAAAACAAAAACATGGAAAATTACTCCAATGCTATAAATATGGAGTGTTTTGGTTATGGATTCCTAAAGATCATTTTTATTTTGTATAAAATACAACTGTACCATGAGTATGTTTTCCCCTGAAATGTTATTAATATGTTTATATTTTCCTACATATTGCAGAAATGATTAATGTACAGAAACAAACAGAGCATCAGCATCCAATGAACCTATTACAAGATGATTCAGGATGTGAAATTTCTAATGAAGATGGGGTGGAAGCATTGACAACATCTCAGAGTTCTAATAACTGTGACCAAACGTGCAGAAATCTATCACATTCTGCATCTCCTTTAATTCGTCTTCCAATTATAAAATGTTTTTCATTTGGTGAGGAACAGCTGTCTAGCCAGATACAATTTCTTAATCACCTTCTTGGTCTTGGAAAACTGGCAACAGCACAAAGCCATGTAACAGATTTGACAAAGTTTGGAAATGACTGCACTGTGGTAACAGATTCAGTGTCTGGATTATTGAATGGCTTACTTATCTTTTATAAAAATCCTAAGCCATCTGTTATAAGACTTCAAACGGAAGCCTTTAACACTATAGGAAACCTCCTTGCTAACTCACACTTGTCCAAAAATATTCTCCAACTGTGCATGAAGTGTTTAGAAGATTTTGAAAGGCAACTTATCCAGAGCATTTTAGCAAATGATAGCATGAACAGGGTAAGTAATTCTGTTATATTTTATGGATTGATTGATAATAAAATGTGCAGAACAAATATTTGTTTAATGGGTTTCTGAGATTTATAAATAATTCGGCCAAAACTTTAAAACCAAACAATGTAAAGGGGTTTTCCGAGACTTACATACTGATGACCTATCCCCTGGATAGGTTATCATTATCTGATTGTTGGGGTCCGACAACTGGGATCCCTACCGATCAGCTCATAGAAGTGAATGGGGCTGAGCTTCGATACCAAGCACAGTTGCTGTACAATGTACACGGGTTTCAGACTCCCACCTTTCAGATACTGATAACCTACTGTATCCAGAGGATAGGTAATCAGTATTAAAGTCTTGGAAAACCCTTTTAAATACACTTCCCTTAGGGCCTCTATGCATTTCAGACACACCGAGACCATGCTTAACCCCTGTGATATCATTATATTATGACAGACAGTTGGGGCCCACTCATATGACATTTCAACCATGCTGGCACAGATCGGCTGCTACAGTAACAACATTGATATGACTGAGTATACTTACAGCGAGCCCCTGAGGAACTGGTACAGAGGATGGGAGTGGTAGTGGCCCTGATGAGATGTGTCATTGTGTAGTCCCTCATCCTGTTGCTCCCTGGGGATTGGTGCAGTGGAAAGGTGATGTAAAGGAATAACTAAAGATAACTTCTAGTACATGCTAACGATGACTTGTAGTACATCCAGCAGTATGTAGTTGATACAAAGTGCAATTTCTATCCCCAGATAATGAGGTATGATGGCTGTATAAGTAGCAGTTAATGGCACCTCTGATATGCTATCTTGCTGAAGATTCTCCATTAAACTTCTGGCTAGCAGATGGAAAATGCACTTGTGGATATAGATGTCCACTATGGAATGTAGGCTTTGATTTGGCTATCTAAGTGATAGGTGTCTGAACTGTAGTCCCTAACCTACGGCAGCACAGCTTTAAAACAGGATTTTGCCTAACTTAGGTTACTGAACTCTCTGTATTGTGCATAAGAGAAGAAGCAAAGTAGCCAACTGGTGATTATGTACAGTCTAACCAGTGTAAATGTGATTTTAGACACTGAAAATGATTTCAGCTGGAGATAAATCTTACACAATGACATGCACATATGGCCTGGTGGTTACCAGCAAGAGAGTGGATGTGCACTACTAAGAGCCAGGATTACAGAAAACTGTGACCCTAGCTATCTAACCTTTAAACACCACATTGACTCAGATTAAAGCTATCTAGCCTTTAAGCACTGCAATCCGTAGTTGTCAGGGAAGTGCTTCCTAAGACAAGCCTCTAACAGTACTTGAAATGCTTTCATCAGGGTTGGTAGTTTTAAACTAGCAGCCTGGACTGTCCAATAAAAGTGCATATTAAAACAAAAGTGCAATAAACATTTTTAAAGATAAAATTATTAAAGGGAATCTGTCATCTCTGGAAGGCAATATTAAAGGGGTTGCTTAGCCTGTTTGAATTGATTACTAAAGATTAGCAAAGTTTATAAAAATTCCAGTCTGCAACTTTGCCGAAGTTCACCAGCAAAAGATGAAAATGGTCATCATTAAGATCTGGCCCCCTAAGGGGTGTATACTGGATAGTATTGGTTGGTATGCAGGTACTGGAATAATAAAGGCTTCCATCTTATTGGCATTGAATTGTTCTTTAAGCCATTTTCAGCAACACTGTCCCTAGCACATGAGCACTTGCCACGTCTCTCCATATGCTCAGCTCACAGGATAATGGCGGAGACTGCATGGGATGTGGGATTTATAGGGCTGTGACATCACAGGGGATTGGCTGGTTGAATGACTTTATGGGTGATCTTGTATTCCCGGGCTTGTCTTCCCTACCCTTAGTTTCGCTTTGTAACACGTGCAGTTGCCATTTTCCGAAAACCTGATACATTACCACGAAGCACAAGAAAATTTTGATTTGTTTCAAATCAAAGTTTTTATAAACTACAGAGCGAATTCCACTTCAAATGCTTCGCTTCGCTCAACACTATTGATGACCTATCCTCAGGATAGTTCATCAATATCCGATCAGCAGGGGTCCGATACCTGGCACCCCCAATCAGCTATTTGAAGAGGAGGTGGCGCTCTATTCGAATGTGACTTCTTCTTCATTGCACTGCCTATCGTATTACAAGTACTTACTGTTAAGAGCAGCGGGTGAGAACCCACTGCCCCACGTGACCAACTCCCTTTGAGGGCAATGTCTAAGCACACCCCTCGTTCTTCACACGATACCTCTGATGGTGAGCAGAGACTTTCCCGAGGGGAGTACCAGGTGCTACCTCAGAGGGGAATTGGAGCACGAGGGAATATGGACCAGAGTGTGAACCCACTGGACTGACCTCCAGATAACACAACACACCCAGTGGATGCTGGGAGGCCACATTTCCGCTATACTCTTTTGGCCAACATTTGCGCCTCAATTGCTTTTCCCACAATTCCGCTTGACTCTTTTGGCCCACATTTGGGCTTCTGTAATTTGTCCCACATTTGCGCCTTAATAGCTTTTCTCACATTTCTTCTCGATCCCAATTTTTTAAAATAAATTTATCTCCCTTAAATTTGGTCTCTTTTTTCACGCTCCCTCTCCGGCCTGGAACCCTGATTCCCTGCCACCCGTAATCACCATGGTAGGCGCATTAAAGAACATCGAAAGTTGATAGAGCAGATATCAAATTGGATTGTGAACATCACGGGCACGTGCAACATGGTGGGGCAGTAAGTATGCACACGCCTACACAAACTAACTTCTGGGTCTCCAAATTGGGCACATGGCCTGAGCTTGCCCTTTACGCCTTGGAGGTGCTGTCCTGCCCTGCAGCCAGTGTATTGTCTGAACGTGTGTTTAGCACGACTGGAGGGTTATATTTCCCAATGTTCTGGGGTGTACCCTAATTTAAAAAAATACAAATACATTTTAAAACAAAAAGCAGTATAGGCTACCTCCTCCTCCTCCGCCGCCACTTCCATCTACACCGCCACATCCACCGCCTCCTCAACCTCCTACTCCATATGGACCTGGTCCTCCTAGATCAAGAATATTATTTTTATGTATTTTATGTTATTTAAAGTCATTTCCCTATCCACATTTGTTTGCAGAGCACTTGCCATGCTCTTAACCACATTTTGACGCCATTTGCAGCCCTCTAGCCCTTTCCATGACATTTTTACAGCCATTTTAGTGCTCAAAAGTTCGGGTCCCCATTGACTTCAATGGGGTTCGGGTTCGGGGTCAATTTCGGGTCCCGAACCAGAACTCAAACTTTTTTCCGAAGTTCGGCCGAACCCGAACATCCAGGTGTCCTCTCAACTCTAGTAGGGCACCATAGCCACTGGGTTTTTACTCTTTTAAGCAGCAGAGGCCGGTGTCTGCAATTGGTGATAACACCAATCACATACATTCTCTCTGAAGAAACCCATGGTTTTAGAGCTGTAGTTCCTATGGAGGCCTGATGGTGGCATGGCTCCATAGGAAAAGAATGAACTCATAATTTGTTTGCAAAATCACAGCAGAATATGAGAAATGCATGTATGGTCAAGAACCCTTGGACTTGTCCCGGAAGAACCAAGCCCTCATATATCTTTGTGAATTTAAAAGTTAAAGTGTTATGGCTCCAGGATGGCAGGTAGTAAAAAGCGGAAATGCAAAAATGGAGAATCATCTGGGGTTGAAAGGGTTAAACACTAAATTTTCTCCATTGAGTTTTGAATGGTCCATTTGAACGAGACTTAAATTCTTTCCAGTTGCTCCATTAAAGATTGCTGTTCTGTTTCCGTACTGTATATTGTCAATTTAAATGGTAATTAAATGCATCATTTGCAAGCCTTCAAACCAAGTAATGCTCTGGTACTTTACAGGCACTCTTCAGATTGGCTCCATTGAACCATCTGCCTATAATACATTCTAATTGGTTTTATATTAATTGAGCTTGCAGTAAACTAATAAAAAAAAATTAATTCAATTCTGAGACTTCAAGCTAAAAGGGAATTGCAAATTTAATAGAAAACCAAAGCAATAGTTTTGCTTTGGTGCTGGTAAAATGCTGGCATGTAGATTGTCTGTGTAACAATTACTACCCATAGTTATGAGTTTAAATCTGGCTATACACGTCTGCAAATGGGTCCGCAAGTGCGGACCCATACATTCTCTATGGGGACGGAATGGATGCGGACAGCACACAGTGTGCTGTCTGCATCCGCATTTGCGGAGCGCGGCCCCGATCTTCCAGTCCGCAACTCCGCAAAAGATAGAACATGTCCTATTCTTGTCCGCAGCTGCGGACAAGAATAGGCATTTCTATAGGGGGTGCCGGCCGGGTGTGTTACGGATCCGCAATTTGCGGGTCCACAACACACCACGGACGTGTGAATGGAGTCTAAGATAGCTGTTTGACTTAAATAAGGGAAGTGTGGCAGCATTTCCCCTACAAGAAATGTGCTAAGCAATGCTGATGTGTTTTATGACTGTGGTTTTTCACATTGTATCCAGTCAGTCGTGGTCTAGTATGGGGGGCATATACAGGGTGGGCCATTTATATGGATACACCTTAATAAAATGGGAATGGTTGGTGATATTAACTTCCTGTTTGTGACACATTAGTATATGTGAGGGGGGGAAACTTTTCAAGATGGGTGGTGACCATGGCGGCCATTTTGAAGTCGGCCATTTTGAATCCAACTTTTGTTTTTTCAATAGGAAGAGGGTCATGTGACACATCAAACTTATTGGGAATTTCACAAGAAAAACAATGGTGTGCTTGGTTTTAACGTAACTTTATTCTTTCATGAGTTATTTACAAGTTTTTGACCACTTATAAAATGTGTTCAATGTGCTGCCCATTGTGTTGGATTGTCAATGCAACCCTCTTCTCCCACTCTTCACACACTGATAGCAACACCGCAGGAGAAATGCTAGCACAGGCTTCCAGTATCCGTAGTTTCAGGTGCTGCACATCTCGTATCTTCACAGCATAGACGATTGCCTTCAGATGATACGAGATGTGCAGCACCTGAAACTACGGATACTGGAAGCCTGTGCTAGCATTTCTCCTGCAATGTACTGGACTCTAAGCGACAGTTTTAGCTACTTGCTGCCCGCATGGTGCACGGTAGCAGGAGGAAGCCCATCGCCTGTGCACGAATGTAGGAGCAGCAGCATAGGCACGGAGCGCTGGGCTAACACTAATATTGTGGCAATAGTAGGTCGCTTAATATATGGTTAGGTGGATTTTCTGGCTTCAGTTAGGTTAGCAGCTCAGACTTCCTCATTAACAAATTTGGCTCGCAGGGTTTTATGGCAAAAAAATTGGGCTGGGGATCCTTCGAAAAAATTTGTGTGGGATCCCTTGTCAGAGAGAGTTTCTTTTTAGTCAGGCCTTAAAGGGGTATTCCCATCTCAGAAAATAGGGGCATATCGCTAGGTTATGCCCCCATTGTCTGATAGGTGCAAGTCCCACCTCTGAGACTCGCACCTGTTTCTAAAACAAAGCCCTCCAGGACTTTGCCGGCTCCATTTATGAGATAGGTGTAGGTCCCAGAGGTGGTACCCACACCTGTTGGATAATGGGGGCATATCCTAGTGATATGCCCCCATTGTCTGAGATGACACAACACATTTAAACAATTTATTGGAAAAGTCAGCAGACAAGAAATGGAAATTCCCAGTATCAAAATTTTACTCTATCTCTTTTTCTAGGCCTAGACGTTCCTTTCATCCCTACAACACATCAAATAAGAGAGATAGGAGTAGGGATAGTGGAAGCTCTCAGGAGTCAGGCATGAGAGGTTTCTCCTTGGAAAGTCATCATCTTCAACTAATAAAAAGTCAGGTCAGCAATGATGCCAGGGTTCAGATGGGAGGAAGGTTAAATATTTTTTTTCCTGTCTGGTCCGCTATTTCAGCAAGCAGTTGGATTTTAGACAGCCTTGGAGTAGGATTAAAACTAGAATTTTGTTTCCCTGTTTCTCAAAGATTTGTAGTGAAAAAACCAAGGAGGGGATTTTGGTCATGAAAAGGGAAGTGACTTTAACAGAGGAGAGAAAAGCTTTAATTCTTGGTACCAAAACTGGTTGTTTAGTTTAGGACCATGATAAATTTGAAGAAGTCTGCTATTTCCCATTTGTTTTATGGTGGTGATAGACCTCAGCATGGGCACACCCCCAACAAAGTGAGGTGATGTGATTGCCTCAGGTGGTGCCACCTAATGAAAAGAGGGGGACGGTGGCAGGGCCGTCGGCAATGAGCACTTCTATTATAAAAGTGCTCATCTCTCTATATTAAACTATTAAATGCTGCATTGGGGCACAAGAGTGAGGTCTCCCTGCCCTGCTATTCCCTTTGATAGGCTTTAGGCTTAGTACCTGTAGCCTATCAGAGGCCAGTGCATGCATCGTAATGACATCATCATCGTGCCTGTATAATATGTAGCACTTCAGCCACCTGTAGCAAATACAAGTCCACAGTGGGAGCTCTGCTTAGACAGTCTTTCAAACATGCAGATTTGTGTGTTCTTTTTACCTCATTGCACCAATATTGTATGTGAGTGAGCAATAGAAGTCATACTCACAAGTTGACTGGTACAAAACCTTTTGTTTCTTTTTATTTCTTTAATTCATTCCAATATAAAATGGTACATCATCAGGGACGCTGAGACAGACATTGTTCACACCTCCTCCCCTCCATGCGAGGGGCAGGTGGGGTATTTATAGAACCAACAGCTGATACATATATACAAACCATATCCTTTATAGAAAATACATAGCCATAAATAACCCTAAAACATGAAAGTGACCAATCATATAAATGCACTAAAACTACTAATTTAATTTAGCCCTTTAGGTATTAAAGACTGCAATTTCACTATCCAAAAGGTATCCCTTTGTAACATTCTCCTACTGTTATCCTCCCCATTGTCTCCACTTTTTATTACCTCCAGAACCTCCAGGACCTGCCACCTGAGAACTATAAATAAGGCAAGTGTAGATACAAGAATAATCCCAATAATCAATAGATAATACTTATTTATTGATTATTGGGATTATTCTTGTATCTACACTTCCCTTAATTTTTTGATCAGTGATATAATTTTTTTAATGTTTTTTGTTGCCCATAATCTAATAGATGAGTTGTGACTTTAGGGATAATATAACGAAACCATTTTTGATCTGACACTTTGACTATTTGATAGGGATGTCCCGATACCGATACCAGTATCGGTATCGGGACCGATACCGGGCATTTGCACGAGTACATGTACTCGTGCAAATGTCCCCGATACCACTGCCGATACCTGTGCGCCGCTTCTAAATGTGTCTGTGTCTGTCCACGGCCCCTGCATCTCGCACAGCTAACAGCTTCAGAGGCAGCAGCAGGCAGTGTAATAGGAGCCTACAGTGGAAGCTAGCTCCGCCCCGCCCCTCCCCTCCCCGCCCTCCAACCAATCAGAGGCAACCAGCACTGACTCACAGCACAGGGAGCGTAGTGCAGGGACTCAGAGAATCGTCTGAGAGTTTATTAGTTAAAAGAATCGAATGAGTCAGAGACTGTGTCACCGAGTCCCTGCCAGGCTTCCTGCTCTGCGGCTCCCTGTAAGTCCGTCCGGGGGGAAGGGGGGGCATTATTAGCATAGCATGTAGTGGGGCTGTGTGTGTACAGGGTGCATGTAGCAGAGCAGGAAGTCTGGTAGGGACTCGGTGACACAGTCTCTGACTCATTCGATTCTTTTAACTAATAAACTTTCAGACAATTCTCTGAGTCCCTGCAATAACTATACATTGTAATTACATCAGTCTGCTCCACTGCATTCACTGCAGCAGAGCTGTGTTTTCCAGGAGCGAGTCCCTCTAAAGGTGATAGTGTCTGTCTTCTATGGCCCTGGTCCTTCCCTTCCTGCCTGCAAGCTGCACATTGATCTCTAAAAGCAGGCATTAGGGCAAGAAGAAATATACATTACTGTATGATGGCCACAAGACTATTATACTGAGGAGGGGGGGCTTCAAAAATTGTTGTCCTGACTCCTTACAGTAGCGTCTCCTTGTGGCTGCCCCCATACAGTGTAACGTCTCCTTGCGGCTGCCCCATACAGTATAACGTCTCCTTGTGGCCGCCCCATACAGTATAACGTCTCCTTGCGGCCGCCCCCATACAGTATAACGTCTCCTTGCGGCTGCCCCATACAGTATAACGTCTCCTTGTGGCCGCCCCATACAGTATAACGTCTCCTTGCGGCCGCCCCCCATACAGTATAACGTCTCCTTGTGGCTGCCCCCATACAGTATAACGTCTCCTTGTGGCTGCCCCCATACAGTGTAACGTCTCCTTGTGGCTGCCACCATACAGTATAACGTCTCCTTGTGGCCGGCCCCATACAGTGTAACGTCTCCTTGTGGCTGCCCCCATACAGTATAACGTCTCCTTGTGGCTGCCCCCCATACAGTATAACGTCTCCTTGTGGCTGCCCCCATACAGTATAACGTCTCCTTGTGGCTGCCCCCATACAGTATAACGTCTCTTTGTGGCCCCCATACAGTATAATGTCTCCTTGGAATGTTATAGTTCTGTTTTTGGGCCTTTTGGTTGGTCAGTGGTCAGAAAATACATGTGTGTGTATTTTATTGTTAAAATTAGTATCGGTAATTGGTATCGGTGAGTACTTAAATAAAAGTATCGGTACTCGTACTCAGTCTTAAAAAAATGGTATCGGGACATCCCTACTATTTGACGAACACTTGGTGGTGGGAATTAGATTCGCCTGGTCGATCCAAATAAATTTGCGGCAAATTACATTAAAAAGCGGCTACTTCCTGGCTGCAGAGAGCCTTCATAGTAATGTAGAACACTGTGCCTTGCAGTAACATGCATAGGGAGTTTGCTTTGGTAGTGAAATAATACTGTGAGTCCGTATGACATGCAGATGACAGGCATTGCACTTAGAATTACACTGCACTCTTCACTTATTTGGGCAGTCACGGGGCCAAAACTGACCAAATAAGTCACTTGTGAACTCAGCCTTACAGGTTAATGTTAGCGCCAAGAAGAAGCGCACTACTTTTACACTATTACAGGAGAATGAGACCTGCACACCAGTCAACGGTGGGTGCTCATAGAGGACAAGTGTCAGTCTCATCCAATGGAGAAATCTATGGCACACCAAAATCTTTTTCAAGTGATGTTTTAATACATAATGTGTAGGTTTACATTACACCATTTTGTGTTTAAATCCATCCGGAAATTATATCAATATAACTGACCAAATAGTTCCAGCGTTTCGGTCGGATGAATACCTTTATCAAGGGATCTGGAAGGAATATGAAGCAATATCTATAGGTAATTTGGTTTACAAAATGATTGTACATGATAATAAAGATATGACATACAAATTAAAAATGTTAACAATAACCGATCATAAATAAATATCTAAAGAATAAATCAAGGCAACTGGACTTACTGTAGATTTCTTGAAAACGTTTCACTCGTTCTTCCAACGAGCTTTCTCAATTCTGAGTGACTGTACAAGAATTCTCTGGGAATAAATATGTAACTGAATCGACATCTGGTAATTATACCCAGCATGGGGTCAGAGGTCATTATACCCAGCATGGGGTCAAAGGTGTTGATTCCATTATCCTAATTGGATAATTATAAATACAATCATAAATAAGATTATATGTTTAGCAGGCTGTGCGCAGCCTGCTTTTGTGGGAGGGGCGTAGGGCTTCTTAAACCCTGCTGCCCTATTCCAGGCTGCGCACAAACTTCCGGTGCATCACTTCCGGTCTGAAGTTTGCGGCATCCGGTCTTGCGTGGGCAGCTCAGCACGCGTCCTACCTCCCTCTCGGCTGACGTTCCTTGGGCGTCCCGGTAAGTAAGAGAGAGCCCCAGCGGCTGCAGCTTGTGGTCTGGCTGCAGGCTCCTCTCCATTCACGCCATAACGGCCGGATACAGACATGCCCTGCACGTGTCCCGCTGCCAGGCTTCACAAAACCGCACTGGCAGGAGTGCTGCTCTGCCTAAGGCCAGGAGGGTTTCCTGTTCAGCGTCACACGTTGCCTAGCGACGCCCGCAGCTGCCGGCCGCAGTGGTGAGGGCGCAGTAGACGACCAGCCAACGATTGTCCAGCTCGTCTGTCTTTTCTTATTGACACAACTGGGGCACTCCTTGGTGGCATCAGGTCCAGCCATCTCACAGGACCTTTAGTGGGGGATCCAAGTCCATATGAGCCTAATAACTTAATGCTATTTAATTTCCCATTGCCTTACCACCCGGGCGGCTCTTCAGGGCACCATATCACTTATAGGAGGAGTCACACATGCATTTAGGGCTCTTACCCAGGGGCAACGGCTTACATAATTCTGGATATACATGTATTCAGCATTTGCATTTCTCCTGCACCTCCATTTTTGACCCACGAGGGTCACGATTCTTCTCGCCAGGCCATTCAGGGCTCTTGTCTGATTTAATGTTTTTTTTCCTGTCTCGGGTCTGGTATCCCCGGTGGGGGCCACATCACTTGTCGTACACTTTTTGGTCGTCTCGGCTTGTCTGATGTCACTTACGTCCCTGCGTCCTTTTGTTATTTTCTCATGTCTGTTTGAGTCTGATACGCTCAGGCCACGTTATTCCACCTGATACGCTCAGGCTGGATGTCTGTTACCCGAGTCATCTCAGTTATGTAAGGCCTGCGATACCCGCCAGGTACGCCCTGGCGTTCGCGTGTCAACATGTCAACGTATTGTCTGCTCGGGTACCTCTGTTTTTTTCCCAGCTTGTCTGCTGTCATGTGCGTCTACGTTTCTCGTTACCAGTTACGTTTGTTGGGTCTGATACGCTTAGGCCACGTTTGTTCACCTGATACGCTCAGGCCGCATGTCTGTTCATTCAGTTTGTCTCGTCAGGTGCACTCTGGTTTCTCTGCTTCATCACGTCTTCTTCACCATTCTGGCTATCCCTCTCAGGTGTATAGGTTACCATGGGCCTGGCAGGATCCAATTGGGTCTTATCTCGCCTGTCATGCCTCATGCTTTCTCTTCTTCCTGTGGTTTTTCAGGTCCTCCGCCTGCTCTCGCGTTGGTCTTCTTCCGGGCGCCGCTGCTGTGCCACTCCTCGCCTGGTATGCCCAGGCTCAGTCATAACCTATGTCTTTATTGTCCTCGCCAGGTACGCCCTGGCTTGGGTCTGTCTTCATTACTTGTACATTTCATTCCTCCTTCTCCTTACCTTTCTACTTTCTCCGTGTGTTATTCATCCTGTTGATTTACCAGGTACGCCCGGGTTCCCTGCCCAACCAAGTCTCAATGTTTTTAGCTGGGCTAGGTTTACGGTGGTCCGGCGTGCACGCTTGGGGCTACTCCTCTTTCAAGCATTGTTTTGGGCCTTTGTCCTTTGGGTCTCTGGTCTCTTCCGCTCACTCTCACATTGGTTTTCTTCCGGGTACCGCTGCTGTGCCACACTTTTGCTTGGTACGCCCAGGCTCAATCTTATCGCGTGTCCATGCTGTCTTCCCCAGGTACGCCCTGGCCCGGATCACATGTTTATTACTCATGCATTCATATCTTGTTTTCCTCACTTGTCTACTGTCTCCGATATGTTAATTGTCTTGTCCAGACACCCCCTTCCCTTCAGCAGTAACACGTCACTCGTCGTTCACCACGTTCCTTATTCTCGTTCTTGGGTCAGTCAGCAGATGCAATCAGCATGTTCAGATCTAAGCTACTCTAGTGGGGGGTTTGCAATCAGGCAGGGTCTGTCTCAACGTTGTTCTTCCATAGCTAGAAGTCTACGGCCTTAGATTTTTTAGGTATTACAGTTCCTCGGAAATTTTCCTAAAGATTAAATTTCCATTGTTCTGGTAAGTAAAGGTTTTCCTTCAGTGTTTTCTTGCATACAGATTATCCAGTTGCGGCAACTTCTGCCATCTATTTCAGGTGATACTCCTTTTTGGCTCGGTCAATTCCGTTCCTGCAACTCCAGGTAAGTTTCTAACGCTGGTAGGTTTTTCTTGAGCACATCAGGCCTCGTTGTAGTCAAACCTCTCCCTGCCAGCTAGGGGTCTCAGGGGCACTGAAAGTCTACACACATGCCCTCACTAGGCCAGTTCCTTTATCTCACAGTTCACCCATCACCGTCATTCCAGCTGTAACGGGTTCTATCATATTCCCTTTATTTTCAGCTACACCATGTCTCACGACTCCGATATTGAGGACGCAGCATCGACCATCAAATCCGCGGTCTCCGAAGGAGCCAGCCACACATCTTTCCGAAGCTGGACAATTCCAAAATAAATTTCGGAACTTAATAAGCGGGGGATACGACACTCGGCTTCGGCCCGCAAGGCTGAATTATATCTCCTACTATTTCCCGAGCCATCCAGTGTACCTTTAGAACAAGTATCCATGTCCACTATTCAGTTGTCATTAACTCAACTTCATGCCACCATCAATAAACTGTCTAGCTCCATCTCTGACATCAATGCAAGGTTACAGGCGATAGAAAATAGGGAGGCCTCATCCACCCCATCAGTAGCATCCGTATCTGGACCAGCTACCTCCCGCCCATCCTCCTCAGGTAGGATAACCGGTGCTCCAGAAATTGCACCATCCTTCTTCGTCCCAGAAAACATAAGGAAGGATATCTTGGCAGGCAGAGACGTCAATTTGGCAGCCGTACTCATCTCCACTCACAATACCGTGGAGAATAGAACCATCGCCTGCGGTGATGTGTCGGTGGTCCTCAAGTCCAAGGATGCACATCTCAACAAAAAACTCACTATCCCTGAATTCGTGCTAGCTTTTAGCCTTTACAGGGACATAGTTTGTTCCACACAACCCAACAGGAGGGAGGAGCTAGACCCTTACTTATATCGAGTCACTGAATTGGGGTACAAATATGTAGGATTTTCGTTCTAAGACTACCATAGATCTTTTTAGGCAAAAGCAGCTGCCGCGCTCGCCCAGTTCCAACACACCACGAACTGGGCTTCCCTATATATGGAACTTTTTTGTAGGCACTTTTTTGGGCTTAAAGCCCTGATTTGCACCATCTGCCAGTCAGTGCTTCACTCTTCCAATTGGTGCCCCAATTCAATCACATCATCCCAATCAAAACAGCAACCCGGTCCCTCCAGTGCCCAAAATTTCGGCCCGCTACTAGACAAATTGGGACGGCCCTTAGTAGTTCTGGGAAAAAATCTAATTTGCAACAATTATAATTTCTCCTTCTGTAACTATAACAAATGTAAGGCTCTGCACATCTGCTCCATCTGTTTTCGGGCCCACCCACAATCCACTTGTTCTCAACGTTCCACCAGAAGCTGACTAGCCGACATCAACATCGACTCCCTAGTTGCCTTCCTCAAAGATCACCACGACCCCGCATTCGTGCAGTTTTTGCAGAAGGGATTCAGCGAGGGTTTCCACACCGGCCTTGTCACCCTACCTCAAGTTTCCTGGGAGGCCCCCAATTTAGTGTCAGCCGCAGAAGACCCGGAATCAGTAGATTCACTCCTGCAGATTGAGCTACTAAAAGGGTTCATGATCGGGCCATTTTCAGAGCCTCCCTTTAGCATCTATAGAGTCAGCCCTATCGGTCTGGTCAGCAAGAAATCATCAAATAAGAAAATACTGATTTACGAATTATCGGCCCCTAATGCCTCTTGTATTCCTAGTCTCATCTCCCTAATTCCATCAGAAGAGTATTCGATGCGATATTCTTCTCTTGATGAGGCCATTCAGTTGATTTTACAGCTGGGAGCGGGAGCATGGTTATCAAAGGCCGATATATCAGATGCTTTCAAGTTACTTCCAATACATCCACATCTCTGGAAGTTTTACGGCATCAAATGGAGGGACCAGTATTATTTTGCCACCCGCTTGATGTTCGGGTCCAAAAGCAGTCCATGGCTGTTTGACCAGTTCGCCCAGGCCCTCAATTGGATTCTCGTAAATATCGGTAATTTCCCCAGGGTAATTTCACTACCTGAATGATTTTTTGTTAATAGAACACCCTAATCACGTGCCCGACAGACTTGAAAGTCTGCTCAGAATTTTTTCGGAGCTGCGAGTCCCAGTGGCTCCAATCTACAAAACTCTGACTCTGGATTAGACACAAATACATCGGTGGCCCAATCACTTATCCGCAAGTCCCTTTCGGCCAACTCGGTTAGGAACTATCAGGCAGGTTGGAAGGCCTTCAGGCGATTCTCCCAACTCCATCCTAGAGGGGGCAGGGGAACTTTCATTATGGCCTTTTTGGCTTATTGCGACAAAGATCTGCACTTATCTTATAACACCATCAGGTTGTATCTGGCAGGGGTGCAGCATTTCCTCATGATAAAGCATCCCAGCAGCAGTTCCATTTTTTATTCCCGAGCTATCAAAGCCACATTATGGGGTATTCAAAAAAGCTCCACTAAATCTGAACCCACTAGGCAGCCCATATCCGGGGTATTCTTTAGGAGAATATCTTCCTACCTAGACGGGAATCCTTTCAGGCCATTTAAAAGTATAATACATAAGGCCGCCCTCTACCTCAGTTTCTATAGTTTTTTAAGACCCGGGGAGTTCACCAGTACCTCTGCTCAGCATCCAGGCCCAGCCTTCAGTCAACTCATACGCAAACATGATCATTTAATACTCTCACTACCTATATCCAAGACCTCACAGTTAGGGCCTCCCGTCCAGATAGAGTACTTCAAGACCAGTAATCCATTGTGTCCAGTGGCAGTCCTCCGCAAACTCTTATTCGTGCTAGGTACTCGGGCCCCAGACAGCCCCATACTTCCTTTCCCGTCACATCCCCTCACGACGTCACAATTCACAAAGCATATCCATAACCTGGCGTCCGGGTTAGGATACGACACTAGACGGATTTCTGATCACTCCTTTAGAATCGGGGCAGCATCTGCCGCCTCCAAACATGGGGTCTCGGCTCACATTATCCGTGAGATGGGACGTTGGCAATCATCATGTTTTTCACGCTACATTCCGCATCCCAAAGACGAAATTGCTAGAGCCTTTTCCAGTTTGGTATTGTAAATAATTCCTCAATAAACCTAATTCCTACACGTTGCTTCTGCCCCCTTTATTGCCTACCATCGGTCGTGGCAAAAGGCACACCACTAGCCAAGTTAGCTAGGTTAGGTAGTCAGTTCTTGTAGGTTCCAGGTCCTACGCCACCGGAGCCAGGACCACAAGTTTAGCAGGCTGTGTGCAGCCTGCTTTTGTGGGAGGGGCGTAGGGCTTCTTAAACTCTGCTGCCCTATTCCAGGGTGCATACGAACTTCCGGTGCCCCACGCTCCCTTCCCCTTTTTCTCTACTAAGTATCTTCAGGGTATGCCCCCTTTATTGCCTACCCTCGGTCGTGGCTAAAGGCACACCACTAGCCAAGATAGCTAGGTTAGGTAGTCAGTTCCAGGTCCTACGCCACCGGAGCCAGGACCACAAATGTATATATACACACACAAAACAATCAGGAGAAGAAAGCGCTGCCGGCACTGCTACACCTGACCAGTATGCAGGATTGCAAGGAAGACACAAGTAATGCGGTTCAGTAAATGGATGCGGTGGTGCTCTGTTGAGACAGACAAAGTCGTATATTTGAAGGAGAGATGAAGAGAGACAGCGGCACTCACCAATTCCAAAGTAAAACGTACAGTTTATTAAAATCGGGTACAAGCAGGTCTGTGCACATAGATCAATGAAGGTACAGCCGTTTCACGCTAGACGCGCTTCATCATGCCTTTCATGCTGTGGGGGTGAGTGGCTGACCTATAAAGGTCAGGTCAAGCCACTCCCCCCACCACATCACATAGAGGAACAAGGTATTAACTCATTCAATACTCTATAAGACCAAAAAATCACAGTGTATCAAACAAAAACAAATAAATCATTCCTATCATTAAAACCTAATGGTCCCATCGCTTCTGTCTTAATAATCCATAGTGCTTCTCTCTGTAGGAGAAGCTTTTTTCTGTCTCCGCCACGAGGCGGTAATTTCACTATTTCTAGACCAGCAACCTGTAGGAGGTCCTCGCGGTTTTGATGTGTTTCTTTCATATGCTGAATTAATCTGGTAGCTCCAATTTCTGTTTTAAGGCTATGCTTGTGCTCTCTAAAACGAACAAAAAGAGGTCTGAAGGTTTTTCCAATGTAAAATTGACCGCAGGGGCAGAAAAGGGCATAAACTACAAAGGTGGACCTGCAATTAATGAAGTCTCTCACTCTGTGTTTTATCATTCCAATTTTCAGGTGTGCCCCTCTCCGCATCTGTTCACACATAGAGCAGTGTCCACACTTGAAGTTACCCTCAGGAACGCAGCGTTCAAGCCAATTTTTATTCACGTTACATTTAAACTGGCTCTGTGTGATCATACTTCCTATGGTTTGTCTGAAGCCCACCACAGGTATACTAGACACTTTTTCTTGAAGGGTGGGGTCCCTTTGTAAAATGTGCCAGTTTTTTAATATGGCATTTTTTATTTGCTGCTCCATGGGTGAAAAGTCAAATGTGAACACTGGTCTACTGGGGACCGTGTCGGGAGTGCAGTTTTTATCTTGTAGCCCTACATTTCTGCACCTGCGGATTGACCTCAGACCAACGTCGCCTGCAGATCTTCTCCCTGCAGACTTGCGGAAAGCTTGACCGATACTGGGTTCTGAGTAACCCCTTTGTAAAAACCTCCTTTTCATTATTTTGGATTGTTCTAAAAACTCAGTGTCACTAGAGATAATCCTATTCAAACGTGAGAATTGGCTGTAGGGGAGAGCAGAGGCTACATGTGGGGGGTGGAAGCTATTGAAGTGCAATAATGCATTGGTGGAGGTGGGTTTCCTAAATATAGTAGTTTCCAGGCGACCTTGTGCCACCTTCACCAAGACATCCAAGAACTCCAATTCTGAGGAATCGATTTTGCTGGTAAACAACATATTCATATCGTTTTCGCAATTTAGGTAATCCACAAAAGCTGCAAAGCTTTCTTCATCACCTGCCCAAACAATGAACACATCATCGATGTATCTAAAGAATGCTTTGATACATCTGACAAAAGGATATTTGACTGAAAACACAAATTTGGATTCAAAATATGCTAGAAATAAATTTGCAAAGGTACATGCGATGGGAGTACCCATCGCTGTACCGGATTGCTGATGGTACCACAAGTTATCAAATAAGAAAGCATTCTTGTGATAAAGTCCACAAGAATTTAGCTTTTTCCCATATCCCTCAATTGATCTCCAATCACTTTTACTCCAAGTTTCTGAGGGATTCTGGTATACAGACTTTCAACATCAATAGATGCCAAAGAAAATTTTTCATGCCATTCTATCTCTTTTATTGCTATTAAAAAGTAGCTGGTATCCCTCAAATAAGAGGGTATCCCTTCCAACAAAGGGCGCAATATCCAATCAAGATATTGGGATAATGGCTCGGTTACCGAGCCAATCCCTGCTACGATTGGGAGCCCGGGGGGTTTTACCAGCAACTTATGAATTTTAGGTAGATGATGCCAGACAGGCTTGATTGGAAATTGAGGGTATAGTTTTTCAGCGATTTTATTGGTGAGGGCTCCCTGTTCCACATACTTCCACAACAATGATCTTAACTGTTGTTGGTATTTGAAAGTAGGGTTAATTTTCAGTCGAACATATGTATTTTGATCATTAAGTTGCCTATAGGCTTCTTCTACATATTGTGATTTATACATAATGACGATCTTTCCACCCTTGTCGGCCGGTTTGGTTATTAGCTTTTTGTTACTAATAAGCCAATTCATCGCGCGGTATTCACCGTTGTTCAGATTGCTTTTATTTTTAGGAAAGTAAACCGCTTTAATATCCTGAATGACTTGTCTCTGGAACAAGTCCAGAGTACTGCCGGCCGGCAAGGGTGGAGTGAATGTCGAACCTATGCCTCCCCTAAATGTCTCAGGATAGGGTTTTTCTTCAGGGGTGTAATCTAGACTGCAACCTTGCAATTCCAAAAGTGTGTCCACCACTTGTTTATCTACATGATCTAATAGTTGCCCCACCTGAAAACCTAAAGGGCCGATGATGGGAGATTCTAGCTCTTTTACCTCTTGTGTGGATGCATTTTTATCACGAAACCATTTGAATAAATTCAATTTTCTAATGGATCTGAATAAATCAACCTCAAAATTGGCTGGGTCAAAATCATTTACCAGACTGAAATTCAAACCTTTAGACAAAAAGAATAAGCAGTCAACATCAAGAGTTACATTGGTTAAATTAACAACATTATAACCAGGTAAGTCCTGTATGGGGCCCACATCTAAAGTTAATTTCTCCACCCCACTTGTTTCCTATATACACACACACCGAGACAGCATATATGTACTGATATTATTCAAGACAATCGCATGTAGTCCCAAGGGGATAATAGTATAGATGCCTGGAGGTATTATATGCTCATGAGGTAGCCATAGGTATTTTGCATCTGTTAAAGGTCACCCAGAGACAACAGACTGTATGATGGGAAGCAGTCATATAGTTTAAGGAAGAGGACAGTGGGGGATGATGATGTTAAAATAATGTCCAGTGGCTAAACGTTATGTGGAGGCAATATGTGTGATAGGTATACTCCTAAGTATTAGTGGCCACCAGAAAATAACATAGTACATAGTGAAGATGTGCAATGGCCTCCTAGTATAGGGAGGAAATGTTACCTGTGGCCTGATGATGAGAGGTGTACTCCTTTTACACTGTCATCAGCCGATTCCACATAGATGTCAACAGACCCTATTCTATAAAACGCTTATACAAGTAAAGCCCCCTGACAGAGTGGAGAGGGTGTGAGCAGTAAGTTAGTGTTGACGTCACTGATTATTTTGCCCTTCCTCTGATCCGTCAGAACAATAACCCACAAAAAATGGATCCTGTCTGTGGGGCATCCGCCTTCACTCGGTCAGCATTTGGTCAGTAATCCATCAGTATTGCTAATGCCAAAAAAGACAGAAGTGGATCCAAAACAGATGACACATGAACGGAATATTTGCAAGTCTTCTATGTTTTGTACACACTCCTGCTTTTGGCTACCTAATCACAAGCCAATTCTGATGGGACTAGGGTTGCCACCTTTTCTTCAAGCCAAACCCGAACAGAAGGGAGGGCCCCATTCCAGGTCCCACCCATGCCCTGCCTCCAGCCACTCCCACGTGATGACATCATCGCGCCGCCTGCACCGGCCTCTGATAGGCTGCGGGCACAAGGCCCGCAGCCTATCAGAGGAACGGGGAGGGAGACTCCTCTCCCTCCCCTGCCGCAGCACAGCCGTCTGTATCGCTGACCTGAGGACGGTGATACAGATGACTATGGAGATGAGCGTTTCCACAATGGAAGCTCTCATCTCCCTGTGCCCTGCACCTGCCGCCATCATTCACAGCTGATCCCGTGCTCGGGTCTGAGAAAGGCTTGTACCCGGGCACAGGATTACAAACCCGGACTGTCTGGGTCATTCCCATACGGGTGGCAACCCTAGATGGGACCATACAGGCTTTACAGCTGCTACACAGACAGGATCCCTTGTGCGTCTCATTTTACCTTCCTTCTGACAGTTTAGAGGAAGGGTCAAATAAAGGGTCAAATAAATGATGATGTCGGCTAAGTCAAAAAGGCTAAATAGTGGCCCAGTCATGATTTAGGGAGGGTGGGAACAGCATGAGAAGTCCACATAGTGGCCCTAAGACATAGTGGTGAGGCGAAAGCAGCATGAGGAGACCACAGAGTTGCCCAATTACATAGTCTGGAGGTGGCGGCAGCATGAGGAGACCACAGAGTGGCAAGGTGACATAGTGGTGAGGTGGAAGCAGCATGAGGAGACCACAGAGTAGCCAAATCACAGAGTCTGTAGGTGGCGGTAGCATCAGGAGGCCGCAGAGTGGCAAGGCGACATAGTGTGGAGGTGGCAGCTGCATCAAGAGGCTGCAGAGTGGCAAGGCGACATAGTGGGGAGGTGGCGGCAGCATCAGGATACCACAGAGTGGCAAGGTGACATAGTGTGGAGGTGGCAGCAGCATCAGGAGACCACAGAGTGGCAAGGTGAGATAGTGGTGAGGTAGAAGCAGCATAAAGATAGCACAGAGTGGCCAAATTACAGAGTCTATAGGTGGCGGCAGCATCAGGAGGCCGCAGAGCGGCACAATGACAAAGTGTGGAGGTAGCGGCAGGATCAGGAGCCCACAGAGTGGCAAGGTGACATAGTGTAGAGGTGGGTGGCAATACCAGTACCCGCTGAAGATGGTGTGTGAAATAAGGAGGGTGGCAGCATCAGAATTAGAGATGGCCTTGTGGTTCGCCCAGCGGTTGTTTCGCTGCAAAATTCGCGCCCGCCATATTCTTTTACATTGTGAAGAACTTTGACCCATGACACATCCATCAGGTGGTACAGGACAGCCAATTGAGATGTTTTAGCACATGGACACACACCCACCCGCTAAAAAAAAAAATAGCTGGCAGACATTTTACATTCAGTCTTTTGCCAGTGTAGGGAGAGGTTGCAGTTTGGAGCAGGGACAGACTGTTAGGGACACCAAATGCTAGCTAATAGGGCCACAAAAGTCCTTTTAAGGACTGGTATAGGTGTGCTATCGATCGGTGTGACTTACTGAGGGGTGTAATATACTTATAATATACTTTCTAACAGAAAGTATATTATAGTACAATTGTATTGTGCTGCAGTTGTGTGCGGTTCTGCTGCGATACACAGAGTGCCAAACTCTATTGGAACAAATCATTTCAACTGGTGTGATATACCAGTTGCCCCCCAAAAAAACTGATTGAAGGAGGGGTGTGATATACCAATTATATACTTTCCATATAGTGCATTTAGGTAGTGCAGCATTTTTTTGGCGGTATAGCTGTGTTACCGCATCTACACAGAGTGACAAACGCTATTGGAACAAATAATTTCTATTGGTGTGATATACCAGCTGCCCCCCCCAAAAAACTGATTGAAGCAGGGATGTTATATACAAATTATATACTTTCTATATAGTGCATTTGGGTAGTGCAGCATTTGTTTGCGGTTTAGCTGCGTTACCTCAGCTACAGATAGTGAGAAACGCCATTGGAACAAATAATTTTTACTGGTATGATTTACCAGTTGCCCCCCCAAAAAATGATTGAGGCAAGGGTGATATATACCAATTATATACTTTCTATATAGTGCATTTAGGTAGTGCAGCATTTGTTTGCGGTTTTGCTGCATTACCGCATCTACACAGAGTGACAAACGCTATTGGAACAAATAATTTCTACTACTGTGATTTACCTGTTGCCCCCCCAAAAAAATTATTGAGGCAGGGGTGTGATACAGCCAGGTCCATACATATTGGGACATCAACACAAATCTAACATTTTTGGCTCTATACACCACCACAATGGATTTGAAAAGAAACTAACAAGATGTGCTTTAACTGCAGACTGTCAGCTTTAATTTGAGGGTATTTACATCCAAATCAGGTGAACGGTGTTGGAATTACAACAGTTTGCATATGTGCCTCCCACTTGTTAAGGAGCCAAAAGTAATGGGACAGAATAATAATCATAAATCAAACTTTCACTTTTTAATACTTGGTTGCAAATCCTTTGCAGTCAATTACAGCCTGAAGTCTGGAACGCATAGACATCACCAGACACTGGGTTTCATCCCTGGTGATGCTCTGCCAGGCCTCTACTGCAACTGTCTTCAGTTCCTGCTTGTTCTTGGGACTTTTTCCCTTCGGTTTTATCTTCAGCAATTGAAATGCATGCTCAATCGGATTCAGGTCAGGTGATTGACTTGGCCATTGTATAACATTCCACTTCTTTCCCTTAAAAAACTCTGTGGTTGCTTTCGCAGTATGCTTTGGGTCATTGTCCATCTGTACTGTGAAGTGCCGTCCAATGAATTCTGAAGCATTTGACTGAATTTTAGCAGATAATATTGCCCGAAACACTTCAGAATTCATCCTGCTGCTTTTGTCAGCAGTCACATCATTAATAAATACTAGAGAACCAGTTCCATTGTGCAGCCATACATGCCCACGCCATGACACTACCACCACTATGCTTCACTGATGAGGTGGTATGCTTAGGATCATGAGCAGTTCCTTTCCTTACTCTTCTCTTCCCATCACTGTGGTACAATTTGATCTTGGTCTCATCTGTCCATAGGATGCTGTTCCAGAACTGTGAAGGCTTTTTTAGATGTCGTTTGGCAAACTCTAATCTGGCCTTCCTGTTTTTGAGGCTTACCAATGGTTTACATCTGGTGGTGAACCCTCTGTATTCACTCTGGTGAAGTCATCTCTTGATTGTTGACTTTGACACACATACACCTACCTCCTGGAGAGTGTTATTGATCTGGCCAACTGTTGTAAAGGGTGTTTTCTTCACCAGGGAAATAATTCTTCGGTCATTCACCACAGTTGTTTTCCATGGTCTTCCGTTTTTTTTTTGGTGTTGCTGAGCTCACCGATGCGTTCCTTCTTTTTAAGAATGCTCCAAACAGTTGTTTTGGCCACACCTAATGTTTTTGCTATCTCTCTGATGGGTTTGTTTTGTTTTTTTCAGCCTAATGATGGCTTGCTTCACTGATAGTGACAGCTCTTTGGTTCTCATCTTGAGAGTTGACAGCAACAGATTCTAAATGCAAATAGCACACTTGAAATGAACTCTGGACCTTTTATCTGCTCATTGTAATTGGGATAATGAGGCAATAACACACACCTGACCATGGAACAGCTGAGAAGCCAATTGTCCCATTACTTTTGGTTCCTTAACAAGTGGGAGGCACATATGCAAACTGTTGTAATTCCTACACTGTTCACCTGATTTGGATGTAAATACCCTCAAATTAAATCTGACAGTCTGCAGTTAAAGCACATCTTGTTCGTTTCATTTCAAATCTATTGTGGTGGTGTGTAGAGCCAAAAACGTTAGAATTGTGTCACTGTCCCAATATTTATGGACCTGGCTGTATACCTTATTCCACAAATAATGCTCTTCTATAGGGACTTTTGTCACAGGGTCATGTTGAAAATGGCAGGCGCCTATTTTGCTTATGCGCATACGCAAAAATGACATTGCCGATATTTCACATTGAAAAAAATAATGAATGGAGATCGCTAATTCGAATAAAACATCTGGTATCTCACTGTCCATGTTATGGAACTATTTGTGCACTTCTAGTAATTATTTGGTGGCTGCAAATATGATCTGAAGTTTTTTCAGGTTTGTCTGCTATTCAAGTCTATGGGGCCCGCTGCGAACACACGGTTCACGAACATTTGATTGCGAAAGCTCATTTACGTTCGCGAACCGTCCCGGCCAATGTTCGTCCATCACTAATCAGAATAGTAGCTGAGGCAGGTAGCCAGAAGAAACCAGTCTCTTTTGTCAAAGTGTTGGTGTGGCACCGTGGATGATCTAGTCTGATGCATCAGGAATTGGTGGGTGGAAATCCTGGTTGATCCACGCCAGATTCATTTTGACAAAGGTCAGTCTCATCACATTTTGGGTGGACAGGCGAGTTATTCTTGGGGCAATTATGGCCCCTGCTGCACTAAACACCCGCTCTGATGCCACACTACTGGCCGGGCAAGACAGCTTTTCCAGGGCAAACTCGGCCAGTTGCGGCCACAAATCCAATTTAGCTGTCCAGTGGATCTTCAAATTCGGCTAGCTGGGTGCACTCCAAGTATGCCACCACCTGCTAGTTCAGGTTCTGCTCTACGTCTCGCTGCTAGTGAGTAGTTTCTTCACTATGCGGGTGAAGAAAGCTGGTCATCAGCGTTTGTAGACTCAGGCTGCTGCTGACGGAGCTGGTACTTCTCTTGCCAGCCCACTCCTCCCTAGAAGCCATGGCAGTGGAACGTGAGCGCAGAGGGCCCCCCGGTCAGACCTGTGAGAGGATGGACTATGGCGTAGATAGGCAGTGGCCAACTGACTACATAGGATGTCTCTATAGTAGTTCAGTTTTTCCTCCCTCTCAGCAGGTGTAAAAAAGGCGCCCATTTTGGACCAGTAGTGAGGGTCCAACAAGATGGAGAGCCAGAAGTAATCCATCTGCTGAATGGTAAGAATTCGGCTGTCACTGCCCAAGCAAGTGAGCATGCAGCTGGCCATTTGACTCAGAGGGACTCCCTGCCTCCATCTCCACTGCATACTTCCACAGTGTTTCTGGGTCCTCTACCTCATCTTCCTCATCGCCCTGTTGCTCCTCTGGCTGATCCTGCTCCTCCTGCTTCTCCTCTCCTGTCACCTGTGTAGAAAAAACACCCATTTTGCTAGACATCGATTGTTCTCCAATGCCCTCCTCCTCCTCCAGTTCAGCCCCCACATGGCTCATGTGGCCAAGAGTTCTAGGCGCCGCATCTCCTGTCCCTTGACCAGCCATATTTACCAGCATCTGTTCCAGGACATGAAGCAGTGGAAAGACATTGTTCATCTCGTAGTCCTGGCGACTGACAAATAATGTGGCCTCCTCAAAGGGCTTGAGTAAAAAGCAGGTGTCACGCATGAGCTGCCACTGGCTGATCGAAGTTACACAGGGGAGTAGTCCTGTCCGCTTGGATCCTCAGGAAATCGTTGATGGCCTTTCTCTGTTCGTACAGTCCAACATATGGTGGTTGGAATTCCAACAGGTGGAAATGTTGCATATCAGCCTATGTTGGGGGATGCCGTTCTGCCGCTGCAGCTCAAGGAGGGTGTGCTTTGCGGTGTACGAGTAGCTGAAGTGCATGCAAAGTTTCCTGCCCATTTTTAGGATGTCTTGCAGATGGGTGGAAGACTTCAGGAACCGCTTGACAACCAGATTGAACACATGTGCCATGCAGGGCGCATGGCTCAGCCCTCCTTGATGCAGTGCCGACACAATGTTCTTCCCGTTGTCGTTCACCATGGTTCCGATTTTCAGTTGTTGCTGAGAAAGCCAGGATTCCATTTCTTGCTGAAGGACACTTAGCAGTTCCTCCCCTGCGTGACTCCGTTCGCCAAGGCAAACGAGGTGCAAAACAGCGTGACACCGCCGTGCCCTGCACATGTGGTATGGTTTAGGGGCACTGTGAATTGTCCCTGAAGTGGATGCTGAAGACATGGTGGAGGATGAGGATGCAGAGGCGAACATTGTCGCAGGACCAACGGCGTGGCAACATGGAGCCGGAAGCGGCGTAACCTGGCCAAGTTGCTGGTGTGGCTGTGCAGGAACCACATTCACCCAGTGGGCCGTAAAGGACATGTATTGTCCCTGACCGTAGTTACAGCTCCACACGTCAGCGCTGCCGTGCACTTTGGCAGACACTGACAGGCTCAAGGACTGCCCCATCTTCTGTTCTACATGGGTGTGCAGAGCTGGTACTGCCTTTTTTGGCAAATAAATGATGGCTCGGCAGAAGCCATCAGTTCTCTGAAAGGTACAGAGTCCACCCCTTGGAAAAGGAGGGACTGCAGCACCAGCAACTTGGACAGGAGCACATTCAGCTTCTGTGCCATTATATAAGTGCACGCATAATGTTGTCTCTTTGCAATCGATTGCTAGCGGAATGCGTAACGAGGAAAAGGAGGAGGAGCAGGAGCATCAGGACCGGCATATGATGGGAAGGACAGACAGCTCCCTTCGGCTGAGGTGGTGGAGCCTTGACTGCCAGAAACTGGGTGCATGCCATTGGTTGATGCAGTGGTTGCTGTGGCAGGCTGGACCACCACATCGGAGCCACGGTTCTCCCAGGCCACTTTATGGTGATGCTGCATATGTTAACACAGGGCTGTAGTGACAACATTGGCACCCTGGCCACGCTTCACCCTCTGCCCACAGATTCTACATACAGCCATGTTCACATCCTCCGGTGGCTTAAAAAAAACTGCCATAACGCAGAGTAGGTGAATTTACCCCCAACACTACGCACTGACTGCTACCGCCGCTGCATCCTTAAGCCCCTTCTCCGCTACTTCCCCGGCAGGTAGGCTCCCGCGAAGCGGGTGGTCTACCCCGGGCACATTTGGCTTCTGAACTCCCACTGGTGCCACCCTTCTGACTCCCAGCCATGCTAGCGACTTGTTGGCTCCGCCGCTGGTTCACGGACATACTGCCACTCTCTTCTCCCGATGATGATGAAGCCCCTTTCGTCACCCGGCTCACAAGTGTGATCAGCTACATGATCCTCACTGAGTAGTGTCTGCAGACCACTGATGTCCTCCTCAACCGTCTTTGGGTCAGGAGTCTGACCGCTCTCAACATTAGCTCCCACACCACTTTCCTCATCACTACTTGCCCACCTAGCGGAGGAAGCGGCCGATGTCTCCTCCATATCTTGGCTGGGCAGTAGCTGCTGACTATCCTCTAGTAGCTCTTCCTCGCTGAAAAGTGGAGCTGAGCCTACAGCATATAATACTTCTCGTGGTGAGGGAACAGAAAAGTACAAAGGCAGGTTGAGGATAGGTGAGGGCACAGGGCCTGCTCCCGGGCCATGCCAACTAAGAGTTGTGTCTCAAGAACCCACGACTCTTGGAATTACAGAGCTGTATAATGGCAATTTGCATCGCCAGTCAGTGCTGCAAAGTGTAGCCTATCCTTTCCCGACCCTCATATACACCTCCTCTTTCTCCTTCTGTATATTGCCGTAAAATATGATTTCAGATAGGGGTGGTATTGGTGCAATTACCTGAAGCACCAACTCCCCTTATACTACAACTCCTCTGGCTGAAGTCTGGAGCACCGCAGCGTCACTAAACCGGAAGTTACGTCTGCGTTCCAGAAAGCCGGAAGTAGTGTATGCGTTCCAGGGAACCGGAAGTAGCGGCTCGGCGTGCGTTCCACTCACTGGATATCCTGCGCTGGAGCGCATATTTAAACACCGGCAGTACAGAGAAGCCCCACTGCTTTACACCACTTGGCAAGGGGCAGTCCAGACATCGATGGGGCACATCACCAGTAAGCTTTTATCACTTCTGGTAGTGCTAAGACATCTGCGATCCAGTAAGTAAACACACATCTTTGTGATTTATTTCTAGGTGACATCTCTCTTTAACAACAGGAGAGCCTGTGTGATGCATCCAGCCCAAAGTATGGTCTGCCTAATTGTCTCATCCAGGACATAGTACAGTCTTCATCTTTTTATTTGGTTTGATTTAAGATGTTATTTATATGAATTATCTATTTCTAACCGACCCCCTGATGAACCCTAGTGGGGAAACGCGTCGGGGTTAAAAATACTATTGACATCATTCCCAACATATAGGGTTTTACAGGGCCAGACAGGGCAGGTGCGGGGACAGGGAGGTCCCACCATTAGGGATTATCCCTGGGCAAAGACTAACCTAGGGCTGATACAGGGAGAGAGCTACCCCCAGCACCTATTCAAGTGCCCTAGCCTTCCCCTAACTTTTACTTATCGCCAATGTCACAAGTGCCCTTGTGGAATCTGTACTATCCATTCGGCATCAAACTCACCAATTCACGGTGGTAGCTGGGCGGCATCTTGTCCTTACCTTTTTGAGGTCACCCAGATATCACAGGGTGATTTATTCTCTTTTTTATTAGAATTAATAAAAGCTATATTTTTAAAGGGTCCAATACTCTAAGATAATACTCACTTTATGGACACTATATGACTGTTATACATCAAATTTTTTTATGAAAGTTATCCTTTCCCTTTACCTTGAATAATCTTTCCATGCACTTGTAAATCGTTTTTTTTTATTTTTTTTATTTTTTTACAATGACGTTTTTTCTATCACTGTCTCTAGCGCCTGCAGACATATCTCTCCCTGCACTAAGTACGCTGGTGAATGGCAGAATTTAATATGGCTGCCATATTTATAGGAATGTGACATCACAGGGCTGGCTGGCTGGCTGGCTGCTGATTGGCTGCATGCATGTCATTATGGGTAATCCCACCTTCCCAGACTTCCTTTTTCCATGTCCTCACACGTGCAGCAGCCATTTTAGTAAAAACGCGTTTCATTACCACGAAGCGCGAGGAAATTCGCTGCAAATCAAATTTTTCCTGAAATTTGTAACGAATTCCACTTTGTCAGCTTCGATTTGCTCATCTCAAGTGGGAATCTTTATCCTGTGTCAAGGTCAGCCCAAGGATATTAGGAGGTTTCTGACACGGGATCGTCCCTGTCAGGGTGGCAATTCCGTTTATTGGCAGGGCTTGGAGATTAGGCCCCTTATGTTACTTTTCGAATTTTCTAATAAAGGTTATGTTTTAGTGGTGATGGTCTGTGTCAGACTCTGCAGAGACAAGAGATAGCTGAAAAAATGTTCATAGCGGTCTGGTCCAAATAAAGATGAGGAAAGAGAATAGCTACATCAGAGGAGATATCGGTGTATGTAAGAGATATGTGGTGCTGTATTATGCTGTATGGTTTGTAGCATAGTATGTAATGTTTTGCAAGTATGTCTTTAACAGTAGGGCTGGAGGGAAGGGGTTAGGTCTAGAATTTGGCATGGGGGTGCACAGTTTTAATTTTTGCATCAAGCAGCAGAAAGGCTAGGTGCACCGCTGAATAAGGAATGCTTATTACCATATACCCATTTATAGCAACATAACATAGCGACGTACAGTAGACTGAAAAAAGACATATGTCCATCCAGTTCAGCCTGTTCACCTGCAAAGTTGATCCAGAGATATGCAAAAAAGAAAAACTCTCATGAGGTAGAAGTCAATTTTCCTCATTGTAGGGAAAAAAATTCCTTCCCTACTCCAATTAGGCAATCAGAATAATTTCCGGATAATCAATTCTTCTCTAGATTTCTAGTAACTGTAATATAATTAAACAACAAAATGATCCCTAGGTTGGAGCCCTCGGGATGAAAATTCACTTATTATACAAAAGGTCATCCACACCAAAAAATCCCTTTAGGGGTCCCAACAAAAAAGTTTAATGTATATAAAACTAATTCTTTAATTGTACCTTTAAAATTAAACCTACAGACGACAGATCATGAACAATTAAAACTATCAGGGACTGGCAATATGTCACTTATAGTCTTGGGATTGCTGGGAGGACTGAGTGGGTGCTTTATTTATCTGTGTGTTTATGGATATTATTACCACATTGTGTTATATGGAACAGACTCACGTCCATCTGTCACCATCCACAGTAGCCACTGGGGACTGTTAGGACTTATCACAAATTGGCGATCAGGCAGCCACACTGTTTATTATAAGTCTGCACAACACTACTTGGCAGTTTTCTGCTCAATTCACTAGGTGCACACACAATGTGGCTGTCTGTATTACCACATATCAATTCTTCCCTGCCAGCGTTCATGCACTGTGGCTATTTTATTACCACATTCAAATTGCTCACTTGCGGCATTTATACACTGTGGCCATTTGTATCGCCTCATTCAAATAACTCACTGCCAGCGTTCATACAATGTGGATATATATCACCACCTGCAGATTATTCGCTTCCAGTGTTCATATAATATGGCTATTTGTCTCACCACGTACAAATTCACTGCGTGTTCACACAATGTGGCTATTTGCATTACCACATGCGGATTGTTCACTGCCAGTGTTCATACAATGTGGCTATTTGTAACACCACGTGCAGATTCACTGCCAGCATTCACACAATGTGGTTAAATCTATCACCGCATGCAGATTGATCACTGCCAGTGTACATACATTGTGGCTGTTTGTATCACCATATGCAGATTCACTGCCAGGGTTCACACAATGTGGCTTTTTATATCACCACATGCAGATTCACTGCCAGCATTCACACAATGTGGTTAAATCTATCACCGCATGCAGATTGTTTACTGCCAGTGTACATACATTGTGGCTGTTTGTATCACCATGTGCAGATTCACTGCCAGTGTCCACACAATATGGCTTTTTTATATCACCACATGCCTATTAATCACTGCCAGCGTTTGTGAAATGTGGCTGTTTGTATAACCACACTCAGATTACTATCTGCCGGCATTCCAGCCCATCCACATATGCATCCACTCAATCACTATCTATCCTCAGCTGATGTATTGTTTCTATTGCTCAGCCCTGTCTAAAATCACACATACATAATTACTGCCCCTCCCGACATGTTTCGGCGCTGTTGCGACTTCGTCAGGGGAATAGGGGTAATAGTCACTATTGTGTGAACGCTGGCAGTGAATCTGCACATGGTGATGCAAACAGCCACAATGTATGTACACTGGCAGTGATCAATCTGCATGCGGTGATAGATTTAACCACATTGTGTGAACGCCGGCAGTGAATCTGCACGTGGTGTTACAAATAGCCACATTGTGTGAACACGCAGTGAATTTGTACGTGGTGAGACAAATAGCCACATTATATGAACACTGGCAGCGAATAATCTGCAGGTGGTGATATATAGCCACATTGTATGAACGCTGGCAGTGAGTTATTTGAATGAGGCGATACAAATGGCCACAGTGTATAAATGCCGCAAGTGAGCAATTTGAATGTGGTAATAAAATAGCCACAGTGCATGAACGCTGGCAGGGAAGAATTGATATGTGGTAATACAGACAGCCACATTGTGTGTGCACCTAGTGAATTGAGCAGAAAACTGCCAAGTAGTGTTGTGCAGACTTATAATAAACAGTGTGGCTGCCTGATCGCCAATTTGTGATAAGTCCTAACAGTCCCCAGTGGCTACTGTGGATGGTGACAGATGGACGTGAGTCTGTTCCATATAACACAATGTGGTAATAATATCCATAAACACACAGATAAATCACACTAGCATTTCACGGATCCGTTTGAAATGCATTTCAAACGGATCCGTCAATAAACTGACTAAACGGAGACAAACAGAAGCCATACAGGCGGATCCGTTCAAACGGATCCATCTGTATTGCGGATCCGTTTGTCACGTTCGTTTCCGTTTTGCCATCCGTTTAGCGGATCCGTTTTGGAATAAGTAGCATCTCTAGGTTCCATCTTCATGTATTCAGAAACCCAGGGTTGATATACTCCTATATTTCTGTAGGATTATCTTGTTGAAATTCAAAGTTGGTCCGGCTTTGATAATGGACCACACCTTTCGGACTCTTGTACACGACTACATGCACTTAAAGATGTATAGTGTTCATTAGCGGGCCATATGTCCCTGATCGTCATTGATCGTGCGTACGGGAGTAAAGATGATCATGATGCTGACCATGTTGTGCCGCAAACTGGGCTATTGTCCTGCACTCATATGATCTATTAGCGCAAGACAATATCCCCACGGGCAGCTCAACTTGCACATAATCATTGTACACTATGATGCTGTGTACTCTTGTGCGCACGATCAATGCTACTATTGGACATATGGCCCGCTCAGGGACCATATGTCTCTTGGGGCATACAGTCGTGTGCAAGAGGCTTTAAAGGGGTTTTCTGATCTCATACAATGGGGGCATACCACTGATATGCCCACATTGTCTTATAGGTGCGGGTCCCACTGCTGGTACCCTCACATATATTGAGAACGGAGCCAAGAAAGTGGATGAGGTTGCACTGCGCCGCCGCCCTCCATTCATTTCTATGGTAGAGGTGGGGATTAGCGCTTGGTGGTGGACGTACCACGGGAAATTTGTTGTCCTCCAGCCACAGTACTCCCCACTCCGTTCTCGATATAGGTGCGGGTCCTACCAATGTTACCCACAGCTATTAGACAATGGGGGCATATTCAAGCGAAATCCCCCCATTGTCTATGTGAATACCCCTTTTAAAAACTTTATGTCCCTTGCGTGTCCCTTGTGGTAATCACACTAGTTATATTAGAGCGTCATCGGGAAATCATTAAACGGTAAAATTAGAATTTATTAATGAATTCCTGATGATGCTAATGGACCGTGACTCCCACAAGGGCTCATATGAAAGGGCACAAGATTGAACAATGAACAAGCATTTGCTTGTTCATGTGCCAATCATAGGGTCTACGATCAATAAAGAGCCAAAAGATAGCTCAATATTGATGGTCATGTTAATTACAACATTGGCACTAATGCTGTTTTGATATAAAAACTACCAAGGTTGTTATAATAAACGGACAGTAGTGAGACTAGGGTAGTTTTTATTTTAACACAGCTGTAGTGCCAAGGTTACCCTGTACAGGACAATAAAAAGACAGACACAGTTTGTATAGCAAAGTATAAATAAAGTTTTATTTTTTTAACAATAAAAAACTAAAATAAAAAAAAAATAAAAAACTATAATTGTTGAAAATGGTGAGGGGAGGTGGACTGTCGTGGACTAGATGGTCTGGGGCTGGCAATGGTAGCCCCCCTGTCCTGGCGATCTACCGAGGTGAAACTACGGGCCACAGGAAAGGATGCAGGGCGTAATTGTGGGGTGTGGAGAAAGGAAGGGTCTGAGGAGGAGGGGACCCGAGCATGTGTAGAGGTGGAGGGAGTTTGAAAAGAAGTATCCTGAGCTGATACATGAGGGACAGGAGGGCTGGCGCTGGCGATCTGTTCCGGTTCCGCCTCAGGAGGTTGTTCAGGCTCCCGAGTGACGGTGGCAGTTCTGTAGGAAAAAAATAAGGAAAGTTAGGAATTGTTCTTTAAATAAAACATCCATGTTCTATGCTATGTCTACTGTATACCATAGGGGACTGGCCAAAACAGGGGAGCCAAACACTCCACTGTCTCAGACACCCCCTTACACTCAGACGGAGAGAACAGTTGTCCCTCTGACTGTAGGGGACTGGCCAAAACAGGGGAGCCAAACACTCCGCTGTCTCAGACAGCCCCTTACACTCAGACGGAGAGAACATTTGTCCCTCTGACTGTAGGGGACTGGCCAAAACAGGGGAGCCAAACACTCCGCTGTCTCAGACAGCCCCTTTACAAAAAAATGTTTAACAGTTGTTAAAAATATTTACCTTCTTGGTGCCATCGCCCTTCGTAGGAACCCCAGGGCCGCCGTATGGATGTATGGGGACCCTGAGGTTCCTCCGGACACACCCGGGGCCTGAACCTCCCTGTTATAATCCCTCCTGAAGCGGTCCCGGATAGATCGCCAACGCGTTGTAACCTGTTTGACTATAGAAAAAAACCATAAAAAATTATATCAGTATGATGAAAGGAAAAGAACTATATTAATGTATTAAAATACATATTGCTTTACTTACCATATTTTTCCTGAGCCGCCGCATTTAGATCCCCCCAGGTCACAAAAACTTCCGCACAGATGTCCCTCCAGAGCCGCTGGGTATGATGATGATCAGCGTGGTGGCGGTCGGAGTGGTCCCATAATGCTGAACGCGCCTCCACCAGTTGGATGAGGAGCAGGTTATCGATGGTAGGAACCCCGAACTCCTCATCTTCCCTGGTGGAGCCTACGGAACCCTGAAAAAAAGGAAATACAAAATTAAATGTAAATCCTAATACAAAATGCAAATTGAAACTACTTAATTCAAGACTTACACGTCTACGACCGCCACGCTCATTCCCGCGGACTCTGGAGGCGACTGGGGGATCCTCGCTGGCGGCTCTAGGTGCAGATTGCTGAAACAAACATTATTATTTTTTTTTATATATATTTAAATAAAATAATATATGATATATGCGTTTATTCAGCTTGCGGTTAAAAACTCATCCAAGAAATACAAAATTTAGCAGTCTTGTCTTGGACAAGACTGCTAAATTTTGTATTTCTTGGATGAGTTTTTAACCGCAAGCTGAATAAACGCATATTCCTTTAAAGTGGAGCTGGATTTCTCTCAACTTCTTTCTGCATTTGCTGCCCGCACCTGACACGGGCCATCCGTGCTCACAACCAAAGGAAGGGCAGGTGAGAGCTGCTACATTTCTCTTTTCCTATTAATCACAAGTCAGGACTGCGTGCACTCCCTGCCTCAGCTTCATCAAGCGGTTTTTATAAGGGTGCTTTTGTCATGGCACATGTTTCGCTGTGTCCCTTAGGCCTCTTTCACACGGGCGTTGCGGAAAAATGTGCGGGTGCGTTGCGGGAACACCCGCGATTTTTCCGCGCGAGTGCAAAACATTGTAATGCGTTTTGCACTCGCGTGAGAAAAATCGTGCGTGTTTGGTACCCAAACCCGAACTTCTTCACAGAAGTTCGGGCTTGGGATCGGTGTTCTGTAAATAGTATTATTTTCCCTTATAACATGGTTATAAGGGAAAATAATAGCATTCTGAATACAGAATGCATAGTAAAACAGCACTGGACAAACGGAGATGCCGGCTACGCGAGCAAATGGATTAAGGTGAGTTAAATGATTTTTTATTTTTTTTTAACCCCTCCAGTGCTGTTTTACTATGCATTCTGTATTCAGAATGCTATTTTCCCTTATAACCATGTTATAAGGGAAAATAATAATGATCGGGTCTCCATCCCGATCGTCTCCTAGCAACCGTGCGTGAAAATCGCACCGCATCCGCACTTGCTTGCGGATGCTTGCGATTTTCACGCAACCCCATTCATTTCTATGGGGCCTGCGTTACGTGAAAAACGCACAAAGAGGAGCATGCTGCGATTTTCACGCAACGCAAAAGTGATGCGTGAAAATCACCGCTCGTGTGCACAGCCCCATAGAAATGAATGGGTCGGTATTCAGTGCGGGTGCAATGCGTTCACCCTGCCGCATCGCATCCGCGCGGAATACTCGCTCGTGTGAAAGGGGCCTTAGAGGACGATGAAAATAGACTACAGCGAATGAATGCTATATATGATGCACCCAATAAATCCATCCAGGAGAACTTACAACTTACTATGTCAATGTCTTCACTTGAAAATCTTATGTCTAGTGAGCTCCGTACATGGTGGGATCTTACTTCCTTGAAAAAATATACAGATAAAGGAATGATCCCTAGAGGGCTCAGACTAAAGAAAAAACCTACCACCATATATTCGGATACTTTTTTGCAGGAATGGGAAATCATTTTGTCAGAGTGTTCTCTGAAATTAATGGACTTAATCATTACCAATGAAAGTCAGGCTCTTGTGGATTACAGGGCAAACATCAAAAAAGCACAAGAAACCCTATGCACACAGATTAATAACCCTGAATTTATTAACCTGGATAACAAACTAAAGGATGATTTTCAAAAAATGGAGGACGATCTCATTAAATTCAAGCAAAGGAAATTTAACCGTGATCTGCTAGACTATCAGTCCAAGCAGGTGTATACATGGACAGACTCCAAACAGAACACACCTCGTTCAATCCTTAAAAAGTTGCGCAATAAAAACAAACAGAAAAGAAACAATCAACAAAGGGTCTCATTCAGCTCAACAGATTTGGATTCTGCTGATTCTGAACAGGATTTTATCTCGCCATCGGCGCAGGCCGCACAAAGTCAAGTGACTGTTTCACATAAAGCGGTTTCAAAAAACGGAGAGCAGGCCGAAAACATGCAAACCGCCGATATCCGATAAGATACAAAAAGGACAGGATGAACTGGAAGTAATCAATCTATCTGCTTCCATATTGTCAGCTGATGATATCAGCATACTCAAAAGAGGTTTAACTTTTTCTCCCACCTGTCAATTTGACCTGTACAGGACGCTCTTGGATGTTAACAGACTGGCCCGCGCCCTCACTCTCCGCCGGCATTTTCAGGTGGGTGGTAATGATGTTTGTGCTGCAGAGCCTGGGGACGCCGATCACCCTGTTGCATCCAATAGTGATCCCACTGTCTGTGTTGATGCGATTACTTTAGAAAATAGACATATGAGTTTCCATGAAATGATGCATATTTGTGAATTACAAGAGTCTAATACAGTTCTGGATGATCTGGATTTACATAACAGGTCTATGCATTTTCATACAAAAAAATCTGGATTTTTATCCGATCCAGTCCAGATCTCCAGCACTGGATAGATACCAGGATTTGGTGGAACGTGATCTAGTTTTGCTGCATGATCAGATCAACCATGATAGTGGGGGTTGCAGTAATATTTCTAAAAAATAAAAAAAGGCACTCCAGGATCTTAAAACAAGAGCTGATGTTGTAATTAAACAATCTGATAAGGGGGGTGGGGTTGTCGTGCTGGACAGTGGTCTATACAGGACCCTGATAGAATCCATGCTCAGTGACACATCAGTTTATGTCACTCTCAGCGACAACCCCCTCCCCTCTTTTCAGAAGGAACTCAGGGCCATTTTGGATTTAGGGATCCAATCAGGCTTCCTAACCAAAAAAGAATCAGAGTATATTTATACCATGTCTCCAGTTATCCCAGTGTTCCATGCACTTCCCAAAACACATAAAAATGTTTTTCCGCCTCCCCTTAGGCCAATTGTAGCAGGTATTGGCTCCTTTTCGGAGAGAATGTCACAATGGGTTGATTCTATACTTCAGCCACTAATACCACTCATACCGGGTTATCTCAGGGACACCATGTCTGTTCTACAAACAATCGATAACATTGAATGGTCCTCAAATTATGTCTGGATCACAGCAGACGTGGTGTCCCTGTATACCAATATTCCCCATGAATTGGCCATTAAATCCCTAACCTGGTTCCTACAGGTATATGGGAATATCACTGCAGGCTTGCAGGAATATGTCCTGATGGTGGTGGACTTCCTCCTCAGGCGCAATTTCTTCATGTTTAACAATAAATTTTATCTCCAGACATCGGGGGTGTCGATGGGGGCTAAATTCTCTCTCTCCATCGCCAATATTTTTATGGCATGGTGGGAGAGGTGTTTTCTCTTCATCGACACCCACCCTTTTTGGCACCATATCAGGTGGTATGGCCGTTACATCGATGACCTGATCCTGATTTGGACGGGCGATGTGGCGGCCATACCATCCTTTTGTGGTTACATCAATTCCTGTGTGGATACCATCTCCTTCAGTGTCCATCATGACACGCTGGAGGTGGCCTTTTTGGATTTGCGCCTGAGGGGGGACCCCGCCACCAGTCAGGTATCCACCTGCACATATAGGAAACCTATGGCAGGTAATACCACATTACATGCGACATCATGTCATCCAAAACATGTAACTGCCAATATACCCAGGGGGGAATTCATCCGTGCAAAAAGGAATTGCACGGAAGAAATAAGCTTTATGGAGGAAGCTGGACACATTTGCCATAGACTGGGTAAAAGAGGCTATAGCATTAAACATGTAAAAGATGCTATAGCTCAGGTCTCAACCATTGAAAGGGGATCCCTCCTTTATCCTAAACAGCAAAATCATTTGCATAAGGAGGTTCCACTACTGGATATAGGCACCAATAGTGAAAACAAAAATAGAAACACAAACAACATTATCAAGGACAAGGACAGAAGGAATCTGTTTGTAACACAATATAGTACAGAGTACCAACAGATATGTCATATTATAAAAAAACATTTTCCTGTCCTGTCTTATGATAGAGAATGGACTGACATAGTTGCAGATGGGGTTAAATGCGTAGCCAGAAGGGCGCCCACAATCGCAAACTATGTCAGCCCTAGCCTATATCAAGAAGACAAAAAGTCGCAACCTGTGTGGCTTAGGACCAAGGGGAGTTACAGGTGTGGACACCACAGATGCATTTGCTGCACACATATGATGAAATCCAAAACCTTTTCCTCAACTGCAAACAACAGAGTCTTTCCAATAAAAGCGTATCTTAACTGCAACACAACCCACGCTGTATACTTGATCACCTGCACAAAGTGCAAACTGCAATACGTGGGTTGTACTATTAATGCAATAAAATCTAGGATACGCAAACACATCTCTGATGTGCCCCACCATGGCAGTCGCAATGTGTCTGCAGCTAGTCTGCATTTTGCTGTCTGCCATGGTGGGGACACATCAGATATGATAGTACAAGGCATAGAAAAGGTTTTTCTGCCTAAACGTGGAGGAGACCATAGAAGAAAATTATTAAACAGGGAATCCTTTTGGATTTTTTCACTGAACACACATCAACCTGAGGGGCTTAATAAACGCCTAGATCTGATTTTGCAGCAATAATCCACATGCTAACAAATTTGGCATGTGAATTTCTTCCTTTCCTGAGAATGCTACAGTAAATTTCTGATGATCTGATTTCCATCAAAAGGACAAGACTGCTAAATTTTGTATTTCTGGGCGCTGGTGATGCAGCTGCAGCAGGTGAGCCGCCCACATCCGGAGAGCCCTCCACAAATGATGATGAAGAAATCTATAATAAGAGCACATACTGATTAATGCAACGAATCAAACAGTACAAACTCCAAGCGTTGATTTTATACTTACGGGCCACTCAATACGCCGGCGCCTTCTGGGTGGGTTTTTCCAATCGATGCCTCGATTCTTTGATGACATCTGTACGCAACAGAATACCAGACAAAATGCAGATAACGTTAAACGAACTTGTTTAGAGCACTAATTCCACATATATCAACATTTATTTTTTATTTTTTTATAATACTTACTTTTTAAAATATCAATTGGTGCTTGCCCACCGCAGAACTTTCTACTTCAAATACATTTTGATTTGAACGACCCTAATAATAAAATGATTTAAAAAATTAATCTGACAGGAGCCATAATCCCCCCGAGTGCCATAAACACCCCCAGAAACAGCAGCCGCGCATAGTGCCAGCAGCCCCCCCCCCATAGTGCCAGCAGCCACCCACAGTGACATCAGCCCCCCAGTTCCAAACAACCTTCCCACAGTGCCCTCAGCCCCCCCAATGCCAGCAGCCCCCACAGTTCCAGCTACACATACCCCCGCAGTGCCGGAAGCACCGCACAGTTCCAGCCACAAACACCCCTGCAGTGCCAGAAGCACTGCATGCGCAGTTCCTGACACAAACACCCCCGCAGTGCCAGCAGCAACCACAGTTCCAGCCACATAAACCCCACCAGTGCCAGAAGCACCGCACAGTTCCAGCCACAAACACCCCTGCAGTGCCAGAAGCACTGCATGCGCAGTTCCTTACAGAAACACCACCGCAGTGCCAGCAGACCCCCCAATTCGAGCCACTCACACCCCCGCAGTGCCAGCAGCAACCACAACCACAGTTCCAGCCACATAAACCCCGCCAGTCCAAGAAGCACCGCACAGTTCCAACCACAAACATAATCGCAGTGCCAGCAGATCCCCCCAGTTCCAGCCACCCCCCCCCCCCGCAGTGCCATCAGCCCCCCCAGTGCCAGAAGCCCCCCATAAAGGCAGCCCCCACCACCAGTGCCAGCAGCCCCCACTGTTCCAGACACACACACCCCTTCCCAAGTGCCAGCAGCCCCCCCCCCCTAGAAATAGATAGATAGATAGAAAAAAAGAAAGATAGACAAACAGACAAAACTTCACTTACCAGTCTCACCAAGTCGACAATCCAAAATGGCCGACGATGAGGGGGAGGGACAGAAAGTTACTGGGCATGCGCAGAGACGTGAACGGTTTCGAACGGATCCGTGTCAAAGCGGAGCCAAGACAAACCGATCCGTCCCCATTGACTTTCATTGTAAGTCTGGACGGATCCGTTTGGCTCCGCACGGCCAGGCGGACACGAAAACGCTGCAAGCTGCATTCGGGTGTCCGCCTGCTGAGCGGAGCGGAGGCTGAACGCTGCCAGACTGATACATTCTGAGCAGATCCGCATCCGCTCAGAATGCATTGGGGCCGTACGGATGCGTTCGGGGCCGCTTGTGAGAGCTTTCAAACGGAGCTCATAAGCGGAACCCCGAACGCTAGTGTGAAAGTAGCCTAAACAAAGCACCCACTCAGTCCTCCCAGCAATCCCAAGACTATAAGTGACATATTGCCAGTCCCTGATAGTTTTAATTGTTCATGATCTGTCGTCTGTAGGTTTAATTTTAAAGGTACAATTAAAGAATTAGGTTTTATATACATTAAACTTTTTTGTTGGGACCCCTAAAGGGATTTTTTGGTCTGGATGACCTTTTGTATAATAAGTGTAATATAATTACACTCCAGAAGTGCATCTTAGTGAGTTCACCTTCAACACCTCCTCTGGCAGAGAGTTCCATTGTCTCACTGCTCTTACATTAAAGAAGCCCCCTCTATGCTTGTGCAGAAACCTTCTATTCTCTAGTCGTAATGAAAGTCCCCTTGTCACGGTGCTGGTGAAAATAGATCATGGGAGAGCTCTCTATACTGACACTTAATATATTTATACACAGTTATTAGATCCCCCTTTAGTTGTCTTTTTTTCTAAACTAAGGCCCCTTTCACACGGGTGAGAATTACGCGCGGGTGCAATGCGTGAGGTGAATGCATTGCACCCGCACTGAATCCGGACCCATTCACCTCAATGGGGCTGTGCAGATGAGCGGTGATTTTCACGCTTCACTTGTGCGTTGTGTGAAAATCGCAGCATGTTCTATATTTTGCATTTTACATGCAACGCAGGCCTCATTGAAATGAATGGGGCTGCGTGAAAATCGCATAGCATCCGCAAGTGAGTGCGGATGCAATGCGATTTTTACGCATGGTTGCTAGGAGATGATGTTAGTAAATTGATCAAAGTCAATTTACTGTATTATTTTCCCTTATAACATGGTTATAAAGGAAAATAGCATTCTTAGTACAGAATGCTTACTAAAATGTTGCTTGAGGGATTAAAAAATAAAAAAGAATTAACTCGCCTCATCCACTTATTCGAGCTGCCGACATAGTCTTCTTTCTTCTTCTTTCAGGACCTGCAAAAGGACCTTTGATGATGTAATCGCGCTCACCACGTGGTGAGTGCGGTGACGTCTGCGCAGGTCCTGCTGAATAGAGATAGAAATCTTCTATCTTCATTCAGCAGGACCTGCACTAATGTCACCGCGGTCACCACTGTTATAAGGGAAAATAATAACATCTATACAACACCGAACCCAAACCCGAACTTCAGTGAAGAAGTACGGGTCTGGGTACCACATTCAGTTTTTTATCACTCGCGTGCAAAACGCATTGCACCCACGCAATAAAAACTGAACGCAACGCAATCACAGTCAAAACTGACTGAAATTGTGTGCACACTCGCGTGGGTTTCCGGCAATGCACATGCGACGCATCCAGAACAAATCCGGGACGCCCGTGTGAAAGAGGCCTAAATAAACCGAATTTTGATAATCTTTCTGGGTACTGTAGTCCACCCATTCCAGTTATTACTTTACTTTAGCCCTCCTTTGCACAGTACTCCTTGTGCAGTCTGACTAGTCATTTGTAAAGTGGCAGGACTATGTTCTCATCACATGCATCTATGCCCCTTTTGTTGCATCTCATAATCTTAATAGCCTTGACAACGGTTCCCTGACACTGATTGCTACAGTTTACTTGTAAGTATGATTTTCTAAAAAGGATTAAAAAAGCCATTGTGTTCCACAACTACAGCATACTCTTCCAGTCATCGTTCAGCCTTTTAAAAAGCTTTAGCCGTACATAGTAAAAAGTAGGAAAATAGCTAAGTCAGCCTCCCATCTACAACTGGCTCTTTCAAGAAAAAAGTACCGTATTTTCCGGCGTATAAGACGACTTTCTAACACTAGAAATTATTTTCAAAAGTCGGGGGTCGTCTTATACGCCGGGTATACTCAGATCCGATGGTATATTCTAAACCCCAGGCGTCCCCATGGTGACGTCGACGCTTGCCTGGGGGTTAGAATATACAGGATCCCGCCGCTTTACAGGAGTACATTTATAAACTGTAATCAGTAACTTTAATCATCGCTCATCTGTTTACTAGGATACCTTACACTCAGCTCTGGTAATAGCAGGCAGTGCGGGCGGCGCTCACTCACTGATGTCACGTGCCTGCTTCTCGCACTAGGCGGCGCAGGCGCGTGACGTCAGTGAGTGAGCGCCGCCCGCACTGACTGCTGTTACCGGAGCTGAGAGTAAGGCATCCTAGTAAACAGATGAGCGATTATTAAAGTTAAAGTTACCGATTACAGTTTATAAATGTACTCCTGTGAGCATCGGGGAGGGGGATCTGTGGATGGCACTGTTTAGGGGAGGGGGATCTGTGGATGGCACTGTTTAGGGGAAGGGAATCTGTGGATGGCACTGTTTAGGGTAAGGGAATCTGTGGATGGCACTGTTTAGGGTAAGGGAATCTGTGGATGGCACTGTTTAGGGGAAGGGAATCTGTGGATGGCGCTGTTTAGGGGAAGGGAATCTGTGGATGGCACTCTTTAGGGGAGGGGGATCTGTGGATGGCACTGTTTAGGGGAGGGGGATCTGTGGATGGCACTGTCATGGGGTGGATCTGTTCATGACACATATAGCATAAGAAGCTATATAGTGTCATCCATAGATCCCCCCCATAGCAGTGTCATCCACTGATCCCCCTCCCAATAACAGTGCCATCCACAGATCCCAGTCAGTTCCCTGGACTGGCGAAGATCGTCTTGAAGACAGGGAGTGCTGGGCATTCAGGGGTATTCTTATACGGCGAGTACAGCCCAAAATCTTTATTTTAAATGGAAAAGTTGGGGGTCGTCTTATACGCCCGGTCGTCTTATACGCCGGAAAATACGGTACTTTATCAGCGCAAAGCAGATAAAATCTACTTTTCTATTTGAGAGGCCTTGGGGACCTCTGGGTGGGTACCATGTCTATTATGGAGACCAGTTAACATACAGTCAGGTCCATAAATATTGGGACATTGACACAATTCTAACATTTTTGGCGCTATACACCACCACAATGGATTTGAAATGAAACGAACAAGATGTGCTTTAACTGAAGACTGTCAGCTTTAATTTGAGGGTATTTACATCCAAATCAGGTGAATGGTGTAGGAATTACAACAGTTTGCATATGTGCCTCCCACTTGTTAAGGAACCAAAAGTAATGGGACAATTGGCTTCTCAGCTTTTCTATGGCCAGGTGTGTGTTTTTCCCTCATTTCCCCCAATCTCTGCCAATGACAATGAGCAGATAAAAGGTCCAGAGTTAATTTCAAGTGTGCTATTTGCATTTGGATTCTGTTGCTGTCAACTATCAAGATGAGATCCAAAGAGCTGTCACTATCAGTGAAGCAAGCCATAATTAGGCTGGAAAAACTAAACAAACCCATCAGCGAGATAGCAAAAACATTAGGCGTGGCCAAAACAACTGTTTGGAACATTCTTAAAAAGAAAGAACGCACCAGTGAGCTCAGCAACACCAAAAGACTCGGAAGACCACGGAAAACAACTGTGGTGGATGACCGAAGAATTATTTCCCTGGTGAAGAAAACACCCTTCACAACAGTTGGCCAGATCAAGAACACTCTCCAGGAGGTAGGTGTATGTGTGTCAAAGTCAACAATCAAGAGAAGACTTCACCAGAGTAAATACAGAGGGTTCACCACAAGATGTAAACCGTTGGTGAGCCTCAAATACAGGAAGGCCAGATTAGAGTTTGCCAAACGACATCTAAAAAAGCCTTCACAGTACTGGAACAACATCCTATGGACAGATTAGACCAAGATCAACTTGTACCATAGTGATAGGAAGAGAAGAGTATGGAGAAGGAAAAGAACTGCTCATGATCCTAAGCATATCACCTCATCAGTGAAGCATGGTGGTGGTAGTGTCATGGCGTGGGCATGTATGGCTGCCAATGGAAATGGTTCTATTGTATTTATTGATGTGACTGCTGACAAAAGCAGCAGGATGAATTCTGAAGTGTTTCGGGCAATATTATCTGCTCATATTTGACCCAAAGCATACTGCAAAAGCAACCAAAGAGTTTTTTAAGGGAAAGAAGTGGAATGTTATGCAATGGCCAAGTCAATCACCTGACCTGAATCGTTCGCTGGCAGGCTGGAGATGTGTTTTTTTAACCCCTAACAGGTATATTAGACGCTGTTATGATAGCAGCGTCTAATATACCTGATACCTGGTCCTCTGGTGGTCCCCTTTGTTTGGATCGACCACCAGAGGACACAGGTAGCTCAGTAAAGTAGCACCAACCACCACTACACTACACTACACCCCCCCCCGTCACTTATTAACCCCTTATTCACCCCTGATCACCCCAGATCACCCCATATAGACTCCCTGATCACCCCCCTGTCATTGATCACCCCCCTGTCATTGATCACCCCCCTATAAGGCTCCATTCGGATGTCCGTATGTGTTTTGCGGATCCGATCCATGTATCAGTGGATCCGTAAAAATCATACGGACATCTGAATGCAGCCTGACAGGGGGGTGATCAATGACAGGGGGGTGATCAGGGAGTCTATATGGGGTGATCACCCCCCTGTCATTGATCACCCCCCTATAAGGCTCCATTCAGATGTCCGTATGTGTTTTGCGGATCCGATCCATGTATCAGTGGATCCGTAAAAATCATACGGACATCTGAATGCAGCCTGACAGGGGGGTGATCAATGACAGGGGGGTGATCAATGACAGGGGGGTGATCAGGGAGTCTATATTGGGTGATCACCCCCCTGTAAGGCTCCATTCAGATGTCCGTATGTGTTTTGCGGATCCGATCCATGTATCAGTGGATCCGTAAAAATCATATGGACATCTGAATGCAGCCTTACAGGGGGGTGATCAATGACAGGGGGGTGATCAATGACAGGGGGGTGATCAGGGAGTCTATATGGGGTGACCTGGGGTGATCAGGGGTGAATAAGGGGTTAATAAGTGACGGGGGGGGGTGTAGTGTAGTGTAGTGGTGGTTGGTGCTACTTTACTGAGCTACCTGTGTCCTCTGGTGGTCGATCCAAACAAAGGGGACCACCAGAGGACCAGGTATCAGGTATATTAGACGCTGCTATCATAACAGCGTCTAATATACCTGTTAGGGGTTAAAAAAAACACATCTCCAGCCTGCCAGCGAACGATCGCCGCTGGCAGGCTGGAGATCCACTCTCTTACCTTCCGATCCTGTAAACGCGCGCGCCTGTGTGCGCGCGTTCACAGGAAATCTCGCGTCTCGCGAGATGACGCACGGATGCGTCCAGGAGGAATGAATCAACCACCTTCTGGACGCATCCGTGTGTTAGGCGGTTGGGAGGTGGTTAAGGGCTACACCTGGTTTTGGCTCCCAATCACTGATGGAAATCACTGACCAAAACACTGACATGTGAATGAGGCATGATTCTTTCTAATTCCAGCTGATGTTTGATATGCTAATTTGCATTTTTTTTTTTTCTAGAATCCAAGAGTAGCAATACCTAGATTACAATAGATACTAAGTGGTCTCCATTATAGAAATCGTACCCACCCAGAGGTCTTTTGTCCTGATAGAGCTATTACCGTAATTATGCTAGGAAGCTTCTTTAAATGACTGAGCAATGATTTGAAAGCTATGCTGTAGTTGTAAAACACACAGCTTTTTAAAATCTTTTTTTTTTTTTTTTTTAAAGCTGAATTGTATATGTTTTTCATGTGCAGGTCTCTCTTGATTTGCATAAATTGAATTGCAAAATAATTGGGTTTGTTAGAATACATTTTTTTTTCAATTCAGGATAAATTCCAATTTGATAGAATTGATTTGATAGTTTCTAGTATGGATATTTATACATACCTCCTTATGTTTTATAAATCAATTTACCCTATTTGCATGCACTACATTGGTGTCACAGGAAGTTACTCCGTGTGCATTCCATTTCTAAATGTCTGTATTTCCTTTCTGAAAAAAAATGGAACATGTCCTATTATTGTCCGCATTACGGACAAGATAATACTGTTCTATTAGGGGCCAGCTGTTCCTTTCCGCAAAATACGGAATGCACACGGACATCAGGTGTATTTTTTTGCGGACCGCAAAATACCTAAGGTCGTGTGCATGAGGCCTTTCTCAAATGATCATGATTATTTTTTGCAATGCTAAGTCTATCTGTGGCCATGATAGTATGATTGCACTTGCAATAGTCAAAATCTAAAACCTTTTAGTAACCTTTTACACATCAGTACAAAATATGATTGAAGCAGCCAAATACATTTTGGACAGTGTGACATAGAGTGAACATGGTGTAAATCATTATAGATACATAGCATACAGGGTATTATTAATCACTGCTCAGTAACACTCCAGTGTGATAACTCTCCACCCAAGCATTAACTTTGCAAAACTACCTTGCAAAGATAACCACATATATCCACAAAGTGCCATAATGAAAGTCCACACACTGTCTAGCACCCCTGAACTTATCATTGCTAGTCAGTATCTGCACTTTTAATAGGGCACGTGGTGGCTATGTGATGTGGATATCTTTAGAGATGAGCAAAGTTTTCAAAAATTTGATTCGGATGCTTCGCTGAATTATTCACAATCCGAATGAATTTGTCACAAAGTGTGTTATAAATCAGTTATTTCTTACAGAAGCCAACTACCTAAAATATAACTTTTAATCAAAATCGGCTAAAAATGAACACATATGGTCCCTCACTTGGGGACTGATAGACAAACAGAAGACATACACAGAAAAAATAGAGCCATAAAGAGGACCAGGTCAAGGTGGGCCAATATAGTGATATGGTGGGGCCAGACACAGATGGGTCACTGAATGTATCCCTGTGATGTCCCTGTGTTATTCTCAACCCGGAGATGAACCCTGATGGTGGGAACACTCCGTCCCCGTACCTAACCTAATTGTCCTTAAAAAGCCCTAATCTCAGAGAAAGACCCATATGGATGTCCGGGTCCTGAGATATCCACTATACAAACAAATAATGTCCTATCAGACAATCCAGGAGGATATCTGGATATAAAGAAACAGAGTCACAACTTAAACAGATACCTACAAAATGGCGCTCTAAAACCGGGTCTCGACGCGTTTCCCCTCAACAATATGGTTCATCAGGAGACCAGTAACATTATGATAGGTTATGATAAACATGATAAACACACAATGTATAGAAAATAAGTTGCCTTGTAGATCCAATGACAACAATGGTTTTTCATTAAAGGGACCGTATCAGGACTTAATCCATGTTCACGGTCAAACCAACCAAAACAAAGAAAAACCAAAATAACTGGAGCACCGCCATGCGGCACCGCACTGTCTGAATTGAAGCAGAAAAGCTAACATCACATAGAAGGACCATTGATAGTGATAAAGTACTTATCCATTCTAGGAGATCTTCACCAGGCAGTAAACAGCAGCATGGGGTGCTCCAGGGGGCAAAAAAGATGTGGCTCCAAATTGCGAACATACAATGTGACTACTTATACCTAGGATAAGACCAGCCCCCTCCGAAATGCACCAATCATAAGGTACCATTCCAATCATGTGACCCACCATTGAATTTACCTGTGTGACGTCACAAGAATAAGGTGTATACTCAGCACGGTACCACAGGGTATAAACCCCTAGAGAACACCTATCCCTAAATCGCTGAGAACAAGGGGGGTGGAAATATCCGATGATCCTGAGAATAAGTAATGATAGGAAGTATATACCTGTCCAGGCAGTCGCTAATGGAAAGTACGCCAGGATACCAGATATGGCCGTGCGTTCCACACAGAACATCCGGTCGCCGCCTGATGACAACAGCGCTCTGTCAGAAGCGCTATTCCACAGAACTTCCGGTCGCCACCTGATGACGATAGCGCTCTGTCAAAAGCGGCATTGGAAGAAGGGGCGTGACCTAACGCTGTCTCCACGCCTCATACTTCCTCCCAGCCTATGCCGCAGTGTTTGCGTTCCACTGCGGCCGGCCGGGGGGCGTAGAAAAGCGTTCCACAGGCCGCTCATATTGTACTATACCTAGACAGCCTATTGATATATGTCGCTCATGTGAGGAAACCACATGAATAGATAAAAGGGGGTATAGATGATCAGACGAATATATGTGCATAACTAGAGCCCCATTAGGATCAATAATATATAGATAAAGAGATACTGAGGCAGGCAGATGTATCCTAATCTAAATAGGCACATGCAGCAAAAAATAGAAATATATAAAAAGACATGCACAATTGTGAGATATTCCATCTATAACCCCTTTGCAACAAAGGTTAGCTGTTTTATTCAGGGGGACCAGATCATAAGATGCTAAAAAAAAAATGGTTAGCCCACCGTAGATAATTAGTACTAGATAATAATATAAGCGCTCATGAGCGCGCCAGTTTCTCAGGGGTAAAGTTGGATTGTCACACCGTACGTTTACAGATTATCTGTACACAGCTTCAGATGACAATATCCGATGAAAAAAAATCGATAATCCTGACACGGATCCTCCAGTTGTGGAGTGATCCTTGATAATATAGAATGACACTTTGCTTGTCGATAGTCAGCTAAGCCAATGAGGAAGAAGTAATGAAATAGAATAAGGACTGTAGGTAATATGAACTATAAGAAACAGGAAAATGTTAGTCGTTCGTTAAGTCCCGTAGGAGATTGTGACCGGAAGATCCAGGCCGCCTCTTTCTGTAGGATCCTGCGGTCCCAGTCACCCCTCCTCGGTGAGGGTCGAATCAACTCTAAGGCAGAGAACTTAAGGGATCTCGGGTCCCCGTCATGCATCTCCCATATATGATTGGCTATGGGTGTGTCCTTTTTATTCCTGATGTCACCAAGGTGCTCCAGAATGCGTTTCCGAAATTCCCTAAAGATCTTTCCAATATAGTCTTTAGGGCAGGTGCATTGGGCTAGATATACTACCCCCTTGCTGCGACAGTTAATGAAGTCTCGGATATCAAAAACCCTACCCGTAACCGTACATCTATTGGACTTGGTGTTGTTTATGCTGTTACAGGCTAGGCAAGATCCGCAGCGAAAGGTTCCAAGCGGCTTCCGGTCCAGCCATGTTCCTTTGGGGATGGGTCCAGAATAGTGGCTATGCACTAGGCGGTCGCGGAGGCACCGACCCCTTCTGAATGAAATACTCGGGCGAGGGGAAAGTTTATCCGATAGATCAGGATCCATGAGGAGGATGGGCCAATATTTGTTAATGATGGTTCTCACATCCTGACTCATCCTATCAAATGTGGAGATGATCCTAATAATACCATCCCTCCCTTCAGGTTTCCGCGGTACCAAAAGGGTATCTCGTTCGCACAGAGATGCATGCTCAAACGCAGTCTTAAGAACACCTTGTGGGTAACCCCTACACGAAAACCTATGCTGTAGTTTTTTGGATTCATGATGAAAGCCTTCACGGTCAGAGCAATTTCTTCGCATGCGAAGGTACTGGCCACGTGGTATACCCTTCTTCAAGTTAACTGGGTGATGACTCTCCCAGTGCAACAAACTATTTGTGGCGGTGGCCTTCCTGAATGTTGAGGTGACAAGACCGCCCCCGGTTTTGGTAATCCTAACGTCAAGGAACGTGAGAGACAGGATGAAATTCAGAAGTAAACGAGAGTCCTAAATCGTTGACGTTCAGAGCCCTGATGAATAGATCGAATTCTTCTGAACTACCATTCCAGATGATGAAAACATTGTCGATGTACCTGGTCCAGAAGACGATCTTGTCACCCCACCATTCTGATAAATCAGGGAAGACCACCTTGTCCTCCCACCAGCCCAGGAGGAGATTAGCATAAGTAGGGGCGCAGGGGCTCCCCATAGCGGTCCCCCTGAGCTGGTGGAAGAATTGCCCATCAAACAGAAAAAAGTTGTGCGTTAGCACAAACTCTAAAAGGGTCACCACGAAGTCATTATGCAATTTATGACACACAGCCCTGGTTTGAAGGAATGCTCCGGTAGCCAATAAACCTTTGTCATGGAGAATTGAGCTATAGAGTGACTCTACATCGACACTACCAAGGGACCACGATGGTTCGATATTCAGGGCTTCAATCTTGCACAAAAAATCCATCGTGTCCCTTGTATAGGAGGGGAGCGAGGACACAAAGCTCTTGAGGACATTATCGATGTAGATCCCACTATTCTGAATAATTGACCCCACCCCTGACACAATGGGTCGGCCCTTGAGAGGGGACACCCCCTTATGGATTTTGGGTAACCCATAGAATGTCGCAATCTGGGGTTTAGTTGGCAACATAAAGCGGTACTCGGTTTCGCTAATTACCTTGCTCCGTAATCCGTCCTGGAGAATGGATGTAAGTTCCCCAAGAAAAATTTCAGAAGGATCAGAGGGTAGTATACGATAGCAGCTTTTATCGTTAAGTAACTGTCTGCACATTTTTTTATATTGCACATGCCCCATAATTACAAGGTTTCCTCCCTTATCGGCTGATTTCACTACGATAGAGGAGTCCCTCTCAAGGTTACGGAGTGCTTCAGTTTCTTCTCCAGACAGATTATGGAAATAAGTTCTATTGAGAGGCAGTTTATCAATATCCTCAGTAACCATTTGTAAAAAAATCTCAATATGGTCATAATTCATCAGAGGGGGAGCCTTCTTACTCTTAGACGAAGTTCCGTGAATGGGCCCTGGCCAGGTGTACGTGAACCCTCTTGATGAAGATCACATAACACCCTAAAATCTGCGTACTCGCTCTCCTGCAAGCCCATCTGCTCACAGGTCCTACGGTCATTATTTTTCATAAATTTATGCCACTTGAGCTTTCTGGAGAACAAATGGAGATCCTTAATCCAGGTAAATGGATCAAATTTCGTAGTGGGGACAAATGAAAGACCACGCCGAAGCAGGGACTCCTCTACCGTACTGAGACCTCTAGAAGATAGATTAACTATCTGTAATTCGTCATCTAGGGGTCGTTGAGCTAGGATCGGTCCCGCAATTGATACGGGCCGCATCTCCCTAAAAAATCCCCCTGAGAGGAAGGTAACAGTGGTGGCAAAGAGGAAGATGATGAGGGCCCGGAGGGCGAGGGATATTCGCCCTCTCTCCCTCTTGGTCCATTGGATTTTGGCCATTTTTTGTTGTTCGGGCGTCCCCGACCCCTTCCCCCCTTTCCGCGTCTACTGTTATATCTCTCTCTGTTATTCTGTACCTCAGAGTCAGAAAACTCCTGTTCAGAGGAAGATATATCAGTCTCAGGCGGATATTGGGGTTTATCAAACTGATAAGCCCTATTCTCCCGGAACTCCCTTAAATCTTTGTTGAACTGTCGATGTTTTCTCTCCTTAATCTGTCCCTGAAACCTCTCAACTGCTGTCTGCAGGGAGGATTCTCTTCTATTAAACTCAGGGTCAGACTTAAAGGAAGTAGCCAGTTCTACAAGGGTTTTGAGTTTGCCTGATGATTTATTAAAGTAGGTACGTTCCTCAGACAACAAAATGTTCATTAATCTTAATGAACTATTAGTGAGTTCCTGTTCCCATTGAGGCAGAAGAGTAGGAGAACGTATGCGTTCGGCGGGGGTAATCCCTATGCGTAGACCTCGTGGTATGATTTTGTGCTCCAGGTAGCTTTCTAGGGACCTAATTTCCCACCAAGATTTAATATTATTTTTATATTCCTCATACAAATCGGTGAATGTGAGCTTGCAGGTGAGCGAGTTCGAAATACCTGGCAGTTCCTTATCTGAAAAGATATCTTTTGCTTCTCTGATAAGCTCCTCAGTGAACAATGTCCCTGACAAAAAGCTGGCCATGAGAGTAAAGGGGGGTATAAACCTATGTAAATACTGAAATGGTAGTTGTAAATACGAAAACTGTCACAGAAGCCAACTACCTAAAATATAACTTTTAATCAAAATCGGCTAAAAATGAACACATATGGTCCCTCACTTGGGGACTGATAGACAAACAGAAGACATACACAGAAAAAATAGAGCCATAAAGAGGACCAGGTCAAGGTGGGCCAATATAGTGATATGGTGGGGCCAGACACAGATGGGTCACTGAATGTATCCCTGTGATGTCCCTGTGTTATTCTCAGCCCGGAGATGAACCCTGATGGTGGGAACACTCCGTCCCCGTACCTAACCTAATTGTCCTTAAAAAGCCCTAATCTCAGAGAAAGACCCATATGGATGTCCGGGTCCTGAGATATCCACTATACAAACAAATAATGTCCTATCAGACAATCCAGGAGGATATCTGGATATAAAGAAACAGAGTCACAACTTATACAGATACCTACAAAATGGCGCTCTAAAACCGGGTCTCGACGCGTTTCCCCTCAACAATATGGTTCATCAGGAGACCAGTAACATTATGATAGGTTATGATAAACATGATAAACACACAATGTATAGAAAATAAGTTGCCTTGTAGATCCAATGACAACAATGGTTTTTCATTAAAGGGACCGTATCAGGACTTAATCCATGTTCACGGTCAAACCAACCAAAACAAAGAAAAACCAAAATAACTGGAGCACCGCCATGCGGCACCGCACTGTCTGAATTGAAGCAGAAAAGCTAACATCACATAGAAGGACCATTGATAGTGATAAAGTACTTATCCATTCTTGTAGATCTTCAGCAGGCAGTAAACAGCAGCATGGGGTGCTCCAGGGGGCAAAAAAGATGTGGCTCCAAATTGCGAACATACAATGTGACTACTTATACCTAGGATATGACCAGCCCCCTCCGAAATGCACCAATCATAAGGTACCATTCCAATCATGTGACCCACCATTGAATTTACCTGTGTGATGTCACAAGAATAAGGTGTATACTCAGCACGGTACCACAGGGTATAAACCCCTAGAGAACACCTATCCCTAAATCGCTGAGAACAAGGGGGGTGGAAATATCCGATGATCCTGAGAATCACGGGCGATGCGTGAGTTGAGCGCATTGCACCCGCACTGAATCCTGACCCATTCATTTCTATGGAACTGTGCACACGAGCGGTGATTTTCACGCATCACTTGTGCGTTGCGTGAAAATCGCAGCATGCTCCTCTTTGTGCGTTTTTAACGTAACACAGGCCCCATAGAAATGAATGGGGTTGCGTGAAAATCGCAAGCATCCGCAAGCAAGTGCTGATCGGGATGGGGCCAGAATCATTATTATTTACCCTTATAACATGGTTATAAGGGAAAATAATAGCATTCTGAATACAGAATGCTAAGTAAAATAGGGCTGGAGGGGTTAACAAAAAAAATAAAATAAATTTAACTCACCTTAATCCACTTGTTCGCGCAGCCGGCATCTCTTCTGTCTTTAACCACCTCAGCTCCCCTAGCTTAAACACCCTTAATGACCTGACCACTTTTTACAATTCTGCACTACACTACTTTCACGGTTTATTGCTCGGTCACACAACTTACCACCCAAATGAATTTTACCTCCTTTTCTTCTCACTAATAGAGCTTTCATTTGGTGGTATTTCATTGCTGCTGACATTTTTACTTTTTTTTGTTATTAATCGAAATTTACAGAAATTTTTGCAAAAAAAAGAAATTTTTCACTTTCAGTTGTAAAATTTAAAATAAAAAAAAAAAATTTCTATATAAAATTTTCTCTAAATTTATTGTTCTACATGTCTTTGATAAAAAAAAAATGCAATAAGTGTATATTTATTGGTTTGGGTAAAAGTTATAGCGATTACAAACTATGGTACAAAAATGTGATACATATACCCATGCTGGGTAAGAGAAATATCTCTGTAAAAGTCAACTTTTGCCATTTTTTTTATACAAAGTTGTCATTTTAGAGATATTTCTCTCACCCAGCATGGGTATATGTAAAAAGACACCCCAAAACGCATTGCCCTACTTCTCCTGAGTACGGCGATACCACATGTGTGACACTTTTTTGCAGCCTAGGTGGGCAAAGGGGCCCAAATTTCTTTTAGGAGGGCATTTTTAGACATTTGGATTCCAGACTTCTTCTCACGCTTTAGGGCCCCTAAAATGCCAGGGCAGTATAAATACCCCACATGTGACCCCATTTTTGAAAGAAAACACCCCAAGGTATTCCCTGAGGGGCATTGCGAGTTCATCGAATTTTTTTTTTTTTGGCACAAGTTAGCGGAAATTGATATATATTTTTTTCTCACAAAGTCTCCCTTTCCGCTAACTTGGGACAAAAAGTTCAATCTTTCATGGACTCAATATGCCCCTCAGCGAATACCTTGGGGTGTCTTCCTTCCGAAATGGGGTCACTTGTGGGGTATTTATACTGCCCTGGCATTTTAGGAACCCTAAAGCGTGAGAAGACGTCTGGAATATAAATGTCAAAAAAAATTTACGCATTTGGATTCCGTGAGGGGTATGGTGAGTTCATGTGAGATTTTATTTTTTGTCACAAGTTAGTAGAATATGAGACTTTGTAAGAAAAAGCAAAAAAACAAAAAAAAAAATACATTTCTGCTAACTTGTGAAAAAAAAAAAAAATCTTCTATGAAATCGCCATGCCCCTCAAAAGTGATCTTTTTATAGCGCCGCAGCGATTTTACGGTGTTTTTGCAGTGATCACTGCGGTGGGGCGGACTGAACGCAAGTGTGCGCACAAGATCAGGCCTGATCGGGCAAACACTGTTTTGCGGATCCGCGGTGTCCGTGTTTTGCGGATCCGCAAAACAGATACGGACGTCTGAATGGAGCCTTACAGGGGGGTGATCAATGAATGGGGGTTGATCAGGGAGTCTATATGGGGTGATCACCCTCCTGTAATGCTCCATTCAGACGTCCGTATGTGTTTTGCGGATCCGTGGATCTGTGGGTCCGCGGATCCGCAAAACACATACGGACGTCTGAATGGAGCCTTACAGGGGGGTGATCAATGACAAGGGGGTAATCAGGGAGTCTAATATGGGGTGATCACCCCCCTGTCATTGATCACCCCTTGTAAGACTCCATTCAGACGTCCGTATGTGTTTTGCGGATTCGCAAAACACATACTGATGTCTGAATGGAGCCTTATAGGGGGGTAATCAATGACAGGGGGGTGATCAGGGAGTCTATATGGGGTGATCAGGGGTTAATAAGGGGTTAATAAGTGACAGGAAGGGGGTGTAGTGTAGTGGTGATTGGTGCTACTTACAGAGCTGCCTGTGTCCTCTGGTGGTCGATCCAAGCAAAAGGGACCACCAGAGGACCAGGTAGCAGGTATATTAGACGCTGTTATCAAAACAGCGTCTAATATACCTTTAAAGAGGACCTTTCACCGATTCTTACCCTATGAACTAACTATACAGACATGTGGAGCGGCTCCGCTCCGTTCTCCCGCTATGCCCTCCGGTATCTCCGCTCACTAAGTTATAGTAGGTGGAGATTCCAGTCCCTAAGTTATGGTAGGCGGAGTCTGCCCTTGTTCTGCTCTAGCGCTGGCCAATCGCAGCGCAGAGCTCACAGCCTGGGAGGTTATTTTCTCCCAGGCTGTGAGCTCTGCAATGCGATTGGCCAGCGCTACAGGAGAACAAGGGCAGACTCCGCCTACCATAACTTAGTGAACGGAGATACCGGAGGGCATAGCAGGAGAACGGAGCGGCGCCCGGGGATAATAGTAAGTGCAGTGAGATCCCCGGGTGCCGCTCCACATGTCTGTATAGTTAGTTCATAGGGTAATAATCGGTGAAAGGTCCTCTTTAAGGGGTTAAAAAAAATCTCATCTACAGCCTGCCAGCGAACGATCGCCGCTGGCAGGCTGCAGATCCACTCGTTTACCTTCGGTTCCTGTGAACGCGCGCTCCTGTGTGTGCGCGTTCACAGGAAATATTGCCTCTCGCGAGATGACGCGCTGGCGCGTGAAGGTGCCTGAATCGACCGCCTCCGGACCGCAATCCTGCGTTAGGCGGTCCGGAGGTGGTTAACTGTGAGCAATAGGACCTTTGATGACGTCACTACGCTCATCACATGATAAGCGTAGTGACGTCATCAAAAGTCCTATTGCTCACAGTTAAAGACAGAAGAGATGCCGGCTGCGCGAACAAGTGGATTAAGGTGAGTTACATTTTTTTTTTTTTTAACCCCTCCAACCCAATTGTACTATGCATTCTGTATTCAGAATGCTATTATTTTCCCTTATAACCATGTTATAAGTCGAAATAATACAATCTACACTACAACTAACCCAAACCTGAACTTCTGTAAAGAAGTTCGGGTCTGGGTACCACAGTCGGTCTTTTATCACGCGCGTGCAAAACACATTGCACCCGCGGGATAAAAACTGAACATCGGAACGCAATCGCAGTCAAAACTGACTGCAATTGCGTACCTACTCGCGCGGGTTTGCCGCAATGCACCGGGACGCATCCGGACTTAATCCGGACACGCCCGTGTGAAAGAAGCCTTAGACTTTTATTTAGTCAGTTACAGGTCAAAAACTGACCAAAAACACTAAAGTGTGAACTCAGCCTTACACGTCAATTTTAGCGTCAGATATAATGTTCTTAAAAGTTTAGTGGCCCAAGATTCTACTATAGAGTGAAAGAGTGATCTTCTTTTATACCATCTGCAGATTCCACATATATTGTTCTTTTAAACACTGATACAAGTCGTGGGCCCATGAGTGGAGAAAGTGTCAGCAGTAAGTTTGTCTTGATGTCACTGCTTATTTTTCCCTTCTGATCCGTTAGAAGAACTACCCCAAAAAAACTGCATGATGAGTCAACATAGTGGCCCAGTCACAAAGTAGGGAGGTGGGGGCAACAGCAGTGGCACTAACAGCATAGGTAGCAATAGAAGAAAATGGCAGCAGAGGCAGAAGGTGTTTGGAATCAGGCGGGTGGCAACCTCAGAATAGTGACTGAAGCACATAGCCAGAAGTAATGGGCCATTTTTCACAAGTTCTGGTGTGGCAGCACATTGCAGTCAGAACATTTCTGCCAGAATGATCTAGTCTGATGCCACAGGAAATCCTGGCTGATCCATGCCTGATTGATCTTTATAAAGTTTTCAATTCCTCAACATTTTGTTGTGAAAGTAGAGTTCTCTTTGGGATAACTATGCCCCCCACCACACAAAACACCCGCTCTGATGCCACACTGCTGGCTGGGCAGGAAAGCTTGCCCAGGACCAACTCGACCAATTGGGGCCACAAATCAAGTTTGGCTGTCCAGTAGTTCAGGGGATCTTGGATGAGGGTGCAGTCCAAGTATGCCACCACCTGCTGGTTCAGGTTCTGCTCCATGTCCTACTACTGTGGCTGGGTGGTTTCTTCAATAGGCGGGTGAAGAAAAGTGCTCATTAGAGACTCCATACTTAAGTTGTTGCTGATGGAGCTGTTGCTGCTCCTGCCCCCTCACCCCCCTCCAACAGTCATGGCAGTGGAGCGTGAGTGCAGGGGGTCCTCCTGGTCAGACCTTCATGAGGATGGGCGATGGCACACATGGGCAGCGATCAACCCACTACATAGAATGTCTCGATAGTAGTTGAATTTTTCATCCTTCTTAGCACACATAAAAAGGCCCACATTTTGGCCCGGTAGTGAGGGTCTAACATCGTGGAGAGCCAGTAGTCATCCCTCTGCTAAATGGTGATGATACGGCTGTCACTTCGCGAGCAACTCAGCATGCATCTGGCCATTTGCACAAGGTAATCAGAGCTCCCTGCCTCCATCTCCACTGCATACTGCCACGGTCTGTTGGGGTCATCTGCCTGGTTTTTCTCATCGCTCTCCAACTCCTTATGCTCCTCTTATTCCTCTGCTGACCACCTATTTTAATGTACTCCTCCTCCGCCAGTTCAGCCCCCACAGGGCTCAGATGGCCATGAAATGTAAGCACCATGTCTCCTGTCCCATTGCCAGCCAGATTTATCAGCATCTACTCCAGGAAGTGAAAGAGTGGAATGATATCATTCATCCTATAGTCCTGGCGACTGACAAATAAATTGGTCTCCTCAAAGGGCCTTAGTAAATGGCAGGTGTCATGCATGAGCTTCCACTGGCTAACATCAAAGTTACCTGCATCTTCAAGAAATCATTCACAGCCTTCATGCAGCCTTCCTCTGCTCATATAGTCGGTCCAACATGTGGAGGGTGGATTTCCAACCTGTGGAAACGTCACATTGGGGGCGATGTTGGGGGATACCATTCTGCCTGTGCAGCTCAAGAAGGGCGTGTTTTGCAGGTTAAGAGTGGCTGAAGTGCATGCACAGATTCCTGGCCATTTTCAAGATATCTTTCAGTTGGGTGGAAGACTTCAGGAACCAGGTCACAACTAGATTGAAGATTTGCACCATACAGGGTGCATGGGTCAGCCCTCCTTGATGCAGCGCTGACAAAATGTTCCCGTTATCGGTGACCATGGTTCTAATCTTCAGTTGGCTAGGAGACAGCCAGGATTCAATTTCTTGGTTGATTACGACGAGCAGTTCCTCCCTGGTGTGACTCAGTTCACTCTTGCAAACCAGGTGCAGAACACGAAGCGTAAAGAAATTGGGATTTGTGGTGAATCACATTTTTCCTGAAATTCGTGTCAAATTCCACCTCGTTAACTTCAATTCGGTCAACACTAGTAATCCTGGTGTGGGTACTTTTGCCCAGTAAATGCTGGGTTGGCGATTTATTACACTAATGTGTTACTGAATAGTGATGGACGAACATCGGCCGGGACGGTTGGTGAACGCGATCAAATGTTCGCGGCGGGCCAAATTCACTTTAATGGCAGGCGAACCTGAAAAACCTTCAGTTCATATTTGCAGCCACCAAATACTTAGTAGAAGTGCACATATAGTCCCACAACATGGACAGTGACATACTAGAAGGGGATCAATGACAACAATTTCAACCAAAAATATGTATCTTAATCAGGGGACATTTATATGCATTTCAAAGGGAAATTCTCTGAAATGTGCCCTGTCGGATCCTAGAAAAATGTAATTTTAGGCCACGGGAGTATGGGCCTTAAAAATTAGACATTGGTACATTATTCGGTCTATGGATCAATGGATAAAAATTTTGCTGTAGGCCACTGGACTACAGGCCCAACATTAGGCATTCACCGGACAGAATATATCAAGTGATTATGTGGCTGGAGGTATCTTATATTACACGGTCAATGGATATCAATTTTACTGCAGGCCAGTGGACTACAGGCCCCAAAATTTATGCATTCATCGTACAGAAAAGAACAAGTAAGTATGAGGCTGGAGGTGGATTACACCGTCATTGGATATCAATTTTACAGCCGGACAGTGGACTACAGGCCCCAAAAATTATGCATTCAGCGTACAGAAAAGAACAAGTAAGTATGTGGCTGGAGGTAGATTACACAGTCATTGGATATCAATTTTAAAGCAGGCCAGTGGATTACAGGCCCCAAAAATTATGCATTCAGCTTACAAAAAAGAACAAGTAAGTATGTGGCTGAAGGTGGATTACACGGTCATTGGATATCAATTTTACAGCAGGCCAGTGGACTACAGGCCCCAAAAATTATGCATTCACTGTACAGAAAAGATCAAGTGATTATGTGGCTGGAGGTCTATTAGCCGGTCAATGGATATCAATTTTACTGAAGGCCAGTACAAATACAGGTTAAATACATATGTTTAAAAGAACTAAAAATATTAAATTGGATTAAAAACATGGCTAACATGTGTGGAATTCCTCCGAGATCCATGCCTAATTAATTTTTAGAAATGTGAGGTAGTCCACACTGTCGTGAGCTAGGCGAGTGCACTTATTGGTCACGATCCCTCCTGCTGCGCTGAATGTCCTTTCAGACAGGACACTGGACGAGGGGCAAGCCAAGAGTTTCATGGCAAAATGTGCCAGGTCTGGCCACAGGTGAAGCCTGCACACACAGTAGTCCAGGGGTTCCTAGCTTTTCAGAGTGTCTACATCGGCCGTTAACCCGATGTAGTCGGACACCTGTCGGTCTAGGCATTCCCTGAGGCTGGATCCGGAGGGCGGCTGTCGAGGATTTGGCTGCAAGAATGATCTCATATCCGAATTGACCAACACATCTTCAAACCCCCCTCTTCTTCCATGAGCTGTTGGATTGGTACCTGAAACTGTTTCTCTGAGTGGAAATTCCTCTGCCAGCGCCGGCAAAAGCAGAATGCAGCATTTCTCGAAGCAAGGCCTGGAAGTGCTACATTCTGACAGCCCTCTGTGATAATGGTAACATGTCCGCCATTTTGTGTTTGTACCGGCGGTCTAAGTACAGTGCCACCCAGTACTGGTCCTTGCCCTTTATTCTTTTTATACGGTCGCTCTTTAAACACTGGAGCATAAAGACCCTTATTTGCACTAAACTGGAAGCGGTGGAGTGGCCTGACTCCTGCTCATCGTCCAGGATAATGTCGTCCTCGGTCTCCTCTCCCCAGCCACGGACAACACCAGGGATCCCAGAAAAGTTTAGAGTATGCTCTTCTCGCTCCTCCTCCGCCCTGGCACCATCCTCCTCTGACTCCTCTTCAGACTTCTTATGACTTGTCTCAGATAAAGTACTTGTCTCAGATGGAGTAGCCCCCCTGGGAATTCATCCAGCATTGCGACTTCCTCATCTTCCTGCTCCTGCTCCTCGACGGCTTGATCAATGACACAACGCAATGCACGCTCCAGAAAGAAGGCGTAAGGCACGATGTCACTGTTGGCGCCCTGGCTGCGACTGACCAGTTTGGTGATTTCATCAAATGTCAGCCACTGGTGCAGTGAAAAAAACCAAGCTCCCCAGAACCTGTCCTGCCACAGAGCTCGTACAGGTAGTCGTTAACGACATGTTTCTGCTGGAGCAGCCTATCAAGCATATACAAGGTAGAGTTCCAGCGCATCGGGCAGTCACAAATCAGATGTCTGACGGGCAGGTGGTGTCGCCGCTGAATGTCAGCAAGGCGAGCCATGGCCTTGTAAGATCTTCTAAAATGGCCAGAGATTTTCCTGGCCTGACGCAAAATGTCCTGGACCCCGGGGTATTTGGCAATGAATCTCTGCACAACTAAGTTCAGGGTGTGTGCCATGCACAGCACGTGTGTCATTTTGCTCTGTTTCAGCACGCTCAGCAGATTGGCACCGTTGTCGCACACCACTTTAACAAATATTTAGAATATAGTGCTATATATTCGTTTTTCGAATATTCGTCATTTTTCCATCTGAACACATGATTCCTCCCTGCTTCTTGCTTGTGGGCCAATGATGGAAAAAAATGACGAATATTCTAAAAAACAAATATATAGCACTGTATTCAATATAGTGCTATATATTTGTTTTTTTAGAATATTCGTCATTTTTTTCCATCTGAAATCTTAATTCCTCCCTGCTTAAATTGCTTTTGGGCCAATGCCTTATTGGCCCACAAGCAAGAAGCAGAGAGGAATTATGTGTTCAGATGTAAAAAATGACGAATATTTGAAAAACGAATATATAGCACTATATTCTATAGTGCTGTATATTAGTTTTTTGACCCACGCCTGTATTGATCGTGTAATATTCGCATATTACGCGATCATTAATTTGCTGATTTTCGAGTAAAAAAAAAAGAATGTAGAATATAACAAATATTCAAATTCCCGAATATTCAATGATTATTCTACAAAATATTTGTGAAATATCGCAAATTCGAATATTGCCCCTGCCGCTTATCACTATGCAGGACCGGTGTGGCTCTTGGCTTCCAGGCACAACAGCCGCAGCACAGCATGGCAACGTCTCACTAGGCACGTCAAATAGGTTCTGGGGAGCTTGGGGGGGCGCAGCGGAAGAGGTGGTAGCAGTGGAAAAGGAGGAGGAGACAGAGGATGGAGTAGGAGGAGGAGAAGAAGAGGCAGGCCTGCATGCAATCCGTGGCGGTAACACCAAATCCACACAGGTGCCATGGGTTGCATGCTTGACAGCCATCAGAAGGTTCACCAAGTGGGCAGTAAAAGCTATGTACCTTAACTGCCAGTGTTTGCTAGACCACGTGTCTGTGGTCAGATGAATCTTGACTCTGTGTGCCAGAGATGCATTCACTCACCGCTGAACATAACGCTCTGGGATGCCCTCCTGGGAGAAATATTTCCTTCCGGGGACGTTCCATTGTGGTGTGCCAATGGCCACAAATTTTCTAAAGGCCTCCGAGTCCACCAGTTTATATGGCAGTAGTTGGCGGGCTAGCAGTTCCGACAAGCCAGCGGTCAGCCGTTGAGCAAGAGGGTTATCCGGCATCATCATCTTTTTACGCTCGAACATTTGAGCCACGGAAGCCTGCCTTTTGCCAGATGAACGCGACGATGGCACGGTGGAAGGTGGAGTGGAGGACAAATGGGAGAAGTAGAAGAGGCAGGACGTAGAGCGCCGGGAGTGTGGCTTAGTGGGTTCTGACGGTGTTGCTGCCACTGGGCTCGGTGATGAGAGGCCAGGTGCCTTCTTAAGGCGATCGTCCCTAGGTGAGTGTTGTGCTTACTGCGACTTGTGCGTTGACAGTACAGGCTGCAGATGGCAACACTATTGTCAGCAGCAGACACGTTAAAAAAAGCCCACACTGCAGAGCAAGGGGCCGGCGTCCTGGGAGCGTCAGATGTGACCACGCATGGTGGATTTCTCGTTCCAGATACATTAGCAGTCTGTTTTTTGCCTCCTGTGCACTGTAAATTCTGCCTGCTTCTCCTCCATATCTGCTGCTTCGTCTCTCCCTCTGAACTCCCCTCCTCTTCCTCTCTTGTGGGCACCCACATGACGTCCATCGACACGTCATCATCGTCACCTTCACCACCACTGACATTAGAGATCTCGGAGTAGGCAGCAACAGCAGGGACCACCCCCCTTGGGCTGATCTGGGTACTGTTGTCAGACTGCTGGGTGGTGACCGTTGCTACCTCCTCTTCCTGATCGATGCCAAGAATGGCTTGGAATGGATGGGAAAATAATTTATCTGACTCGAGCGGAAGGGATGTGGTCGTGGTGGTGGTGTCTTTGGGGGTGTACACAGCAGAAAGTGAAGAGGGTGCAGATAGAGAGGATGAGGCAGGTGTAGAAGCGGAAGGCTGAGTGAGCCACTCAACCAAGTCTGGTGCGTCTTCTGACGTAATCGCACGCACTTTCTGCAACTTCCCACTTAGGCTCTGGCCTGGTGCACCTGCCCGACCCCTACCACCCCTGCAGAATGGCCTGCCTCTTCCTCTGACTGTCATATCTGGACCATGCTTTCAAAGATGCTAACACCGTCGGGCCTAGCTGTGTGGGGGTGGGTATTTTCCAAAAAGGCAAGCTTAACAGACCCTCCAAAGAATATGGGGCAGCTTGGGAAGCTTCATGCTGAACCCAAGGTAGATTTTGGGAAGATTTTGTCCAACCTTTTAGCATGGAGACTAGTGACGTAATATAGTACAACTTTAAATCTGGCAACGCTAGACCTCCCATGTTGCGTTCCCGTGTCATAATTTGTCTGGCTATCCTAGGATGTTTTTTGTCCCAAACGTATTTAGATAAAATTGAATGTGCCCTGGAGAAAAACCTGTCTTGGACGGGAATTGGCAGGGTGCGGTACAAATATAAGAACTTGGGCAGGACGAACATTTTAAAAGTGGCAATTTTCCCCATCCATGAAGTGTCATGTTTGGCAAAGTCTGAGAGTTCCTTCTCTGTGGATTGTAATAAAGCGTCGTAATTTTGAGCGTAAAGCAAGTTTCGGGAAGAGGACACATTTACTCCCAAATATTTTATGCTATCTAACCTCCAGTCAAACTTCCATGTGTCTTGAAGAGACGCCACCTGGTGGGCTGGCATGTTAAAGGGCAGGGCCTGTGTTTTGGAAGCATTGAGATGATAGTATGAAAGGTCCTCATATATGGAAATTTGGGCCATTACCGCCTTCAGAGACTCCAAAGGGTTGGTTAGGGTTAAACAGACATCATCTGCATATAGTGATATGACATGGGAGCACCCACCTATAGAAACCCCTGCTATGTTGCAGTCACGTCTAATCGATTGGGCAAGTGGCTCCATGGCTATTATGAATATAAGGAGTGAGAGGGGACACCCTTGTCGGGTCCCATTTGTGAGCTCAAAAACTTCTGATAGGGCTCCATTCACAAATGTCCTGGCCGTGTGGTTGCTATAGAGTGTCTTAATGGCCGTGAGCATGTGACCCGATATCCCCATAACTTCTAGTACCGAAAAGGCAAAGGCCCATCGTAACCTATCGAAGGCCTTTTCTGCATCCAGGGCAAGGGACAATGTAGGAATCTTATTCTTCTGGACATGGTGTAATATACCCAGGAGGCGTCTTGTGTTGTAGTAAGTCTGCCTGGTCGGGACGAAACCTGTTTGGTCTACATGTATGATTGAGGGGAGAATTTTGGCTAAACGAGTGGCCAATATTTTCGCATAAATTTTTACATCCTGGTTTAGCAGGGATATCGGTCTAAAGTTTTGGGGCCTGTCTGGTTCTTTGCCCGGTTTAGGTAAAGTTATTATTAGGGCTTGCAAATTTTCCGTTGGCAGGGAACCTTGGGTCATGGCCATCTGGCAGAAGTCTTTTAAAAAGGGGCTGATGATCTGTTTAAATTCCTTAAAATATTGGCTTGCAATGCCATCTGGGCCAGGCGCCTTGTCTCTTGGAAGAGACGTAATTACCGTTTCCACCTCCTCAGTTTCAATTGGAGAATTAAGACCCATAAGCTGGGAACTATCCAGTGTGGGCAGTTGCAGGGACTGGAGATATTGATTAACTTGGACACTTAGCTCCCCTGAAGTAGGTTGGGCATTTCGTAAATTATACAGGTCCGCATAGTAAGCTTTAAATCCATTGGCAATGTCTACTGGAGAATAGACCTTCTCCTGCGTGTGTGGGTGGAGAATGTGAGGTATTCTATTTTTTGTGCATCGGGCTTTAAATCGTGAGGCCAGCAATTTACCTGCCTTATTATCCTGCGAGTAATAAGACGCCTTTGATTTTCTATGCATTTTTTCAAAAGCGGAAAGCATATACCCTCTCAACTCCTGTCTGAGGCATCTGATTTCCTCACCCTAAAGCGGAGACCGACCCGCCTTGTTACTTGTTTCTGCAAGTCTTAAACGGGCTAAGATGTCTGACATCTTGGCTTCCATATGTTTTTTCCTGATTGCCCCCTGTTGTATAAAGGATCCCCTAACGACTGCTTTGTGAGCATTCCACAAGGTTACAGGGTCTGTGTGTGGGGATTCATTTAGCTGGAAGAACTCCTTCACATCTGTCTCTATTTTTGACCTATATTGGGGATCAGATAATAAGAATGGGCTACTTCTCCACAAATATGTCTGGGGGGAGCTAACCTTTTCTGATATTGATAGAGTAATAGCAAGCTGATCCGACCATTTAATAGCTTCTAGGGAGGAGGCTTGAGCGTGTGGAAGAAGTGCTCTATCCACAAGAAACATGTCCAATCTGGAGTACACATTGTGAACTCCAGAATGAAATGTATAATCTCTAGCGGATGTGTGGTGTATACGCCAAACATCATACAGTTCCTCTCTCCAGAAAGTATCCGCCAGGGAAGGGGCAGCCCTTGTTGTGGGCGAGGAGGTGTCAACCGTAGGGTCTGAGGTTAAGTTAAAATCTCCACAAACCACTAGTTTTCCCTGTTGTCGTTTTTTGACCAACTTCAACACTTTATGGAAGAAATGCAGTTGACCCTTATTAGGTGCATATAAGGATACTATTGTGAATAACACGTTGTTCAGTGTACAAATCAATATAACAAATCTCCCCATAGGGTCTGCATGATCAGCAATATGTTTAAACGCTACTGTGTTTTTTACCGCTAACATGACCCCCCTGGATTTAGAATGAAAGTGTGATTGGAATATGTGGGGAAACAATGGATGCTTCAATCTGAACGCATCCCGGTGAAGCAAATGTGTTTCCTGAATTCCCAAGATGTCACATTTCAACAATTTGGCTTCTTTCCACATATGGGACCTACGCATAGGACTATTTAAGCCATTGGCGTTCAGACTAGCAAAGGTTATTACCATTATATATCAGAATAAACAACAATTGCATAATAGTAGGTAATAAAAGAGATATCAAACACAGAACGACTCCCAGCGAGGACGTCCGTGTCTTCCTAGCGAAGGTAGCACTATTGGATACAGGCATGTCATTAACACCGAATAACTGAAGCCCCCAAAAACATAGGAGGTGAGGTAGCAATAACATTTCAACGTAAAACATAAAGAGCCTGATAAGACTCCGTAATAAAGTAGGGAAAATGTCCTGTCTGCAACCTAGGACAACAAAATATGTTAGGGCGACAAAACCTGTACTGACGTACAGCACCTGCATGGCGAGAATCACTCGCCCTGGATGAAGCTGGTTCAGAGAACGCTCGATCAGTCTTTCCGGACTTTAGCAGGAGCCTGGCGGGTAGCTTCCACGGCTGTGCTGGCAGTTATATTCCAACTGCGCAATAGCGCCAGCCCCTCTTCCACAGCTTTGACGGCATGGATTTCTCCACCATGATGGATCAACAGGCGTACCGGGAAACCCCACCGGTTAGGTATATCCCCATTTCTGAGGGCTAAGGTGATTGGTAAAAAGGCTCTTCTCAAGCGCAGGGTAGCTGCCGACAGATCAGCAAATAAGAGCACCTTGTGGAATGGTGCAGGAAGGCCTCCATTTTTCCTCGCAGACGCCAGCAGTTGCTCCTTGATTTTAAAATAATGCACCCTGGCTAACACATCACGATGTACCGATTCTTCCAGGTGGCGTGGGCGCGGTACACGATGCGCTCTGTCTATTTCTAGATCTCTTTCGTGACAGTCCGGTAACACCGCTTTCAGGAGAGACCGCACATACTCAGGAATATCTTTGGGGGACACCGACTCTGGGATCCCTCGCAATTTTATATTATTGCGCCTGCTTCTATCTTCCAGGTCGGCCATTTTGGCCTTAATGCTTTCCACCTCTGCCTCAAGATCTGCATGCGCGTCAATTAACGCATTATGTGAAGTAGCAAAGTCCCCAAATTTGTTCTCTAGGTGGTCCGTCCGGGCCCCCAGATCCTCAATGTCTGAGCGTAGAGGAGCTATGATGGACTTTATGTCCAGCAACATAGAGCGCCTTTGTAGGATAAGTATTTCCCTCATAACAGTGTCTGTAAGGGCGGTATTAGATACCGGTAACGCTTGCAGCGCCACTTCCCCATCATTTTCGGGGGTTGTTTGGGCAAGCTTGGTGGCCTCCTGCGGAGGTGTAGAAGCCGCCCCCCAGCTGGTCTTTGACCAGGGAATGTCCTGGTGGCTCGAGGCGGGATCCCTCAATAGGCTGCTGGGTGTATGAGCACGGCTCACCTGGCTGTATAAGTCGTTCCGGCTTGCGGCTTTATCAGGTCCCCTGTTTGCGTCTGTGTCACCTTCTTCCAGCACGAGCTGGGAATGAAGTGCCGAGTCAGACAGTGATCTCCGCAAGTTTGTAGTGGGGGAGGTCAGCGGCACCTCTGCAATCACCGCGCGCTTTCCAGGAGGGACCATGTCGCTTCCGGTGCCATCTTGGATTTCCCCGGCGTCTCTAGAGAAGTAAAACTTCGTGAGTTTAGGCTGTTTAGCCGCTTTTTTTCTTCGGCCCGTCATGGCTAGAGAGGGTTCTCCCTTATGCAGGTGCAGTGGGATAACTGTGCTGATCACTGAGTTCGCTTAAAGTCGCTTTATCCGGCGCTGGTACGGGAGCTCAGGCTCTATGTACCCATCCGCCTAGGCAGCCAGACCACGCCCCCCTCTGCCTGTCATTTTCAAAATGACCCTGTGACAAAATTCCCTATAGAAGAGCAGTATTTTTGGAAGAAGGTATATCACACCCCTGCCTCAATCAGTTTTTTGGGGGGGCAACTGGTATATCACACCTGTAACGGGGTTCCGAAGGTGCACTCGGTCCCCCATTACCAGCAGACCTGTTGCTTAGCTTTGGGAATGAGGATCTGTGTTTGACCTCATTCACAGGGTGGCTTTACTAGCTGGGTGGCTCCCTGCTCCTAGTCTGCCTTGAGCGCCGAGCTGATCACTCGGTGCTCGACTGGTTGGTCTGTCGGTCATGTGACGCTGTCCACGTCACATGACCCTCACTCCCCACTATAAATACAGGCAGCCTGCTGGCCACAGGTTGCCTGTTAATTTAGGTTCCACCTATGATTTGGTCTTTCCTGGCTTACTTACCTCCTGCTGAATTCCTGATGATCCTCTGCCTGCTCCTTATGTACTTTGCTGCTATCCTGGTATTCTGACCCCGGCCTCCTCCTGACGTTCCTCTGCTGACTCCTTTGGTACTTCACGTCTCTCCTGATATTTATGACCCCGGCTTCTCCTGACAATTCTCTGCTTGCTCCATTTGTACTTTGTAGCTTTCCTGGTATTGACTCGGTCCGTTCACGTCCTGTTGTTTGTCTGTCTGTCATCCCTGCACTTATTCCAAGTTAGGGATTGCCGTCCAGTTGTCCCCTGTCATTAGGACTCGCGAGGCAAGTAGGCAGGGCCAGGGGTAAGGGTGGAGCGCAGTGGTCACTTCCCTCCCCCCTGTGTGTGTGTGTACGCGACCGTTACAACACCAGTTGAAATTATTTGTTCCAATAGCGTTTGTCACTCTGTGTATCTGCGGTAACGCAGCAAAACCACAAACAAATGCTGCACTACCCAAATGAACTATATAGAAAGTATTTTTTTGGTGTATAACACCCCTTGCCTCAATCACTCTTTTTTTTGGGGGGGGGGGGGGGGGCAACTGGTATATCACACCAGTAGAAATTATTTGTTCCAATAGCGTTTGTCACTATGTGTAGTAGCTGCGGTATCGCAGGAGAAACGCACACAACTGCTGCACAATACAAATGCACTATAATATACTTTCTATGTTAGAAAGTACGGTATATTATAAGTATATCACAATCCTCAGTAAGTCACACCTATCGATAGCATACCTATACCAGTCCTTAAAAGGCCCAATTAGCCAGCTTTTGGTGTCCCTAACAGTCTGTCCCTGTTCCAAACAGCAACCTCTCCCTACACTGGCAAAAGACTGAATATAAATTGGCGGCCAGATCGGGTTTATTTATAAGGTGGGGGTATGTCCATGTGCTGAAACGTCTCAATTGGCTGTACCACCGGATGGATGTGTCATGGGTCAAAGTTCTTCACAATGTAAAAGAATATGGCGCCAGCGGACATTGTTTCGGGGAAATCGCAAACGAGCAAAGTTTGCCGCAAAATCACCGCCGGGCGAACCACAAGGCCATCTCTAGTGATTCATAATAGTATGCAACATTTTATGGGAGCCTATATGTAATGATTTACACCATGTCTAGTCTATGCCACACTTGTTTTATTGCATGGTCTAAAGATATTTTGTACAGTTGTATAATTAGTAAAGGTTACATATTGTGGGGATCCGCTCTGGTAGGCAGTGGTAGCGAGTGCTGTATACCACCAGCTGCTCCACTACCTCATGCTGCACTTTGTCCACCCTATACAGCAGGTCCTGGTTAAAAGCCAAATGGGGAAACACCGAGTCGGCCCCTGGGTGCTGAGCCACCCCATTTACCACTGTCACCCCTTCCCTCGCCCGCAATAATGTCGGATCCTGGAGCTGGGCGGTCCCAAACGTGTCACGGGATACCTCCAGGTCCGGGATGGACGGGGTTTCCACGGATTCGCCTGCCAACACCTCTAGGGGAAACCTATCGGGATGACACTCTACAGGTGATGTGGTGACCCCTACGGCTGGTATCCCCGCATCGGGATCCTCGGGCACTGGGCCAGATTGTCGTCTGTCCCTAAGGGAAGGCATATTGCTCTTCCATAGAGTCCAGAACAAAGGAAAATCCCTTCCCAGTATGGCGGCATAAGGGATTTGGTGTCCCACTCAGACGACATGCTGCACCTCTTTGCCCAACACGGACATGGTAACCCTGGCAATGGGGTACTCCCGGCGATCCCCATGGATACAGACAATGGACAGGGTTTGCTTCTCTGGGAGTGTCTCAGACACTAAGGACTCATGCACTATGGTTACCAGGCTCCCAGAGTCCAGCAAAGCATTAATCGGATGCCCATCGACCAAGACTTGGCACAGAGGTGGCATATCGGCGTCCGACCAGGCATCTGCGGTACATACAGGCCGGGCAAAGAAAGAGGACTGGCGAGCGAACCCGCAGTCCATGGGTTCAGGGGTTTGAGGACAGTTTGCTGCCCTATGTCCCCAGCCGTGGCAGTGCCAACATTGTATCCCCGTGGTCCCTCCCCGGTCTCTCTTCCCTGGAGTAGGACTAACCTTCCCCCCCCCCCTTTGTGGTTGGGTCCCTTTTTCCGGATCCCTAGCCTGAGAGGGAGCCTGACGGGATTCCCGTGCCTGCGTTGAGTCCCGCACCAAGTCCTGGGTCGCCACATACCTCTCGACTAGGCTTACTAACTGTTCCAGGTTGCCGGGGTCTCCCTGACCAACCCAGCGCTGTATGGCCCTTGGCAGTGTCCGCACCAAACGATCGACCACCACCCGTTCCACCATCTGCGAGGGGCTCAATGTCTCAGGCTGCAGCCATTTTTTTACTATGTGTAACAGGTCATAGGCCTGGGACCGAGCAGGCCGGGACTCAGAGAAGGCCCACTGGTAGACTCGATGTGCACGCACATAGGTATTAACCCCAAGACAAGCCAACACCTCCCCCTTCAGCCTCTTATAGCTCTTGGCTTCCTCCTGACTGAGGTCGAAGTAGGCCTTTTGTGCGTCTCCCACTAAAAATGGCGCTATTACTTCGGCCCACTGTTCTGCAGGTAACCTTTCCTGTTCCGCAGTGCGTTCGAAGACCATCAGGAACGCCTCGATATCATCCTCGGGGCCCATCTTTCTTAACGCTGAGCGCACCTTATCCCGGGCAGCAGGTATGACTGCGGTTCCCCCTGGGATGGTTTGTTGTTGTAACACACGCATGGACTCCTGCATAGTCGCCAGTTGCTAGGCCAGCAGACTATTCAACTGCCGCTGGTCTCTCAGGGCTTCCTCATGTCTCCGAGTAGCCTCCTCATTACTTTGCACCAAGTGTCTAATGGCCTCCTCCATCTTATCTGGAGCCACAAAAACTTGCCGGCTTAATATATGACATACAGTCCAAACAACACAATTTTTCAGCCTCACTGCTGTTTGCCCGCTGAAGCCACCAATTGTGGGGATTCGCTCTGGTAGGCAGTGGTAGCGAGTGCAGTATAGAGGCAACACAGACCGATCTTGGTGTAAAACACAATGCTTTGTTTATTCACATGGTGCATATTTGTGAAAGACGGTGCAGTTCATAGGGAGGGTGGTCACACACAGAAAAAATAATAGTTCAAACACAGCAAGTCCCTGCTGCAGGCTACTTGAGGCCTGTTTCAGTCACATAAAGCAAAGTCTATTTAAAGCCATGAGTAATGTCACCTTTTCTCCTTGGTGAAGTAAGTCCATGGGTCCTGCTTCTAGCCACAGGACACGGATCCCTCCTGGATTCAGCTGCGGGTCCCTGCCGACTCCTTTACAGGCCTCAGCACACAGCCCAGCTCACCTCACCTCACCTCACCTCACCTCCACTCCACTCCACTCCACTCCACTCCACTCCACTCCACTCCACTCCACTCCACTCCACTCCTTACTCTCACAGCTAGAGAACACAGAAGCTCCACACTGTGCACCACACCCTTGTGCTGGTCGAGTTTTAACCCTTCCCTGCAAAACCTGGCCTGGACCGTGGGGAGACAGGCACCCGCCCGCATATCTGCCTGCTCCCAATAAGAGCCGGCCCGGATCCGCTGTTAACAGCGTAACCGCTGCAAAATGCACTTTTCCGGCTCTTACTCCACCGGGGCCAGGACCCCCGGTGGCACGTACCTCCCGTTTACCACTACCCCAGGTACTCTCCTACAATATATATTGATAATTTTTATATCTGTATCTTCATAGGTATGTACATACACAAGAGTAGGTTTATAGAGTATATTGCAGTTGTTGGTTTACTTTTTGCAATATGATGCAACTATATATGAGATAATTTATTCAAATTAATTTCAGGTCTGATTTTAAGCAAATAATCAGAAAATTTTATTGAGGTGCAATTCATTTCAACCCAAATCAAAAGTGCTACAATTGGCCTGGGAATGTATTTCTGAGGTCTACTAGGACTAGGGTATTTTCTCTCTCTTTCTTTTTTTAAATATTTTTAGAATTCTCTTTCTCTGTCTTTCCCCTTTCAAGCTCTTTAACACGTGTGACACTGATATATATGTAGAAAGGCCATTAGGTCTGAATTTGTGGGAGGAGTAAGTCCCCTAATTAAACGCCAGCCCCTACTCACCTCTGACGTTCGAGTGCAAGTGTCCCACTTCCGGTCCGCGTGTGTGCAGGTTCGCGTCACTTCCGGTTCGGGTGTCCGGCTTTTGGCTGCACGGCGGAAGTCCTCCGGTTTCGTCGGTCCGGTCTTGGCTTTCAGCCTATTCGTAAGGTACTGCGCTACCTCCGGTCCCCACCACACCGCTCTGTGGTCTTATGAAGGGACCGGAGCGCACATTTCGGCAATTACCGGGGCCAACCAGCGGCATCCCCCCCCCCCTCAAGTCGGCATGCATGCGGCTTCAACGCACCCGCCGGGGTAGGGGGAGGGGGGGCTAGTCATGCCTGTACAAACTATACTGCATGTGGGAAGGTCAAGTTATGTATATTTACATATATATGGCAAACCTATCGTCTACATACTCATTACACTGGTCATTAAATCGCTTACTCAGTCTGGCCTGCCATCGCAACCTAATGGTTCTTAGGGTATTCTCTGTCCCATTCTGTATTAAATGTATTTTCTCCCCTGCACCGGACTACGGCAGCAGCTAGTAAGCATACTTATTGCACCATACTACACTATGCCTTACCCACATAGTTAAGCTCAGCCCTGTTAAAGAAAGCTTTTTTTCCTCCAACAGATCATACAAAAAAAAAAAAAAATCCAGGTTCTCTTTCTTCAATAGCACCAACCGGTGTGCTCATTCTATATGTCAAACCCTGATTCTTGTACGTAATCCAGGTATAGTTTTTTTTTTTTTTCTCCTTTCCTCTCTTCCACTTTTCTTCACAAAATACTCTCATACGTCACACTCGCTCAGATTTACATCTGTCTTAAAACCCTTAGGTTCTTCTATTATAAAAAAAAAAAAAAAACACAGCAAACAAGCCTGGCTTCTCCTAATAAATCGCTAGACTCTGGTTCTCATCCCTTATATCCAGGTATAGTATTTTTTGTTTTTATACTTCAGTATTTATTATTCAGTTCGGTTTCCAGGCCGCAGTCAGCCGCATTGTCAGTTGCCACGCTCTCGTATCACTCATTACACCCCCAGTAATTCATCAGGCGCTCATACGCCACGCTCACAGATTTACATCTGTCTCAAACCCCCTAGGCTTCATCGTCAATCAACTACCACTGAGCCCGTCTTCCATATACTCAAGGATCAAATCCCCGGGTATAATCACTACCAAGGTTAGTATCCTACCATCACATAAATTCGCCAATTTATCCCATAGATGGTACGTGAACTGGCTCACAGTGTCTGGGTGGCAGACCTAGCTCACCGAGGCATTTACTAACCTTCTCCCACCTCAACATGGAGGTACGGCCCAACGCCCAAATCATAGTTAAACGCCTCATTCGCTCTTCTATAGGGCTATAGTCAGGGCCTCACCTCTCACGGCCACACGTTTTGAACCTTTTACTGTCATCGAGAGGCCAACATCCCGCCACCACATCTGTGGCAACGTAGTTTACCTCGCCTAAATCATAGATAGAGCCTCTCACCGCCACTTGGCATTAGCAGGGTCTCATCCGTCACTAGTCTAAGTTAAGTTTTTCGCTTCGGCATTAACCTTACAGTCCAGTTCACAGGAGCTTCCCCCCCCCACCCCCTGAAATTATTTTCTCAAACGCCCCTACTAAATCCAACTCATTTAATTCTTTCTAGAATGTCGCAAGATACGTCTCCCATGAATGAGGTGCCTGATGAGGATATAATATCCACTCCTATCAGACCAGTATCCCCAGGAGTATCTCTCGCCCCTTCTACCCCTACGTCTTTGAGAGCATGGACTATTCCAAAAATCACGACCGAACTTAGGCTTAGGGGCATCCCCTTTCCTGCTACGGCCAGAAAGGCGGAATTGTACAGACTGTTAACCAACCAAGCCCCTGAGCCTAGGCCAGGCACAAGCTCTCATATTCAACCTTCTGGCGCGGGCATTGCCACCCAGGACACCCTTGCGGCAATCCTGGCCAACCTACAGACCTTGAACAGCAGGTTAAGCAAGGTGGAAAGTGCCATAGCCTCCCCAGGTAACCTTCCTGTTCCTTCAGCCTCTGTCCCGGCGGCACCTACGGCACCAACACCCGTCCCCACACTTCCCCCTCCAGCTCCTGCTCCAGTCACGTCTCCATTCGTGTCACCAGCTCACTCCGTCCCAGACTCCATTAGGAAAGAAATCCTAGATGGGAAGGACGTGTGTCTGGTGTCATTACTCATTGCCTCCCAAGACGTACTGGAGAACAGGGCTTATAATTTCGGGGATATCTCGGTGGTTCTTAAAACCAGAGACCCAAGGCTCAACAAGAAATTGTCTATTCCAAATTTCGTGTTGGCCTTCGGCATATACCGTGATGTCATCTGCTCTGTATATCCCCACAGGAGAGAGGAACTGGACCTCTATCTCCATAAAGTGGTGGATTTGGGCGTCAAGTACGGGGGCTCATCTTTTTATGATTACCATAAATCGATATCGGCGAAAGCGGCGACACATTTGAAACAGTTTAATGTTAGAATTAACTGGTGTCAAATGGATACAGAACTATTCTGTCGCCACTTCGCTGGTCTGAGGCCCCCGTCCTGCGCCATATGCAATTCCTCAACCCACTTGGCCGATTTGTGCCCTTCCATGGCCGACCCATCCACCCCCACACCCACCCCTCAATCCAATTCAACTCCTCACCTCAAACAGGAAGGCGGACAGCGGGATAAACTGGGGAGGCCCATCTCCTTTTTAGGGAAGGCTCAGGTGTGCAACAACTTCAATGCAGGTTCCTGCAGCTTTAGCGCTTGTAGATTGTTGCACATCTGCTCTATCTGTTTCAGGGCACACACCAAGACCATGTGCCCGGCCAGGTTGTCCCCCAACAAATGACTAACCGACGTTAATATCGACAACCTGGTTTTTTACTTAAAAAATCATCCAAGTAGACATCTGGTGGAGTATTTAATAACAGGTTTCACCCAGGGCTTTCTCACGGGTCTCGTGGCCATTCCCTCAGGGATACTGGAATGCCCCAATCTCCTATCAGCCTGCCTAGACCCGGAGGCCACGGATGTTCTCCTCTCCACAGAAATAGCACAAGGTTTCATGATCGGCCCCTTCACCTCCTCACCATTTTCCTCCTGGCGCACTAACCCTATTGGTATAGCTGTACACAAATACTCAAATAAAAAGCGCATGATTATCGATTTATCGGCACCGCACTCTTCTTTTGTCCCTAGCATCAACGCACTCATTCCCGCAGACGAATTCTCACTACAATACGTAAAAATAGACGACGCTATACAAACCATCATTTCAACTGGTAGCAACGCCTGGCTTAGCAAAACAGACATTACCAACGCATTCAAATTACTGCCCATGCACCCATCACTTTGGCACTTGCACGGTGTTAAATGGCGAAACAAATACTACTTTTCCACGCGGCTCACTTTTGGGTCCAGAAGCAGCCCTAAACTGTTTGATATTTTCGCAGAAACTCTATGCTGGCTGCTTCTGAACATCATTAGGTGTCACACCGTCATTCACTACTTAGATGACTTCCTCATCATAGAACCAAGCACACGCACACCTACAGATATCCTCAGCACCTCTGCACTTTTTGCCACCCTCGGAGTACCTTTGTCTCCCGCTAAAACAATTGGCCCCACCACTAAACTCACTTTCTTGGGGATAGAGCTGGACTATGGTACCTTCCGCGCCAGCCTTCCCCCTGAGAAACTGGTCCGTCTAAGAGGGGAAATAGATATGTTCCTGCGGAACAATGTATGCACCAGGAAAGAACTTCAGTCCTTATTGGGATCCCTGAATTTCGCGATGCGCATTGTTCCGCAGGGTAGATCCTTTGTGTCCAGGCTCCTCTGTCTGCTGCATGGGGTTCCAGACGCCTGCCCAATCGCATTGGACCATCACGCCAAAGCTGACCTACTCATGTGGGGAAAGTTTTTGACTCAATGGAACGGCATCTCCATGTTTATTCCCCCTCTCTCCGACTCCTCTCCCTGCATTTACACTGACGCTGCAGCCAGCACGGGTTTTGCAGCTATATTTGGTAATCACTGGTTTAGGGGTCACTGGCCAGCGGAGACGGATGCCTTGCCGGGGTTTAGAGAAACTTCAGCTCTGTTTGAGATTTACCCCATTGTGGCGGCCGCACACACTTGGGGTCACCTCTGGTCCGGCAAGGCAGTAAAATGTTATTCCGACAACTCGTCAGCCTGCGACATCATTAACAAAGGTCGCTCTTCCTCTCTCACCATGATGCGGCTGATTCGCAAGCTGACCTGGTTGGCAGCAACCGTCCAGTTCCACTTAATTTGCCTTCACATCCCGGGCATTCACAACACAGCTGCTGACGCTCTGTCTCGCTCTCAATTTCAGGTGTTTTTCCAGGCACTCCCGTCAGCCCACCATCAACCATCCAGAACACCGAATTTTTACGAGTTAATCTTGGATTGAACACACTTATGCACCATGCTAGGATCCTTACACACCAAGCACTATCACCAAATACTACTATCACCTACAATAGGGCACTTACCATTTTCAACAACTTTACAGCTGAATTCGGATTACAAGGCAATTTCTCAACCCAAACTATGGTGGCTTTTGCCTCTTTTTGCCACTTACACTTAAAACTCTCCCACAACACAATCAAATTATACCTCACGGGGGTGCAGCATCACAGCCTCACAAATTTCCCTAACAATACCCCCTTTCTGTCATCATACCCCATCAAGAAAATCTTAAAGGGGATCTCTAAAGTTTCAGTTCCACCTATCACCACTAGACTACCTATAGATGGGCCCATCTTTAGAGCACTTAGCAACCTCCTCGACCAATCCCCTTTTGATCCCAACACTAACCTGGTGATCAAATCTGCTATCTATTTGGCCTTTTATGGGTTCTTAAGACCCAGGGAGTTTACAGTTGTTTGTCAAGGAGATGCCGCGCACAGCCTTAAAACCTCGCAACTCACTAAAGTAGACGACCATTACATTCTCACAATCCCATCTACAAAAACGAATCAGTCCCTTCACCCCACTATCATTCCGCTCTTTCCAACAGACAATGCTTGGTGCCCAGTTAAGACACTAGACCTCTTACGGTCTACCTACAGCACACACTTATCAGACTCACCTCTCTTGCAACTTCAAGGGCACCCACTCACTACAGCAAAATTCACCACGCACGTTAGAACCTTATTGGGAAAATTGGGTCACAACCCAACTTTATTCGCCGGGCATTCCTTTCGTATAGGAGCCGCTTCATCAGCCTCTAGCACTAACACCCCGGTCCACATCATAAAGAGACTGGGCCGCTGGAAGTCCTCTATATACAATACGTATATTCCACGACCAGAGAAAGAACTTCGCCAAGCCTTCAGGAATTTAGTCATGTAAACAAATGCAATAAAGTGTGGTTTTGAACTTCTCTTTGCCCTCTTTTATTTACAGGCCCACTCGGACGTTGGTTTCGGCACACCACAACCAACTTTTTATCTTTGACATTATCCATTACATATTAAATTCCGAGCACAAGTAGAAAGGCCATTAGGTCTGAATTTGTGGGAGGAGTAAGTCCCCTACTTAAACGCCAGCCCCTACTCACCTCTGACGTTCGAGTGCAAGTGTCCCCCACCCACCAAGCACCCTTAATACATACAATTCTCCTTGGTGGGCCCTCTTTTATTTACAGGCCCACTCGGACGTTGGTTTCGGCACACCACAACCAACTTTTTATCTTTGACATTATCCATTACATATTAAATTCCGAGCACAAATATATATATATATAGCTATGGCTAAACACATGGTTGCTTATTAACAAACAGTTTGGTTAAAAACACCCTGCACCATTGGATTTGTTATGCTTTTTAAAATTTATTCCTTCTATCCAGGGCAAGTTTTCACCTTAACCTCTTGCCGACCTAGGGGCCCAGCTGTATCTGCCAGCATCGGTGAAAACACAGATGCCGGCAGATTAACCCCCGGTATGCCGCTGTCATGCTGACCGCGGCATACAGGGGTTTGCGGGCAGCTTGTACATCCCCATTAGGTCTCCGTGCTGCAGTGACAGGGACCCAATGGTTACTATGGCAGCCCCGTAGCCTTGCACAGGCATTGGAACTGCCAGCTATAGAAGCCCAGGAGATATAGCTACAGGGCTGGATCTCCTAGGCAACTGTCAGTGTCTTACAGTGTAAGACACTGTCAGTTCAATACAGCACAATACAGATGTATTGTGCTGCATTGAAACAGGGATCAGACCCTGTAATGTTGAAGTCCCATAGTGGGATAAAAGAAATATATATTAAAAGCGAAATAAGTGTTTTTTACAATAAAAAAAAATAAAGTTTCAATTAAAAAAGCCCCTTTCCCATAAAGAGACATATAAAATTATAAAAAATATTCCCTATATAGGGCTCTTACCTTGTTCTGTGGCTTCGTTTCATAAAAAATCAAGCTTTTAAAATATGCAAATGACTTCACTACCAGCAAGTAGGGCGTCTACTTGCTGGTAGCCGCCACATCCTCCTTTTAAAAAACCGCCCCCTCCTCCTGTTGATTGACAGGGCCAGCGAGCGCTCTCCTCCTCCGGCTGGCCCTGTCAGCATTTCAAATCCCGCGCTTGCGCCTTACGTGTCTTCATTCGGCGCAGGCGCTCTGAGAGGACGCTTGCTTCCTCAGCACTCCCTCAGTGCGCCTGCGCCGATGACGTCTTCTCTTTCGTGTTTAGAGGTGACGTCATCGGCGCAGGCGCACTGAGGGAGTGCTGAGGAAGCGAGCGTCCTTCTCTGAGTGCCTGCGCCGAATGAAGACACGTAAGGCACAGGCACGGGATTTGAAATGCTGACAGGGCCAGCCGGAGGAGGAGAGCGCTCGCTGGCCCTGTCAATCAACAGGAGGAGGGGGCGGTTTTTTAAAAGGAGGATGCGGCGGCTACCAGCAAGTAGACGCCCTACTTGCTGGTAGTGAAGTCATTTGCATATTTTAAAAGCTCGATTTTTTTTTTTTTATGAAACAAAGCCACAGAACAAGGTAAGAGCCCTATATAGGGAATAGTCGTCCAATAAGGATTTTAATATGCCCAAAAATGAAAAATGAGTTTTGGGGGGTGACAGAAGCCCTTTAAGCGTTTCACAAGAATTTTCCAGAATTTCCAATAATTTTCCAGAATTTCCAATAATTTTTTTCCTGTAAGTCAGCAAGGGTTAACAGCAAAACAAAACTCAATATTTATCACCCTGATTCTGCAGTTTACAGAAACACCCCATATATGGTGGTAAACTGCTGTATGGGCACATGGCATGGCACAGAAGGGAAGGAGCAACATATGGATTTTGGAGGGCAGATTTCACTTGGATCATTTTAAGTTGCCATGTCGCATTTGCAGACCCCCTGATGCACCCCTAGAGTAGAAACTCCCAAAAATTGACCCCATTTTTGAAACTAAGGGATAAGGAGACAGTTTTATTGGTACTATTTTGGGGTATATATGATTTTTGATCGCTCGATATTATGCTTTTTGTGAGGCAAGGTAACAGAAAAATGGCTGTTCTGGTACAGTTTTTATTTAATTTTATTTTTTTATAGCGTTCACCAAACAGGATAGATCATGTGTTATTTTTAAAGAGCAGGTTCTTATGGACGTGACAATACCAAATATGTTTATTTTTTGTTTCAGTTTTACATAATAAAGCAATTTTGAAAATCTTGAACAGTTAGGGCTCATGCACACGACCGTATGTATTGTGCGGTCTGCAAAAAATACGTATGTCGTCCATGTGCATTCCGTATTTTGCGGTACGGAACAGCTGACCCCTAATAGAACAGTACTATTCTTGTCTGTAATGCGGACAATAATAGGACATGTTCTATTTTTTTGCGGAACGGAAATTCGGACATACGGAAACAGAATGAACATGGAGTAACTTCAGGTTTTGTTTTTGCGGACCTATGGAAATGAATGGTTCCACATACGGTCCGCAAAAAAAATGTAACGGACACGGAAAAAAAAATACATTCATGTGCATGATCCCTTATGTTGATAAAAATGTGCAGTTGGACACAGTGTATGGCCAAAAGATATACTAATGGTGATGCTAGAAAATATGCTTGCTGGCACAGTTATTAACTTGAAAATTTGCAACAGGTTTTTTGGGGGAAAAATCAAGCGTAATTGGACATCACTGGGTGACCCACTAAAATACACTTAAGTTCTTTGTACACTTATAAACTGTAGAAACATAGAATGTGTCGGCAGATAAGAACCATTTGGCCCATCTAGTCTGCCCAATCAAACATTGCAACATGTTTTTTTGGGAAAACACAGGTGCAATAAGACATCCCCTGGGTGCAACCAAAATATATACAGTGCCCTGTACAGTACACACACTAAAATATGCTTATTGCATGGCACACATTTATAAACCGTTGAAGCTTTGCAACAGGTTTTTGGACAGAAAAGGCTGGCTCCTGCGCATAAAGAGTACTGTCTCTTTAAAAGCTCATGTCTTATGTGGTGCAACACAAGAAGTTATGAAATGATCCAGCCTTGGCTACAGAAACATAGTATAATAACTGCCACTATCCTGTACCTAATGATAAAACCTGACTTTGTACCTGGTGATCCAATCTACCTAACTAAATAAATCTTCTTCACAATCACTATACTGTCCCTGCAAGGTCTTAAAATGGCTGGCTAGTGTGTCTTATTGCTCTGTCTGTCAGCCATGGCAGACACATCCTATTACATCAGTGACTGGGCTCAGAGTAATATTTATGCTTCAGAGCTAGCATAAAGCCTGATAAACCAGCCAATATCCTCCCTCCAAATTGACAGACTAACTGCAAAGCATTGTGGGGATGCCCACTGGCAAGTGCACTGCCTGCTGGGGGTCATGTGATCCTCTGTTGTTATCTTCCCTGCCCTATTTCCCTCGTTAGTGTACTGAATTGTAAATGGCTGGTGCCATTTTCCCCAATTCGTCCAAGTGAATTGCCAAAACTTTGGATTTGTTTGGAAAAATAATTTTTGTGATGAATCTGATTAATTTAGAATACAATGTATTCACTCTTCTCTAGACATGACTTTGTGTCCCTAATTGGTTAATACGTTTGCAGTTGTATTTAAAGGGGTTGTCCGTTTTTTGACATTGAAGAGAATGGGGACACCATACTTGTAATTATACTTGCTCACAATTGCAATTGCTGCAGCAAGCAGGTAAACAGAGCAGAAAAGGCAGCGCTTATATGAGGGTTGCCTTCTTTTCAAACAGTTAATCAGTGGGAGTACTGGGAGTTGGACCCCCGCTCATCTGATATTGATGGCCTATCCTGGTGATAGGACATAAAGAGTAAAAAGCGGACTACCCCTTTAAGTTGTCTGCTAAGCGCTGCTATGTGTGCTGTTCCTTTCATATTGAATTTCTGCACTGTATTATTTCTTGTTTTACCTATGTTGTTTAAGTCTATTGTTCTCTGCTGCCATCTGCTGGCCGAAATTCATATGCTGCACGCCTTCGTTCTTGTTAAATAAAGTTTTTTCTCTGGGCGTGGTTTTAGCAGCCTTGGGCCTGGTCACTTCCTGTAGCCTTTTTCAGTGCTGCATTCTTTGTGACTGGAGACACACACCTTGGCTTGTGAAGGCATCAGTTTTTGACCAGCAGTTGCCTCAGCAGTTAGCCTCAGGAAAGACATCCACATGACAGCATCTACTGCATTCCTGTATTCCATCACTGTATGTCATCACTGTATGTCACTGCTCTGGATCAAATAAACCCACGTTTGATTGCATCCTCATGTCTACGTCTGGATCCATCTAACCTGAGCATCTGCCGGTCCGGTCTGCTCCACTGCTTGGATACGAAGGTAGGCCAGTCACAAAGTCATTATCAGTTACACCTTCATTCGCCTTCATGTGGGGACAGAACAGTCAAAAACTGCCTTAAAGCCTTATACCCCAGTCAATATCAGTCTCAATATCCAATGCCCGGCTACAGATTCCCTCAGAGCCCAGCGCCACACTCAGGAACCTCCCCTGCAACAGGCCCACTCCCAGCAAATCCGCCCAGCAACAGTGCACGTCCCATAAGCCCAAGGGGAAGCACGGCGTGTCCGCAGTAGATATACTCTCGCCTGGAAGTCCTCCACTACTCGCCAAGCCACTTTCTACATCCTATGTTAACCCTTGCTCGCATGATATAAGAACTGTTCACGCACGCGGGGCCTCCCTCAAACGAAAACCCCGCAATTCACTCAAAACACCTTGGGAAACTCATCGGGGTGCCTCATCTGAGCCGCACTGCAATTTTCAGCCCCCAATTCAAAAGTTCGATTTCTTAAAGAGACAGCGCACCTTAAATCAAAATGGCCGAAAAGGACCTCGTACAGTTCCCCAGTGATGAAACAAAACAAATGCTACCTGATACTGATCATTATGAAGAGCTGGAGGTAGAACCCACACTTCCAGCAGACCAAGTCACGCGACCAAGGCGCTCTCTCAAACCAACAATAAAGATCACAGAAAATTATCACACCAGGAAAGATGAGCTATGTGACAACCTGGAAGAGCTATGGGAACGAGTTTCCTCCCTCATATCAGGATTTAAGTCCTCCTCAGGCGATGCCACCAGTTTACAAGTTGCCGTCGGGCGGCTGAACGCAGCCCATGAAAGATACAAGAGACTGTCCACAAGGTATATAACCTTTCTAAAAGACTCTAATATTGAAGAAGCCCCGTCAGAATTGTGCAAGGCAGAATCAATAGACAGACAAAGAGACGCCATGGTGCTGGACGCTAAAGATAAAGTGGAACTCCGCATCTCTCATTTGCAAGAAACTAGATCACACAGATCACATTCGTCCAAACATTCCTCGCGGTCCTACAGATCATCATGCTCTAGAAGCTCCAACCTGAGCGACAGATTACTAGAGGCCCGCATAAATGCAGAGCTATCCAAAGTGAGGCGTTCCTTCACCGAAAAAGAAGTCCTTGCGAGAACAGAAGCACAGACGGCGGCGGCCAAGAGGGCAGAAGCCAAGAGGGCAGAAGCGGAGGCAGAAGCCAAGAGGGCAGAGGCAGAAGCCAAGAGGGCAGAAGCGGAGGTAGAAGCCAAGAGGGCAGAAGCAGAAGCAGAGGCTCGAATAAAGATCCTCGAATCAGAGAGGGAAGAGGAAATCGCATTAGCAAGAGTAAGACTACTTGAGCAAGCATTGAGCCAAGGCCTTGATTCAGTCTGCTTACCACCAGAGGAGATAGACGATCCAGTTGATCGCACCAGCGACTACGTACTGAAACAGTTATCTGCAACACCCCCAGTGTGCAGCACTGTCCAAGCCAACAACACTGAAACCTCCAAGGCAGCTCTACCTGCAGGGCCAGTGACACCCACAGCACCCGAGCAATCCAATAACAGTCGCCCAGACGCGCTCTCTCAAGGGCAGTTATTACAGCAAGATGGCTACCAGGTGTTTCCTGGCCTACCTCCACAGCTCAAGCAGCAGTCATCAGAATCTACAGAGGCTAGACCACAGCTCAACCCTGCAGCAACATCATTCTACCCGGAAGCATCTCACCCTTTCACGCCACGCAGCCTATACGCCCCAGGGGCATCACAAGTTGTCATGGCAACAAGCAGTGAAAAATCAGATATGTCTGAGTTTGCCAGGTTTATGGTGAGCAGAGAGCTAATTAACACCAGTCTCTCAAAATTTGATGACCGTGCAGAGAGCTACAGAGCCTGGAAGGCAACCTTCAAAGCCGCCATCGCCAACCTCAACCTAACCGCAGAGCAGGAGCTTGACCTCTTGATCAACTGGCTGGGCCCAGGCTCCACAAATCGCATCAAGAGCCTTAGAACTGTCTATGTGGGACAAGCAGAAGCAGGTCTCGCTGCAGCCTGGCAGAGACTCGAACGCACCTTTGGCAGCGCAGAAGCAATAGAGAGGGCACTATTCAGGAGACTGCAGAACGTCCCCAAGATCAGTCTCAAGGATGTCCATAAGCTTCAGGATTTAAGTGATTTGCTCATGGAACTGGAGCTTGCCAAAAGAGACCCTCGTCTGTCCGGGCTGTGCTACCTGGATACAGCCCATGGGGTGAACCCAATTGTCGTGAAGCTACCATACAGCCTGCAAGAGAAGTGGGCGGCATCAGTCTCAAGGTACAAAAGAGTGCATGACGTCACTTTTCCCCCATTTATTCATTTCTGTAGGTTCATCGATGAACAGTCCCAGATGAGGAATGACCCCAGCCTCGACTTCCTGGAGTTCAATACTACAGCCTCAGTGACACCATCATCAAGGTATGAAAGTATTGTGCATAAACACAGAGACTTTAAGAGCAGCGTGAATGTTAGAAAGACTAACCTACCATCATCTGCAGTACCCACTGGTAGACAGTACACTACCTCATCAGGAGACAAGGCCTTCAATCACGAATGTCCCATTCATAAAAAACCACACTCACTGAACAAATGCAGAGGATTTAGATCCAAAACCATACAGGAGCGCAAGAAAGTCCTCACCGAGCTTGGGGTATGCTTTAGGTGCTGCGCTTCATTGGAGCACATGGCTAAGGACTGTAAATCCATTATCAAGTGTGAGGAGTGTCATAGTGAAAGACATGCCTCAGCTATGCACCCAACTCCACTCACAAGGGATTCACCGGCTGCTGTCACTACCAGTCCTGCTCAAAGTCATGGCGGGGAGCCCCAGAACAACGCTAACACAGCCACTGCTGTTTCCTGCTCATGCTTGGACGTATGTGGGGAGGGCCAGAGTGAGAAATGTTGTGCCCGCATATGCCTAGTCAAGGTCTACCCGGAGGGGCTACCAGAAAAGGCAGTAAAAATGTATGCCATCATTGACGACCAAAGCAACCGCTCCCTAGCAGGACCTAAATTCTTTGAAGCCTTTGGTATAAATGGACCGTCAGAACCCTACATCTTAAACACCTGCTCGGGTCGCATAGAGACTAGCGGCAGGAGGGCACAAGGATTCATCGCTTGTTCCGTCAGTGGAAATACGGAAATACCTCTACCGACGCTGATCGAATGCGATCAAATACCCAACCATAGGGATGAAATTCCTACCCCGGAAGCTGCATTTCACCATCCACACCTAAGGCACCTAGCCAACGTTATCCCACCTATGGACAACAACGCCGAGATTCTACTCCTGCTTGGCAGAGACAATCTAAGGGTACACAAGGTGCGTCAACAGTGTAATGGTCCCGACTATGCACCATACGCCCAGAGACTGGACTTGGGATGGGTGGTCATAGGAAATGTATGCTTGGATCAACCAAGAATCCGCTCTTTCAAAACGTACGTGCGCGGAGATGGACGCACAACTTGCATTAAGCCTTGCCCTCATCACTATGAGGTGAAAGAGAAGCCTCCAGACCTCATACAACCACCTGACGACATTCCTCCCTTTGCTGACAACTTGGGAAGATTGGTCTTTCACACAAGCAAGGACGATGATAAAGTAGCTTTGTCAGTAGAGGACAGAGAATTTATCAAGATAATGGACAATGAGTTCCTTAAAGACGAAACCAATCACTGGGTTTCTCCATTACCCTTCCGAGCTACCAGGGTGAGACTCCCGAACAATAGGGAACAAGCTCTGTCTAGATTTAACTCTCTTCAGCGTACCATGAACAGTAAGCCTGAGATGAGAGAACACATCGTTGCCTTTATCGACAAAATATTCTGCAACAACCATGCAGAACCAGCTCCATCCTTAGGGAAGAACGACGAGTGCTGGTACTTGCCTTCATTTGGAGTGTATCACCCACGGAAACCTAATCAAATTAGGGTTGTTTTCGACTCAAGTGCCAAACATCAAGGTGTATCTCTTAATGATGTCCTCCTCACAGGTCCTAATCTGACGAATAACCTAGTTGGAGTGCTGATGAGGTTCAGAAAAGAGCTCGTTGCCATCACCGCCGACATTGAACAGATGTTCCACTGTTTCGTAGTCAGAGAGGACCACCGGAATTTCCTCAGGTTTCTGTAGTACAAGAAAAACGACACCAACGCAGAGATGGCAGAATATCGAATGAGGGTACACGTATTTGGAAACAGCCCTTCACCTGCCGTGGCAACTTACGGCCTTCGGCGAACTGCATTAGAGAGAAAATCCAAGTACGGTAAAGACGCCAGAGACTTTGTAGAAAAGGACTTCTATGTAGACGATGGACTCAAATCACTACCGACTGAAGAAGCGGCTATCGATCTGCTCAAAAGGACTCAAAGTATGTTGTACCAAGCTAAACTTAGACTACACAAAATTGCTTCAAACAGCCTGGCCGTTATGAGGGCCTTCGAATCAGGCAATCATGCACCAGGTTTCAAGGACATTAACTTGGGACTGGACAGTCCACCTGTGCAGAGGAGCTTGGGCCTCAGATGGGATCTCTCGGCTGACTCCTTCGGTTTTCAGATAAGTTGTGCAGACAAGCCATTCACAAAACGAGGCGTCCTATCAGTGGTAAACAGCCTATTTGATCCGCTGGGATTTGTAGCGCCCATCACCATACAAGGTAAATCTCTACTGAGACAGTTTTCTGAAACAGTCAAGGATTGGGATACCCCACTTCCCTTCGAGAAAGAGCAAAAATGGGAAACCTGGAAGCGATCCTTGTGTGCCTTGGATGAGATCCACATCCCGAGATGCTATATTAAAACCTCACTTTCCTCTAGCATAAAGAAAGAACTCCATGTGTTCTCGGACGCCTCCACGGAGGCCATTGCAGCGGTTGCCTATCTGAAAGTCACAGGACCCAACAACCAAAATCACGTTGGATTCGTCTTTGGTAAGGCTAAGTTAGCCCCCAAGCCCGATCATACTATTCCCAGACTGGAACTTTGTGGGACCGTGTTGGCAGTGGAGATTGCGGATTTCGTACAACAAGAACTGGGTGTCGACATAGCTGAAGTCCAGTATTACACCGACAGTAAGGTCGTTTTAGGTTACATCCACAATCGGACCAAGCGATTTTATGTGTACGTTAGTAACCGCATAGAGAGAATCAGGAGGTCCTCCAAACCTGAACAATGGCACTACGTACCATCCGAACTTAATCCGGCAGATCATGCCACTAGGCCTATGTCTATAGGTTCCTTTACTAACTCTACTTGGCTTACAGGTCCAGAGTTTCTGCTTGGAGAGGCAGACGAATGTGTACAGGAAGCTTTCAGCATCCAGGATCCGGATAATGATCCAGAAAGCCGCACTGAAGTTAGTGCATTAGTCACTGGAACAAAGCAAACCGCCAGCTTCAGTTGTCAGCGCTTTGAACGTTTCTCCAGTTGGATGAGACCCATCGAGAACGTCCCTGCTGGGTGAACAGGACTGTAACTAGCTTCGCAGATCTTCTCCATTCCAAGTTGGAAAACAGGACTAATCTATGTTTGCATTCTAATATGTTTTTCTTTTACAGGTTGTTTATATTTTATGGACATTCGTCATAGTGAAATCCCCAAAGTGAATTTCAGACGGGGAGTGTGCTGTTCCTTTCATATTGAATTTCTGCACTGTATTATTTCTTGTTTTACCTATGTTGTTTAAGTCTATTGTTCTCTGCTGCCATCAGCTGGCCGGAATTCATATGCTGCACGCCTTCGTTCTTGTTAAATAAAGTTTTTTCTCTGGGCGTGGTTTTAGCAGCCTTGGGCCTGGTCACTTCCTGTAGCCTTTTTCAGTGCTGCATTCTTTGTGACTGGAGACACACACCTTGGCTTGTGAAGGCATCAGTTTTTGACCAGCAGTTGCCTCAGCAGTAGCCTCAGCAGTTAGCCTCAGAAAAGACATCCACATGACAGCATTCCTGTATTGCATCACTGTATGTCACTGCTCTGGATCAAATAAACCCACGTTTGATTGCATCCTCATGTCTACGTCTGGATCCATCTAACCTGAGCATCTGCCGGTCCGGTCTGCTCCACTGCTTGGATACGAAGGTAGGCCAGTCACAAAGTCATTATCAGTTACACCTTCATTCGCCTTCATGTGGGGACAGAACACTATGTACAGTAGTTTATTAACCATGAAGCATTTGACACACTTCCATTAGCTCTTCTGTTAACATATATTATCTTCTTTTTTTTTCTTTTTTTTTTTTTACAGTTTTCTCCAGGTATTCCTCTAGACTAAGTTTATTTTGATAGTCATTTTTTATTTTATTTTTAGGCAAATTTAGCAAATGTAAAAAACATTTTGATTTTACTATTTAGTTGCTTCTATGTGCTCACATTTGCAAAGGCAGCTTGTTTACCCTCTAATGCAAAGATTGACAGTTAATAAAATCTAGTAACAGGTTTTATTAAATCCTTTTCTTGTCTTACTGAAGCTATTTTCAGACTTAAACCTAGCTACTTCCAAGACTTAAACAAGATCAAGGTCAAAAACAGAACTCCCCTGTTTCTTCATCTGTTCAATCATTTGAAATAGACAAGATATATTAGTAAGACCTCAGGGGGGTCACAATTTAGAATTAAAATCTGTGAGTCAGATAAGAGAAATATTGCCTCTATCGACCCTGAAGTTCATGTACTACTCAAAACTTAGTATTGTCCTTCAGACTGTGTAATATTCCAGTCATTAAAAAACACATTCAGGGGATAAGCTGGCAAATTTGTGACACTGTGCATCCTGTGGTTATGTCTGTGGAAAAGACTTACTGAACTCTAAGTACACATTTATCACGTTTAGCACATAAGGAATTTTCATTTGACTTTTACAACACAGATTACATGATTGTTGTAAAAAAGATATAATAAATAAATCTAGATGTGCATTTAACCCTTTCCCAACTGCCCAATGGCACTTAAAAATGGTGCCTGCTGACAGCAGACTTCTGGCACTAATGTTCACGACTGTCAGTAATGCCAATCACAGACTTTTAACCCTTCAGATGCCATAGTGAAATGTGGCCACGGCATCTAGATCACAGCTGTGTTTGGGGGAGTCGGGGCAAAATTCTCATTGACTCCAATGCTAATGCATCGGAGTCTATCAGACAAGCAATCAAAGGATTGTTCCCTATGGGGAAAAAATGTTTTTGAAAATAAAGAAAAATGTAAAGATAAAAAAATTCTAATAAAAATATTTAAACAATAAAATACACATCATGAGCATCGCCATGTGCAAAAACGCCCATACTATAAAAATATAAAAATATTTTTCCGAAACTGCGAAATAGAGAAAAAAATCAGAATGGCAAATTTGCCATTTTTTTTATCACTTCACCTCCCACAAAAAATAAACAAAGTCATTAAAAGTACAGATTGCTTCACAAAAAAATTAGCCCTCACTCAGCTCTGTATACATAACTAAAAAAAAGTTAGAGGGGTCAGAGGGGCGATGAAAAGAAAACCTATACATATGTGGTATTGCCATAATCCTACTGACCTGGAGAATAAAAGTAACAGGTCGGTTTACAGAAAGGAAATGGTGTTAAAAAAAAACATAAAACTGTGGTTCGAATAGTATTTTTTTAAATACCGTATTTTCTGGCGTATAAGAGGACTGGGCATATAAGACGACCCCCAACTTTTCCAGTTAAAATATAGGGCTATACTCGCGGTATAAGACTCTGCAACCAGGGGGGCGTGGCTAGGCAGCCGTTCGTGATGGCCGCATGAACGCACAGCTCCGCCACAATCCGACTTCAAGTAAGCCAGTTCCCCTCTCCCAATCCATAAAACCCTGCTAATTGTGCCTGGCTCCCTTAGTAAACATACCCACGATGCCAAGGGGAAGAAGACCCAAGCCAAGTAGGGCAGGCTGGACTTTTACTTTGATAATGGCGCGGACGCAGCCCCACCTGACTCAGCCACCCGAGACCCATCCTCACCGCTCACTGTAGCGGCCCCGGCACCCTCCACTCCAGGGCAGCGTGAAGACCACACGAGCGCAAACCACCCTCGCCACTCACCTGCTTGCCCAGGTCATGCTTCAGGAGGTTCGGTCAGAGCGGGTCCGGCCAGAGTCTCATCACAGCAGGGACAAGTGGAAGGGCAGAATGGAGAATTCACTGTTTCCCACAATCAGGAAATAGATAATCAAGACTATGCAACCAATAGAGGGCGCTGTTTATAACTCATGAACAGCGCCCTCTATTGGTTGCATAGTCTTATGACAAGACTATTCGCTGTTTGTGAGATTGTGAAAACTCAGATCCGATGGTATATTATAACCTTGAGGCGTTCCCATGGTGATGGGGACGCCTCAGGGTTAGAATATACCATCTGATCTGAGTTTTCACAATCTCACAACAGCAAATAGTCTTGTCATAATCTCCAGTCTGGCTCGGAAGTAGGAACCGTAAGTTTCATCATGCCGTATACCGGCTTATAAGACGACCCCCGACTTTTGAGAAGATTTTCATATGTTAAAAAGTCGTCTTATACGCGGGAAAATATGGTAATTCCACCCCGTTTGGATTTTTTTCCCACTTCCCACTACATTTTATGCAACCATATATGGTGCCATTAGAAAGTGCATGTTGTCCTGCTAAAGAAAGCCCTCATACGACTATGTGAGTAAAAAAAAAAAAAAAGTTATGGGTTCGGGAGGGCTAGGAGTTAAAAATGAAAGCAAAAAAAATTTGAAAGTTTTCTGGTCATTAAAGGGTTAATGAAGAAAATACATAGTGCTTGAAGGGAGCTGAAAGTTTGTGTGTGTGTGTGAGAGAGAGAGTTCAACATTTAATGGCACAGTTTGAAGTATAATGCAGGGATCAGCAACCTTCGGCACTCCAGCTGTTGTGAAACTACAACTCCCAGCATGCTCTATCCACTTGTGTGACTGACTGATTGGTGCACTAAGTATTGTTGTGAACTTATGACTTCACAGCACTATGTCTGTAGCATGTATGTATGGACAGCAGAGCCTATCAGCTACACTATATCATGATCTAACCTACACTCACTATCTCCCCCTAACTATCTGTATTATATATATATATATATATATATATATATATATATATATAAGTTAACTAACTAGCTATCTAATGTAATGACATAGCAAAGCACAGAGCACACAAATGACACTGCTGTCAGAACTGCAGAAAATGGCTGCTGGGGAGGTTCTTATATAGTAAGGGGTAGGCAACGTTCCTATTGGTTGCTAGGGATGTTGCTAAGCTCAGACAAAGACATTGCAGCCTTCTCATTGGCCCTCAAGCAAGAAGCAGGGAGGGATCATGGGTTCAGATGAAAAAAAAAATCTAGAATATTCGCAAATACAAATATATAGCACTATATTCTAAATCTTCGCGAATTCTCGAATTGGCGATATTCGCGATTAAAATTTGTGATTCGAATATTCGCGCCCAACACTACTGGTATATAGTATATAAAAACTATGCAAGTGTGGAATCACAACTCTAAAATGGTGCCATTAGAAATTACAACTTGTCCAGCAAAAAAAAAGCCCTCATAAGGCTATGTGAACAGAAAAAAAAAAAGTTATGTCTCTGGGAAGGTGGGGGTTGAAAATACAAAAACTAAAAAATGGAAAATCGGCAGGTCCTCTAAAGGTTAACAGTAGTGTTGAGCTAATCACACAAATTTAATTAGATTTTCATGAAAGCTTTGATTCGCCATGAATCTGAATTTCCTTGCACTTCATGGTAACAAATATTTTTTTTTCCCAAAATGGCGGCTACACATGTTGCAATGTGAAAGTAAGAAGCCCGGGAAGGAGATATGACCCATAATGCTGTGCAGCCAGCCAATCAGAAGATAGCCAACCGCTGTGATATAGGGAGATCGTAAGAATAATCTTTATATAGCGTATACAACATATTCCCCAGCACTTCAGACACTGTAGGAAGAGCATAGGGAGTCTGCAGTGACAGTGCAGGCTCTATGTAATTGTTCTGTTATACATAGACTGACTGTGCATCAGACTTAGCCTCAACAGCCGGTCTAATATATAGGCGTGTGGACCTAGCTAATCTGCTGTGCCATTAATAATTAATCTTCTCAGTTATACATAGTCGTGCAGTGCACCAGACTCATTGCAGGCGGTGTAATATATAGGCACATTTATATTGTTCATCTGCTGGGCAATTTATTCTTAATCTGCTCTCTTATACATAGACTGACTGTGCATCAGAATAAATCTGAGCAGCTGGTCTAATATATAGGCACGTTTGCCTAGTTCATTTGCTTTGCCATTAATAATTAATCGGTTCAGTTATAAATAGACGTACAGTGCATCAGACTCATGGTCAACAGGCGGTTTGATATATAGGCAAGTTTTTCTAGCTTATCCGCTGCGCCATTCATATTTCATCTGTTACATTACTGATTCAGTTACTGTACACTATGGCCAACAGACAGTTGCCAGGTCCCTCCAAAGGATCGAGCAGTGGAAAAAATGTTGCTGTACCCAGCACAAGTAGCAGAAAAGAAGGGGTGGTGGTAGCAGCAGCTGCAGCAACAGGTCAGAGCTGCCAGTGTAATCCAGCGGTTGTGTTTTTAACAACAATCCAGCTATACTGGAATAGTTACATTTTTAATATGGTTGAAAAAATACATCCATCCATCAAGTTCAACCAAGGGATAGGTGGGGATGCAAATCCCAGAATGAATTGAGGCTCAGATTTCTACACGTTTTCAAAAGCATTAATGTTTTTTACTTTTAAGAATTAGTCTAAACCCTTTTTGAATCTACTGTTCCTGCTGTGACCACATTCTGAGGAAGTCTATTCCACAGCTTCACAGTTCTTATAGTAAAGAAGCTTTGACCCTTCCGGAGACTAAACTTTTTCCTCTCCAGTCTTTTGAGTGCCTTTTACATGGAACAGCTTTTCACTGTATTTTTTGTATGGCATATTTATATATTTGTATAGGTTAATCATGTCCCCCCTTAGACATCTCTTCTCAAGATTAAATAAATTCTATTCTTTTAATCTTTCTTCATAACTAAGACCCTCCATTCCCCTTATCAGTTTAGTCGCTCTCCTCTGTACTTTTTCCAGCTGCAGTGTGCCCTTTGTATGTACTGGTGCCCAGAACTAAACTGCATATTCCAGATGAGGCCGCACCAATGCTTTGTAAAGTGGTAATATTACATCCCTGCCCCGCGAGTCCATGACTCGTTTAATGCATGACAATATCCTGGTGGCCTTTGAAGCAGCTGATTGACATTATATGCTGTAATTTAATCTACCATCCACAAAGACACCCAAATCCTTCTCTATAAGTGACTCTCCCAGTGCTACATCACCTTCGGTAGGACATATGAAGCACAGAGATTATTATTACCAAGATACATAACTTTACATTTGTCCACATTGAACCTCATTTGCCAAGCTCATGCCCAATCACTCGGAGTGTTCAAGTCAGTTTGTAGTTTATGGACATCTTCCATAGACTGTACAGTTCTACACAGCTTAGTGTCATCTGTTAAAATAGATATGGTGCTATTAATCCCTTGCTCAATATCATTAATAAATAAATAAAATAATAAAGGGCCCAGCCCTGAACCTTGGGGTACACCACTTATAACTAGTGATGAGCGGCATTTGCAATATTTGAATTTGCGAATATTTAATATTCGCCATAAATTCGAGAATTCCTGATCTCCAGTCATTGTTTACTTGAGTGCGAAAAACTGGCAATGTAATATGTTCGCGATAAATTTGCGATTAGAATATTCAACACTATTCGCGAATACGAATATATATAGCACTATATTCTATACATTCACGAATTCTCGAAGTGGCGATATTCGCGATTAAAATTTGAATATTCGCACTCAACACTACTTATAACCCCGGACCATTCTGAATAGGAATCATTGACCACTACTCTCTGGACACGGTGCTTCAGCCAGTTTTCAGTCCAAATACAAACTATACTTTGAAAGCCTATAGACCTTACTTTATCTATTAAGCGTCTATGAGGGACAGTATCAAAAGCCTTTGCAAAATCCAGAAACACTACATCAACAGATGCCCCTCTGTCCAAGCTACTACTCACCTCCTCATAGAATCAAATCAGGTTAGTCTGACAACTTCTGCTGGTTATCACTTATAATATTATTTATAGTCATATAGTCCCTTAAGAGTCCTTCAAATATTTTTCCCACAACAAAAGTTAAACTAACTGGTCTATAATTACCTGTGGAGGATCTTGATCCTTTTTTGAATATGTTCACCACGTTTGCCGAGCGCCAATCACTTGGCACTGTACCAGCACCTAGAGAATCTGTAAAAATTATAAACAAGGGCACAGCAATGACTGAACTGAGCTCTTTAAGCACTCTTGGGTGTAATCCATCTGGACCCAGAGCCTTGTTTACATTTACCCTATTTAACTTCTCTTGGACCATATCTACAGTTAGCCAATTGAGTACATCACTGGATGTACTAACAGCCCCAGCGCCACAGATATCATCTCCTTTCTCTTCTTTTGTATATACAGAGCTAAAAAAAAACATTTAGTAACTCTTCATATTCCTTATCTTCAGTGACTACACCCCCCCCTTTTCCATTATTTAGTGGACCTACCTGCTCAGACCTAGGTTTTTTAGCATTTATATATTTAAAGAATTTTTGGGGATTTGTTTTGCTCTCTTTTGCTATCTTCTGCTGTTCGTTTTGTATTTTTAGTAGTTTTATCTCCTTTTTACAGATTTTATTAAGCCCTTTGTAATCTTCAAATGCTACAGCTGACCCCTCAGATTTGTATTTTTTAAATGCTCTCTTTTTGTCTTTTATTGCCCTTTTTACAGTAGCTGTAAGTAGAGTTGAGCGAACACCTGGATGTTCGGGTTCGACGTTTCGGCTGAACTTCACAAAAAAGTTCGAGTTCGGGACCCGAACTTGCCCCTGAACCCGAACCCCATTGAAGTCAATGGGGACCCGAACTTTTGAGCACTAAAATGGCTGTAAAAATGTCATGGAAAGGGCTAGAGGGCTGCAAATGGAATAAAAATTTGGTTAAGAGCATGGCAATTGCTCTGCAAACAAATGTTGATAGGGAAATTACTTTAAATAACATAAAATAAGTAAAAAAAATAATAATAATCTTGATCTAGGAGGACGAGGTCCATATGGAGTAGAAGGTTGAGGAGGCGGTGGATGTGGCGGTGTAGGTGGAAGCGGCGGTGGAGGAGAAGGTAGCTACACTGCTTTTTGGTTTTAAATTTATTTATATTTGTTTCAATTTGGGCACACCCCAAAACATAGGGAAATATAACCTGTGATAACTCCCTCCAGTCATGCTAAACCTACCTTCAGACAATACACTGGCTGCTGGGCAGGCCAGCACCTCCAAGGTGTAAAGGGCAAGCTCAGGCCATGTGCCCAATTTGGAGACCCAGAAGTTGCAGAGGGCAGAACCATCAGTCAGTTCATGTAGGCATGTGCAAACATACTGCCCTACCATGTCGCACTTCCCCGTGATGTTCACGATCCAATTGGATATCTGCTCTATCAAATTTCAATGTTTTTCTCTGCTCCTACCATGTTGATCACGGTTAGCGGCGAATCAGGGTTCTACCCCTGAGAGGGAGCATGAGAAAGAGAGACCACATTCAAGGGAGATCAATGGATGAAATTTAATTGTCTTTGAGCGAAAATGTGGGAGAAGCTATTAAAACGGAAGAATTGAAGGAAAGGAGGGGGCGCGCGGCAATTACCCACTCCCGACTCAGGGATGTGGTGACGATAAATAACATTACAGGACTCTTAGGATGCCCTGTTATTTGAATGATTAATAAAAAATTACAGGAAATGTCACTGCAGTATTTTGGATTAGGAAACGTTAGACAGGAGAGGCCCTGCTGCCGCTTTGTTAACTCTTTTTGATAACTTCTGCCTGATCACACATCCCTGTGACGTCCACCATCAATTTGGATATCTTCTCTATCAACTTTCGATGTTCTTTTCTGAGCCTACCATGTTGATCACGGTTATCGGCGAATCAGGGTTCCACGCCAGAGAGGGAGCGTGAGAAAGAGAGACCACATCCAAGGGAGATCAATGGATGAAATGTAATTTTGATCGAGCAGATATATGGGAAAAGTTATTAAAGCAGAAGGATCGAAGGAAAGGGACAATTAAAGGCGAATTTTAGAAATTTAAGTCCCTGTCACCTATGCAGAGTAGAGGGTTTTCATCGCCAGAAATGGGTTAATGTCACACACCAATGGAACAGATTATTTAAAAAAAAATTCGGTCTCTGTCACCTATGCAGAGCAGGGGTTTATTCACATCAAAAATTGTAAAATGTCAACCCAAGAATGTAAAAGAAAAATTTGTGAAATGTATTTAGCTGTCAACTGGGTAGAGCAGCGGTATATCACAGCCAAAAATTGGTTAATTTCATCCGAAAATATAACAGACAACTTAGTGAATTTTTTTAACCTGTATACCAGGTATAGCAGTGGTATATCACACAAAAAAAATTGTGAATTTCGCCCGAAAATGTAACAGACCAATTAGTGAAATGACATAAAATAAAATAAGTACAAAAAAAAACTTGATTTATGAGGTGGAGGTCCATATGGAGTAGGATTTTGAGGAGGCTGTAGACGTAGTGGTGTAGGTGGAAGCGGCGGTGGAGCAGGACGAGGTAGCCAACTCTGGTTTTTGGTTTAAATTTTATTTTTTATTAGGGTACACCCCAAAAGAGTGGGAAATATCAAAAATACAACAATAGGCAATTGCACTGTAGTATAACAATGGCTGGGTAAGGCCGGTATACATGTCTATTCTGCACAAGGTACGGACAAGTTCTGTGGGATCGATGCCTGGTTCATTTCAATGAACGTGAGCTCCTCCACATTGGCTGTGGATAGGCAGCTGCGCTTGTCTGTGATAACGCCTCCTGCCGTGCTAAACACACATTCGGATAATACACTGGTTGCAGGGCAGGCCAGCACCTCCAAGGCATAAAGGGCAAGCTCAAGCCATGTGCCCACTTTGGAGACACAGACGTTGAAGGGGGCAGACCCGTCATTCAGTACATGTAGGCGTGTGCACGCATACTGCTCCACCATGTTGCTGAAATGCTGCCTCCTGCTGAGACGTTCCATATCAGCTGGTGGTACTGGTTGTTGTGGCGTGCTGACAAAGCTTTTCCACATTTCGGCCATGCTAACCCTGCCTTCTATGGTGCTGGCGGTGCCCCAGCTGCGTTGGCGACCTCTTCCTCATCCTCCTCCTCCTCTGCCTTGTTTTTCCACTGTGCCCCCACTGTCAGGTGGGAATGCCACCAGCAGCGCGTTTACCACCGTGCGCTTGTACTCGCGCATCTTACGATCATGCTCCAGTGAGGGAATTAAGGACGGTATGTTGTCCTTGTAACGGGGATTCAGCAGCGTGTCCACCTAGTAATCAGCACAAGTTAGAATGTGGGCAACTCGGCGGTCGTTGTGGAGACACTGCAGCATTTAATCGCTCATGTGTGCCAGGCTGCCCAGAGGCAACGAAAAGCTGTCCTCTGTGGGAGGTGTATCATCTGTGTTCTCTGTATCCCCCCCATCCACGCACCAGTGATGGCCATGAGCTGGTCCGGGTACCACCCTGCTGTGAACATGGTTCATCCTCCTCCATCTCCTCATCCTCCACCTAGTCCTCCTCCAGAGCTGTGCCCTGGCTGGACAATTGTGTACCTGGCGTTTGTGGTTGCAGGAACCCACCCTCGGAGCCACTTTTGAATGACTGGCAGGAAACTCTACGAAATGATCCTTCTTCCTCCTCCTCCTCCTGTGCCACATCCTCTTCCATCATCGCCAGAAGCGTTTATTCAAGGAGGCATAGAAGTGGGATAGTAACGCTGAAAATGGCGTTATCGGCACTGGCCATGTTGGTGGAGTACTCAAAACAGTGCAACAAGGAACACAGGTCTCGCACGAAGGCCCAGTCATTGGTGGTGAAGTGCTGCTGTTCCGAAGAGCGACTCACCCATGCGTGCTGCAGCTGAAACTCCACTATCAGCTGCTGCTGCTCGCAAAATCTGGCCAGCATGTGCAAGGTGGAGTTTCACCTTGTGGGCATGTCGTATATGAGGCGGTGAGCGGGAAGGCCGAAGTTACGCTGCAGCACTGACAGGCGAGCAGCTGCAGGGTGAGAACGCCGAAAGCGCGCACAGACGGCCCGCACTTTATACAGCAGCTTTGACATATCGGGGTAATTTTTAAGGAATCTCTGTACCACCAAATTCAGCACATGCGCCAGGCAAGGGATGTGCGTCAAACTGGCTAGTCCCCGAGCTGCTACGAGATTTCGCCCATTATCGCACACCACTAGGCCGGGTTTCAGGCTGACTGGCACATACAACTCATCGGTCTGTTGTTCAAGGCCCCTCCACAGCTCCTGCGCGGTGTGGGGTTTGTCCCCCAAACAGATACATTTTAAAACTGCCTGCTGTCGTTTACCCCTGGCTGTGCTGAAGTTGGTGGTGAAGGTGTTACGCTGACCAGATGAGGAGCCGGTAGAGGATGAGGAAGCGGAGTAGGAGGAGGAAACAACAGGAGGCAAACTAAAGCGCCCTGCAATCCTCGGTGGTGAAAGGACATGCGGCAAACTGCTATACGCCTCAGGCCCAGCCGCCACTGCATTTACCCAGTGTGCTGTTATGGAGATATAACGTCCCTGACCGAACTTACTGGTCCACGTATCCGTAGTTAGGTGCACCTTGCCACAAATGGCGTTGCGCAGTGCACACCTGATTTTCTCCCCCACTTGGTTGTGCAAGGGAAGGGATGGCACGCCTGGAAAAGTAGTGGCGGCTGGGCACGACGTACTGTGGGACAGCCACTGCCATAAGGCTTTTAAAACTCTCAGTCTCCACCAGATGGAATGACAGCATTTCAAAAGACAGAAATTTTAAAATGCTGGCATTCAGGGCCAGGAATCGCAGGCGGGTAGGGGGGGTTCTTCCTCTTCCGCTCCAGTGTTTATGAGATGGAGAGCTGAACGCTTCCGTGGGACATTGTGGAGATGCTTGGTGACCCGGATAGTGGTGTTGCTGGCAGAAACTCTGTTTGCGGGGTGGCAGATGGCACTGTCACTCCAGAAGTGGATGAAGAGGCCGAGACTGCAGCAGAAGAGGAAGCAGGAGGAGCCAGAGACCTTTCTTGGGCTTTGAGGTGCTTTGCACTTAGATGCCTGGTGATGCAGGTTGTGCTAAGGTTGAGAACGTTTATGCCTTGCTTCAGGCTCTGATTGCACAGCGTGCAAACCACTTGTGTCTTGTCGTCAGCATATTGTCTGAAGAACTGCCACGCCAGGGAACTCCTTGGAGCTGGCTTTGGTGTGCTCGGTCCCTTGCTGCGGTGGGCAGTAGCAGGCGTACTGTCTAGGGAACGGCCGCTCCGCTTTTGCACCCTGCTCCCTCTTCTGCTGTGCTGGTGGCTCTGTGCGACCACCGCCTCTTGCTCCGAACTACACAGTTCTCTCGCATGGAACTACACATGTCACTCGCATGACCTTGATTCCATGTGGGGTCGAGGACCTCATCGTCCTGCACATCATCTTCCACCCAGTCTTCACCCCTGCCCTTCTTGTCGGTCTGCACACTTTCGAAAGCCCCAGCAGTTGGCACCTGGGTTTCGTCATCATCCGAGACGTGCTGCGATGGTCCTCCCATGTACTCATTTTAAAACATAAGTGGTTGGGCATCGGTGCACTCAATCTCTTCCACTTCTGGGGCAGGGCTATGTGGATGGCCCTGGGAAACCTTGCTAACAGAGTCGTCAAAAAGCAGAAGAGACTGCTGCATGACTTGGGGCTCAGACTGCTTGGCTGATTTGCAAGGGGGTGAGCTGAAAGACTGATGGACTTCGGCTGCAGGTGCCAACTCTGATCTTTCAGCAGGAGACTGGGTGGGAGACAATGTGAAGGAACTGGAGGCACTGTCAGCAACCCAATCTACTATTGCCTGTACTTGTTCTGGCCTCACCATTCGTAGAGCCGCATTAGGCCCGACCAAATACCGCTGCAGGTTCTGTTGCCTACTCGCACCCGAGGAAGGTGTTTCACTCCTGCGTGTAGGTGGCACAGATCGACCACATCCTCTCCCTGCAACAGGAGCTCCACCAGCAGCACCACGACCGCGGCCACTTCCCTTATTTGACGCTCTCCTCATATTTCTCAAATTTAGGATCTTGCCCTAAATGGTTTTTTTTAAATAGCAGAATAGAACCACAGTATCTAAATGGTGTATCTTGCACATACAGATGCGAACTAGGCCGCAATTAAAGATTTTTGCCCAAAATGTGTGTTTTATTAATAGCAGAATAAAACCACATTATGTAAAGTGTCTATCTCACACGTACAGATGCAAACTAGGCCGCAATTAAAGATTTGTGCCCAAAATGGGTGTTTTTCAAATAGCAGAATAGAACCACAGTATCTAAAGGGTGTATCTCACAATGACATATGCAGCAAAGGCTGCAAAATTAAGTTGTTTGCCCAAAATGGGTGTTTTTTTTACTAACAGAATATGACAGCAGTATATAACGCTTGAATTTCACACGTGCAGATGCAGCACGGGCTGTAAAAATTGTGTATTTTGCCCAAAAAGGGTGTTTTTGAAAACCCAGAAAATTATAGCTGTATTTCTAGCTTTAATTGCACACTGACTAATGCGGCAGAGGCCCAAGTTGAAGGTTATTGCCAAAAATGTGTGTTTTTTCAAAGCCAGAAAATTATTGAAGTATTTCAAACTTGTTTTTAGCAATCACAGATGCAGCAAGGGCTGCAATATTAAGTATTTTGCCCAAAAAGGCTGTTTTTTTTCTAATAGAATATGACATTTGTATATAACGCTTGAATTTCACATGTGCAGATACAGCAAGGGCTGTAAAATTGTGTATTTAGGCCAAAAAGGGTGTTTTTAAAAGCCCAGAAAATTATAGCTGTATTTCTAGCTTAAATTGCACACTGACTAATGCTGCAAAGGCACCAGATGTAGGATATTGCCAGAAAAGGGTGTTTTTTTTAAAACCAGATTATTGCAGTATTTCTTTTTTGGATTTGAATGTCACAAAAGCACATATGCAGTGCTGGTGCACTGAGCTTGCATAAAATGGCCACCGCCGCCCACCTAACTAACAGACGGATACAAGTTATTTTTCTCTGTTACTGGGCTCAGGGCAGGGTAAAAAGATGTACTGCACCCACACAACTAAATCTATGTAGATCGCTAAGTTTAATTGGAGTTCTGATTAAAGATTCTGTTCTATTCTCTTCCTCACAGCAGTAGCATCCTCTCCCTACACTAAGCACAGCAGAGTGATACCAGCGCTACGTGACTCCAGCTTATATAGAGGCTGGGTCACATGCTGCACTGGCCACTCACAGCCATGCCATTAGTAGGCTGTGATGGCTTCTAAGGTCACACAGTTAAACACATGTTGATTGGCTGCTCTGCAGCCTTTTAAAAAGTGCTAAGAAATCGGCGAACACCGAACACGAACCCGAACTTTTACAGAAATGTTCGCGTTCGGGTCTGGGGTCCAAAAATCCTAAAGTTCGGTACGAACCTGAACTTTACATTTCGGGTTCGCTCAACCCTAGCTGTAAGCCATGGGGGTTTAATTTTAGCCATTTATACTTGTTACCTAAATTGATAAATGTTTTAGAGGAGGCGGCAAATCATAATGAGGTCATTAATATGGGGGACTTCAACTACCCAGATATAGACTGGGAAACGGAAACCTGTACATCTCATAAAGGAAACAGGTTCTTGGCAATAACCAAAGATAATTACCTTTCCCAACTGCTTCAGGACCCGACTAGAGGGACGGCCATACTAGACTTAGTATTAACCAATACACCTGACAGAACAACAGATGTGCAGGTTGGGGGACATCTGGGAAATAGTGACCATAAAGTAATAACCTTCCAATTATCCTTCAAACAAGTGTTTCAACAGGGGGGAACAAAAATACCAAACTTCAAAAAAGCTAAGTTTAGCCAACTAAGAGAGGCCATAGGCGTAACTAACTGGAACAAAGTCCTCAAAAATAAAAATGCCGCCACAAAATGGGATATTTTTAAAAGCATCCTAAAATCTAATTGTGAAAGGTACATACCTTATAGGAATAAAGGGTTAAGGAACAAGAAGAAACCAATGTGGATAAATAGAACTGTAAAGAAAGCAATAAATGACTAAAAGAAAGTATTTTAATCACTAAAACATGAGGGGGGCCAGGAAGCACTGAAAAAATATAAGGAAAAAAAATTGAATATGTAAAAAACAAAAGCCGCTAAACTAGAGACCAAGAGATTAATTGCCAAAGAGAGTAAAACTATCCCTAGAAGTTTCTTCAATTATATAAATGGTAAAAAGTATAAATCTGAAGGTGTTGGCCCTTTACAGAGTGATGAGGGGGGAGTTGCAGAGAGCGATGAGGAGAAAGCAAAGCTATAAAACATTTTTTTCTCCACTGTATTCACTAAAGAAAATAAACCGTCAGATGAAATGCAGAATGTAAAAGCAAATTCCCCATTAAATGTGCCCTGCCTGACCCAGGAAGAAGTACAGCGTCATCTTAAAAAGATTAAAATAGACAAATCGCCAGGACCGGAAGGCACACACTTTTGTATCCTAAGATAATTAAGTAATATCATAGCCAGACCCTTATTTCTGATATTTAAGGACTCTATACTGATGGGGAGTGTTCCACAGGATTGGCGCATAGCAAATGTGGTGCCAATATTCAAAAAGGGTCCAAAAACAGAGCCCGGACACTATATGCCAGTAAGTTTAATATCTGTCATGGGTAAACTGTTTGAAGGTTTTCTATGAGATGCTATCTTTGAGCACCTCAATGAAAATGAGCAAATAACGCCATATCAGCATGGCTTCGTGAGGGATCGGTCATGTCAAACTATTTTAATCAATTTCTATGATGAGGTAAGTTCTAGACTTGACAGCGGCGAATCAATGGATATCCTATATCTGGACTTCTCCAAAGCATTTGACACTGTACCGCATAAATGGTTAGTATATGAAATGAGAATGCTCGGACTGGGAGAAAATGTCTTTATGTGGGTAAGTAACTGGCTTAGTAATAGAAAACAGAGGGTGGTTATTAACGGTACACACTCAGATTGGGTCACTTTCACTAGTGGAGTACCTCAGGGGTCAGTATTGGGCCCTATTCTCTTCAATATAGTTATTAATGATCTTGTAGAAGGCTTGCACAGTAAAATATTAATTTTTGCAGATGACAATAAACTGTGTAAAGTAATTGACACGGAAGAGGACTGTATACTGCTACAAATGGATCTGGATAGATTGAAGGCTTGGGCAGAGAAGTTGCAGATGAGGTTTAACACTGACAAATGTAAGGTTATGCACATGGGTAGGAATACTACAAGTCACCCGTACATACTAAATGGTAAAACACTGGGTAACACTGACATGAAAAAGGACCTAGGAATTTTAATGAACAGCAAATTAAGCTGTAAAAACCAGTGTCAGGCAGCTGCTGCCAAGGCCAATAAGGTAATGGGTTACATCAAAAGGGGCATATATCCCCGTGATGAGAACATAATCCTACCACTTTACAAATCACTGGTCAGACCACACATGGAGCACTGTGTACAGTTCTGGGCTCCTGTGAACAAGGCAGACATAGCAGAGCTGGAGAGGGTTCAGAGGAGGGCAACTAAAGTAATTACAGGAATGAGGGAATTACAGTACCCTGAAAGATTATCAAAATTAGGGTTATTCACTTTAGAAAAAATACGACTGAGGGGAGATTTAATTACTATGTATAAATATATCAGGGGTCAGTATAGAGATCTCTCCCATCTTCTATTTATCCCCAGAACTGTGACAAGGGGACATCCTCTGCGCCTTGAGGAAAGAAGGTTTGTACACAAACATAGAAGAGGATAATTTTCGGTAAGAGCAGTGAGACTATGGAACTCTCTGTCTGAGGAGGTGGTGATGGTAATTTCACTAAAAGAGTTCAAGCTGGGCCTGGATGTATTTCTGGAGTGTAAAAATATTACAGGCTATAGCTAGGGGTCGTTGATCCAGGGAGTTATCTGATTGCCTGAATGGAGTCGGGAAGGAATTTTTTTCCCCTTAAGCTGTGAAAATTGGCTTCTACCTCACTGTTTTTTTTTTTTTTTGCCTTCCTCTGGATCAACTTGCAGGATAACAGGCCGGACTGGATGTTCAAATGTCTTTTTTCAGCCTTATATACTATATTACTATGTTAATTAATCAATGTGGATTTGAAGCTCTCCCATTTATCCTCAGTATTATTTTGTGACAGTAACTGCTCCCAGTTTATGCCCTGAAATGCTGCCCTCAACCCAGGGAAATTAGCCTTTTTGAAATTCAGTGTCTTTGCTCTGCCTGACAGGCTTCTTATAGTTTAGGGCAGGGCTTGACAAATTTCCTTGGAATCTAGGAGCCAGCTAAAAAAGTTAGGAGCCGTTTTTTTTTTTTACCTTATAAAGCCTTATTTTCAGCGACAAAAATAACACCTATTAAATTAACATATAAAGAAGTCTAGAACCAAACAACATGGGCATTGTTTATTATCAGTGTACTGTGACGTCACTGTGTGCCGCATCTCCTCAGTGTTTATCAGTGTACTGTGACGTCACTGTGTGTATAATCCCTGCGCTGTGACGTCACTGTGTGTATAATCCCTGCGCTGCGACGTCACTGTGTGTATAATCCCTGCGCTGCGACGTCACTGTGTGTATAATCCCTGCGCTGTGACGTCACTGTGTGTATAATCCCTGCGCTGCGACGTCACTGTGTGTATAATCCCTGCGCTGTGACGTCACTGTGTGTATAATCCCTGCGCTGCGACGTCACTGTGTGTATAATCCCTGCGCTGCGACGTCACTGTGTGTATAATCCCTGCGCTGCGAAGTCACTGTGTGTATAATCCCTGCGCTGCGACGTCACTGTGTGTATAATCCCTGCGCTGCGACGTCACTGTGTGTATAATCCCTGCGCTGCGACGTCACTGTGTGTATAATCCCTGCGCTGCGACGTCACTGTGTGTATAATCCCTGCGCTGTGACGTCACTGTGTGTATAATCCCTGTGCTGCAGCTGACAGAACGGAGATCCCTTCCCCAGGATGTTTGGTCCGGGCTCATTCATCTCATAGAACTGCAGCTATGAAATCCACAGCGTATTGCAGCAAATACCAGCAAAATGGATAAGATTTTACCCAAAATCCTCACACTTCATAAAATCCACACGGAAATGAACCTACTGTGCACATTTCAAATCCACACCGTGGTAATATATGATTTCACCATGTGTAACTGATCGTGGCTGAATTCCACAGAAAATCCACACGCTACATGTAGAGTCTGATATAAATCCACAACAGGTAATCCTCTGTGGAAAATATTTCCATTGGAATTACCCTAAGAAGACTGAGGGACCTTCCAGCTCTCTCATGGATTGTCACCAAGCTTTCCTGGTCTCCTAGTCCTGAGGAGAACATATCTCAGTACGGGAACATATAGAGAAGTTATCAGATGATTTAGCCATTCAGGAGTCTTATGGCTGCTCCTAGGAGAACTGTGTGGTATACAGCCTGTCACCCAGCTTTCCTGAGGAGAATATATCACAGTATGGGAACATATAGAGAAGTCAACAGAGGATTTGGCCATTCAGTAGTCTTAGTTCTCATAGGAGCTGCAACCCGGCTTTCCAAGACTCCTGAATGGGTAAATCATATGATAACATATCTAAATGTTCCTATACTGAGATATATTCTCTTCAGGAGACCAGGAAAGCTGGGTGACAGACAGCCTGTATACCACACAGCTCTCCTAGGAGCTGCCACCCGGCTTTCTGTGTGGTATGCAGGCTGTCACCCAGCTTTCCTAGAAAGGGAAAGAACTAAGAAATGGCCGAATGGTAACTGCAGGGATGGAGCACGGTGCAGGAATGGCCACCAGTTGTGGCTAGCAGGAGCTCCGGCCTAATGACGGCAGCAGGTATGCAGCTCCCCGCTGGGTTCATGGCCGTGCTCGAGGCCAACAGACATTACAAACTTTGAGCCTACCGGATAAGTGCAGAGCGTATCATTTACCGCCGCAGAGCCGGCCGTGCAGGGACCTGGCAGCACTTGGTGTCCTGGGATGTTGCACTGCCCGATCATGTCCCCTGCTGTGTACAGCAGGAGGAATGATGATGGGCTGATTGTCTTTCCTCCACTTGTCAGTGAGTGCAGTGCCGTTACCTGTGCTCCCGCTCTGCCTCGCCTGCACTAACTCCTCTTCCCCCGCCGAGCCTCTCTCACCGGGACACGGGCTCTGATGTCTGCCGGACAGTTATCACATAAGTACCGGCCGGGCTCCGGTAAAGGCTTCGACATCTTCAACTGCCCTGGAGATGACGCACGGCGACATCAGCACGCTGCGACCGATAGACGGCGAGAAAGAGTGGCCAAACCACGATGGAGCCGAAAGCTGAGGGGACCGGGCAGGGTGGCAGTCCTAACCTGGGCGCAAGTGATTTAAAAAAAAAAAGTTTCATTTTGCTCGCGGTCCTAACCCTCCGTGGCTGCACCCGGCTGCTGGTGTGCTGGGCCTATCTTCAAGCAGGGGCAAATACCCAGGCGCCAGGACAAAATTCCTAGTCGCCATGGCGACCTGGCGCCTGGGATTTGTCGAGCCCTGGTTTAGGGGGAATATAATTATATTGTGGTCACTATTACCTAGTGTTTCTCGAACAGTAACATTACCAACAAGCTCTGTATCATTAGAAATGACCAGATTTAACAGAGCATCGCCCCTAGTGGGAGCTTTAACAAACTAGCCCATAAAGTGGTCCTGCAGCAAGTTGAGGAATTTTCTCAACTTGTCAGAACCATGACCCCAGTCAATATCTGGGAAGTTAAAATCTCCCATTATGACCACTATACCAGCTTGTGCCACCCGCTCTATTTGGTTATACAGTTGCGTTTCTATCTCTTCTGTGATGTTAGGGGGTCTATAGATTACACCAAGTATTATTTTTTCAGTGTTTATATCCCTTTGAACTTCCACCCATAAGGTTTCCATATGCTCACCATCCTCACCCACAAATGCTTCTTTCACACTTTTCTTCAGATCACTCCTCACATACAGGCACACACCACCACCTTTTCTATTGACCCGGTCTTTTCTAAATAGTGTAAAACCCTTAATATTAACAGCCCAGTCATGCGAAGAGTCCAACCATGTCTCAGCCACACCAACTACATATATTGTGTTCTTCTAGTACCATAGCCTCCAGCTCCCCCATTTTCTAGCTAGACTTCTTGCATTTGTAAAAAATACATTTTAAATTACTATTACCTGTAAAGTGAATATCCATGGTTTTTTTGTTACCTTGGTTGATTTTTGTATGTAACAAGTTGCACCCTACCCATTAAGGTGCAGCCCAATTGACTCGCTTTCAACATCATCTCAGGTGACAACAGATACACACAGCCAGCAATCATTGGTTTCATCTGACACCACACTTAGTTAGCATGGCCCAGGAACAACCTCTGTGTCCTCATCTGTCCTGCTGCTGTCTCTTTCTTTTGGTGCTCCTTCTGCTTGGGAAGTTATGCAGGCTGTCGGCTCTGCTCCACTTTTTAGCGAGGAGGAGAACATGTTATAATCGGTCAGGGACATGGGCATGACAATGGTGAGGGTGACATAAGTGATGAACAGACATTGGATGATAATGTAGCTGTCACGGATGTAGTAGGGGAGAACACCAAAAGACAACAAGACGGAAGGGAAAAGACACAAGGCCTCACCGCTAGGGAAGGAAAAGGGTCACCACCTATAAAACCCTGCTCCTGGCCCTAACTCCTATCCGTATGGGCACCTCTCAATGGTAGAGATGCCCATACACAGGAACCTAGAAAACCCTTGTGGCCCTCGGATGCCCTAGACTTAATGACAGTGCAGAGACAACCCGCTTCTTCCCTGGTGAAGGAATCAGCGTCTCACTGAGGCCTAGTAAACAACAGAGGGGGGGAATACAAAACACAACAAGCGGAACACTTAACTTCTAAGGATGATGGATGATGAATGATCAGGACTTCGACTCGAACCACACTCCAGCTCTTCCAACACCAAATGAAGCTATCCAGAGCAAGGAGTGATGGGTGAAGTCAAACTAAATAGGGGGAGGTAAAGGTCACATGATCCACACCTGAACAGGAGGTGTGGACATACCAGCAACACACAGACAAAGTGAAACCAAAAGAGGCTGTCAGATCACTAATGAGCATATAATCTTTCAGACCTTCTCAAACCTGTCACCGGTGTGACAGTAGCTTATTGCACATGGGATAGAACCAAACAAGAAAAAGGCCTCATCTATATGATCATAGTCGAGGGAAAACAAGAAAACCAACTATATAAACCTAAAAAGTCGTTCAACAAACAACAATTGAATGCCCAGTATATTAAAAAGGTATATTTTATTTCATAATAGTAGATAATACATAATAATAGAAATATAAAGAATAACAAAAAAGTGATGAATTTTAGAGAGTCAGCGGAAAAAATGTACCTCCTGACGAAGCTGAGGCGAAACGCGCGTCGGGGTCCTTTGCCTGTCCTGTGCCTGCTGTCTCTGCCCTCCACCATGTCTCAGGGTATGTTGTGATTTTTCATCTTACACTTCAGGTTGAGTCCCTTTGCTTACAGCTTTTTAGTTGATCTGGTTTAGGGGGTCTCATTCACTTTGAGTACCCTATATGGGCAATTTATTATATACTTATATTTCTTGTCCGTGTTTACATCTGTGACATATTAGGATCCATACATCTCATCCTGCAGCCACGCATCTAGGTGATGATTACAGACTAGATTACCGCATTGGGTGTATATTTATATTCCCTACTTTTCTGTCCTATCACCACATTGTGTATCCTATACATGCCCCACATGTGTTCCATCTTGTGGTGGGTCATAGAGACACAGGCCCGGGGGACTATTGCACATGGGAGCCTGGTAAAAAGGGGGCATCATCAACATCAGGGGGTGAGGGTGGCAGCATGCCGATGAGACAGCTGGTTGGAAGCAGTGGGAGATCTGGAGCCAAACACACCCGGGGTAGACCGTCTACTACTCAGGAGCCTACCTGTTAGGAAACAACTAGGGGATAAAATGCCATACTTGGCAGGGTGGGAATTTTTTAAATCAAAATCATAGCTGTAACTATGGCCAAGGACAATATATGTCCTTTACAGCCCATTGGGTAAATGTGCTTAATTCCCAGGCACACCAGCAACTTGGCCAGGTAATGGCAATGCCACCACCAAATTGTAATTTGGGATTTCTGCACCAATGTCCTCCTCTGCATCCTCATCCTCCACCTTGTCCTCACCCTCCACTTTAGGCACAGTTCAGAGTATCAGAGTGGTCCTCCAGCATACCACCTATGCAGAGCATGGCAGTGTAACGCTGTTCTGCACCTGGTTTGCCTGGGCGAACAGAGTCATACTAGGAAGGAACTGCTTTGTGTCATCAACCAATAAATCGAATACTGGCTGTCTCTTCGGCAATTGGAGATAGGAACCAGGGTTTCTGATAATGGGAAGAACATTCTGGTTGCACTGCGTCAGGAAGGGCTGACCCATGCGCTCTGCATGGCACAGGTCTTTAATCAAGTTGTCTCCCGGTTCCATAAGTCTTCCACCCAACTGCAAGACCTTGAAAATGTCAAGGAAACTGTGCTTGCACTTCAGCCACTCTTACAGTGCAAAACATACCTCCTTGAGCTGCAAAGGCAGAATGGTGTTCCCTTACATTGCCTGATATGTGATGTTTCCAGACGTTGGAGCTCCACGCCTCATATGTTGGACCGACTGTATGAGCAGAGAAAACCTGTGACCGATTTCTTGATGATGCAGACAGACAGGAATTCTTCCCGCTGTAACTTTGACATTAGACAGTGACAGCTCAAGCTTGACACCTGCCATTTGCTCAGGCCCTTTGACGAGGCCACTTTATTTGTCAGTAGCCAGGACTATGGGCTAAATGATGTCTTTCCACTCCTTCACGTCCTGGAGGGGATGCTGATAAATCTCACTGGTGAGGGGACAGAAGACATGGCATCTACATCTCATGGCTACCTGAGCCCTGTAGAGGCTGAACTGGCACAGGAGGAGGACGAGGAGGACATAAACGCCCAGGAATTCTATACAGAACTAGGTGGTTTATCTGCACAAGCAACATGAGAGGAGCAGGAGGAGCTATAGAGCAACAATGAATATGATGCAGATGACCCCGACAGACCGTGGCAGTATGCAGTGGAGATGGAGGCAGGGAGTCCGTCCGAGTCCCTTGTGCAAATGGCCAGATTAATGCTGAATTGCTTGCTTAGTGACAGCTGCATTATTATCATTTGGCAGAGGGATGACTACTGTCTCTCCACCATGTTAGACCCTCGCTATCACTCCAAAATGGGGGTCTTTTTTCCACCCGTTGAGAGGACAATTTGCCTATGTGAGTCATTGCCCATCCTCGTGAAGGTCTGACCGGGGGTCTATGCACTCACATTCTATTACCATGACTGCTGGAGGAAGGTGAGCACTTTTCTGCACCTGCCTACTGAAGAAACCACCTACCAGCAGCAGCAGCAAGACAAGGAGCAGAACCTGAACCAGCAGGTGGTGGCATACTTGGACTGCACGCTGCCACCCCTCATCCAAGATCCCCTGGACTACTGGACAGCCAAACTTGATTTGTGGCTGCAACTGGCCAAGTTTTCCCTGTACAAGCTTTCATGCCTGGCCAGTAGTGTGGAATCAGAACGGGTGTTCAGTGTGGCAGAGCTACCCCAAAGAGAGCTCGCCTTTCAACCCAAAATGTTGAGAGACTGACCTCTGTGAAGATTAATCAGACATGGATTGGCCAGGATTTCCACACGCCAGTGCCTGATGCATCAGACTAGATCATTCTGGGTGCCACACCAAACCTTTGGGAAAAAAGTCCAGTTTCTTCTGTCCACCTGCTTCAGCCACTATTCTGATGCTGCCACCTGCCTGATGCCACACACCTGCTGCCTCAACTCCCATCTTCCCCTGCTGCCACCCACTTTCTTGTGCTGTTACCGCCACTGCTGTTGCCCCCAATGTGTTGACTCATCATGCGGTTGCCACCCTCCCCACTCTGAGACTGGGCCACTTTGTTGACTTCTCATGCGGTTGCCACCTCACCACTCTGTGAGTGGGCCACTATGTTGACTTCTCATGTGGTTGCCACCCTCACCACCCTGAGACTGGGCCACTATGTTGACTCCTCATGCGGTTGCCACCTCACCACTCTGTGATGGGGCCACTGTGTACACTCCTCATGCGGTTTCCACCCTCACTACTCTGTGACGGGGCCATTTTGTTGACTTCTCATGCAGTTGTTACCCTCACCACTCTGTGACTGGGCATTGTGTTAACTCCTCGTTCGGTTGCCACCCTCCCCACTCTGAGACTGGGCCACTTTGTTGACTCCTCATGCGGTTGCCACCTCACCACTCTGTGAGTGGGCCACTATGTTAACTCCTCATGTGGTTTCCAACCTCACAACTCTGTGACTGGACTACTATGTTGACTCATCATGCGGTTGCCACCCAGCCCACTCTGTGACGGGGCCACTAGTGTCCCGGTTTGGTTTTGCTAACATCATCATTTACTTTGCCCTTCTTCTGATTTGAGGACATAAAACTGTAAAATACAATGGATCCTGTATTTGGAGCATCTGTAAGCCCTCTATCACATCGGCCCTATTTTGCATCAGGATATGCTCATTATTTGGAAGCCAAAAGCAGGAGTGAGTACAAAACACCGAAGACATGAAAACTTTCCAATCACGTGTCATCTCTGTTTTTGCATCCACTCCTACTTTTTTGGCCTTAGCAATACTGATGGATTACGGACCAAATGCTGACCAGGTCAAGGCGTAGGCTCGAAATACAGGATAGTTCTTCTTGTGATGGATTAAAAGAAGGGAAAAATAAACAGTGATGTCAACACAAACTTACTGCTGACACCCTCTCCACTCTGTCATGGGGCCACTACTTGTATCCGTATGTAAGAGAACAGGTTCTGTAGAAATCTATGTGAAATCAGTTGACGTGTAAAAGGAGTGAACTCTTTAACTCTATAGTAGAATCTTGGGCCACTGCACGTTTAAGTACATTATACTTGATGCTAACATTGACCTACTGTATAAGGCTGAGTTCACACTTGAGTTATTTGGTCACTTTTGGCCCCATAACTGACCAAATAAGTGAAGTGTGAAGTGATTCTAAGAGTGACACCTATCAGCTGCCTGTCATATTGATGCAGAGTAACTGTTTCACTACCACAGTGGACTAGCTATGCATGCACAATGTTGTACACCAATATATAGGCTCTCTGTAAATGATTTGCAATGCGCTTTGTCATGAATAAATTTGGATCGAATCAAATTTATTTGTAAATTTGGCGAAGAGTCTGAATCGTATTTTTGAAAACTTCGCTCATCTAAATTATCCACCTTGTGTGCATAGATTTAATTTGGGTACTCTGGTTTCCACCCACACAAAAATACCAATAGGGAATTTAAATTGTGAGCTCCACTGGGGACAGTGATTGATTACCGTATTTTTCGCCCTATAAGACGCACTTTTCCCCCCAAAAGTGGGGGGAAATAGCAGTGCGTCTTATGGGGCGAATGCTGCTGATTTTGCCATATTTTCAATGATACACCCGCCGCGATGCCGCGCGGTGGGTGTATCAGCTGTGAGGGTGGAGGGGCTGGGGGCCGGCATCTGCTTTTATAATGACAACGGGGCCCGTGCAGTGACTGTATTCTACTACACAGGCCCCGCTCACTGTATATCGTATCTGTAATAGTTAATTATGTATATACCGGTAATCGCATAATCAGCGCTACTTACAACTACAAGTGCTCGGTAAGTAGCAGAGAGGAGGGAGGAGGCAGGCCGGGAGGACGGGCGCTGGCAGCGTGAGTCACTACGTCACGCGCCTGCGCCGCCCACTTTATGAATGAAGCAGGCGGCGGAGGCGTGTGACGTAATGACTCACGCTGCCAGCGCCAGTCCTCCCGGCCTGCCTCCTCCCTCCTCACTGCTACCTACCGAGCGCTTGTAGTTGTAAGTAATACAGGCGTTGATTATGCGATTACCGGTATATACATAATTAACTATTACAGATACGATTATACAGTGAGCGGGGCCCGTGTAGTAGAATACAGTCACTGCACGGGCCCCGCTGTCATTATAAAAGCAGATGCGACCCCCACCCCATGTATTGAGGGTCATTCACTACAGGGACACTGTTATGGAGGGGATCTGTGGATGACACATAGCATAAGATGCTATATATGTGTCATCCACAGATCCCCCCCATAACTGTCATACACAGATCCCCATAACAGTGCCATCCAGAGACCCCCATAAGTGTCACCCACAGATCCCCCATAAGTGTCACCCACAGATCCCCCATAAGTGTCACCCACAGATGCCCCATAACAGTTCGCCATCCACAGATCCCCCATAACAGTGCGCCATCCACAGACCACAATTAGTTCAAAACCCACCAAAAGCACACCTATTGGTTAAAAATATTTTTTTTCTTATTTTCCTCCTCAAAAACCTAGGTGCGTCTTATGGGCCGGTGCGTCTTATAGGGCGAAAAATACGGTATACAGTATTGTCTGTTAACAGCTGTGGAATATCTTGTTGCAAGTATAGTTACTTATTATGAAATTATTTTACAAGTCAGTAAAATAATACATATTTGTAGTTAAATTATCCCCAAAACTACAGGTTGTGTGGCGTGTTACCTGTATGCATTGGTTAGTAGTACCTATCAAAAGTGGTCCAAATGACTAGTGATGAGCGGCAGGGGCAATATTCAAATTTGTGATATTTCATGAACATTTGGGTGAATATTCATCATAAATTTTATTTTAGAAATAAATTTCTAAATAAATTATAATATTTATTTTAGAATTCGCCATTATTTACTTGATGTGCGAAAATCGACAATGTAATATGCGCGTATTGCGCGCGCAATACAGGCGTTGGTCACTTTTGCTACATTTTTCTAGCTGCTAGAAGTTTCCTGAGACTGGAGAAAATGGTTGGCAAGACAGAACATTACAATAGCTTTATATGCAGATATAGTGCTCCAATATATTCGCGATTGCGCAAATCTGCAATTAATGATGAGCATATTTTGGCGCAATACATGCAACTTCACATTTTAGCAGGTCTGACTACACATTACTGATTGGTGCACTAAGTATTGTTGTGAACTTGTGACATCACAGCACTATATCTGTAGCATGTATGTATGGACAGCAGAACCTCTGAGCTACACTATATCATGATCTAACCTACACTGACTATCTCCCACTAACTATCTGTATTATATATATGAGCTAGCTAACTAACTATCTATTGTAATGACACAGCAAAGCACAGAGCACATCAATGACACTGCTGTCTCTCTCAGAACTGCAAATAAACTGCAGAAAATGGCTGCTTGGGAGGTTCTTATATAGTAAGGGGTAGGCAACGTTCCTATTGGTTGCTAGGGATGTTGCTAAGTTCAGACAAAGACATTGCAGCCTACTCATTGGCCCACAAGCAAGAAGCAGAGAGGGATCATGGGTTCGGATGAAAAAAATTCTAGAATATTCTCGAATACTAATATATAACACTATATTTTAAATCTTCGCAAATTCTCGAAGTGGCGATATTCTCTATTAAAATTAGCGATTTGAATATTCGCGCCCAACGCTACAAATGACAAGGTTATTGGCATTCAAGGCTCATTGATGTTAGTAGGATGTGAAGACTAGCCAATTTCACAGAAGAGCTACTGTAGCGCAAATTGCTGAAAAAGTTAATGCTGGATATCATAGACAGTACATCACAGCTTGGTGGATATGGAACTTTGTAGCTAACACCTGTACACCACTGAAATCACCAGACTGGGCATGTGAGTATCAGAAAAGGACCTTGGAGCAATGTAAGAAGGTGACCTGGTCTGATGTATCATAATGAGGACAACCAGGTTAATGAGTGTCACTTGCCTGGTGAATACATTGCAACACGGTGCACTACTTAAAGAAGGCAGTATAGTTTTCTAGGCAATGTTCTGCATGGAAACTAGAGGGCTGGCATTCATCTGAAAGTTAACCATCCATTAATTCTTGGACAGGTAATAAAATAGGAGATATTTTGCAGTGGCTATAAAAAACTAAATATTTCCATGATTTTTAAAGCTGTTGGTGTTTTAGCAGGTCATGATGTTTAGCATTCATTATAAGTTTCCGATTTGTCGATAAAAAATCATGGTTGTACGTAATTTTTTGTTAAGTTGTCCAGAAAATAAAATATTTAGAGTGGCGGCGCTATACACACCACCTACATTCAATTGATAGTGCTGTCAGTCTTTGTAGATTTGCTGTTTGATCTACCTAAACATTGTTTCAGACCAATTACATATTGATTTTATTTCTTTAATAGTTTCAGATACAACAATTCAAAATGGATAGTCTACACCAGCTGGGAAAATGTCATGTGTTGCAGGGGCCATTAATAAATCTACTTTTTTCAGAAATAAAAAGTTATGTGGATAATCTTCTCCAGCCACAGGTTTGTTTCTCTAGTTTATTATTTTGTAACATAGTTAATCAATAATTTAACTGAACATACAGTAGGGTAATTATGGTATATAATAATATATAGGAATAGTGTAACTAATACTGTATATATTTTGATAACTATATTACATCATTGTCACCAATGGGGGGAGGTTATGGATACAGGTTTGTATATAAGCCTTTTTTTGTGAACGATATAAATCCATATGCAATAAATTTCCTCTAGTAGTGACTACACACAGCCAGAATTTTAGCATTTAACTTAATTTGTAACAACCCTGTTTGTGCACAAGATTGCAGGACTAGACTTCTATAGCAGTTGCCTTTCCCATATCCTAACTGTGGCTCTTAGAGATCAGTGAAGCAATACTGAACCAATGAAATGCATCTTAAATTTCCCCAAAATTCTTAATATTTTGCATTTCGATTCGGGTGAATCTCTTATTTCCACCATTTTACGTGTCAGAAGACAGCATCTGCCACAGCAAATGAATACTGTATTTTCTTCTCTATAAGACACACTTCTTTTCTACCAAAAGTGGGGAAGAAATGTCAGTGCGTCTTATAGAGCAACATGGCCAACACATCAAAAATGTACATCACAGGCCATGCTGTGGTGCATATATATACAGTGCCCTGCGATGTACTGGTTTGATGTACTGTGCATGTGTTTACTGAATTGCCTTTAAACTGTCTTCTTTTTCCCTGCAAGTCAGAGCATATCAACAAGTGAAAAAAGGCTGAGTTGGATGATAGAGATGGATGGTGGTTGCTGGCTTTCCTTTAGCTGCCACATTTACCTTCTCCTCCTTTATGTGCCTCCCCACGTGCGTCCTCCTCTGTATGTGACTTCCCACATGCCAAGTGCTAAGTGCTCAGGTACCAACTTAGCATATGCCAACAGTGTGTAACCCTAAGAAAGTGTCCCCCGTAACAATGTGTTATCTACACATCCATATAAAAGTGTGTCATCTGCAGATCCCCCATAACAGTGTGTCATCTGCAGAAGCCCCATAACAGTGTGTCATCTGCAGATCCCCATAACAGTGTGTCATCTGCAGATCCTCCATAGCAGTGTGTCATCTGCAGATCCCCCATAACAGTGTGTCAACAGCAGATTCCCCATAACAATGTGTCAGCAGCAGATATTCCCATAACAGTGTGTCAGCCAGGGTCAGTTTTAAACAATATGTGCTCCTGGGCAAAATTTGAAGTGTGGCCCCCAAATTAAATATTGTAACTAGGGATGAGCGAACCCGAACTGTATAGTTCGGGTTCGTACCGAATTTTGGGGTGTCCGTGACACGGACCCGAACCCGAACATTTTCGTAAAAGTCCAGGTTCGGGTTCGGTGTTCGGCGCTTTCTTGGCGCTTTTTGAAAGGCTGCAAAGCAGCCAATCAACAAACGTCATACTACTTGGCCCAAGAGGCCATCACAGCCTTGCCTACTATTGGCATGGCTGTGATTGGCCAGTGCACCATGTGACCCAGCCTCTATTTAAGCTGGAGTCACGTAGCGCCGCACGTCACTCTGCTATGATCAGTATAGGGAGAGGTTGCAGCTGCGACGTTAGGGCGAGATTAGGCAGATTAACTCCTCCAAAAGACTTCATTCTGTGATCGATCTGCAGCTGTGGATCATTGAAGTGCTATTATTGACTTGGTCACTTTTTTGAGGCTGCCCAGAGCGTTTTTAGATTTTGTGACTTGTGGTGCGCCAGCACGAGCTATCACCAAGTGTATTTAACCATCGATAGTGTGGTTATTTTGTGCTATATCCTACATCAGCTGCAGGCTGAGCCTGTGTCACCGAAGTGCATTTAACCATCAACAGTCTGGTTATTTTTTGGCCATATACTACATCAGCTGCAGGCAGAGCCTGTGTCACCCAAGTGCATTTAACCATCAACAGTGTGGTTATTTTTTGGCCATATATTACATCAGGGGCAAGTTGAGCCTGTCACCCAGCGCCTATAGACCTGACATTTCTATTCAACCAAATCTGCACAGTTTTAGCTGGTCAAGTTATTTGTAGTGACCGTAAAAGCAGACTTTTTGTTCTGGGTTGAAAAAGCATTCCCAAATTTGCCATTCTGAAAATAACTAGTTTGTGGTATTTGAGGCCTACTTGAAATCTATCCCAAAAAGAAAATCTTACATTGAAGGTATTGATAGTGTCATTCAGAAAAACCTAAGACACACGCTAGCGTGCTGATAGAAGTGTCATTCTGTGATTAAACCTATAACTGTCACACAGCGCAAAAAAAAACAGGTCTCACATCTCTATTCAACCAAATCTGCACAGTTTTAGCTGGTCAAGTTATTTGTAGTGACCGTAAAAGCAGACTTTTTGTTCTGGGTTGAAAAAGCATTCCCAAATTTGCCATTCTCAAAATAACTAGTTTGTGGTATTTGAGGCCTACTTGAAATCTATCCCAAAAAGAAAATCTTACATTGAAGGTATTGATAGTGTCATTCAGAAAAACCTAAGACACACGCTAGCGTGCTGATAGAAGTGTCATTCTGTGATTAAACCTATAACTGTCACACAGCGCAAAAAAAAAACAGGTCTCACATCTCTATTCAACCAAATCTGCACAGTTTTAGCTGGTCAAGTTATTTGTAGTGACCGTAAAAGCAGACTTTTTGTTCTGGGTTGAAAAAGCATTCCCAAATTTGCCATTCTGAAAATAACTAGTTTGTGGTATTTGAGGCCTACTTGAAATCTATCCCAAAAAGAAAATCTTACATTAAAGGTCTTGATAGTGTCATTCAGAAAAACCTAAGACACACGCTAGCGTGCTGATAGAGGTGTCATTCTGTGATTAAACCTATAACTGTCACACAGCGCAAAAAAAAACAGGTCTCACATCTCTATTCAACCAAATCTGCACAGTTTTAGTTGGTCAAGTTATTTGTAGTGACCGTAAAAGCAGACTTTTTGTTCTGGGTTGAAAAAGCATTCCCAAATTTGCCATTCTCAAAATAACTAGTTTGTGGTATTTGAGGCCTACTTGAAATCTATCCCAAAAAGAAAATCTTACATTGAAGGTATTGATAGTGTCATTCAGAAAAACCTAAGACACACGCTAGCGTGCTGATAGAAGTGTCATTCTGTGATTAAACCTATAACTGTCACACAGCGCAAAAAAAAACCAGGTCTCACATCTCTATTCAACCAAATCTGCACAGTTTTAGCTGGTCAAGTTATTTGTAGTGACCGTAAAAGCAGACTTTTTGTTCTGGGTTGAAAAAGCATTCCCAAATTTGCCATTCTCAAAATTGTGGTGAACGGGAACAATGAGGAAAACATCTAATAAGGGACGCGGACGTGGACGTGGACATGGTCGTGGTGGTGTTAGTGGACCCTCTGGTGCTGGGAGAGGACGTGGCCGTTCTGCCACAGCCACACGTCCTAGTGAACCAACTACCTCAGGTCCCAGTAGCCAGCAGAATTTACAGCGATATTTGGTGGGGCCCAATGCCGTTCTAAGGATGGTAAGGCCTGAGCAGGTACAGGCATTAGTCAATTGGGTGGCCGACAGTGGATCCAGCGCGTTCACATTATCTCCCACCCAGTCTTCTGCAGAAAGCGCACAGATGGCGCATGAAAACCAAGCCCATCGGTCTGTCACATCACCCCCATGCATATCAGGGAAACTGTCTGAGCCTCAAGTTATGCAGCAGTCTCTTATGCTGTTTGAAGACTCTGCTGCCAGGGTTTCCCAAGGGCATCCACCTAGCCCTTCCCCAGGGGTGGAAGAGATAGAATGCACTAACGCACAACCACTTATTTTTCCTGATGATGAGGACATGGGAATACCACCTCAGCACGTCTCTGATGATGACGAAACACAGGTGCCAACTGCTGCGTCTTTCTGCAGTGTGCAGACTGAACAGGAGGTCAGGGATCAAGACTGGGTGGAAGACGATGCAGGGGACGATGAGGTCCTAGACCCCACATGGAATGAAGGTCGTGCCACTGACTTTCACAGTTCGGAGGAAGAGGCAGTGGTGAGACCGAGCCAACAGCGTAGCAAAAGAGGGAGCAGTGGGCAAAATCAGAACACCCGCCGTCAAGAGACTCCGCCTGCTACTGACCGCCGCCATCTGGGACCGAGCACCCCAAAGGCAGCTTCAAGGAGTTCCCTGGCATGGCACTTCTTCAAACAATGTGCTGACGACAAGACCCGAGTGGTTTGCACGCTGTGCCATCAGAGCCTGAAGCGAGGCATTAACGTTCTGAACCTTAGCACAACCTGCATGACCAGGCACCTGCATGCAAAGCATGAACTGCAGTGGAGTAAACACCTTAAAAACAAGGAAGTCACTCAGGCTCCCCCTGCTACCTCTTCTGCTGCTGCCGCCTCGGCCTCTTCTGCTGCTGCTGCCGCCGCCTCGGCCTCTTCCTCCGCCTCTGGAGGAACGTTGGCACCTGCCGCCCAGCAAACATGGGATGTACCACCAACACCACCACCTGCGTCACCAAGCATCTCAACCATGTCACACGGCAGCGTTCAGCTCTCCATCTCACAAACATTTGAGAGAAAGCGTAAATTCTCACCTAGCCACCCTCGATCCCTGGCCCTGAATGCCAGCATTTCTAAACTACTGGCCTATGAAATGCTGTCATTTAGGCTGGTGGACACACACAGCTTCAAACAGCTCATGTCACTTGCTGTCCCACAGTATGTTGTTCCCAGCCGCCACTACTTCTCCAAGAGAGCCGTGCCTTCCCTGCACAAACAAGTGTCCGATAAAATCAAGTGTGCACTGCTCAACGCCATCTGTGGCAAGGTCCACCTAACCACAGATACGTGGACCAGTAAGCATGGCCAGGGACGCTATATCTCCCTAACTGCACACTGGGTAAATGTAGTGGCGGCTGGGCCCCAGGCGGAGAGCTATTTGGCGCACGTCCTTCCGCCGCCAAGGATCGCAGGGCAACATTCTTTGCCTCCTGTCTCCTCCACCTCCTACTCAGCTTCCTCCTCCTCTTCTTCCACCTGCTCATCCAGTCAGCCACACACCTTCACCACCAACTTCAGCACAGCACGGGGTAAACGTCAGCAGGCCATTCTGAAACTCATATGTTTGGGGGACAGGCCCCACACCGCACAGGAGTTGTGGCGGGGTATAGAACAACAGACCGACGAGTGGTTGCTGCCGGTGAGCCTCAAGCCCGGCCTGGTGGTGTGCGATAATGGGCGAAATCTCGTTGCAGCTCTGGGACTAGCCGGTTTGACGCACATCCCTTGCCTGACGCATGTGCTGAATTTGGTGGTGCAGAAGTTCATTCGCAACTACCCCGACATGTCAGAGCTGCTGCATAAAGTGCGGGCCGTCTGTTCGCGCTTCCGGCGTTCACACCCTGCCGCTGCTCGCCTATCTGCGCTACAGCGTAACTTCGGCCTTCCCGCTCACCGCCTCATATGCGACGTGCCCACCAGGTGGAACTCCACCTTGCATATGCTGGACAGACTGTGCGAGCAGCAGCAGGCCATAGTGGAGTTTCAGCTGCAGCACGCACGGGTCAGTCGCACTGCGGATCAGACCCACTTCACAACCAATGACTGGGCCTCCATGCGAGACCTGTGTGCCCTGTTGCACTGTTTCGAGTACTCCACCAACATGGCCAGTGGCGATGACGCCGTTATCAGCGTTACAATACCACTTCTATGTCTCCTTGAGAAAACACTTAGGGCGATGATGGAAGAGGAGGTGGCCCAGGAGGAAGAGGGGTCATTTTTAGCACTTTCAGGCCAGTCTCTTCGAAGTGACTCAGAGGGAGGTTTTTTGCAACACCAGAGGCCAGGTACAAATGTGGCCAGACAGGGCCCACTACTGGAGGACGAGGAGGACGAGGATGAGGAGAAGGTGGAGGAGGATGAGGATGAAGCATGTTCACAGCGGGGTGGCACCCAAAGCAGCTCGGGCCCATCACTGGTGCGTGGCTGGGGGGAAACACAGGACGATGACATTACGCCTCCCACAGAGGACAGCTTGTCCTTACCTCTGGGCAGCCTGGCACACATGAGCGACTACATGCAGCAGTGCCTGCGCAACGACAGCAGAGTTGCCCACATTTTAACGTGTGCGGACTACTGGGTTGCCACCCTGCTGGATCCCCGGTACAAAGACAATGTGCCCACCTTACTTCCTACACTGGAGCGTGATAGGAAGATGCGCGAGTACAAGCGCACGTTGGTAGACTCGCTACTGAGAGCATTCCCAAATGTCACAGGGGAACCAGTGGAAGCCCAAGGCGAAGGCAGAGGAGGAGCAAGAGGTCGCCAACGCAGCTGTGTCACGCCCAGCTCCTCTGAGGGCAGGGTTAGCATGGCAGAGATGTGGAAAAGTTTTGTCAACACGCCACAGCTAAGTGCACCACCACCTGATACGGAACGTGTTAGCAGGAGGCAACATTTCACTAACATGGTGGAACAGTACCTGTGCACATTCCTCCACGTACTGACTGATGGTTCGGCCCTATTCAACTTCTGGGTCTCCAAATTGTCCACGTGGCCAGAGCTAGCCTTTTATGCCTTGGAGGTGCTGGCCTGCCCGGCGGCCAGCGTTTTGTCTGAACGTGTATTCAGCACGGCAGGGGGCGTCATTACAGACAAACGCAGCCGCCTGTCTACAGCCAATGTGGACAAGCTGACGTTCATAAAAATGAACCAGGCATGGATCCCACAGGACCTGTCCATCCCTTGTGCAGATTAGATATTAACTACCTCCCCTTAACAATATATTATTCTACTCCAGGGCACTTCCTCATTCAATACTATTTTTAATTTCATTTTACCATTATATTGCGGGGCAACCCAAAGTTGAATGAACCTCTCCTCTGTCTGGGTGCCGGGGCCTAAATGTGTGACAGTGGCCTGTTCCAGTGGTGGGTGACGTGAAGCCTGATTCTCTGCTATGACATGAAGACAGATTCAGCGCTGACATAAGGCCAGATTCTCTGTTACGGGACCTCTCTCCTCTGTCTGGGTGCCGGGGCCTAAATGTGTGACAGTGGCCTGTTCCAGTGGTGGGTGACGTGAAGCCTGATTCTCTGCTATGACATGAATACAGATTCTGCGCTGACATAAGGCCATATTCTCTGTTACGGGACCGCTCTCCTCTGCCTGGGTGCCTGGGCCTAAATGTGTGACAGTGGCCTGTTCCAGTGGTGGGTGACGTGAAGCCTGATTCTCTGCTATGACATGAAGACAGATTCAGCGCTGACATAAGGCCAGATTCTCTGTTACGGGACCTCTCTCCTCTGTCTGGGTGCCGGGGCCTAAATGTGTGACAGTGGCCTGTTCCAGTGGTGGGTGACGTGAAGCCTGATTCTCTGCTATGACATGAATACAGATTCTGCGCTGACATAAGGCCAGATTCTCTGTTACGGGACCTCTCTCCTCTGCCTGGGTGCCTGGGCCTAAATTTGTGACAGTGGCCTGTTCCAGTGGTGGGTGACGTGAAGCCTGATTCTCTGCTATGACATGAATACAGATTCTGCGCTGACATAAGGCCAGATTCTCTGTTACGGGACCTCTCTCCTCTGCCTGGGTGCCTGGGCCTAAATGTGTGACAGTGGCCTGTTCCAGTGGTGGGTGACGTGAAGCCTGATTCTCTGCTATGACATGAAGACAGATTCTGCGCTGACATAAGGCCAGATTCTCTGTTACGGGACCGCTCTCCTCTGTCTGGGTGCCGGGGCCTAAATGTGTGACAGTGGCCTGTTCCAGTGGTGGGTGACGTGAAGCCTGATTCTCTGCTATGACATGAATACAGATTCTGCGCTGACATAAGGCCAGATTCTCTGTTACGGGACCTCTCTCCTCTGCCTGGGTGCCGGGCCTAAATGTGTGACAGTGGCCTGTTCCAGTGGTGGGTGACGTGAAGCCTGATTCTCTGCTATGACATGAAGACAGATTCTGCGCTGACATAAGGCCAGATTCTCTGTTACGGGACCGCTCTCCTCTGTCTGGGTGCCGGGGCCTAAATGTGTGACAGTGGCCTGTTCCAGTGGTGGGTGACGTGAAGCCTGATTCTCTGCTATGACATGAAGACTGATTCTGCGCTGACATGAAGCCAGATTCTCTGCTATGGCATGAAGAGACTGATTCTCTGCTGACATGAAGCCAGATTCTTTGCTATGGCATGAAGAGACTGATTCTCTGCTGACGTGAAACCAGATTCTTTGCTATGGGACCTCTGTCCAATTGATATTGGTTTATTTTTATTTTTTTAATTTTAATTTTAATTCATTTCCCTATCCACATTTGTTTGCAGGGGATTTACCTACATGTTGCTGCCTTTTGCAGCCCTCTAGCTCTTTCCTGGGCTGTTTTACAGCCTTTTTAGTGCCCAAAAGTTCAGGTCCCCATTGACTTCAATGGAGTTCGGGTTCGGGACGAAGTTATGTTCGGGTTCGGATCCCGAACCCGAACATTTACGGGAAGTTCGGCCGAACTTCTCGAACCCGAACATCCAGGTGTTCGCTCAACTCTTATTATAACACACTCAAATTTTGTCAGTCCAAATGGCGGCATGCCAGACTATTGCTAAAGTCTTAAAAGATTAGGGCCAATAGTCTGAAGGCATATGTCCTCCTCCCCCCACCTCAACAAAATCTATATACAGTACATATATAGTTGTCAAATATTGCCACTATGCAAGGACCAAATATTACCACCATACAATGATTAAATATTAAAGGGGTTCTCCGGGAATTAAGAAAATAAAATTACTGTAAATACTTACATATTGCTATATTATAAATATATTCCCAAATACCTTTTATTAGTTATAATGGCTAATTTTGTCTGGACAGCAATTATCAGGGGAAATAAAATGGCGCCGTCCTATTAGTACACACAAATATACACTCCAATATTTAGCTGAATCTCTGTGGGAATGGCATTTATGAGGAGACATGAAGTACAGAGAGGAGGTGGAGCTGTGCCTAATGAGCAGCAGCACTTGTATGCAGTCTCCATTACCACAGCCCCACATTACCACAGTCTGTCCCATCCATCCTCTTTGTACTTCATGTCTCCTCATGAACTCCATTCCCATAGAGATTCAGCTAAAGTTTTTATCAGCTGTATTCAGGGTCATAATACCTTACTAGTAGGAGAGGAGGATGAGACAGTTCTTTAGCTCAGTATTGTGAAATAATTTGTCCTCTGGTATGATTAAGAAGATATTTGGGACTATATTTAGAAAAAAGTAATATTTAAGTATTTTCATTTTCTTAATTCCCAGAGAACCACTTGAAATAATTACATGGTAGCATAGTTGATGTGATTGGAAAAAAAGGGTTCATCTAGTCCCACCTCCATGCTGAAATTGAACAAAACATCCTGTACAAATGGCAATATTGCTCTTGGTCCTGGTCATTCCACAACCTCTTCACTCTACTTCTGAGTGAATACTGTAAAAGGCTCCTGGATGGATACTAGATCAGCAGGAAGAGGTCGTGAAGTGTGGCCTGCTGACAAGAAGGACAGGGCCGCTTCCAGGTTCTCTGCTACCTAAAGCAAAAAATTAAATTGGTGCCCACTCCCCTACCCAGCCCTACAGCTAAAGACATATTTGGATGGTTTGCTCTAACAAACATACAGGGCTATAAGATGTATATACCTTACATCAAGTGATGTCTCCTCTGATGTAGATCTTTTTTTATCGTCTCCATCTGGACCAGAACGCCATGATGATTATGTCAACCACGTTCTGCAGAGTGTACCACACAGACATCTTAGATTCCTCAATTTGCCATCCTCCTCCTCCTTCTAGTGCCCCAACATTGTTATCCTGCTGCTACCCCCAATAGTGTGCTCCCTAATGTCCCATAAACACTATACTGCTAAAATAATAGTGCCATGCAGACAGTACCTGCATACTAATAGTGCTCCCCAAAGACCCACAAATAGTAATAATTCCCTTCCATAGTGCCCTCATTAGTAACAGTACCTCCAATAATGATAATGTTCCTGAAGACTTATCCCATTATTAGCAATCCCCTTCATATTATGCCCAATAATATTAATGTCCCCACAGTACCCCCCTAGTAATAATTTCACCATTATGTCCTTTATTATTAATAATGCCCCTGCCTGCAGTTATAGTCCTCCTGTAGTGCCTCTCTATTATAATGCCACCTATAGAGCCAGTATGTATAATGGCCCTTGTGGTGCCCCCTGTGTATTATAATGCCCCTGTAGTGCCAGTATGTATTATGCTCCCTGTAGTGCCAGTATGTATAATGCTCCCTGTAGTGCCAGTATATAATGCTCCCCCACCCCTGTAGTGCCAGTATATAATTCTCCCCCTCTCCCGTAGTGCCAGTATATAATACTTCCCTCCCCATAGTGCCAGTATATAATGCTTCCTTCCCCTTTAGTGCCAGTATATAATGTATCTTCTGTAATGCCAGCATATAATTCTTCCCTCCCCTGTAGTGTCATTTATGATGTCAATTCTAAAGTGGCAGTATATTAACCTCCTCAGGACCGCCGTACGCAGGATTGCGTCTTTGCGGCGGTCCTGTTGTTCTGGGTGGACGCGCCGGTGCGTCCTCTCGCGAGACGCGAGATTTCGTGCATTGCCGGCCCGCGCATGCGCATCGCGGGCCGGCAAAAGTTAAAGAAGTATTTCGTCACCAGCCTGCCAGCAACGATCATTGGCTGGCAGGCTGGCGATTTTCAAAAAATCAAATCAGAAGCCAGATAACAGATCATATTAGTAAATATGATCTGTTATATGGCTTCTCTGCTTCTCTGCTGGTCCTTTTCGTCGGTTGGATCCAGCAGAGAAGCAGAGATCACTGTGAGTACCCACCAACACTACACCTTAGCCCCTGATCACCTTCCATCACCCCCATCATCCTAATTAACCCCTTGATCGCCCCCTGTCAATCACTTAGTGAAAGACAAAAAGTGATCAGTGTAAACTGTCACTTTTTTTTTTCACTAGTATTGGCTGTTAGGTTTTAGGGATAGTTTAGGCCCCTTGGTTAGGTAGTTAGCGTCAGTTAGCGCCCAGCCCACCGCACCGCAGTCACTTTTATTCGCTGTTTAGCGTATCGCTAATCAGCATTTGTACTTTTATAGTATCTGTAAGTGATCAAAACTGATCACGGTCAGATCTATAATAGTATTAGTGTCACCTTAGCTCGCCCTCCACTCAAAACGCAGTGTTTGCCCGATCAGGCCTGATCGGTCGCCCACACGTGCGTTCACCCACGCCCGCCCCACCGCAGTGACAAAAAAAAATTTGTTTTTTGATCACTGCACATTCACTTTACACGCACTGCGGCGATGAAAAAATCAGTTTTGATATTTTTTATCAACCGCAGCGGCCTCCGGTACTTCGCTAGCCTCCCCTTTGTAAGACAGGGTTGCTTTTTTTCTTGGGTAGTCTCAGGGAATACCCCTAAATTTAGTAGTCCAAAATGTCAAACAGGGGGTATTCTTCTGAAGAGGCCTACAGGATTCTGACCCAGTCGGATGAGGAGTGGGAACCCTCATCTGACGAATCTAGCGGGTCAGAATATGAACCTGTGGAAAGCAGTGGCTCTCTGACCCAAAGTTCGGACGAGGAGGTGGAGGTCCCTGGCAGCACCAGGCGTACCCGGCCCCGTGTCGCTAGACCACAGGTTATGCAGGATCCGCTTCAAGAGCAGCAGAGTGGGGCTGTCGCTGCCGGATCACATGGTGAGGCATACACCAGCAGCGCAGCCCTTCCTGGACCTAGTACCAGCACTGCCGTACAACATGGTGACGTGGCGAGCACCAGAAGGGCAGTTGAAGCTGGTACGGTGGCACGTGCACTAGTTACCCACGTCGCAGCCACCGCGCAGACAGGCCCGTAGAGCCCCTAGAATCCCTGAGGTGCTGGCAAACCCTGATTGGCAGTCACCAACTTCAGCCGCACCTGTAGTTCCCCCTTTCACCGCCCAGTCTGGAGTTCGGGTTGAGACGGCTCAAATCGGTTCGGCCCTGGGATTTTTTGAGCTGTTCTTGACTGCGGAGCTCTTGGACTTAGTCGTGGCAGAGACAAACCGGTATGCCACACAATTTATATCCGCCAACCCGGGAAGCTCTTATGCCCAGTCTTTCCGGTGGAAACCAGTCCAAGTTTCCGAACTTAAAATTTTTCTGGGCCTTCTCCTCAACATGGGTCTAACTAAAAAGCATGAATTGCGGTCATATTGGTCCACGAACCCGATTCATCACATGCCCATGTTCTCTGCTGCTATGTCCAGGACACGATTTGAGACCATCCTGCGTTTCCTGCACTTTAGCGACAACACCACCTCCCGTCCCAGAGGCCACCCAGCTTTTGACCGGCTCCACAAAATTCGGCCCCTCATAGACCATTTCAACCAGAAATTTGCAGATTTGTATACCCCCGAGCAAAACATCTGCGTAGACGAGTCCCTAATACATTTTACCGGGCGCCTTGGCTTCAAACAATACATCCCAAGCAAGCGTGCCCGGTATGGGGTCAAATTGTATAAGCTCTGTGAAAGGGCCACAGGCTATACCCACAAATTTCGGATCTATGAGGGAAAAGATCAGACCCTGGAGCCGGTCGGTTGCCCTGACTACCTGGGGAGCAGTGGGAAGACAGTCTGGGACTTGGTGTCACCCTTATTCGGCAAGGGGTACCATCTTTATGTGGACAATTTTTACACAAGTGTGGCCCTCTTTAGGCATTTGTTTCTAGAACGGATTTGCGCCTGTGGCACCGCGCGAACTAGTCGCGTGGGCTTCCCCCAACGGCTTGTAACCACCCGTCTTGCAAGGGGGGAGAGGGCTGCCTTGTGTAACGAAGAACTGCTCGCAGTGAAATGGAGAGACAAGCGTGACGTTTACATGCTCTCCTCCATTCACGCAGACACGACAATCCAAATTGAAAGGGCAACCCGTGTCATTGAAAAGCCCCTCTCAGTCCACGACTATAATGCGCTCATGGGAGGGGTGGACTTCAATGACCAGATGTTGGCTCCGTATTTAGTTTCCCGCAGAACCAGACGCTGGTATAAGAAGGTGTCTGTATATTTAATTCAATTGGCTGCCTATAATAGTTTTGTTCTCTACAGTAAGGCTGGGAGAACAGGATCCTTCCTCAAATTCCAGGAAGAGATCATCGAGAACCTCATTTATCCGGGAGGTTCCGTGGCCCCATCCACCAGTGTAGTTAGCCGTCTACACGAGCGACATTTCCCCAGTGTCGTTGCTGGTACCTCAACCCAACCGCCACCCCGAAAAAAATGTCGTGTCTGTAGCAGGAGTGGAATAAGGCGTGACACCCGCTATTTCTGTCCTGACTGTCCGGACCACCCTGCCCTATGCTATGGTGAGTGTTTCCGGAAGTACCACACACAGGTACACCTAGCATAGGGATCACATCTCACCAGGACAGGCACACAGGGCTATTAGGGCCCTTTCTCTCACAGCTGCTGCAAACCTCTCCTTTCACCTGGGATAAAGTGCATAACGTACTTCGCCACATCTTTGGGCGATTTGCGCTTTGCACATTGTCCCATGGGGAAGGAGAGGTTTGCTCTATAAAGGTAAAAAAAACTAAACAAAAAAAAAAATACCGGTAAGTAAAAAAGTTAAACGTTCAGTTAAAAAAGTTTAAAAAAAGTTTCTATGTTCTGTTCAACAGTTAATAAAGTTATTGCTTTGCGGCCTGGTTTTTTCTTTTTTGTTTTGTTTTTTTTACCTTCCAGGTGGACCAACCGATCGACCAGCTGCAGCACTGATGTGCATTCGGACAGAAGCATTGCGCTGCTGTCAGATTACACGCAAGTCGGTGTATGCGGCGCTGCAAGACGAGATTTCTCCTCTGCAGTAAAATATATGTTTGCCGAGGCATATGAGCTGAGGAGGTGGCGGTGTTCATATACTTTGGCAAACACTTTGTATATATAAAAAAAAAAATCCCGGCAATGATTTATTCATCCACATCGATTGATGTGAATGGAGAAATCTGGTTTGCCAGGGCATACGAGCTGAAGTGGGTATGGATGTTGGGCGGAGCTCCTATGTCCTGGCAGACGCCTTTCCCCTCCTTCTTTTTTTGGCAGAGATTTTTTCATCCACATTGATCGATGCGAATGAAGAAATCTGTGCCGTTCATTTTTTTCTTTCAGCCCAGAGGCTGAGGCAGATGTGTGACACTTTTTTGCAGCCTAGGTGGGCAAAGGGGCCCACATTCCAAAGAGCACCTTTCGGATTTCACAGGTCATTTACCTACTTACCAGACATTAGGGCCCCTGGAAAATGCCAGGGCAGTATAACTACCCCACAAGTGACCCCATTTTGGAAAGAAGACACCCCAAGGTATTCCGTGAGGGGCATGGCAAGTTCCTAGAATTTTTTATTTTTTGTCACAAGTTAGTGGAAAATGATGATTTTTTTTTTTTTTTTCCAAGTTAGTGGAATATGAGACTTTGTATGAAAAAAAAAAAAAAAAAAAAAATCATCATTTTCCACTAACTTGTGACAAAAAATAAAAAATTCTAGGAACTCTCCATGCCCCTCACAGAATACCTTGGGGTGTCTTCTTTCCAAAATGGGGTCACTTGTGGGGTAGTTATACTGCCCTGGCATTCTAGGGGCCCAAATGTGTGGTAAGGAGTTTGAAATCAAATTCAGAAAAAAATGACCAGTGAAATCCGAAAGGTGCTCTTTGGAATATGGGCCCCTTTGCCCACCTAGGCTGCAAAAAAGTGTCACACATCTGGTATCTCCGTACTCAGGAGAAGTTGAGGAATGTGTTTTGGGGTGTCTTTTTACATATACCCATGCTGGGTGAGATAAATATCTTGGTCAAATGCCAACTTTGTATAAAAAAATGGGAAAAGTTGTCTTTTGCCAAGATATTTCTCTCACCCAGCATGGGTATATATAAAATAACACCCCAAAACACATTCCCCACCTTCTCCTGAGTACGGAGATACCAGATGTGTGACACTTTTTTGCAGCTTAGGTGGGCAAAGGGGCCCATATTCCAAAGAGCACCTTTCGGATTTCACAGGTCATTTTTTTCTGAATTTGATTTCAAACTCCTTACCACACATTTGGGCCCCTAGAATGCCAGGGCAGTATAACTACCCCACAAGTGACCCCATTTTGGAAAGAAGAGACCCCAAGGTATTTCGTGATGGGCATAGTGAGTTCATAGAAGTTTTTCTTTTTTGTCACAAGTTAGTGGAATATGAGACTTTGTAAGAAAAAATAAAAAATAAAAAAAATCATCATTTTCCGCTAACTTGTGACAAAAAATAAAAAGTTCTATGAACTCACTATGCCCATCAGCGAATACCTTAGGGTGTGTACTTTCCGAAATGGGGTCATTTGTGGGGTGTTTGTACTGTCTGGGCATTGTAGAACCTCAGGAAACATGACAGGTGCTCAGAAAGTCAGAGCTGCTTCAAAAAGCGGAAATTCACATTTTTGTACCATAGTTTGTAAACGCTATAACTTTTACCCAAACCATTTTTTTTTTACCCAAACATTTTTTTTTTATCAAAGACATGTAGAACTATAAATTTAGAGCAAAATTTCTATATGGATGTCGTTTTTTTTTGCAAAATTTGACAACTGAAAGTGAAAAATGTCATTTTTTTGCAAAAAAATCGTTAAATTTCGATTAATAACAAAAAAAGTAAAAATGTCAGCAGCAATGAAATACCACCAAATGAAAGCTCTATTAGTGAGAAGAAAAGGAGGTAAAATTCATTTGGGTGGTAAGTTGCATGACCGAGCAATAAACGGTGAAAGTAGTGTAGGTCAGAAGTGTAAAAAGTGGCCTGGTCTTTCAGGGTGTTTAAGCACTGGGGGCTGAGGTGGTTATGGTCCCCCACCCCTGTAGTACCCATATATAATGCTCCCCCCTGTAGTGCCAGTATATAATACTTCCCTCCCCTGTAGTGCCAGTATATAATGCTCTCCTCCCCCCTGTATTGCCAGTGTATAATACTTCCTTCCCCTGTAGTGCCAGTATATAATATTCCCGCCTGTAGTGCCAGTATATAATGTATCTTCTGTAATGCCAGCATATAATTCTTCCCTCCCCTGTAGTGTCATTTATGATGTCCATTCTAAAGTGGCAGTATATTATGGTCCCCCACCCCTGTAGTACCCATATATAATGCTCCCCCCTGTAGTGCCAGTATATAATACTTCCCTCCCCTGTAGTGCCAGTATATAATGCTCTCCTCCCCCCTGCATTGCCAGTGTATAATACTTCCTTTCCCTGTAGTGCCAGTATATAATATTCCCGCCTGTAGTGCCAGTATATAATGCTCCCTCTTCCCCTGTAGTGCAAGTATATAATTCTCCTTCTCCCCAGTAGTGCTTATATATACATATTAAAAAATAAATAAAAATTAATTAAAATACTCAGCTGACTGCGCAGGTGGTCCAGATGATATCACTGTGGCCTCCTGTAATGGGTTTCACTGCTTCATCGCACGAGACCCAGTGCAGGAGAAAAAGGTGATGACTTTGCAACCTTCTACACCATTCTACTGCCTAATAGACTTCAGGCCTAGTTCCACACTGTAAACTGCTGCCCAATACAGAAAGGGGCTCCTGGGCAATTGCCAAATTGGCGTCTCGTAATGCTGGCCTCGGTGTCAGCAACAGATCCCCCATAACACTATGTTAGCAGCAGATCCCCCCCATAACAGTGTGTCAGCAGCAGATCCCCCATAACAGTGCATCATCCACTGATGTTCTCAGCTACAGTGCCCCTATAATTATGAAGGGCCCAGTGCTGACAGTTCTTTCATTACTGTATTTTGTTGAAGAAAAATACTGTAGTCTCCTGCTAAACATGGTACATTTTTGCAAGATGTCAAAGCAGAAAAAGGCAATCATATAAAATTCCTTTTAAACTGGAGGTAGTAAAATATGCTAAAGAACATAAAAACATTTTGGGCCACCTTCTACTGAAACAACGATAAGGGAGTGGAGGAAACAGGAGAATCAGCTGGAAAAAGCAGATAAAAGTATGCCAAACACACTTTTTGTGGGCATGCTGCAAAGTGGCCATAATTACATGTGGAAATAAAAGAGTGGATCACACGTAACAAGAATAATCGATTTTCAGTTTCTACAAAAATGATCATATATGCAGAGACAAGCATTAATGATTTCACTGAATCAGCATCATGCCATGGTGCTACAGATTCATGAAGAGATTTGACCTAGCTTTGTGCACCAGAACTAGAATTGCTCATAAAACATGACAAAAGAATATGAGTCAAATATTATCTTCTCACAAATTTGTAATTGATGTTGGGAAGAAAAATAATTTCAAAATAAGTCAAATTGGGAATATGGATGAAGTCACTTCAACATTTGATGTTCCATCAAAACCATAACAGTGAAAATGTCAGGACACAAGAAAACCCATTACACAGTTGTGTTGTCCTGTTGTGCAGATGGCACCAAACTGCCAGTGATGTTAACTTTAAAAAAAAAAAACATGCCAAAAAAGGTGATCCAATGAGGCGAGGTGTTATTATGCACTTTTATGAGAAAGGATGGATGGATGAAAATGGAATGAAAGTATGGGTTGAAAAATGACGTCCTGGATGGCTTTTTAAAAAAAAATAAAAAATGCCCTACTAGTGCTTGACCAGATTAAAGTACATATTAGTCAAACCACAAAAAAGAAAATGTTTAACAAAGTGAAGACTTGTCTAGCTGTAATTCCTGGGGGGCTTACCAGCCAGTTGCCACCTCTAACATTTCCATCAACAAAATATTTAAACTTTTCCTGCGAGAAGAGTGGAACAAATGGATGGCTGCTGGTAATATTGATCTGACACCGACTGGATAAATGAAAAGGCCGCTTATCACACAAGTTTATGAGTGGGAGAACACATCATGGCAGTCAGTGAAGGATGAAACCATTGTAAGGTCATTCAAAAAAAATATGGCATTACGAATACCTTAGATGGCACTGAAGATGGTATCCCATCTATCCCAAGATAGTGAAGAAAGTACAGTAATACCAGTGAATGTAAGCAACTGAGCTTCCAACATTCTGACAGTAGTGAACATGACTTTTTGGAGTTCCCTGACAACTAGCACCTCTAAAACCTGCATCTTATAGACTTTATAGAGTGAAAAATATGGGAATTTGTGGACTATATTTTAACTTAAAAATAAAATCAGACCAGTGCAGTGTGTTTTTAAACATGTTTCTTACTATTAGATACCATGGATTTACCTATAGCCATAATTGTCACTGTCAATTTGACATTACTTATACTGTCTTTGTGTTAAAGAGCTTGAAAGCAACTTATAGACACCAGAGTGTCACACATAACTTCTCAGGGGGACAGTATCTAGTGTTTTAGATTCTGATGTCTGTGTCAGTTCTAGTGCAGTAAAATATTAGTGGAGTACATTCAAGAGTGAACAGTGTTTGCCACACAGAATCTTCCTTAACAAAACACATATAGGACAGTGTTGCACTGGTCAGCTAATACAGAGTTCAAGTGTGTGACGGCATGGGAAGTGCACCCCTGGCTGACATTGCAGCTACAGCAAACATGCTTTAGAACTGACAGGGCATTAGATAGTTGTAACTCTTTTTCTTTAGCTCACATTTACCTATATTTAGTAAATTTTTAAAACTATGACAGTAAAAGTTAAGTTTTAGTATCTGGGACAAGTGAGGTTATTAGCCCTAAATTGGCTTGTTTTGGAAGATTTATATAAACCCTTCCCAGATAGGGTTGTGTTTGTTTATTGTGAGTCTACTAGTAGATAGAAAACAGGAAATAGAGACAGCTCAGTATTGCTCCATCTGAAATCAAAACAATTCAGCTCGGAAAATACAAAAGTGCAGCAGCAGACCAACCCCCAAATGCAGCAACGCACTAAATCCTATAGAACTAAAGATCCCACGATATACTGAAAATCACAAGACTCTTTGGAACTACAGATCCCAGTATATACAGAAAACAAACAAAACTAGAACAAGTTCAGAATGAGAGGCCCAACCATCACCACTCCACCCTAATCAACCAGGCAGGGATAGCTGTTAACCAATAACAGATTCAGATGCAAGACAGTTGCAGAGCAACTACCCAAATAAAGTTAGTAACTAGGTGAGAGCAAGATACAGACTGTTGTGTGTAACATATAGCTGTATGAAGAGAAGCACAGTATTGTATTAAAAAAAAAAAGTCAAGTTTTGCCTATTGTGAGAACATACAGTCGTGGCCAAAAGTTTTGAGAATGACACAAATATTAGTTTTCACAAAGTTTGCTGCTAAACTGCTTTTAGATCTTTGTTTCAGTTGTTTCTGTGATGTAGTGAAAATTAATTACACGCACTTCATACAATTCAAAGGCTTTTATCAACAATTACATGACATTTATGCAAAGAGTCAGTATTTGCAGTGTTGGCCCTTCTTTTTCAGGACCTCTGCAATTCGACTGGGCATGCTCTCAATCAACTTCTGGGCCAATTCCTGACTGATAGCAACCCATTCTTTCATAATCACTTCTTGGAGTTTGTCAGAATTAGTGGGTTTTTGTTTGTCCACCTGCCTCTTGAGGATTGACCACAAGTTCTCAATGGGATTAAGATCTGGGGAGTTTCCAGGCCATGGACCCAAAATGTCAACGTTTTGGTCCCCGTACCACTTAGTTATCACTTTTGCCTTATGGCACGGTGCTCCATCGTGCTGGAAAATGCATTGTTCTTCACCAAACTGTTGTTGGATTGTTGGAAGAAGTTGCTGTTGGAGGGTGTTTTGGTACCATTCTTTATTCATGGCTGTGTTTTTGGGCAAAATTGTGAGTGAGCCCACTCCCTTGGATGAGAAGCAACTCCACACATGAATGGTCTCAGGATGCTTTACTGTTGGCATGACACAGGACTGATGGTAGCGCTCACCTTTTCTTCTCCGGACAAGCCTTTTTACAGATGCCCCAAACAATCGGAAAGAGGCTTCATCGGAGAATATGACTTTGCCCCAGTCCTCAGCAGTCCATTCACCATACTTTCTGCAGAAGATCAATCTGTCCCTGATGGTTTTTTTTTTAGAGAAGTGGCTTCTTTGCTGCCCTTCTTGACACCAGGCCATCTTCCAAAAGTCTTCGCCTCACTGTGCGTGCAGATGCGCTCACACCTGCCTGCTGCCATTCCTGAGCAAGCTCCGCACTGGTGGCACTCCGATCCCGCAGCTGAATCCTCTTTAGGAGACGATCCTGGCACTTGCTGGACTTTCTTGGACGCCCTGAAGCCTTCTTAACAAGAATTGAACCTCTTTCCTTGAAGTTCTTGATGATCCTATAAATTGTTGATTGAGGTGCAATCTTAGTAGCCACAATATCCTTGCCTGTGAAGCCATTTTTATGCAACGCAGTGATGGCTGCACGCGTTTCTTTGCAGGTCACCATGGTTACCAATGGAAGAACAATGATTTCAAGCATCACCCTCCTTTTAACATGTCAAGTCTGCCATTTTAACCCAATCAGCCTGAAATAATGATCTCCAGCCTTGTGCTCGTCAACATTCTCACCTGAGTTAGGGCTCTTTCACACTTGCGTTCTTGTCTTCCGGCATAGAGTTCCGTCGTCGGGGCTCTATGCCGGAAGAATCCTGATCAGGATTATCCTAATGCATTCTGAATGGAGAGAAATCCGTTCAGGATGCATTAGGATGTCTTCAGTTCCGGAACGGAACGTTTTTTGGCCGGAGAAAATACCGCAGCATGCTGCGCTTTTTGCTCCGGCCAAAAATCCGGAACACTTGCCGCAAGGCCGGATCCGGAATTAATGCCCATTGAAAGGCATTGATCCGGATCCGGCCTTAAGCTAAACGTTGTTTCGGCGCATTGCCGGAGCCGACATTTAGCTTTTTCAGAGTGGTTACCATGGCTGCCGGGACGCTAAAGTCCTGGCAGCCATGGTAAAGTGTAGTGGGGAGCGGGGGAGCAGTATACTTACAGTCCGTGCGGCTCCCGGGGCGCTTCAGAGTGACGTCAGGGCGCCCCAAGCGCATGGATCATGTGATCACATGGATCACGTCATCCATGCGCATGGGGCACTCTGACGTCACTCTGGAGCGCCCCGGGAGCCGCACGGACTGTAAGTATAACGCTCCCCCGCTCCCCGCTCCTACTATGGCAACCAGGACTTTAATAGCGTCCTGGGTGCCATAGTAACACTGAACGCATTTGGAAGACGGTTCCGTCTTCAAATGATTTCAGTACACTTGCGTTTTTCCGGATCCGGCGTGTAATTCCGGCAAGTGGAGTACACGCCGGATCCGGACAACGCAAGTGTGAAAGAGGCCTTAAGAAGACGATTACTGAAATGATCTCAGCAGGTCCTTTAATGACAGCAATGAAATGCAGTCGAAAGGTTTTTTTGGGATTAAGTTAATTTTCATGGCAAAGAAGGACTATGCAATTCATCTGATCACTCTTTATAACATTCTGGAGTATATGCAAATTGCTATTATAAAAACTTAAGCAGCAACTTTTCCAATTTCCAATATTTATGTAATTCTCAAAACTTTTGGCCGCGACTGTATATAGTAAAATTCTGGCAGAAAAAATACTGTCCAGAATTATACTGGTCCATAAATCTTTAGCCCCTAGGATATGCACCCCCTGCGCCCGCCCGATCATCTGCAAGGGTCCAGCAGTCACTGATTGTCGGACCCCTGGTGTATGCGCTGGCATCAGTGAAAACACTGATGCCGGCGCATTAACCCTCTCACTGTCACAGTCAGCGCTGACCGCGGCATGTGCGGTATTCTGACTCGGGTGTCCATCGGGTCTCCGCGTTGCTGTTACGGGGACCCGATGGCTTGGACGGCAGCCCGATGCCTTCCTTAGGCATTGTGGCTGCCATTTCTGTGAGCCTGTGAGATCCAGCCCCCTGGATCTCACAGGAAGCAGGTTGTAAGTGTATTATATTGAGTAATACACTTATAGCCAATTCATTACAGTATAGATGTAAAGTAATGCATTGTAAAGAACATCAGACCCCCAAAAGTTGAAGTCACAGAGTGGGACCAAAAATAAAGAAAAAAAGATAAAATAATAAAGTTTTACAAAATCTAAAATTTTAAGTTTCAACTAAAAAAATAGTGTCCTTTTCCCAAAATAAAATAAAAAAATTGTAAAAAAAAAATAGGGAAAAAGAGAAAAGTAGACATATTAGGTATCGCCGCGTCCATATCGACCGGTTCTATAAAAATATCACATGATCCACCCCATCAGTGCCAAAACAGCCATTTTCTGGTCACCTTGCCATACAAAAAGTGTAATACCAAGCAATCAAAAAGGCATATTTAGCCCAACATGGCACCAATCAAACCATCTCATCCCACAAAAAATGAAACCCTACCTAAGACAATCGCCCCAAAAATAACAAAACTATGGCGCTCAGCAAATGGCAACACAAAAACAAGATTTTATTCTGTTCAAAAAGGCTTTCACTGTGTAAAGCTGTCACGAGGGTGTCAAGAGCCATGTCTGACTCCGTTATACCCGGGGTCAGGAAGTCGCAGCGGGTGGCTGCGCGTTCGATGTACAGAGACAGTGCTGTTTCGTAATGGTAGCTTTCTGGATTTGCCTTGCAATCCTTTTTGGCTCACTCAGGGATCCATAGCTTCTCCTCCTCAGCTGTTTCTTGTCCAGCAATCCCAACCTCCTTATATTCCCATCTCCCACTTCTCTGGTTGCCAGATATAGAGCTTCCTGCCTGGACTTCTATACTGACCCACTGGAGCTATGTAACTGTGTTCCCTGGTTGTTGTTCCAGAACGTTACCCTCCGGATCCCTGTTGGGCCTTGGTGGTCTGCTGTTGTCGCCCACCTGGGATTATATGTTTGTCTGTATTGTCTGTCCTCTCCTTGGTGTTTTCCTCTTAGTGTGAGTTGTGCGGACTAGTGATCCCACCGCCCCGTTCACTACTCAGGGCTCATCTTAGGGAAAGCCAGGGTTTAGGCACGTGATTGGCGTACGGGTGAGGAACCCGTCTAGGGACGTCAGGGCAGTCAGGTGCCAGCCGCAAGGTGAGTCAGGGGTCACCACCTTTCCCTCTCCCTTGGACAGGGCCTTCCCATTTCGTGACGCCGGTCACTACATTATATCTGGCCCTTATTTTGTGTAGGTAAAAAAAAAAATAATAATAATTTCTTTCTCCCTACTTAGAATCCAGTATGGATCCAATTGCTGCGTTGTCAAAGCAACTTCAAGGCCTGTCTTTGGAGGTGGCAGGATTGAAGGCGTCGGTCCTCCAGCAACAGCAGCAATTGCAACAGACCGCAAGCCCAGCGGTTGCTACAGGTAACCAGGTTGTTGCGGAACCTAAGGTTGCTCTTCCTGACAGATTTTCTGGGGGAAGGGACAAATTTGTGACGTTCCGTGAGGCCTGTAAATTATATTTATATTTTAAACTGCGCCCTTACTCCTCTGGTAATGGAGAACAGCGGGTGGGGGTTGTTATTTCCCTGCTGCAGGGGGACCCGCAATCCTGGGCGTTCTCTTTACCCACTGATTCCCAGGCTCTCCGGTCAGTGGATGAATTTTTTGGGGCCTTGGGTCTCATATATGACGACCCTGACCGAGTCGCACTGGCTGAATCAAAATTACGGAGACTCCTACAGGGAGAGCGGCCAGTAGAGGAGTATTGCGCAGAGTTCCATAGGTGGGCTACGGATACCCAGTGGAACGACCCGGCTCTCAAGAGTCAGTTCTGCTCCGGGTTATCCGAAAGGATTAAGGATGCGCTTGCGCTGTATGAGACTCCCTTTTCCCTTAATGCGGTGATGTCCCTTTCTATCAGAATAGATAGACGTCTTAGGGACAGATTAAAAAATCCGGAGCAATTGGTAACCCCTCTCAAGCAGCAGTTAGTCTGTACGGACTTAGACGAGCTAGGAGGAAGGAGGAACTATTCGTCAGGTCCATCCTCCTGAGGCTCGCCGTAGGCGTGGGGTTTGTTTTTTCTGTGGGGAGAGGGGTCATTTTATTAATGTCTGTCCTTCCTTCCTCAAAAACAAAAGACCGTCGGAAAACTACTAACCCCAGTCTGTGTGGAGGATGTCAGCCGGGGGGTATACGTTTCCTCCATACGAACATCGCAATTTGTGTTGCTAGCGGTTGTTGTTTTTGGCGTTAAGACGGAGACTATTTCTTTTTTTCTAGACAGTGGAGCAGGAGTAAATTTGATAGATGCCCATTTTGCCCACACTATGGGTTTGTCTCTCTGTACGCTACAGAGACCTATTCCCATATTCGCTATTGATTCTGCTCCTCTGTCTCAGAGAAACCTCACTCACATTGTCCATAACTTACACCTTCGGGTAGGGGACCACCATAACGAGTTGCTTTCATGTTATGTTCTGGAGGGGCTTCCCACTCCGGTGGTGTTGGGTCTTCCCTGGTTGGTAGCGCACAATCCAGTGGTGGATTGGCAGGCCAGGGAGATATTGGAGTGGAGTGAGCAGTGCAGAGAAAATTGCTTAAATAGCAATTGCTTAGTCGCCTCCATAGCTACCCTACCCACATTTGTTTCGGACTTTGAGGACGTTTTTTCTGAAAAGGGTTGTCAGAAGTTACCACCTCACCGTCCTTATGATTGCCCGGTTAACCTGATTCCCGGTGCAAAATTACCCAAGACCAGGTTATATAATCCTTTGGGTCCAGAGAGACAAGCCATGAAAGATTATATCTCTGAGAGCTTGGGTAAGGGACACATCAGACCCTCTTCTTCACCCGTGGCTGCAGGGTTTTTCTTTGTTAAAAAGAAAGATGGGGGCCTGCGTCCTTGCCTAGATTTTCGCGAATTAAACCGGATAACCATCCGAGACCATACCCTCTTCCTCTCATTCCTGACCTGTTTAATCAGATTGCGGGTGCTAGGTGGTTCTCCTCTTGATCTTAGGGGGGCCTACAATCTGATTCGTATCAAGGAAGGGGATGAGTGGAAGACAGCTTTTAACACCCCTGAGGGGCATTATGAAAATCTAGTCATGCCTTTCGGTCTGACTAATGCTCCTGCTGTCTTCCAACATTTCGTTAATGACATTTTTAGTCATCTTATCAGCAGGTTTGTGGTGATATACCTAGATGATATTTGAATTTATTAGTCGGATCTGAAAACACATGAGGTGCATGTCATACAGGTACTGCAGGTCCTACGGACGAATAAATTATATGCTAAAATTGAAAAGTGTGTTTTCGCCGTTCAGGAAATACAGTTCCTAGGGTATTTATTATCTGCTTCAGGTTTCCGTATGGATCCTGGGAAGGTCCAGGCAATTTTAGATTGGGATCTTCCTGAGAACCTCAAAGCACTGCAACGGTTCTTGGGCTTCGCAAATTTCTATATATAGATATTGGCAATAGGGAACTATTAGCTATTAAACTAGCGTTTGAAGAATGGCGTCAATTTTTAGAGGGGGCAATCCACCCCGTCACTGTGATTACGGACCACAAAAACCTTCTGTACCTCGAATCAGCTAAGCGTCTCACCCCTAGACAAGCTAGGTGGTCGCTATTTTTTACCAGGTTTAACTTTGTTATTACCTATCGTCCTGGGGCAAAAAATACCAAGGCAGATGCATTATCGCGTTGTTTCCCTGGAGGGGGTAATGTGAGTGATCCGGTACCCATTCTACAAAGAGGAGTGGTTGTCTCTGCGGTACACTTTGTTCTGGAGGGGAAGGTGTTAGAGGCCCAGGGGGACGCCCCGGTCTCTTGCCCCTCAGAGAAATTGTCTGTACCGTTGAACCTGCGTCTCGAATTATTAAAGGAACATCATAATTCGGCACTTGCTGGGCACCCGGGTAGTAAAGCAACCTTGGAGCTATTGTCTCGTAGTTTTTGGTGGCCAAGGTTGCGTCAGGATGTAATGCATTTTGTGTTTTCTTGTTCTACTTGTGCGCTCGCGAAAGTCTCTCATACACATCCTGCAGGGTCTTTATTGCCACTTGTCATTCCCAATAGGCCATGGACACATCTGTCAATGGATTTTATCACTGACTTACCTTTGTCTGCGGGTAAAACAGTTATCTTGGTAGTAGTGGACAGGTTTAGCAAAATGGTACACTTCATTGCGTTACCCGCACTACCTAATGCTAAGACTCTTGCTCAGGTATTCATCAGTGAAACCGTGAAGCTTCACGGGGTCCCTTCCGATGTTGTTTCGGATCGGGGAACCCAGTTTATTTCTAAATTTTGGAAAGCTTTTTGTTCCCGTTTGGGGGTACACTTGTCCTTTTCCTCAGCTTTCCATCCTCAGTCGAATGGACAGACTGAGCGTACCAACCAAAACCTTGAGACATATCTAAGATGTTTTGTGTCTGAAAACCAAGAGGTGTGGTCATCATATTTACCGTTAGCCGAGTTTGCCATAAATAATCGCCGTCAGGAATCTACTGGCAAGTCACCATTTCTTGGTGCATATGGTTTTCATCCCCAATTCTGTACTTTCAAAGAGGGGGGGGTCTTCTGGGGTTCCCAAAGAGGAACGGTTTTCGTCGTCTCTTTCATCTGTATGGCAGAAAGTGCAAGCTAATTTGAAAAATATGGGAGGTAAATATAAATGCATGGCTGATAAAAAACGGTCGCCAGGTCCGGACCTAGGAGCGAATTACTATGTGTGGTTATCTACTAGGAATATTAAATTAAAGGTTCCCTCTTGGAAACTGGGTCCTAGGTTTATTGGTCCTTACAAAATAGTAGCCATCATTAACCCCGTGGCTTTTCGCCTGGAGCTACCTCAGACTTTTAAAATTCATAAGGTCTTCCATAAATCGTTACTCAAAAAGTATGTTCCACCTCTAGAACCATCACCGCTGCCACCCCCTCCTGTTATTGTGGATGGTAATCTAGAGTTTCAAATATCCAAAATTGGGGGTCCGCCGTTCTCTTCAATATCTGGTGCATTGGAGGGGTTACGGTCCTGAGGAAAGAATGTGGGTTCCAGCGTCTGAGGTAAACGCCGACAGGTTAGTTCAGGTTTTTAATGCCTCTCATCCTGAGAGACCTAGTCCTGAGTGTCCGGAGGCCCCTCGTGGAAGGGGGGGTACTGTCACGAGGGTGTCAAGAGCCACGTCTGACTCCGTTATAGCCGGGGTCAGGAAGTCGCAGCGGGTGGCTGCGCGTTCGATGTACAAAGACAGTGCTGTTTCGTAATGGTAGCTTTCTGGGTTTGCCTTGCAATCCTTTTTGGCTCACTCAGGGATCCGTAGCTTCTCCTCCTCAGCTGTTTCTTGTCCAGCAATCCCAACCTCCTTATATTCCCATCTCCCACTTCTCTGGTTGCCAGATATAGAGCTTCCTGCCTGGACTTCTATACTGACCCACTGGAGCTATGTAGCTGTGTTCCCTGGTTGTTGTTCCAGAACGTTACCCTCCGGATCCCTGTTGGGCCTTGGTGGTCTGCTGTTGTCGCCCACCTGGGATTATATGTTTGTCTGTATTGTCTGTCCTCTCCTTGGTGTTTTCCTCTTAGTGTCAGTGGTGCGGACTAGTGATCCCACCGCCCCGTTCACTACTCAGGGCTCATCTTAGGGAAAGCCAGGGTTTAGGCACGTGATCGGCGTACGGGTGAGGAACCCGTCTAGGGACGTCATGGCAGTCAGGTGCCAGCCGCAAGGTGAGTCAGGGGTCACCACCTTTCCCTCTCCCTTGGACAGGGCCTTCCCATTTCCCTCCCTTTGCGTGACGCCGGTCATTACAAAAGCTTAGCAAAAATAAAAATTATAGACATATCAGGTATCACCTGGTCTATAAAAAAAAAATCACATTATATGGTGAATGCTGTAAAAAAAAAAAAAAAAAATCAAAAATCCAAATTTTTTTTCACCTTGCCTCACAAAAAGTGTAATACCAAGCAATCAAAAAGTCTTATGTACCCCAAAATGGTATAAATGAAAACAGCACCTCATCCTGCAAAAAATTAGCCCCCACATAAGACAATCGCCCAAAAAATAAAAACCAATGGCACCCGTAAACCAATACATCAAAATCTGCGCTGCAAAATCCATATGGCGCTCCTTTCGTGCTGACTCGTGCCATGTGCCCCCACAGTAGTTTACCACCACATATGGGATGTTGCCGTATTCAGGAGAAAGCAGGTAACATATTGTGAGGTGCTTTTTCTCCTGTTACCCCTTTTGAAAATGAAAAAGTTGGGGCTAAGGCAACATTTTATTGGAAGAAATAAAACTTTTCATTTTCATAGCCAAGTGTTTCCAAATTCCGTAAAACTCTTAGGGGGCCAAAGTGCTCAGTACCTCCCTTAATATATTCTTTAAGAGGTGTAGTTTCCAAAATGGGGTCGCATTTTGAGGGTTTCCACTGTAGGGATACATCAGGGTCTCTTCAAATTAGTGTTGATCAAGAATATTTAAATTGCGAATTTTTATCGCGAATATTGGCACTTTGCGAATTTGCGAATATTTAGAATATAGTTATATATTCGTAATTTTGAATATTCGAGATTTTTTTTAAATCAGTACACATGATCCCTCCCTGCTTCTAGCTTGTGAGCCAATGAGAAGGCTGCAATATCTTTGACTTTAGGAGTAGTGTTGATTGCAAATATTTGTAATGCGAATTTTCGTAATGAGATTCAATGAGATTGTGAAAACTCAGATCCGATGGTATAGTCTAACCCCCAGGCGTTCCTATGGTGACGGGGACTCTTGTCGGGGAGGAGTATGCCAAAGTGGAACAACTGTACAGATAAAAAAGAAAAATGACGAATATTCTAAAAAACTAATAAATTCGTTTTTTAGAATATTCGTAATATTCTAAAATAAGAATATATAGCAATATAGCGAATATTCAAAAAATAAAAACAAAGGTAGAATAATTCAGCTAATATAGTGCTATAATATAATATATATTTTTTTAATAGTTGGAATTTTTTTTCCAATCTGAACTTCAGATGAGAAAAAAATTACAACTATTAGACAAAGAAGATTATAGCACTATATTAATTAATTGCTCTATATTTGTTTTTATTCTAATATTCGCTATATTGCTATATATTCTTGTTTTTAAATATTACGAATATTCTAAAAAACTAATATATTTTTTTCCATCTGTACAGTTGTTCCACTTTGGCATACTCCTCCTAGACAAGCGTCCCCGTCACCATGGGAACACCTGGGGGTTAGAATATACCATCGGATCTGAGTTTTCATGATCTCATTGTTTCTCATTACGAAAATTCTCATTACGAAAATTCTCATTACAAAAATTCGCATTACGAAAATTTGCAATCAACAATACTCCTAACAAATATTCGAATTTGCGAATATTCTACGAATATTCTGCGAAATATTCGCGAAATATCGCAAATTCAAATATGACCCCTGCCACTCATCACTACTTCAAATACAAAATCATGCCTAAAAACCATTTCAGCAAAATCTGCCTCCAAAATCCATATGACACTCCTTTCCTTCTGACCACTGCCACGTGCCCATAGAGCAGTTTACCGCCACATATGGGGTAGTTCTGTAAACTGCAGAATCAGAGTAATATATATTGAGATTTATTTTCCTGTTACCCCTTGCTGTGTTGCAAGAAAAAAATGTATTAACATAAAAAATCTACCAATAAAGTGAAATGTTTTAATTTCACCTCCATTTTACTTTAATTCTTGTGGAACACCTGAAGGGTTAACAAAGTTTGTAACATCAGTTTTGAATAATTTGAGGGGTGTAGTTTCTAAAATGGGGTCATTCTTCGGTGGTTTCCATTATGTAAGCCTCTCGAAATCACTTTATAACTGAATTGGTGCTTAAAAAAATGGTTTTGGAAATTTTAAACTTCTAAGCCTTCGAACGTCCTAAAAAAAAAAAATATATATATATATATATCTATATATATATATATATATATATATTATATATAATATATATTTTATGAGGTATCACTTTCTGTTTTAAAAGCAGAGCAATAGAAATTTTGAAAATTTCAAATTTTAATATATTTTTGGTAAATTTGGGATTTATTCACAAATAGAGGTGAAATATATTGACTAAAATTTATGACTGTCATGAAGTTCAATGTGTCATGAGAAAACAATCTCAGTATAGCTTGGAAAAGTAAAAGCGTTTCAAAGTTATTACCACATAAAGTGACGCATGTCAGATTTGCAAAAAATCTGCCTGGGCTTTAAGGTGAAAAGTGGCTCGGTACTGAAAGTGTTAAGTAGACATTTGGGTTGCATGCAGTTCAATATTTACTAATATTTACTAAAATGCTGCTTATGGTTTTAATGGTTAGAAAATAGCACTTAAATATACTTTATTAAGTCTTTGAAATATGATTGATTCAAAGTAAGTTTGAAGTATTTAAACATATACTGAAAGTCATTTGAAAATTGTTAGGAATTATTAACCCTTTCAGCCCCCGAGTTTTTTCAGTTTTTTACTACCTGTCTTTCCAGGGTTATAACTTGTTTTTAAATTCAAATAGCTATATGAGGTCTTGTTGCACTTTTTATTACCACCAAAAAGCGAATCGTTGGTTTTGATTCTGTATCGCCGTTTGCCATATAGGATAACTATTTTTCTATTGTAATAGTACAAACATGTTCTCATATGCTGATGCCCTTGATCTTTTTTCTTGTATATGTATTTTGATTTTGGGGAAAGGGGGCAATTTGAATTTTTATATATTTATTTTTATTTTTTTGTATTTCTAAAAACATTTATTTTTTTACACTATTTTATAGCTTCCATAGGGAACTATAACAAGTAATCATCAGCTTGCTTCTCTCATAGACTCCAATGCATTAAAGTACATTATGTTCCTATGGAGCCCTACCATCCGCTTCCTTGATTCCCGCTAGTGGGAGCTGCTGCACACCTGGAAGTGCGCACTTCTGTGTTTTCGCGCTCTCAGATGCTGTGGTCAAACATTATCATCAATTGCATACATTAGTTCTTGGTGTCTGCTGTTTAAAACACTAGGCACCCGGCAGCTATGTGTCACAGATGGTGTTGCAGAAAGCTGGAACTTATAAATAAACATCCGACTGGCTTGATCACAAACTAAGGAGCATATGGGTGAGCCCTATAAAACCCCTAGAGCTCTCCCTGACTGCTATGCCCATGCAAAGGTCTTTATGGTAGGCAATTGCATGCCCACGTACCTTATTGTCACGGGGTTCCGAAGGTGCACTCGGTCCCCCATTGCCCGCAGACCTGTTGCTTAGCTCTTACTACCCTGACTGACCATGTCTCTAGCTTGACACAGGTGGTGCAGGAACTAGGAGAGAAACTCCGTTCTTTTGAGTTAGGGCAAGGTTCTTCCACTCCTCTGCCCTCCAGTCCACATTTTGAACCCCAGATCAAGCTCCCAGAACCCTTTTCTGGAGACCGGAAGAGGTTTCTCTCCTTTAAGGAGAGTTGCAAACTCGTGGGTATTATCATTTCTCTACTACAGGGTGATCCCCAGGCCTGGGCATTCTCGTTACCTCCTGGGGCCAGTTGTCTAACTTCTGTGGAGGTTTTTTTTCAGGCCCTGGGTACCCTCTATGACGAACCAGACAGGGTCCTGGTAGCCGAGACGGCTCTTAGGGCACTGGTTCAGGGCCATCTCCCTGGGGAGGAGTATTGCACCCAATTCAGACGGTGGTGTGTTCCCTCAGGATGGAATGAACCAGCCCTGAAGAGTCAGTTTAGGTCTGGTCTGTCTGATAATTTAAAATATCTATTAGTCAGTTATCAAATTCCTGAGACCTTAGAGGAGATGATGACCCTATTTGTCCGACTTGACCGACGAGTTAGAGAGAGACGACAAGAACGACAGTTCTGTTCTCAGATGGTGGTCCAGCCAGAGGCCTTTTCCAGGGACAACACTGAGGTCTCCACCGAGGAACCCATGCAGGTTGGCATGACCCGGGGTAATCTTCGTCGCAGATGCGGAGAGTGCTTCTACTGTGGAGATCCTGGCCATTGGATCAACAAGTGTCCTAAGAGGGTCCTCTCTGACACGTCTCCTAAGGCAAGACAACCTAAAGACCAGGTACACCCTGATTTTTCTAAATATAAGCTTTTGGTACCCATAACAATTTCTCTGGGGTTAATAAGTGGCCGGGTAAGGCCTTTATTGATTCCGGTTCAGCGGCCAGCTTTATTGACTTTGAATTTGCTAGTAAATTGGGTATTCCAATGTTTGCTTTACCTACACCTATCCATGTCATGGCTATTGATGCTACTCCCCTGATTGGTGGTACGGTGAGGTCATGTACCTCTGAAATTTCTCTGACCGTGGGTGTGTGCCACTCTGAGAGATGTTCTCTTTTAGTCCTGGAGAACCTACCGTTTGAGGTGGTACTAGGGTTGCCTTGGCTCTGTTTACATAACCCCACAATTGATTGGTCCAAAGGAGAGTTGGTGAAATGGGGACCTAAGTGTGACTCATGCTTGTCCGTGGTCCAGGCTGGGGTTTCAGTAAGGTCTAATACATTACCCTCAGTTATTAAAGAGTTTTCTGATGTATTCTCATCCCCTACTCCAGAGGTTCTACCCCCCCATAGAACTTATGATTGCGTCATAGAGTTAATAGAGGGTGCCGAATTTCCTAAAGGACGAATTTATAATCTTTCAGGGCCCGAACGCAAAGCTATGGAAGATTATATTAAGGAGAGCCTTGCTAAAGGGCATATTAGATCTTCAGTCTCTCCTATGGGAGCAGGGTTTTTCTTTGTAAAAAAGAAGGATGGTGGTCTTAGGCCTTGCATTGATTACCGGAGATTGAATAAGATCACTGTCCAAAATAGATACTCTCTCCCATTGATTCCGGATTTATTTAACCAGGTTCTGGGGGCAACCTGGTTTTCCAAGATTGACCTGAAAGGGGCATACAATCTAATCCGAATCAAGGAGGGAGACGAATGGAAGACAGCGTTCAATACTCCAATAGGACACTTTGAATATCAGGTGATGCCTTTTGGACTCAGCAATGCCCCAGCTGTGTTCCAAAACTTAATGAACGATATTCTCAGGGAGTTCTTAGGTAAATTTATTATTGTCTATCTTGATGACATTTTGATATTCTCTCCTGATTTCGAATCTCATGTGTCTCATGTCAAACAAGTATTAAAGGTGTTGAGGGAGAACCAGCTATCCGCTAAGCAAGAGAAATGTGTCTTTGGTGTACAGGAGATACTGTTTCTAGGGCATGTTTTGACTCCTCACGCCTTTAAGGTGGATCCTGGTAAGGTTTTAGAAATTAAGGAATGGGTAAGGCCTTCATCCTTAAAGGCTTTACAACGGTTTTTGGGTTTCGCTAATTACTATTGTAAATTTATCATGAATTTTTCTGTAATTGCTAAGCCATTGACCGACCTTACTAAGAAAGGGGCAGATTTGGAGAATTGGTCTACCAAGGCAATCTCTTCATTTGAAACCTTAAAGGCATTTAGTAGCGCCCCCATTCTGATCCAGCCTGATCAGGAGAGACCCTTTATTGTGGAGGTGGATGCTTCCGAGGACGGCGCAGGAGCAGTCCTTTCACAAGGTCCTGCTAGCCTCACTAACCTGAGACCGTGTGCCTTCTTCTCCAGGAAATTCTCTCCCACGGAGAGAAACTACGACATAGGGAGCTGCTGGCTATTAAATGGGCATTTGAGGAGTGGAGGCATTTTTTGGAGGGGCAAGGCATCGAGTAACTGTTGTCACTGATCATAAAAACCTAATGTTTCTCGAGTCGGCTAAGAGGTTGAATCCCCGACAAGCCCGATGGGCTCTGTTTTTTACCCGTTTTGATTTCTCCATTAAATTCAGGCCGGGAAGTAAAAATGCGAAGGCAGACGCATTATCTCGGAGCTTCCATGCTTTTCAACCGAGACGCCACCTGAATCCATCCTCCCAGCAAACATCTTCTTAGCGGCTCTAACCCAGGATATCTCGACCCGCATTAAGGCTGAACAACATCTGGCACCGGCATCTACCCCAACAGATAAGTTGTTTGTTTCCGTACAATTTCGTCTCCAGCTGTTGGGGGAGTGTCCCGATTTTGCCTTTTGTGGACATCTGGGTTTTGAGGGCACTAAGGATCTGATTTCTAGATCTAATTGGTGGCCCACTCTGACCAGGGATGTCAAGTCCTACGTGTCAGCCTGTGAGGTTTGTGCCAGGTCTAAGACACCTAGGACTCGCCCTGCTGGTAACTTACGACCCCTACCCATTCCCAGTAGACCCTGGTCCCATATCTTGATGGACTTTATAACTGACCTACCGCTGGCGGAGGGTAAGACTGTGCTTTGGGTAGTAGTCGATAGGTCTAAACTTCCGAATGCTAAAACCCTGGCATCTATTTTTGTGAGAGAGATTGTTCGTTTACATGGCATCCCAGAAAATATTGTTTCTGACAGGGGTGTGCAGTTTGTGTCCAAATTCTGGAGGGCCTTCTGTCAAAGATGTAAAATTTCATTGTCTTTTTCTTCCGCCTACCATCCTGAGAGTAATGGGCAGACTGAACGCCTTAATCAGTCTGTGGAACAATTCTTGAGGTTGTATGTTGCTGATGACCAGCAATTATGGGTCAAATTCCTTCCGTTGGCTGAATTCGCTTTGAATAACCGTGTCAATTCTTCTGCTGGGGTCTCTCCTTTCTTTTGTAACCATGGTTTTCATCCCCGTTTTCATTCTGGGTCGTCCGTCTCCTCCTCTAACCCTGAAGCGGATAAACTCTGCTCCGAACTGTGCACAGTTTGGGCCCGGGTTCAATCGAACCTAGAAAAGGCTCAAAATTCTCAAAAACTCAAGGCCGATAGGAGACGTTCAAGGGGGGTGAACTTTCAGGTTGGGGATAAAGTATGGTTGTCCTCCAAGAATCTATCTCTCAAGGTAGTTTCTATAAAATTTGCTCCTCGTTTTATTGGACCATATAAGATCACGGAAGTGATTAACCCGGTATCTTTTAGGTTGGAGCTGCCCGAGTCATTCAACATTCATAATGTGTTCCATAAATCTCTGCTTAAAAAATATTTTGAACCGGTAGTACCATCAAAAGCCTCGCCTCCGCCGGTTCTTGTTAATGATGCTGTCGAGTATGTGGTGTCTAAAATAGTGGATGTCAGGAAGGTGCGTAATTCCTTGCAGTACCTGATTCACTGGAAGGGGTATGGACCTGAAGAGAGATCTTGGGTACCTGCCAGGGAGGTTCATGCTCCTAGACTTGTCCGTAAATTTCATTTAGAACACCCTGAAAAGCCATCGCCTGAAGTCTTGGGTCCGGTGGCCCCTCGTAAAAGGGGGGGTACTGTCACGGGGTTCCGAAGGTGCACTCGGTCCCCCATTGCCCGCAGACCTGTTGCTTAGCTTTGGGAATGAGGATCTGTGTTTGACCTCATTCCCAGGGCGGCTTTACTATCTGGGTGGCTCCTTGCTCCTAGTCTGCCTTGAGCGCCGAGCTGATCACTCGGTGCTCGACTGGTTGGTCTGTCGGTCATGTGACGCTGGCCACGTCACATGACCCTCACTCCCCACTATAAATACAGGCAGCCTGCTGGCTACAGGTTGCCTGTTAATTTCTAGGTTCCTGGCTATTTGTTGGACTACTGAATACTTACCTGATCCTGTTCCCTGACGATCCTTTGTCTGCTCCTCCTGTACTGCGCATCCGTCCTGGTATTGTGACCTCGGCTCCCACCTGACTACTCTCTTAGGACTCCTCTTGTACTTCACTGCTCTCCTGGTATTTGACCCCGGCTTCTCCTGACCATTCTTTGCTTAATCCTTTGTACTGCGTAGCTCTCTTGGTTCTGACCCGGTCCGTTCATGTTCCGTATTTTGTCTTGTCTGTCTTCCCTGCACATATCCTAAGTTAGGGACTGTCGTCCAGTTGTCCCCTGTTATCAGGACTCGTGAGGAAAATAGGCAGGGCCAGGGGTGAGGGTGGAGCGCAGTGGTCACTATCCTTCCCCCTGTGTGTGTGTGGACGTGACCGTTACACTTATACTGTGTGCCAACTGAAAACCCTATAATAGTGAGGGGACACGACCACCGGCTCCCTGCACTTAATACGGACGGAGTCAGGGACACCTAGAATCAAGCCAGCAAGGAAACACAAATAAAGGAAAAGGACTTATCTGAGGAATCAGCAGTAGCATCCTCCAGCAGTGAACAACTCATCCAGGAAGAAGTATAAACCGCAAAGTGAGGCAGTATGGGAGGGAATATAAAGGGAGACAATTAGTGTAAATAGGTGACAGCTGGGAGAAGGAAAGGAGATGACAAAGTGAACCCAAAACAAAGAACTTCATGCAAGAGGTAGAGAAGAACGTCTAACAGACCTTCTCACAGAACTGGTGGTGACAGTACCCCTCCCTCTACGGGTTGACTCCGGACACTCAGAGCCCACCTTCTCAGGATGAGACCTATGGAAAGCCCTGATGAGACGAGTGGCCTTAATGTCCGACACTGGGACCCACATCCTCTCCTCAGGACCATAACCCTCCCAATGAACGAGGTACTGGAGAGAACCGCGGATAACGCGAGAATCCACAATCCTAGAGACCTGAAATTCAAGATTACCATCAACAACAATCGGAAGAGGAGGCAAAGAGGAGGGTACAGTGGGTTGGACATGAGGTTTTAATAGGGACCTGTGAAAAACATTATGGATCTTCCAAGTCTGAGGAAGATCAAGATGGAAGGCAACGGGATTGATGACGGACAAGATCTTGTAAGGCCCAATAAACTTAGGACCCAACTTCCAGGAGGGAACCTTCAGTTTGATATTCTTTGTAGACAACCACACCAGATCACCCACATTCAGGTCCGGGCCAGGCACACGTCTCTTATCCGCCACACGCTTATATCTCTCACTCATCCTCTTCAGATTACCCTGAATCTTTTGCCAAATAAATGACAAAGACGAGGAAAATCTCTCCTCATCAGGTAAACCAGAAGACCCCTCTCCAGAGAATGTCCCAAACTGCGGATGAAACCCATATGCACCAAAAAATGGTGACTTATCAGAGGACTCCTGACGACGGTTATTTAAAGAAAACTCAGCAAGGGACAAAAAAGAACACCATTCCTCCTGATTCTCCGCCACAAAACAGCGCAGATATGTCTCCAGATACTGATTGACGCGTTCGGTCTGACCATTCGACTGCGGGTGAAAAGCAGAAGAGAACGACAACCGAACCCCCAAGCGAGAACAGAAGGCCTTCCAGAATCTGGAAACAAATTGCGTGTCCCTATCAGAAATGATGTCTGAAGGAATGCCATGCAATTTAACAATGTGATCAACAAACGCTTGCGCCAGCGTCTTAGCATTGGGTAACCCAGGAAAGGGAATGAAATGCGCCATTTTGCTAAAACGGTCCACTACTACCAGAATCACAGTCTTCCCCGAGAAACATGGCAGGTCCGTAATGAAGTCCATGGACAGATGCGTCCAAGGACGAGAAGGAATGGGTAACGGGAGGAGAGAACCCGATGGCCGTGAATGAGGGACTTTGGCACGAGCGCAGGTCTCGCAGGCTGCCACAAAACCCTCAACCGTCTTATGAAGAGCCGGCCACCAGAATCTCTGAGTAATGAGATCCACTGTGGCTCTGCTCCCCGGGTGCCCAGCAAGGACAGTATCGTGGTGCTCCTTAAAAACCTTGTGTCGTAAAGCTAGAGGCACAAACAACTTCCCAGGGAGACAAAGATCAGGAGCCTCTGCCTGGGCTGCCTGAACCTCTGCCTCAAAATCAGGATAAAGAGCAGAGATGACCACCCCTTCAGCCAAAATGGGACCCGGGTCTTCAAAGTTCCCCCCTCCCGGAAATTAACGTGACAGGGCATCCGCCTTCACATTTTTAACTCCAGGGCAGAACGTAACAACAAAATTAAACCTAGAAAAGAACAAAGACCATCTGGCCTGTCTCGGGTTCAGACGCTTGGCCGATTCCAAGTAGGCCAGATTCTTATGGTCTGTAAACACGGTAATAGGGTGTCTGGCTCCCTCTAACCAATGGCTCCATTCCTCAAAAGCTAATTTGATGGCCAACAACTCCCTATCTCCCACATCGTAATTTCTCTCTGCAGAGGAGAAATTCCTTGAGAAAAAGGCACACGGTCGCCATTTGGCAGGAGAGGGACCCTGAGATAAGACCGCACCCACACCCACCTCAGAAGCATCCACCTCAACAATAACCGGTAGAGAGTCCTCAGGTTGTACCAAAATGGGAGCGGAAGCAAAACTCTCTTTGATAGTAGAAAAGGCTTTAAGCGCTTCTACCGACCACAAAGAAAAATCTACCCCCTTTTTAGTCATATCAGTGAGTGGCTTAACAACAGAGGAATAATTCAAAATGAACTTTCTGTAATAATTGGCAAAACCCAAAAACCGCATCAGCGCCTTCTGATTCTCAGGAAGCTCCCAATCAAGCACAGCGCTGACCTTCTCAGGGTCCATGCGAAAACCAGAAGCGGAGAGAAGAAAACCAAGAAATTGAATCTCCGGAACTGCAAACATACATTTTTCCAGTTTAGCATACAATTTATTATCCCGCAGAATCAGCAAGACCTGACATAGGTGGTCTCGATGAGTCTTGAAATCAGGAGAAAAAATCTAAATGTCATCTAGATACACCAGTACAAATTTCTCCATTAAATGATAAAAAATGCTGTTCACAAAATGTTGGAAGACGGCCGGAGCATTCATCAAACCAAAGGGCATAACCAAATTCTCGAAATGACCCTCAGGGGTATTGAAGGCCGTCTTCCATTCGTCCCCTTCCCTGACGCTGACCAGGTTTTATGCCCCTCTTAAATTCAACTTAGAAAAAAACCTTAGCCCCAACAATCTGGTTAAACAGGTCCGGGATCAGAGGAAGCGGATATGGGTCACGAATCGTGATATGGTTCAGCTCCCTGAAATCCAGACAAGTTCTTAAAGAACCATCTTTTTTCTTAACAAAAAAAAAACTGCGGCAACAGGTGACTTTGAGGGTCGGATGTGTCCCTTTCTCAGGCTCTCAGAGATATAAGTACGCATAGCGACTCTTTCAGGTTGGGAGAGATTGTATAAACGTGATTTTGGCAGTTTGGCGCCTGGGATGAGATTAATAGGGCAGTCGTACTCCCGGGGCGGGGGCAACTCCTGGACACCACTCTCGGAAGACACAGCCGAAAATTCAGAGAGAAAAGATGGCACAGTCTTGGTAGAAACCTCTGAAAGAGATGCCGTGAGGCAATTTCTTTCTGCAAAACTCACTCCAACCATTTATTTCCCTTGCTTGCCAATCAATGGTGGGTTTATGTTTAGTTAGCCAGGGTAGCCCCAACACTAGAGGAGTAGGTAATCCGCTTAAGACGAAACATGACATATCCTAAACATGAGCGTCACCCACAGTCAAACGGATATTGTGAACTATGCCCTTTAACGATCTTTGAGAAAGTGGAGCAGAATCGATAGCAAAAACAGGTATATCCTTTTCCAAAGTGCATACCTGGAAACCATGCGTTATTGCAAATTGATTATCAATGAGATTGACAGCTGCTCCACTATCTACAAAAATCTCACAAACAATGTTCTTGCTGTCTAGCGCCACCCTGGCAGGTAGGAGAAAACGGGAACTACAAGTAAACGGCAAACCTTCAATTTCCGCATCAACCTTGCCAATAGTAGCAAATGGAAAGTTTTTAGAGGGTTTTTTTCTTTTTGTTTTTCTTTTATTACCCTCAGAAAACTCCATGAATCTCCTAGAGGGGCAAACATTAGCCAAATGATTTATACCCCCACAACAGAAACAAACCCTTCTCTCAGAGCTGAATCCTCTACTATCAGAGGCAAGCAAACCCAGCTGCATGGCCTCCTCCTCAGAGGGGATTGAGAGAGACTGAGACCCCTGCGCACTGTCCTTGGACTGAATATGACAGGAAGGAGTAGTCTCCTCTCTCTCTCTAAGACGCCTGTCAATACGAACAGCTAGAGACATGGCAGATTCTAACGAGGCTGATCTCTCATGAAAAGCAAATGCATCTTTCAATCTTTCCGAAAGACCATGGCAAAATTGACTTCGGAGTGCAGCATCATTTCAACCAGTATCAGCTGCCCATCTCCGAAATTCTGAACAATATATTTCTGCGGACTGTTTACCCTGGCATAAAAGACACAGTTTAGATTCAGCCAGAGCAATACGATCCGGGTCATCATATATCTGCCCCAGGGCTACAAAAAATTCATCCACCGATCGGAATCGCCGTGCCCCCATCGGCAGCAAAAAGGCCCAAGACTGAGCGTTATCCCTGAGCAGCGAGATGATGATCCCCACCCTCTGCTCCTCATTACCAGAGGAATGGGGAAGTAGGCGAAAATTGAGTTTGCAAGCCTCTCTAAAGCGAACAAAATTCTCACTACCCCCAGAGAACGTATCCGGAAGCGAGATATTAGGCTCGGAACAAACTCCATGAACGCCAGCAGAACCGGTCACCTGAAACTGAGACACAGTTTTACGGAGATCTGCTACCTCCAGCGAAAGACCTTGCATGCGGTCAATCAAGGCTGAAACCGGATCCATGCTTAAGACGGTTATGGCAGTTTATAATGTCACGGATGGTGTTGCAGAAAGCTGGAACTTATAAATAAACATCCGACTGGCTTGATCACAAACTAAGGAGCATATGGGTGAGCCCTATAAAACCCCTAGAGCTCTCCCTGACTGCTATGCCCATGCAAAGGTCTTTATGGTAGACAATTGCATGCCCACGTACCTCAGGAATCAGCAGTAGCAGCCTCCAGCAGTGAACAATTCTTCCAGGAAGAAGTATAAACCGCAAAGTGAGGCAGTATGGGAGGGAATATAAAGGGAGACAATTAATGTAAATAGGTGACAATGCATTTTTATGTTTTATGCTGCAATGCGTCTTTATGTATAATCCCTGCTTACAGGTGTATTTAGATTGCATTACACTGAGGCTACCACTAGTGGTAAATAATACCTCCCATATATATATATATATATATATAGCAGTGCTCCAGACAAAAAAAAAATGACCAGGAGCCATTGGCTCCTAAACTAAAAAATTTAGGAGCCAAATTACATTTTTTAGTCGCCAAATTTAAAATGCATATAATAAAAAAAAAAGGACTTTGAGAAGATGAGACGCAGGTGCACTACATATAGGAGAAAACAGCACCACATACCTCTCACATCCAGGGGCATTTTCTGGGGAACAAGGTGACTAAAAATGGCAAATTGCGTGGTTTCGAGTTTTTTTTTTCTGTTACTGCCTTCACCGAGCGGAAATATTTTTTTATATTTGAATAGCTCACACTATTAGGGACGTGGCGATATGTAATATGTTCTTTATTGTTTGTAAATTTTATATGTAAAACTGGGAAGGGGGCCATTTAAACTTTTAGTATTTTGGTGTTTTTTTTTACTTTTTATTTAATAACCATTTCTTCCCTTAGGGACTAGAACCTGGATCTTTTCTTCCCTTGTGCTATTCACCCTGATAGAACTCTATTAGGGTGAATAGGATCTCACACATCTCCCTGCTGCCCTGGGCTCTGTGCACACAGCAGCAGGGAGCTGAACATGGCAGCCAGGGCTTCAGTAGAGTCCTGGCTGCCATGGTAACGATCTGAGCTCCAGCAGTGTAATCTGCCACTGCCACCACTGGAGGGGATGGGGACCCTGTGGCAACCATATAACAATAAGGGGGGGGGGGGGACGACGACTTGTGGCCAGTGATAATGGGGGGGGGGAGAGGCTTTGGGAGAGCGCACTGCACCACCAATGAATGTTTAAAGAGGACCTTTCGTGGGTCCAAAGAATATGAACTTATCAGCAGGCTGCATAGAGCGGCGCCCAGGGATCTAAGTGCACTTACTATTATTCCTGGGCGCCGCTCCGTTCGTCCGCTGTGGCCCCCGGTATTTTCAGCATTCAGAGGAAGGAGGAGGAGACGCCAGTGTGTCTCCGTCTCCATAACAGCAGCGCTGTCCAATCAGAGCTCAGAGCCAGGGAGGTTTTTTTTCTCCCTGGCTCTGAGTTCTGTGCTGTGATTTGACAGCGCTGCTGTTATGGAGACGGAGACACACTGGCGTCTCCTCCTCCTTCCTCTGAATGCTGAAAATACCGGGGGCCACAGCGGACGAACGGAGCGGCGCCCAGGAATAATAGTAAGTGCACTTAGATCCCTGGGCGCCGCTCTATGCAGCCTGCTAATTAGTTAATATTCTTTGGACCCATGAAAGGTCCTCTTTGACTCATTTATACAAGTGTCGGCAGCGGTATCACAGACCGGGCACCCGGCCTCAATAACAGGGCATGCGATCCGTGGCACCTGAGGGGTTAATGGCCGCGGATCGCCTGCTCTGTTATTGAGGCCGGGTGCCCGGTCTGTGATACCGCTGCCGACACTTATGTTTTACATTCATTGGTGGCGCAGTGGCGACAGCTCCTCCCCTGCTATCTCCCCATTGGTGGTAGTGGCGGCTGCGTCACAGTGGAGAGGGAGGGACTCCTTCCTTCTCCACTGTGCGGTGTGCTACTGAAGAGAACTTAGGCTGCGCAGGATCGCGGCGGGACAGTCGCAAATGGCGACAAGACTAAAAAGTCTTGTCGCCATCTGCAAATTTTAAGGCGCATTGGCGTCCGTTTTGGTCGCCATCTGGAGCCCTGTATAGTTCAGCTCAGGCCTAGCCAGTTAGTGTCCAGTTCAGTCTGGAGTCTTTATCCCTGAGTAGAAGTACTCCATACACTCAGCAGGATTTAATTCAGAGAATACTAAAGGAGGAGACCCCCAAAGGGTTATGGCCATCTCTACAAGCGCCTTTGGACCTTTGGATTTAAAAGTGAAGGGTTCACCAGCCTCCGGCAGCCTCACTAACCTGCACTGGGATAACTAGGACCAGCTTGAAAGTCCTCTACCAGTAAGCCCATAAACCTATATCATTTAATAGCTAGAGAGAGAAGAGAGAGACAGACACTACACCTGTCAGCAGTGGACCTGTTGCAGCTTTACCTCTGTTCATCCTACAGAGACTGTTCTATACTTGGATGTTACTGTTACCAGGAGCAACATTCAGTAAAAGTTATAAGTTGAATTACACCATCCTCGTCTCAGTCTTCAGTTCCTCAATTAACACTACAGTAAATGGTTGTACCACCACAAAAGGTACTGGTGTCACGACTACAAGGGACCTTGCCATAGGCACATTAATACAGACCATCTAGGGCACCTCAAACCACCATCTGGCCTGTGTTCCTTACACCAGAGTGTGCCCCAGAGAATTCTTGTGCGATTCTCCTTTTCACTTATGCGAGCCTGTCCAGTCAACAAATTAGCAGCAGGCCCTCACATACAAGTCCAGTCTCAGTACCCAAGAGTCTGGTCAACATAATCCTCAACATGGTGGCACACTAGGTGAACGTTGTGGAGGCCGGGAGCAAATTGGCTGCTGGCACCAGACTTGCCCTCCCATGGATCCTCGTTAACGGAAAGTGTACTTATTCCAACAACAGGGCTGCTTAGGAGTGCTGTATTGTTATTTATCGTCACTACCTCTCCGAGTCGGGAGTGGGTAATTGCCGTGCGCCTGCTGCCTTCCTTGGGATCTTGAACATTAATAACTTGACCCACCCTCTCTGGGTGGTTCACAATTAGGAAAAAAAAGGGGCAAGGCAACAAAAGTCATTCAGATTTAAGCCATTGACCTCCCTTGGATGTGGTATCCCTTTCTCAAGCTCCCTCTCCGGCATCGAACCCTGATTCCCCATTACCCGTGATCACCATGGTAGGTGCAGGAAATAACATCGAAAGTTGATAGGGCAGACATCCAAATGGATTTTCGCCGTCACGGGGACGTGCAATCGCCCAGAGGTTATCTAGAGTCACCAATGTGGCAGCAGGTCCTGGCCCCTAAGGTTTTAGATGGTCAGATCAGCAGACCCTTGCTCCAAATGTTTTTGAGAGTCACCAGCAGGCCATCAATCATAATTTTTTAAGGGTGTGTATGATGCCCTCATTTATGTGTAACAAAGGGTGTTTTGGAGTGCCGGTTCCTTGTAATTTTTGGCAGCCCTTTCACTTAGTGCATAGGTTTTATGAGTGTAGGAGTCCCACTACCTGAACAATTGTACCACAATGTGAATGAGGTCCTCCTTTATGTGATATACAGGCTGTTTCGGAGTGCCTCTTGCTAATTTTTTGCAGCACTGCACTTTATATACAATTGAATATACAGGAAAGAATGTTTCCTAACAATTTTTCCTGCAAAATTTATTTTTTTGGGGGGTTTTGTGCGTATTTTTGTCAGTATGTAAAAGTGGCATACAACTCGGACAACATGGTTCCCAGCACGACATGGAAGTCCAAGATGCATCCAGTCATCGTCCCCATGCTGTTCCCGATACATTTTGGTGGTGTTTCTGTCACTTTCTGATCTTTTCCAATGGACCAGGCACCCTCCCCTCTTCAGAGCAGGGGGTGCCTGGTTGTCTCCCATTGACTTCCATTATACTCGGGTGCTCGGCAGAGCACACGAATATAGCAATGTGTTCGGGCCGAACACCCGAATACTTTGGTGCTCGATCATTACTAATCTCTAGTAAACCTCCAGGACTCCTTTTTTCACCTTTGGGAAATACTAGTGTTTAATATGAGACATAATAAATGCATTGAAAGTTGGCTGATAAATAAAACATTCTTATCCTTGACTTTTGTTGATTCATTATGCTCAAGATGTAATAGCTGTGAATCACAATTTTTATTGGCATTTCAATAAGGACAGAGCTCAAAATCTCTATCTCATTTATCTTAAGCTTTTCTTCACAAACCAGCAGTTTGCTAATCTTAAAATGTTTTCACTGCTTATATGTAGAGTTGAGCGGACACCTGGATGTTCGGGTTCGACGGGTTCGGCTGAACTTCGGAAAAAAAATTCGAGTTCGGGACCCGAACTTGACCCCGAACTTGACCCCGAACCCGAACCCCATTGAAGGCAATTGGGACCCGAACTTTCGAGCACTAAAATGGCTGTAAAAATCTCATGGAAAGGGCTAGAGGATTGCAAATGGCGTCAAAATGGCTGTAAAAATGTCATGGAAAGGGCTAGAGGGCTGCAAATGGCGTCAAAATGCGGTTAAGAGCATGACAAGTGCTCTACAAACAAATGTGGATAGGGAAATTACTTTAAAAATAACATAAAATACGTAAAGATAAAAAATTATAATCTTGATCTAGGAGGACCAGGTCCATATGGAGTAGGAGGTTGAGGAGGCGGTGGATGTGGCCGTGTAGGCGGAAGCGGCAGTGGAGGAGGAGGAGGTAGCCTACACTGGTTTTTTGTTTTAAATTTTATTTTTAAAATTAGGGTACACCACAAAACATTGGGAAATATAACCTGTGATAACCCCCTCCAGTCATGCTAAAATCACGTTCAGACAATACACTGGCTGCAGGGCAGGCCAGCCCCTCCAAGGGGTAAAGGGCAAGCTCAGGCTATGTGCCCAATTTGGAGACCCAGAAGTTGCAGGGGCTGACCCCTGTCAGTCAGTTCGTGTAGGCGTGTGCACACTTACTGCCCCACCATGTCGCACGTCCCCGTGATGTTCATGATCCAATTTGATATCTGCTCTATCAACTTTCGATGTTCTTTTATGCGCCTACCATGGTGATCAAGGGTGGCGTGGAATAAGGGTTCCAGGCCAGAGAGGGAGCGTGAGAAAGAGAGACCACATCCAAGGGAGGATACATTTTTTCAAATTATTAAAGCATAAAAGTGTGACATCTTTTCATAGTTTAAGCATTGAATGAAAGGATGTGGTGCGCATTAATTACTAAATAATTTATTACATTTTATTCCCTGTCACCTATGTATAGCAGGTGTTTATTCACGTCTAAAATTGTATAATGTCAACCCAAGAATGTAACAGAAAAATTATTGAAATTTATTAAGCTGTCAACTAGGTAGAGGAGGGATATATTACACTCATAAATTGGTGAATTTCACCAAAAAATGTAACTGACAATTATTATAATTTTTTTGGTCTACTAAGTATAGGAGTGGTACATCACACCCAAAAATTGGTGAATTTCACCAGAATATATAACTGACAATTATATATTTTTTAACCTGTCTACTAGGTATAGCAGTGGTACTATACACACCACATATAAAATAAAACACGTACAAAAAAAATATTGGATTTATGAGGTGGAGTTCCATATGGAGTAGGAGTTTGAGGAGGCGGTGGACGTAGCAGAGTAGGTGGAAGCGGCGGTGGAGGAGGACAAGATAGCCAACACAGGTTTTTGTTTTTCATTTAATTTTGTAAAATTAAGGTACACTCCAAAAGAGTGTGAAATATCCAAAATACAGAGATGAGAAATTGCGCTGCAGTATAACAAAGGCTGCTTAGTGCCGGTATACAGTCGTGGCCAAAAGTTTTGAGAATTACATAAATATTGGAAATTGGAAAAGTTGCTGCTTAAGTTTTTATAATAGCAATTTGCATATACTCCAGAATGTTATGAAGAGTGATCAGATGAATTGCATAGTCCTTCTTTGCAATGAAAATTAACTTAATCCCAAAAAAAACTTTCCACTGCATTTCATTGCAGTCATTAAAGGATCTGCTGAGATCATTTCAGTAATCGTCTTGTTAACTCAGGTGAGAATGTTGACGAGCACAAGGCTGGAAATCATTGTGTCAGGCTGATTGGGTTAAAATGGCAGACTTGACATGTTAAAAGGAGGGTGATGCTTGAAATCATTGTTCTTCAATTGTTAACCATGGTGACCTGCAAAGAAACGCGTGCAGCCATCATTGCGTTGCATAAAAATAGCTTCACAGGCAAGGATATTGTGGCTACTAATGCACCTCAATCAACAATTTATAGGATCATCAAGAACTTCAAGGAAAGAGGTTCAATTCTTGTTAAGAAGGCTTCAGGGCGTCCAAGAAAGTCCAGCAAGCGCCAGGATCGTCTCCTAAAGAGGATTCAGCTGCGGGATCGGAGTGCCACCAGTGCAGAGCTTGCTCAGGAATGGCAGCAGGCAGGTGTGAGCGCATCTGCACGCACAGTGAGGCGAAGACTTTTGGAAGATGGCCTGGTGTCAAGAAGGACAGCAAAGAAGCCACTTCTCTCCAAAAAAACCATCAGGGACAGATTGCTCGTCTGCAGAAAGTATGGAGAATGGACTGCTGAGGACTGGGGCAAAGTCATATTCTCCGATGAAGCCTCTTTCCGATTGTTTGGGGCATCTGTAAAAAGGCTTGTCCGGAGAAGAAAAGGTGAGCGCTACCATCAGTCCTGTGTCATGCCAACAGTAAAGCATCCTGAGACCATTCATGTGTGGGGTTGCTTCTCATCCAAGGGTGTGGGCTCACTCACAATTTTGCCCAAAAACACAGCCATGAATAAAGAATGGTACCAAAACACCCTCCAACAGCAACTTCTTCCAACAATCCAACAACAGTTTGGTGAAGAACAATGCATTTTCCAGCACGATGAAGCACCGCGCCATAAGGCAAAAGTGATAACTAAGTGGCTCGGGGACCAAAACGTTGACATTGTGCATCCATGGCCTGGAAACTCCCCAGATCTTAATCCCATTGAGAACTTGTGGTCAATCCTCAAGAGGCGGGTGGACAAACAAAAACCCACTAATTCTGACAAACTCCAAGAAGTGATTATGAAAGAATGGGTTGCTATCAGTCAGGAATTGGCCCAGAAGTTGATTGAGAGCATGCCCATTCGAATTGCAGAGGTCCTGAAAAAGAAGGGCCAACACTGCAAATACTGACTCTTTGCATAAATGTCATGTAATTGTCGATAAAAGCCTTTAAAATGTATGAAGTGCGTGTAATTATATTTCACTACATCACAGAAACAACTAAAACAAAGATCTAAAAGCAGTTTTGCAGCAAACTTTGTGAAAACTAATATTTGTGTCATTCTCAATACTTTTGGCCACGACTGTACATGTCTATTCTGCACAAGGTACGGACAAGTCCTGAGGGATCCATGCCTGGTTCATTTTAATGAACGTGAGCATGTCCACATTGGCTGTGGACAGGCGGCTGCGCTTGTCTGTGATGATGCCCCCTGCCGTGCTAAACACACGTTCAGATAATACACTGGCTGCAGGGCAGGCCAGCACCTCCAAGGCGTAAAGGGCAAGCTCAGGCCATGTGCCCAATTTGGAGACCTAGAAGTTGAAGGGGGCAGACCCGTAATTCAGTACGTGTAGGCGTGTGCACACATACTGCTCCACCATGTTGGTGAAATGCTGCCTCCTGCTAAGACGATCCATATCAGCTGGTGGTACTGGTTGTTGTGGCGTGCTGACAAAGCTTTTCCACATTTCGGCCATGCTAACTCTGTCTTCTGAGGTGCTGGCAGTGCCCCAGCTGCGTTGGCGACCTCTTCCTCGTCCTCTGCCTTCGCCTTGTGCTTCCACTGTGCCCCCGCTGTCAGGTGGGAATGCCACCAGCAGCGCATCTTTCAGCATGCGCTTGTACTCGTGCATCTTACAATCACGCTCCAGTGACGGAATTAAGGACGGTAAGTTGTCCTTGTAATGGGGATCCAGCAGCGTGGCCACTCAGTAATCAGCACAAGTTAGAATGTGGGCAAATCGGCGGTCGTTGCGGAGACACTGCAGCATGTAATCGCTCATGTGTGCCAGGCTGCCCAGAGGCAACGAAAAGCTGTCCTCTGTGGGAGGTGTATCGTCTGTGTCCTCTGTATCCCCCCATCCACGGTGATGGCCATGAGCTGGTCTGGGTGCCACCCTGCTGTGAACATGGTTCCTCCTCCTCCATCCCCTCCTCCTCCACCTCCTCATCCTCCAGAACTGTGCCCTGGCTGGACAATTGTGTACATTGGGTTTGTGGGTGCAGGAACCCACCCCCAGAGCCACTTGGGAATGACTGGCCGGAAACCCTACGAAATGATCCCTCTTCCTCCTCTTCCTCCTGTGCCACATCCTCTTCCATCATCGCCAGGAGCATTTTTTCAAGGAGGCATAGAAGTGGGATAGTAACGCTGAGAACGGCATTATCGGCACTGGCCATGTTGGTGGAGTACTCGAAACAGCGCAACAAGGAACACAGGTCTCGCATGGAGGCCCAGTCATTGGTGGTGAAGTGCTGCTGTTCCGCCGAGCGATCACCCGTGCATGCTGCAGCTGAAACTCCACTATCTCCTGCTGCTGCTCGCACAGTCTGGCCAGCATGTGCAAGGTGGAGTTCCACCTTGTGGGCATGTCGCATATGAGGCGGTGAGCGGGAAGGCCAAAGTTACGCTGCAGCGCTGACAGGCGAGCAGCAGCAGGGTGAGAACGCCAAAAGAGCGCACAGACGGCCCGCACTTTATGCAGCAGCTCTGACATGTCGGGGTAATTTTAAGGAATCTCTGCACCACCAAATTCAGCACATGCGCCAGGCAAGGGATGTGCGTCAAACCGGCTAGTCCCAGAGCTGCTACGAGATTTCGCCCATTATCGCACAACACCAGACCAGGCTTGAGGCTGACTGGCACAAACCACTCATCGGTCTTTTGTTCAAGGCCCGTCCACAGCTCCTGCGCGGTGTGGGGTTTGTCCCCCAAACAGATAAGTTTTAAAACTGCCTGCTGTCGTTTACCCCTGGCTGTGCTGAAGTTGGTGGTGAAGGTGTTACGCTGACCGGATGAGGAGCTGGTAGAGGATGAGGAAGCAGAGTTGGAGGAGGAAGCAACAGGAGGCAAACTGAAGCGCCCTGCAATCCTCGGTGGTGGAAGGACATGCGGCAAACTGCTATCCGCCTCAGGCCCAGCCGCGACTGCATTTACCCAGTGTGCTGTTATGGAGATATAACGGCCCTGACCGTGCTTACTGGTCCACGTATCCGTAGTCAGGTGCACCTTGCCACAGATGGCGTTGCGCAGTGCACACCTGATTTTGTCTCCTACTCGGTTGTGGGCACGACGTACTGGGCACGACGTACTGTGGGACAGCCACCGCCATAAGGCCTTTAAAACTATTCGTCTCCACCAGACGGAATGACAGCATTTCAAAGGCAAGTAATTTTGAAATGCTGGCATTCAGGGCTAGGGATCGCAAGTGGGTAGGGGGGTTCTTCCTCTTCCTCTCCAGCGTTTGGGATATGGAGAGCTGAACGCTTCCGTGGGACATTGTGGAGATGCTTGGTGACCCAGGTGTTGGTGTTGCTGGCAGATCCTCTGTTTGCGGGGTGCCAGGTGGCACTGTCACTCCAATGGTGGATGAAGAGGCCGCGACTGCAGCAGAAGAGGAAGCAGGAGGAGCCAGAGACCTTTCTTGGTTTTTGAGGTGTCTAATCCACTGCAGCTCATGCTTTGCACTTAAATGCCTGGTCATGCAGGTTGTGCTCAGGTTGAGAACGTTTATGCCTAACTTCAGGCTCTGATTGCACAGCGTGCAAACCACTCGTGTCTTGTCGTCAGCACATTGTCTGAAGAACTGCCACGCCAGGGAACTCCTTGGAGCTGTCTTTGGAGTGCTCGGTCCCTTGCTGCGGTGGGCAGTAGGAGGCGTACTGTCTAGAAGACGGCCGCTCCGCTTTTGCACCCTGCTCCCTCTTCTGCTGTGCTGGTGGCTCTGTGCGACCACCGCCTCTTCCTCTGAACCACATAGGTCACTCGCATGACCTTGATTCCATGTGGGGTCGAGGACCTCATCGTCCTCCACATCATCTTTCACCCCCTGCCTTCCTTGTCGGTCTGCACACTTTCGAAAGCCCCAGCAGTTAGCACCTGTGTTTCGTCATCATCCGAGACGTGCTGCGATGGTCCTCCCATGTACTCATCTTGAAAAATAAGTGGTTGGGCATCGGTGCACTCAATGGGGCAGGGCTAGGTGGATGGCCCAGGGAAACCCTGCTAACAGAGTCATCAAAAAGCAGAAGAGACTGCTGCATGACTTGGGGCTCAGACTGCTTGGCTGATTTGCAAGGGGGTGAGGTGAAAGACTGATGGACATTGGCTGCAGGTGCCAACTGTGGTCTTTCAGCAGGAGACTAGGTGGGAGACAATGTGAAGGAACTGGATCCACTGTCAGCAACCCAATCTACTATCGCCTGTACTTGTTCAGGCCTCACCATTCGTAGAGCAGCATTAGGCCCGACCAAATACCGCTGCAGGTTTTGTCGCCTACTCGCACCTGAGGAAGGGGTTTAACTTGTGCGTGTAGCTGGCACAGAACGACCAAGTCCTCTCCATGCAATAGGAGCTCCACCAGCAGCACCACGACCTGGGCCACGTCCCTTATTTGACGCTCTCCCCATATTTTTCAAATTTAGGATCTTGCCTAAAATGGGTGTTAAATAAATGGTAAAATAGAATGACAGAATGTAAAGGGTGTATCTCACACGGTCTGAACCAGTGTAGGCCTGAATTCAATATTTCTTTGCACAAAATGGCTGTATTTAAAATGGCTGTATTTCAAATCCCTGAATCAAATCCCTGTATGTAGAGGGAGTATCTCACAGGGCCTGAACCAGTGTAGGCCTGAAGTAAATATATCTATGCACAAAATGGCTGTATTTCAAATGGCTGTATTTCAAATACCAGATTCAAACCTCTGTATGTAGAGGGGGTATCTCACACGGTCTGAACCAGTGTAGGCCTGAAGTAAATATATCTTTGCACATAATGGCTGTATTTCAAATGGCTGTATTTCAAATCCCTGTTTCAAACCCCTGTATGTAGAGGGAGTATCTCACAGGGCCTGAATTCAATATTGGTGCACCAAATGGTGGTATTTAAAATCTCTGAATGTAACCCAAATGTATTAAGGGTTTATCTCACAATGACATCTGGATCAAAGGCTGCCAACTAAATTTTTTATTGTTTAACAACTGAATTTGACAGTAGTATATAATCCTGTAATTTCACACGTGCTGATGCTGCAAGGCCTGAAAGTCTTTTTTGTCAAAAAAATGTGTTTTTCAAACCCAAGAAAATGATGGGTGTATTTCTAGCTTAAATTGCACACTGACTAATACTCATGTTGTAGATTGCCAAAAAAGTCTTTTTTTGCTAACAGAATATGAAAGCTGTATATATTAAACTTAAATTTAACATTTGCAGATCTGGAAAATACTGTTTTTTGAAAAAAATAGTGTGTTTTTAAACCCCCAGAAAATGATGGGTGTATTTCTAGCTTAAATTCCACACTGACTAATACTCATGTTGTAGATTGCCAAAAAAGTATTTTTTTGCTAACAGAATATGAAAGCTGTATATATTAAACTTGAATTTAACACTTGCAGATCTGGAAAATACAGTTTTTTGAAAAAAAAAATAGTGTGTTTTTAAAACCCCAGAAAATGATCGGTGTATTTCTACTTTAAATTGCACACTGGCTAATACAGATGTTGTAGATTGCCAAAAAAGTCTTTTTTTTTTGGTAACAGAATATGAAAGCTGTATATATTAAACTTGAATTTAACACTTGCATAACTGGATCATTCTGTTTTTTGAAAAAAAATTGTGTGTTTTTAAAACCCCAGAAAATGATGGGTGTATTTCTACTTTAAATTGCACACTGACTAATCCAGTTGTTGTAGATTACTTAAAAAGTCTTTTTTTGGTAACAGAATATGAAAGCTGTATATATTAAACTTGAATTTAAAGGGAGTCTGTCACCACATTTGAGCATATTAGACTGATCAAATAGCGTTATATGTGCCACCCAGAACTTAAAAACTGTACCTTTGTTGTATCTAATGGAGTTTTCTTTCAGCAAAAAATGAACTTTTAAGATTCTGTAAATGCGCCGCCTCTCAAGTGCCCAGGGCGGCGTCTCAATCGTCCGAGCCCCAGGCAGCACCTCCTCAACGGCTCATAACCCCGCCCTCCGTGTGCCTCTGCCTGCCCGTTTACTCTCCTCCTCTCTCCTTTTCCACTGCGCTACGAATTTGACTGCGCAGCCACAGTGTTTTTGATTAAAGAAGGTGTCCTGAAACAAAAAATAGTTGTTCTCAAGTATCAGTTTCAAAAGGGAATTAATAAAGTGTTTTGTATCCAGAGTTATATGTGAGCCATCCAGATATTAGTCGACTAATATCTGGATGGCTCACATATAACTCTGGATACAAAACACTTTATTAATTCCCTTTTGAAACTGATACTTGAGAACAACTATTTTTTGTTTCAGGACACCTTCTTTAATCAAAAACGCGGTGTTGCGATGGGGTCAAATGTGGCCCCAACGTACGCAAACATATATATGCGCCACATGGAGGGGGACTTTATCTATGTGTCCCACCACTTTCAACATGTTTTGAGGTGGTGGAGATACATAGATTACGTCTTCCTCCTGTGGACGGGTACTGAAATACAATTAAATGAATTCCATGAATATCTTAATAGTGTGGATCCGGATCTTCAGTATACAGTGTCTCATTCTAAAACAAATCTGCCATTTCTGGATACCAATGTTAAATTGGTTGATGGTTTAATTTGAACGGGTCTGTTTGTTAAGTCGACAGACAGAAATCCGATCTTACGGTTCGAAAGCAACCATCCACGTAGTTTGATCAAACATCTGCCTCATTCACAATTTTTGAGGGCTAAGCGCATTGCATCCAATCGGGCTGAGTTGTCCGCAACATTGGATATGATGGAAGGCAAATTTAAAGAACGTGGTTACCCTCGCAAATTGTTAAATGAACAAAAAAATGTAATCCTTCACACAAACACAGAAAGGGTACAGCCTACTCCTCAAAAAATTCAAAGGATACCGTTTATGTCTACATACTCCGATTGTAGCTTGGAGATAGGACAGATTCTGAAAAACAATTGGAATATTCTCAGTAGATGCATTAAAGATGTTCCTGAGTTTAAAATTCCTCCTCTTTTATCATATCGAAAGAATAAAAATATCAGAGACCATTTGGTCAGAGCAGATGTAGGTCCTAAAAGAAGTAGTGTACAGCAAACATTGACGCAGTCGGGGCTGGGATGTTTCCCGTGCCTCAACTGCGTCAATTGTCGTTATATTTGTAAATCTAAATCCTTTGTGCACCCATATACAGGAAAAGAGTATCCCATTAAATTTCATCTTACTTGTTCTTCATCATATGTGATTTATGTGCTAGCATGTCCCTGCAATCTAATATATGTTGGAGAAACGTCAACGGAATTGAAACTAAGGTTAAACAATCACAGATATTCAATAAGGAAAAAGCGCATTAATTTACCAGTTTCTAGACATTTTTGATCCATTCATCATACTGAACGGGATCTAAGATGCTGGATTATCGACCACATTCCGCTACCCAGAAGAGGTGGGGATCGTTTAGCAATAAAAAAAAAAAAAGAGAACTACGATGGATATATGGAACCAACGAAGAAGGCCTCACTATAAAGCCGTAAGGTAGGGCAAACGGAGAACCAATCATATAAACCTAAAAGTGTTGTCACAAAAACAACCATAGAATGCCCAGTATATTTAAAAATATAAATACTTTATTATATCATAAATTTATCAAAATTCATAAATGAGACATTATTACACAGAATTAATTTGGAAAGAATCAGCAAACAAACTGGATGCCATGGTCCCCCCGCCGGTGTCTCAATAACCCGCCAAACAGATGGAACACATGTAAAGAGTATGTGCCGTATGCAGTGGGGTAATTTACAAGTAGATATTATTTTTGGTACAAAACAACTACAAGTAACTGTGGTCCTCACTCCACTGCATACCCCAGAGGAGAGTCAATACAGGTGCGGGGCCCTATATATTATAACGATAATGACAGAAAAAATATTGACACAGTAATTGTCTAAATTATTCAAGTGAATACGTCCCCTTACACCAAGCTATCCCTATGGAAGCTATAAGAAAGAAACTCTCCCACCGGTACTTGCTGGAAAAACAAACATACCCAAAGACATGATGGAGGGCAGAGACAGCGGACACAGGACAGGCTGGAACCCCGACGCACGTTTTCGCCTCAGCTTCGTCAGGAGGTTGATAGCAATGTGGTCATGGCTCCCTCTATATACCCCCCATGTAGCTTCCATGTGGACTAATTATATAATGCAGCTGATACCTGTTTCTCGAGCGCTTGTGCCCGATGTTGCGCGCCGAGTACATCATAGAGGCGCCGCATTCATCAGGAGGAGGGGTGGAACGCAAGCCATGCGTTCCAGCCCGCCTCCCAAGGAAACACAGCGGCGCCACCACGTGACCCGGCGCACAGCGCATCCCGGCCAAGCGCTGTATCAGACAATGCCGCTCTGATAATATCAGAGCCTAATTATACATGTAGAAAAACGGTACACATTATAATGGCCCAAACAAAATATACATGGAGTGTATCTACTATAAATTGCCAAAGAACCGTTGAATACATACAAACCGGATTCCAAAAAAGTTGGGACACTATACAAATCGTGAATAAAAACTGAATGCAATGATGTGGAGGTGCCAACTTCTAATATTTTATTCAGAATAGAACATAAATCATGGAACAAAAGTTTAAACTGAGAAAATTTACCATTTTAAGGGAAAAATATGTTGAATCAGAATTTCATGGTGTCAACAAATCCCCAAAAAGTTGGGACAAGGCCATTTTCACCACTGTGTGGCATCTCCCCTTCTTCTTACAACACTCAACAGACGTCTGGGGACCGAGGAGACCAGTTTCTCAAGTTTAGAAATTGGAATTCTCTCCCATTCTTGTCTAATACAGGCCTCTAATTGTTCAATCGTCTTGAGCCTTCTTTGTTGCACCTTCCTCTTTATGATGCGGCAAATGTTCTCTATAGGTGAAAGATCTGGACTGCAGACTGGCCATTTCAGTACCCGGATCCTTTTCCTACGCAGCCATGATGTTGTGATTGATGCAGAATGTGGTCTGGCATTATCTTGTTGAAAAATGCAGGGTCTTCCCTGAAAGAGATGACGTCTGGATGGGAGCATATGTTGTTCTAGAACCTGAATATATTTTTCTGCATTGATGGTGCCTTTCCAGACATGCAAGCTGCCCATGCCACACGCACTCATGCAACCCCATATCATCAGAGATGCAGGCTTCTGAACTGAGCGTTGATAACAACTTGGGTTGTCCTTGTCCTCTTTGGTCCGGATGACATGGCGTCCCAGATTTCCAAAAAGAACTTTTAATCGTGACTCGTCTGACCACAGAACAGTCTTCTATTTTGCCACACTCTATTTTAAATGATCCCTGGCCCAGTGAAAACGCCTGAGCTTGTGGATCTTGCTTAGAAATGGCTTCTTCTTTGCACTGTAGAGTTTCAGCTGGCAACGGCGGATGGCACGGTGGATTGTGTTCACTGACAATGGTTTCTGGAAGTATTCCTGAGCCCATTCTGTGATTTCCTTTACAGTAGCATTCCTGTTTGTGGTGCAGTGTCGTTTAAGGGCCCGGAGATCACGGGCATCCAGTATAGTTTTACGGCCTTGACCCTTACGCACAGAGATTGTTCCAGATTCTCTGAATCTTCGGATGATGTTATGCACAGTTGATGATGATAGATGCAAAGTCTTTGCAATTTTTCGCTGGGTAACACCTTTCTGATATTGCTCCACTATCTTTCTGCTCAACATTGTGGGAATTGGTGATCCTCTACCCATCTTGGCTTCTGAGAGACACTGCCACTCTGAGAAGCTCTTTTTATACCCAATCATGTTGCCAATTGACCTAATTAGTGTTAATTGGTCTTCCAGCTCTTCGTTATGCTCAAATTTACTTTTTCCAGCCTCTTATTGCTACTTGTCCCAACTTTTTGGGATTTGTTGACACTGTGAAATTTTGAATCAACGTATTTTTCCTTTAAAATGATACATTTACTCGGATTAAACGTTTGATCTGTCATCTACGTTCTATTACAAATAAAATATTGACATTTGCCATCTCCACATCATTGCATTCAGTTTTTATTCACAATTTGTTTAGTGTCCCAACTTTTTTGGAATCCGGTTTGTATTATCATAACAGGGGGGAGAGGAAGAAAGAGAGGGGTGGAGAAGAGAAGGAAAGGTAACAAAGTAGCAATAAAAAGAGGTTTTATACAATAATTTCTAATACTAATGCTGGATTTACATACCTTTAATAACATAATTAGCAAGAGGGCTTGATACCATGATTTCTAATACTAAATTTACATAACCATGATGACATGATTAAAAAGAAGCCTAAATATCATGATTTCTAATGATCAATTGATGTCCCCATGACCACATGATTCCATACAAAAATTCCTTTACAATCATAAATATAACCCAGAATTTATCCTAATATCTTAAATTCTGCAATGTATATCACCAGGGATTATTGTACATAATTCTGCAAATACAGTAGATACATTTCATCCAATCCTAGTGTACAAGCCTCAATTTAATAATACATGATTTTATAAGGAGAGAGATCAAGAAAACAATGATTTAAGGAAAAATGGAAATCATAACCAACATGAATAAGGCACCACACCACAGCTGTCACAATCTATAGCAAGGGGTGGTCGATGCGCCAAAGTGCAACTGGGCACCACAGCCGTGGTCAATCCAGCGCAGTCAGGCGCATCGCCACCCATATGCCATGCTGGATACACAGACATATACAATGGAAAATATACACAAATATTTAAGGCATGGATCTCATGTATCAATCTATTCTGATGCATAGAGTAGTCCCTCTTCAGGCTTGCATTTTCTTTTTATCTTCATCACCAGATCCTCGGCATGTACCAAAATTGTTCCTCTCCTCACAGTCCTCCACTCCTCATAGCATGACCACATGAAGACTAAATAGAATAAAAAACAGTTAAACAGAGTCACGGTGTTGAGCAGAACCATCCACTTTGTTTCTTTTTGAAGAAGGCAGCGTTTAATGTTGCCCCCTCGAATTCCCAAACGTACCCGATCTATCCCTTTACACAGAATGCCTCTTGGATTGCAGTTATGCACCTCCCTAAAGTGTTTTGCCACTGGTTTTAATTTCCTGAGCTTGTCACACTCAGTGATCTCGGCAGCCGCCTTGATATCACGGATGTGTTCCAGAACTCTTGTCCTGAGAGCCCTTGTGGTCATATCGATGTAAATCAGGCCACAAGGGCACTCAGCACGATAAACCACCGCCTCTGATCTACATGAGATGTGATGTACAATTTTATACTCCTTTTCCCTGTTGGTATTGGTAAATTTATCTGATCTGATCATATATTTACATGCGGTACAATCCCCACAGGGGAAGAAACCCCACTGTGGGCCCCTATCTCCAAAAATCCCCCCCTTTGTAGGGGCTACATAGTGACTCCTGGTCACTATGTCTCTCAGATTTTTTGCTCTCTTCCAAGTGACTAACGGTCTCTCAGAGATTACCTTTTTCAGGTCCCTGTCGGTACGAAGAACTTGCCAATGTCTATGGAGAATATTCTGTACTTGTCTCCATTGGGCATTAAAGTTAGTAATAAATCTAGGAAAACCATGATCTTTTTCTTTTTCTTTCTTGCATGGAGATTGTTTTAGCAGACTATCTCTAGAGGAATTTTTGGCCCTAACGTAGCCCTTTCTAATAACTTTGTTACTATAGCCCCTCTCCCGGAATCTCCTCGATAGATCAGCTGCCTCCCGCTCAAAACTCGCTTCACTGGAACATATCCTCCTGGCCCTGCATAATTGTCCAATGGGTATAGCCCGGGAGACCTGTGGATGATGCGAAGAGGAGGAGAACAATAAGGAATTTGTTTCCGTGGGCTTCCTATGTATATCGAAGCCCAACAGGCCATTATTTTCCACAGTGATCACAAGATCCAAAAAGTCGAAACGTTCGCCACTATAAAGCCACGTCAGTTTTATGTTCTGATCGTTGGAGTTGAGGTCATGCAAAAACTTCTCCAAGTGCGACGTCGAGCCCTGCCAGATGAACAGCACATCATCTATATATCTCGACCACGAGACTACGGCGTCATGACCTTCCAAATTTAGGACAATCTCCCTTTCCCAGGAAAAGATTGGCGTATGAGGGCGCACAAGTCGCCCCCATCGCCGTTCCCCGGAGCTGTAGGAAGTAGCGATCTTTGAAGGTGAACGCATTATGTTTCAATGCGAATTCCAACAGCGTCATGATTAAATCAATCAAGCCGCTGTCTAAGTTTGTGGTATTAAGAAAAAATCGTGATGCTCGCAGCCCATGGTCGTGACAGATGGAGGTGTACAGGGACTCGACATCGCACGTGACCAGAACCATATCATTGTCCAAATGCATATCACTAAGTCTAAGGAGGACATCAGTGGTATTGCGTACAAAAGAGGGCAGGGTCTCTACACATCTCTGCAAGTAGAAATCCACAAAGCGACAGACCGTCTCACACAAACTCCCAACCCCAGACACTATAGGTCTGCCTGGAGGTGTCTTGGGATCCTTATGTACTTTTGGCAGTAGATAAAATGTGGGGAGCACCGGAAATTCGGTAGTAAGACCTTCCCACATTTTCATACTAATGATGCCCTTCTCATATGCATACCTAAGGATACCATCCAACTCACTCTTATATTGTGTCATAGGGTTGAGCTCCAATTTCTGGTAGCAGGATGCGTCCCCCTATTGCCGGAACGCTTCTTTCTCATACATCCGCACCGGCCAGACCACAACATTGCCACCCTTGTCCGCGGGTTTTATGATAATATTTTTCATATTCTTGAGTTCTTTTAAAGCTAACCTTAACTCCTTATTAAGATTGTCATGTGACCTAATGTCACATAATTTTTCCAGATCTTGTTTAACTAGCTTTACGAATATATCAACTGCTGGACAAGAAGCTGTAGGGGGCCAATGCTGCGATTGGCGGTGCAGGTGTATGGGAATCCTAGACACATCAGTTTCTTGTTCGTCTAGTAATGATTGTAAATCATTTAGAGTTTGTACCTCTATAGGGGAGAGATCAGAATAATCTCCACCCCTACTGAAGTATTTTTTGAAACATAGTTTTCTTGCGAAGAGTTCCAAGTCCTTCACCGACAGGAAAAAATCTAATTTTCCCGTCGGTGAAAAAGTCAGACCCCTCCGCAAGACAGATAACTGGGATTGTGTGAGAACAATGTCTGACAGATTTATTACCTTTAATATTTGTTTGCTCGTTTCCCCAGGGAATAATTCTGCCTTGTCTTTCGCTTTGTGGATGGGGTTCTTAGGCGAGAGGTCCAATTGTCCTCGCCGCCTCCCTCGCCGGATCCCCGACGCTCCTCTAAAAAAGTTCATGGAAGTTTTTATTTTTTGTCACAAGTTAGTGAAATATGAGACTTTGTAAGAAAAAAATGAAAAAATAAAAATCATAATTTTCCGCTAACTTGTGACAAAAAAAAAAAAAATTCTAGGAACTTGCCATGCCCCTCACGGAATACCTTGGGGTGTCTTCTTTCCAAAATGGGGTCACTTGTGGGGTAGTTATACTGCCCTGGCATTTTAGGGGCCCTAATGCGTGAGAAGTAGTTTGAAATCAAAATGTGTAAAAAATGGCCGGTGAAATCCTAAAGGTGCTCTTTGGAATGTGGGCCCCTTTGCCCACCTAGGCTGCAAAAAATTGTCACACATGTGGTATCGCCGTACTCAGGAGAAGTTGGGCAATGTGTTTTGGGGTGTCTTTTTACATATACCCATGCTGGGTGAGAGAAATATCTCGGCAAAAGACAACTTTTCCCATTTTATATGCAAAGTTGGCATTTGACCGAGATATTTATCTCACCCAGCATGGGTATATGCTTCCTTCACTCACTGCGCCGAATACTAAACGGTATGGCGCCTGCCCATCGCTAATGTCAGTCAGCTACATAACGTAATTTCTGATGACAGAAACCCTTTAACATCACACGTGCCCTGACCAACACAGTTACTGGGAAGGTCCACTTAACCACGGACACATGGACAAGTGCTTTCGGAAAGGGACGCTACATTTCCCTGACGGCACACTGGGTGAATGTTGTGGAGGCCAGGATGCGACTCGTATCCTGGGATGGCACAGGTGTTACCGATGCCAAGGCTTGCGCGCCCTACTTCCATCAGGGTTTCCGCCGCCACCTACATTAGTGGCTGCAACCCCCCCTTCTCCTACTCCACTTCCACCTCAGAATTATCCTCTTACAGCACCAGTCAGCCATCAGTCGGTAGCTGGAAGCAGTGTAGCACTGCAATGGGGAATTGGAAACAGTTGGTGCTGAAACGGATTTGCTTAGGTGACAAACAGCACACCGCCGCAAAGCTGTGGCAGGGGATAAGGGACCAGACTGAGCTGTGGCTCTCGCCCACAATTTTTTTTAAATGGTCAGCTCGGCAGCAGGCCCTCGTCCACCCTATTTTTTTAAATGGTCAGCTCGGCAGCAGGCCCTCAGCCACAAATTTTTTTAAATGGTCAGCTCACCAGCAGGCCCTCGCATATAATTTTTTTAGAGGGTCAGCTCACCTGCAGGCCCGCAACTCAAATCTTTTACTGGGTCAGCTCACACGCAGGCCCGCACCTAAAATCTTTTACAGGGTCAGTTCACCTGCAGGCCCGCAACTCAAATCTTTTACTGGGACAGTCTACCAGCAGGCCCTCGCATATATTTTTTAGAAGGTCAGCTCATCTGCAGGCCCGCAACTCAAATCTTTTACTGGGTCAGCTCACATGCAGGCCCGCACCTAAAATCTTTTACAGGGTCAGTTCACCTGCAGGCCTGCAAATCAAATCTTTTACTGGGTCAGCTCACACGCAGGCCCGCACCTAAAATCTTTTACAGGGTCAGTTCACCTGCAGGCCTGCAACTCAAATCTTTTACTGGGTCAGCTCACATGCAGGCCTGCACCTAAAATCTTTTACTGGGTCAACTCACCTGCAGGCCCGCAACTCAAATCTTTTACAGGGTCAGCTCACATGCAGGCCCTCGCATAGAGTTTTTAGAGGGTCAGCTCAGCTGCAGGCCCTCGCATATAATGTTTTACAGTTTCAAATATGTTTGACTACAGCACTCTTTCTTGACCTGGCAAAACTGGGTGCACATCCGGGTTTTGTTCTTAGCTCCACCTCAAGAACTGTGTATGTTGTATAGATTTAGACAGCACTCCAACAACACTTATGATGCTCAGTGAATTTCATTTCATTTCAGCCGGGCACAGTGGTACACAAGCAGAAACGTTTCGGACTTACATAAGCCCGTCACCAGGCAGTATCGTGACCACATAAAGGACGCAGCCGGCGCTTTATGTGGTCACGATACTGGCTGATGAAGGGCTTATGTTAGCTTGAAAAGCTGCTGCTTGTGTACCACTGTGCCCGGGTGAAATAAAATAAAATTCACTGAGCATCATAACTGTTGTTGGAGTGCTGTCTAAATCTATACAACATATAATGTTTTACAGTGTCAGCTCGCCTGCAGGCACTCACATATAATGTTTTACAGGGTCAGCTCACCAGCATGCCCGCACCTAAAATATTTTACAGGGTTAGTTTCCCCTGCAGGCCTGCAACTCAAATCTTATACAGGGTCAGCTCACCTGCAGGCCCGCAACTCATGCTGCCTTGCTTTGAAATAGTAGCCATATCCGTTTATCAGGCTCCCTCTCCGAAATCGAACAATGATGCCCCGTTACCGGTGGTCACCATGTTAGGCGCATAAAAGAACATCGAAAGTTGATAGGGAAGATATCAAAATGGATCGTGGATGTCACGGGGACGTGCGATTAAGCAGAAGTTATCTAGAGTCAACAAAGCGGCAGCAGGGTCTTTCCTGTATAACGTTTCCTCATCCAATATACCGCAGTGACATTCCCTGTAATTTTGTATTACTCATTCCAATAATAGGGCATCTTAAGAGTCCTGTATTGTTATTTATCGTCACTACCTCCACGAGTCGGGAGTGTGTGATTTGCGCGCCACCCGCTTGCCTTCCTTGGATGTGGTGGCTGTTTCTCAGGCTCCCTCTCTGGAATCAAACACTGATTCTCCGTTACCCGTAGTTTACAATGGTTTTGAGCTGACAATTACATCGAAAGTTGAGAGGCCAGACATCCGAATGGATTGTCGCCGTCACGGGGACGTGCCATCGGCCGCAGGTTAACTAAAGTCACCAAAGTGGCAGCAGGCCACCGCCCTTAATGTTTTAGATGGTCAGATCAGCAGTCCCTTGCTCCTAATGTTTTTGAGGGTCACCAGCAGGTCATCACTCATAATTTTTAAAGGGTGTGTATGATGCCCTTCTTTAGGTGTAACTAAGGGTGTATCAGAGTGCCTCTTCTTTGTAATTTTTGGCAGCACTTGCACTTTATATACAAGTAAATATTCAGGAAAGAATGTTTTCTATGAATTTTTCCTCTAAAATCTTCCCCCTTCCCCCCTTGGTTTTGTGCGTATTATTGTCATTATGTAAAAGTGGCGTACTATTCAGACAATATACACCTTAATAAAATGGGAATGGTTGGTAATATTAACTTCCTGTTTGTGGCACATTAGTATATGTGAGGGGGGAAACTTTTCAAGATGGGTGGTGACCATGGCGGCCATTTTGAAGTTGGCCATTTTGAATCCAACTTTTGTTTTTTAAATAGGAAGAGGGTCATGTGACACATCAAACTTATTGGGAATTTCACAAGAAAAACAATGATGTGCTTGGTTTTAACATAACTTTATTCTTTCATAAGTTATTTGCAAGTTTCTGACCACTTCTAAAATGTGTTCAATGTGCTGCCCATTGTGTTGGATTGTCAATGCAACCCTCTTCTTCCACTCTTCACACACTGATAGTAACACTGCAGGATAAATGCTAGCACAGGCTTCCAGTATCCGTAGTTTCAGGTGCTGCACATCTCGTATCTTCACAGCATAGACAATTGCATTCAGATGACCCCAAATATAAAAGTCTAAGGGGGTCAGATCGGGAGACCTTGGGGGCCATTCAACTGGCCCACGATGACCAATCCACTTTCCAGGAAACTGTTCATCTAGGAATGCTCGGACCTGACACCCATAATGTGGTGGTGCACCATCTTGCTGGAAAAACTCAGGTAACGTGCCAGCTTCAGTGCATAAAGAGGGAAACACATCATCATGTAGCAATTTCGCATATCCAGTGGCCTTGAGGTTTCCATTGATGAAGAATGGCCCCACTATCTTTGTACCCCATATACCACACCATACCATCAAATTTTTTTGTTCCAACAGTCTTGGAGGGATCTATCCAATGTGGGTTAGTGTCAGACCAATAGCGGTGGTTTTGTTTGTTAACTTCACCATTCACATAAAAGTTTGCCTCATTACTGAGCAAAATCTTCTGCGTAAACTGAGGGTCCTGTTCCAATTTTTGTTTTGCCCATTCTGCAAATTAAGTGCGCCGATCTGGGTCATTCTCGTTGAGATGCTGCAGTAGCTGGAGTTTGTAAGGGTGCCATTTGTGAGTAGCTAATATCCGCCGAACGGATGTTCTACTAATGCCACTCTCCAGTGACATGCGGCGAGTGCTACGCTGTGGGCACTTGCTGAATGAAGCTAGGACAGCCACTGATGTTTCTTCATTAGAGACAGATTTCATGCGTCCACATTTTGGCAAATCCAACACTGAACCAGTTTCACGAAACTTAGCAAGCAGTTTGCTAACTGTAGCATGGGAGATGGGTGGTCTCGTAGGGTGTCTTGCATTGAAATCTGCTGCAATGACCCGGTTACTGCGTTCACCAGACATCAACACAATTTCTATCCGCTCCTCACGTGTTAACCTCGGCGACATGTCAATGGCTGTAAACAAAGAGAAACTTGTAAATAACTCATTAAAGAATAAAGTTACGTTAGAACCAAGCACACCATTGTTTTTCGTGTCAAATTCCCAATAAGTTTGATGTGTCACATGACCCTCTTCCTATTGAAAAAACAAAAGTTGGATTCAAAATGTCCGACTTCAAAATGGCCGCCATGGTCATCACCCATCTTGAAAAGCTTCCCCCCTCACATATACTAATGTGCCACAAACAGGAAGTTAATATCACCAACCATTCCCATTTTATTAAGGTGTATCCATACAGGGAGTGCAGAATTATTAGGCAAGTTGTATTTTTGAGGATTAATTTTATTATTGAACAACAACCATGTTCTCAATGAACCCAAAAAACTCATTAATATCAAAGCTGAATATTTTTGGAAGTAGTTTTTAGTTTGTTTTTAGTTTTAGCTATTTTAGGGGGATATCTGTGTGTGCAGGTGACTATTACTGTGCATAATTATTAGGCAACTTAACAAAAAACAAATATATACCCATTTCAATTATTTATTTTTACCACTGAAACCAATATAACATCTCAACATTCACAAATATACATTTCTGACATTCAAAAACAAAACAAAAACAAATCAGTGACCAATATAGCCACCTTTCTTTGCAAGGACACTCAAAAGCCTGCCATCCATGGATTCTGCCAGTGTTTTGATCTGTTCACCATCAACATTGCGTGCAGCAGCAACCACAGCCTCCCAGACACTGTTCAGAGAGGTGTACTGTTTTCCCTCCTTGTAAATCTCACATTTGATGATGGACCACAGGTTCTCAATGGGGTTCAGATCAGGTGAACAAGGAGGCCATGTCATTAGATTTTCTTCTTTTATACCCTTTCTTGCCAGCCACGCTGTGGAGTACTTGGACGCGTGTGATGGAGCATTGTCCTGCATGAAAATCATGTTTTTCTTGAAGGATGCAGACTTCTTCCTGTACCACTCCTTGAAGAAGGTGTCTTCCAGAAACTGGCAGTAGGACTGGGAGTTGAGCTTGACTCCATCCTCAACCCGAAAAGGCCCCACAAGCTCATCTTTGATGATACCAGCCCAAACCAGTACTCCACCTCCACCTTGCTGGCGTCTGAGTCGGACTGGAGCTCTCTGCCCTTTACCAATCCAGCCACGGGCCCATCCATCTGGCCCATCAAGACTCACTCTCATTTCATCAGTCCATAAAACCTTAGAAAAATCAGTCTTGAGATATTTCTTGGCCCAGTCTTGACGTTTCAGCTTGTGTGTCTTGTTCAGTGGTGGTCGTCTTTCAGCCTTTCTTACCTTGGCCATGTCTCTGAGTATTGCACACCTTGTGCTTTTGGGCACTCCAGTGATGTTGCAGCTCTGAAATATGGCCAAACTGGTGGCAAGTGGCATCTTGGCAGCTGCACGCTTGACTTTTCTCAGTTCATGGGCAGTTATTTTGCGCCTTGGTTTTTCCACACGCTTCTTGCGACCCTGTTGACTATTTAGAATGAAACGCTTGATTGTTCGATGATCACGCTTCAGAAGCTTTGCAATTTTAAGAGTGCTGCATCCCTCTGCAAGATATCTCACTATTTTTGACTTTTCTGAGCCTGTCAAGTCCTTCTTTTGACCCATTTTGCCAAAGGAAAGGAAGTTGCCTAATAATTATGCACACCTAATATAGGGTGTTGATGTCATTAGACCACACCCCTTCTCATTACAGAGATGCACATCACCTAATATGCTTAATTGGTAGTAGGCTTTCGAGCCTATACAGCTTGGAGTAAGACAACATGCATAAAGAGGATGATGTGGGCAAAATACTCATTTGCCTAATAATTCTGCACGCAGTGTATAAATGGCCCACCCTGTAGTTCCCAGCAGCGACCAATGAATCCATAATGCATCTATACTTTCTCCCCATGCTGTTACAGAACCATTTCGGTGGTGTTACCAACAATTCCTGACATTTTCTTATGAACCAGGCACCCTCCCCTCGTTTTTTTTTTTTTTTTTTAAAACCCAACCAGTAGGCGGTTGTCCGGGGCTACGGCCGGGGTCCTCTGCGATGCTTGGAGCGATCGACAGGTTAAATAGCTGGTTGTAGAAAATTAGTTCAGGATCCTTAGAGGTGTTGCTTGGACTTGAACGAGTAAAACATCAGGACTGATGCCAGTAATAAAGGTTAATATTTTATTGCAGTGTAGTCAACGCGTTTCGAGGGTTGAATTACCCTCTTCGTCAGGACTGTATACACTGAGGGGTGGTTTATAGCACATTTAAAATAACAGCTTTTGGTGTGCAGGCCAAGGGGAGGATCGCGGGCAGGTTTGGGTTGGATTGACATTTCCTCTCATATGTATGTATACTAATGCCAGAAGTCTGACTAATAAAACTGGAGAACTGGAATTAGTGATGTGTGAGGAGGACTATGACATAGTGGGAATAACTGAGACATGGCTGGATGATAGCTATGACTGGGCAGTTAATGTACAAGGTTACAGTCTGTTCAGAAAGGATCGTCAAAACCGGAGAGGTGGAGGGGTCTGCCTTTATGTAAAATCTTGTCTAAAGCCCACACTCCGTGAAGATATAAGTGAGGGACATGAACATGTGGAGTCACTGTGGGTAGAGATACATGGAGCTAAAAACAACAATAAATTACTAATAGGAGTCTACTATAAACCACCTAATATACCAGAGTCCACAGAAAATCTACTACTAAACGAGATAGACAAGGCGGCAAATCATAATGAGGTGGTTATTATGGGGGACTTCAACTACCCAGATATAGACTGGGAAACTGAAACTTGTATATCTCATAAAGGAAACAGATTCTTGGCAATAACCAAAGACCATTATCTCTCCCAACTGGTTCAGGACCCGACTAGAGGGACGGCCATACTGGACTTAATATTAACCAATAGACCTGACAGAACAACAGACGTGCAGGTTGGGGGACACCTGGGAAATAGTGACCATAAAGTAATAACCTTCCAATTATCATTCAAAAGAGCGTTTCTACAGGGAGAAACAAAAATACCAAACTTCAAAAAAGCTAAATTTAGCCAACTAAGAGAGGCCATAGGCCTAACTAACTGGGACAAAGTCCTCAAAAATAAAAATACAGCCAAAAAATGGGATATCTTTAAAAACATCCTAAAATCTCATTGTGAGAGGTACATACCGTATGGGAATAAAAGGTTAAGGAACAAAAAGAAACCAATGTGGATAAACAGAACTGTAAAGAAAGCAATAAATGACAAAAAGAAAGCATATAAAACCCTAAAACAGGAGGGTAGCACGGAAGCACTGAAAAACTATAAGGAAAAAAACAGAACATGTAAAAAACAAATAAAAGCGGCCAAACTAGAGACCGAGAGATTAATTGCCAAACAGAGTAAAACTAACCCTAAAATGTTCTTCAATTATATAAATGTTAAAAAGTATAAATCTGAAGGTGTCGGCCCTTTAAAGAGTAATGAGGGGGGAGTCGCAGAGAGCGACGAGGAGAAAGCAAAGCTGTTAAATATTTTTTTCTCCAATGTATTCACTGAGGAAAATAAACTGTCAGATGAAATGCTGAATGCTGAAATAAATTCGCCATTAAAAGTGTCCTGTCTGACCCAGGAAGAAGTACAACAGCGACTTAAAAAAATCAAAATAGACAAATCGCCAGGACCGGATGGCATACACCCCCGTATCCTAAGGGAATTAAGTAATGTCATAGCCAGACCCTTATTTCTGATATTTGCGGACTCTGTACTAACAGGGAATGTCCCACAGGATTGGCGCATGGCAAATGTGGTGCCAATATTCAAAAAGGGTCCAAAAACAGAGCCTGGAAACTATAGGCCGGTAAGTTTAACATCTGTTGTGGGTAAACTGTTTGAAGGTTTTCTGAGAGATGCTATGTTAGAGCATCTTATGGGAAATAAGCAAATAACGCCATATCAGCATGGCTTCGTGAGGGATCGGTCATGTCAAACTAATTTAATCAGTTTCTATGAGGAGGTAAGTACTAGACTTGACAGCGGCAAATCAATGGATGTCGTGTATCTGGACTTCTCCAAAGCATTTGACACTGTACCTCATAAAAGGTTAGTATATAAAATGAGAATGCTCGGACTCGGAGAAAACGTCTGTAAGTGGGTAAGTAACTGGCTCAATGATAGAAAGCAGAGGGTGGTTATTAACGGTACATACTCAGATTGGGTCACTGTCACTAGTGGAGTACCTCAGGGGTCAGTATTGGGCCCTATTCTCTTCAATATATTTATTAATGATCTTGTAGAAGGCTTGCATAGTAAAATATCAATTTTCGCAGATGACACTAAACTGTGTAAAGTAATTAACACTGAAGAGGACAGTATACTACTACAGAGGGATCTGGATAGATTGGAGGCTTGGGCAGATAAGTGGCAGATGAGGTTTAACACTGAGAAATGTAAAGTTATGCACATGGGAAGGAATAATGCAAGTCACCCGTACATACTAAATGGTAAAACACTCGGTAACACTGACATGGAAAAGGATCTAGGAATTTTAATAAACAGCAAACTAAGCTGCAAAAAACAGTGTCAGGCAGCGGCTGCCAAGGCCAATAAGATAATGGGTTGCATCAAAAGGGGCATAGATGCCCGTGATGAGAACATATTCCTACTACTTTACAAATCACTGGTCAGACCACACATGGAGTACTGTGTACAGTTCTGGGCTCCTGTAAACAAGGCAGACATAGCAGAGCTGGAGAGGGTCCAGAGGAGGGCAACTAAAGTAATAACTGGAATGGGGCAACTACAGTACCCTGAAAGATTATCAAAATTAGGGTTATTCACGTTAGAAAAAAGACGACTGAGGGGAGATCTAATTACTATGTATAAATATATCAGGGGGCAGTACAGAGATCTATCCCATCATCTATTTATCCCCAGGACTGTGACTGTGACGAGGGGACATCCTCTGCGTTTGGAGGAAAGAAGGTTTGTACACAAACATAGAAAAGGGTTCTTTACGGTAAGAGCAGTGAGACTATGGAACTCTCTGCCTGAGGAGGTGGTGATGGTGAGTACAATAAAGGAATTCAAGAGGGGCCTGGATGTATTTCTGGAGTGTAATAATATTACAGGCTATAGCTACTAGAGAGGGGTCGTTGATCCAGGGAGTTATTCTGATTGCCTGATTGGAGTCGGGAAGGAATTTTTTATTCCCCTAAAGTGAGGAAAATTGGCTTCTACCTCACAGGGTTTTTTTTGCCTTCCTCTGGATCAACTTGTAGGATGACAGGCCGAACTGGATGGACAAATGTCTTTTTTCGGCCTTATGTACTATGTTACTACTATGTTACTATGTTATGCCTCTGTAAGGGATCGTCTCTTTTCAGGGGGCTCACACTCACAGATATCTTCGCAGACACAATTATAGTGTCCAAACTCTTGCTTTATTTCAGACATTTTAGCAAAGCACAGGTTAAGAAGTCGCAGCTTCAATTTATCACGTGTGACATCCACACAAAATAACAAACCCTTGCCCGGCTAGGCTCTAACTAAACACATAAGCCTATCCCTGACTCAACTAGAGAGCCCTGTTCACACATGGAACACAAATGCGGCTTTCCTCAGCCATTCAGTCCAGCAACCTCCAGGCTGTGACACTTTAATACCTTTTGGGGGATTGTGGCCCAGTAGTCCTCCCGACTCTGGCCTCGTGATCCTTGTTTCACAGGCGTCACCGCATCCCCCAAAGTTCAGGCTATCGCCTAGCCTCGTGGTCCCTCAGCCCACCCGGGGGGCCGCATTGGCCACCAATGAATGTAATACAGGGGAGGGAGGGGGGGCACACTGGCCACCAATGAATTTAAAACTGGGGAGGGAGGGGGGTGTGCCCCCTCCTGCCAGGCAGCACCTGATCTCTTACAGGGGGCTATGATACACACAATTAACCCCTTAGGTGCGGCACCTGAGGGGTTAATTGTGCGGATCACAGCCCCCTGTAAGAGATCGGGTGCTGCCAGGCAGCTGGGGGCAGTCATGTACACAGTTCGTAGTATATTCTAACTTGAAGCGTCCCCATCACTATGGTAACGCCTCTGTGTTAGAATATACTGTCGGATATGAGTTTTCACGATCTAACTCAAATCCGATGGTATATTCGAACATAGAGGCGTTCCCATGGTGATGGGGACGCTTCAAGTTAAAATATACCATCGGATTGGAGAAAATTCCTATCCGATGGTATAATAGGGACTCCTGACTTTACATTGAAAGTCAATGGGGGACGGATGCGTTTGCAATTGCACCATATTGTGTCAACGTCAAACGGATCTGTCCACATTGACTTGCATTGTAAATCAGGACGGATTTTGGCTCCGCACGGCCAGGCGGACACCAAAACGACTTTTTTCTTCATGTCCGTGGATCCTCCAAAAATCAAGGAAGACCCACGGAAGAAAAAACGGAGACGGACCCCGTTTTTGCGGACCGCAAAAAAAAACCGGTTGTGTGCATGAGGTCTTATACTGTATATAGGTGAACAGGGCACTCAAGGATAGCTGCGACCGTGTATTTAAGGCAAAGATGAGCTTTATTGATAATATAAATATATTTGATGCATAAAACAATCAAGAATGCAGTAGAATAAATAGGTTATTAACAAATAAATATAATGAATATTCGACAGAGCAAAGGCTATTATTCGATTAATCAGCAAATATTCAATAGTCCAATATTGTAAATCTTGGATCCAATGATTGTGAACATCCAAAGACTTGTTTGCAATAAGTCTATTCGTTTTTTACTTTCATATTGAGACAACAGTCATATGCTTTGCAGTTATTCAAATAGTCGCGGCGGCGTCCCGCCAAAGCGACGTGAATGGCAGCAACTCACTGCTGAAAAGCTTGCAAGCGAATTAAGTCCATTACCTTTGTATCGACCAAGTGTTCGTCCGAAATAATCACAAGAGCCTTCAAGTGTACTTACTCCCAGGATCTGCCTTTAGATATTTGTAGCAGTATTCAATCAGGAGATTAAAGCCGGCTCTCTGTTCGGGTATGGTCGATTTAATGGTAAGGTAGGTTTTTCAGTACAAAGATGGGGTGTAGCACCAGACGCGTTTCGGGGTCCAACCCCTTCCTCAGTGGTATGCTTCACCCCATCCATAACCCCTCTTTTATACTGGATGTTACTTGTTTAACTTGGTCTCAATCCAATCTTCCTGTCTGTCGGTACTCAGGTGTTCCACATTGTATCACAATCACAAAGAGAGATGTCAGATACTTTTGCTGACTTTTGCAATGCATCATATTTCTGCAATTTCACCCAGTTATATACTTTAAATTTCTACATCCATTGATGCAAAAAACGCATCTGGACACCATGCGTTTTTAATGCGGTTTCCATGCGTTTTTCGCATTTTCACTTAAATAAAGGTACATATTGCCCATCAACAATATATATTAATTTTAAAACATTGAGAACAATATCAAATACCATTTCTGTCTGTGATACTCTGGTATTCCACATTATATCACAATCACAAAAAGAAATGTCATATATGGAAGATAAAAAATAAAATGTCATATGTGGAACCTAAAAAATGCTTTTGCTGGCTTTTGCAATTCATCACATTTCTGCAATTTCACCCAGTTATATACTTTAAATTTCTGCATCTATTGATGCAAAAAACGCATATGGACACCATGCGTTTTAGATGCGTTTTTTGATGCGGTTTCCATGCGTTTTTTTTTTTTTTTTTTTTGCATTTTCACTTAAATAAAGGCACATATTGCCCATCCACAATATATCTTAGTTTTAAAACATTAAGAACAATATCAAATACCACTAAAGGTCTCTATTACAACTTTAAAAGGGAAATATAGACAGGATTATAATCTACCAAATGACTCCTAAATAAATATGTTAAAATGCACAAATTCTATAAAACTGTCAATATAGACATAAAAGATATAAAAATGATTCATGTTAATACGAGGGATGTGTTAGGGGGGGCGCCCACGTCTAGAGGAAAAACCGACTGTAATATAAACAGTCAGTTAAACGACGAAACGTCGGCGCCCACCAATTACTTATAAGAATCCGAAAAGTTCAAACTCTGCATTGAGTCCTCTTGGTATCAGAGTATCGAATTCAAAGATTCGCTTGGTTTCAAGTCTCGACATCCTTTCAATATGGTTGCCACCTCTCCATTCTTTCTCCACTTTATCAATGGCTAAAAACCTCAAACCTGAGGGATCCTGATTATGTGTAATTTTAAAGTGGTATGATAGCGAATGGTTCTCAAATCCCTTCCGTATATTATTTATATGCTCCGAAATACGTTTTTTTAAAGATCTTTTAGTTCTGCCTATGTATAATAATTTACACGGGCATTCCATAGCGTAAATAACATTCTCTGAATTGCACGTTAGACAATCCTTTATTAGATGACGATGATTGTTATTAATGGACACCAATTCGTTGGTTCTTTTTTGGAAAGATGTTAGTTTGCAGTTCCTACAGGTACCACACCTAAAAAAGCCCTGTAGACCTATCCAACTTGAAATGGTGGATTCCCTATTTAATTGTTTTTTCACCGTAGGGGCCACTTTTATACTTAAATTAGGTGCCTTTGTAGAGGTGATTTTTGGATTAATCGGCATTAAGGTTCCTATAATCTTGTCCTTTTGTAACAAATGCCAATGTTTGGTCACAATTTGGCGTATTTTTTTATAATCGTCACTAAAGGGCAAGATTAAACGTAATATTTCTTGGGGAGGGTCCACAGATTGTGTCTTCTCCCCAAAAAAGGATTTCCTATCCATATTGTTAACTTGCTCCAATGCTTTATCCAAAATTCCTGTGGGGTAGTTCTTCTCCAAAAATTTATCTCTCATCTCGTCAACCTCCAACTTATATTGGGTTTCCAATGTGCAATTCCTCTTAATTCTTCGGAATTGTCCTTGTGGGATATTTGATAACCAGCTAGGCAGGTGACAACTGTTAAATAAGATGTAACTGTTTTTGGCGGTAGGTTTAATGAAAGTACTGCATACTATATCTTGATTCACAATGCTAATATTCAAGTCCAGGTATTCTACTTTTTCCTGGCTTGTTACCCCTGTGAATTTGAGGTTTCTATCATTAGAATTAATATCTTTCAAAAATAATTGTAGACTCTCATTACCACTTTGCCAAACAAACAGGATGTCATCAATATAGCGTTGCCAGAGCACCAGGTCCGTCCCCAGCTTGGGCTGTATGATCTGCCGTTCCCACTCTGCCATAAACAAATTGGCATAGCTGGGGGCGAACCTGGTGCCCATGGCGGTCCCCTGTGTTTGTAAGTAAAAATTCCCCTCAAAATTAAAATAATTGTGATTTAAAATGAAGTCTATCCCTTCAATTGTAAACTCAATTTGTTCCACTCCTAGTCTACCTTCCAATGTAAGTTGGGACCTAACAGCCTGTTTACCCTTATCATGCTCTATTATTGTATATAGAGATTGTATATCCAAGGATCCCATAATCCAGGTGTCCTTAAATTTCAATTTCTCCACTATTTGAATAATTTGTGTGGTGTCTTTTGTATATGACTCTATTTTTTGAACCCTGGGTAAGGTAGGTTTTTCAGTACAAAGATGGGGTGTAGCACCAGACGCGTTTCGGGGTCCAACCCCTTCCTCAGTGGTATGCTTCACCCCATCCATAACCCCTCTTTTATACTGGATGTTACTTGTTTAACTTGGTCTCAATCCAATCTTCATTTCCTGTCTGTCGGTACTCAGGTGTTCCACATTGTATCACAATCACAAAGAGAGATGTCAGATGTGGAAACTAAAAAATACTTTTGCTGACTTTTGCAATGCATCATATTTCTGCAATTTCACCCAGTTATATACTTTAAATTTCTACATCCATTGATGCAAAAAACGCATCTGGACACCATGCGTTTTTAATGCGGTTTCCACTTTTAACAGATGAGGAACACAAATTTTTATTGAATAAAACTCCGCGTATACCTATGTTTTATTGTGTACCAAAAGTACACAAGGACCAAGAAAATCCTCCAGGCCGACCTATAGTGTCAGGAATAGGATCCCTTACGTCAAATTTATCTCAGTATATAGATCAAATGTTGCAGCCCAGGGTTCAAAAAATAGAGTCATATACAAAAGACACCACACAAATTATTCAAATAGTGGAGAAATTGAAATTTAAGGACACCTGGATTATGGGATCCTTGGATATACAATCTCTATATACAATAATAGAGCATGATAAGGGTAAACAGGCTGTTAGGTCCCAACTTACATTGGAAGGTAGACTAGGAGTGGAACAAATTGAGTTTATAATTGAAGGGATAGACTTCATTTTAAATCACAATTATTTTAATTTTGAGGGGAATTTTTACTTACAAACACAGGGGAACGCCATGGGCACCAGGTTCGCCCCCAGCTATGCCAATTTGTTTATGGCAGAGTGGGAACGGCAGATCATACAGCCCAAGCTGGGGACGGACCTGGTGCTCTGGCAACGCTATATTGATGACATCCTGTTTGTTTGGCAAAGTGGTAATGAGAGTCTACAATTATTTTTGAAAGATATTAATTCTAATGATAGAAACCTCAAATTCACAGGGGTAACAAGCCAGGAAAAAGTAGAATACCTGGACTTGAATATTAGCATTGTGAATCAAGATATAGTATGCAGTACTTTCATTAAACCTACCGCCAAAAACAGTTACATCTTATTTAACAGTTGTCACCTGCCTAGCTGGTTATCAAATATCCCACAAGGACAATTCCGAAGAATTAAGAGGAATTGCACATTGGAAACCCAATATAAGTTGGAGGTTGACGAGATGAGAGATAAATTTTTGGAGAAGAACTACCCCACAGGAATTTTGGATAAAGCATTGGAGCAAGTTAACAATATGGATAGGAAATCCTTTTTTGGGGAGAAGACACAATCTGTGGACCCTCCCCAAGAAATATTACGTTTAATCTTGCCCTTTAGTGACGATTATAAAAAAATACGCCAAATTGTGACCAAACATTGGCATTTGTTACAAAAGGACAAGATTATAGGAACCTTAATGCCGGTTAATCCAAAAATCACCTTTACAAAGGCACCTAATTTAAGTATAAAAGTGGCCCCTACGGTGAAAAAACAATTAAATAGGGAATCCACCATTTCAAGTTGGATAGGTCTACAGGGCTTTTTTAGGTGTGGTACCTGTAGGAACTGCAAACTAACATCTTTCCAAAAAAGAACCAACGAATTGGTGTCCATTAATAACAATCATCGTCATCTAATAAAGGATTGTCTAACGTGCAATTCAGAGAATGTTATTTACGCTATGGAATGCCCGTGTAAATTATTATACATAGGCAGAACTAAAAGATCTTTAAAAAACGTATTTCGGAGCATATAAATAATATACGGAAGGGATTTGAGAACCATTCGCTATCATACCACTTTAAAATTACACATAATCAGGATCCCTCAGGTTTGAGGTTTTTAGCCATTGATAAAGTGGAGAAAGAATGGAGAGGTGGCAACCATATTGAAAGGATGTCGAGACTTGAAACCAAGCGAATCTTTGAATTCGATACTCTGATACCAAGAGGACTCAATGCAGAGTTTGAACTTTTCGGATTCTTATAAGTAATTGGTGGGCGCCGACGTTTCGTCGTTTAACTGACTGTTTATATTACAGTCGGTTTTTCCTCTAGACGTGGGCGCCCCCCCTAACACATCCCTCGTATTAACATGAATCATTTTTATATCTTTTATGTCTATATTGACAGTTTTATAGAATTTGTGCATTTTAACATATTTATTTAGGAGTCATTTGGTAGATTATAATCCTGTCTATATTTCCCTTTTAAAGTTGTAATAGAGACCTTTAGTGGTATTTGATATTGTTCTTAATGTTTTAAAACTAAGATATATTGTGGATGGGCAATATGTGCCTTTATTTAAGTGAAAATGCAAAAAAAAAAAACAACAAAAAAAAACGCATGGAAACCGCATCAAAAAACGCATCTAAAACGCATGGTGTCCATATGCGTTTTTTGCATCAATAGATGCAGAAATTTAAAGTATATAACTGGGTGAAATTGCAGAAATGTGATGAATTGCAAAAGCCAGCAAAAGCATTTTTTAGGTTCCACATATGACATTTTATTTTTTATCTTCCATATATGACATTTCTTTTTGTGATTGTGATATAATGTGGAATACCAGAGTATCACAGACAGAAATGGTATTTGATATTGTTCTCAATGTTTTAAAATTAATATATATTGTTGATGGGCAATATGTACCTTTATTTAAGTGAAAATGCGAAAAACGCATGGAAACCGCATTAAAAACGCATGGTGTCCAGATGCGTTTTTTGCATCAATGGATGTAGAAATTTAAAGTATATAACTGGGTGAAATTGCAGAAATATGATGCATTGCAAAAGTCAGCAAAAGTATTTTTTAGTTTCCACATCTGACATCTCTCTTTGTGATTGTGATACAATGTGGAACACCTGAGTACCGACAGACAGGAAATGAAGATTGGATTGAGACCAAGTTAAACAAGTAACATCCAGTATAAAAGAGGGGTTATGGATGGGGTGAAGCATACCACTGAGGAAGGGGTTGGACCCCGAAACGCGTCTGGTGCTACACCCCATCTTTGTACTGAAAAACCTACCTTACCATTAAATCGACCATAACCGAACAGAGAGCCGGCTTTAATCTCCTGATTGAATACTGCTACAAATATCTAAAGGCAGATCCTGGGAGTAAGTACACTTGAAGGCTCTTGTGATTATTTCGGACGAACACTTGGTCGATACAAAGGTAATGGACTTAATTTGCTTGCAAGCTTTTCAGCAGTGAGTTGCTGCCATTCACGTCGCTTTGGCGGGACGCCGCCGCGACTATTTGAATAACTGCAAAGCATATGACTGTTGTCTCAATATGAGAGTAAAAAACGAATAGACTTATTGCAAACAAGTCTTTGGATGTTCACAATCATTGGATCCAAGATTTACAATATTGGACTATTGAATATTTGCTGATTAATCGAATAATAGCCTTTGCTCTGTCGAATATTCATTATATTTATATTTATTTATATATATTTATTTGTTAATAACCTATTTATTCTACTGCATTCTTGATTGTTTTATGCATCAAATATATTTATATTATCAATAAAGCTCATCTTTGCCTTAAATACACGGTCGCAGCTATCCTTGAGTGCCCTGTTCACCTATATACGTATATGCTTTTCTAAATTGAGTGAGTGGCCTCAATTTACAGGAGCACCTGGTGTCGTTTGAGTGTTCTTAGTGCGACATCTTACTCAATTTTACAGGTCTTATGCTGTGTTTGGTGTGTGTGTTATTTTGAATATAATAAATATAATACTAGACTAGCACTGTATACTGACACCAAGTGTATCTAACTCATAGTATACGGAATATAGAATTGTAGTGAACAATGGCACAAGTCAAAATATATGGTAATAATTGCACATTATAAAAAAGAGCATCCGTCGGAGGGATTTGTTTAATGTATACAATATATATTTTTTATCTATGTTAAATGTAAGACAAAGATGTGATTTAAACCTGGCCAAATTTCACAGTTGTAATTCCATTACCTGGTCTTGACCTTATGTTCAGGTATTAGCTAGTAACACAATGTGCCACCTGCTGTCTGAACATTGTATTGCAATTTATCCAATTTAGATTTAATGTCATTTTGCGACAGACATCTTAGGACATGTTGAGATAAGGTTAAGGGGAAAATAGAGACCCCCCTGCGCTCCTATTGAATAGATATGTGTCAATCTGCCTGGGTGGGGAGATCCTGCTGCTTAATGTCTTTGGGGAGCTATTGTTCTCCCTAGTAAAACTGTATATGGAGTAGGTATATCACCCGTAGGGGATATAAGACATAAGCGCTGGTGCACAATCAAATTCAGCTAGTCCTATGGAATTGGCACTATGCTTGGTGCCAATCTGAGTGATTCGGTGATTTTGCTGCACAATTAGGTGGTATTATGGTGTTAATAACTGTCGTGGTGGATCAGAATGTGTAGTCAACGGCTGAGAGTGGGCGGACAGTATGTAATATAAAGGTGTTAGCACTAGAAAAAAACGGCAAGTGGAAGGTGAATACTGGTATAAATACTATCCTGGGTACCTTGTTTGTTCTTTCTCCAAGGAGTTCGTGATGTGGGTGTTCGTTCTGTATTCTTCTTGTTGTTTCCGTGGGGATGTTGGTATCCTTTCAAGTCCCGGCGTTCTTCTTGCTCTCCTGTCAGCAGCAGCGCGGCCCCGGCCGGAAGCACGCGCGTCGCGAGGGAGCTTGGTTCGTTACCCGGGAAACCGCTGGCGGTAACGTCACCTGGTACGAGTATGGTGGCCTCCGTGGGGCAAAAGACTGTAACCTACGCGTTTCGGAGCCAAAACGGGCTCCTTCGTCAGGGTTAGTTTGCCTGTTGTTCTTTGGAGGGTTAAATAGCTCATCTGGTTTCCCATGGCAACGGGTAAACACTGGTTTTGGAGTGGAAGAGGTGCCGGTTTAGTAATGGATATTCTGGATGCGATTGGTTTCCTCATGAATTGTATCAATAATCTATTATACGTTTGTTTTGTATAATTATTAGTGTAATATTCATTGCTAAATGGTAGTGAAGAACAACGGCTGCAAATTCTTTTGGTTTTTATGCAAAATTTGTAGGGCACCAACACTATGTTATTTATTTTTTATTTTTTCTATATATGTTTGTTGGTAGTTATTTATTAATGAAAGGCAAACAATTCTATTTCCTGGTTTAGTCCATTAGGGGCTAAGCTGTTGCATCTAAAAATCCACTTGCTCTCGGTCCTGGACATAATTTTAATGTAGTCGCCTCCCCTCCTATCCTGTTTAACTCTTTCTATACCCCCAAAGCAGGATCCTAAAAATTTTCCCTGGTGAAATTCTGTGTAATGACGTGATAGTGGATGATTCTCTGATTTCTTATTAATGTTGTTGACGTGTTCTCTTATTCTAACTCTTAGTTCTCTTTTGGTTCGCCCCACATATATTTTACCACATGGGCACTTGATGAAATAGATAACTCCCTTGGTGTGGCAGGTGATGTAATCTTTTATCGTATATTTTTCTTGTGGGGTGTCTATTTGAAATATTGGTTTTACCTGGTGCCTCAGGATTTTGCAATTCGTACACAATCTGCAGGGGTAAAAACCCTTTTTACTACATGTTTTCAGATTTACTGTGTCATTCTTGATGGAGGGGGCTACCAAATTGGCCAAGTTGGGAGCCTTTTTAAAGATAAAGGTGGGGTTATTGGGGATCTTGTCGCCAATAATTTTATCATATTTTAAAATATCCCAATATTTATATATGATTTTTTTTAAAGTTTTTGACCCCTACGCTGTATGTTGTGATGATGGGGTTATTTTAAAATATGATAAAATTATTGGCGATTGTGTACGAATTGCAAAATCCTGAGGCACCAGGTAAAACCAATATTTCAAATAGACACCCCACAAGAAAAATATACGATAAAAGATTACATCACCTGCCACACCAAGGGAGTTATCTATTTCATCAAGTGCCCATGTGGTAAAATATATGTGGGGCGAACCAAAAGAGAACTAAGAGTTAGAATAAGAGAACACGTCAACAACATTAATAAGAAATCAGAGAATCATCCACTATCACGTCATTACACAGAATTTCACCAGGGAAAATTTTTAAGATCCTGCTTTGGGGGTATAGAAAGAGTTAAACAGGATAGGAGGGGAGGCGACTACATTAAAATTATGTCCAGGACCGAGAGCAAGTGGATTTTTAGATGCAACAGCTTAGCCCCTAATGGACTAAACCAGGAAATAGAATTGTTTGCCTTTCATTAATAAATAACTACCAACAAACATATATAGAAAAAATAAAAAATAAAAAATAAAAAATAAATAACATAGTGTTGGTGCCCTACAAATTTTGCATAAAAACCAAAAGAATTTGCAGCCGTTGTTCTTCACTACCATTTAGCAATGAATATTACACTAATAATTATACAAAACAAACGTATAATAGATTATTGATACAATTCATGAGGAAACCAATCGCATCCAGAATATCCATTACTAAACCGGCACCTCTTCCACTCCAAAACCAGTGTTTACCCGTTGCCATGGGAAACCAGACGAGCTATTTAACCCTCCAAAGAACAACAGGCAAACTAACCCTGACGAAGGAGCCCGTTTTGGCTCCGAAACGCGTAGGTTACAGTCTTTTGCCCCACGGAGGCCACCATACTCGTACCAGGTGACGTTACCGCCAGCGGTTTCCCGGGTAACGAACCAAGCTCCCTCGCGACGCGCGTGCTTCCGGCCGGGGCCGCGCTGCTGCTGACAGGAGAGCAAGAAGAACGCCGGGACTTGAAAGGATACCAACATCCCCACGGAAACAACAAGAAGAATACAGAACGAACACCCACATCACGAACTCCTTGGAGAAAGAACAAACAAGGTACCCAGGATAGTATTTATACCAGTATTCACCTTCCACTTGCCGTTTTTTTCTAGTGCTAACACCTTTATATTACATACTGTCCGCCCACTCTCAGCCGTTGACTACACATTCTGATCCACCACGACAGTTATTAACACCATAATACCACCTAATTGTGCAGCAAAATCACCGAATCACTCAGATTGGCACCAAGCATAGTGCCAATTCCATAGGACTAGCTGAATTTGATTGTGCACCAGCGCTTATGTCTTATATCCCCTACGGGTGATATACCTACTCCATGTTGAGATAAGTCAGCAGTTAAGTGTGGACACATCTGTATGTACAGTATCTTACAAAAGTGAGTACTCCCCTCACATTTTTGTAAGTATTTTATTCTATATTTTCATGGAACAACACTGAAAATATGACAGTGTTTTGACACTTTGATACAATGTAACGTAGTCAGTGTACAGCTTGTATAACAGTGTATATTTGGTGTGCAAAATAACAATAACTTTTACAAAGACAGGTGCACTCTGCGGTCTTACTAAACCCTCATACTGATGTAAAATTGAGATATAAGCAAACATATCCTACTGCGGAGGACATGTCTGAGCCCGAGCACCGCACCAAGGTTTCTCAAGTAGCTAGGGACCTAACGCTAAACCTACCTGTGCCGTATAGGCAATACCAGGAGCCAGTGGGCAAATTACAGGCGCGCAAGGTCCGACTCACAGCAAACTCCCAGTTACCTCCAGCATGCAGCCATGCTTACAATGGGAGGAGGGGGAGCTCTGTGTCCCACCCAAGACTGGATGATATAGCTCAGGCCTCACATGTGCACCAGAATGTTGCCTGTAGTTGGAAATAAAGGCACATTCATACTAGGAGTTTTTACACCTCCAAACAATTCTATATATAAACTACAAATTGGCGTGGTAATGAAAAGCAGGAAGTGCTCAACCCCATATGCAGTGGTGCATCTATACCGGGGGGGGGGGGGGGGGGCAGATCCTGCACTTGTGGTCCGCTGCTAATGGCAATCCCCAGCAAAAGCATATGGGGTTGAGCACTTCCTGCTTTTCACTAACACGCCAATTTGTAGTTTATACAGTATATTGAATTCTATGGAGGTGTAAAAACTCTTAGTCTGATTGTGCCCAATGTTCGAGCGTAAAAAGATGATGGCGCTGGATAACCCTCTTGCCCAATGGCTGACCCCTGGCTTGTCAGAACTGCTAGCCCGCCAACTACTGCCATATAAACTGGTTACTTGGAGGCCTTAAGAAAATTTGTTGTCATTGGCACACCGCAATGGAAGGTCCCTGTAAGGAAATATTTCTCCCAGAAGGGCATCCCGGAGCTGTATGTCCATATTCTGCGGCAAGTGAATGTATCTCTGGCACACAGTGTCGGTGCCAAGATACATCTGACCACAGACACGTGGTCTAGCAAACACGGCCAGAGAAGGTACATAACTTTTAATGCCCACTGGGTGAACCTTTTGACGGCTGTCAAGTATGCAACCCGTGGCTCCCGTGTGGATTTGGTGTTACCGCCATGGATTTCCCATCTGCTGAGCGCGTTGAAACAGGGCAAAATGACACATGTGCCATGCATGGCACATGTCCTGAACTTAGTCGTGCAGCGATTCGTTGCCAAATACCCCGGGGTCCAGGATGTCTTGCGGCAGGCCAGGAAAATCTATGGCCATTTTAGAAGATCTTACACGGCCTTGGCTCGCCTTGCTGAAGTTCAGCGGCGACACCACCTGCCCGTCAGTTGTCTGACTTGTGACTGCCCGACACGCTGGAACTCCACCTGCTTCATAGGCTGCTCCAGCAGAAACGTGCAGCTAACGACTACCTGTATGAACTCTGCAGGACAGGTTCTGGGAGCTTGGTTTTTTTCACCGCGCCAGTGGCTGCTCATGCTCGCCACATGCAGACTTCTGCGGCCATTTGATGAGATCATTAAACTGGTCAGTCGCAGCCAGGGAGCCATCAGTGACATTGTACCTTACTTCTTCTTTCTGGAGCATGCATTGTGTCGTGTCATTGATCAAGCCGTCGAGGAGCAGGAGCAGGAAGATGAGGAAGTCGCAATGCTGGGGGGCTACTCCGTCTGAGACAAGTCAACAGAAGTGTGAAAAGGAGTCAGAGGAGGATGGTGCCGGGCCAAGGAGGAGCAAGAAGAGCATGCTTTAAACTTTTCTGGGATCCCTGGTGTTGTGCGTGGCTGGGGGGAGGAGACCAAGGACGACATTATCCTGGACGATGAGCAGAAGCCAGGCCACTCCACTTCTTCCAGTTTAGTGCAAATAGGGGCCTTTATGCTCCAGTGTTTTAAGAGGGACCCCCGTATAAAAAGCATAAAGGGCAAGGACCAGTACTGGGTGGCAACGTACTTAGACCCCAGGTACAAACACAAAATGGCCGACATGTTACCAGCATCAGAGAGGGCTGTCAGAATGCAGCACTTCCAGGCCTTGCTTCGAGAAATGCTGCATTCTGCTTTGGCGGGTGCTGGCAGAGGAATTTCCACTCACAGGGAAACATTTGCGGGTACAAATCCAACAGCGCATGCAAGAAGAGGGCGGTTTAAAGATGTGTTGGTCACTTCGCATAGGAGATCATTCTTGCAGCCAACCCATCGATAGCCGCCCTCGGGATCCAGCCTCAGGAAACGCCTAGACCGACAGGTGTCCGACTACATCGGGTTAATTGCCGATGTGACGCTCTGAGAATCGAGGAACCCCTGGACTACTGGGTGTGCAGGCTTGACCTGTGGCCAGAGCAGGCACAATTTGCCATGGAACTCTTGGCTTGCCCCTCTTCCATGTCCTATCCGAAAGGATGTTCAGCGCAGCAGGGGGGATTGTGACCGATAAGCGCACTCGCCTAACTCACGACAGTGTGGACTACCTCACATTTCTAAAAATGAAGGAGGCCTGGATCTCGGAGGAAATCAACACATCTGACTAGTCGACCACGTTTAATTGAATTTCCTCATGACATCCCACTAAAATCCGCCACCACCCAGAACAAATAATGGTCCCTGTCTTAGGTAAATACAGCTGCATAAAAGGCCTTTTCTGTCCAGTGAATGCCTAATGTTTTGGGTCTCGGAGGAATTCAACACCTGTGACGACAAGTGTTTCAACTATTATCATTAGGGTTTTTTTCAAGAGGGGGGATTTCGGTAGCCATGTTTTTAATCCAATTTTATATTTTTAGTTCTTTAAACATATGTATTTGACCTATATTTGTACTGGCCTTTAGTAAAATTGATATCCATTGACCGTATAATAGATCTCCAGCCACATAATCACTTGATCTTTTCTGTACGCAGAATGCATAATTTTTGTTGCCTGTAGTCCACTGGCCTTTTGTAAAATTGATATCCAATGACTGTGTAATCTACCTCCAGCCACATACTTACTTGTTCTTTTCTGTACACTGAATGCATAATTGTTGGGGCCTCGGACGTATTCAACACCAGTGACGACCACGTTAAATCAAATTTCATCTATTATCATTAGTGTTTTTTTCAAGAGGGGGTATTTCATTAGCCATGTTTTTAATCCAATTTTATATTTTTAGTTCTTTTAAGTATATGTATTTGACCTGTATTTGTACTGGCCTGCAGTAAAATTGATATCCATTGACCGTGTAATATACCTCCGGCCACATAATCACTTGATCTTTTATGTCCGGTGAATGCCTAATGTTTGGGGCCTGTAGTCCAGTGGCCTACAGTAACATTTTTATACATTGACCGCATAATGTACCTCGAGCCACATAATCAGAATTTCTTTTATGTCAGGTGAATGCCTAATTTTTAAGGCCCGTACTCCCGTGGCCTAAAATAAAAAAAAATTTGGCTTCAACAGGGCACATTTCAGAGAATTTCCCTTTAAGATGCATATAAATGTCCCCTGATTAAGATACATATTTTTTGTTGGAATTTTTGTCAGTGTCCATGTTCTGGGACTATTTGTGCACTTCTACTAAGTATTTGGTGGCTGCAAATATGAGCTGAAGGTTTTTCAGGTTCGCCTGCCATTAAAGTGAATGGGGCACGCCGCGAACTTGCGGTTTGCGAACATTTGATCACGTTCGCGACCCGTTCCGTCTGATGTTCGTCCATCATTAGTTTCGGCCACCATACTGCAGCTCAGTTTCACGGTGTTTCCAATCTTCTTATTGCCTAGGCCATCTTTATGTAGAGCAACAATTCTTTTTTTCATATCCTCAGAGAGTTCTTTGCCATGAGGTGCCTTGTTGAACTTCCAGTGACCAGTATGAGAGCGTGTGAGAAGGATAACACCAAATTTAACACACCTGCTCCCCATTCACACCTGGGACACTAATGACACCGTGGAGGGAAAATGGCTTATTGGGCACAATTTGACCATTTTAACTTAGGGGTGTACTCACTTTTGTTGCCATCGGTTTAGACATTAATGGCTGTGTGTTGAGTTATTTTGAGGACACACCAAATTTACACTGTTATACAAGCTGTACACTGACTACTTTACATTGTATAAAAGTATCATATCTTCAGTGTTGTCCCATGAAAAGATAGAATAAAATATTTACAAAAATGTGAGGGGTGCACTCACCTTTGTGAGATACTGTTTGTTTTTATGTTTGAAATGTTGCTACACATTGGGCCAAATATTGAACAAATAATTGAGAATGATACATGTATATGTAAGTGTACAATGAAACTAGGTATAGGGTTTTCTTTGGCAGAAAACCTTTATTGTTCCATTGGGCCATGTTATTTAAAAGTGGTGTTGGACCGACAATAGTCATTTGTTTGTTTTGTTTAATATATCTGATGCAGGGGTGGTGGGAAGTAAATGACACACAACTGCAGCGTCCCACATATGTGTGGAAAAGGGACACTTTAAACATCTTTCTATTTATCTAATGTATTTGCAATGTATGTTATTTCCTATTTATCAGGCTGGCATTGTCATTGCACCCATTCACCCCTAGGTGGTGCTGGTGCCACTCATTTATACAGCTTGGGGTGTGTCTAGCTCAGGGCATTCCAGTGTAGTGTATTGTAGAGAGAGGAGAAGCAAGTGTATGGAGGAGAGAAACAGGCCTTATCCACAATGTAGCTGCAATTTCTTTCCTCCGGGACATGATCAATCCTGGAGAGGACAAACTAGGAGTATTTACAGCAGCCAAGCACCAGACAGTAAGTCTATGTCTAAATATGAAGCTGAATCAAGCCTATGGACTTCACAAGCACAAGTGCCTGAGAGCAACTTTAGGAGTGCCTGAACACAAATGCATAATTGATGTGCAGAATTGTCCTTCTTCACTAGAAGTCTTTCCGGGATATAGTGTAATCCTAAAAACCTAAATCCTTCAGGAGAGCATCCTGCAAATAATGTAGCAGAAGACTGATGCCTACCACAAGGAACAACGCCCTTATTGGATAGCTCAAGATAAGTAGAAAACAGCATATTTAGTACCAGAGTGCTATAGTTTGGACTTAGTAGAATAATTACAGAAGTCTTGCCTATAAAGTGTCAGCCATAAAGAGAACTTCTCAACTGACAATTGCCTAAACCTGATAAAAGGAATTCTATTAAACCTATTTCTGAGTCATCACTCATACCATACAAATGAACTGTATCTGTACTGACTACCTGAAGACAATTGATTCAGTAAATGTTCAATTGTTTGATTACAACTGCCTCCTCATCATTACTACTACTACTACACTCAACATTTGCACCTTACGGTGCTGGCGTCACAAACACAGGGGCCCAGCCACTAAAGCACCTTAAACATCTATACCATCAAGGGCATTTCGACTTCCATTTGGCTGGTGTTCCCTGCAATAGAGTGCCTCGGAGAATTTAGTGCTGTCTTCCTATCCAATGCACTGCCGGCCCAGGGAGGCTCTGCTAACCGTGAGCTACTACCCCCTTCGGCCCACCGTGAGCCTCACGTGTTTCCCTCAGCAGTGCCTAGGTGCTGCCCAAGCTAACAATGCCAGGTGTGATAAAACACAGCTTTCAGTGGCCTGCTTGCCAAAAATGAAAGGCTTTAACCACTGGTCTGCCATGCTGAACAAGTTCTTCCTGCTCGCACTACAGTTGTCCGGGGTTGGACCACAAAAGTAGTTGTCTGCCCAAGACTTCTTGTAGTACACCAACCAACCAGCAGGGTTGATGATCTTATACAATAACCTGCAGACCAGTAAGGGGAGGAGGTCCCAGTGTCACAGCTCCACAGACAAGGTTATGGACTGTCCTACAAACACTGAAAGAGGCTCTGAAACCTGCACTTTGGTTTGTGAATACACCTACTGTCCCCTCATACATCAACATGGAGAAAGAAGGGGTAAGAGACTGTGCTATTGTGCTAAGCAACGTTTCAAAGATTGGACTTTTAGTAAGAGCATCTGAAAACCAGGAAAGTTCACCTCTATATCCTGGTATGAAACACCATGCAGTTTGATGTACAGAGGACAAAGAAATGGAGAATTTACTTTAATACTTGTGAGTGTTGGGAGAGCCCTTTAATTGGTATGGGCTGAAGCCATTGCCTTTTTTTAATATTAAAAAGATGATGGTAGATGAGAGGAGGATTCTAAAGTCAAGCTCAAGAAACAGCACCAGAGACTGAGCATTTTAAGAAGATCAGAAGCAAAGAAGATCTTTACTAAAGAAACTCTTGTTAGTAAAACATAAATGGAGGTTTTTGTATGTTTTGTTGATTTTTTATTTATACATTTTTTTGAGAACCCCAGTGGTGTCAAATGGTTTTTCTCTTGAACAATTAGGAGTAGTATTCTTTAATGAATAGGGTTGATACATTTTTATAGAATAGGTAACTTATTCTATATATACCTAATGTATATGGAATTTGTTTGAAACTGACTTACCACAGTGTAATAGCCGTTGTATATATGTACAGTGCCTTGCAAAAGTATTCACCCCGCTTGATTCGTATTTTGGTGCCTCACAACCTGGAATTAACATGGATTGTTTGAGGGTTTGCATCATTTAATTTTCTTGTGAAGCAAACAACAAATAGGACAAAATAACAGAAAAAGTCAATGTGCATAACCCCCTAAAGTCAATACTTTGTAGAAACACCTTTTGCAGCAATCACAGCTCCAAGTCGCTTTGGATTTAGTCTCTGAGCTTGCCACATCTTACCACTGGGATTTTTGTCCATTCCTCCTTGCAAAACTGCACCAGCTTCTTCAAGTTGGATGGTTTGAGCTTGTGAACAGCAATCTTTAAGTCTGACCACAGATTTTCTATTGAATTGAGATCTGGACTTTGACTAGGCCATTCCAACACATTTACATGTTTCTCCTTAAACCACTCAAGTGTTGCTTTAGCAGTGTGTTTGGGGTCATTGTCATGCTGGAAGGTGAACCTCTATCCTAGCCTCAAATAACGCACAGAGTGGTACAGGTTTTGCTGTATTTAGCAAAATCCATCTTTCCATCAACTCTGACCAGTTTCCCAGTCCCGGCTGCTGAAAAACATCCCCACAGCATGATGCTGCCACCACCATGTTTCACTGTGGGGATGGTGTTCTTTGGGTGATGTGATGTGTTTGGTTTGCACCAGACATAGCGTTTTCTTTGATGGCTGAAAAGTTAAATTTTAGTCTCATCAGACCAGAGCACCTTCCTCCATACATTTGGGAGTCTCCCACATGCCTTTTCGCAAACTCACAACATGCCTTTTTGTTTTTAGCTGACAGTAACGGCTTTCTTCTGGCCACTCTGCCATAAAGCCCAACTCTATGAAGCATACGCCTTATTGTCGTCCTTTGTGCTGTAGGAGGTTGCAAGGGTCCGTCATTGACGGAAGGTACATGTCACCGAGGTTCCTGGCCTTGGTGAGATAAGAAGCGGTAATTTTGTGTGTCAGCGGCAGCTAGTGCTCGCTGACACTGTTTTACTTAGTGTGGCTGTAAAGCCAATCCGGGCCGGTTCTTATTGGGAGCAGCCAAAGAGCAGGGTGGGTGGCTGTTCCCCACATACAGGCCAGGTTTTGGGCTGGGGTTTAAAAACCCAGATAGCAGCTCAGCTGGGTGTGGTATGTTCCTCCAAGTGAGAGTGGAGCTGTTAAAGCTCTGTGTTTTTGGGAGCTGCATGAGAGCCGCCTGCTGGGCGTCAGGTACCCTAAAGCCTACTGTGGTCTGCCAGGTAATTTATGTTATTTTTGGGAGCTCTTGCTGTGTGAACTAACACCAGGACTCTGTAAAGCATTGTTTTTTTTTCTTTTCTGCCTTTTTTGTGTGAATAAACACTGGACTTTTGTTTTTTCAACCGTGGTCTTGCCTCTGTATTGCGTCCACTTACCCTGCCTACCAGAGCAAATCCCTACAATTGGTGGCTTTGGGCGGGCAAGCGCAGTGAGGCTGGTCTGATCGCCCAAAGCCGATCGAATATTTTTGGTTTGCACATGGGTGTATGTCGTTTATCAAACCTGCTAGGTTTAGACCTGTGTCACTTGACAAAATGGAGGCTGTTTTGAAGGCCCTCATGGAGGATAATCTGCAGCAGCAAGAGACCAACCTGCAGCAACGCGAGGCTAATAAGCAGCAGCAAGAGACCAAGCGGTTGCTGCTATAACACGTGATGGCTTTGCAAACAGCAGGACAACCCCAAGCGTCCACGATGACCGGAAAGCAGTTAGTGCAGCGATCCCTAAGATGACACCCACAGATGACATCGAAACATACCTGGCGATGTATAAGAAAGTGGCCACCAGGGAAAGGCTGCCCCCGGACCAGTGGGCTGAGGTTGTTGCTCCTTTCCTGGCATCAGAGTCTCAGCGGGTGTACTTCAATTTGCCGGATGATCAAGTGGCCGACTACCCAAAGGTAAAGGGGAGATCTTGGCAAGACGGGGGGTGAATGTGCCGGTTTGGGCCCAGCCGGTGCATCAGTGGGAGTTCAACCCGGCTGAACCCGTGAGACCCCAGTATTATAACCTGCTCAACCTGTTGCAAAAGTGGCTACAACCTGACGTGCTGAGCCCCACTGCTATGCTGGACCGGTTTCTAGCAGACAGGTTCTGGAGGGCTCTGCCACCACCTCTCCAGCAATGGATTGGTCAGGTCTCTCTATGTAATGCGCTGGAGATGGTCGACCTGGTGGAGCGCTATGAGGCTACCCAGAACTTATGGGGGGGTTCTTTTGGGAGGGGGGCACTCAAATCCCACTAAACCTGCCCGGGATGAGGCCCATAATGGACCCCGCTTCAATGGTCTGCTGGTGGTGTCTGGAGCCTGGCCATGTTCGAGTGGACTGTCCACGGCAGGGGGAACCCATAGATAGGGATTGACCGATTATCGGTTTTACCGATATTACCGGCCGATATTCAGTATTTTGAACCGTTATCGGCATCTATTTTGCCGATATTCCGATAACGTATTGGGAACACAGATCGCGCTTCTCCGCGCTCTCCGTGTTCCCTCAGCACAGGGAAGAAGGAAGCAGTGTCTCCCTCCCCCTGTGCTGCTGCCGCTGCAGCCAGTGAGAGGAAGGAGGACAAGAGAAGGGGAGGAGTTATGGCCACTGCGCCACCAATGAAGAGAAATCTCTCATTAATTCATATACAGGAGGCGGGAGCTGACTACAGAATCACATAGCCGGCTCCCGACCTCTATGAGCGGTAGCTGCGATCTGCGGTAGTTAACCCCTCAGGTGCCGCGGATCGCAGCTACCGCTCATAGAGGTCGGGAGCCGGCTATGTGATTCTGCAGCCAGCTCCCGCCTCCTGTATATAAATGAATGAGAGATTTCTCTTCACTGGTGGTGCAGTGCGCCCCCCCAAACCCCCCCCTAATAAATCATTGGTGGCGCAGTGCGCCCCCCACCCCAGTATTAAAAACATTGGTGGCGCAGTGCGCCCCCCCCCACCCAAGCCCCCCCAGTTTTAATCATTGGTGGCAATGGCCACAGGGTCCCCTCTCGCCTGGGGCTCCGATCGGTTACCATGGCAGCCAGGACGCTATTGAAGCCCTGGCTGCCATGATAAGCTCCATGCTGCTGTGTGCATAAAGCACAGAGCAGCAGGGACAGTTTGAGCTCCTATTCACCCTGATAGAGATTTATCAGGGTGAATAGGACAAGGGTTCTAGTCCCTAAGGGGGCTAAAAGTTAGTAAAAAAAAAAACAAACACCAAAATATTAAGTATAAATGAAAAATAAAGATTTACAAAGAAAAAACTACATGTTAACAATAAACATTAATTTTCAGCAGATTTGTGTAGGATTTGTAATTAAAAAAAATAATAAAAATATTCCCAGAATATCGGTATAAATTATCGGCTATCGGCCTGAAAATTCACAAATTATCGGTATCGGCTCTAAAAAATCAATATCAGTCGATCCCTAACCATGGACATGAACTATGGCTTCCGCCAATCATTGTATGCCAGGAAACTGTGAGCCGTGGGTGCTCTGGAGTTTCTGAACCACCTGTGCTAGGTGGAGGTGGGAGACACTCCAGCGGAGGCTCTGTTGGACTCATGGAGTCTGGTGACCCTGGTAAGGGCTTCCCTGGTACGCTCCGCTGAGTATACTGGCTGTAAAGTAGGGGTCATGTGTATACATGGGGACTTAAAAGACTACCCTACTGCTATGGTCTCTCTGTCCACGGTTTCCGGCAGGTGGACCCAGGAGGTGGCTGTCGCAATCAACCTTCACTATGAATTTATAATAGGGAGATACTTCCCGGGTTTCTCGGCACTGTGGCCGTCTACGAGAGTGACTGATACCCATGTGACAGGGGTAACCCTAGAAGAGTGGCCCGGCTCAGGGGGGAGACCAGAATCCTGGGAACCTGAGTCTGCGCAGTAGGGGTGACCGCCACTTCAGTGGAAGAGGGGAAACAGCCCCGCTAAGTGTAATGGTGGGACACATGGAGGACTTGCCGCCGGAGCCTGAGCTGGCGGACCTCAATGTCTCCGGAGATAATTTTGATACTGCACAACACCGGGATCCAACCTTATCCCGGGCCTGGGAAAATGTACTAATAATAGATGGTGAACCACAACAACCAGGGGCAGAGTCGGTGTTCCCCCATTTTGTGGTTCATCAGGATATGTTGTATCGGGTAAATCAGCTGCGAGGTGAATCTATTGAACAGTTGGTGGTGCCCCAAGCTTATCGCAAACTCGTGTTAGAGTTAGCCCACCCGCATGTTCTTGGGGGTCATCTGGGAATGCAGAAAACAGAGGACCGGATACTACAACAGTTTTACTGGCCCAGTGTGTTTAAAGAGGTAGACGAGTTCTGTAAGTCTTCCCCGACCTGTCAGGCAACTAGCCCCCAGCACCTTTTTTGCAGTCCCTTGGTGCCTCTCCCGATCATCGAGGTGCCGTTTGAGCGAATCGCTATGGACCTAGTAGGCCCAGTACCGAAGTCCGCTAGGGGACATCAACACATCTTGGTTGTCCTTGATTACGCCACTCGGTACCCGGAGGCAGTGCCACTGCGACATACATCGGTGAGACTTATAGCTAAAGAGCTAATGGAAATGTTCTCCCGAGTGGGGTTACCTAAAGAGGTCCTGACTGACCAGGGGACCCCTTTTATGTCCAAGGTCATAAGGGAACTCTGTAAGTTACTGCGTATTAAACAGTTACGGACGTCCGTGTACCATCCACAAACGGACGGACTGGTTGAAAGGTTTAACCTCTTAAGGACACAGGTACGTCCTGGTACCTGTACGCCCTGTGTATATCCTATTACCGCCGCGCGGCGGACGGTGATCAGAACAAGGTGCCTGCTCAAATCATTGAGCAGGCACCTTGGGTCAATGCCAAGGGGGGTCCTGTGACCCCCCCATATTGGCGATCACGGCGTAGAAGGGGTTTGTGTTTGAGGGAGTGCATCGAGTCCCCGCGCTGCTGTGGCGGGGCTCGATGTATCAGAAGGCAGCCCCATGCCGTGCAGAGGCTGCCCAATGCCTTGCACGGCATCGGGACCTGCCTTCTACTCACTGTAGTACACGAACAGGCAATGCATTGCAATTCAAATGTATTGTAATGCATTGCAGAGGGGATCAGACCCCCAAAAGTGAACATCAGATATAAAGTAAAGAAAAAAAAAGTTACATTTTTAAAAAAAATAAAATTAATAAAGTAATAAATTGAATAAAGTAAAAAGAAAAAAAAACGCCCCTTACCCCTTATTTTATAATAAAAAACAGAAAGAAAAAAAAACACACATATTAGGTATCGCTGCGTCCGTAATGACCGGCTCTATAAATATATCACAAGGTCCACCGTGTCCGATAAATACCATTAAATAAAAAAGGTAAAAAAAAAGTTCTCGCCCTTCGAATTGCTATATGGCAGACATCCCCATGGTTTGTTGGAAGTAGCCAAGAGGCGTGGGAACAACAACCCAATCCACATAAAAGCGTCCTTGAGTATGTTACCAAGATGCAACAGCGGATAGAGACCGTTTTGCCTCTTGTCAGGGAGCATATGGAGGCCGCTCAGCGATCCCAGAATCAGATCTATAATCGGCAGGCGAGGGTCCGGATCTTTAACCCAGGTGATCGGGTTTAGGTTCTGGTGCCGACCGTGGACAGTAAGTTCTACGAGGTACGTGAAAAAATTGGAGACGTAAATTACAAGGTACACCAGCCGGGGAGGCGAAAGCCGGAGCAGGTTTACCATGTTAATTTACTAAAACCTTGGGAGGATAGGGAAACCTGTACGGAAGACAGCTCGCGACCGGGTTTTCTAGGAGAAGAGGTTCCAGCTCCTCTGTCTGATGCAAAGGCAGCGGTTGCCACAATAAAAATTGCTGACAGCCTCTCCTCTAAACAGGCTCAGGAGACCAGGGAGTTTGTTAGTCGGAACACGAATGTGTTCTCAGACCTCCCTGGACGCACTTCTGTAATCCAACATGACATTGTCACTGAGCCTCAGGCCAAAGTCCGGTTAAAGCCATACCGGGTGCCCGAGGCTTGGCGAAAAGCCATCTCGGAGGAAGTGCAGCTCATGTCTGAATCTAAAAGTGAGCGGGCCAGTCCTATAGTCTTGATTCCTAAGCCAGATGGGACGTTACGATTTTGTAATGATTTTAGAAAGTTGAACGAAATATCTAAATTCGATGCATATCCCATGCCTCGGGTAGATGAACTAATTGAGAAGCTAGGCCAAGCCAGGTATTTTTCTGTTTTGGACCTCACCAAAGGGTGGTGGCAGGTACCCTTGACGGAGGCTGTCAAAAGGAAAACTGCCTTCATCACACCAGAGGGCCTGTACCAATATAAGGTATTACCCTTTGGCCTGCATGGCGCCCCAACACTTTTAAGCGGCTAATGGATATTGTATTTCGTCCACATCGGCGGTACCTGGACGATATTATCATTCACAGTACCGACTGGGAAAGTCACCTGCCCAAAGTACAGGCCGTAGTGGACTCCCTTCGAAGGGCGGGACTAACCACTAACCCAAAGAAATGTGCGATAGGGTTAGAGGAGACTAAATACCTTGGATATGTCATTGGGCGCGGAGTCATCAAACCCCAAGTAAACAAAATAGAGGCGATACGGAATTGGCCCGACCTGCCACCACTAGACAAGTAAAGTCGTTCCTGGGAATGGTGGGCTATTATATGAGGTTTGTCCCCTATTTTGTCACTTTAGCGGCTCCATTGACGGGGCTTTTAAATGGACGGAAGTCCGTGATAGTCCGCTGGAATGACCAGGCGGAAGAGGCTTTCTCCACTTTCAAGAGGGAATTTGTGGTACAGACTTTATGCCTCTGAAGTAGGTCTCGGTGCGGTACTGTCTCAGGAAGTCAACTGTTGTCTTCCTCAGCCGTAAGCTCACTCCAGCGGAGACCCGGAACAGTATAGTGGAGAGAGAGTGCCTGGCCATCAAGTGGGCACTCGAGTCTCTCTGCTATTATCTGTTGGGGAGGAAGTTTCGTCTGGTGACCGTCCACTCCCCTCTCAAGTGGATGAGCCAGGCCAAAGAGAGGAATGCTCGGGTCACCAGGTGGTTCTTGTCTCTACAGAACTTTAAATTCTCAGTGCAACATAGGGCAGGCAGGTTACAGGGAAATGCAGATGCCCTGTCCCGGGTACACTGTCTGGCATGTGTTCACCCCCACAGGGTTCAACAAAGGGGGGAGGCATGTAGGAGGGCACAAGGGTCATCATTGATGGAAGGTACGTGTCACCGAGGTTCCTGGCCTCGGTGAGATAAGAACCGGTAATTTTATGTGTCAGCAGCAGCTAGTGCTCGCTGACACTGTTTTACTTAGTTTGGCTGTAAAGCCAATCTGGGCCGTTTTTTTTTGGGAGCAGCCAAAGAGCAGGGTAGCTGTTCCCTACATCCAGGCCAGGTTTTGGGCTGGGGTTAAAAAGAAGTTTTAGAAAGCAAAAGGCGAAGAAGGATGATATAGCAGATAGAGATTGTGGGATTCTTGATAGTAAGGTGGTGATGTCTGGACCAGAGAGGTAGATTTGTGTGTCGTCAGCATAGTTTAACTGCCTAAATAAAGTACGTTAAAAACACTTTATTAAATAATGTAAAATAAATCTCCACACAATTAGGCTTGATAGGGTGGATTGGAAAGTATCAGACTGAGATATTGCTGATTCCAAAAAAACACCCTACCACTAGAACTCCTTTATATTTAGGAGTATATGAATGTTGTTATAAATCCTCTATCGTTCCTAAAGGATCCTTCTACACCACATATCACAGGGCTGTGGACCCCTTGAACAATGTAGTGTAGAATCCCACACAGGGATAGTGAATCCCCAATCTGTTCACTGTCAAAACAAACTCCTTTATGTTAAGGAGCAATTAGTAAAGTGGAACAAATAGTGCGGTAATCCTAAAAAGATATAAATAGCACAGTGTATGCAGGGCTGTGAACCCTGTAGACAATAGCTATAAAGGATACCGCCCTTAGAGGATTAAACCTATTAGGCTCAAGATATGAAAGCTAAGAGTCAGTCAGCATATGTGTCATACGCTGCAATGAATTTCTCGATGCCTTTCCCTAACCAACTAGATGTCGGTATATTCATCAGGAGCATTTACCCAAGTGCTTAGCTAGCGTCATATACTGTAACCCTGATGGTGGGAATACAGCAAAAATGCACAGCACTTAGGATTAACTGACTAAAGAAAACGCTGCACGCTTCTGATGCCGTGCGTGCAGCGACGAGCCTCCGGCATATATTGGCCGTCATCATAGGAGTGATACTGAAAGCCATGGGACTCTATGAGCTGTCCCAGGCCAAAAGTGTAGATAGAGAAGAGCAGGGGTCCTAGGACAGAGCCTTGTGGGACACCAACAGAGAGGGAATGAGATGAGGAGGTGGTGCAGGAGTGGGAGACGCTAAACGTCTGGTCTGTGAGGTATGATGTGATCCAGGAGAGGGCCAGGTTAGTGATGCCAAGAGATGAGAGAGTTTGCAACAGAAGGGAGTGGTCAACAGTGTCAAAGGCAGAGGACAGGTCAAGGAGAAGGAGGGTAGAGTTTCTTGGTTTTGACTGTTAGTAGGTCATTGGTGACTTTGGTAAGGGCAGTCTCAGTTGAGTGGTGGGGTCGGAAGCCAGATTGTAGGCGGTCAAAGAGGGAGCAGGAGGAGAGGTGAGAGGACAGTTCAGAATGAACATGTTGTTCAAGTAGCTTTGCGGCATACGGAAGAAGTGATATGGGGTGATAACTGGACAAAAAATATGGGTCAAGTGAAGGCTTTTTGAGGATGGGTGTAATGGTAGCATGTTTAAAAGCAGAGGGGAAGACACCAGAGGTTAGTGATAGGTTGAAGAGATGAGTTAGGGCTGGGATAAACACTGTGGTGAGGTTAGGGATGAGGTGGGATGGGATTGGGTCAAGTGCACAGGTGGTCAGATGAGATTTGGAGAGTAGAGTGGAAAGTTTTTCTTCTGTAATGGTGGAGAAGCGAGTTTTGGGAGAAGAGGACCGAGCAGTTGTGTAGAGGGTCTGTGGGGACTGTGTACTGAAGCTTTCTCTGATGTTGACTATCTTTTGTTTGAAATATTTGGCAAAGTCCTCAGCTGAGATAAGAGGAGAGGGTGGGGGCGCTGGGGGACGGAAAAGGGAGTTAAAAGTGTTAAAAAGTTGTTTAGGGCTATGGGCCAGGGAAGATATGAGAGATGAGAAGAAGGCCTGTTTTGCACCAGCAAGTGAGGATTTGAATATGAGGAGAGATTGCTTGTATGTAGCGAAATGATCTTTAGAATGAGATTTCTTCCATCACCACTCAGCAGCCCTAGAAGCTTGTCTGAGTTTTTTGGTCAGGTTGGTATGCCAGGGTTGTCTGTTAATTTTTCGGGTTTTGTTGTGTGTGAGGGGGGCAACAGTGTCCAGACCTGTACTTATTGTGGTGTTATATAGGGTGGTAGCTGCATCTGGGTCTTGGAGGGAACAGATGGTAGAGAGTGGGAGAAGAGAGTCAGAAAACAAGCGAAAGTCGAGATGTTTAAGGTTCCTGCGGGGGTGTGCTAGTGTGCGGACCGGGGGAGCAGCATAAGAGACCAATGAAGAGAAGGTAAGAAGGTTGTGGTCAGATAGGGGGAGAGGCGAATTAGAAAGGTTAGATAGGGAGAAGAGGCGGGTAAAGATAAGATCCAGGGTGTGACCATCTCTGTAGGTGGGAGCTGAAAACCACTGTGATAGGCTGAAGGAGGAAGAGAGCTATAGGAGTTTAGAGGCGGCCGAGTGGCAGGTGTCAATAGGGATGTTGAAGTCACCCATGATGATAGTGGGGATGTCGGCAGAAAGAAAGTGAAGTAGCCAGGTGTTAAAGTGGTCAAGAAAAATGGTGGCTGGGCCCGGGGGAGGGGGGGGGGGGGGCGGTAAATGACGGCTACTTGAAGGTTGGAGGGAGAGTAGATGCGAACAGAGTGTACTTCAAATGAGGTGAGCATAATTGAGGGTGGTAGTGGAGTTGGGCTGTAGGAGCAGGTGTCTGATAGGAGAAGACCAACTCCTCCACCATGTTTGCAGCCGGGGCGGGGGTATGAGTGAATTGAAATCCACTATAAGAGAGTGCAGCAGGGGAGGAGGTGTCAGAGGGTGTCAGCCATGTTTCTGTGAGACCCAGAAAGGAAAGGTTTTGAGAGATGAAAAGTTTGTGAATGTAGGACAGTTTGTTATAAACAGAGTGTGCATTCCATAATGCTCCTGCAAGAGGAACCAAAGGAGCAGGGGTCAGAGGAATGGTTATTAGGTTTAAGGGGTTGCAGAAATTTGTAGAAGGAGATTTGTAGTGGGACATGGCGGTGATAGTGGGGATTTGCTGAGGGGGGCCTGGATTTGGAGAGATATCACCAGCAATAAGGAGAAGCAGATAAAGTGTTAGTAGGTGAGAATAGGAGAGGGCATGAGGTATCTGTGTGTGTTTGGGAAGGAAGTGTTTTATGTTGTCAAACAGGTTTGTGCAAGCGGTCAGATGAGAAGGTAAGATGGAGGAAGAGATGAATAGTTTCTTGCTGGGTGAATGGATGGGGGGGTATTTCAAGAGGTTGTGGAAAAGTGGGAACAGTAAGAAGGAAAATTAAAACATTGTTTGCATTAACTATGTCTGTAATTACCTTTGTTCCCCTTCTGGTTCTATTCTGGTATAATTCACACCTTTGCTGGACACTAATGTACTAGAACCTATTGCTCAGACACCCTCCCATAGGGGAAGGTGACCAAAGTACCTCAAGTTGGCCATTAGAGATAAGCAAATTTTTCAAAAGTTCAATTCGGCTGATTCGAGGAATTTTACAAAAAAATTTGCTTTGCGATGAATTACTTCGTCACGAAGTGCATTATTTTGTAAGTAGTGGGTGCAATGACAGGGAGCTGCGATAGTGCCGCCCCCCGTCATTGTACCCCTCAGATGCTGTGTTCATACATGATCGCGGCACCTGAGTGTAAAAACAGTGTGAAATTAACATTAAAAAAATGTAATTAAATTTACCCCGTCCATTTGCTCACGACGGGCCAGCCACCGCCATCTTACTTAGTAACATAGTATATAAGGCCGAAAAAATACATTTGTCCATCCAGTTCGGCCTGTTATCCTGCAAGTTGATCCAGCAGAAGGAAAATAAAAACTGTAAGGTAGGTGCCAATTTTTCCCACTTAAGGGGAAAAAAAATCCTTCCCGACTCCATTCAGGCAATCAGATAACTCCCTGGATCAATGACCCCTCTCTAATAGCTATAGCCTGTAGTATTATTACACTCCAGAAATACATCCAGGCTCAGCTTGAACTCTTTTAGTGAACTCACCATCACCACCTCCTCAGGCAGAGAGTTCCATAGTCTCACTGCTCTTACCGTAAAGAATCCTCTCCTATGTTTGTGTAAAAACCTTCTTTCCTCCAGGCGCAGAGGATGTCCCCTTGTCACAGTCCTGGGGATAAATAGATGATCTCTGTACTGACCTCTGATATATTTATACATAGTAATTAAATCTCCCCTCAGTTGTCTTTTTTCTAAAGTGAATAACCCTAATTTTCATAATCTTTCAGGGTACTGTAATTCCCTCATTACCGTGATTACTTTATTTGCCCATTTAGTTTGTACGGGTGACTTGTATTATTCCTACTCATGTTCATAACCTTACATATGTCAGTGTTAAACCTCATCTGCCACTTCTCTGCCCAAGCCTCCAATCTATCCAGATGCATTTGTAGCAGTATACTGTCCTCTTCCATGGACATCCGTCATCTGCAAAAATTTATATTTTACAGTGCAAGCCTTCTACAAGATCATTATTAAATATATTGAAGAGGATAGGGCCCAATACTGACCCCTGAAGTACTCCACTAGTGACTGTGACCCAATCTGAGTGTGTACCATTAATAACCACCCTCTGTTTTCTATCACTGAGCCAGTTATTTACCCACATACAGACATTTTCTCCCAGTCCGAGCATTCTCATTTTATATACTCTTTTATGTGGTACAGTGTCAAATGCTTTGGAGAAGTCCAGATATACGACATCCATTGATTCGCCGCTGTCAAGTCTAGAACTTGCCTCCTCATAGAAACTGATCTAATTAGTTTGAGATGACCGATCCCTCATGAAGCCATGCTGATATGTTTTTTTTTTTGCCTTTTTCCATTGAGGTGCTCCAAGATAGCATCTCTTAGAAAACCTTTAAACAGTTTACCCACGACAGATGTTAAACTTACCAGCCTATAGTTTCCAGGCTCTGTTTCTGGACCCTTTTTGAATATTGGCACCGCATTTGCTATGTGCCAATCCTGTGGAACACTCCCTGTCAGTATAGAGTCCTTAAATATCAGAAATAAGGGTCTGGCTATGACATTATTTAAAGGGATTCTGTCACCTCCTTTTACGATTTTAAGCTGGCACCATCGCTATGTTGACTAAAGTAGCTTATTTCCAGGACTCTTCTTTTTACTTTATTTCGTTTAGTAGTTTTGATGTAAAAGCAATTTTTATGTTATGCTAATTAGGGTCCTAGGTGCCCAGAGCGGCGTTTTTCTCACTCTCCGGTGCCCAGTGACGCCCCCCTGCAGTGCCCAAGACAGCCTCCTGATAGTCAAAACACCTCCCACACCTCCCACAGCACGTCATAATCTACCTTATAGATATGCCCCGTCCTCCTTCCTGTCTGCAGCCAGAAAACTCGCGCAGGCGCAGTATCGCCTGCGGCCTGCGCGATCATCAACGTCCTGAGGGCAACAGCGCTCAGGTCACATCACTGGGCTCGGCGCATGCCCAGTGAGACTTTTGAGGCTGTTGCCCTCAGGAGGTTGATGATCGCACAGGCCGCAGGCGGTACTGCGCCTGCGCAAGTTTTCTGGCCGCAGACAGGAAGGAGGACGGGGCATATATATAAAGTAGATTATGATGTGGGGAGGGGGCGGAACCGTTTGCCGGGCTGTGGGAGGTGTTTTGACTATCAGGAGGCTGTCTTGGGCACTGCAGGGGGGCGTCACTGGGCACCGGAGAGTGAGAAAAAATTGCCCCTCTGGGCACCTAGGACCTTAATTAGCATAACATAAAAATCGCTTTTACATCAAAACTACTAAACGAAATAAAGTAAAAAGAAGAGTCCTGGAAATAAGCTACTTTAGTCAACATAGCGATGGTGCCAGCTTAAAATGGTAAAAGGAGGTGACAGAATCCCTTTAATTCTCTTAGAAAATGGGGGCGGGGGTGCCATCCGGTCCTGGCGATTTGTCTATTTTATTCTTTTTAAGACGCCGCTTGAAGATATGGCGCGAAATCTCATACGTCACCACGCACGGGATTTCGGCCGAGATCTTCAATCAAGATGGCGGCTGGCAGTCCATCGCGACCAAATAGAGGAGGTAAGAATGATTTTTCAAAAAAATTTTTTTATACTATTTCAGGTTAAATCTATTTGCTTACATGAAGCACGAGGAAATTTGGCTTCAAGGCGAATCAAATTTATCCTGAAATTCGGATCGAATTCCACTTTGTGGGATTCGATTCGCTCATCTCTAGTGGCCAGCCATTGGCTAATGCAGATTAATGTGCTTATGTGTTGGCCATTTAAGAGACGAAGGGAGCACACTTGCATGAGGCCCAGCTATTTATCAGCAGGTACAAATCCAACAGCGCATGCAAGAAGAGGGCGGTTTAAAGATGTGTTGGTCACTTCGCATAGGAGATCATTCTTGCAGCCAACCCATCGATAGCCGCCCTCGGGATCCAGCCTCAGGAAACGCCTAGACCGACAGGTGTCCGACTACATCGGGTTAATTGCCGATGTGACGCTCTGAGAATCGAGGAACCCCTGGACTACTGGGTGTGCAGGCTTGACCTGTGGCCAGAGCAGGCACAATTTGCCATGGAACTCTTGGCTTGCCCCTCTTCCATGTCCTATCCGAAAGGATGTTCAGCGCAGCAGGGGGGATTGTGACCGATAAGCGCACTCGCCTAACTCACGACAGTGTGGACTACCTCACATTTCTAAAAATGAAGGAGGCCTGGATCTCGGAGGAAATCAACACATCTGACTAGTCGACCACGTTTAATTGAATTTCCTCATGACATCCCACTAAAATCCGCCACCACCCAGAACAAATAATGGTCCCTGTCTTAGGTAAATACAGCGGCATAAAAGGCCTTTTCTGTCCAGTGAATGCCTAATGTTTTGGGTCTCGGAGGAATTCAACACCTGTGACGACAAGTGTTTCAACTATTATCATTAGGGTTTTTTTCAAGAGGGGGGATTTCGGTAGCCATGTTTTTAATCCAATTTTATATTTTTAGTTCTTTAAACATATGTATTTGACCTATATTTGTACTGGCCTTTAGTAAAATTGATATCCATTGACCGTATAATAGATCTCCAGCCACATAATCACTTGATCTTTTCTGTACGCAGAATGCATAATTTTTGTTGCCTGTAGTCCACTGGCCTTTTGTAAAATTGATATCCAATGACTGTGTAATCTACCTCCAGCCACATACTTACTTGTTCTTTTCTGTACACTGAATGCATAATTGTTGGGGCCTCGGACGTATTCAACACCAGTGACGACCACGTTAAATCAAATTTCATCTATTATCATTAGTGTTTTTTTCAAGAGGGGGTATTTCATTAGCCATGTTTTTAATCCAATTTTATATTTTTAGTTCTTTTAAGTATATGTATTTGACCTGTATTTGTACTGGCCTGCAGTAAAATTGATATCCATTGACCGTGTAATATACCTCCGGCCACATAATCACTTGATCTTTTATGTCCGGTGAATGCCTAATGTTTGGGGCCTGTAGTCCAGTGGCCTACAGTAACATTTTTATACATTGACCGCATAATGTACCTCGAGCCACATAATCAGAATTTCTTTTATGTCAGGTGAATGCCTAATTTTTAAGGCCCGTACTCCCGTGGCCTAAAATAAAAAAAATTTTGGCTTCAACAGGGCACATTTCAGAGAATTTCCCTTTAAGATGCATATAAATGTCCCCTGATTAAGATACATATTTTTTGTTGGAATTTTTGTCAGTGTCCATGTTCTGGGACTATTTGTGCACTTCTACTAAGTATTTGGTGGCTGCAAATATGAGCTGAAGGTTTTTCAGGTTCGCCTGCCATTAAAGTGAATGGGGCACGCCGCGAACTTGCGGTTTGCGAACATTTGATCACGTTCGCGACCCGTTCCGTCTGATGTTCGTCCATCACTAGTTTCGGCCACCATACTGCAGCTCAGTTTCACGGTGTTTCCAATCTTCTTATTGCCTAGGCCATCTTTATGTAGAGCAACAATTCTTTTTTTCATATCCTCAGAGAGTTCTTTGCCATGAGGTGCCTTGTTGAACTTCCAGTGACCAGTATGAGAGCGTGTGAGAAGGATAACACCAAATTTAACACACCTGCTCCCCATTCACACCTGGGACACTAATGACACCGTGGAGGGAAAATGGCTTATTGGGCACAATTTGACCATTTTAACTTAGGGGTGTACTCACTTTTGTTGCCATCGGTTTAGACATTAATGGCTGTGTGTTGAGTTATTTTGAGGACACACCAAATTTACACTGTTATACAAGCTGTACACTGACTACTTTACATTGTATAAAAGTATCATATCTTCAGTGTTGTCCCATGAAAAGATAGAATAAAATATTTACAAAAATGTGAGGGGTGCACTCACCTTTGTGAGATACTGTTTTTTTTTATGTTTGAAATGTTGCTACACATTGGGCCAAATATTGAACAAATAATTGAGAATGATACATGTATATGTAAGTGTACAATGAAACTAGGTATAGGGTTTTCTTTGGCAGAAAACCTTTATTGTTCCATTGGGCCATGTTATTTAAAAGTGGTGTTGGACCGACAATAGTCATTTGTTTGTTTTGTTTAATATATCTGATGCAGGGGTGGTGGGAAGTAAATGACACACAACTGCAGCGTCCCACATATGTGTGGAAAAGGGACACTTTAAACATCTTTCTATTTATCTAATGTATTTGCAATGTATGTTATTTCCTATTTATCAGGCTGGCATTGTCATTGCACCCATTCACCCCTAGGTGGTGCTGGTGCCACTCATTTATACAGCTTGGGGTGTGTCTAGCTCAGGGCATTCCAGTGTAGTGTATTGTAGAGAGAGGAGAAGCAAGTGTATGGAGGAGAGAAACAGGCCTTATCCACAATGTAGCTGCAATTTCTTTCCTCCGGGACATGATCAATCCTGGAGAGGACAAACTAGGAGTATTTACAGCAGCCAAGCACCAGACAGTAAGTCTATGTCTAAATATGAAGCTGAATCAAGCCTATGGACTTCACAAGCACAAGTGCCTGAGAGCAACTTTAGGAGTGCCGGAACACAAATGCATAATTGATGTGCAGAATTGTCCTTCTTCACTAGAAGTCTTTCCGGGATATAGTGTAATCCTAAAAACCTAAATCCTTCAGGAGAGCATCCTGCAAATAATGTAGCAGAAGACTGATGCCTACCACAAGGAACAACGCCCTTATTGGATAGCTCAAGATAAGTAGAAAACAGCATATTTAGTACCAGAGTGCTATAGTTTGGACTTAGTAGAATAATTACAGAAGTCTTGCCTATAAAGTGTCAGCCATAAAGAGAACTTCTCAACTGACAATTGCCTAAACCTGATAAAAGGATTACTATTAAACCTATTTCTGAGTCATCACTCATACCATACAAATGAACTGTATCTGTACTGACTACCTGAAGACAATTGATTCAGTAAATGTTCAATTGTTTGATTACAACTGCCTCCTCATCATTACTACTACTACTACACTCAACATTTGCACCTTACGGTGCTGGCGTCACAAACACAGGGGCCCAGCCACTAAAGCACCTTAAACATCTATACCATCAAGGGCATTTCGACTTCCATTTGGCTGGTGTTCCCTGCAATAGAGTGCCTCGGAGAATTTAGTGCTGTCTTCCTATCCAATGCACTGCCGGCCCAGGGAGGCTCTGCTAACCGTGAGCTACTACCCCCTTCGGCCCACCGTGAGCCTCACGTGTTTCCCTCAGCAGTGCCTAGGTGCTGCCCAAGCTAACAATGCCAGGTGTGATAAAACACAGCTTTCAGTGGCCTGCTTGCCAAAAATGAAAGGCTTTAACCACTGGTCTGCCATGCTGAACAAGTTCTTCCTGCTCGCACTTCAGTTGTCCGGGGTTGGACCACAAAAGTAGTTGTCTGCCCAAGACTTCTTGTAGTACACCAACCAACCAGCAGGGTTGATGATCTTATACAATAACCTGCAGACCAGTAAGGGGAGGAGGTCCCAGTGTCACAGCTCCACAGACAAGGTTATGGACTGTCCTACAAACACTGAAAGAGGCTCTGAAACCTGCACTTTGGTTTGTGAATACACCTACTGTCCCCTCATACATCAACATGGAGAAAGAAGGGGTAAGAGACTGTGCTATTGTGCTAAGCAACGTTTCAAAGATTGGACTTTTAGTAAGAGCATCTGAAAACCAGGAAAGTTCACCTCTATATCCTGGTATGAAACACCATGCAGTTTGATGTACAGAGGACAAAGAAATGGAGAATTTACTTTAATACTTGTGAGTGTTGGGAGAGCCCTTTAATTGGTATGGGCTGAAGCCATTGCCTTTTTTTAATATTAAAAAGATGATGGTAGATGAGAGGAGGATTCTAAAGTCAAGCTCAAGAAACAGCACCAGAGACTGAGCATTTTAAGAAGATCAGAAGCAAAGAAGATCTTTACTAAAGAAACTCTTGTTAGTAAAACATAAATGGAGGTTTTTGTATGTTTTGTTGATTTTTTATTTATACATTTTTTTGAGAACCCCAGTGGTGTCAAATGGTTTTTCTCTTGAACAATTAGGAGTAGTATTCTTTAATGAATAGGGTTGATACATTTTTATAGAATAGGTAACTTATTCTATATATACCTAATGTATATGGAATTTGTTTGAAACTGACTTACCACAGTGTAATAGCCGTTGTATATATGTACAGTGCCTTGCAAAAGTATTCACCCCGCTTGATTCGTATTTTGGTGCCTCACAACCTGGAATTAACATGGATTGTTTGAGGGTTTGCATCATTTAATTTTCTTGTGAAGCAAACAACAAATAGGACAAAATAACAGAAAAAGTCAATGTGCATAACCCCCTAAAGTCAATACTTTGTAGAAACACCTTTTGCAGCAATCACAGCTCCAAGTCGCTTTGGATTTAGTCTCTGAGCTTGCCACATCTTACCACTGGGATTTTTGTCCATTCCTCCTTGCAAAACTGCACCAGCTTCTTCAAGTTGGATGGTTTGAGCTTGTGAACAGCAATCTTTAAGTCTGACCACAGATTTTCTATTGAATTGAGATCTGGACTTTGACTAGGCCATTCCAACACATTTACATGTTTCTCCTTAAACCACTCAAGTGTTGCTTTAGCAGTGTGTTTGGGGTCATTGTCATGCTGGAAGGTGAACCTCTATCCTAGCCTCAAATAACGCACAGAGTGGTACAGGTTTTGCTGTATTTAGCAAAATCCATCTTTCCATCAACTCTGACCAGTTTCCCAGTCCCGGCTGCTGAAAAACATCCCCACAGCATGATGCTGCCACCACCATGTTTCACTGTGGGGATGGTGTTCTTTGGGTGATGTGATGTGTTTGGTTTGCACCAGACATAGCGTTTTCTTTGATGGCTGAAAAGTTAAATTTTAGTCTCATCAGACCAGAGCACCTTCCTCCATACATTTGGGAGTCTCCCACATGCCTTTTCGCAAACTCACAACATGCCTTTTTGTTTTTAGCTGACAGTAATGGCTTTCTTCTGGCCACTCTGCCATAAAGCCCAACTCTATGAAGCATACGCCTTATTGTCGTCCTTTGTGCTGTAGGAGGTTGCAAGGGTCCGTCATTGACGGAAGGTACATGTCACCGAGGTTCCTGGCCTTGGTGAGATAAGAAGCGGTAATTTTGTGTGTCAGCGGCAGCTAGTGCTCGCTGACACTGTTTTACTTAGTGTGGCTGTAAAGCCAATCCGGGCCGGTTCTTATTGGGAGCAGCCAAAGAGCAGGGTGGGTGGCTGTTCCCCACATCCAGGCCAGGTTTTGGGCTGGGGTTTAAAAACCCAGATAGCAGCTCAGCTGGGTGTGGTATGTTCCTCCAAGTGAGAGTGGAGCTGTTAAAGCTCTGTGTTTTTGGGAGCTGCATGAGAGCCGCCTGCTGGGCGTCAGGTACCCTAAAGCCTACTGTGGTCTGCCAGGTAATTTATGTTATTTTTGGGAGCTCTTGCTGTGTGAACTAACACCAGGACTCTGTAAAGCATTGTTTTTTTTTCTTTTCTGCCTTTTTTGTGTGAATAAACACTGGACTTTTGTTTTTTCAACCGTGGTCTTGCCTCTGTATTGCGTCCACTTACCCTGCCTACCAGAGCAAATCCCTACAATTGGTGGCTTTGGGCGGGCAAGCGCAGTGAGGCTGGTCTGATCGCCCAAAGCCGATCGAATATTTTTGGTTTGCACATGGGTGTATGTCGTTTATCAAACCTGCTAGGTTTAGACCTGTGTCACTTGACAAAATGGAGGCTGTTTTGAAGGCCCTCATGGAGGATAATCTGCAGCAGCAAGAGACCAACCTGCAGCAACGCGAGGCTAATAAGCAGCAGCAAGAGACCAAGCGGTTGCTGCTATAACACGTGATGGCTTTGCAAACAGCAGGACAACCCCAAGCGTCCACGATGACCGGAAAGCAGTTAGTGCAGCGATCCCTAAGATGACACCCACAGATGACATCGAAACATACCTGGCGATGTATAAGAAAGTGGCCACCAGGGAAAGGCTGCCCCCGGACCAGTGGGCTGAGGTTGTTGCTCCTTTCCTGGCATCAGAGTCTCAGCGGGTGTACTTCAATTTGCCGGATGATCAAGTGGCCGACTACCCAAAGGTAAAGGGGAGATCTTGGCAAGACGGGGGGTGAATGTGCCGGTTTGGGCCCAGCCGGTGCATCAGTGGGAGTTCAACCCGGCTGAACCCGTGAGACCCCAGTATTATAACCTGCTCAACCTGTTGCAAAAGTGGCTACAACCTGACGTGCTGAGCCCCACTGCTATGCTGGACCGGTTTCTAGCAGACAGGTTCTGGAGGGCTCTGCCACCACCTCTCCAGCAATGGATTGGTCAGGTCTCTCTATGTAATGCGCTGGAGATGGTCGACCTGGTGGAGCGCTATGAGGCTACCCAGAACTTATGGGGGGGTTCTTTTGGGAGGGGGGCACTCAAATCCCACTAAACCTGCCCGGGATGAGGCCCATAATGGACCCCGCTTCAATGGTCTGCTGGTGGTGTCTGGAGCCTGGCCATGTTCGAGTGGACTGTCCACGGCAGGGGGAACCCATAGATAGGGATTGACCGATTATCGGTTTTACCGATATTACCGGCCGATATTCAGTATTTTGAACCGTTATCGGCATCTATTTTGCCGATATTCCGATAACGTATTGGGAACACAGATCGCGCTTCTCAGCGCTCTCCGTGTTCCCTCAGCACAGGGAAGAAGGAAGCAGTGTCTCCCTCCCCCTGTGCTGCTGCCGCTGCAGCCAGTGAGAGGAAGGAGGACAAGAGAAGGGGAGGAGTTATGGCCACTGCGCCACCAATGAAGAGAAATCTCTCATTAATTCATATACAGGAGGCGGGAGCTGACTACAGAATCACATAGCCGGCTCCCGACCTCTATGAGCGGTAGCTGCGATCTGCGGTAGTTAACCCCTCAGGTGCCGCGGATCGCAGCTACCGCTCATAGAGGTCGGGAGCCGGCTATGTGATTCTGCAGCCAGCTCCCGCCTCCTGTATATAAATGAATGAGAGATTTCTCTTCACTGGTGGTGCAGTGCGCCCCCCCAAACCCCCCAGTAATAAATCATTGGTGGCGCAGTGCGCCCCCCACCCCAGTATTAAAAACATTGGTGGCGCAGTGCGCCCCCCCCCCACCCAAGCCCCCCCAGTTTTAATCATTGGTGGCAATGGCCACAGGGTCCCCTCTCGCCTGGGGCTCCGATCGGTTACCATGGCAGCCAGGACGCTATTGAAGCCCTGGCTGCCATGATAAGCTCCATGCTGCTGTGTGCATAAAGCACAGAGCAGCAGGGACAGTTTGAGCTCCTATTCACCCTGATAGAGATTTATCAGGGTGAATAGGACAAGGGTTCTAGTCCCTAAGGGGGCTAAAAGTTAGTAAAAAAAAAAACAAACACCAAAATATTAAGTATAAATGAAAAATAAAGATTTACAAAGAAAAAACTACATGTTAACAATAAACATTAATTTTCAGCAGATTTGTGTAGGATTTGTAATTAAAAAAAATAATAAAAATATTCCCAGAATATCGGTATAAATTATCGGCTATCGGCCTGAAAATTCACAAATTATCGGTATCGGCTCTAAAAAATCAATATCAGTCGATCCCTAACCATGGACATGAACTATGGCTTCCGCCAATCATTGTATGCCAGGAAACTGTGAGCCGTGGGTGCTCTGGAGTTTCTGAACCACCTGTGCTAGGTGGAGGTGGGAGACACTCCAGCGGAGGCTCTGTTGGACTCATGGAGTCTGGTGACCCTGGTAAGGGCTTCCCTGGTACGCTCCGCTGAGTATACTGGCTGTAAAGTAGGGGTCATGTGTATACATGGGGACTTAAAAGACTACCCTACTGCTATGGTCTCTCTGTCCACGGTTTCCGGCAGGTGGACCCAGGAGGTGGCTGTCGCAATCAACCTTCACTATGAATTTATAATAGGGAGATACTTCCCGGGTTTCTCGGCACTGTGGCCGTCTACGAGAGTGACTGATACCCATGTGACAGGGGTAACCCTAGAAGAGTGGCCCGGCTCAGGGGGGAGACCAGAATCCTGGGAACCTGAGTCTGCGCAGTAGGGGTGACCGCCACTTCAGTGGAAGAGGGGAAACAGCCCCGCTAAGTGTAATGGTGGGACACATGGAGGACTTGCCGCCGGAGCCTGAGCTGGCGGACCTCAATGTCTCCGGAGATAATTTTGATACTGCACAACACCGGGATCCAACCTTATCCCGGGCCTGGGAAAATGTACTAATAATAGATGGTGAACCACAACAACCAGGGGCAGAGTCGGTGTTCCCCCATTTTGTGGTTCATCAGGATATGTTGTATCGGGTAAATCAGCTGCGAGGTGAATCTATTGAACAGTTGGTGGTGCCCCAAGCTTATCGCAAACTCGTGTTAGAGTTAGCCCACCCGCATGTTCTTGGGGGTCATCTGGGAATGCAGAAAACAGAGGACCGGATACTACAACAGTTTTACTGGCCCAGTGTGTTTAAAGAGGTAGACGAGTTCTGTAAGTCTTCCCCGACCTGTCAGGCAACTAGCCCCCAGCACCTTTTTTGCAGTCCCTTGGTGCCTCTCCCGATCATCGAGGTGCCGTTTGAGCGAATCGCTATGGACCTAGTAGGCCCAGTACCGAAGTCCGCTAGGGGACATCAACACATCTTGGTTGTCCTTGATTACGCCACTCGGTACCCGGAGGCAGTGCCACTGCGACATACATCGGTGAGACTTATAGCTAAAGAGCTAATGGAAATGTTCTCCCGAGTGGGGTTACCTAAAGAGGTCCTGACTGACCAGGGGACCCCTTTTATGTCCAAGGTCATAAGGGAACTCTGTAAGTTACTGCGTATTAAACAGTTACGGACGTCCGTGTACCATCCACAAACGGACGGACTGGTTGAAAGGTTTAACCTCTTAAGGACACAGGTACGTCCTGGTACCTGTACGCCCTGTGTATATCCTATTACCGCCGCGCGGCAGACGGTGATCAGAACAAGGTGCCTGCTCAAATCATTGAGCAGGCACCTTGGGTCAATGCCAAGGGGGGTCCTGTGACCCCCCCATATTGGCGATCACGGCGTAGAAGGGGTTTGTGTTTGAGGGAGTGCATCGAGTCCCCGCGCTGCTGTGGCGGGGCTCGATGTATCAGAAGGCAGCCCCATGCCGTGCAGAGGCTGCCCAATGCCTTGCACGGCATCGGGACCTGCCTTCTACTCACTGTAGTACACGAACAGGCAATGCATTGCAATTCAAATGTATTGTAATGCATTGCAGAGGGGATCAGACCCCCAAAAGTGAACATCAGATATAAAGTAAAGAAAAAAAAAGTTACATTTTTAAAAAAAATAAAATTAATAAAGTAATAAATTGAATAAAGTAAAAAGAAAAAAAAACGCCCCTTACCCCTTATTTTATAATAAAAAACAGAAAGAAAAAAAAACCACACATATTAGGTATCGCTGCGTCCGTAATGACCGGCTCTATAAATATATCACAAGGTCCACCGTGTCCGATAAATACCATTAAATAAAAAAGGTAAAAAAAAAGTTCTCGCCCTTCGAATTGCTATATGGCAGACATCCCCATGGTTTGTTGGAAGTAGCCAAGAGGCGTGGGAACAACAACCCAATCCACATAAAAGCGTCCTTGAGTATGTTACCAAGATGCAACAGCGGATAGAGACCGTTTTGCCTCTTGTCAGGGAGCATATGGAGGCCGCTCAGCGATCCCAGAATCAGATCTATAATCGGCAGGCGAGGGTCCGGATCTTTAACCCAGGTGATCGGGTTTAGGTTCTGGTGCCGACCGTGGACAGTAAGTTCTACGAGGTACGTGAAAAAATTGGAGACGTAAATTACAAGGTACACCAGCCGGGGAGGCGAAAGCCGGAGCAGGTTTACCATGTTAATTTACTAAAACCTTGGGAGGATAGGGAAACCTGTACGGAAGACAGCTCGCGACCGGGTTTTCTAGGAGAAGAGGTTCCAGCTCCTCTGTCTGATGCAAAGGCAGCGGTTGCCACAATAAAAATTGCTGACAGCCTCTCCTCTAAACAGGCTCAGGAGACCAGGGAGTTTGTTAGTCGGAACACGAATGTGTTCTCAGACCTCCCTGGACGCACTTCTGTAATCCAACATGACATTGTCACTGAGCCTCAGGCCAAAGTCCGGTTAAAGCCATACCGGGTGCCCGAGGCTTGGCGAAAAGCCATCTCGGAGGAAGTGCAGCTCATGTCTGAATCTAAAAGTGAGCGGGCCAGTCCTATAGTCTTGATTCCTAAGCCAGATGGGACGTTACGATTTTGTAATGATTTTAGAAAGTTGAACGAAATATCTAAATTCGATGCATATCCCATGCCTCGGGTAGATGAACTAATTGAGAAGCTAGGCCAAGCCAGGTATTTTTCTGTTTTGGACCTCACCAAAGGGTGGTGGCAGGTACCCTTGACGGAGGCTGTCAAAAGGAAAACTGCCTTCATCACACCAGAGGGCCTGTACCAATATAAGGTATTACCCTTTGGCCTGCATGGCGCCCCAACACTTTTAAGCGGCTAATGGATATTGTATTTCGTCCACATCGGCGGTACCTGGACGATATTATCATTCACAGTACCGACTGGGAAAGTCACCTGCCCAAAGTACAGGCCGTAGTGGACTCCCTTCGAAGGGCGGGACTAACCACTAACCCAAAGAAATGTGCGATAGGGTTAGAGGAGACTAAATACCTTGGATATGTCATTGGGCGCGGAGTCATCAAACCCCAAGTAAACAAAATAGAGGCGATACGGAATTGGCCCGACCTGCCACCACTAGACAAGTAAAGTCGTTCCTGGGAATGGTGGGCTATTATATGAGGTTTGTCCCCTATTTTGTCACTTTAGCGGCTCCATTGACGGGGCTTTTAAATGGACGGAAGTCCGTGATAGTCCGCTGGAATGACCAGGCGGAAGAGGCTTTCTCCACTTTCAAGAGGGAATTTGTGGTACAGACTTTATGCCTCTGAAGTAGGTCTCGGTGCGGTACTGTCTCAGGAAGTCAACTGTTGTCTTCCTCAGCCGTAAGCTCACTCCAGCGGAGACCCGGAACAGTATAGTGGAGAGAGAGTGCCTGGCCATCAAGTGGGCACTCGAGTCTCTCTGCTATTATCTGTTGGGGAGGAAGTTTCGTCTGGTGACCGTCCACTCCCCTCTCAAGTGGATGAGCCAGGCCAAAGAGAGGAATGCTCGGGTCACCAGGTGGTTCTTGTCTCTACAGAACTTTAAATTCTCAGTGGAACATAGGGCAGGCAGGTTACAGGGAAATGCAGATGCCCTGTCCCGGGTACACTGTCTGGCATGTGTTCACCCCCACAGGGTTCAACAAAGGGGGGAGGCATGTAGGAGGGCACAAGGGTCATCATTGATGGAAGGTACGTGTCACCGAGGTTCCTGGCCTCGGTGAGATAAGAACCGGTAATTTTATGTGTCAGCAGCAGCTAGTGCTCGCTGACACTGTTTTACTTAGTTTGGCTGTAAAGCCAATCTGGGCCGTTTTTTTTTGGGAGCAGCCAAAGAGCAGGGTAGCTGTTCCCTACATCCAGGCCAGGTTTTGGGCTGGGGTTAAAAAGAAGTTTTAGAAAGCAAAAGGCGAAGAAGGATGATATAGCAGATAGAGATTGTGGGATTCTTGATAGTAAGGTGGTGATGTCTGGACCAGAGAGGTAGATTTGTGTGTCGTCAGCATAGTTTAACTGCCTAAATAAAGTACGTTAAAAACACTTTATTAAATAATGTAAAATAAATCTCCACACAATTAGGCTTGATAGGGTGGATTGGAAAGTATCAGACTGAGATATTGCTGATTCCAAAAAAACACCCTACCACTAGAACTCCTTTATATTTAGGAGTATATGAATGTTGTTATAAATCCTCTATCGTTCCTAAAGGATCCTTCTACACCACATATCACAGGGCTGTGGACCCCTTGAACAATGTAGTGTAGAATCCCACACAGGGATAGTGAATCCCCAATCTGTTCACTGTCAAAACAAACTCCTTTATGTTAAGGAGCAATTAGTAAAGTGGAACAAATAGTGCGGTAATCCTAAAAAGATATAAATAGCACAGTGTATGCAGGGCTGTGAACCCTGTAGACAATAGCTATAAAGGATACCGCCCTTAGAGGATTAAACCTATTAGGCTCAAGATATGAAAGCTAAGAGTCAGTCAGCATATGTGTCATACGCTGCAATGAATTTCTCGATGCCTTTCCCTAACCAACTAGATGTCGGTATATTCATCAGGAGCATTTACCCAAGTGCTTAGCTAGCGTCATATACTGTAACCCTGATGGTGGGAATACAGCAAAAATGCACAGCACTTAGGATTAACTGACTAAAGAAAACGCTGCACGCTTCTGATGCCGTGCGTGCAGCGACGAGCCTCCGGCATATATTGGCCGTCATCATAGGAGTGATACTGAAAGCCATGGGACTCTATGAGCTGTCCCAGGCCAAAAGTGTAGATAGAGAAGAGCAGGGGTCCTAGGACAGAGCCTTGTGGGACACCAACAGAGAGGGAATGAGATGAGGAGGTGGTGCAGGAGTGGGAGACGCTAAACGTCTGGTCTGTGAGGTATGATGTGATCCAGGAGAGGGCCAGGTTAGTGATGCCAAGAGATGAGAGAGTTTGCAACAGAAGGGAGTGGTCAACAGTGTCAAAGGCAGAGGACAGGTCAAGGAGAAGGAGGGTAGAGTTTCTTGGTTTTGACTGTTAGTAGGTCATTGGTGACTTTGGTAAGGGCAGTCTCAGTTGAGTGGTGGGGTCGGAAGCCAGATTGTAGGCGGTCAAAGAGGGAGCAGGAGGAGAGGTGAGAGGACAGTTCAGAATGAACATGTTGTTCAAGTAGCTTTGCGGCATACGGAAGAAGTGATATGGGGTGATAACTGGACAAAAAATATGGGTCAAGTGAAGGCTTTTTGAGGATGGGTGTAATGGTAGCATGTTTAAAAGCAGAGGGGAAGACACCAGAGGTTAGTGATAGGTTGAAGAGATGAGTTAGGGCTGGGATAAACACTGTGGTGAGGTTAGGGATGAGGTGGGATGGGATTGGGTCAAGTGCACAGGTGGTGAGATGAGATTTGGAGAGTAGAGTGGAAAGTTTTTCTTCTGTAATGGTGGAGAAGCGAGTTTTGGGAGAAGAGGACCGAGCAGTTGTGTAGAGGGTCTGTGGGGACTGTGTACTGAAGCTTTCTCTGATGTTGACTATCTTTTGTTTGAAATATTTGGCAAAGTCCTCAGCTGAGATAAGAGGAGAGGGTGGGGGCGCTGGGGGACGGAAAAGGGAGTTAAAAGTGTTAAAAAGTTGTTTAGGGCTATGGGCCAGGGAAGATATGAGAGATGAGAAGAAGGCCTGTTTTGCACCAGCAAGTGAGGATTTGAATATGAGGAGAGATTGCTTGTATGTAGCGAAATGATCTTTAGAATGAGATTTCTTCCATCACCACTCAGCAGCCCTAGAAGCTTGTCTGAGTTTTTTGGTCAGGTTGGTATGCCAGGGTTGTCTGTTAATTTTTCGGGTTTTGTTGTGTGTGAGGGGGGCAACAGTGTCCAGACCTGTACTTATTGTGGTGTTATATAGGGTGGTAGCTGCATCTGGGTCTTGGAGGGAACAGATGGTAGAGAGTGGGAGAAGAGAGTCAGAAAACAAGCGAAAGTCGAGATGTTTAAGGTTCCTGCGGGGGTGTGCTAGTGTGCGGACCGGGGGAGCAGCATAAGAGACCAATGAAGAGAAGGTAAGAAGGTTGTGGTCAGATAGGGGGAGAGGCGAATTAGAAAGGTTAGATAGGGAGAAGAGGCGGGTAAAGATAAGATCCAGGGTGTGACCATCTCTGTAGGTGGGAGCTGAAAACCACTGTGATAGGCTGAAGGAGGAAGAGAGCTATAGGAGTTTAGAGGCGGCCGAGTGGCAGGTGTCAATAGGGATGTTGAAGTCACCCATGATGATAGTGGGGATGTCGGCAGAAAGAAAGTGAAGTAGCCAGGTGTTAAAGTAGTCAAGAAAAATGGTGGCTGGGCCGGGGGAGGGGGGGGGGGGAGGCGGTAAATGACGGCTACTTGAAGGTTGGAGGGAGAGTAGATGCGAACAGAGTGTACTTCAAATGAGGTGAGCATAATTGAGGGTGGTAGTGGAGTTGGGCTGTAGGAGCAGGTGTCTGATAGGAGAAGACCAACTCCTCCACCATGTTTGCAGCCGGGGCGGGGGTATGAGTGAATTGAAATCCACTATAAGAGAGTGCAGCAGGGGAGGAGGTGTCAGAGGGTGTCAGCCATGTTTCTGTGAGACCCAGAAAGGAAAGGTTTTGAGAGATGAAAAGTTTGTGAATGTAGGACAGTTTGTTATAAACAGAGTGTGCATTCCATAATGCTCCTGCAAGAGGAACCAAAGGAGCAGGGGTCAGAGGAATGGTTATTAGGTTTAAGGGGTTGCAGAAATTTGTAGAAGGAGATTTGTAGTGGGACATGGCGGTGATAGTGGGGATTTGCTGAGGGGGGCCTGGATTTGGAGAGATATCACCAGCAATAAGGAGAAGCAGATAAAGTGTTAGTAGGTGAGAATAGGAGAGGGCATGAGGTATCTGTGTGTGTTTGGGAAGGAAGTGTTTTATGTTGTCAAACAGGTTTGTGCAAGCGGTCAGATGAGAAGGTAAGATGGAGGAAGAGATGAATAGTTTCTTGCTGGGTGAATGGATGGGGGGGTATTTCAAGAGGTTGTGGAAAAGTGGGAACAGTAAGAAGGAAAATTAAAACATTGTTTGCATTAACTATGTCTGTAATTACCTTTGTTCCCCTTCTGGTTCTATTCTGGTATAATTCACACCTTTGCTGGACACTAATGTACTAGAACCTATTGCTCAGACACCCTCCCATAGGGGAAGGTGACCAAAGTACCTCAAGTTGGCCATTAGAGATAAGCAAATTTTTCAAAAGTTCAATTCGGCTGATTCGAGGAATTTTACAAAAAAATTTGCTTTGCGATGAATTACTTCGTCACGAAGTGCATTATTTTGTAAGTAGTGGGTGCAATGACAGGGAGCTGCGATAGTGCCGCCCCCCGTCATTGTACCCCTCAGATGCTGTGTTCATACATGATCGCGGCACCTGAGTGTAAAAACAGTGTGAAATTAACATTAAAAAAATGTAATTAAATTTACCCCGTCCATTTGCTCACGACGGGCCAGCCACCGCCATCTTACTTAGTAACATAGTATATAAGGCCGAAAAAATACATTTGTCCATCCAGTTCGGCCTGTTATCCTGCAAGTTGATCCAGCAGAAGGAAAATAAAAACTGTAAGGTAGGTGCCAATTTTTCCCACTTAAGGGGAAAAAAAATCCTTCCCGACTCCATTCAGGCAATCAGATAACTCCCTGGATCAATGACCCCTCTCTAATAGCTATAGCCTGTAGTATTATTACACTCCAGAAATACATCCAGGCTCAGCTTGAACTCTTTTAGTGAACTCACCATCACCACCTCCTCAGGCAGAGAGTTCCATAGTCTCACTGCTCTTACCGTAAAGAATCCTCTCCTATGTTTGTGTAAAAACCTTCTTTCCTCCAGGCGCAGAGGATGTCCCCTTGTCACAGTCCTGGGGATAAATAGATGATCTCTGTACTGACCTCTGATATATTTATACATAGTAATTAAATCTCCCCTCAGTTGTCTTTTTTCTAAAGTGAATAACCCTAATTTTCATAATCTTTCAGGGTACTGTAATTCCCTCATTACCGTGATTACTTTATTTGCCCATTTAGTTTGTACGGGTGACTTGTATTATTCCTACTCATGTTCATAACCTTACATATGTCAGTGTTAAACCTCATCTGCCACTTCTCTGCCCAAGCCTCCAATCTATCCAGATGCATTTGTAGCAGTATACTGTCCTCTTCCATGGACATCCGTCATCTGCAAAAATTTATATTTTACAGTGCAAGCCTTCTACAAGATCATTATTAAATATATTGAAGAGGATAGGGCCCAATACTGACCCCTGAAGTACTCCACTAGTGACTGTGACCCAATCTGAGTGTGTACCATTAATAACCACCCTCTGTTTTCTATCACTGAGCCAGTTATTTACCCACATACAGACATTTTCTCCCAGTCCGAGCATTCTCATTTTATATACTCTTTTATGCGGTACAGTGTCAAATGCTTTGGAGAAGTCGAGATATACGACATCCATTGATTCGCCGCTGTCAAGTCTAGAACTTGCCTCCTCATAGAAACTGATCTAATTAGTTTGAGATGACCGATCCCTCATGAAGCCATGCTGATATGTTTTTTTTTTTGCCTTTTTCCATTGAGGTGCTCCAAGATAGCATCTCTTAGAAAACCTTTAAACAGTTTACCCACGACAGATGTTAAACTTACCAGCCTATAGTTTCCAGGCTCTGTTTCTGGACCCTTTTTGAATATTGGCACCGCATTTGCTATGTGCCAATCCTGTGGAACACTCCCTGTCAGTATAGAGTCCTTAAATATCAGAAATAAGGGTCTGGCTATGACATTATTTAAAGGGATTCTGTCACCTCCTTTTACGATTTTAAGCTGGCACCATCGCTATGTTGACTAAAGTAGCTTATTTCCAGGACTCTTCTTTTTACTTTATTTCGTTTAGTAGTTTTGATGTAAAAGCAATTTTTATGTTATGCTAATTAGGGTCCTAGGTGCCCAGAGCAGCGTTTTTCTCACTCTCCGGTGCCCAGTGACGCCCCCCTGCAGTGCCCAAGACAGCCTCCTGATAGTCAAAACACCTCCCACACCTCCCACAGCACGTCATAATCTACCTTATAGATATGCCCCGTCCTCCTTCCTGTCTGCAGCCAGAAAACTCGCGCAGGCGCAGTATCGCCTGCGGCCTGCGCGATCATCAACGTCCTGAGGGCAACAGCGCTCAGGTCACATCACTGGGCTCGGCGCATGCCCAGTGAGACTTTTGAGGCTGTTGCCCTCAGGAGGTTGATGATCGCACAGGCCGCAGGCGGTACTGCGCCTGCGCAAGTTTTCTGGCCGCAGACAGGAAGGAGGACGGGGCATATCTATAAAGTAGATTATGATGTGGGGAGGGGGCGGAACCGTTTGCCGGGCTGTGGGAGGTGTTTTGACTATCAGGAGGCTGTCTTGGGCACTGCAGGGGGGCGTCACTGGGCACCGGAGAGTGAGAAAAAATTGCCCCTCTGGGCACCTAGGACCTTAATTAGCATAACATAAAAATCGCTTTTACATCAAAACTACTAAACGAAATAAAGTAAAAAGAAGAGTCCTGGAAATAAGCTACTTTAGTCAACATAGCGATGGTGCCAGCTTAAAATGGTAAAAGGAGGTGACAGAATCCCTTTAATTCTCTTAGAAAATGGGGGCGGGGGTGCCATCCGGTCCTGGCGATTTGTCTATTTTATTCTTTTTAAGACGCCGCTTGAAGATATGGCGCGAAATCTCATACGTCACCACGCACGGGATTTCGGCCGAGATCTTCAATCAAGATGGCGGCTGGCAGTCCATCGCGACCAAATAGAGGAGGTAAGAATGATTTTTCAAAAAAAATTTTTTATACTATTTCAGGTTAAATCTATTTGCTTACATGAAGCACGAGGAAATTTGGCTTCAAGGCGAATCAAATTTATCCTGAAATTCGGATCGAATTCCACTTTGTGGGATTCGATTCGCTCATCTCTAGTGGCCAGCCATTGGCTAATGCAGATTAATGTGCTTATGTGTTGGCCATTTAAGAGACGAAGGGAGCACACTTGCATGAGGCCCAGCTATTTATCAGCAGGGGGGACAGAGATACTCTAACATTCGGGCATGCTGGAGTGCCAGAGCGAGTAGGAGATGACCACCAGGGGGAGAAGGATGGTGGTGGACACATACCATGGATATAACACATAGCAACTGAAAAGTAGTGTGAACAGAGTCTTACTAGCTAATCATACACATAACATAGTTGTGTGCTGTTCTTTTGATAGATGTCTTTTCTGTCTCTTATTCGATTTCCCTGTATCCATTTTGGGCTTAGTGACCAAACAATATTTTTTCATTGTCACATTCCTAGATCTATAACTTTTTTACTTGCCTGTGGATGTAGAGGTATGTAGTCTTGTTTTTTACGGGACAAGTTTTAGTTTTTAATGACATAATTTTAAAGGTACACATAATTTACTGATTAACTTTTATTAACTCTTTATTGGGTGGATGAGAAAAAAACAGCAACACTGCCACTTTTTACTTTATAAATTTTGCAGCGTTATTTTTTTTACTCTTTACTCGTTTTAGACACTGGTCTTAATACCCCTCCACTGGCACATGATGTGCCTAAGTTATGTAGATGCGTCTCCTCTACATAATATAGGCACATTCACCACCGACAGCTAACAGCCTTTAGCACTGAGCCACTTTTCACCTTGAGTCTCAGGCCAATTTTTGCAAATCTGACAAGTGTTAATTTATGTGTTAATAACTCCAAAATGCTTTCACTTATCCAAGCCAATCTGTTTTCTCAGGACATATTATACTTCATGTTAGTAACATATTTGAGTCAATATCTTTTACTTTTATCTATAAAAAAAATGCAAACATTTACAGGAACTTTGGAAAAATCATACATTTTTCAAAAATTTTATTTCTTAGCTTTTAAGGCTGATAGAGATACCTCATAAAATAGTTATTACTTTATATGTGTACGTTATGTTGGCATCATTTTGTAAATTTCATTTTATTTATTTTTTAGGATGTTAAAAAGCTTAGAATTTTAGAAGTAATTCTTAAAATTAAGAACATTTCCAAAACCCACTTTTTTAAGGACCAGTTCAGTTATGAAGTCACGTTGTGAGGCTTATATAGTAGAAACCACCCATGAATGACCCCATTTTAGAAACTAAACCCTTCAAGTTATTCAAACCGGATTTTACAAATGTTGTTAACCCTTTAGGTGTTCCACAAGAATGAAAGGAAAATGGAGGTGAAATTTCAAATTTTCACATTTTTTTTGCAGATTTTCCATTTTAAACCATTTTTCCTGTAACACAGCAAGAGTTAACAGCCAAACAAAAATCAATATTTTTTACCCTGATTCTGCAGTTTACAGAAACACCCCATATGTGTTCATAAACTGCTGTATGGGCACAACACAGGGCTCAGAAGGGAAAGACCATCATATGGTCTTTGGACGGCAGATTTTACTGGTATAATTTTAAGTTGCCATGATGTTTTAGCCATATGTATTTTTATTTTTTTTCTGCCAATCATCTTGTGTAGGGGCTTATTTTTTGGCGGGATGAGGTGTTGGTTTGATTGGTACCATTTTGGTGTACATATGACTTTTTGATCGCTTAGTATTACAGTTTTTTGCGCATGGTGACAAAAAATTGCTGTTTTCGCAGTTTTGATGTGAAAATACCCATTGGGTCTGTTTTTCTTTCGTTTTTCTATTTTTTTTTAACTTTTATATCTTTATTATTATATTTACTTTATTATGAAAAACACTTTTGTTTTTACTTTTTTAACTTTTCATTTTTGTCCCATGGTGGGACATCAGCTTTCAGAGGTCTGATCCCACATGCAAAGTATTACAATATATCCTGTATTGCAATGCATTGCCTGTCAACTTTTACACTGATAGAGTGCCTATGAGACCAAGCCTGGGGTCTTGATCTTATAGGCTTCTGTAGAAGGTAAGCCCCGATGCCTGTTCAAGGAATCAGGCTGCCTTCACAGCCACTGGGCCCCGTCACCGCAGAACGAGGATCTAATGTAGACGAGGAGGGAGACCGTACCCTCCAAAAGCCTTGAACCGGCATATACAGAAGGCCCTGGGTTGTCAGTGACAGCTGGGCCCGTGCTGCTGATTGGGTGGGCGCAGCTCCTGGTATTCAAGTCATGTTCCACAGTGCCTTACAGGTAGGGCGCTGGTATCCTACGGGTTAAAACTACGCCAGCTCCCTTGCCGGCAAAGATTTAGATCTATGCCCAAAACTGGCATAGAAAATGATAAATGAGATGGACCTGCCGGCCCACTCTCTTCCCCGCCCACACCATGCTCCCTTTTTTAGAACTCGCGTACGTGGCGAGGAAGGGGAAGAAGTCACAGATTCGTCCGTAAATACCCTTTGAGATCAAATCTGTGACAAATATACGCCACAAGATGGCATACAGTGGCGGAAATAATTATTAGACCCCTCACTGATTTTGTAAGTTTGTCCAATGACAAAGAAATGAAAAGTCTCAGAACAGTATCATTTCAATGGTAGGTTTATTGTAACAGTGGCAGATAGCACATCAAAAGGAAAATCGAAAAAATAACTTTAAATAAAAGATAGCAACTGATTTGCATTTCATTGAGTGAAATAAGTATTTGAACCCTCTAACAAAAAAAGACTTAATACTTGGTGGAAAAACCCTTGTTTGCAAGCACAGAGGTCAAACGTTTCTTGTAATTGATGACCAAGTTTGCGCACATTTTAGGAGGAATGTTGGTCCACTCCTCTTTGCAGATCATCTCTAAATCCCTAAGGTTTCGAGGCTGTCTCTGTGCAACTCTGAGCTTGAGCTCCCTCCATAGGTTTTCGATTGGATTAAGGTCCGGAGACTGACTAGGCCACTCCATGACCTTAATGTGCTTCTTCTTGAGCCACTCCTTTGTTGCCTTTGCTGTATGTTTTGGGTCATTGTCGTGCTGGAACACCCATCCACGACCCATTTTCAGTTTCCTGGCAGAGGGAAGGAGGTTGTCGCTCAGGATTTCACGATACATGGCTCCGTCCATTTTCCCGTTTATGCGAATAAGTTGTCCTGTGCCCTTAGCAGAAAAACACCCCCAAAGCAAAATGTTTCCACCCCCATGCTTGACGGTGGGGACGGTGTTTTGGGGGTCATAGGCAGCATTTTTCTTCCTCCAAACACAGCGAGTTGAGTTAATGCCAAAGAGCTCTATTTTGGTCTCATCAGACCACAGCACCTTCTCCCAGTCACTCTCTGAATCATTCAGGTGTTCATTGGCAAACTTCAGACGGGCCTGCACATGTGCCTTCCTGAGCAGGGGGACCTTGCGAGCCCTGCAGGATTTTAATCCATTGCGGTGTAATGTGTTTCCAATGGTTTTCTTGGTGACTGTGGTCCCTGCTAATTTGAGGTCATTAACTAACTCCTCCCGTGTAGTTCTAGGATGCTTTTTCACCTTTCTCAGAACCATTGACACCCCACGAGGTGAGATCTTGCGTGGAGCCCCAGAGCGAGGTCGATTGATGGTCATTTTGTGCTCCTTCCATTTTCGAACAATCGCACCAACAGTTGTCACCTTCTCTCCCAGCTTCTTGCTAATGGTTTTGTAGCCCATTCCAGCCTTGTGCAGGTCTACAATTTTGTCTCTGACATCCTTGGACAGCTCTTTGGTCTTTCCCATGTTGGAGAGTTTGGAGTCTGCTTGATTGATTGATTCTGTGGACAGGTGTCTTTTATACAGGTGACTAGTTAAGACAGATGTCCTTAATGAGGGTGACTAATTGAGTAGAAGTGTCTAACCACTCTGTGGGAGCCAGAACTCTTAATGGTTGGTAGGGGTTCAAATACTTATTTCACTCAATGAAATGCAAATCAGTTGCTATCTTTTATTTAAAGTTATTTTTTCGATTTTCCTTTTGATGTGCTATCTGCCACTGTTACAATAAACCTACCATTGAAATGATACTGTTCTGAGACTTTTCATTTCTTTGTCATTGGACAAACTTACAAAATCAGTGAGGGGTCAAATAATTATTTCCGCCACTGTATATCTGATCATAAATACTTTTTACTACTTTTGTACAAATAAAAATAAAATGTTGGTGTATTGTTGCCTTTGAAGACCCATACATTTATTTTTCTTTCTATACAGCTGTGCGAGGGTTTGATTTTTGTGGGATGACTTGAACTTTTCATTGATATCAATTTGAAGTATGTGATACTTTTTGAACGCTTTTTATTTGGTGGTGAATAAGTTTAGCATAGTTGTTTTTTTTACAGTGCTCTCCATATTCTTTAAATTGCATAATAATTGTGTAGTGTGGGTTATGCAGATGCAGATATACCAAATATGTGGAGAAGATTTTATTTCTGCATTTTTCCATTGAAAAGCTTTTTTTTCTAATGGAAAAAAAACCTTTTTTTAACTTGGATTTTATTGATTTAATAAAAAAATATTTTTTAACCATTTTCTAGTCCCACAAGGGGATTTTAATAGGTGATCTTTTGATCGCTTCTATAATAAATGAATATTGCTAAATGCAGTACAAATATATTTCACTATTAGTGCTATACTGGCAGTCACCAGCAGCCTGCGCCAGAGAGGTGCAGCCTTCCAGGAATATACTGTTGGCAGGCCTGAGCATTAGCTAGCTCTTGACCTGCCATGCAAAGACCCCCCCTCCCCGATTTCATTTGTGTGCTGCTGTTGGGAGTGAGAGGGAGCTCTCTCCCCCTCCAGTCCATTAAAGCATGAGCCTGGCTCTCATGTGAGATCTGTTGCCCCACTATCCACTGCACAGGAGATCTGTGCAGTGCTAAATCCTGGTGGTCTAGAAATAAATCTCATTAATGACTGGCGTAGAAACCCATATTGGTGGTAATTAACCCCTTAAGGACACATGACGTACCGGTACGGCATGTTTCCCGAGTCCTTAAGGACACATGACGTACCGGTACGTCATGGCTTTAAATCGTGATGCCGGCGCCGCGGGGGTTAATCGGAACGGGATGCCGGCTGAAATCATTCAGCCGGCATCCTGTAACAATGCAGGGGGGGGGTCATTTGACCCCCCCCCGCATCGACGATCGCAGAAAACCGCAGGTCAATTCAGACCTGCGGTTTTCTGCGTTTCCGGTCCATTCGGGTGTCCTGTGACCCGATGAACCGGAAAAAGACTGCGATCGGTGGCGTAATTATACACCACCTATCGCAGTCCGAGGATTTGGAGAGGCGGTGCTGGCCCTGGTGCTGAACGCCGCTGTCCAGGGTGCTGATTGGTGCAGGGGAGAGAGGCGCGAGATTCAAACTTTCTGCGCTCCCCTCTCCCCTCCTCTTCCTGTCCAGCACCCTGACCGTGCAGCATCGTCCAGCACCAGCTCCTGTGTCCCCCAAATCGGCATCCATCACCCTCCTGCACCCATCGCCACCCAGGTAGGTTAGGGTCAGTGAGGGAGAGGCACCTTTAGGCAGGGATAGAAGGGAAAAGTTAGAAAAAAAAAAAAGCACATTTATTCCAAACTTTTTTGTTTCAGCTTTCAGACCCCAGACCCCCTGCCACTTGCCCCCCCGCATCCCCCCCACCACCAGCCCCCCCACCACCACCACCCCCCCCACCCCCCCCACCCCCCCCCCCCCCCCCCCCCCCCCCCCCACCCACCGGCCTCTTCCCCCACCACCACTTTTTTTTTTTTCTGCGTGTGCTGACTGGCCGGCACTCTTAGCGTCCGGCCACTGTTAGCGCATCGCCCGCCCCACCGCTGATCAGCGTTGAACCGCTGATCAGCAAGTTTGAACTTTTTTTTTTTTCCTAAACACTTGCCCATTTTTTTGCCTGGACTTTTTAGTACGTGAACACCCGTGCCCCCACACACACGCACATAGAATAAAGGTTTACACGCACGCACATACACACGCACACACACACACCCATGGCCCGCCGGATGTTCTCGGTGGAGGAGGCATACGCCCAGATTGCCTCCGACTCCGAGAGCCCCAGTGAGGATGAGGATGACCCCACGTTCCTTTTGTCATCCGCATCCTCCTCATCATCATCGGATGACGATGAGCCACCAAGGCGGCGGAGACGCCGCCAGGCGGAGCCAGGGGCCCCACATGCTAGGGATCCTGTGGCCCACCCTAGTACGAGCCGCCCTGGGGTTCGTACTGGTTTCCCGGCCCACCAAATAAGCCCACCGGAGCCCCCTGCCGATGAACTTAGCTGGTGTCCCCCAGTGGACTTTGAGCCCGAGATTCCGGATTTTGCTGGCAATCCAGGAATCCAGATTCCCACAGTGGGGTTTACTGAAATAGACTTTTTTAGTTTTTTTTTCAGTAACCCACTGGTGAATCTGATGGTGGAGCAGACGAATCTGTATGCCCAACAGTTCGTCGCTCAAAACCCGGGCTCATTTTTGGCTAGACCCGGTGGCTGGACGCCGGTCAGTGCAGCTGAGATGAGGACATTTTGGGGCCTCGTGCTGCATATGGGTCTAGTGCAAAAACCCAGTGTCAGGCAATACTGGAGTGAACACATACTCTACCAGACCCCACTGTACAGTACGGCCATGACACGCTCCCGGTTTGAGGCCATCCGGAAATGTCTGCATTATTCCGATAATGCAGCATGTCCCCCCCGAAGTGATCCTGCCTATGACCGGCTGTATAAGATACGGCCGGTCATCGATCACTTTGGGGCCACATTTCAGCAGGCCTACGTACCTGGAAGGGAGGTCGCGGTTGATGAGTCTCTCGTTGCGTTCAAGGGGAGACTCAGTTTCCGCCAATACATTCCCACAAAGCGGGCGAGGTATGGCGTGAAGCTATACAAAATTTGTGAGAGTACCTCAGGGTACACTTACAAATTTCGTGTGTACGAGGGGCGAGATTCCCGGATTCAACCCCCAGAATGTCCCCCCACTCTGGGTGTTACCGGGAAACTCGTGTGGGACCTTATGTACCCACTGCTGGATAAGGGTTACCACTTGTACGTGGACAACTTTTATACCAGCATTCCCTTGTTCAGGTCCCTTGCCGCCAGATCCACGTTCGCTTGTGGGACCGTGCGGAAAAATCAACGCGGCCTCCCTGCCCACCCCCTCCAGGTACCTATCCCCAGGGGTGAGACCCGTGCCCTTACCAGTGGAAGCCTGTTGCTGGTCAGGTATAAGGACAAGAGGGATGTCCTTATGCTGTCCACAATCCACAGTAACAGCACCACCCCCGTCTCTGTGCGAGGTACCGCGGCAACGGTCCTCAAGCCCGATTGTATCGTCGACTACAATCGGTATATGGGAGGAGTTGATCTCTCTGATCAAGTCCTCAAGCCATATAATGCCATGCGCAAAACCCGGGCATGGTACAAAAAAGTTGCGGTCTACTTGGTACAGGTTGCCATGTACAACTCTTTTGTACTATCCCGAAGCGCTGGCAGCACAGGGACATTCCTCCAATTCTATGAGGCAGTCCTCAAGGCCCTGATCTTTTCGGACCGGGAAAGAGCAGGCCGGAGTACCTCGGGAACTGGAGGCGCCCGGATCGTCCCTGGCCAACACTTTCCAGGTGTGGTCCCCCATACTGGAAAGAAGGGACGAAGCCAAAAAAGATGCAGAGTATGTCACAAGAGGGGGATACGGAAGGACACCACCACTCAATGTGACACTTGCCCCGATCATCCAGGCCTCTGCGTTATCGATTGCTTCAGGGAGTATCACACTTCCATGGAGTACTAAATTTTTATAATCTCCAACAGTCCCCTAGAGAACATAAAAAACTATGTCTCTCAGACTTTGGAGACACAGAAAAAAAAATTTTCCCCAAAAAAATATTAGTTTTCGTGCAGGCATCCTCAAACTGCGGCCCTCCAGATGTTGTAAAACTATAACTCCCAGCATACCCAGACAACCTACAGCCATCAGCAGGGCATGGTGGGAATTGTAGTTTTACAACATCTGGAGGGCCGCAGATTTAGGATGCCTGCTTAGTGTCTCCAAAGTCTGAGAGCCATACATATTGGGCATCGTCGCGTGCGTAAAAGTAGTCGCTATAAAAATACCATTTGACCAAACCCCTCGGATTAACAGCGTTAAAAATATAAAATAAAAACGGTGCCAAAACACCCATTTTTGGGCAAAATTTCCATTTGAATCCTTTTTTTCCAGTAATAAAGCAAGGGTTAACAGCCAAAAAAACTCAATATTTATGGCCCTGATTCTGTAGTTTGCAGAAACACCCCATATGTGGTCGTAAATGGCTATATAGCCGCACGGCAGGGCATAGAACGAAGGGAACTCCATATGGTTTATGGAAGGCAGATTTTGATGGACAGTTTTTTTTTTGACACCATGTCCCATTAGAAGCCCCCCCTGATGTAGCCTAGACTAGAAACTCCAAAAAAGTGACCCCCATCTAAGAAACTACACCCCTCAAGGTATTCAAAAGTTACTTTACAAACTTTGTTAACCTTTTAGGTGTTCCACAAAACTAAATAGCGAATGTAGAAAAATTTTAGAATTTTATTTTTTTGTTACCTTGCCTCAAAAAAGTGTAATATAGAGCAACCAAAAATCATATTTACCCCTAAAATAGTCCCAAAACAACAACCACCTTATCCCGTAGTTTCCTAGATGGGGTCACTTTTATGGAGTTTCTACTCTAGGGGTGCATCAGGGGGCTTGAAAGGGTACATGGTGTAAATAAACCAGTCCAGAAAAATCTGCCTTCCAAAAACCGTATGGCATTCCCCTTCTTCTATGTCCTGCCGTTTAGCCAAATAGTAGTTTACGACCACATTTGGGGTGTTTCTGCGAACTACAGAATCAGGGCAACCCATTTTGAGTTTTGTTTGGCTGGTAACCCTTGTTTTACTCCTGGAAAAAAAAAGATTATATTGGAAAATTTTCCAAAAAATAGAAATTTCTAAATTGTTTCTCCATCTGCCATTAACTCTTGTGGAACACCTAAAGGGTTAACAAAGTTTGTAAACCAAGTTTTGAATACCTTGAGGGGTGTACTTTCTTAGATGGAGTCACTTTTTTGAAATTTCTATTCTAGGGGTGAAACAGGGGGCTTCAAATGGGACATGGTATAAACAAAACCAGTCCTGCCAAATCTGCCTTCCAAAACCCATATGGTGTTCCCCTCCTTCTATGTGCTACCGTTCGGCCAAACAGTAGTTTACGACCACATATGGGGTGTTTTTTGCAAACTACAGAATCAGGGCAACCCATTTTGAGTGTTGTTTGGCAGTTAACCCTTGTTTTACTCCAGGAAAAAATTGATCATATTGGAAAATTTTCCAAAAAATAGAAATTTCAAAATTGTTTCTCCATCTGCCATTAACTCTTGTGGAACACCTAAAGGGTTAACAAAGTTTGTAAACCTAGTTTTGAATACCTTGAGGGGTGTACTTTCTTAGATGGAGTCACTTTTTTGAAATTTCTATTCTAGGGGTGCAACAGGGGGCTTCAAATGGGACATGGTATAAACAAAACCAGTCCTGCCAAATGTGCCTTCCAAAACCCATATGGTGTTCCCCTCCTTCTATGTGCTACCGTTCGGCCAAACAGTAGTTTACGACCACATATGGGGTGTTTTTGCAAACTACAGAATCAGGGCAACCCATTTTGAGTGTTGTTTGGCAGTTAACCCTTGTTTTACTCCTGGAAAAAATTGATTATATTGGAAAATTTTCCAAAAAATAGAAATTTCAAAATTGTTTCTCCATCTGCCATTAACTCTTGTGGAACACCTAAAGGGTTAACAAAGTTTGTAAACCCAGTTTTGAATACCTTGAGGGGTGTACTTTCTTATATGGAGTCACTTTTTTGAAATTTCTATTCTAGGGGTGCAACAGGGGGCTTCAAATGGGACATGGTATAAACAAAACCAGTCCTGCCAAATGTGCCTTCCAAAACCCATATGGTGTTCCCCTCCTTCTATGTGCTACTGTTCGGCCAAACAGTAGTTTACGACCACATATGGGGTGTTTTTGCAAACTACAGAATCAGGGCAACCCATTTTGAGTGTTGTTTGGCAGTTAACCCTTGTTTTACTCCTAGAAAAAATGTATTATATTGGAAAATTTTCCAAAAAATAGAAATTTCAAAATTGTTTCTCCATCTGCCATTAACTCTTCTGGAAGACCTAAAGGGTTAATAAAGTTTGAAAAAACAGTTTTGAATACCTTGAGGGGTGTAGTTTCTAGAATGGGGTCATTTTTGGGAGGTTTCTATTATCTAAGCCTCACAATATGACTTCAAACCTGAACTGGTCCATAAAAAGTGGGATTTTGAAGATTTCTGAAAAATTTCAAAATTTGCTTCTAAACTTCTAAGCCTTGTAACATCCCCAAAAAATAAAATATCATTCCCAAAATGCTACAAACATGAAGTAGACATATGGAGAATGTAAAGTCATCACAATTTTTGGGGGTATTACTATGTATTACAGAAGTAGAGAAACTGAAACTTTGAAATTTGCAAATTTTTCAAAATTTTTGTAAAAATTGTATTTTTTTATGCAAAAAAATTAACTTTTTGACCCAATTTTAGCAGTGTCATGAAGTACAATATGTGACGAAAAAACAATCTCAGAACGGCCTGGGTAAGTCAAAGCGTTTTAAAGTTATGAGCACTTAAAGTGACACTGGTCAGATTTTCAAAAAATGGCCTGGTCCTTAAGGTGAAATAAGGCTGTGTCCTTAAGGGGTTAAGGAGTTAACATGAATGTTTACCTCACCTATGTGTGCATGTAATTTCAAAAAGGGAGCAAGATAATGGTTGCCATCATGTTTTCTTAGAAACATCTTGTCTAAGTTTACTGAATAAAAGTAACATTGCATAAATTGGGAACTCTAAGACATATGCCTATTTGATCTTGTAATTGAAATGGATCATAAATAAAAGAAAATGTATGAATCACAACCATTCAAGCACATTACAGAATGCAATTTCTGTAGCTTTCAATGATCTTATTAGTGTAAATGTAAATTCAGTGTTTTCCAGTGGACCGAGCAATTATGGTTATACTACCTTGAATAAAAGCTGACAGGTGACTACTCAAGCTTAGGGAAATAGGTTCTGTTATGATAAAGAATTGTATTACTATATGCAAGGTGGTTGAAAGTCTGTTTCAAACAATGATGGCTCCAAGCTTATGAAGCTCAGGAAAATCAATAAATTGGCTAGACTGAATTGAGCTCAAAGTAATAGTGTAATTTGATGTAATACTAATGCTTTCATTCAGAGTACTGTAGTAAGCTCCTTTGTGGATTCTGTTCATTAGAAATGCTCATGCTCACCACTGATAAGCCTTGCAAGTTGTGAAGGAATTTATCATCTCTACTTCTTATTCCTTTTCTTTGATTTATAATCAGAGGTATAAAGTAATGTTAGGGTAAGATTTGTTTACTGTCATATTAAAATGAAATAAAAACATGTAATACAAAATATTTATTAAGACACTAAATAAATCCACTGGTATATACACAACATGGGTGAATATGAGAAAAATGACAACTCGTTTGTAGAGAATGTTAGGAAAGAAAGCAAACAGTAAATTTTTCACTGCAGTAATAGAAGAGTAAATGGAGGTAAAGAAAAATTAAATATTTTAAAATGGAACTAGAAAACAGCTGCTGGGAAAAACATAAAGGTCTATTACATGAATTCTTATAGGAGAAAATGTCCATTAAGTTCAGCCTTTAGCTAATCTAGCTTCTTGGTACAGATGAAGGCATCAGAAATCCCCTTGGGTTGATTTGACCAGTAAACTAAATGTGCAGGATCGATTAAATTAGCCTCACATGGGAGGATATAGCATATAAATGGAATCTCTTTGAGAACTGGTGACACTGAAGGATGATAATTAGTGTTGAGCGAACTTCTGTTTTAAGTCCGGTGTCCAAAGTTCAGGGTTCGGGTTATCGAAGAATCCTGTTATGGATTCCGCTACCACGGACCATAACTGAATTCTATGACTACATGAACCATGGAAGCCTATAAGAGGCATTCCGTATTGCATTCCGTCATAATAGATGTCAATGGTCAGCATTACTATGACAGCGGTAAAAAGGGGTGAAGACGAGAAGTGTCATAAGGGCCCACTGAAGCGCAGGGACATGAAATGATACTGACAGATATTAAATCTTGATGCCCGGTGTGGATGTGTCTGGAGAGTAAATTCAATACTGGAAGGATGTAAATAGTCCAGTGTACATGCAAATGACAAGAGAGGGTAGATACTAGTATAGCTACCAAACATTTAATGACCAATAAAGCACGTATGACTGCTCCTCTCGTTGAGACCTTTCAGTTTCTCAGTATTCAAGCATAATATCCATTCCATTTCTTTTCTCAATGGGATCCTGTCCAAATCCCCTCTCCTAAGTGACTACTGTACACTTACGATTTCTTAGAATTTAATGACACTAGTGTCTCCCATGTGTGTTTCTCCAATGTGTTTGGCAATTAGGGTATCCTTGCTATTTCAGATATCGTTCAGGTGTTCTCCCACTCTGCGTCTGACCCCTGTGGTCTTGCAATTGATAAAAGTTCTGATGTGGTATAGTCTCTGAGTAGATGTACTTGTGATGGTTTTACCCACACTAATAGCATTGCAAGCCACACATCCACTACATTTGTAGGTCACCATTGTGGATCTCGACAACCATTTGACGGGGTGATGTGGTTAAAGGAAACTGTGGACCAGCCAGTGCTTCAGGTTCCTACCCCTTCTATATGTTATGGAGGGGGCCTCCCATACTAAATTCCCTATTTCTTGGTCACTTTGGAGGATCCGCCAGTGTCTCTTCAGGATATTTCTTACTTTGTTGTAGCCAGCATCATATGTGCCTATAATCCTAAGAACGTCCCCATTCTCAGTGGGTTTCTTTTGGATAAGGAGGGAGTTATGATATCTGCAGTGAGCATAATGATAAGCCATGTTTAGAACTTGATCAGGGTACCCCCTCACTCTGAACCTAGACCTAAGGTCATCAGCTGCTTGTTTAAAGTCCAGAGTTTCAGAGCAGTTCCTTCTCACCCTGAGGTTCTGTCCTTTTGGGATCCCTCTAAGTAAAATCTGTGGTTGCCAACTGTGCCATTGTAATAAACTGTTGGTCACCTTGAGCTTGCGATACATCCGCGTACTCAGTCGTCCATCCCTATTCTTCCAGATGAACAAATCTAGGACTGTAATTTCCAATTGGTTGATGGTGGATGTAAAAAACAGGCCCAGATCATTTGTGTTCAGCTTGTTTACAAAAAGATCAAACTGCGTCAAACTCCCATTCCAAAGAATCAATATGTCATCTATGTATCGCAGCCAAAGCTGGGCACATGATGACCATTCTTCAGTGTCGTCTCCAAAGACCGCCTCTTTTTCCCACCAGCCAAGGTAGAGATTAGCAAAAAAAACCACTGGCCCAGATTTACTAATGTGTAGGGGTCATAAATCTGGCTAAATGTAGTGCAAATTGGCACATCTAAAGTTTCTACACTATTTTGACATGCTTGACAAGGGGTGAGGCTTACAGAAAAGAAGTGTAGTTTGCGGAAAACAGGTGAGTGATAAGATGATCCAAAATTACACCACAATTCTGGCATAAAAATCTGTAGTTGTTATAGAGTATGAATGTTATTTTTTTATCCCAGCACAACATTTATTATCCCTGAGCCACTGTGAAAAATGTTGTATAAGTCTAGACAGCCTGTGTAAGCTTATGCCATCTTTAGCATTATTAAATCTGGCCCACTGTGTCCAGATATGACATGCTGGACATCAAGAAATTTTAAAGCACCCTAAAAATACTGAGATTTTTTTTTGCAGTTATGTTTAAGACAGGTTCATGGTGTTTCTGCTCCATTATTTTTCTTTTTTTTCACATCGTAGCATGTTCAGGGTACAGTGTTTTTTTCAGAGGTTTTTCTATAAAGTTCCCTGTATGAAAATAAAAATCTGTAAAAACTTAAGAAAAATGTATCAGAAGAGAGTCCCACCAACCCCAAGAATTTGGGGTCATGTGCTTGATATGAATGGAGCAGCAAATTGAGCATGCATGCTTCCACTCCAATTATTCTCTAAGATTGTATTGTGGAACATCCCTTTAATTTATATTTAGTCATCAAAAAGAGTTCAAACACTTTTTAAGGACTAAAAAATGCAACACTAAAAATGCTGGTAAAAACCCATGACTTTTATGGTGTAAACATAGTGTGAAAGCCTGCTTGCACTGTGTGAAAATTAGAAAATTAACATTCATAGTTAAAGAATTTTTCTCACAATGCAAACTTATACCCTTTCCACACAATAAGGGAAAAGTATCTGGTGGGCAGGGTTTCCAACAGCATGGAGCACCACTAACCCCAAAAACTGGAATCCCATGTGTTTGTATTAATAAAGCAGCAGGTTAAGTATGTGCACTACCACTCCACTCCTTTTTCTCTATGGGACTTCCAGAAATAGCTGAGGGCTGTACTTGGCTATCTCAGGCAGTCCCTTAGAGAATGAATTAATACAAGAACATGGAACCCCCTGTACACAGGATTGGTTGGGATGCTTGTGGTCAGCATTGATCAGACACTAATACCCTGTGGATAGGAGATACAGTAAGTTTGTATTGTGGGACAACCTGTTTAAGTGTGCCTATAGATTTAGTCATCAAGAAGCACTAAAACTCCCTTTTAAGGATTATCATGATATACAATTAGGTACATGGGCACTATCCTTTTTATTCACTACCAGCACAAATATGTAGAATACATTAGATCTTCATTATACTAACAAATGCACAAACATACCTTTCATCATTAGCTACAAAGTGTAATAACCTCTAGTGGTCCAATTCTGATGCATGCAGTCTAAAGCAGAAGTATTTTCTAAACCTGGTATTCCATCTGTGCATTTTGTGCTTTAGTATTGCCGCGGGCAGTTCTGTTCCCTACAGATGGCTTTAATAACTGCTACTCTTAAAAAAATTTGCTTCCTTTTGATAATACTGGTGAGTAAGAACATAGTTTGCCTATCTTATTCTGTAGTTTTTTTCTCCTCTTCCCCTAGGGTTAAAACAAGCATTCAGCTGGGGTGGTAAATGAATAATGGATGCCCCTGTTATTTAAATGAAATTTATTTGTTGCCTTTCAGCATTTTGATGCAGCCGCTAGGTTTTTATTTTATTGAAGTGCTATTGTTTATATCATGCAGTTCTTGAATACCTTAGAGGAGAAGTATGCATCCCAGAAGAAATTCATTTTCTGGACTTCAGCTGATGAGGTTGAAACAGAGAATCAATGTGTCTTTTTTGTTTTTGTATTTTATTTTTGATTGTCTCATTCTTAGCAATGTATTAGTGATGTTCAAACATTTTCTGAAAAGTACAGACAAAGAACAAATGTGTAAGCTGCACAAAGCACATGTACGTATTTTGTCTTCTGGCAAAAGCAACTCTCAATTCAAATACAGAATCCATTTTTATGCTGGTCTTACTTCAACTGATTAAATAAGAAAACTGTTCACATTTGACCCACCAAATTGTATTATTTATAATAATATCTTCAGATATTCCGTTTTCATAACACATATCTGCTGTCAAGGTGTAGTGATCATTGTGAAATATAACAATTAAAAAATTTTTTTTCAACAAACACTATACACTAGAGTATCAAGTGTTTGCGATTGTGGAGTACCTTGGAACTGAACCAGAGTTCGGGAAATGTTATTTTTTTACAGTAGAAATCAATTTCTGAAGTTATTATGCAAAGTCTCTTGAGACTTCGCGAAGTAATAACTTTAGTTCATCTGAGCCAATACATTCTAATACTGTACGGAGCGCTCGCTCTGTACAGTATTGAAACAAAGTTTTATGCAAATTGATTTTGGATGTTTCATCCGAAGTTGATTCGTTCATTCCTACTCATAACTCTACAGAGCTGTTTAACACTTTCAACTCTTTACTCCTTCCCCCGCTGCCCCTTTCTACATCTCTCATCTTGAAGAGGGACTTTGCCACAGCCCTTCTGGACAACAATTCAGTCTTCTTTCTCCAAACCAGCTTCTCCCTATTACAGATGGAAAACTTACTACCTTACACTCTAGATCACATCTCACCACCTATGAGATCCCAAATTCCCAATCCTATTCCACCTCATACTCAACCTCACTACAATGTTTATACTAACCCTAACCTATCACTAACCAATCGTACCTTCTTCTCCTTTTCTGAATACAAAGCCATCACGCTTATCCTTAAAATGCCTTCCCTTAAACTGTGCTCTTTGTTCATCTATCACCCCATATCACTACTCCTGTTTTCCTCAGAACTCCTTGATCAACATGTCCACCTTGAGCTGTCCTCCCACCCTCATCCTACTCTTTGTGACTGGCCTCAGTCTGGCTTACAGTCTCACAACTGAGCTACCCTAACCAAAGTCAACAACAATCTTTCAAAGGCTAAAGTCAAATAACATTACTCTGCCTTTTAATCCTAGACCTGTCCACTGCCTTTGACACAGTAGACAATTCCATTCTGCTGCAAACTCTCACATTCCTTGAAGAATTGGCCTTCTCCTGGATTACCTCATATCTCACAGACCAGACATTTAGTGTCTCCCTGCTCTTCTGGGTGGACGCGCCGGCGCGTCCTCTCGCGAGACGCGAGATTTCCCATTCCCAGACAACTTTTCCCATTTTTTTATACAAAGTTGGCATTTGACCAAGATATTTATCTCACCCAGCATGGGTATATGTAAAATGACACCCCAAAACACATTCCCCAACTTCTCCTGAATATGGAGATACCACATGTGTGACACTTTTTTGGAGCCTAGGTGGGCAAAGGGGCCCACATTCCAAAGAGCACCTTTCGGATTTCACTGGCCATTTTTTACAGAATTTGATTTCAAACTCCTTACCACACATTTGGGCCCCTAGAATGCCAGGGCAGTATAACTACCCCACAAGTGACCCCATTTTGGAAAGAAGACACCCAAAGGTATTCGCTGATGGGCATAGTGAGTTCATAGAACTTTTTATTTTTTGTCACAAGTTAGTGGAATATGAGACTTTGTAAGAAAAAAATAAAAATAAAAAACCATAATTTTCCGCTAACTTGTGACAAAAAATAAAAAGTTCTTTGAACTCACTATGCCCATCAGCGAATACCTTAGGGTGTCTACTTTCTGAAATGGGGTCATTTGTGGGGTGTTTGTACTGTCTGGCCATTGTAGAACCTCAGGAAACATGACAGGTGCTCAGAAAGTCAGAGCTGCTTCAAAAAGCGGAAATTCACATTTTTGTACCATAGTTTGTAAACGCTATAACTTATACCCAAACCATTTTTTTTTTACCCAAACATTTTTTTTTTATCAAAGACATGTATAACAATAAATTTAGAGCAAAATTTATATATGGATGTCTTTTTTTTTGCAAAATTTTACAACTGAAAGTGAAAAATGTCATTTTTTTTTGCAAAAAAATCGTTAAATTTCGATTAATAACAAAAAAAGTAAAAATGTCAGCAGCAATGAAATACCACCAAATGAAAGCTCTATTAGTGAGAAGAAAAGGAGGTAAAATTCATTTGGGTGGTAAGTTGCATGACTGAGCAATAAACGGTGAAAGTAGTGTAGGTCAGAAGTGTAAAAAGTGGCCTGGTCTTTAAGGGTGTTTAAGCTGTAGGGGCTGAGGTGGTTAAAGAGCCTCATGGCTTTCAGTACCACTTTTATGCTGATGATATGCAAAATTACTACTGTGATCCAGATATCACTTCCTTACTATCCAGAATAAGACAATGTTTATCAGTTATATTTTCCTTCTCATCTTGCGTTCTAGACCTTAACATGGAGAAAACAGAGTTTATTATATTTCCCCTATTTCACTCAGCCGCCCAACAGGCCTATATAACAGTCAATGGCTCCACATTTTCCCCAGTCCCACAAGTTCACTGCCTTGGCAAAACCTTTGATTCTGCTCTGTCCTCCAAATTCCACACATCAAAGCGTTTTCCACCTCATGGCACCTTCAGCTCAAAAATGTCTTAGATACACATATTCTGCAACCATCCAAAAATATTGCACATTTCATCATCTTCCACCTAGACTACTTCAACATCCTCTTCTATGGCCTCCCATCTAGCACTCTCGATTCTCTCCAGTTTATCCTCAAATTTGCTGCCTAGCTAATTCACCTTCCTCCCATTACTCCTTTGCCTCCCCTATCTACCAATCTGTTCACTGGCTACCCATTGCCTAGAGAACATTAACTATGATGCACAAGACCATCCATAACACATCTCCTCCATAGATCTGTGACTCGATCTTCCAATACCTTGCCACATGGAATCCTCACGAGACCTCCTTCTCTTCTCATCTCTTCACATAATCATCAATTTTTCTGTGCATCCCCTGTACTTTGGAACTACCTACCACAATAATCAGATTGTCATGTTCAATAGATACCTTCAAAGGAAACCTGAAAACCCATATCTTCAGAAAAGCTACAACCTAAAGTAACCCTGCTGCCACTATACCACTGCTCCTCCCACTATGCGGTACAGGTGCGTGACGTCACTGTGAGCGCCACCCCCATACTGCCTGTAGGCTTTAGCCTGGCCCTTTTACTGAAGCTAGCTGAGGAGTGGTGTAAGGTACTAGTAGAGATGAGCGGCCGCTTATTTAAAGTGAAAGTTACTGCAGGATATGGATTACAGTTTAGAAATGTGACAGTCAAATCTACACTCCTGTGAGCGGCGGGGAGGGGGATCTGTGGATGACACTGTTATGGGGTGGGGTCTGTGGATGACACTGTTATAAGGAGGGCGATCTGTGGATGACACTGTTATGGTGGGAATGATAGGTAGTAAAGCAGCACAACCGGACCTTTAGACCTTTAAAACCAGAATGCAACAGCCACGATGGGACTGCAGATCCACAGCAGTCCAGGAACAGCAATGAAAGAAGATGATCACAGCAGCATATCCAGTGCGTCATTTATTGGAAGCCTTGAGTGCACACACAACAAATTACGACGTTTCGGCTACGCAGTAGCCTTTGTCAAGTATACAAAAGGTAAAAACTGGCAATATTAAATACATATGTGTGACCACTCCCACCAGAAGTTGAAGCCAGTCGTTAAAAAGCTCAGCCCACTCGATATATCAAAGTTATTATAAACAGCCTGTTCTATAGTCAGGTCATATGCATCATATAATGAAATCAATTTGTACCTGATACATGTGTTCCCCGTCCAGTCACGCAAGAAGTGTTCCCATCCATTTTGGCGTCTAGCCGATCACGATGGGCATGTCAATTACGTCATCGCGCGGGCGCCGTGGTACAAAGCCGTCAGTCACGTGCATCATGCGTCATAGCGTCACATGATGATCACGTGTCCAACGTAAGGTCCTTTACACAAATGGAAAATACAACCAACTGGAAGGTCCTATCTCTAAACCTAACTGTTCGACATCTGTGTGTCAAATGGGGACCAACCTGTCTCCCATCTAGACAATATCCCAAGCGAAAGGCCAGGTATATACTCCATCTATAAGGTCGAACAAATCTAAAACATGACCAATTAAATATGATGGATATGGAAAAAAGGGTGTTTTCAATCCACCGGAACCGGACGAGACAATGTATCAGATACACAATATAAATGTTTGAAGTGAATATAAGTGAACTTAGTGATCAGAACAAAATAATATAAGTGAACCATAGTCTACCATTAAAACCATTGTCTATACTGAGTCAGACATGAATAGAACCCTACCTATCTATCAATACTGTTTACATTAAATTAAATGTTAAGTCCCTGGGGTTGTAGCGATTGTAAGGTAAAGATTCATTTCAGCTCTTTTTTCCTCAACATGTGCTCCCTATCTCCACCCCTGTTGGGGACATCAACAGAGTCAATGACCCTGAATCTCAATTGGCTGACAGAGTGTCCACAGTCCGCAAAATGCTTCGCCACCGGTTTGTCCATAATTTTTTTCCTGATGGTGCTTTTGTGTTTGTTAATACGTTCCCTAATCTCCATGGTTGTCTCTCCCACATAGATCAAACTGCAGGGACAGACAATCATGTAGACTACAAACTTAGACCGACACGTATAATTTCCCGTGATGTTATTTCTTGCCATTGTAAGGGTGAACAAAGGTGTTCCTCTTTAACATATTTCCACAATTACAGCAACCCAAACATGGGAAATTTCCCATCTTTCTGGGTTTAAGGTAAGTTTGACACCCTTTGGTGTCATCTCCAACATCAGTTTTAATCAGCTTGTCACGGAAATTAGTGCCACGTTTGTATGCCATCAATGGTGGATTGTCAAATTCAGGTATAGTCGGAAAGCCCCTATGAAGGATATGCCACTCTTTTCTCAAAATATGTGTGATCTCAGCAGTGTGGTTGCCAAAAGTGGAAACAAACGGGATGCGTGTCGCATCTCTGCTAATAGACGGAGATTGAAATGTGGACACTCTGTCAACCAAGGAGACCCTGGTCCTAGACCTACGCAACAACCTAACAGGATACCTCCTCTGAGAGAATTTATTGCACATTTCGTTGATCCGATGGCTGAATACATAATCATCAGATACAACTCGTCTCACACTCAGCATCTGACTCCAAGGCAAGGAATCAAGCATGCGGCGTGGGTGACAACTATCAAATCTCAGGAGATTGTTCCTTTCGGTAGGCTTCTTGTACAAGTCTGTTTTCAACTGGCCCTCTTTAATGTACACCCTGACATCAAGAAACTGTAATTCCTCAGAAGAGGAAGTCACAGTAAATTGATCTATTCATGTCTGACTCAGTATAGACAATGGTTTTAATGGTAGACTATGGTTCACTTATATTATTTTGTTCTGATCACTAAGTTCACTTATATTCACTTCAAACATTTATATTGTGTATCTGATACATTGTCTCGTCCGGTTCCGGTGGATTAAAACACCCCTTTTTCCCATATCCATCATATTTAATTGGTCATGTTTTATATTTGTTCGACCTTATAGATGGAGTATATACCTGGCCTTTCGCTTGGGAGATTGTCTAGATGGGAGACAGGTTGGTCCCCATTTGACACACAGATGTCAAACAGTTAGGTCTAGAGATAGAACCTTCCAGTTGGTTGTATTTTCCATTTGTGTAAAGGACCTTACGTTGGACACGTGATCATCATGTGACGCTATGACGCATGATGCACGTGACTGACGGCTTTGTACCACGGAGCCCGCGCAATGACGTAATTGACATGCGCATCGTGATCGGCTAGAAGCCGAGATGAATAGGAACACTTCTAGCGTGACTGGATGGGGAACACATGTATCAGGTACAGATTGATTTCATTATATGATGCATATGACCTGACTATAGAACAGGTTGTTTATAATCACTTTGATATATCGAGTGGGCTGAGCTTTTTAACGATTGGCTCCAACTTCTGGTAGGAGTGGTCACACATTTGTATTTAATATTGCGAGTTTTTACCTTTTGTATACTTGACAAAGGCTACTGCGTAGCCGAAACGTCGGAATTTGTTGTGTGTGCACTCAAGGCTTCCAATAAATGACGCACTGGATATGCTGCTGTGATTATCTTCTTTCATTACTGTTATGGTGGGGGGATCTGTGCATGACACTGTTATGGGATGGGATATGTGGATGACTGTTATAAGGAGGGGGATCTGTGGATGACACTGTTATGGTGGGGGAGGGATCTGTGGATGACACTGTCATGGGGTGGATCTGTGGATGACACATATAGCATAAGATGCTATATACGGTATGTGTCATCCATGGATCCCCCTCCGTAACAGTGTGATCCACGGATCCCCCTCCGTAACAGTGTCATCCACGGATCCCCCTCCGTAACAGTGTCATCCACGGATCCCCCTCCGTAACAGTGTCATCCACGGATCCCCCTCCGTAACAGTGTCATCCACGGATCCCCCTCCGTAACAGTGTCATCCACGGATCCCCCTCCGTAACAGTGTCATCCACGGATCCCCCTCCGTAACAGTGTCATCCACGGATCCCCCTCCTTAACAGTGTCATCCACAGATACCACTCCATAACAGGATTCGAGATTCGAAAGATTCAATATATTGCGCCAATTCCCTCCCCCTCCCATCCCATGATGTCTTCTACTTCTCCACCAGCCCTCCGTAACATGACCGAGGAATGGTGGAGAAAGAGATGGAGAGCGGGGAGAGCTCTATGGGTTCTATTCTCCCCAGATTCTGCTCCATTTTTTTCTCTATATCTCTTTGCTTATACAAAATATGTTCGTATCTCTTATTGGTCTTTACCAAATTTAACCATGTGTTAATACTAGGGGCATGTCGCGCAAACCAAGAGCGTGCTATTAGGAGTCTTGCCAAAAACATTATTTTAAACATATAAGATTTTTTTATATTGGTGACAACCCACCTTGGCAAGATCCCCCTGTAACGAAACGCCTAGCACCCCGACCGGGTACCTCCATCAATAGATGCTCCTAGTGAAAGTCCAGAGGACTCCAAGCACTCCACTTGACACTGTCAGCGCTGCAGACCCCACGAACCGCCGAAGCTTGGTGGAGGTCTCGCCGTCTCCTACCCACCCTGGACCTACGACAAGGCTCCAGGCTCCAGTGGGTGAACCTCTCCTAAAGCCAGAGACAGGAACCAGGAACAAGCTCTTACAAGAGCTTATACTCAGGGGAGTATTGTGATATAGCAATCCCAAGAGTGTAGTTATCCCATTACCCAAACATGAGCCAAAACTTCATGAAGGTATAAAAACAGGAACTCTCTTTATTTGAACACACAAGCATTGATTTATACACCTCTTCCAACAAGGTTACCACCCACAGGGTTTTGTAAAAACAGCCAATCACATGCATTTACAGTATTCAAACCTTCCCAGCAATTGTACACAAAATCCCCTTCCCTCTGTCTGTAACGCAATCAACAAAATACAATGAGCATTGTCTGTGACGCAATTAACTAACATACTGGCATTGTCAGAGACGCAATCCACAAAATACAATTACCAAACGTAATGGGCTAACTTAATCACTCACAGACAGAAAACACACATTTTTCCCAAAACACAGAAAACACCTCAAAACCCCACACATCCCCATAATGTATACATCCATGGATAGCTCTGATCTGGGTGAACAACATATCCAAAAATCACCCAGATCCGAGCAGGGGTTCCCGAATTCAATGGAAGTCACATTTGGCCGGCCGCAAGCATGGCTTTTCTGCCCAAAACAGTTCCACAGATTTAAGCTGTGTGGCCGGTCTGTCTTCTCCTTCAAAGTTAGTATGGGCCATAATCCTGGGGCAGGAGGCTGGCAAACAGCCCCCTCCAAAACATAGTGGCGAGGTTGGTTTCGCCACACCCCCAATACCCAAAATTCAGCAATAAAAGGAATCCGAACTTTCAGTTTTTTCTCTATATAGTTGTGAATAGTCTCCCAATATTATAAAGAAATGGAAGTGGGGCACTCTCTAAAAGTAAAGGGATCTTTAATTAAACGTAATGTACAATAAAAATTAACAATAGTTACCACAATAAAAATCAACAAAATTAAAAAAGTCAGCAGAGGATAAATGGTTAATATTAGTGGTGAAAAATTCAGCGGTAGACTGAAATCTAAAATAGTAAAAACAACATAAATATTAGATCCCAATATGCGAATATTTTAAAAACAATAAATTCGAATATTCAATAATAATCTGAAGAATAATCATAAGAATATTATTTTTCACTGGTGGTAAGTCAATGCGTTTTTCAAATGCGAAATATTAAATGGTGTAAATAATCGCTTGCTGCCGATAATGATAAACTTGTGACCAATCCTTTTACACACATAGATGATTTTTCAATGCGAAATTTTTAGTGATATAGATGGTCGCTTGCTGCCGAATATAATAATCGGCTTATGGCCAGTCTTTTAACACATATGCATAGTGGTGGCCAGAGTTCCAAGCATATATAGCCTTAGATGGTTTGGGCAGACAATATTTCAGCTGCTTATAAGCACAGCGGCATCCCGCTGTATTTGTTTGAAGAGCGATCGCTTACATAGGATATGCGCAATCTTACCAGAAGGTCTTTACACTGGACAATAAGCCCTTGACTCGGTGTACTTTCCTTTAGGATTCCAGTCTCAAGGGTTGTTTGTTCAAACTCGAATTTGGCGCCAATAGAATTGTTTGCTGCACGCGGTCTTGATATCTTTCGTATAATAGTGCTTTCTTACTTTGGCAATTCGTTGTACTTATGATGGTGTCCAGGCCTCCTCAGTCTGGCAATATCCTTTTTTCTTGGTGGGGGGATTAGTTCCAGACGCGTTTCGGGGATTTAAGATAATGACCCCTTCCTCAGTGGCTAACATCCCCCTGCTCATGTTCCACTTTTATAGTGGGTAAAGAGTGTGTTAAGGACTGGTCTGGAATACGAACTTTTTGGGAATTGGGATCTTTAGATGTTATTTCTTACTTTAAAAACATATATTAATAACATTAATCTTACATGGATTAGTTATCTTATACCACTAAACATGAGGAAATATTGCATGAATCAATAAAAATGAACAAATAGAAAAATGAGAAATATATATATATAATATATATATAAAAAATATTTAAAAAAGTCATGACGGCAATTGGTTACATAAAAAAACTTTCATACAGTTGTTTAGCACCTCCTTTGGGATCACATAGTGTAAAAAATGCACCAGTATCGCATGCGATTTCAATGCGTTTCCGGTGCGTTTTTTCTGGAAATTTTATATTTCTCAAGAGTTCTTCAAAAGGAATTCATTTTCAGGCCCCATCTACCTTGCAATAGTTTAGAAAGACAAAAACATTAAAAACATTTTGTTTTTCCAAAAAAGGGAGGCAATTTCTCATTGTGTGAGTATTTCTTTATGGTGTATTTTACACTGATGTAGAATTATTGGATAGGGGCCAAATGCAGAGGGAAAACTGGACGAGTTTAAAATATCGTCCAGTTAATCATCGACAGATGGCGCCCATCCTATAAAAAGCCGAATAGTTCAAAATCTGCATTCAGACCTAACGGTTATAGTGTATTTAATTCATAGATTCGCTTTGTTTCTAAGCGCGACATTTTCTCTACATGATTCCCACCTTTCCAATCCTTTTGTACTTTATCAATTGCTGTAAACCTCAGACATGAGGGGTCTTGGTTATGTGTTGTTTTAAAATGATATGATAGGGAATGGTTTTCAAAACCCTTTTTTATATTGCCAACATGTTCTGCAATACGTTTTTTCAGCATTCTCTTAGTTCTCCCTATGTATTGGAGCTTGCATGGGCATTCTATCACATATATCACATCTTCTGTACTACAGGTAAGGAATTAATAAGGAATTAATATTGGTAAGGTAATCTAATTTCCGTTGTTTTTTTAGGGAACGAAGTTAGTTTGCAATTGTTGCATCTGCCACAATGGAAAAAGCCCTGGATGTTTGCCCAAGATTGAACTGTGGGAATACAGATTCTCTTTTTCTGAACAGTAGGTGCTATTTTGATATTCAAATTGGGGGCCTTGGTGAATACAATTTTCGGTTTAGATGGTATCAATGTGTTTAATATCTTGTCTTTTTTAAGCAAGTGCCAATGTTTATTGACAATAAATTGGATTTTCCTAAAGTCCCCATTAAAGGGCAAAATCAGACGCAAATTAGAATCCGTTATCTCGGCTTTTTTGTCTTTTTTATCAATAAAGAACTCCTCCCTGTCCATTTCTTTTACTTTATTGAGAGCTGCGTCCAGAATTTTTATGGGGTATTTTTTGTCCAAAAATTGGTCCTTCATAGTTTTAGCTTCCTTTTCAAATTCCGCATTCAGTGTACAATTATGTTTTGCCCTACATAGTTGTCCTTGTGGGATGTTGATTAACCAGTTAGGGAGATGACAACTATTAAATAAAATATAACTATTACAAGCTGTAGGTTTAACAAAAGTTGTACATTGTAATTTGCCCTCTCGGTTAAAAATCCTTATAACTAAAAATTCCAGTGATTTTTGGCTAATGTTCCCCGTGAAGGTCAGTTTCCACTCATTTATATTAATATCATTTAAAAATTGTTTCAAAAAATCCCTATCTCCCTGCCAAATAAAAAATATATCATCGATATATCGTTGCCAGAGCACCAGGTTCATCCCTAGTTTGGGTTGAATATTTTCATGTTCCCACTGTGCCATAAATAAATTAGCATAACTAGGTGCGAACCTGGTGCCCATGGCTGTTCCTTGCGTCTGTATGTAGAAATCCTCTGCAAAATTAAAATAATTATGTGTTAAAATAAAATCTATTGCATCGACTACATACTCAATTTGTGTTTGATTCAGGGTGCCCTCTAACGACAGTTGAGATGTGACTGATTTTTTGCCCTGCTCATGTTTGATCACGGTGTAAAGCGATTGGACGTCAAGGGTACCTATAATCCAGTTCTCATTAAAATCCAATGATTCTATCGTTTTTATAATTTGAGTGGTATCCTTGATGTATGAGGGGACTTTTTTTTACTCTAGATTGTAATATCACATCTACATATTTGGATAGATTCGAAGTCAGTGATACAATCTCGGATAAAATTGGGCGGCCGGGTGGATTAATTTTGTCTTTATGGACCTTGGGCAGGCAGTAAAAAACAGGGATACGTGGAGATTTGTTGATTAAAAAATTTTGTTCATCTTCATTTAAAATACCAATTTCTCTACCTCTAGTACAAAGTGCTTTCAATTCTACTAAAAATAATTCTGTTGGGTCATTTGAGAGTTTTTTTTATATGTACTACTGTCCAAAAGTTGACGTAGACTTTCAGAATTATATTTATATAAATCCTGCACCACTATTGCTCCCCCTTTATCCGCTGGGCGGATAACAATGTTTTCTTCTTTTTGTAGTTCCTTTAGAGCTTTAACCTCCGCATTTGTTAAATTATTACGTTTATATCAAATTTTTTCTTTTAGTTTGCGGATATCGTGTTCAACGCATTTCTTTGAAACTAGCCATTTCTTGACTTATCTCGTTTCTAAAAGAATGGGATGAGATGTTACATCAACATTCCCTTTCTCTTATTAAATTGATTATTAAAAGAAGATTGGAAATTTTGGCAGAAACATCTAATAAAATAAATGAATTACGTCCAGTGGTAGATAAACTACCACAGAATACAGAGTTTCTGACCTTTCAGTCCAGACTATGTATTAATCTGGATAGAATAGAACAAGAAATTATAGATAAGAAAACAAAAAAGATTAGTTATGAAAGTAGAATAAACAAAAGAAAGGTTGACACTGGGGAAACACAACGGGATATACTAATTAGACCAAGTACACTAAATTTCACACAAGATGAGGATAGACAGAGTAGGGAGAAATTTGTAAATGATTTCGCCATACCTGTCCAAAATAGATTCGAGATCCTAGAGGAACGAGAACATTTTTTAGACAGGACACCGCCACACCACAGAACACGGACGAGACACGAATCGCCACAAGGGAGAACACGGACACAAAACAAAGAGTCACTAATAGATCACCAATACAATTTGAGACACAGACCCCAAACCCCACACAAAACACACAGATCTCAACACTTCAGAACAGAGAGAACACAGACACAGGAGCACTACAACACTCAGGAACACCGGAGGAGGACAAGGAACTACGGAGAAAGGGAAAGATACGTAGAGGAGGGAGAAAGAAGAGGGAAAAGACACAGATAGAAAACACAATTATCACTAATGATTCTATTATTAATTTGAGCACTAAAAATTTAACCGATGCACAAGTCACTTTACTAAACAAAGGTCTTAAATTTGCTCCCACCAATAAATTAAATAAGTTCGACACCTTCATTGGTGTCGAAAAATTCATGAGACGTCTCTGTCTAAAAAAATATTTTTTAAAGAACCCTATAAGTCGGGAAATGACAAACAAAAATACATTCATCCATACTGATCTCAAGAGAACTTCAAAAAAATATCCAAGAAACGAGATAAGCCAAGAAATGGCTAGTTTCAAAGAATGCGTTGAACACAATATCCGCAAACTAAAAGAAAAAATTAGATATAAACGTAATAATTTAACAAATGCGGAGGTTAAAGCTCTATAGGAACTACAAAAAGAAGAAAACATTGTTATCCGCCCAGCGGATAAAGGGGGAGCAATAGTGGTGCAGGATTTAGATAAATATAATTCTGAATGTCTACGTCAACTTTCGGACAGTAGTACATATAAAAAACTCTCAAATGACCCAACAGAATTATTTTTAGTAGAATTGAAAGCACTTTGTACTAGAGGTAGAGAAATTGGTATTTTAAATAAAGATGAACAAAATTTTTTAATCAACAAATCTCCACGTATCCCTGTTTTTTACTGCCTGCCCAAGGTCCATAAAGACAAAATTAATCCACCCGGCGGCCCAATTATATCGGGGATTGTATCACTGACTTCGAATCTATCCAAATATGTAGATGTGATATTACAATCTAGAGTAAAAAAAAGTCCCCTCATACGTCAAGGATACCACTCAAATTATAAAAACGATAGAATCATTGGATTTTAATGAGAACTGGATTATGGGTACCCTTGACGTCCAATCGCTTTACACCGTGATCAAACATGAGCAGGGCAAAAAATCAGTCACATCTCAACTGTCGTTAGAGGGCACCCTGAATCAAACACAAATTGAGTATGTAGTCGATGCAATAGATTTTATTTTAACACATAATAATTTTAATTAATCCACCCGGCCGCCCAATTATATCGGGGATTGGATCACTGACTTCTAATTTATCCAAATATGTAGATGTGATATTACAATCTAGAGTAAAAAAAGTCCCCTCATACGTCAAGGATACCACTCAAATTATAAAAACAATAGAATCATTGGATTTTAATGAGAACTGGATTATAGGTACCCTTGACGTCGAATCGCTTTACACCGTGATAAAACATGAGCAGGGCAAAAAATCAGTCACATCTCAACTGTCGTTAGAGGGCACCCTGAATCAAACACAAATTGAGTATGTAGTCGATGCAATAGATTTTATTTTAACACATAATTATTTTAATTTTGCAGAGGATTTCTACATACAGACGCAAGGAACAGCCATGGGCACCAGGTTTGCCCCTAGTTATGCTAATTTATTTATGGCACAGTGGGAACATGAAAATATTCAACCCAAACTAGGGATGAACCTGGTGCTCTGGCAACGATATATCGATGATATATTTTTTATTTGGCAGGGAGATAGGGATTCTTTGAAACAATTTTTAAATGATATTAATATAAATGAGTGGAAACTGACCTTCACGGGGAACATTAGCCAAACATCACTGGAATTTTTAGTTATAAGGATTTTTAACCGAGAGGGCAAATTACAATGTACAACTTTTGTTAAACCTACAGCTTGTAATAGTTATATTTTATTTAATAGTTGTCATCTCCCTAACTGGTTAATCAACATCCCACAAGGACAACTATGTAGGGCAAAACATAATTGTACACTGAATGCGGAATTTGAAAAGGAAGCTAAAACTATGACGGACCAATTTTTGGACAAAAAATACCCCATAAAAATTCTGGATGCAGCTCTCAATAAAGTAAAAGAAATGGACAGGGAGGAGTTCTTTATTGATAAAAAAGACAAGAAAGCCGAGATAACGGATTCTAATTTGCGTCTGATTTTGCCCTTTAATGGGGACTTTAGGAAAATCCAATTTATTGTCAATAAACATTGGCACTTGCTTAAAAAAGACAAGATATTAAACACATTGATACCATCTAAACCGAAAATTGTATTCACCAAGGCCCCCAATTTGAATATCAAAATAGCACCTACTGTTCAGAAAAAGAGAATCTGTATTCCCACAGTTCAATCTTGGGCAAACATCCAGGGCTTTTTCCATTGTGGCAGATGCAACAATTGCAAACTAACTTCGTTCCCTAAAAAAACAATGGAAATTAGATTACCTTACCAATATTAATTCCTTATTAATTCCTTACCTGTAGTACAGAAGATGTGATATATGTGATAGAATGCCCATGCAAGCTCCAATATGTAGGGAGAACTAAGAGAATGCTGAAAAAACGTATTGCAGAACATGTTGGCAATATAAAGAAGGGTTTTGAAAACCATTCCCTATCATATAATTTTAAAACAACACATAACCAAGACCCCTCATGTCTGAGGTTTACAGCAATTGATAAAGTACAAAAGGATTGGAAAGGTGGGAATCATGTAGAGAAAATGTTGCGCTTAGAAACGAAGCGAATCTTTGAATTAAATACACTACAAACGTTAGGTCTGAATGCAGATTTTGAACTATTTGGCTTTTTATAGGATGGGCGCCATCTGTCGATGATTAACTGGACGATATTTTAAACTTGTCCAGTTTTTCCTCTGCATTTGGCCCCCATCCAATAATTCTACATCAAATACACCATAAAGAAATACTCACACAATGAGAAATTGCCTCCCTTTTTTGGAAAAACAAAATGTTTTTAATGTTTTTGTCTTTCTAAACTATTGCAAGGTAGATGGGGCCTGAAAATGAATTCCTTTTGAAGAACTCTTGAGAAATATTAAATTTCCAGAAAAAACGCACCGGAAACGCATTGATATCACATGCGATTCTGGTGAGTTTTTTTACACTATGTGATCCCAAAGGAGGTGCTAAACAACTGTATGAAAGTTTTTTTATGTAACCAATTGCCATCATGACTTTTTTAATGTTTTTATATATATATTTCTCATTTTTCTATTTGTTCATTTTTATTGATTCATACAATATTTCCTCATGTTTAGTAGTATAAGATAACTAATACATGTAAGATTAATGTTATTAATATATGTTTTTAAAGTAAGAAATAACATCTAAAGATCCCAATTCCCAAAAAGTTCGTATTCCAGACCAGTCCTTAACACACTCTTTACCCACTATAAAAGTGGAACATGAGCAGGGGGATGTTAACCACTGAGGAAGGGGTCATTATCTTAAATCCCCAAAACGCATCTGATACTAATCCCCCCACCTAGAAAAACGGATATTGCCAGACTGAGAAGGCCTGTACACCATCATAAGAACAACGAATTGCCAAAGTAAGAAAGCACTATTATACGAAAGATATCAAGACCGCGTGCAGCAAACAATTCTATTGGCGCCAAATTTGAGTTTGAACAAAACCCTTGAGACCGGAATCCTAAAGGAAAGTACGCCGAGTCGAGGGTTTATTGTCCAGTGTAAAGACCTTCTGGTAAGATTGCGCATATCCTATGTAAGCGATCGCTCTTCAAACAAATACAGCGGGACGCCGCTGTGCTTATAAGCAGCTGAAATATTGTCTGCCCAAACCATCTAAGGCTATATATGCTTGGAACTCTGGCCACCACTATGCATATGTGTTAAAAGACTGGCCATAAGCCGATTATTATATTCGGCAGCAAGCGACCATCTATATCACTAAAAATTTTGCATTGAAAAATCATCTATGTGTGTAAAAGGATTGGTCACAAGTTTATCATTATCGGCAGCAAGCGATTATTTACACCATTTAATATTTCGCATTTGAAAAACGCATTGACTTACCACCAGTGAAAAATAATATTCTTATGATTATTCTTCCGATTATTATTGAATATTCGAATTTATTGTTTTTAAAATATTCGCATATTGGGATCTATATTTATGTTGTTTTTACTATTTTAGATTTCAGTCTACCGCTGAATTTTTCACCACTAATATTAACCATTTATCCTCTGCTGACTTTTTAAATTTTGTTGATTTTTATTGTGATAACTATTGTTAATTTTTATTGTACATTACGTTTAATTAAAGATCCCTTTACTTTTAGAGAGTGCCCCACTTCCATTTCTTTATAATATTTATTTCTATCAGACTGGGTGTTGTCTGTTAGTGGGAGCACCTCTGCTGGATCTCCACCTCATTCTAGTGCGACATTACCTTATATCTATCAGTCTCCCAATATTGTTTCAGCTCTGGACAAGACCAGAACATATGCAAATAATCTGCATCAGAAACATCACACCTAGGACAATTAGAATGATCCCTAATACCACATTTATTAAGCCAGGAAGGAGTGACAAAGTCTATGTAAAATACTAAACTGCACCAAAACATGATTGAAATTATGTGATACAAGTTTTAGATCCTGAGCTAACTTCTCCTGATCCTCCAAGTGTGTCATTAAACATTCTTTTTGCCAGGCCCTCTGATCCGGGGACCAAATACCACCAAATTGTGCTGTAATTAAACTTTTATAAAGTTGAGAAATCTTCATCTTTTGCCCCAAATTCTGTGAATTGTGTACAAGTGTGAATTTTCAACCTATTTTTTTCTTTAATACTTAACAGTGCCGATCTTAACTGTAAATACCAAAACCATGATAATTTCTGTGATTTTTGTCTTTGTGATAATACCGTGAATGAAACAATATCCCCTCTTCCTACTACCTGTGTCAAATAAAAAATATTACCTTTTTGCCAATATAAATCTTTACTTAATTCAGCTAAATTTTGTAAGTGCTTATTGTACCACAGCGGAGTACATCCAATTGACCCTTTCAACCCATACCAAAGTCTAATCAAATACCATGATTTCATAAACAAATTCTCTGTCGGGGTCGGTCAATTGATCCGACTCCAGCAGTGTAAAAAAATTATCAAAAGGAGATCTATTCACTAAGTGCTTGCAGAGCGGACTATCCATCCACTCACGAAGAAAACAGAACTAAGCTGCCAAACCTCTACTTTATACTATTGGTATTACCTTGTAAACATGTGCATAAGGAAGAAGATGTGTGCCATACTCAATTATCCTTTTCATTTAATTGTGTGCTTTTATCTCTCTCTCTCTATCTCTCTCTCGTTTTAATTTAAAAATGAGAGATGGGTATTAGAGATGAGCAATCGAATGCAACAAAGTGGAATTTGATCCAAATTTCAGGATAAATTCGACTTGCCATGAAGCTGAATTTCCTCGTGCTTTGTGGTAGCGAATCAATTTAACTTGCTATAGTGTAAAAAAAAAAAAATTACTTTTGCGCAAGATGGCGGTGGCTGGCCCGTCGCAAGCAAATGGAGGCAGTTAGTATGTTAATGTTTGTTAATTGTACACTGTATTATTACTCTCAGATGCTGCGATCATGTATGAACGCAGCATCTGAGGGGTACAATGATGGGGAGCGGTGCTATCACAGCTCCCTGTCATTGCACCCATTACTTACAAAAAAATGTGCTTCATGACAAAGTAATTCATCACAAAGCGAATTTTTTTGTAAAATTCAGCAAAGCAGCCAAATCATATTTTCCAAAACTTCGCTCATCTCTATTGGGGATTTTGGTAATGATGTCAGTGATGAGTTAGGCCCCTTTCACATGGATGATATGGATTGGCTCAGGATGTTTTCAGTAAACTCTCACCATTTTGCAACCAAGTTCAGTCAGTTATGTCTGCGATTGCGTTCAGTTGTTTATTTTTTCCATGCGGGTGCAATCCGTTTTGATGCGTTTTTCACATGCGTGAAAAAAACCCTGAAGGTTTACAAGCAACATCTCCTAACAACCATCAGTGAAAAACACACTGCACCCGGACTGCATGTGTATTACATCTGGATGCAATGTGTTTTTCACCGAAGCCCCATTCGATTCTATGAGGACAGGGCTGCGTGAAAAATGCAGAATATAGAACATGCTGGGTGTGAAAGGGGCCTTAGGGAGTACCTTCAGTTTGAAAAAATATATATATATTTTGCTTTGTTTGTTTTTAGTTGGAGGAAGGAATGACTATAATGCTATTTAGGGCTTTGAATGATTTGATCTAATGCACGTCCCTTTAGATTTAAAGTGGTTGGTAGAAAGCAATTTGTAATAAACTGACATGATTCATACACTATCTTTCACCTTTGTGACAAATAAAGTAAAAACTAAGGATGCGACAGTATCAGTATCATATGTGGATTCCAAAAGACAACAACATAAACATAATACATGGGTTTCTATATCCTTACACTATTGAATGATGCATTGTCTAACATTAGGAATGAGCGAATTTCAAGTTTTAAAGTTCGCTTATATGCTAAACTGTGTTATGGATTCGTTACCACAGACCATAATGCAATTCCATGATGGAATGCATAACAGAATGCCTTTAGAGGCATTCCGTTATGTATTCTGACATAATATAAGTCTATGACCAGCATAACAGATCTGTCCGGTTTCCGTTATGCAGGAGAGGACTACATGACAAATCTTTTCTAACAAAGCTAGAATCAGCTGTGTACCTCACATGGATCCAGAGATATCCCCATTCATTTCTTTGTTAGATTTATATCTAGCTGTCAGCTAATAGGAGGTGTATTTTCTGCTGCAGCTCAGGAGACATGTCTTTTCTGCTGGACCTCTCTCCTTTCACAGCTCAGTAGATTGTTGAAGGAGGAAACTGAGCATGTGCAGTGACCAGGATGCGGGTATGCTGACGCCACTTTAATGCAGTGGCTGAGTCAGGTGGATAATAGTCTGTATTTTGTTTGTGACACCAATTGCAATGTGCACAGGGTACTATCACAGTGCCCTTCCAAGGTGTTATAACGCACATTCTAGATTAGGAATGCCAGAGTGGTGTAATGGCTTATAATTAGGGATGAGCGAACCCGAACTGTATAGTTCGGGTTCATACCGAATTTTAGGGTGCTCATGACACGGACCCGAACCCGAACATTTTCGTAAAAGTCCGGGTTCGGTGTTCGGCGCTTTCTTGGTGCTTTTTGAAAGGCTGCAAAGCAGCCAATCAACAAGCGTCATACTACTTGCCCCAAGAGGCCATCACAGCCATGCCTACTATTGGCATGGCTGTGATTGGCCAGTGCAGCATGTGACCCAGCCTCTATTTAAGCTGGAGTCACGTAGCGCCGCACGTCACTCTGCTCTGATCAGTGTAGGGATAGGATGCAGCTGCTGCTGTTAGGGCGAGATTAGGCAGTGATTTAGTCTTCAAAAACAATTACTGAAGTGATCGATGTACAGCTGTGTATCATTCAACCTCTGCTATTTAATTTCTCACTGTTTTAAGGCTGCCCAGAGCGTTTTTCTGTCACTTTTTTCTGGGGTGATCGGTGGCCATTTTGTGTCTTGTGGTGCTCCAGCACAAGCTGCCACCAAGTACATTTAACCATCAATAGTGTCTTTTTTTTTTTTTGCTATATTCTACATCAGGGGCTTGGCTGTGCTTGCTATTTTATTGAGGGGTGAAATACAATTGCCAAAATAGCAGTACCCTAAATCTTGTATTTCAGCTGTGGCTAGCCAATTGTAATATTGTCAGCTGTCTGGCAAAGGTAGATTTTTTTCTGGGTTGAAATACAATTTCCAACTTAGCAATTCCCTAAATCAGTGGTTTCTGCTGTATCAGGCCAAGTTTAAATCTATCCATAAAAGGGTATATTTGATTGGAGGTGCGAATAGGGTCATTCTCAATAACTTCAAACGCTACCGTGCATCTCCAAGTCTAATTCTGTCCGTAAACGTATACCTGTCATCCAGTGCCTAAATAATAGGCCTACAATTTATATTCAGCTAAATCTGTGTTTACTGCTGTGGCTGGTAAAGTTACAGTATTTAGTGTCCGCCAAAGCACAGTTTTTGTTCTGGGTTGAAATACAATTCCCAACTTAGCAATTCCCTAAATCAGTGGTTTCTGCTGTATCAGGCCAAGTTTAAATCTATCCATAAAAGGGTATATTAGATTGAAGGTGCGGATAGGGTCATTCTCAATAACTTCAAACGCTACCGTGCATCTCCAAGTCTAATTCTGTCTGTAAACGTATACCTGTCATCCACCGCCTAAATACTAGGCCTGCAATTTATATTCAGCTAAATCTGTGGTTACTGCTGTGCCTGTATTAGTGTAATACGGTACCTAAGTAGATAGCCAGATAGTGTTAGGTGCCTGTAAAAAAAGGCCTGAATTTGAATTCAATACATTGGGCCAAATAATTTTTTTCTTATTGTGGTGAACGGTAACAATAAGGAAAACATCTAGTAAGGGACGCGGACGCGCACATGGTCGTAGTGGTGTTAGTGGACCCTCTGGTGCTGGGAGAGGACGTGGCCGTTCTGCCACAGCCGCACGTCCTAGTGTACCAACTACCTCAGGTCCCAGTCGCCGCCAGAATTTACAGCGATATTTGGTGGGGCCCAATGCCGTTCTAAGGATGGTAAGGCCTGAGCAGGTACAGACATTAGTCAATTGGGTGGCCGACAGTGGATCCAGCACGTTCACATTATCTCCCACCCAGTCTTCTGCAGAAAGCTCACAGATGGCGCCTGAAAACCAAGCCCATCAGTCTGTCACATCACCCCCATGCATATCAGGGAAACTGTCTGAGCCTCAACTTATGCAGCAGTCTCTTATGCTGTTTGAAGAGTCTGCTGGCAGGGTTTGCCAAGGGCATCCACCTAGCCCTTCCCCAGGGGTGGAAGACATAGAATGCGCTGACGCACAACCACTTATGTTTTCTGATGATGAGGACATGGGAATACCACCTCAGCACGTCTCTGATGATGAAACACATGTGCCAACTGCTGCGTCTTTCTGCAGTGTGCAGACTGAACAGGAGGTCAGGGAGGAAGACTGGGTGGAAGACGATGCAGGGGATGATGAGGTCCTAGACCACACATGGAATGAAGGTCGTGCCACTGACTTTCACAGTTCGGAGGAAGAGGCAGTGGTGAGACTGAGCCAACAGCGTAGCAAAAGAGGGAGCAGTGGGCAAAAGCAGAACACCCGCCGCCAAGAGAGTCCGCCTGCTACTGGCCACCGCCATCTGGGACCGAGCACCCTAAGGCAGCTTCAAGGAGTTCCTTGGCGTGGCAGTTCTTCAAACAACATGCTGACGACAAGACCCGAGTGGTTTGCACGCTGTGCCATCAGAGCCTGAAGCGAGGCATTAACGTTGAACCTTAGCACAACCTGCATGACCAGGCACCTGCATGCAAAGCATAAACTGCAGTGGAGTAAACACCTTAAAAACAAGGAACTCACTCAGGCTCCCCCTGCTACCTCTTCTGCTGCTTCCTCGGCCTCTTCCTCCGCCTCTGGAGGAACGTTGGCACCTGCCGCCCAGCAAACAGAGGATGTACCACCAGCACCACCACCTCCGTCACCAAGCATCTCAACCATGTCACACGACAGCGTTCAGCTCTCCATCTCACAAACATTTGAGAGAAAGCGTAAATTCCCACCTAGCCACCCTCGATCCCTGGCCCTGAATGCCAGCATTTCTAAACTACTGGCCTATCAAACAGCTCATGTCGCTTGCTGTCCCACAGAATGTTGTTCCCAGCCGCCACTACTTCTCCAAGAGAGCCGTGCCTTCCCTGCACAACCAAGTATCCGATAAAATCAAGTGTGCACTGCGGAACGCCATCTGTGGCAAGGTCCACTTACCACAGATACGTGGGCCAGTAAGCACGGCCAGGGACGCTATATCTCCCTAACTGCACACTGGGTAAATGTAGTGGCGGCTGGGCCCCAGGCGGAGATCTGTTTGGCGCACGACCTTCCGCCGCCAAGGATCGCAGGGCAACATTCTTTGCCTCCTGTAGCCTCCTCCTCCTACTCGGCTTCCTCCTCCCCTTCTTCCACCTGCTCATCCAGTCAGCCACACACCTTCACCACCAACTTCAGCACAGCCCGGGGTAAACTTCAGTAGGCCATTCTGAAACTCATATATTTGGGGGACAGGCCCCACACCGCACAGGAGTTGTGGCGGGGTATTGAACAACAGACCGACGAGTGGTTGCCTCAAGCCCGGCCTGGTGGTGTGCGATAATGGGCGAAATCTCGTTGCAGCTCTGGGACTAGCCGGTTTGACGCACATCCCTTGCCTGGCGCATGTGCTGAATTTGGTGGTGCAGAAGTTAATTCACAACTACCCCGATATGTCAGAGCTGCTGCATAAAGTGCGGGCCGTCTGTGCGCGCTTCCGGCGTTCACATCCTGCCGCTGCTCGCCTGTCTGTGCTACAGCGTAACTTCGGCCTTCCCGCTCACCGCCTCATATGCGACGTGCCCACCAGGTGGAACTCCACCTTGCACATGCTGGACAGACTGTGCGAGCAGCAGCAGGCCATAGTGGAGTTTCAGCTGCATCACGCACGGGTCAGTCGCTCTGCGGAACAGCACCACTTCACCACCAATGACTGGGCCTCCATGCGAGACCTGTGTGCCCTGTTGCGCTGTTTCGAGTACTCCACCAACATGGCCAATGGTGTTGATGCCGTTATCAGCGTTACAATACCACTTCTATGTCTCCTTGAGAAAACACTTAGGGCAATGATGGAAGAGGAGGTGGCCCAGGAGGAGGAGGAGGAAAAGGGGTCATTTTTAGCACTTTCAGGCCAGTCTCTTAGAAGTGACTCAGAGGGAGATTTTTTGCAACAGCAGAGGCCAGGTACAAATGTGGCCAGACAGGGCCAACTACTGGAGGACGAGGAGGATGAGGAGGAGGTGGAGGAGGATGAGGATGAAGCATGTTCACAGCCGGGTGGCACCCAACGCAGCTTGGGCCCATCACTGGTACGTGGCTGGGGGGAAACGCAGGACGATAACGATACGCTTTCCACAGAGGACAGCTTGTCCTTATCTCTGGGCAGCCTGGCATGCATGAGCGACTACATGCTGCAGAGCATGCGCAACGACAGCAGAGTTGCCCACATTTTAACGTGTGCGGACTAATGGGTTGCCACCCTGCTGGATCCCCGGTCCAAAGACAATGTGCCCACCTTACTTCCTGCACTGGAGCGTGATAGGAAGATGCGCGAGTACAAGCGCACGTTGGTAGACGCGCTACTGAGAGCATTCCCAAATGTCACAGGGGAACAAGTGGAAGGCGAAGGCAGAGGAGAAGCAAGAGGTCGCCAACGCAGCTGTGTCACGGCCAGCCTCCTCTGAGGGCAGGGTTAGCATGGCAGAGATGTGGAAAAGTTTTGTCACCACGCCACAGCTAACTGCACCACCACCTGATACGGAACGTGTTAGCAGGAGGCAGCATTTCACTAACATGGTGGAACAGTACGTGTGCACACCCCTCCACGTACTGACTGATGGTTCGGCCCCATTCAACTTCTTGGTCTCCAAATTGTCCACGTGGCCAGAGCTAGCCTTTTATGCCTTGAAGGTGCTGGCCTGCCCGGCGGGCCAGCGTTTTGTCTGAACGTGTATTCATCACGGCAGGGGGCGTCATTACAGACAAACACAGCCGCCTGTCCACAGCCAATGTGGACAAGCTGACGTTCATAAAAATGAACCAGGCAGGGATCCCACAGGACCTGTTCATCCCTTATGCAGATTAGACATTTATAACTACATCCCCTTAACAATATATTCTTGTACTCCAGGGCACTTCATTCAATCCTCTTTTTTTAATTTTACCATTATATTGCGGGGCAACCCAAAGTTAAGTGAACCTCTCCTCCGTCTAGGTGCCGGAGCCTAAATATCTGACAGTGGCCTGTTCCAGTGGTGGGTGACATGAAGCCTGATTCTCTGCAATGGGACCATTCTCCTCTGTCTGGGTGCCGGTGCCTAAATATCTGACAGTGGCCTGTTCCAGTGGTGGGTGACATGAAGCCTGATTCTCTGCAATGGGACCTCTCTCCTCTGTCTGGGTGCCGGGGCCTAAATATCTGATAGTGGCCTGTTACAGTGGTGGGTGACATGAAGCCTGATTCTCTGCAATGGGACCTCTCTCCTCTGTCTGGGTGCCGGGGCCTAAATATCTGACAGTTGCCTGTTCCAGTGTTGGTTGACGTGAAGCCTGATTCTCTGCTATGACATGAAGCCTGATTCTCTGCTATGGGACATCTCTCCAATTGATATTTGTTAATTTTTTACTTTTATTTTTTATTTATTTCCCTATCCACATTTGTTTGCAGGGGATTTACCTACATTTTGCTGCCTTTTGCAGCCCTCTAGCCCTTTCCTGGGCTGTTTTACAGCCTTTTTAGTGCCGAAAAGTTTGGGTCTCCATTGACTTCAATGGTGTTTGGGGGCGAAGTTCGGGTCGAGTTCGGATCCCGAACATTTCCGGGAAGTTCAGCCGAATTTCTCGAACCCGAACATCCAGGTGTTCGCTCAACTCTACTTATAATGTCTCTATAGGTGGTAGTAATTGTGTCAACTGTGTCTGAGTGTAGTGATAGTAGGAGTAATAGAGGGATTTTGCAGCAGAAATTGATGTCCAGACCTTTAGGTGAAGTTCAAACCTGTCTTTACTGAAGATAACTTTCATCCAAGCAGAATACATCTTTGGTCTTTGGTCCCAGCAGGTTTTGGCAATGGTTGGCAGGAATAAATCTTCTGCACTATAAATTTGTGAGATTGCAGGAAACAACGTCTGCTTAGTAGCTCTGAAACTGTGACAGGAATGTAGCTTCTGCGCTTCTCTTTATCTTCTGCTTTTTGGGGACTGACTATCTGAGGAGGAATATGGCTTCTCCTGGGTCTCTGGACTTTACTCACATATATATTCTCAGGGAATGCTTTTGTCCTGGAACTCTGGAGGTTGTCTCCTTGCTTCATCCAGCTGAGGCTTAGGTTTCTCAGGCTGGGGAGGTGATCAATGTCTCAGCCGAGACAAGATCCTGTCTTTCTTCCCTATGCAAGGGTACTCCTAAACTCTATCACACAGCCTTACCCAACAGGGGTGGCTGGCACACTTAATCTAACTTCCTTCTCCACCCAAGGTGCAGGATGTGGGAACAGTCCACACCTCCAAAGAGAGGAGCTAAGCTGGAATGAACCATTCCAGCCTAGATACACTAAACTGTAACTAGTTCCTTACGAACGTGTTGCTGCCACCTGCAGGTGAACATGAAAATTACAAGGAAATTTACATTAACATAGTTTTAAATGCACAGTTGTGAAGACATGAGCAAAATCATATCAATGACAAATGTAAAGGCTCTTAGGAGATAGTAGCGGGGTAGAGGCGTGTAGTAACACAACTCTGGGGTGTTACACATGTGCGGCCATCTCAGTGAGCCAGACAAAGAAATATGAAAAAGAACAAAGAGAAGGTGGCACTATACAAATACAGTTGAAACCAGAAGTTTACATACACTATATAAAAAGACACAAATCATGTTTTTCTGTTATCTGACATGAAATTAGAATAAACCTTTCCTGTTTTTGGTCAATTAGGATTACCATAATTATTATTATTTGCCAAATGCCAGAATAATGAGAGAGAGAGAATAATTGAAGGCATTTTTCTTACTTTCTGCAAAGCCAAAAGTTTACATACAGTACATTTCATTAATATTTGGTACCATTTCCCTTAAACTGTATGACTTGGGTTAAACGTTTTAGATATCCTTCCACAAGCTACTCACAATAGTTGGTCGGAATTTGGGCCCATTCCTCTGTACAAAACTGGTGTAACTGGGCCATGTTTGTTGGTCCCCTTGCTCGCACCTAACTGTTCAGCTTTGCCCATAAATTTTCAATAGGATTGAAATCAGGGCTTTGTGATGGCCACTCCAAAACATTGATTTTGTTATCCTTAAGCCACTTTGTAGCCAGTTTGGCAATATGCTTCGGGTCATTGTCCATTTGGAAGACCCATTTCCTCCCAGGTTTTAACTTCCTGGCTGATGTCTTGAGTTGTTGCTTCAATATTTCCACATAATCTTGTTATGGACTATTGAAACAGTATGGATACTTGCTTGTTTTATACACTTACGTCACACTGCTCAGACACTCAGGCTTAGTAGAAAATCCTGCTTCCTGGATTTACCACCAGGCACACACAAAGCTTTCCCACTATCTTGAAGATGGGAGGGGGGAAGGGGCCCATTCCAAAGTCCTAGGTACATGTCAGTGAGGTTGGGCTGTGGAGCTGCTCTCCTCGATGATTTCTTAAGTCAGCCTGATGGAAAGGAAGTGCAAGATTAACCCATTGAATGCTTGCTATTGTTTCTTAGTAACCAATAAAAATGCACCACATTTAGTCACCTCCTACCGTGAGGGTATATTCTGTGTGAACACTTGCAATAAACTAGAAATTTTTACTTTGACTCCAAATGGTGTGTCAGAGTTTGATTTATCTGTGCACATTAAGACAATTTTCTACTAATTTGGAGCAGTACATCAACCTACCCTGGTACCCTGACCAGATCCAAAACAATCTTCTTTCCTCATGATGCCATCTATTTTGTGAAGTGAACCAGTCCCTCCTGCAACAAAACAACCCCACAACATGATGCTGCCACCCCTGTGTTTCACAGTTGGGATAGTGTTCTTAGGCTTTCAAGCTTCTCCCTTTTTCCTCCAAACGTAACAATGGTCATTATGGCCTAAAAGTTCAATTTTCGTCAGACCACAGAACATGTGTCCAAAAATGTAGGTCTTTGTTCCTGTGTGCATTTGCAAATATTAATCTGGCGTTCTTATGTTTCTTTTGGAGTAATGGCTTCTTCCTGGCAGAGTGGCCTTTCAGCCCATGTTGATACAGTACTTGTTTCATTGTGGATATTGACACAATGTTACCAGCTTCCGCCATCATCTTCACAAGATCTTTTGCTTTTGTTCTTGGGTTGATATGCACATATCAGACCACAGCACGTTCATCTCTGGGAGTCAGAACCCGTCTACTTCCTGAACGGTATGATGGCTGGACATTCCCATCTTGTTTTGACTTGCATGTAATTGTTTGTACAGATGAACGAGGCACCTTCAGGTACAGTGGATATAAAAAAGTCTACACATCCCTGTTAAAATGTCAGCTTTCTGTGATGTAAAAAAAGAGACAAAGATAAATTATTTCAGAACTTTTTCCACCTTTTTAATGTGACCTATAAACTGTAAAATTGAAAATCTAATTAAAATCTTTTAGGTAGAGGGAATAAAAAATATAAAAATAAAATAATATGGTTGCATAAGTGTGCACACCCTTAACCACCTCCGGACCGCCTAACGCAGATTCGCGTTCCGGAGGTGGCAGCGCTGCGCACAGTCACGCATATACGCGTCATCTCGCGAGACGCGAGATTTCGCTCCAAGCCGGCCCGCGCATGCGCATCGCGGGCCGGCAAAAGTTAAAGAACAAGTTCGTCACCAGCCTGCCAGCAACGATCATTGGCTGGCAGGCTGGCGATTTTTAAAAAATCCAATCACAAGCCATATAACAGATCATATTAGTAAATATGATCTGTTATATGGCTTCTCTGCTCCTGTGCTGGTCCTTTTCGTCGGTTGGATCCAGCACAGGAGCAGACTGAACTGTGAGTAGCACCAACACTACACCTTAGCCCCAGATCACCCCCCTGCACCCCAATTAACCCTTTGATCACCCCTTTGATCGCCCCTGTCAATCACCAGTGAAAGGAAAAAAAGTGATCAGTGTAAACTGTCACTTTTTTTTTTTCACTAGTATTGGCTGTTAGGTTTTAGGGATAGTTTAGGCCCCTTGGTTAGGTAGTTAGCGTCAGTTAGCGCCCACCCCACCGCACCGCAGTCACTTTTATTCGCTGAATAGCGTATCGCTAATCAGCATTTGTACTTTTATAGTATCTGTAAGTGATCAAAACTGATCACGGTCAGATCTATAATAGTATTAGTGTCACTTTAGATCGCCCTCCACCCAAAACGCAGTGTTTGCCCGATCAGGCCTGATCGGTCGCCCACACGTGCGTTCACCCACGCCCGCCCCACCGCAGTGACAAAAAATATATATTTTTTGATCACTGCACATTCATTTTACACGCACTGCGGCGATAAAAAAATCAGTTTTGATATTTTTTATCAACCGCAGCGGCCTCCGGTACTTCGCTAGCCTCCCCTTTGTAAGACAGGTTTGCTTTTTTTCTTGGGTAGTCTCAGGGAATACCCCTAAATTTAGTAGTCCAAAATGTCAAACAGGGGGTATTCTTCTGAAGAGGCCTACAGGATTCTGACCCAGTCGGATGAGGAGTGGGAACCCTCATCTGATGAATCTAGCGGGTCAGAATATGAACCTGTGGAAAGCAGTGGCTCTCTGACCCAAAGTTCGGACGAGGAGGTGGAGGTCCCTGGCAGCACCAGGCGTACCCGGCCCCATGTCGCTAGACCACAGGTTATGCAGGATCCGCTTCAAGAGCAGCAGAGTGGGGCTGTCGCTGCCGGATCACGTGGTGAGGCATACACCAGCAGCGCAGCCCTCCCTGGACCTAGTACCAGCACTGCCGTACAACATGGTGACGTGGCGAGCACCAGAAGGGCAGTTGAAGCTGGTACGGTGGCACGTGCACTAGTTACCCCGTCGCAGCCACCGCAAAGACAGGCCCGTAGAGCCCCTAGAATCCCTGAGGTGCTGGCAAACCCTGATTGGCAGTCACCAACTTCAGCCGCACCTGTAGTTCCCCCTTTCACCGCCCAGTCTGGAGTTCGGGTTGAGACGGCTCAAATCGGTTCGGCCCTGGGATTTTTTGAGCTGTTCTTGACTGCGGAGCTCTTGGACTTAGTCGTGGCAGAGACCAACCAGTATGCCACACAATTTATATCCGCCAACCCGGGAAGCTTTTATGCCCAGCCTTTCCGGTGGAAACCAGTCCAAGTTTCCGAAATTAAAATTTTTTTGGGCCGACTCCTCAACATGGGCCTGACAAAAAAGCATGAATTGCGGTCATATTGGTCAACGCACCCGATTCATCACATGCCCATGTTCTCTGCTGCTATGTCCAGGGCACGATTTGAGGCCATCCTCCGTTTCCTGCATTTTAGCGACAACACCACCTCCCGTCCCAGAGGCCACCCAGCTTTTGACCGGCTCCACAAAATTCGGCCCCTCATAGACCATTTCAACCAGAAATTTGCAGATTTGTATACCCCCGAGCAAAACATCTGCGTAGACGAGTCCCTAATACATTTTACCGGGCGCCTTGGCTTCAAACAGTACATCCCAAGCAAGCGTGCCCGGTATGGGGTCAAATTGTATAAGCTCTGTGAAAGGGCCACAGGCTATACCCACAAATTTCGTGTCTATGAGGGAAAAGATCAGACCCTGGAGCCGGTCGGTTGCCCTGACTACCTGGGGAGCAGTGGGAAGACAGTCTGGGACTTGGTGTCACCCTTATTCGGCAAGGGGTACCATCTTTATGTGGACAATTTTTACACAAGTGTGGCCCTCTTTAGGCATTTGTTTCTAGAACGGATTTGCGCCTGTGGCACCGCGCGAACTAGTCGCGTGGGCTTCCCCCAACGGCTTGTAACCACCCGTCTTGCAAGGGGGGAGAGGGCTGCCTTGTGTAACGAAGAACTGCTCGCGGTGAAATGGAGAGACAAGCGTGACGTTTACATGCTCTCCTCCATTCACGCAGACACGACAATCCAAATTGAGCGAGCAACCCGTGTCATTGAAAAGCCCCTCTGTGTCCACGACTATAATGCGCTCATGGGAGGGGTGGACTTCAATGACCAGATGTTGTCTCCGTATTTAGTTTCCCGCAGAACCAGACGCTGGTATAAGAAGGTGTCTGTATATTTAATTCAATTGGCGCTGTACAATAGTTTTGTTCTCTACAGTAAGGCTGGGAGAACACGATCTTTCCTCAAATTCCAGGAAGAGATCATCGAGAACCTCCTTTACCCAGGAGGTTCCGTGGCCCCATCCCCCAGTGTAGTTAGCCGTCTACACGAGCGACATTTCCCCAGTGTCGTTCCTGGTACCTCAACCCAACCGTCACCCCGAAAAAGATGTCGTGTCTGTAGCAGGAGTGGAATAAGGCGTGACACCCGCTATTTCTGTCCTGACTGTGCTGACCACCCTGCCCTATGCTATGGAGAGTGTTTCCGGAAGTACCACACACAGGTACACCTAGCATAGGGATTGCATCTCACAGGACAGGCACACAGGGCTATTAGGGCCCTTTTACTCTCAGCTGCTGCAAACCTCTCCTTTCACCTGGGATAAAGTGCATAACGTACTTCGCCACATCTTTGGGCGATTTGCGCTTTGCACATTGTCCCATGGGGAAGGAGAGGTTTGTTCTATAAAGGTAAAAAAAACTAAACAAAAAAAAAATTACCGGTAAGTAAAAAAGTTAAAAAAGTTTAAAAAAGTTAATATGTTCTGTTCTAAAGTTAATAAAGTTATTGCTTTGCGGCCTGGTTTTTTCTTTTTTGTTTTGTTTTTTTTACCTTCCAGGTGGACCAACCGATCGACCAGCTGCAGCACTGATGTGCATTCGGACAGAAGCATTGTGCTGCTGTCAGATTACACGCAAGTCGGTGTATGCGGCGCTGCAAGACGAGATTTCTCCTCTGCAGTAAAAGATATGTTTGCCGAGGCATATGAGCTGAGGAGGTGGCGGTGTTCATATACTTTGGCAAACACTTTGTATATATAAAAAAAAAAATCCCGGCAATGATTTATTCATCCACATCGATTGATGTGAATGGAGAAATCTGGTTTGCCAGGGCATACGAGCTGAAGTGGGTATGGATGTTGGGCGGAGCTCCTATGTCCTGGCAGACGCCTTTCCCCTCCTTTTTCTTTTTTTGGCAGAGATTTTTTCATCCACATTGATCGATGCGAATGAAGAAATCTGTGCCGTTCATTTTTTTCTTTCAGCCCAGAGGCTGAACGGAAAAAAAAAATCTCATTACCCGTATGCTCAATATAAGGAGAATAGCAGAAACTCCTAATGCTGGGCATACATGTAATGATTGCGGAGACCCTCAAATGCCAGGGCAGTACAAACACCCCACAAATAACACCATTTTGGAAAGAAGACACCCCAAGGTATTCGCTGAGGGGCATATTGAGTCCATGAAAGATTGAAATTTTTGTCCCAAGTTAGCGGAAAGGGAGACTTTGTGAGAACAAAATCCAAAAAATCAATTTCCGCTAACTTGTGCCAAAATTTTTTTTTTTCAATGAACTCGCCATGCCCCTCATTGAATACCTTGGGGTGTCTTCTTTCCAAAATGGGGTCACATGTGGGGTATTTATACTGCCCTGGCATTTTAGGGGCCCCAAAGCGTGAGAAGAAGTCTGGTATCCAAATGTCTAAAAATGCCCTCCTAAAAGGAATTTGGGCCCCTTTGCCCACCTAGGCTGCAAAAAAGTGTCACACATGTGGTATCTCCGTATTCAGCAGAAGTTGGGGAATATGTTTTGGGGTGTCATTTTACATATACCCATGCTGGGTGAGATAAATATCTTGGTCAAATGCCAACTTTGTATAAAAAAAATGGGAAAAGTTGTCTTTTGCCAAGATATTTCTCTCACCCAGCATGGGTATATGTAAAATGACACCCCAAAACACATTCCTTACCTTCTCCTGAGTACGGAGATACCAGATGTGTGACACTTTTTTGCAGCCTAGCTGGGCAAAGGGGCCCACATTCCAAAGAGCACCTTTCAGATTTCACAGGTCATTTACCTACTTACCAGACATTAGGGCCCCTGGAAAATGCCAGGGCAGTATAACTGCCCCACAAGTGACCCCATTTTGGAAAGAAGACACCCCAAGGTATTCCGTGAGGGGCATGGCAAGTTCCTAGAATTTTTTATTTTTTGTCACAAGTTAGTGGAAAATTTTTTCATACAAAGTCTCCTATTCCACTAACTTGTGACAAAAAAAAAAAATTTCCATGAACTCACTATGCCCATCAGCGAATAACTTGGGGTCTCTTCTTTCCAAAATGGGGTCACTTGTGGGGTAGTTATACTGCCCTGGCATTCTAGGGGCCCAAATGTGTGGTAAGGAGTTTGAAATCAAATTCAGTAAAAAATGACCTGTGAAATCCGAAAGGTGCTCTTTGGAATATGGGCCCCTTTGCCCACCTAGGCTGCAAAAAAGTGTCACACATCTGGTATCTCCGTACTCAGGAGAAGGTGGGGAATGTGTTTTGGTGTGTCATTTTACATATACCCATGCTGGGTGAGAGAAATATCTTGGCAAAAGACAACTTTTCCCATTTTTTCATACAAAGTTGTCATTTGACCAAGATATTTATCTCACCCAGCATGGGTATATGTAAAAAGACACCCCAAAACACATTCCTCAACTTCTCCTGAGTACGGGGATACCAGATGTGTGACACTTTTTTGCAGCCTAGGAGGGCAAAGGGGCCCATATTCCAAAGAGCACCTTTCGGATTTCACTCGTCATTTTTTACAGAATTTGATTTCAAACTCCTTACCACACATTTGGGCCCCTAGAATGCCAGGGCAGTATAACTACCCCACAAGTGACCCCATTTTGGAAAGAAGAGACCCCAAGGTATTCGCTGATGGGCATAGTGAGTTCATGGAAGTTTTTATTTTTTGTCACAAGTTAGTGGAATATGAGACTTTGTATGAAAAAAAAAAATAAAAAAAATCATCATTTTCCACTAACTTGTGACAAAAAATAAAAAATTCTAGGAACTCGCCATGCCCCTCACGGAATAGCTTGGGGTGTCTTCTTTCCAAAATGGGGTCACTTGTGGGGTAGTTATACTGCCCTGGCATTCTAGGGGCCCAAATGTGTGGTAAGGAGTTAGAAATCAAATTCTGTAAAAAATGATGAGTGAAATCCGAAAGGTGCTCTTTGGAATATGGGCCCCTTTGCCCACCTAGGCTGCAAAAAAGTGTCACACATCTGGTATCTCCGTACTCAGGAGAAGGTGGGGAATGTGTTTTGGGGTGTCATTTTATATATACCCATGCTGGGTGAGAGAAATATCTTGGCAAAAGACAACTTTTCCCATTTTTTTATACAAAGTTGTCATTTGACCAAGATATTTATCTCACCCAGCATGGGTATATGTAAAAAGACACCCCAAAACACATTCCTCAACTTCTCCTGAGTACGGGGATACCAGATGTGTGACACTTTTTTGCAGCCTAGGTGGGCAAAGGGGCCCATATTCCAAAGAGCACCTTTCGGATTTCACTCGTCATTTTTTACTGAATTTGATTTCAAACTCTTTACCACACATTTGGGCCCCTAGAATGCCAGGGCAGTATAACTACCCCACAAGTGACCCCATTTTGGAAAGAAGAGACCCCAAGGTATTCGCTGATGGGCATAGTGAGTTCATAGAACTTTTTATTTTTTGTCACAAGTTAGTAAAATATGAGACTTTGTAAGAAAAAAAAAAAAATCATCATTTTCCGCTAACTTGTGACAAAAAATAAAAAGTTCTATGAACTCACTATGCCCATCAGCGAATACCTTAGGGTGTGTACTTTCAGAAATGGGGTCATTTGTGGGGTGTTTGTACTGTCTGGGCATTGTAGAACCTCAGGAAACATGACAGGTGCTCAGAAAGTCAGAGCTGCTTCAAAAAGCGGAAATTCACATTTTTGTACCATAGTTTGTAAACGCTATAACTTTTACCCAAACCATTTTTTTTTTACCCAAACATTTTTTTTTTATCAAAGACATGTAGAACTATAAATTTAGAGCAAAATTTCTATATGGATGTCGTTTTTTTTGCAAAATTTTACAACTGAAAGTGAAAAATGTCATTTTTTTGCAAAAAAATCGTTAAATTTCGATTAATAACAAAAAAAGTAAAAATGTCAGCAGCAATGAAATACCACCAAATGAAAGCTCTATTAGTGAGAAGAAAAGGAGGTAAAATTCATTTGGGTGGTAAGTTGCATGACCGAGCAATAAACGGTGAAAGTAGTGTAGGTCAGAAGTGTAAAAAGTGGCCTGGTCTTTCAGGGTGTTTAAGCACTGGGGGCTGAGGTGGTTAAACTAATACTCTGTTGAAGCACCTTTTGATTTTATTACAGCACTCAGTCTTTTTGGGTATGAGTCTATCAGCATGGCACATTTTGACTTGGCAAGATTTGCCCACTCTTCTTTGCAAAAACACTCCAAATCTGTCAGATTGCGAGGGCATCTCCTGTGCACAGCCCTCTTCAGATCACCCCACATATTTTTAATCGGATTCAGGTCTGGGCTCTGGCTGGGCCATTCTGAAAACATTAATCTTCTTCTGGTGAAGCCATTCCTTTGTTGATTTGGATGTATGCTTTGCGTTGTTGTCATGCTGAAAGATGAAGCTCCTCTTCATGTTCAGCTTTCTAGCAGAAGCCTGAAGATTTTGAGCCAATATTGACTGTTATTTGGAACTGTTCATAATTCTCTCTAGCTTAACTAAGACCCCAGTTCCAGCTGAAGAAAAACAGCCCCAAAGCATGATGCTGCCACCACCATGCTTCACTGTGGGTATGGTGTTCTTTTGGTGATGTGCAGTGTTGTTTTTGCGCTAAACATTACTTTTGGAATTATGGCCAAAAAGTTCAACCTTGCTTTCATCAGACCATAACACCTTTTCCCACATGCTTTTGGGAGGCTTCAGATGTGTTTTTGCAAAATGTAGCCTGGCTTGGATGTTTTTCTTCGTAAGAAAAGGCTTTCGTCTTACCACTCTACCCCATAGCCCAGACATATGAAGAATATGGGAGATTGTTGTCACATGTACCGCAAAGCCAGTACTTGCCAGATATTCCTGCAGCTTCTTTAATGTTGCTGTAGGCCTCTTGGTAACCTCCCAGACCAGTTTTCTTCTCGTCTTTTCATCAATTTTGGAGGGACGTCCAGTTCTTGGTAATGTCACTGTTGTGCCATATTTTATACCATGGACTGTGTTCCATGGTATATCTAATACCTTGAAAATGCTTTTGTATCCTTCTCCTGACTGATACATTTTAACTTCTTCAGGACACAGGGCGTACAGGTACGCCCTTATGTCCTGGTACTTAACGACACAGGGCGTACCTGTACGCCATGTGTATTTCTGATCACCGCCGTGCAGCGGGCGGTGATCGGAAGCCGGTGCCTGCTCAAATCATTGAGCAGGCACTTCGGCTAAATGTCCGGGGGGGGTCCCGTGACCCCCCCATGTCGGCGATCGCCGCAAACCGCAGGTCAATTCAGACCTGCGGTCTGCGGCTTTTTTTAAGTTGCGGTGGTGGCGTGTGGCGGTGCCATCGGGTCCCCATGCTAGCTAATAGGGCCACAAAGTTTTTTAAGGACTGGTATAGGTGTGCTATCGATAGGTGTGACATACTGAGGGGTGTTATATACTTATAATATACTTTCTAACATAGAAAGTATATTATAGTGCATTTGTATTGAACAGCATTTGTGGGCGGTTCTGCTGAGATACCGCAGCTATACAGAGGGTCAAACGCCATTGGAACAACTAATTGCAACTGGTGTGATATACCAATTGCCCCCCAAAAAAACTAATTGAGGCAGGGGTGTGATATACCTATAATATAATTACTATATAGTGCATTTGTATAGTGCAGCATTTGTGTGCTGTTTGCTGAGATACCGCAGCTATACAGAGGGTCAAAACGCCATTGGAACAACTAATTGCAACTGGTGTGATATAATAGTTGCCCCCAAAGAAATCTGATTGAGGCAGGGGAAGTGATATACCTATAATATCATTTCTATATAGTGCAGCATTTGTGTGCGGTTCTGCTGAGATACTGTAGCTATACAGACAAACGCCATTGGAACAACTAATTGCAACTGGTGTGATATACCAGTTGTCCCCCTAAAAAAGCTGATTAAGGGGTTCAATATACCTGCTTCCACAAATACTGCTCTTCTCTGGGGACTTTGGCACAGGGTCATTTTGAAAATGACAGGCAGAAGAGGCAGGCCGTTCCGCAGGGGTGATAGGGGTCGGGCAGGTGCACCAGGCCGGAGCTTAAGTTGGAGAAGGTGTGTGCGATTACGTGAAAGGACGCACCAGAGTTGGTTGAGTGGCTCACTCAGCCTTCCGCTTCTGCACCCTCCTCATCCTCTATATCAGCACCCTCCTCACTCTCTGCTGTGTGCACCCCCAAATACACCACCACCACCACCATAGCCCCTCCACTCGAGTCAGAGGAATTATTTTCACATCAATTTCCATACAGTACCATACCAATGCGCAGCCATTCTATGCATCGGATAAGGAAGAGGAGGTAGCAATGGCCGCCGCCCAGTGGTATGATGAGAGCACCCAGATCAGCCCAAGGAGGGTGGTCCCTGCTGTTGCTGCCTACTCCGAGATCTCTAATGTCAGTGTTGGTTAAGGTGACGATGATGACGTGTTGACGTACGTCACATGGGTGCCCACAAGAGAGGAAGAGGAGGGGAGTTCAGAGGGAGAGACAGAGCAGCAGATAGGAGGAAGGAGGAGAAGCAGGTAGAACTTACAGGGCAAAAAGCAGACTGCTAATGTAACTGGAACGAGCCATCCACTATGCACGTTCACATCGGGTGCTCCCAGGATGTCGGCACATGGCTCCGCAGTGTGGACTTTTTTTAACGTGTCCGCTGCTGACAATAGTGTTGCCATCTGCAGCCTGTGCTGTCAACGCATAAGTCGCGGTAAGCCCAACACTCACCTAGGGACGACCGCCTTAAGAAGGCACCTGGCCTCCCATCACCGAGCCCAGTGGGAGCAACGTCGACAAAACCAACAAAGTCACACTCCTGGTTCTCCACGTCCTGTTTCTTCTCCTTCTCCTCTCTCTTCCCATTTGTCCTCCACTCCACCTTCCACCATGCCGTCGTTGTGTTCATCTGGCAAAAGGCAGGCTTCCGTGGCCCAAATGTTCGAGCATAAAAAAATTATAATCCTCTTGCCCAACGGCTGACCGCTGACTTGTTGGAACTGCTAGCCCTCCAACTACTGCCATCTGTTTCATTTAGGGTTAAAAACACCCTTTTTTAGGAAAAAAAAAGTACCTTTTTGCCCTGTGCTGCATTTCTGACAGTCCAATAAAACCGCCAAATACTGCAGTTAAATTTTTGGGTGAAAAATTCAATTTTTTGTTGCTATAAAGTACATTTGCGGCCTACGCTGCGTTCCTGTCAGTCAAATAAAACCATTAAATACCTCTGTTACATTTTTGGGCTTCAAATTCCCATTTTTGGGTTTAAAGTACCTCTGAGGCCTGCACATGTGACAGGTAGGCACATTAATTCAGCAAATACATCTGTTCCATTGTAGGGGTGACATATCCACCATATCCACCATTTTTTATGTTAAAAACCCCTGTGCTTCATTTGTGAGAGTGAAATATAATTACAGTTAAATCCATCTGTTTAATTAAAAAAAAACTTTTTTTCGGGCAATAAAGTACCTTTTTGCCCTGTGCTGCATTTCTGGTAGTTAAAGAAATACAGTTAAATCCATTTGTGGGAGAAAAAAACTTTTTGGGCAATTAAGTACCTTTGCTGCCTGCTCTGCATAGCAGATCGGGCAATAAGTTAAAAAATTTGTCTGTTCCATTGTTGGGTGACATTAACCCATTTTGGCCGTCAAAAAAACCCTGCTCTGCAATGTTCACAAGGAACTTAGTTTAGTAAAAACGTCTGTTACTTTGGTGGGTAACCGCAATAAATGAAGAGAGCGTCAAACAAGGGACGTGGCCCTCGTCGCGGTGCTGCTGGTGTTGGTGGAGCTCCTGTTGCAGGTAGAGGATGTGGTCGATCTGTGTCAGCTACACGCCCAAGTGAAACACCTTCCTCAGGTGCGAGTAGGTGACAGAACCTTCAGCGTTATTTGGTAGGGCCGAATGCGGCTCTACGAATGGTGAGGCCAGAACAGGTACAGGCAATAGTAGATTAGGTGGTTGACAGTACCTAAAGTTCCTTCACATTGTCTCCCACCCAGTCCCCTGCTGGAAGATCAGAGTTGGCACCTGCAGCCCATGGCCATCAGTCTTTTACCTCACCCCCTTGCAAATCAGCCAAGCAGTCTGAACCCCAAGTCATGCAGCAGTCTCTTATGCTTTTTGATGACTCTGCTAGCAGGGTTTCCCATGGCCATCCACATAGCCCTGCCCCAGACATGGAAGAGATTGAATGCACCGATGCCCAACCACGTATGTTTCAGGATGAGTACATGGGAGGACCACCACAGCTCATCTTGGACGATGACGAAACACAGGTGCCAACTGCTGTGGCTTTCTGCAGTGTGCAGACCGGCAAGGAGGGCAGGGGTGAAGAATTGGTGGAAGATGATTTGGAGGACGATGAGGTCCTTGACCCCACATGGAATCAAGGTCATGCGAGTGAACTGTGAAGTTCGGAGGAAGAAGCGGTGGTCTCACAGAGCCCATAGCACAGCTAAAGAGGGAGCAGGGTGCAAAAGCGGAGCGGCCGTCCCCTAGACAGTACACCTGCTACTTCCCACCGCACCAAGGGACAGAGCACACCAAAGCCAGATTCAAGGAGTTCCCTGGCGTGGCAGTTCTTCAGACAATGTGCTGATGACAAGACACGAGTGGTTCGCACGCTGTGCAATCAGAGCCTGAAGCGAGGCATAAATGTTCTCAACCTGAGCACAACCTGCATGACCAGGCATCTAAGTGTAAAGCACGAGCTGCAGTGGAGTAGACACCTCAAAAACCAAGAAAGGTATCTGTCTCCTCTGATTCCTCTTCTGCTGCAGTCTCGGCCTCTTCATCCCCCTCTGGAGTGACAGTGGCACCTGCCACCCCGCAAACAAAGGATGTGCCAACAATGCCACCACCTGGGTCACCAAGCACCTCCACAATGTCCCATGGAAGCGTTCAGCTGTCCATCTCCCAAACACTGGAGCGAAAGAGGAAGTACCCCCTTAACCCACCCGCGATCCCTGTCCCTGAATGCCAGCATTTCCAAATTCCTGGCCTTTGAAATTCTGTCATTCCGTCTGGTGGACACGGACAGTTTTAAGAATCTGATGGCGGTGGCTGTCCCACAGTACGTTGTGCCCAGCCGCCACTACTTTTCCAGTCGAGCCATCCCTTCCTTGCACAAGTGGGGGACAAAATCAGGTGTGCACTGCGCAACGCCATCTGTGGCAAGGTCCACCTAACTACGGTTACCTGGACAAGTGAGCACGGTCAGGGACGTTATATCTTCCTAACAGCACACTGGGTAAATGCAGTGGCGGCTGGGCCTGAGGCAGATAGCAGTTTGGCGCATGTCCTTCCACCACGGAGTATTGCAGGGCGTTTCTCTTTGCCTCCTGTTGCTTCCTCCTCCTACTCCGCTTCTTTAGGGGACAAACCCCACACAGTGCAGGAGCTGTGGACGGGCATGGAACAACAGACCGATGAGTGGTTGGTGCCAGTGAGCCTCAAGCCCGGCCTGGTGGTGTGTGATAATGGGCGAAATCTGGTAGCATCACTGGGCCTAGCCAGTTTGACGCACATCCTTGACTGGCACATGTGCTGAATTTGGTGGTGCAGAAATTCCTGAAAAATTACCCCAATATGTCAGAGCTGCTGCAGAAAGTGCGCACTTTCAGCGTTCTCACCCTGCTGCTGCTTGCCTGTTAGCGCTGCAGCGTAACTTCGGCCTTCCCGCTCGCCGCCTCATATGCGACATGCTCACAAAACTCCACCTTGCACATGCTGGCCAGACTGTGCAAGCAGCAGCAGGCGATAGTGAAGTTTCAGCTGCAGCACGCACTGGTGAGTCGCTCTGCGGAACAGCACCACTTCACCACCAATGAGTGGGCCTCCATGCGAGACCTGTGTGCCTTGTTGACCTGTTTTGAGTACTCCACATACATGGCCAGCGCCGATGATGCCGTTCTCAGCGTTACTTTTCCCTCCTTGAAAAAATGCTTCGGGCGATGATGGAAGAGGATGTGGCACAGGAGGAGGAGGAAGAGGGATTATTTACAAGGGTTTCAGGCCAGTCATTCACAAGTGGCTCTGAGGGTGGGTTCCTGCACCAACATACGCCAGGTAAACAATTGTCCAGCCAGGGCACAGTTCTGGAGGATGACGAGGTGGAGGATGAGGAGGAGGAGATGGAGGAGGAGGAACCATGTTCACAGCAGGGTGGCACCCAAATCAGCTCATGGGCATCACTTGTGCGTGGCTGGGGGGATACAGAGTACACAGACAATACACCTCCCACAGAGGACAGCTTGTTGTTGCCTCTGGGCAGCCTGGCACACATGAGCTATTACATGCTGCATTGTCTCCGCAACGACTTCCGAGTTGGCCACATTCTAACTTGTGCTGATTACTGGGTGGCCACGCTGCTTAATTCCGTCACTGGAGCGTGATCGTAAGATGTGCAAGTACAAGCGCACGCTGGGAGATGCGATGCTGATGGCATTCCCACCTGACAGCGGGGGACACAGTGGAAGGACAAAGTGAAGGAAGAGGTCGCCAACGCAGCTGGGGCACCACCAGCACCTCAGAATGCAGGGTTAGCATGGCCTACATGTGGAACAGCTTTGTCAGCACGCCACAACAACCAGCACCACCAGCTGATATGGAACGTCTTAGCAGGAGGCAGCATTTCAGCAACATGGTGGAGCAGTATGTGTGCACACGCCTACACATACTGACTGATGGGTCTGCCCCCTTCAACTTCTGGGTCTCCAGATTGGGCACATGGCCTGAGCATGTCCTTTACGCCTTGGAGGTGCTGGCCTGCCCTGCAGAAAGTGTATTGTCTGAACGTGTGTTTAGCATGTCAGGGGGCGTTATCACAGACAAGCGCAGCCGCCTGTCCACAGCCAATGTGGACAAGCTCACGTTCGTTAAAATGAACCAGGCATGGATCCCCGTAACTTGTGCAGAATAGACATGTATACCGGCCTCACCCAGCCATTGTTATGCACACTTTCTCATTATTTTTTCCTAATTTAAACAAAAAAAATAAAAAATACCAGGGTTGGCTACCTCCTCCTCCTCCACCGCCGCTTCCACCTACAACGCCACGACCACCGCCTCCTCAACCTCCTACTCCATATGGAGCTCCACCTCCTAGATCAAGATTATTATTTTTTATTTTTACTTATGTTATTTTAAGTCATTGCACTATCCATATTTGTTTGCTGAGCACTTGCAATGCTCTTAAGCACATTTTGCTGCCTTTTGCAGTGAAATATAACCAGTAAATACAACTTTGACATTGTTTGTGAAAAAAAACCTTTTTTTTTTCTTCCATAAAATACTTTTGCAGTCTGCACTGTATTTGTGTTGGTGAAAGAAAATCAGTTAAATAGTAAATATATCTGTTTCATTGTTGGTGAAAAAAATAAAAATAAAAATTTCTTTGGCCAGTAAATACCTTTGCGGCCTGTGCTACATATGTGACAGCCGGGCAAATAAATACACTAAATTCATCTGTTGGATTGTGGGGTGAGATATTCACAGTTTGGTCTTTCAACTAACCCTGCGGCCTGCACTGCATATGTGACAGCCAGGCCAATAAATTCAGCAAATCCATCTGTTTGTGTGTGGTGTGACATTTCCATGGTTTCTGCATCAACATAGGCCAGGTACACAATTGTACAGCCAGGGCACATGTGCAATACACCATTTTTACACCCCTGACACAGAAAGATAATTTATATTAATCTGTCTCAGAGTTCAGGGGTTGATATATTTGCATATTTGGCTGTGATATAGCCCTGCTCTACATAGCGGACAGGGAAATAAATTTCAAAAATTCGTCTGTTACATTGTTGGGTGACATTAACCAATTTTTGGCTGTGATATACCCCGGTTCTACATAGCGGACAGGGAAATAAATTTCACTAATTTGTCTGTTGCATTGTTGTGTGACTTTAAACAATTTTTGGCTGTGATATACCTCTGCTCTACATAGTGGACAGGGAAATAAATTTCAAAAATTCGTCTGTTACATTGTTGGGTGACATTAACCAATTTTTGGCTGTGATATACCCCGGTTCTACATAGCGGACAGGGAAATAAATTTCACTAATTTGTCTGTTGCATTGTTGTGTGACTTTAAACAATTTTTGGCTGTGATATACCTCTGCTCTACATAGTGGACAGGGAAATAAATTTCACTAATTTGTCTGTTGCATTGTTGTGTGACTTTAAACAATTTTTGGCTGTGATATACCTCTGCTCTACATAGTGGACAGGGAAATAAATTTCACTAATTCGTCTGTTACATTGTTCGGTGACATTCACCAATTTTTGGCTGTGATATACCCCTGCTCTACATAACGGACAAGGAAATAAATTTCACTAATTCGTCTGTTACATTGCTGGGTGAGAAATTCTCATCTTTTGGGCTAGAAAATACATTTGCAGCCTACACTGCATTTATGACAGTCCAATAAAACCATTAAATACTGATGTTACATTGTTGGTTAAAGAAATAACACTTTTTGTGCTAGATAGTACATTTGCAGCCTGCACTGCATTTCTGGCAGTCAAATAAAACCAGTAAATACTGCTGTTACATTGTTGCTTGACAAATTCACATTATTTTTTAACTCCTTAAGGACCGGGCTCATTTTCACCTTAACCACCTCCGGACCGCCTAACGCAGGATCGCGTTCCGGAGGTGGCAGCCCTGCGCACAGTCACGCATATATGCGTCATCTCGCGAGACGCGAGATTTCCTGTGAACGCTCACAGGAACGGAAGGTAGGAGAGTGGATCTCCAGCCTGCCAGCGGCGATCGTTCGCTGGCAGGCTGGAGATGTGTTTTTTTTAACCCCTAACAGGTATATTAGACGCTGTTTTGATAACAGCGTCTAATATACCTGCTACCTGGTCCTCTGGTGGTCCCCTTTGTTTGGATCGACCACCAGAGGACACAGGTAGCTCAGTAAAGTCCCACCAAGCACCACTACACTACACTACACCCCCCCCCCGTCACTTATTAACCCCTTATTAGCCCCTGATCACCCCATATAGACTCCCTGATCCCCCCCCTGTCATTGATTACCCCCCTGTCATTGATCAACCCCCTGTAAAGCTCCATAAGACGTCCGCATGATTTTTACGGATGCACTGATAGATGGATCGGATCCGCAAAACGCATCCGGACGTCTGAATGAAACCTTACAGGGGCATGATCAATGACTGTGGTTATCACCCCATATAGACTCCCTGATCACCGCCCTGTCATTGATTACACCCCTGTCATTGATTACCCCCCTGTAAAGCTCCATTCAGACGTCCGCATGATTTTTACGGATCCACTGATAGATGGATCGGATCCGCAAAACGCATCCGGACGTCTAAATGAAGCCTTACAGGGGCATGATCAATGACTGTGGTTATCACCCCATATAGACTCCCTGATCACCCCCCTGTCATTGATTACCCCCCTGTAAAGCTCCATTCAGATGTCCGCATGATTTTTACGGATGCACTGATAGATGGATCGGATCCGCAAAACGCATCCGGACGTCTGAATGAAGCCTTACAGGGGCATGATCAATGACTGTGGTTATCACCCCATATAGACTCCCTGATCACCCCCCTGTCATTGATTACACCCCTGTCATTGATCAACCCCCTGTAAAGCTCCATTCAGATGTCCGCATGATTTTTACGGATCCACTGATAGATGGATCGGATCCGCAAAACGCATCCGGACGTCTGAATGAAGCCTTACAGGGGCATGATCAATGACTGTGGTTATCACCCCATATAGACACCCTGATCACCTCCCTGTCATTGATTACCCCCCTGTAAAGCTCCATTCAGATGTCCGCATGATTTTTACGGATGCACTGATAGATGGATCGGATCCGCAAAACGCATCCGGACGTCTGAATGAAACCTTACAGGGGCATGATCAATGACTGTGGTTATCACCCCATATAGACTCCCTGATCACCCCCCTGTCATTGATTACACCCCTGTCATTGATTACCCCCCTGTAAAGCTCCATTCAGACGTCCGCATGATTTTTACGGATCCACTGATAGATGGATCGGATCCGCAAAACGCATCCGGACGTCTGAATAAAGCCTTACAGGGGCATGATCAATGACTGTGGTTATCACCCCATATAGACTCCCTGATCACCCCCCTGTCATTGATTACACCCCTGTCATTGATCAACCCCCTGTAAAGCTCCATTCAGACGTCCGCATGATTTTTACGGATCCACTGATAGATGGATCGGATCTGCAAAACACATACAGGCGTCTCCCTGGAGCCTTCCAGGGGGGGTGATCAATGACTGTGGTGATCACCCCATATAGACTCCCTGATCACCCCCCTGTCATTGATCACCACCCCTGTCATTGATCACCCCCCCTGTCATTGATCACCCCCCTGTCATTGATCACCCCCCCTGTCATTGATCACCCCCCCTGTCATTGATCACCCCCCTGTAAGGCTCCATTCAGACATTTTTTTGGCCCAAGTTAGCGGAATTATTTTTTTTTTTCTTACAAAGTCTCATATTCCACTAACTTGTGTCAAAAAATAAAATCTCACATGAACCATACCCCTCACGGAATCCAAATGCGTAAATTTTTTTAGACATTTATATTCCAGACTTCTTCTCACGCTTTAGGGCCCCTAGAATGCCAGGGCAGTATAAATACCCCACATGTGACCCCATTTCGGAAAGAAGACACCCCCAGGTATTCCATGAGGGGCATATTGAGTCCATGAAAGATTGAAATTTTTGTCCCAAGTTAGCGGAACGGGAGACTTTGTGAGAAAAAAATTAAAAATATCAATTTCCGCTAACTTGTGCCAAAAAAAAAAAAATTCTATGAACTCGCCATGCCCCTCATTGAATACCTTGGGGTGTCTTCTTTCCAAAATGGGGTCACATGTGGGGTATTTATACTGCCCTGGCATTCTAGGGGCCCCAAAGCGTGAGAAGAAGTCTGGTATCCAAATGTCTAAAAATGCCCTCCTAAAAGGACTTTGGGCACCTTTGCGCATCTAGGCTGCAAAAAAGTGTCACACATCTGGTATCGCCGTACTCAGGAGAAGTTGAGGAATGTGTTTTGGGGTGTCATTTTACATATACCCATGCTGGGTGAGAGAAATATCTTGGTCAAATGCCAACTTTGTATAAAAAAATGGGAAAAGTTGTCTTTTGCCAAGATATTTCTCTCACCCAGCATGGGTATATGTAAAATGACACCCCAAAACACATTCCCCAACTTCTCCTGAATACGGCGATACCACATGTGTGACACTTTTTTGCAGCCTAGGTGGGCAAAGGGGCCCATATTCCAAAGAGCACCTTTCGGATTTCACAGGTCATTTACCTACTTACCACACATTAGGGCCCCTGGAAAATGCCAGGGCAGTATAACTACCCCACAAGTGAGCCCATTTTGGAAAGAAGACACCCCAAGGTATTCCGTGAGGGGCGTGGCGAGTTCCTAGAAATTTTTATTTTTTGTCACAAGTTAGTGGAAAATGCTGATTTTTTTTTTTTTTTTTTTTCATACAAAGTCTCATATTCCACTAACTTGTGACAAAAAATAAAAACTTCCATGAACTCACTATGCCCATCAGCGAATACATTGGGGTCTCTTCTTTCCAAAATGGGGTCACTTGTGGGGTAGTTATACTGCCCTGGCATTCTAGGGGCCCAAATGTGTGGTAAGGAGTTTGAAATCAAATTCTGTAAAAAATGACCAGTGAAATCCGAAAGGTGCTCTTTGGAATATGGGCCCCTTTGCCCACCTAGGCTGCAAAAAAGTGTCACACATCTGGTATCTCCGTACTCAGGAGAAGTTGGGGAATGTGTTTTGGGGTGTCATTTTACATATACCCATGCTGGGTGAGAGAAATATCTTGGCAAAAGACAACTTTTCCCATTTTTTTTATACAAAGTTGGCATTTGCCCAAGATATTTATCTCACCCAGCATGGGTATATGTAAAAAGACACCCCAAAACACATTCCTCAACTTCTCCTGAATACAGAGATACCAGATGTGTGACACTTTTTTGCAGCCTAGGTGGGCAAAGGGGCCCATATTCCAAAGAGCACCTTTCGGATTTCACAGGTCATTTTTTACAGAATTTGATTTCAAACTCCTTACCACACATTTGGGCCCCTAGAATGCCAGGGCAGTATAACTACCCCACAAGTGACCCCATTTTGGAAAGAAGAGACCCCAAGGTATTCGCTGATGGGCATAGTTAGTTCATGGAAGTTTTTATTTTTTGTCACAAGTTAGTGGAATATGAGACTTTGTATGAAAAAAAAATAATAAATCATCATTTTCCACTAATTTGTGACAAAAAATTAAAAATTCTAGGAACTTGCCATGCCCCTCACGGAATACCTTGGGGTGTCTTCTTTCCAAAATGGGGTCACTTGTGGGGTAGTTATACTGCCCTGGCATTCTAGGGGCCCAAATGTGTGGTAAGGAGTTTGAAATCAAATTCTGTAAAAAATGACCTGTGAAATCCGAAAGGTGCTCTTTGGAATATGGGCCCCTTTGCCCACCTAGGCTGCAAAAAAGTGTCACACATCTGGTATCTCCGTACTCAGGAGAAGTTGGGGAATGTGTTTTGGGGTGTCATTTTACATATACCCATGCTGGGTGAGAGAAATATCTTGGCAAAAGACAACTTTTCCCATTTTTTTATACAAAGTTGGCATTTGACCAAGATATTTATCTCACCCAGCATCGGTATATGTAAAATGACACCCCAAAACACATTCCTCAACTTCTCCTGAATACAGAGATACCAGATGTGTGACACTTTTTTGCAGCCTAGGTGGGCAAAGGGGCCCATATTCCAAAGAGCACCTTTCGGATTTCACTCGTCATTTTTTACAGAATTTGATTTCAAACTCCTTACCACACATTTGGGCCCCTAGAATGCCAGGGCAGTATAACTACCCCACAAGTGACCCCATTTTGGAAAGAAGAGACCCCAAGGTATTTCGTGATGGGCATAGTGAGTTCATAGAAGTTTTTATTTTTTGTCACAAGTTAGTGGAATATGAGACTTTGTAAGAAAAAAATAAATAAAAAAATCATCATTTTCCGCTAACTTGTGACAAAAAATAAAAAGTTCTATGAACTCACTATGCCCATCAGCGAATACCTTAGGGTGTGTACTTTCCGAAATGGGGTCATTTGTGGGGTGTTTGTACTGTCTGGCCATTGTAGAACCTCAGGAAACATGACAGGTGCTCAGAAAGTCAGAGCTGCTTCAAAAAGCGGAAATTCACATTTTTGTACCATAGTTTGTAAACGCTATAACTTTTACCCAAAGCATTTTTTTTTTACCCAAACATTTTTTTTTTATCAAAGACATGTAGAACAATAAATTTAGAGCAAAATTTATATATGGATGTAGTTTTTTTTGCAAAATTTTACAACTGAAAGTGAAAAATGTCATTTGTTTGCAAAAAAATCGTTAAATTTCAATTAATAACAAAAAAAGTAAAAATGTCAGCAGCAATGAAATACCACCAAATGAAAGCTCTATTAGTGAGAAGAAAAGGAGGTAAAATTCATTTGGGTGGTAAGTTGCATGACCGAGCAATAAACGGTGAAAGTAGTGTAGGTCAGAAGTGTAAAAAGTGGCCTGGTCTTTCAGGGTGTTTAAGCACTGGGGGCTGAGGTGGTTAAGGACCAGGCCATTTTTTGCAAATCTGACCACTGTCATTTTATGTGGTGATAACTTTAAAACGCTTTAACTTATCCAGGGCATTCTGAGACTGTTTTTTCATCACATATTGTACTTCATGACACGGGTAAAATGGAGTCAAAAAAATTAATTTTTATTTATAAAAAAAAAATACCATAATTTACCAAAATTTAGAAAAAATTTGCAAATTTCCAAGTTTAAATTTCTCTACTTCTATAATACATAGTAATACCTACAAAAATAGTTATTACTTTATATTCCCCATATCTCTACTTCATGTTTGGATCATTTTGGGAATTACATTTAATTTTTTGGGGATGTTACAAGGCTTAGAAGTTTAGAAGCAAATCTTGAAATTTTGCTGAAATTTTCAAAAACCCACTTTTTAAGGACCAGTTCAGGTCCAAAGTCACTTTGTAAAGGCTTACATAATAGAAACTACCCAAAAGTGACCCCATTCTAGAAACTACACCCCTCAAGGTATTCAAAACAGATTTTACAAACTTTGTTAACCCTTTAGGTTTTCCACAAGAATTAATGGAATATAGAGATACAATTTTCCATTTTAATAATTTTTTCCAGTTACAAAGCAAGGGTTAACAGCCAAACAAAACTCAATATTTATGGCTCTGATTCTGTAGTTTACAGAAACACCCCATATGTGGTCGTAAACCGCTGTACGGGCACACGGCAGGGCACAAGGAAAGGAATGCCTTACGGTTTTTGGAAGGCAGATTTTGCTGGACTGGTTTTTTGACACCATGTCCCATTTGAAGCCCCCCTGATGCACCCCTAGAGTAGAAACTCCAAAAATGTGACCCCATTTCAGAACCTACGGGATAGGGTGGCAGTTTTGTTGGTACTAGTTTAGGGTACATATGATTTTTAATTGCTCTATATTACACTTTTTGTGAGGCAAGGTATCAAGAAATAGCTGTTTTGGCATGGTTTTTATTTTTTGTTATTTACAACATTCATCTGACAGGTTAGATCATGTGGTATTTTTATAGACCAGGTTGTCATGGACATGGCGATACCTAATATGTATACTTTTTTATTTTTATGTAAGTTTTACATAATGATTTCATTTCTGAAACAAAAAAAAATCATGTTTTAGTGTTTCCATAGTCTGAGAGCCTTAGTTTTTTCAGTTTTTGGGCGATTATCTTGGGTAGGGTATGATTTTTGCAGGATGAGATGACGGTTTGATTGGCACTATTTTGGGGTGCGTATGACTTTTTGATCACTTGCTATTACACTTTTTGTTATGTAAGGTGACAAAAAATAGCTTTTTTGACACCGTTTTTTACTTTTTTATTTTTACGGTATTCACCTGAGGGGGTTAGGTCAAGTGATATTTTTATAGAGCAAGTTATTAAGGATGCGGCGATACCTAATGTGTATACTTTTTTTATTTATGTAGGTTTTACACAATAATATAATTTTTGAAACAAAAAAAAAATCATGTTTTAGTGTCTTCATATTCTGAGAGCCATAGTTTTTTCAGTTTTTTGGCGATTATCTTAGGTAAGGTCTCATTTTTTGCGGGATGAGATGATGGTTTGAGGTGCATTATGTTGAGGCATATGACTTTTTGGTCGCTTGCTAATACACTTTTTGTGATGTAAAGTGACTAAAAAATTGTTTATTTAGCACAGTTTTTATTTTTTACGGTGTTCATCTGAGGGGTTAGGTCATGTGATATGTTTATAGAGCCGGTCGATACAGACTCGGCGATACCTAATATGTCTACTTTATTTTTTTCCCCCCTATATTTAACCAATTTTTTCTTACTTTATTTGGGGAAAATGACATTTTTGTTTATTTTTACTTGAAACTTTTTGTGCCACTTTGGGACTTTGACTTTTGGGGGCCTAATCCCCTTTACAATGCATTCCAATACTTCTGTATTGGAATGCATTGGCTGTATGAGTAATACAGTGTGTATTACTCATACAGCTTCCGGCCTGTGAGATCCAGGGGGCTGGATCTCACAGGCTCGTCACCGGAAGGCAGCGCCGATGCCTAAGGAAGGCATCGCGCTGCCTTTCATGCCATCGGGTCCCCCCTACAGCCGCATGGGGACCCGATGGCACCTCCACCGCCCGCAACATGTAAAAGCCGCAAACCGCAGGTCTGAATTGACCTGCGGTTTGCGGCGATCGCATTGACCCAAGGCACCTGCTCAATGATTTGAGCAGGCACCTTATTCCGATCACCGCCTGACGGGCAGCGGTGATAGGAAATACACATGACGTACCGGTACGTCTTGTGTCCTTAAGTACCAGGACATCATGCTGTACCGATACGTCATGTGTCCGCAAGAGGTTAAAGGGAAGTATTTGTATTAAATTCAACTGTCACACTGCTGTGCGACATCAAGAAATTTTTTCTCTTTATGACACCGGGACAGCCTTACTGTCAGTGAACTTAATTGTTGACTGTTGGCGGTTACATTATCGCCTGACATAAACCATCTGTTAGTTTGGTGGGTGAGCGCAAAGAATGAGGAGAGAGTCAAATAAGGGATGTGGCCCTGGTCGTGGTGCTGCTGGTGTTGGTGGAGCTCCTGTTGCAGGTAGAGGATGTGGTCTATCTGTGCAAGCTACACGCCCAAGTGAAACACCTTCCTCAGGTGCGAGTAGGCGACAGAACCTCCAGCATTATTTGGTAGGCCCGAATGCGGCTCTACGAATGGTGAGGCCAGAACAAGTACAGGTGATAGTAGATTGGGTGGCTAACAGTGCCTCCAGTTCCTTCACATTTTCTCCCACCCAGTCCCCTGCTGAAAGCTCATAGTTGGCACCTACAGCTCATGGCCATCTGTCTTACAACTCACCCCCTTGCAAATCAGGCAAGCAGTCTGAGCCCCAGGTCATTCAGCAGTCTCTTATGCTTTTTGATTACTCTGCTGGCAGGGTTTCCGTGGGCCATCCACATAGCCCTGCCCCAGAAGTGGAAGAGATTGAGTGCACTGATGCCCAACCACTTATGTTTCAGGATGATGACATGGGATGATCACCGCAGCACGTCTCTGATGATGACGAAACACAGGTGCCAACTGCTGCGGCTTTCTGCAGTCTGCAGACTGACAAGGAGGGCAGGGGTAAAGAGTGGGTGGAAGATGATGAGGTACTAGACCCCACATAGAATCAAGGTCATGCGAGTGACCTGTGTAGCTCGGAGAAAGAGGCGGTGGTCGCACAGAGCCAGCAGCACAGCAAAAGAGGGAGCAGGGTGCAAAAGCGTCTGTTACATTCTTGGGTGACATTTTACCATTTTTGCCGTATACAAACCCCTGCTCTGCATAGGTGATAGGGATCAAATTTTTGTAAAATCGTCTGTTCCATTGGTGGTTGACATGAACCCAGTTTTGCCGTGAATAAACCCCTGCTCTGCATAGGTGACAGGACCTAAATGTCAAAAAATCGTCTGTTACATTCTTGGGTGACATTTTACCATTTTTGCCGTATACAAACCCCTGCTCTGCATAGGTGACAGGGACCTAAATTTCTAAAATTCGTATGTTACATTGATGGTTGACATTAACCCATTTTTGCCAGTGAAAAACCCCTGCTCTGCATTGCTGACAGGGAACTAAATTTAGTAAAAACTTCTGTTACTGATCGAAAGATGCTCGACTACTAGGGTACGCTGGTCGACGCGCTGCTGATGGCATTCCCACCTGAGCGGGGGCTCAGTGGAAGCACAAGGCGAAGGCTGAGGAGGAGGAAGAGATCTCCAACGCAGCTGGGGCACCACCAGCACCTCAGAAGGCAGGGTTAGCATGGAAATGTGGAAAAGTTTTGTCAGCACGCCACAACAACCAGCACCACCAGCTGATATGGAACATCTTAGCAGGAGCCAGCATTTCAGCAACATGGTGGAGCAGTATGTGTGCACACACCTACACGTACTGACTAATGTGTCTGCCCCCTTCAACTTCTGGGTCTCCAAATTGGGCACATGGCCTGAGCATGCCCTTTATGCCTTGGAGGTGCTGGCCTGCCCTGCAGCCAGTATATTGTCTGAACGTTTGTTTAGCACGGCAGGAGGGGGTTATTGCAGACAAGCGCAGCCGTCTGTCCACAGCCAATGTGGACAAGCTAATGTTCATTAAAATGAAGCAGACAGGAATCCTACAGGACTTGTCCGTACCTTGTGCAGAATAGACATGTATACCGGCCTCACCAGCCATTGTTGTACTCCAGCGCGCTTTCTCTTTGTTTTATTTTTTATATTTCCCAATGTTTTGGGATCTACCCAAATTTTTACAAAAAAAAAAATTCAATAAAAAAAATTATAAATAATGTGTTGGCTACCTCCTCCTCCTCCATCGCCGCTTCCACCTGCACCGCCTCCTCCACAACCACCGCCTTCCTACTCCATATGGACCTCCTCCTCCTAGATCAAGATTATAATTTTTTATTTTTACGTATTTTATGTTATTTCAAGTCATTTCCCTATCCACATTTGTTTGCAGAGCACTTGTCATGCTCTTAACCACATTTTTCTGCCTTTTGCAGCCCTATAGCCCTTTCCATGACTTTTTAGAGCCATTTTAGTGCTCCAAAGTTCGTGTCCCCATTGACTTCAATGGGGTTCGGGTCAAGTTCGGGTTCCGAACTCAAACTTTTTAGCAATGTTCGGCCGATCCCGTTGAAACCTGAACTTCCAGATGTTCGCTCAACCCTAAATATGACCTGACGGTTTTTCGGGTTCGCTTGCCATTAAAGTGAATGGGGCCCGCCGCGAACTTGCGGTTCGCGAACATTTGATCACGTTCGGGAATCGTCCTGGCCAATGTTCGTCCATCACTATCTATAATGCTTCTATAGAACCAGCTTAGTTGTCCATAGCAACCAATCAGATTCCTCCTTTCATTTTCCAAAGGACCTGTCCAAAATGAAAGGTGGGATCGGATTGTGTGTTATGGGCAACTAAACCAGTTCTACTTTACAGCAGATTGATAAATGACCCCCAATATCTTTATGTAGTGCAGTCAGTATACTGTACCTTATGCCACCTGTGCAGTAGGTGGGGAGACTAGGGTCTACCTGGGTTAGGAGCCCACTGAGGATTATGCCTGCTCCCTTGTGGGCCAATCTAAGCCTGTATACTCTGCATTCTTTTGTCACCTTTTTTTGTTATTATGTTTTGTCCAAATACTCTAGCTTATTATTTTTATAGTAAACTTTACATTGTAATAAGCAACACTTGAAAGGGTTGCTCAGCCTAGTAACCTATGGCCAATGAAAAAATTACAAAAACAAAAAACTAACCTGTCAGTATTCCCGCCATCCCAGGCTGGTTCTGGTCCCATGGCTACTGCAGCCACAGTGGCCACTGGCCTAAGTTGTCACTATGGTAGGATGTAGTGTTGATAGAGCACAAAACTGCTTGGGTGCCTGTGAGCTAGGACCGAACACATCAGGATGCTCGGGTGCTCTGCCGAGCACCCAAGTATAATGGAAGTCTATGGGAGAACCCGAGCATTTAACCAGGCACCCCCTGCTCTGAAGAGGGGAGGGTGCCTCGTTCATAGGAAAACGTCATAAATTGATGGAAACACCACCGAAATGGTTCGGAAACAGCATGGGGAGGATGTCTGGATGCATCTTGGACTCCAAGGTCACTGCTGGGAACGATGTTTTCCGATTAGTACGCCACTTTTACACACTGACAATAATACGCACCAAACCGAAGATAAAATTGATTTTAGAAGAAAAATTGTTAGGAAACATTCTTTCCTGTATATTTACTTGTATATAAAGTGCAAGTGCTGCCAAAAATTACAAAGACGAGGCACTCTGATACAACCTGTATATCACATAAAGGAGGGCCTCATTCACATTGTGGCACAATTGTTCATGTAGTTGGACTCCTACAGTCATAAAGCCTATGCACTAAGTGAAAGGCCTTCCAAAAATTACTCCATCACACCCTTTGTTACACATAAAGGAGGGCATCATATGCAGCCTTGAAAAATTTTGATTGATGGCCTGCTGGTGACCCTCAAAAACATTTGGAGCAAGGGCCTGCTGATCTGACCATCTAAAACATCATGGGTGAGGGCCTGCTGCCGTTTTGGGGACTCTAGTTAACCTGGGGCCGATTGCACGTCCCCGTGACGGCGACAATCCATTTGGATGTCTGGCCTATCAACTTTCAATGTTTTTTCAACCCAAACCATGTAGACCATGGTTAACGGGGGAATCATGGTTCGATTCTGGAGAGGGAGCCTGAGAAACAGCTACGGCTACAACATCCAAGCAAGGCAGCATGCGCGCAAATTACTTATTAGGTATAATTAACTGAGAGCCTGCAGGTGAGCTGACCGTGTAAAAGATTTTAGGTGCGGGCCTATAGGTGAGCTGACCCTGTAAAAGATTTTAGGTGTGAGCCTGCGGGTGAGCTGACCATGTAAATATTTTTATGTGCTGGCCTGCAGTTTAGCTGATCCTGTAAAAGATTTTAGGTGTGGTCCTGCTGGTGAGCTGACCCTCTAAAAAATTATATGCGAGGGCCTGCTGGTGAGATGACCCTGTAAAAGATTGTAGGTGAGGGCCATGCTGGTGAGCTGACCTTCGAAAAAAGTATATGCGAGGGCCTTCAGGTGAGCTGACCCTGTAAAACATTATAGGTGAAGGCCTGGTGGTGAGCTGTCCCTCTAAAAAATTATATGCGAGGGCTTTCAGGTGAACTGACCCTGTAAAAGATTATAGGTGAAGACCTACTGGTGAGCTGACCCTATAAAAAATTATATGCAAGGGCCTGTAGGTGAGCTGACCCTGTAAAACATTATATGCGAGAGCCTGTAGGTGATCTGACCCTCTAAAAAATGTATATGCGAGGGCCTGCTGGTGAGCTGACCCTCTAAAACTTTATGGTTGAGGGCCTGCTGCTGAGATGAACATTTAAAAAATTTACAGTGTTCAAAGAAGGCCGGGTTGCCTGAATACTTCATCTAGGAATAATGGAATAGGACTCCGGTTCAATTTTGTTGGTTTTCGGAACTGGGGCCATGATTAAGAGGGACGGCTGGGGGCATCCCTATTGCGACGCTAGAGGGGAAATTCTTGGACCGGCTCAAGACAAACCAAAGCAAAAGCATTTGCCAAGAATATTTTCATTAATCAAAAACGAAAGTCGGAGGTTCGACGACGATCAGATACCCTTGTAGTTCCGACCATAAATGATGACGACCGGCGATCCGGCGGCATTATTTTCATGACCCGCTGAGCTGCTTCTGGGAAAACAAAGCCTTTGTGTACCTGGGGGATTATGGTTGCAATGCTGACCAAGTACAGTGTCTATTACAGATACATTTTTGAAGCACACATGTTACACAGCAGATGTGGCCCTGGTAAGGTCACTGTCAGAAGAGGACACCGTCTAGAAAAAAATTTCATTGTATGTCACCGGGAAAAAAAATAAACTCACATGTTACACAGCAGATGTGGCCCTGGTAAGGTCACTGACAGAAGCAGACACTGTCTAAGGAAAAAGTACACTGGGTGTCACTGATATTTTAGGGATGCGCACACTTTAGATAGGATATGTGGCGGCGATAATTTAACTGTCTGCAGCGGACACCGTCTACGGAAAAAGTGCACTGGATGTCATTGATATATTAGGGATGTGCACACTTTAAACAGGATATGTGGCTCGGATAATTTTACTGTCCGCAGGGGTAACCATCTACGGAAAAAGTAAACTGGATGTCACTGATATTTTAGGGATGTGCACACTTTAAACAGGAAATGTGACACAGATAATTGAACTGTCTGCAGCGGACACCGTCTACGGAAAAAGTGCACTGGATGTCACTGATATTTTAGGGATACATACACTTTACACAGGAGATGTGGCGCAAATAATTTAACTGTCCGCAGCGGCCTATTACACAGTATTTAGCGCAGGATGCGCTAAAATATATATTGCTGCTGTCACAGACAATAGAAAATTTATAGTGTGAATAGCTCACTGCCTTATCAGTGTGGAGTAGGTGCTCTAGTCAAGACTGATCACCCTATCAGAAGAAACAGATTGGCAAAATAAATAAAATAAGACTGGCACTCAAACATATGTGTACCATATGGAACAATGACAATTTATTGGATATATGATCCGTGAGAATAGTCTCAAATGAAAGGCTGAATACACATGTAAAATATATAAAAATATATATAAAAAACGAATCAACTCTAAAAGGATCCAAATATGATAAAACAATATATATGAGTCACACAAGGTTCCAGTAATTCATGCCTATGACGATAGATTACTGGTTCACAGTGGTGGTGTGCCTACGAAAATGGGGGGGGGGGGGGGACTGGGGGAGAAGTATCGATGACTATGTCCCTCTCTTAAACCGCATGTGATGTCCCTTAATAAATTATGGAGAGGCAAAAGTCCGGATAATATAGAGGATCCCCTCTAAATTCTAGGAGTGGTGTTTTTGCGGGCATGAACAATGCAAACCAATATTCCTGAAGATCAGTCCAGGTATTCAACTCGTGAAGGTCTTCACCGGACAGTTTGGGCTTTTTTATTGATAGTAGTATTAGGGTATGTGTGCCTATCACCAAGGAGGAATCGCAGTGCCGATACACGGCCAGACATGCGATTCATCATTGGATGATAGGCACACAAACCAACACTTCACATACCCTAATACTACCAACACAGACACACATACCCTAATACTACTATCAATAAAAAAGCCCAAACTGTCCGGTGAAGACCTCATCAGTGTTCAGTGTTTTTAATTATACATACGTTCTGCAAGATTATGAAAATAGTATGGGTCTAACCATACAGTATGATGCACCTGTTTTTCTGTTTTTTAGTTTATCTTGTAGCTGTAGACCTTTTTCCTGTATCACATAGCTTGATTGCAGTGATGTGCAAACAATATGCAAAAAACGCATGTGAAGACAACAAACCGCATGTAAAACGCAACCAAAACCGCAATGACCATTTTTACTCCAGTCCTGCTTTTGTTGATTACTGGAGGGAATATAAAAGGATATGACGATTGAATGGGGGTAGAGCCACTGAGGAAGGGGAAAGGAGTCCCCGAAACGCGTCTGGTGTGTTTTACCCCTGCTTACTTTTATTCATTGGAAACATCAAGTTTTATTCTTAGACTTACTAAATAAGATCGGAGCGCTCCGAAGTCTTACATTCCCAGGACTGTTCCTCTTCAAATCGGAGACGGCAGATACAAGTCTCGTCTCACGATTCTAGACCCGGACCACGTGACGGCCAGCAGCAAGCTATTGCAGAGACGGTCAGTACGGTGAGTAGTAGCAGTGTCTGATGCGGTACGGAACAGTCGCCGAGTTTGGAGAACATATCACCGGTAAGACGACAAGTACCGCTTAATACAATATCAGCACTGAAACTTTCTACTACTTTTACCTAACAATTAGATTTACATCTGACTGATTAAGCTTAGACTAACCAAGTCTTACCTCTGCACGACTGGACCAATCTAGCCCCAACTGTGCATTTTGGGAACAATCACCTCCAAGTTGAATACCTGGACTGATCTTCAGGAATATTGGTTTGCGTTGTTCATGCCCGCAAAAACACCACTCCTGGAATTTAGAGGGGATCCTCTATATTATCCGGACTTTTGCCTCTCCATAATCTATTAAGGGACTTCACATGCGGTTTAAGAGAGGGACATAGTCATCGATACTTCTCCCCCAGTCTCCCCCCCCCCTTTTCGTAGGCACACCACCACTGTGAACCAGTAAACTATCGTCATAGGCATGAATTACTGGAACCTTGTGTGACTCATATATATTGTTTTATCATATTTGGATCCTTTTAGAGTTGATTCGTTTTTTATATATATTTTTATATATTTTACATGTGTATTCAGCCTTTCATTTGAGACTATTCTCACGGATCATATATCCAATAAATTGTCATTGTTCCATATGGTACACATATGTTTGAGTGCCAGTCTTATTTTATTTATTTTGTCACACACAATAGTCCTTAAAAGGACTTTTGGGTCTCTGAAAAGTTTTTTGTATAAAAATCTTCCTATTACACTCCCTACTGTACACTGTCTGCCCCTTCCTATGCACAGCTCTCCCTAACAATGAGCAATTTAGCGGCCTATTACACTGTATTTAGCGCAGGTTGCGCTACAAACATATATTGCTGCTGTCACACACAATAGTCCTTACAAGGACTTTTGGGTCTCTGAAACATTTTTGTACAAAAAAATATTCAATTACACTCCCTACTCTTTCTGTCCCTTCCTGTGCTCAGCTCTCCCTGACTTCGAATGAGCCGAACACGTGTCATCGGCTGCTATATAGCACCCAATGGCGCGTTCCGGCCAGCCAATCACTGTAATGCCAGTAGCCAACATGGCTACTGGCATTACAGTGAGGGCAATTTTTACCTGCACGTTTATTGGCTGCTTAGCAGCCGCTAAACGTGCCGGGAGGGGACTCTAGCATTGCGCTCGAGCACATCCGGTACTCGGCTGAGTACCGCCATGTGCCGAGCATAGCGATACTCGAGCCGAACTGGTATTTGGCTGAGCATGCTCGCTAAACACTAGTAGTATGGCATGTAATTGCTATTAGGAGTAGGGCTGTGTTATGGGAATGGTGTGACTGTAAACAGTTCAAATAATTTTTTTCATTTGCCACAGATTACAACAATTGGGTTTTTTAACTTCTAGGCCAGACAACCTGTGACAGACACTCAATTTGCACTCGAAGTCAGGGCATCCATAATGCTGATGACACCATGACTTTAAAAAAAAATGGATGTGTCCTTCCTCACATTTACTCTTAAGTACAAGATATCCTGCAATGTCTTGAGATGTCTATCATATACTGTAAGTGCCTGTTTGTAGCCAATAAGAGGTTGTGTAGTGAACTGCCAAATGTCAATGGTTTTGCTTGCTTGTCATGATATAATATTGAATTTGTTTAATGAGGAATTAGAGTCATTAACCAAATTTGAGGTAAAGTAAGGATGGAAACATCTGTACTTTTCCTCCCCAGTGCAGTAGTGGCAGATTGTGACTATGGTGATACCCATAATGAGAATGCAATTAGAATTTAGCATATTCTAAGTCAGTGGTCTGCAACCTATGACATTGTAGCAGGTGCAAAATTATACCATGTCCAGCAGAGTCACTCTGAAGTGCAAGCCAGAAGATTTGCATGTCAATGTCTTATACAGTAAATGCAGAAGAGGGTCCATCCATCCTCCTGCTCAGGCATCCTCAAACTGCAGCCCTCCAGCTGTTGTAAAACTACAACTCCCACAATGCCCTGCTGTAGGCTGATACCTGTAGGCTGTTCGGGCATGCTGGGAGTTGTAGTTTTGCAACAGCTGGAAGGCCGCAGTTTGAGGATGCCTGCTCTAGCTGATACATAAGACATAGCCAGGGTGGCAGTGATAGAGCATGTGCCCCAGGTGCCAGGCAAAATTGTGTCTTCTCTGTTTCATGTTTTTCTCCTCATTGTACTTTATAACTCTGTGGGATCGGTTCACATCTGGGCAATTTGTTTGTCTAGCACTATTTATGATAACAAGTGGCAGGTCTATCTGTATCATTACTCTCATGTTGTGAACTGTAATAAACAGGGACCTTCTCCTACATCTAACTGTTGAAAAAATTGCTTATAATATTATTTTGTTTGTTCTAGTTTATTTTTTTGTGCCTGCAAAGCACCAAGGAATATGTTAGAAACATGTTATGAATAGTGTTAACAAAGTCCGCTATTCAAACAATATAGCAGGACTCCAAATTGAAGTACAGTCAAGCACCTTGGAGGAAAAACACAAGAGACACAAGGTTTGTGTACTGAAAGGAATGTCCCGTTTATTTAGGGTGTGAGGTGAGTTCTTATAGGGGAAGAACAATAAGGCTTTGAAGCAAGTGTACAAGCAATATATTTTTAATTGCCATATAGCTGACCATTCGAGCGGAAATCATACATTATCTACTAACTTTGATTTCTTGGCTGCTCACCTACAAATTCCTAAGAAACTACTTACACGAACAGTCATTAATCTTATATATATATATATATACAGTGTGTATATATAAACACTGAGCAAAAATATAAACGCAACACTTTCGGTTTTGCCCACATTTTGCATGAGCTGAACTCAGGGATCTGAAACATTTTCTACATACACAAAAGACCCATTACTCTCAAATACTGTTCACAAATCTGTCTAAATCTGTGTTAGTGAGCACTTCTCCTTTGCCAAGATAATCCATCTCACCTCATATCAAGGTGCTGATTAGACAGCATGAATATTGCACAGGTGTGCCTTAGACTGCCCACATTAAAAGGCGACTCTGAAATGTGCAGTTTGATCACACAGCACAATGCCACAGATGTCGCAACATTTGAGGGAGCGTGCAATTGGCATGCTGACTGCAGGAATGTCTACCAAAGCTGTTATCCGTGCAATGAATGTTGGTTTCTCTACCATAAGATGTCTCCAAAGAGAATTTGGCAGTATATCCAACCAGCCTCACAACCGCAGACCACGTGTAACCACACCAGCCCAGGACCTACACATCCAGCATGTTCAACTCCATGATCGTCTGAGACCAGCCACCCGGACAGATGCAGCAACAATCGGTTTGCATTACGAAAGAATTTCTGCACAAACTGTCAGAAACCGTTTCAGGGAAGCTCATCTGCATTCTCGTCGTCCTCATCAGGGTCTGGACCTGACTGCAGTTCGTCGTCGTAACCGACTTGAGTGGGCAAATGTTCACATTTGATTGCGTCTGGCACACTGGAGAGGCGTTCTGTTCACGCAGGAGTCCCGGTTTTCACTGTTCAGGGCAGATGGCAGACAGCGTGTGTGGCGTTGTGTGGGTGAGCAGTTTGCTGACGTCAAATTTGTGGATTGAGTGGGGTTATGGTATGGGCAGCGGTATGTTATGGACAATGAACACAGGTGCATTTTATTGATGGCATTTTGATACCGTGACGAGATCCTGAGGCCCATTGTTGTGCCATTCATCCACGACCATCACCTCATGTTGCAGCATGATAATGCAGGGCCCCATATTGCAAGGATCTGTACACAATTCCTGGAAGCTAAAAACATACTTACCGGACATGTCACCCATTGAGTATGTTTGGAATGCTCTGGATCGGTGTATACGACAGCGTGTTCCAGTTCCTGCCAATATTCTGCAACTTCGCACAGCTATTGAAGAGGAGTGGACCAACATTCCACAGGCCACAATCAACAACCTGATCAACTCTATGTGACGGAGATGTGTTGCACTGCGTGAGGCAAAAAAAAACAGATACTGACTGGTTTTCTGACCCCCACCCCAGTAAGGCAAAACTGTGCAAAATTCTGAGTGTCCTTTTATTGTGGGCAGTCTAAGGCACACCTGTGCAATATTCATGCTGTCTAATCAGAACATTGATATGCCACACCTGTGAGGTAGGATGGTTAATCTTGGCAAAGGAGAAGTGCTCACTAACACAGATTTAGACAGATTTGTGAACAATATTTGAGAGTAATGGGTATTTTGTGCATGTAGAAAATGTTTCAGATCTTTGAGTTCAGCTCATGCAAAATGGGAGCAAAACCGAAAGTGTTGCGTTTATATTTTTGTTCAGTGTATGTAGATATATATATATATATATATATATATATATATAGCGATTTGATTTGGCTGCTTCACCTAACTTTAACACAATCTGTTACATATTACTTTGTCACAAATAGCTTTCCATTGTATGGAGTGGGTACAAAGACGGGGAACGGCGATCGCGCAGCTCCCAGTCATTTAACCCCTCAGATGGTGCATTCAATGGTGATTGCGGCATCTGTGACTCACATAAAGGCCTCTGTGCCCGGCTGTGTGCATTCTGGAGATGTGGAACAGAAGCACGGAAGGAAACCCTATGGAAGCACTACGGAGTGCTTTTGTGGGGTTCCGTTCCGTGCTTCCGTTCCGCAATAAGATAGAACGGACGGAGAGCGGACCCCATTCAAGTGAATGCAGTCGCGATCCGCATGCAGCATCCCCATGGCCGATGTCTGTGAATTGCAGACCGCAATTTGCAGTCCGCAGCACAGGCATGGCCAGAACACGTTCGCATGCAAGAGGCATAAGCTTTTTAGGGGTTAAAAAAAATAATACTCCTCACCTTATACACTTGCTTGCGGAGAGGCTGTCCACTCCCATCTTGATTAACCACCTCCGGACCGCCTAACGCAGGATCGCGTTCCGGAGGTGGCAGCCCTGCGCACAGTCACGCATATACGCGTCATCTCGCGAGACGCGAGACTTCCTGTGAACGCGCGCACACAGGTGCGCGCGCTCACAGGAACGGAAGGTAAGAGAGTTGATCTCCAGCCTGCCAGCGGCGATCGTTCGCTGGCAGGCTGGAGATGTGTTTTTTTTAACCCCTAACAGGTATATTAGACGCTGTTTTGATAACAGCGTCTAATATACCTGCTACCTGGTCCTCTGGTGGTCCCCTTTGTTTGGATCGACCACCAGAGGACACAGGTAGCTCAGTAAAGTAGCACCAAGCACCACTACACTACACTACACCCCCCCCGTCACTTATTAACCCCTTATTAGCCCCTGATCACCCCTAATCACCCCTGATCACCCCATATAGACTCCCTGATCACCTCCCTGTCATTGATTACCCCCCTGTCATTGATCAACCCCCTGTAAAGCTCCATTCAGACGTCCGCATGATTTTTACGGATCCACTGATAGATGGATCGGATCCGCAAAACGCATCCGGACATCTGAATGAAGCCTTACAGGGGCGTGATCAATGACTGTGGTGATCACCCCATATAGACTCCCTGATCACCCCCCTGTCATTGATTACCCCCCTGTAAAGCTCCATTCAGACGTCCGCATGATTTTTACGGATCCACTGATAGATGGATCGGATCCGCAAAACGCATCCGGACGTCTGAATGAAGCCTTACAGGGGCATGATCAATGACTGTGGTGATCACCCCATATAGACTCCCTGATCACCCCCCTGTAAAGCTCCATTCAGATGTCCGCATGATTTTTACGGATGCACTGATACATGGATCGGATCCGCAAAACGCATCCGGTCGTCTGAATGAAGCCTTACAGGGGCATGATCAATGACTGTGGTGATCACCCCCCTGTCATTGATTACCCCCCTGTAAAGCTCCATTCAGATGTCCGCATGATTTTTACGGATGCACTGATAGATGGATCGGATCCGCAAAACGCATCCGGACGTCTGAATGAAGCCTTACAGGGGCATGATCAATGACTGTGGTGATCACCCCATATAGACTCCCTGATCACCCCCCTGTCATTGATTACCCCCCTGTCATTGATTACCCCCCTGTAAAATCCATTCAGACGTCCGCATGATTTTTACGGATGCACTGATAGATGGATCGGATCCGCAAAACGCATCCGGACGTCTGAATGAAGCCTTACAGGGGCGTGATCAATGACTGTGGTGATCACCCCATATAGACTCCCTGATCACCCCCCTGTCATTGATTACCCCCCTGTAAAGCTCCATTCAGACGTCCGCATGATTTTTACGGATGCACTGATAGATGGATCGGATCCGCAAAACACATCCGGACGTCTGAATGAAGCCTTACAGGGGCATGATCAATGACTGTGGTGATCACCCCATATAGACTCCCTGATCACCCCCCTGTCATTGATTACCCCCCTGTCATTGATTACCCCCCTGTAAAGCTCCATTCAGATGTCCGCATGATTTTTACGGATGCACTGATAGATGGATCGGATCCGCAAAACGCATCCGGACGTCTGAATGAAGCCTTACACGGGCGTGATCAATGACTGTGGTTATCACATAGACTCCCTGATCACCCCCCTGTCATTGATCACCCCCCTGTCATTGATCAACCCCCCTGTCATTGATCAACCCCCCTGTCATTGATCAACCCCCCTGTCATTGATCACCCCTCTGTAAGGCTCCATTCAGATATTTTTTTGGCCCAAGTTAGCGGAATTTTTATTTTTTTTTCTTAGAAAGTCTCATATTCCACTAACTTGTGTCAAAAAATAAAATCTCACATGAACTCACCATACCCCTCACGGAATCCAAATGCGTAAAATTTTTTAGACATTTATATTCCAGACTTCTTCTCACGCTTTAGGGCCCCTAGAATGCCAGGGCAGTATAAATACCCCACATGTGACCCCATTTCGGAAAGAAGACACCCCCAGGTATTCCGTGAGGGGCATATTGAGTCCATGAAAGATTGAAATTTTTGTCCCAAGTTAGCGGAACGGGAGACTTTGTGAGAAAAAAATTAAAAATATCAATTTCCGCTAACTTGTGCCAAAAAAAAAAAATTTCTATGAACTCGCCATGCCCCTGATTGAATACCTTGGGGTGTCTTCTTTCCAAAATGGGGTCACATTTGGGGTATTTATACTGCCCTGGCATTCTAGGGGCCCCAAAGCGTGAGAAGAAGTCTAGTATCCAAATGTCTAAAAATGCCCTCCTAAAAGGAATTTGGGCACCTTTGCGCATCTAGGCTGCAAAAAAGTGTCACACATCTGGTATCGCCGTACTCAGGAGAAGTTGGGGAATGTATTTTGGGGTGTCATTTTACATATACCCATGCTGGGTGAGAGAAATATCTTGGTCAAATGCCAACTTTGTATAAAAAAATGGGAAAAGTTGTCTTTTGCCAAGATATTTCTCTCACCCAGCATGGGTATATGTAAAATGACACCCCAAAACACATTCCCCAACTTCTCCTGAATACGGCGATACCACATGTGTGACACTTTTTTGCAGCCTAGGTGGGCAAAGGGGCCCATATTCCAAAGAGCACCTTTAGGATTTCACAGGTCATTTACCTACTTACCACACATTAGGGCCCCTGGAAAATGCCAGGGCAGTATAACTACCCCACAAGTGACCCCATTTTGGAAAGAAGACACCCCAAGGTATTCCGTGAGGGGCATGGCGAGTTCCTAGAATTTTTTATTTTTTGTCACAAGTTAGTGGAAAATGCTTATTTTATTTTTTTTCATACAAAGTCTCATATTCCACTAACTTGTGACAAAAAATAAAAAGTTCCATGAACTCACTATGCCCATCAGCGAATACCTTGGGGTCTCTTCTTTCCAAAATGGGGTCACTTGTGGGGTAGTTATACTGCCCTGGCATTCTAGGGGCCCAAATGTGTGGTAAGGAGTTTGAAATCAAATTCTGTAAAAAATGACCTGTGAAATCCGAAAGGTGCTCTTTTGAATATGGGCCCCTTTGCCCACCTAGGCTGCAAAAAAGTGTCACACATCTGGTATCTCCGTAATCGGGAGAAGTTGGGGAATGTGTTTTGGGGTGTCATTTTACATATACCGATGCTGGGTGAGAGAAATATCTTGGCAAAAGACAACTTTTCCCATTTTTTTATACAAAGTTGGCATTTGACCAAGATATTTATCTCACCCAGCATGGGTATATGTAAAAAGACACCCCAAAACACATTCCTCAACTTCTCCTGAATACAGAGATACCAGATGTGTGACACTTTTTTGCAGCCTAGGTGGGCAAAGGGGCCCACATTCCAAAGAGCACCTTTCGGATTTCACAGGTCATTTACCTACTTACCACACATTTGGGCCCCTAGAATGCCAGGGCAGTATAACTACCCCACAAGTGACCCCATTTTGGAAAGAAGAGACCCCAAGGTATTCGCTGATGGGCATAGTGAGTTCATGGAAGTTTTTATTTTTTGTCACAAGTTTGTGGAATATGAGACTTTGTATGAAAAAAAAAAAAAAAAAAAATCATCATTTTCCACTAACTTGTGACAAAAAATAAAAAATTCTAGGAACTCGCCATGCCCCTCACGGAATACCTTGGGGTGTCTTCTTTCCAAAATGGGGTCACTTGTGGGGTAGTTATACTGCCCTGGTATTCTAGGGGCCCAAATGTGTGGTAAGGAGTTTGAAATCAAATTCAGGAAAAAATGAGGAGTGAAATCCGAAAGGTGCTCTTTGGAATATGGGCCCCTTTGCCCACCTAGGCTGCAAAAAAGTGTCACACATCTGGTATCCCCGTACTCAGGAGAAGTTGAGGAATGTGTTTTGGGGTGTCTTTTTACATATACCCATGCTGGGTGAGATAAATATCTTGGTCAAATGACAACTTTGTATAAAAAAATGGGAAAAGTTGTCTTTTGCCAAGATATTTCTCTCACCCAGCATGGGTATATATAAAATGACACCCCAAAACACATTCCCCACCTTCTCCTGAGTACGGAGATACCAGATGTGTGACACTTTTTTGCAGCCTAGGTGGGCAAAGGGGCCCATATTCCAAAGAGCACCTTTCGGATTTCACAGGTCATTTTTTACAGAATTTGATTTCAAACTCCTTACCACACATTTGGGCCCCTAGAATGCCAGGGCAGTATAACTACCCCACAAGTGACCCCATTTTGGAAAGAAGAGACCCCAAGGTATTCGCTGATGGGCATAGTGAGTTCATAGAACTTTTTATTTTTTGTCACAAGTTAGTGGAATATGAGACTTTGTAAGAAAAAAAATAAAATAAAAAAAAATCATCATTTTCCGCTAACTTGTGACAAAAAATAAAAAGTTCTATGAACTCACTATGCCCATCAGCGAATACCTTAGGGTGTGTACTTTCAGAAATGGGGTCATTTGTGGGGTGTTTGTACTGTCTGGCCATTGTAGAACCTCAGGAAACATGACAGGTGCTCAGAAAGTCAGAGCTGCTTCAAAAAGCGGAAATTCACATTTTTGTACCATAGTTTGTAAACGCTATAACTTTTACCCAAACCATTTTTTTTTTACCAAAACATTTTTTTTTATCAAAGACATGTAGAACTATAAATTTAGAGCAAAATTTCTATATGGATGTCGTTTTTTTTGCAAAATTTTACAACTGAAAGTGAAAAATGTCATTTTTTTGCAAAAAAATCGTTAAATTTCGATTAATAACAAAAAAAGTAAAAATGTCAGCAGCAATGAAATACCACCAAATGAAAGCTCTATTAGTGAGAAGAAAAGGAGGTAAAATTCATTTGGGTGGTAAGTTGCATGACCGAGCAATAAACGGTGAAAGTAGTGTAGGTCAGAAGTGTAAAAAGTGGCCTGGTCTTTCAGGGTGTTTAAGCACTGGGGGCTGAGGTGGTTAAAGAAAACCCGCCAAAGGACCTATGGCAAGCATGATGACCTTACCACCTGATCACGATGGGCGCACACAGTGACGTCATCAAGTCCATGTCAGATACTTAAATTCGCTCAACACTAATCATAATGAAGTTAAAAACAAAATGGATTCCCCTAACAAGATGGAATCTCTCACAATAGGAATTGATAGTAATAACTATAGACAAGCAAATTTCCCCACATTTTTCAGAATAAATTTGGTCTAAATTGAAATGGACTCATTTGCCCTGAAAATACTTATATAACACTCTGAGATCTCCTAGAACATTATCCAAACTCTATCAAGCTCTTTAATGACAAGACAGCATTAGTAATGACAAAGTGACAGTAACATACCACTGCTCAAAAAATAAAAGGAACACTTAAACAACCCAATGTAACTCCAAGTCAATCACACGTCTGTTAAATCAACTTGTCCAGTTATGAATGATTGTGAATCAATTTCTCCTGCTGATGTGCAAATTGAACAGTCAATAAGTGGAAATGATAGCCAATGTCACTGGGTAGAGTCGCGGGTATAAAGATAGAGCAGAGGTGCACCCCCTGAGCTGCCACCTGGTCCCCTGTCCCTGCCTACTTGCACCACCAACTGGGCGACAGTCCCTGACCTGAGTAAGTGCAAGCAGAGAGATAGAGACAGCAGGGAAGCGGACAGCCAATGAGCGGACAGAGAGGTGGAACAAGCAAGGTACCACCAAAAACGGAAGGGTGAGGCGGGTCAACTAGCCAGGGTCAGTCCAGGAGGTCACGTTAGTACAAGGGAAGAGGCAAAGACAAAATCCAAAAGCAAGCCGAGGTCAAAATCCGAGAGGTAGCGTCAAGGTTCAGGGAGCAGGCAGAAGAGGTGTCAGGAAGCAGATCAAGAGTCAAATCCAAAGGTAAGCTAAATAACAATAATAATACACAGCCTAAGGGACCAAAATCATAGGCAACCTGTAGCCAGAGGGTTGCCTGTATTTATAGTGGGGAGTGAGGGTCATGTGACGTGGCCAGCATCACATGACCGACAGACAAACAAGTCGAGCACTGAGTAATCAGCTCGGCGCTCAAGGCAGACCAAGGAGCAGGGAGCCTTCCAGCTAGAAAAAGCCGCCCTGGGAACGAGGCTGAACACAGATCCTTGCTCCCGAAGCTAAGCAGCAGGTCTGCGGCTGATAGGAGACCGAGTGCTCCTTTGGCGCCCCGTTACAGTACCCCCCCTTTTACGAGGGGCCACAGGACCCAAGCCCTTGGGTACAAATCTCCCAGGATGCTCATCATGAAACTTCTTGATGAGCCTCAGGGCGTGGATCTTAGTAGCTGGGACCCAAGACCTCTCCTCGGGTCCATAGCCTTTCCAGTGGACCAGGTATTGAAAGGCGTTCCTAACCTTTCTTACATCAATAATTCTAGAGATGATGAATTCCTCCTGACCTTCAACCTCCACAGGTGGAGGAGGTTTTTTAACCAGAACCACTGGTAACACATATCTCTTAAGCAACGACTTATGAAACACATCATGAATACGAAAGGAGTCGGGTAGCTTAAGTCTAAAGGACACTGGGTTAACAACTTCAATAATATTGTATGGTCCAATTAAACGCAGAGAGAATTTCCTAGAACACTGTTTCAAAGCAAGATTTTTAGTCGACAACCACAACTTATCGCCGAGTAAACAATTTACCCCCTTGGAACGTCTCTTATTGGCATGTTTACACTGGGTTTCGTGGGCCTTTTCCAGGTTCGTTTGAACCTGTGCCCAGACTGTGCACAGTCTAGAGGTAAAAGAATCTGCCTGCGGGTTGAGTGAGGATACAGAGCGACTAGAACAAAAGCGAGGATGCAAACCACTGTTACAAAAAAAAGGAGACACCCCCGTGGAAAAATTAACTCGATTGTTAATAGCGAATTCTGCCAACGGGAGGTATCTCACTCATAAGAGTTGGTTATGTGATCCATAGCACCTTAGAAAAAGCTCCACTGCCTGATTTACCGTTCCGTCTGCCCATTGGTCTGTGGATGGAAAGCAGACGAAAAGGATAAAGAGATGTTGCATCTTCGACAAAAAGCCCTCCAGAAACCAGAAACAAACTAAACGCCTCTATCAGAGACGATATTCTCAGTTACACCATGCAGACGTACCACATGTTCAATGAACAAGGATGCTAAGGTCTTCGCATCAGGGAGCTTACTTAAAGGAACAAAGTGCACCATCTTGCTAAAACGGTCAACCACTACCCACACCACTGATTTCCCCTCAGAAGGGGGCAGATCAGAAATAAAATCCATGGAAATGTGAGACCATGGCTTGCAGGGAATGGGTAGCAGTTGTAGTTCACCAGCGGGAAGTGTTCTCGGGGTCTTAGACCTGGCACAAACATTGCATGCCAAAACATAAGACCGTACATCCTTTGACAAAGTGGCTACCAGAAAGACCTCAGCAGCAATTCCTTAGTGGCAGCAATACCTGGATGACCAGAGAGCACGGAGTCATGACATTCACCCAATAATTGAAAACGAAAGCACTCAGGAACAAATAACTTATCTGCCGGTGTTTGTGGAGGAGGAAGTTGCTGAGCCCGTTGAATCTCAGAGGAAAGATCCGCAGAAATTGCTGCCACAAAGATGCTTGCCGGCAAGATGGGTTCCAGGGGGGTGTCAGGAGGTTGGACGGCATTAAAACTCCAGGATAAGGCCTTAATATTTTTACTACCTGGTCTGAAAGTAACAGAAAAATTAAAACAAGTAAAAAACAGGGCCCATCTGGCTTGTCTAAGATTAAGGTGTTTGGCCACCTCAAGAAACACTAAGTTCTTATGATCAGTGAGGACAGTAATACGGTGTCTAGCCCCTTCTAAAAAATGCCTCCATTCCTCAAATGCCCATTTTATGGCCAGTAATTCACGGTTTCCAATATCGTAATTTCTCTCCGAAGGAGAGAACTTACGAGAGAAGAAGGCGCATGGCCTTAAAGGGAACCTGTCACCTGGATTTTGTGTATAGAGCTGAGGACATGGGTTGCTAGATGGCCGCTAGCACATCTGCAATACCCAGTCCCCATAGCTCTGTGTGCTTTTATCGTGTAAAAAAAAACCGATTTGATCCATATGCAAATTAACCTGAGATGAGTCATGTACGTGGTACGTGAGATGAGTCAGGGACAGGACTCATCTCAGGTTAATTTGCATATGTATCAAATCGTTTTTTTTTACACAATAAAAGCACACAGAGCTATGGGGACTGGGTATTGCAGATGTGCTAGCGGCCATCTAGCAACCCATGTCCTCAGCTCTATACACAAAATCCAGGTGACAGGTTCCCTTTAAGGCCATGCGCCTTCTTCTCTCGTAAGTTCTCTCCTTCGGAGAGAAATTACGATATTGGAAACCGTGAATTACTGGCCATAAAATGGGCATTTGAGGAATGGAGGCATTTTTTAGAAGGGGCTAGACACCGTATTACTGTCCTCACTGATCATAAGAACTTAGTTAACTGGGTGAGATAAATATCTTGGTCAAATGCCAACTTTGTATAAAAAAATGGGAAAAGTTGTCTTTTGCCAAGATATTTCTCTCACCCAGCATGGGTATATGTAAAATGACACCCCAAAACACATTCCCCAACTTCTCCTGAATACGGAGATACCACATGTGTGACACTTCTTTGCAGCCTAGGTGGGCAAAGGGGCCCATATTCCAAAGAGCACCTTTCGGATTTCACTGGTCATTTTTACAGAATTTGATTTCAAACTCCTTACCACACATTTGGGCTCCTAGAATGCCAGGGCAGTATAACTACCCCACAAGTGACCCCATTTTGGAAAGAAGACACCCCAAGGTATTCGCTGATGGGCATAGTGAGTTCATGGAAGTTTTTATTTTTTGTTACAAGTTAGTGGAATATGAGACTTTGTAAGAAAAAAAAAATCATCATTTTCCACTAACTTGTGACAAAAAATAAAAAATTCTAGGAACTCGCCATGCCCCTCACGGAATACCTTGGGGTATCTTCTTTCCAAAATGGGGTCACTTGTGGGGTAGTTATACTGCCCTGGCATTCTAGGGGCCCAAATGTGTGGTAAGGAGTTTGAAATCAAATTCTGTAGAAAATGGCCAGTGAAATCCGAAAGGTGCTCTTTGGAATGTGGGCCCCTTTGCCCACCTAGGCTGCAAAAAAGTGTCACACATGTGGTATCTCCGTATTCAGGAGAAGTTGGGGAATGTGTTTTGGGGTGTCATTTTACATATACCCATGCTGGGTGAGAGAAATATCTTGGCAAAAGACAACTTTTCCCATTTTTTTATACAAAGTTGGCATTTGACCAAGATAGTTATCTCACCCAGCATGGGTATATGTAAAATGACACCCCAAAACACATTCCCCAACTTCTTCTGAATACGGAGATACCACATGTGTGACGCTTTTTTGCAGCCTAGGTGGGCAAAGGGGCCCGAATTCCTTTTAGGAGGGCATTTTTAGACATTTGGATACCAGACTTCTTCTCACGCTTTGGGGCCCCTAAAATGCCAGGGCAGTATAAATACCCCACATGTGACCCCATTTTGGAAAGAAGACACCCCAAGGTATTCAATGAGGGGCATGGCGAGTTCATAGAAAAAAAAAAAATTGGCACAAGTTAGCGGAAATTGATTTTTTTGATTTTTTTCTCACAAAGTCTCCCTTTCCGCTAACTTGGGACAAAAATTTCAATCTTTCATGGACTCAATATGCCCCTCAGCGAATACCTTGGGGTGTCTTCTTTCCAAAATGGTGTTATTTGTGGGGTGTTTGTACTTCCCGGGCATTTGAGGGTCTCCGCAATCATTACATGTATGCCCAGCATTAGGAGTTTCTGCTAATCTCCTTATATTGAGCATATGGGTAATGAGATTTTTTTTTTTCCGTTCAGCCTCTGGGCTGAAAGAAAAAAATGAACGGCACAGATTTCTTCATTCGCATCGATCAATGTGGATGAAAAAATCTCTGCCAAAAAAAGAAAAAGGAGGGGAAAGGCGTCTGCCAGGACATAGGAGCTCCGCCCAACATCCATACCCACTTAGCTCGTATGCCCTGGCAAACCAGATTTCTCCATTCACATCAATCGATGTGGATGAATAAATCATTGCCGGGATTTTTTTTTTTTTATATATATATACAAAGTGTTTGCCAAAGTATATGAACACCGCCACCTCCTCAGCTCATATGCCTCGGCAAACGTATCTTTTACTGCAGAGGAGAAATCTCGTCTTGCAGCGCCGCATACACCGACTTGCGTGTAATCTGACAGCAGCGCAATGCTTCTGTCAGAATGCACATCAGTGCTGCAGCTAGTCGATCGGTTGATCCACCTGGAAGGTAAAAAAAACAAAACAAAAAAGAAAAAACCAGGCCGCAACGCAATAAATTTATTAACTTTAGAACAGAACATATTAACTTTTTTTAGCTTTTTTAACTTTTTTACTTACCGGTAATTTTTTTTTTGTTTAGTTTTTTTTACCTTTATAGAACAAACCTCTCCTTCCCCATGGGACAATGTGCAAAGCGCAAATCGCCCAAAGATGTGGCGAAGTATGTTATGCACTTTATCCCAGGTGAAAGGAGAGGTTTGCAGCAGTTGTGAGTGAATGGGCCCTAATAGCCCTGTGTGCCTGTCCTGGTGAGATGTGATCCCTATGCTAGGTGTACCTGTGTGTGGTACTTCCGGAAACACTCTCCTAAGCATAGGGCAGGGTGGTCAGGACAGTCAGGACAGAAATAGCGGGTGTCACGCCTTATTCCACTCCTGCTACAGACACGACATTTTTTTTCGGGGTGGCGGTTGGGTTGAGGTACCAGCAACGACACTGGGGAAATGTCGCTCGTGTAGACGGCTAACTACACTGGTGGATGGGGCCACGGAACCTTCTGGATACAGGAGGTTCTCGATGATCTCTTCCTGGAATTTGAGGAAGGATCGTGTTCTCCCAGCCTTACTGTGGAGAACAAAACTATTATACAGCGCCAATTGAATTAAATATACAGACACCTTCTTATACCAGCGTCTGGTTCTGCGAGAAACTAAATAGGGAGCCAACATCTGGTCATTGAAGTCCACCCCTCCCATGAGCGCATTATAGTCGTGGACTGAGAGGGACTTTTCAATGACACGGGTTGCCCTTTCAATTTGGATTGTCGTGTCTGCGTGAATGGAGGAGAGCATGTAAACGTCACGCTTGTCTCTCCATTTCACCGCGAGCAGTTCTTCATTACACAAGGCAGCCTTCTCCCCCCTTGCAAGACGGGTGGTAACGAGCCGTTGGGGGAAGCCCACGCGACTAGTTCGCGCGGTGCCACAGGCGCAAATCCATTCTAGAAACAAATGCCTAAAGAGGGCCACACTTGTGTAAAAATTGTCCACATAAAGATGGTACCCCTTGCCGAATAAGGGTGACACCAAGTCCCAGACTGTCTTCCCACTGCTCCCCAGGTAGTCAGGGCAACCGACCGGCTTCCAGGGTCTGATCTTTTCCCTCATAGATCCGAAATTTGTGGGTATAGCCTGTGGCCCTTTCACAGAGCTTATACAATTTGACCCCATACCGGGCACGCTTGCTTGGGATGTATTGTTTGAAGTCAAGGCGCCCGGTAAAATGTATTAGGGACTCGTCTACGCAGATGTTTTGCTCAGGGGTATACAAATCTGCAAATTTCTGGTTGAAATGGTCTATGAGGGGCCGAATTTTGTGGAGCCGGTCAAAAGCAGGGTGGGACGGGAGGTGGTGTTTTCGCTAAAATGCAGAATAACGCAGGATGGTCTCAAATCGTGTCCTGGACATAGCAGCAGAGAACATGGGCATGTGATGAATTGGGTTCGTGGACCAATATGACCGCAATTCATGCTTTTTAGTTAGACCCATGTTGAGGAGAAGGCCCAGAAAAATTTTAAGTTCGGAAACTTGGACTGGTTTCCACCGGAAAGGCTGGGCATAATAGCTTCCCGGGTTTGCGGTTATAAATTGTGTGGCATACCGGTTTGTCTCTGCCACGACTAAGTCCAAGAGCTCCGCAGTCAAGAACAGCTCAAAAAATCCCAGGGCCGAACCGATCTGAGCTGTCTCAACCCGAACTCCAGACTGGGCGGTGAAAGGGGGAACTACTGGTGCGGCTGAAGTTGGTGACTGCCAATCAGGGTTTGCCAGCACCTCAGGGATTCTAGGGGCTCTACGGGCCTGTCTGTGCGGTGGCTGCGACGGGGTAACTACTGCACGTGCCACCGTACCAGCTTCAACTGCCCTTCTGGTGCTCTCTACTTCACCATGTTGTACGGCAGTGCTGGTACTAGGTCCAGGAAGGGCTGCGCTGCTGGTGTATGCCTCACCACGTGATCCGGCAGCGACAGCCCCACTCTGCTGCTCTTGAAGCGGATCCTGCGCAACCTGTGGTCTAGCGACACGGGGCCGGGTACGCCTGGTTCTATCAGGGACCTCCACCTCCTCGTCCGAACTTTGGGTCAGAGAGCCACTGCTTTCTACAGGTTCATATTCTGACCCGCTAGATTCGTCAGATGAGGGTTCCCATTCCTCATCCGAATGGGTCAGAATCCTGTAGGCCTCTTCAGAAGAATACCCCCTGTTTGACATTTCGGACTACTAAATTTAGGGGTATTCCCTGAGACTACCCAAGAAAAAAAGCAAGCCTGTCTTACAAAGGGGAGGCTAGCGAAGTACCGGAGGCCGCTGCGGTTGATAAAAAATATCAAAACTGATTTTTTTATCGCCGCAGTGCGTGTAAAGTGAATGTGCAGTGATCAGAAAATAATAATTTTTTGTCACTGCGGTGGGGCGGGCCTGATCGGGCAAACACTGCGTTTTGGGTGGAGGGCGAGCTAAGGTGACACTAATATAATTATAGATCTGACCGTGATCAGTTTTGATCACCTACAGATACGCTAATCAGCGAATAAAAGTGACTGCGGTGCGGTGGGCTGGGCGCTAACTGACGCTAACTACCTAACCAAGGGGCCTAAACTATCCCTAAAACCTAACAGCCAATACTAGTGAAAAAATAAAGTGACAGTTTACACTGATCACTTTTTGTCTTTCACTAGTGATTGACAGGGGCGATCAAAGGGGTGATCAAAGGGTTAATTGGGGTGCAGGGGGGTGATCTGGGGCTACAGTGAAGTGTTTGGTGCTACTCACAGTTCAGTCTGCTCCTGTGCTGGATCCAACCGACGAAAAGGACCAGCAGAGGAGCAGAGAAGCCATATAACAGATCATATTTACTATGATACCCAAGCAGCAGGGAGCCTTCCAGCTAGCAAAAGCCGCCCTGGGAACGTGGCTGAACACAGATCCTCGCTCCCGAAGAGAAGCAGGTCTGCGGCTGATGGGAGACCGAGTGTGCCTTCGGCGCCCCCGTTACAGGCAATTAGCAGTTCTGCAGGTGGTGACCATGTCTCTGTTCTCATCCTTTTTGGCTGTTTTGGTCACTTTTGCATTTTGTCATTGCTCTCACCTCTAGGGGTAGCATGAGGTGGTGTCTACAACCCACAGAAGGTGCTCAGTCAGTGCATGGAGCAGATACCAGGAGACAGGCCAGTACACCAGGAGATGTGAAGGGGGCCGTAGAAGGGCAACAACCCAACAGCAAGACCACTACCTATTCCTTTGTGCAAGGAGGAACAGGAGGAGCAGAGCCAAAGCCCTGCAAAATGACCTCCAGCAGGCCACTAATGTCCATGTGTCTGCTCAAGCTTTTAGAAACAGATTCCATGAGGGTGGTATGAGGGCCCGATGTCCACAAGTCGGTGTTGTGCTTACAGCTCTTGGCATTTGCCAGAGAACGAAAAGATTGGCGGATTCAACATTGGCGCCCTGTGCTCTTCACAGATGAGAGCAGGTTCACACTGAGCACATGTGACAGATGTGACAGAGTCTAGAGACACTGTGGAGAACGTTCTGCTGCCTTCAACATCCTCCAGCATGACCGGTATGGCAGTGGGTCAGTAATGGTGTAGGTAGGCATTTCTTTGGAGGGCATCACAGCCCTCCATGTGCTAGTCAAAGGTACCATGACTGCCATTAGTTAACGGGATGAAATCCTCAGACGCATTGTGACACCATATGCAGGTGCAGTGGGCCCTGGGTTCCTTCTGATGCATGACAATGCAAGGCCTCATGTGGCTGAAGTGTGTCAGCAGTCCTGCATGATGAAGGCATTGATGTTATGGACTAGCCTGCCCGTTCCCCAGACCTGAATTTAATTGAGCACATCTAGGACATCATGTCTCGCTCCATCCACCAATGCCACGTTGCACCACAGACTGTCCAGGAGTTGACTGATGCTTTAATCCAGGTCTGGGAGGAGATCCCTCAGGAGAACATCCACTGCCTCATCAGGAGCTTGCCCAGGCATTGTTGGGAGGTCATACAGGCATGTGGAGGCCACACACACTACTGAGCCTCATTTCCTTGTCTTGAGGCATTTCCACAGAATTTGGATCAGCCTGAAGTTGGATTTTCCACTTTGATTTTGAGTATCATTCCAAATCCAGACTTCTATGGGATATTAATTTTAATGTTTTATTGTTCTCAACTAATTCCGCTATGTAATGAATAAAGATTTGCAACTGGAATATTTCATTAATTGAGATCTAGAATATGGTATATTAGTGTTCCCTTTATTTATTTTTTGCAGTGTATATGGTAAATAGATGGTAGCAGGTGGTAACAAACAGCCTGTTTAATAACACAATGCACTGTTGGGTTATTTTAATTAATAAAGAATACTTTTTCTTGGATGGTGCCTTCTTTTCTGTGTTCTGAAATGTAAAACAGCGACCACCATTTTCTGTGATTCATGCAGGTTGAATCTCAAAAAATTCTGGTTTGTTATAAACCAAAGATTTTGGGAAATTTTTAACTGATTCTATTTATTTAGAAATAAATCACTCACCTCCAGTAATACCTTTTTCAATCTGTAGCATTAATTCTGGAGATAGGTGCTTGCAAGGCTAATTTAGTAAAAATATTAGTAAGTTAGTACTTTCAGTACAAACTCCTTTTAATGTTGTGTATGCAGAAGAATGCTACTTTATGACATGCACTTTTTTTTAGATTGCACCCTTAGGCCGGCAGTGAGTGCCTCCAAGAAGTTTACACTAGCTGGACAATTGCTGCCAGTTTATTGCAATCCACTGTCTTTTATAAACCCTTCTCACATTCCCTTTATTGTAAAATGAAATGTTGTACACATGAAAATGTGTATTTTTGTTATGTTCCTTTGGATTACTAGAACTGCTTAATGTGTAGGACAATATGTCTTTTATAACATAGCATTCATAATTCTTAATTAATCTCTCTCAGGCCATTGTAGCTTTATTTTTACTTTATAATGTTCAAATTTCCTTCTTTGCTGATCTGATTCACTGATAATATAGAGACATGTTTTGCTCTTGAACATAGTCTGTTTGAAAACTGCCATGTTGATTTTCTAATATTCTCCTTTATCAGTCTTCTACAAATACTATTTCTGTACATTTAAAAATCAAAGTCTCTGAGATTTAATGTGATATTAAACAATATTTGTTCTCTTTGCTTACTCTTTTTGTAGTACAAGCGGCATAACCGTCTCTGCTTGACAAAAGTAAATGGGGTTTGTTTCAAAATGATTTTATAAAATTTCGATAAGTGTATTCTTAAATCTAAAATCTTGTTCTTTCATAACATCATAATATTACTGGAGATAAGTCAACTATTGTCAAAACAGCCATTTTTGGCTTTTATGAGATATTTTTCTTCCTGTTAGAGGAGACCTAATTTGAATGCATTGTCCCCTGGAGTATTGATTGTAAGTCTACACACACCACTGGATCTCTCCAGTGAGAACCAGTACCCTCAGAGCTATGTCAAGGAAACCTTCAGCCAATCAGTAACCTGCTCTGTAAAGGGGAAGAACTCCAGTACAGCTGTCTATAGATGGCTGTCTCTTTCATTTGGAGGAATCTCTGATTTAACTAGTATAAAATAGTGTTCTTCCTTGTGGAGAATAGCTTATATACATATTTTCTCATGGAGGATTGCCTGTTATTAATTCTCCATTGCCCCCCACACCCACACCCATAGAGGTTGAAAACCAGAATAAGGGAAACCAGACAATAGAAAGCTGGATATGTTCCTACAGAGAAAATGTTCAAGTTTTCCAAATATCAACAGCTTGAAGGTAAAATTCCCTTGTAATTGTATTCACCCAGTAGGACTGATACATTTGTATCTGACATGCTCAAGATGGTTGTAGAGTTAAGGTGGTCAAACACATTAGATAGAACTTGGTTGTTGGTTGAACATCATTTAAACAAACAAACAAACATCTGATGATCGATCATTTCACTGACACAGACATACAAATTTTAGTCCATATTGGTTGTTACAGTTGTAACAACCATTGGTTGTTACAGGTCATACATGTTCAAAGAAACCGAGTGATGGACAAAAGATCTTTCATCCACAAATGATATTTCTTTAACCCCTTAAGGACCCATGACGTAGCTGTACGTCATGGGTCCGAACCCTAAACATGGCGCCTGCTCGCAGGTGCAGCGGGCGCCTTAGCCGCGGGGTATCTGCTATTTTAAATAGCAGAGACACGCAGCACATGTATGCGATCAGCCAAAAGGCTGATCGCATACATCTTGCCTTTCAGATGCCAATGTCAAATGTGACCACGGCATCTGCGCAGACCGGAACCGGAAGTCGATTGCTTCTAGTCTGGTGACAGCGTTCCCCGGCTGAGATTGGGGCACCTGTTACCTCAATCAAATTGACCGAAGCCCCAAGCCATCTTCCGAGACAATTAGATGTGTATATCAATACAGGCCACTAGGTGGCAGCCTTGTATTGAGTGCAATTGAAGTCTTCAATGATGGCATCACTGAATACAATGGGCAATCGAATGATTGCCAGTTATCGTCACCCAAGGTGACTTAAAAAAAGTTTAAAAAAAAGTTTTTACAAATATAAAAAAAAAACTAAAAGTGCCAATCACTCCCCTTTCCTTAAAATAAAAGTAAAAATACTTAACCAATAAAAAAAATAAACATCATAGGCATCGCCGCGTGCGAAAATGCCTATACTATTAAAATTTAACAATCTTAATGGAATACGGCAAATGGCGTAGCGGGAAAAAAAATAAAAACAGCCAATTTGCCATTTTTTTGTCACTTCAACTACCCAATAATTTTTTTGTGAAAAGTGATCAAATAGTCGCACACACTTAAGGCTACTTTCACACCTGCGTTTAGGTGCGGATCCGTCTGGTATCTGCACAGACGGATCCGCACCTATAATGCAAACGCTTGAATCCGTTCAGAACGGATCCATTTATTTATTTTTTTCATGATAATGCAAACAGATCCGTTTTGACTTACATTGAAAGTCAATAGGAGGCGGATCCGTTTTCAATTGCACCATATTGGATCAGTAAAAACGGATCCGTCCCCATTGACTTACATTGTAAGTTAGGACGGATCCGTTTGGCTCAGTTTCGTCAGACGGGGGCTGAACGGAGGCAAACTGATGCATTCTGAACGGATCCTTATCCATTCAGAATGCATTGGGGCTGAACTGATCCGTTTTGGGCCGCTTGTGAGAGCCTTGAAACGGATCTCACAGGCGGACCCAGAAACGGCAGTGTGAAAGTAGCCTTAAATTGGTATCACTAAAAAGAACAGATCGCCCCGCAAAAAATGATCCCTCACACAGCCCCGTACACATAGCTACAAAAAAGTTATAGGGGTCAGAATATGGTTATGAAAAAAAAACTTTTTATCCCAATTCTACCCCATTTGGATTTTTTTTCCCGCTCCGTACTACATGGTATGCAACCGTAAATGGTGCCATTAAAAAGTACAACCTGTCCCGCAAATAATAAGCCCTCATAAGGCTATGTGAATGGAAAAATTAAACGTTAGGACTATAAGAAGGCGAGGAGTGAAAAACGAAAACTTAAAAATGGAAAATCCCAGGGTTCTGAAGGGGTTAATGTATGGCCACCTTAAGACAGGTACTGTACACTCATGCATTTTACATTGCCTAAGTTCCCTCCTTAGGCAAGTTGCCCAAGTTCCCTCCTTATATTGCCTAAGCTCCTAGTAGATTTCGATATTTTATCCCATTGAAAAATCAGTAGCAAAATAGAGGGAACAAATAATACATTTCTCATATTATAAAGTAATTCAATGATTTATGATAGGTTTCAAGTTCTACAAATCTTTTCCAGTTTACTTTTCTTGTTCAATTTGAAATCAAATTCAATCAACCGTCTCAGATTGTGTCACAAGGGTATCAAGAGCCACGTCTGACTCCGTTATACCCGGGGTCAGGAAGTCGCAGCGGGTGGCTGCGTGCTCTATATCTAAAGATCACGTTGTTTTTTAGTGATTGTTGTCTGTGTTTGCCTTGCTATCCTTTTTGTCTCTCTCAGGGATCCGTAGCTTCTCCTCCTCAGCTGTTTCTTGTCTGCCACTCCCTACCTCCTTATATTCTCCCCTCACACTTCTCTAGTTGCCAGTTATAGAGCTTCCTGCCTGGACATCTATACTGACCCACTGGAGTGGTGAATCCTGCTTGTCGTTCCTGAGTGCTACCCTCCGGATCCCTGTTGGGCTTATTGTTGTCTCCTGTTGTCGCCCACCTGGGAATATATGTTGAGTCTGTGTTGTCTGTCCTCCCCTTGGTGTTTTCCCTTAGAGTTAGTGGTGCGGACTAGTGTTCCCATCGCCCTGTTCACTACCTAGGGCTCAGCTCAGGGAAAGCCAGGGCTTTAGGCACGTGATCGGCGTACGGGTGAGGAACCCGTCTAGGGACGTCAGGGCAGCCAGGTGCCAGCCGCCAGGTGAGTCAGGGGTCACCATCTTCCCTCTCACTTGGGCAGGGCCTTCCTTGTTCCCTCCCTCTGTGTCACGTATGTGATAGCCACGCCGACCGTGATAGATTGTGTCACCTTATTCATGGAGGGAAGGGATTGCATTTAATCTTTTGTAAATTTTAAACATCAAACCTTTAAAATTTGTATTTGTGTGTGATACAGTAATTCAAACATATCACATATGCACACCCTTAATCTATGCTTTTCTATAATAGCAGGAGTTGTGTGTTTGAGCTTAAAATCCTAAGGGTACGACCATACGAAGTGATCGGGTACAGCACAGCCATACAGGCTGCAGCAGGCTCTAATTAATTAGGATTGCACTTTTTAGTTGGCTTGTAATGTTAAGGGCCACATAGCACCAGGAATTAATATTTATGTAAGTAAAGCAATGTGAGCTATAGTCAATTTACTCTATAGGAAAGTACAGCAAAATGGACCTTGTACATTTTAAATGGCCTTAACCTTCTCTCAGACTCTTTGATTTAGCTCACATATACAGTAGGCATCTTAGAAAACATTTGATTTAAAGGCATTGACCACTTTCTAGTTTCTGTTGCCCATTGTGTTTGTAAGCTGGCTATACACCACCATATAGCCTTTGTTAAAATTGTGTTTTTCTCTATATTTCATAATAAGTCCTATCCATAAAATGGATGCAATCTCTCCACTAATAACCATTTACATGTCGGTTGCCGGTTTGTTGGCCAAAAAGTGTATGTGACAATGCTCACAAAAATTTGTTTGAGGTAACGGAAGGTCACGGTTGGAGCACTCATCAGTACATGTAATAGGACCCATAACATGGATTTCCAACTCCATTTCTGACATATAAGATTGTTTTGATGCCTTGTCATGTAACTTTATATTTGTGTTTTGTATTGGTGATGATATGGGCCCTTGGCGTTATACATTACATGATTTACAAGACAAAACCATAGAAACTGTGTCATTTGCATGTGAAATGATTATAATTTTGGGGGGAATAATTGTTCAAACTATCTCACACTAATCAAATAAAGCTGCTTAACGGTTGTGAATTGTACAGTATATTATCACAGCCTGATGAACGTATTAAAAGAAAAAAAAAAGTTATTTTAATATCAGGCAAAAATAATTGTTAATTATCATTCCATGATTTCCCACCTTACTATACCATCCTGATACTCTGACAGTCCTCCAGGAATTGAAAATGCCATGATGCTGCTGAAGGCAATCAGTTTTTATGCAGCAATCACGGGCAATACACTTGTGTTGCTGAAATTTTGGATAAGTCCCAACTACTGTATGTGGACTTCACCTCTGTTTGTCTGCAGGCTTCTGATTAATGAATATTTGTTTTCCCCTTGTGCCACAGGGGCAGACGGCCTAAGAATGAAAAACACAGATACTTTGCTACTGCATGTGCAATGGAATATTTCTTGAGTGCGGCCCATTGAGTCCTTTTTATTGACCATAGCCTGGAGGGGAGCAGATTCCCCTTTACATGGGGAATGTCAAAGTTACCAATCAGAAATGCATGACAACAGAATATATTCCAATATGGTTAAACATTAGATACTCGTGAATGGCCAGTATCTCTGGCAGACACCTTTTCCTCAAATTGCTAACTTGCTTGTATCAGCAGTTCAATACGTGCAAGCATAACAACAAAATCATAAGTTGTTTATGAGTAGTAATGAGAAAAGATATAGGATACATCTGCTCACAGCAAGAATACAAAATGGAATCTGTCTAATACAATTGTGTTCAGCTCAGGTTAATTTCTCTCATATGCTCATGTCTCAGGAGGAACTCTTCCCTCAGTGAGTATATTCTGGTCAGTTTCACTGAACCAGGACTTTCTGTACCATTCATCAACTGGGCAAATTCACCTGGATTCTGGTGCATGGTCCTCCTGCAGGCTTCCCCATACTGGATGTGTTGTCATTACAGCTGACTTATTTATTTTAATTAATAACACCTGTACAAAAAGTTTAACACTAATATAATCACAGCCACTTGAACTCCCGTAGAGAGAATTCTCCCTATCTAACCTCCAATTCTTTTGAACCAATTGGCTGGATTTAACCAGCTTAGCCAAGTGGGTTCCAATCATCTTGGGAATTTGCAGCTTTATGATCCTTCTTTAGTTTTTTGGCATACCTTTCTCCTTTCTGAAGCACAGGGACACAGCGGAACAGTTATCTCAGCTGTCATCCACACATAATATACAGCTTCACAGTGCTGAGACAGGCAGACTTTACATAGGGCTCTGTGCTCTGCTTTCTCACATTGTGTCCTGCAGTGTCACGAGAAGGACAGATTTTATGATCATTCATTTTATCTCCTTCACTGATTGTCCCCTAGACTAAACGAGCCATTATAAATAATTAAAGGCATTTAAGAGTTTATTTATAACATGTTTTTCAGTATTTTCATTATTATCTTTCCTGGAGTACCCCTTTAAACAACATCCAAGGGGGTGTTAGACCATCTGGCCACCATAAAGGGAAGAATACTTGAAGTTTTAAGGTTTGAAGGAGGGTTACTGGTTGGCTCAATTAGTAACAAAAGCAAGTTGTTGATGCCACCTCTGAGTCTAAGACCATGCCTTTAAGCCAAAGTTCAGAGCATTCCTTCAGCTTCTTCTTCTTGCGGCTCCAAAGATGCCTTTCATTTGTATCATCTCTGTCTTCATTGCCCCTGCTAGTGGGGTGACTTTTTTTTTTCATAATTAAAGCAAACACCATCCAATGTCTCAGAATCAGGCTTGGGCTGGCCCACAGGGGAACAGGTGAATCCCCCTTGTGCCCCTGAACAAGGTGGGTGCTTAATCCCCTGTCCCCTACATAAGTGGCATATGGCACAGTAGACTGCACTACTTACAGATGCAGATACCAGCCTATGTTTGTATAAAACTGGGTATATTATTTAAAGGGAACCTGTCATGTGGATATTTGATTATAATCAAACTAATTATATACAATCATTAACTACTAAAAAGTGCCTTAGATGTATTCACTTACTGGTGTGACAGATGGTTACCTCATAATATACACACAAAGATGCCGCATGCTAATGAGCTGATTTGAGTCCAGCATGATGTCATTGAGTCCAGCATTTATTTAATTAACAGCTATAGCCACTCCCCTGCCCACCTGCTGCTGATTCATATGGAAAATAACTGTCACTCAGCAGCAGGTGGGCGGGGAGTGTCAGGAGCTCATAAATATTCATGACTCATCATTATGAGTTGGAGCTTTTCAATACAAGATGTTGGCAGATTGACTGGGTCAATTAAAGAAAGTGACCCAGCATTTTGCTAAGAGAATCAGTCACTTATTTATGTTGCCCTTAGTTAGGACACCATAAAACTGGTGACAGGTTCCCTTTAACCCCTTCACGCAACATTACGTACATGACAGAAAAGATTGGCACCACTGAGGAGTGGTAATTTCCCTTGCCTTTCCTGTTGCAACTGCGGTGGCATCATGAAAGGTGACGGTTTTACACACCCATACAGTGGCAAACGGTTCAAGATCAAAGGTCACTATACATGTAAATCCACTGATGTGGTGTACATGATACAGTGCCCATGTAGTTTGATCTATGTGGGGGAGACCACGATGGAATTAAGGGAAAGAATTAACAAACACAAAAGCACAATAAGAACAGGTGCACTCGACAAACCGGTTGCAAAACATTTCATTGAATGCAAACATTCCATAAATCAATTGAGATTTCGGGCAATTGATAGCGTAGGATATTTGAGAAGGGGTGGAGACAGGAAGGGAATCCTGAGGAAAAAGGAACTTAAATGGATCCATACCCTTAGGTCCCTACAACCCTTTGGCTTGAATATAGAGTTCAATGTCTCATCCATTGATTGATATCAGTAACTGTTCTGTCCTCTTAGTATAGGGACATCATGTTTTTAATATATATGTAACACACCCCCGGGGGATCAATCCCCAATCCATATGACAATGGGTTAATGTGATGATCTATGTATATATTGGATATGTATATATGGTACACCATTCACATTTTGGCTATGTGTGGCTGCTGTTCACCATACCTGTGGTGATATATGTAATTTCCATCACTGTCTTGTGTATGACTACGTGCAATCTGTATTGATGCTCTTCTATAATCAGGTGATCACTGTTGAGGGCAAGGGCCCACAGTGATTTTGACGAGTATGATCACATATAGATCGGTTTGTTTTAGATACAGATTGCACTTGTTATCTGTATAGAAAGTAGCGTTGACTGAGGAGTCATCGTTACCATGATACCGGTGTCTGCGCTGTGTTGTTATTGGCTGCGGACCCCATGTGACCCACGACACTGACGCACGGACGTGCGCTCTTCGGGGAGGTTCACAGGGTGGACGCGCAGGCTGTGACGTCGGTGGTTGCCTTCGGCAGCTTATTGGCCAGAGACACGTACGCCGCCGGGTGCCATGGTGACGCATGACACTTCTGGATATGCAAATGGATTGAGACGCAGCTGCGCAATACAGACATGAGAACGCCGAGGCGAACAACACGAGTGTGGCGGATATATCACCAGCTGTAAGTTAGAATGTGGACATATGTATTCTATTATACATTGATTTGTACTGATGATGTAACGGGGTGTGTATTTTATGTGGGGGGTATATATATGCCTATCAGCATTGATGTCATTAGGCTTGACAAAGACTGGTGTTCAGTCGAAACGTTGCTGTTTGTGTCTGGAGGTTACGATTAAAGCATATTTGATACTGCGGAATGCTGCTGGAGCCATCTTCTTTCTTTCATCTGCGATGAGATGTCAGCCGTTTAACCCTTTCCATACAGCGGTCCGTAAAGGTTAACAGCGCAGGGAGCTCCCTCCCTCTCCCATTGGGGGGCTGCTTTGCAGCCCCTCGATGGGAGAGGGAGAGAGCCCCCAGAGAGCCCCCCTCAGCCCTGTGCTTACCCTTCCCCGTCTGCGCAGTTCTGACCAGTACTAAGCAGACGGGGAAGGTTCCCATGGCAACAGGACGCCTCTCAGGCATCCTGCTGTCCATGGTGCTGATCAGATCTATGCTAAAAGCATAGATCTGTTCAGTGTAAGTAAAATACAGTACAGTACAATATATATTGTTCTGTACTGTATTACACAGACATCAGACCCACTGGATCTTCAAGAACCAAGTGGGTCTGGGTCAAAAAAAAAGTTAAAAAGAGTGAAAAAAGTAAAGTTTCAAAAAAACACATTTATCACTGAATAAAAATAAAAAAAATAAAATACACTACACATATTAGGTATCGCCGCGTCCATAACGACCTGATCTATAAAACGGTCATGTTACTTTCCCCGCACGGTGAACGCCATAAAAATAAAAAAATAAAAACTATGAGGAAATTGAAATTTTGCCCACCTTACTTCCCAAAAAAGGTAATAAAAGTGATCAAAAAAGTCGCATGTACGCCAAAAAAGTACCAATCAAACCATCACCTCATCTTGCAAAAAATGAGCCCTTACATGAGACAATGGCCCAAAAAATAAAAAAACTATGGGTTTCCGACTATGGAGATACTAAAACATGATTTATTTTGTTTCAAAAATGATATTATTGTGTAAAACCCTGATAAATTATAAAAAGGTAGACATATTAGGTATTGCCATGTCCGTAAGAACCTGATCTATAAAAATACCACATGACCTAACCCCTCAGGTGAACACTGTAAAAAAAATAATAATAAAAACGGTGTCAAAAAAGCTATTTTTTTGTTACCTTACATCACAAAAAGTGTAATAGCAAGCGATCAAAAAGTCATATGCACCCCAAAATAGTACCAATCTAACCGTCATCTCATCCCGCAAAAATGATACCCAACCTGAGACAATCGCCAAAAAACTGAAAAAACTATGGCTCTCAGACTATGGAGACACTAAAACATGTTTTTTTTTTTGTGTCAAAAATGATATTATTGTGTAAAACCTAAATAAATAAAAAAGTATACATATTAGGTATCGTCACGTCCGTAAGAACCTGCTCTATAAAAATAGCACATGATCTAACCTGTCAGATGAACATTGTAAATAATAAAAAATAAAAACAGTGCCAAAACAGCTATTTTTTGGCAAATTTTCCATTTTAATTCATTTTTTCCCATAACAAAGCAAGGGTTAACAGCCAAACAAAACTCAATATTTATTGCCCTGATTCTTTAGTTTATAGAAATGCCCTATATGTGGTCGTAAACTGCTGTATGGCCACACGGCAGGGCGCAGAAGGAAAGGAGCGCCATATGGTTTTGGAAGGCAGTTTTTGCTGGACTGGTTTTTTGACACCATGTCCCATTTGAAGCCCCCCCGATGCACCCCTAGAGTATAAACTCCAAAAAATGACCCCATTTTGGAAACTACACCCCTCAAGGTATTCAAAACTGATTTTACAAACTTTGTTAACCCTTTAAGTGTTCCACAAGAGTTAAATGGCAAATGGAGATGAAATTTCTGAATTTCTATTTTTTGTTACTTTGCCTCACAAAAAAGTGTAATATAGAGCAACCAAAAATCATATGTACCCTAAAATAGTACCAACAAAACTGCCACCTTATCCCGTAGTTTCCAAAATGGGGCCACTTTTTTGGAGTTTATAACCTAGGGGTGCATCAGGGGGCTTTAAATGGGACATGGTGTCTAAAAACAATCCAGCAAAATCTGCCTTCCAGAAACCATATGGTGTTCCTTTCCTTCTGCGCCCTGCCGTGTGCCCGTACAGCAGTTTACGACCACATATGGGGTGTTTCTGTAAACTACAGAATCAGGGCCGTAAATAAAGAGTTTTGTTTGGCTGTTAACCCTTGCTTTGTTACTGGAAAAAAAATATTAAAATGGAAAATCTGCCGAAAAAGTGAAATTTTGAAATTTAATCTCTATTTTCCATTTATTCTTGTGGAACACCTAAAGGGTTAACAGCGTTTGTAAAATCAGTTTTGAATACCTTGAGGGGTGTAGTTTCTTAGATGGCATCACTTTTATGGAGTTTCTACTCTAGAGGTGCATCAGGGGGGCTTCAAATGGGACATGGTGTAAAAAAAAACAGTCCAGCAAAACCTGCCTTCCAAAAACCGTATGGCATTCCTTTCCTTCTCCGCCCTGCCGTGTGCCCGTACAGCGGTTTACGACCACATATGGGGTGCTTCTGTAAACTACAGAATCAGGGCCATAAATAACGAGTTTTGTTTGGCTGTTAACCCTTGCTTTGTAACTGGAAAAAAAATATTAAAATGGAAAATCGGCCAAAAATGTGAAATTTTGAAATTTAATCTCTATTTTCCATTAAATCTTGTGCAACACCTAAAGGGTTAACAAAGTTTGTAAAATCAGTTTTGAATACCTTGAGGGGTGTAGTTTCTTAGATGGGGTTACTTTTATGGAGTTTCTACTCTAGGGGTGCATCAGGGGGGCTTCAAATGGGACATGGTGTAAAAAAAACAGTCCAGCAAAATTAGCCCTCCAGAAACCAAATGGCGCACCTTTCACTCTACGCCCCGCTGTGTGGCCATACAGTAGTTTACGGCCACATATGGGGTGTTTCTGTGAACAGCAGAGTCAGGGCAATAAATATACAGTCTTTTTTGGCTGTTAACCCTTGCTTTGTTAGTGGAAAAAATGGGTTAAAATGAAAAATTAGACAAAAAAATGAAATTCTCAAATTTCCTCCCCATTTGCCAATAACTCTTGTGCAACACCTAAAGGGTTAACAATGTATGCAAAATCAGTTTTGAATACCTTGAGGGGTGTAGTTTCTTAGATGGGGTCATTTTTGGGTGGTTTCTATTATGTAAGCCTCGCAAAGTGACTTCAGACCTGAACTGGTCCCTAAAAATTGAGTTTTTGTAAATTTCGGAAAAATTTCAAGATTTGCTTCTAAACTTCTAAGCCTTATAACATCCCCAAAAAATAAAATATCATTTCCAAAATAATTCAAGCATGAAGTAGACATACGGGGAATGTAAAGTCATCACAATTTTTTGGGGTATTACTATGTATTACAGAAGTAGAGAAACTGAAACTTTGAAATTTGCAAATTTTTCCAAATTTTTGGTAAATTAGGTATTTTTTTGTGCAAAAAAAATAATTTTTTTGACTTCATTTTACCAGTGTCATGAAGTACAATATGTGACGAAAAAACAATCTCAGAATGGCCTGGATAAGTCAAAGCGTTTTAAAGTTATTAGCACTTAAAGTGACACTGGTCAGATTTCCAAAACATGGCCTGGTCCTTAAGGTGAAAATGAGCCCGGTCCTGAAGGGGTTAACAAACTACCCAGTTTATCATTATACACACATTGGTTGGTGGAGAAGACTTCTAGGTACAGAGGCAGGCCAGCCAGTATCCCCTTCCCCAGGGAAGTCACTGCAGTGACCCCCATAATTCATCATCTTGTAGTGTTTTGTTACTGCCGCTGCTTTGTGGTAATATTTGCATGTAGCTTTGAAATGAGCCACAAAATTAATTTTACTGGTGGGCCCTAGGCATCCCAGTATGACACTGCTCAAAATAGTTTCTCTTCTGCTGAGCTGTGTGAGAACAATTTCATATTCTTCATCCGAAAATTACATAAGATTATGTAATCTTGTTTCCATACAAAACCTGTGTTGAACTATGTATTAAAAAAATATCAATACTCAAATGTTATATTATGCTTTTTATTTAAATATTTTTGGCATCATTATTATTGTTCGAATACAATTGTAATAATTAATATTATTACTATTACAGGTCCAGACGAAATACAACATAACCAAATATGAGAATATATCTTTGCTATGTGCATTGCTGGAAAATCTTCTTCAGCAGAGAAAAGAAGATCAAGAAGCATTGCATTGTGAAGTTTTTGACAATGAAACAAAATTGTTTGTGCAGAACCTTGACCATACAATACTCAAGATATCAGACGGATTTCCATTGCTTAGTCTAATCCTATGGAGATTGGGAACTTTAGTTTCATACATAGCAAATGAAAAGAATTGATGGGTTTGTTACTGAAAAAATGCAGCACAGAAACTAATTTAAATAGTAGTTGTTTTTATTTCTATTATTGTCTCACTCTGTTCTGTTTAAAAAGGAACATAAACTGCATGAGTCTTCCCAAATCATTTGCCAAAAAATACATTTTTTAAAAATACAGTATATTGGTAAACCCATCCTACAAAAGGATGTAAATGTATGTTCAAATCGTGAGTGACTTTCCGCAAAGACATACAGTTGCGTCAAGTAAAAATAAAAAAACTGACAAATTTGCATTTTTTTGTGACCTTACTTCCCAAATTTTTTTATAAAAGTGATCAAAGAGATGAATACACACACACACACACACACACACACACCAGAATAGTACCATTAAAAACTTCTACAAAAAAAACAAGCCCTCACACAGCTCGGGTGACAAAAAAAATAATTTCATGAAAATCCATGTTGCAAAATCTAAATGGCGTTGCTTCCCTTCAGAGCCCTGCCGTTTGCCCAAACAGCAGTTTATGACCTCATACAGATTATTGCCTTAATCAGGAGAAATTGTGCAACAAACAGTGGGGTGATTTTTGTGAAAATTTAAAACATTTTGGGCTAATGCATCGTACTATTAGAAATAATTTAATTTAAATTTTTCACAGTCCTACATTAATAAAGTGACTTGTCAGGTAAAAGCCAAATTCATTTCCCACACATAATCATTTTTTATGGGCTTTCACTGTCCTGGTACATTGTGAATTTATCCACACATTTCCAGAAGGAAATACAGAGAAACATGTTATTTCATAGAGAAAACAAATTATTATTAAATAGACATGTCAGGGGAGCTAGTAGCTCCTTGCTTTCCTAGGCTTATGTTTACATGATAAATACAAGGAATTCTGCCTGAGATATGCTGCAGATTGACAGTTGGCACTGATGCAAACTGTACAGGGTACGATTATCTGCTGCAGTAAAGAAAATATACAGTAGGCTGGCACTCCCTACAATTCCTTGTATATGTCTCCATTCCACAATGATATGTTGTAGAAAAATTTAGCTATATACCAGTACACGGTGGTGCTCTATATAAGAAAATCTAGACTTCAATATTCTGGTGAATCTGGGACTCACCATTTGATATAAAACAAGAGTATTTTGCAGAAGCAGATACATAGGATGTGAATCAACAGGCGATGGCTGTTTTTCGCTCTCCCATACTTTGTTTGGCCTGCATGCATGCATAGATACAGCCCTTTTATCATATATCCCTGTCAACATTACAGGTGAAACTCGAAAAATTTGAATATTGCGCAAAAGTTCATTTATTTCAGTAACGCAACTTAAAAGGTGAAACTAATATATGAGATAGACTCATTACATGGAAAGTGAGATTTTTCAAGCCTTTATTTGTTAAAATTCAGATGATTATGGCTTACAGCTTATGAAAACCCCAAATTCACAATCTCAGAAAATTAGAATATTACATGAAATCAATAAAAAAGGATGTTAAATAGAAAAATGTTGGACCTCTGAAAAGTATAATCATGCATATGTACTCAGTACTTGGTTTGGGCCCTTTTGCATCAATTACTGCCTCAATGCGTGGCATGGATGCTATCAGCCTATGGCACTGCTGAGGTGTTATGGAAGACCAGGATGCTTCAATAGCAGCCTTCAGCCCTTCTGCATTGTTCGGTTTCATGTCTCTCATCTTTCTCTTGGCAATGCCCCATAGATTCCTTCTGGGGTTCAGGTCAGGCGAGTTTGCTGGCCAATCAAGCATAGTAATCCCATGGTCATTGAACCAGGTTTTGGTACTTTTGGCAGTGTGGGCAGGTGAAAAATTTAGTCACCATAAAGATCGTCTGCGGAAGAAAGCATGAAGTGCTCCAAAATCTCCTGGTAGACGGCTGCGATGACTCTGGACTTAATGAAGCACAGTGGACCAACACCAGCAGATGCCATGGCTCCCCAAATAAACACAGACTGTGGAAACTTCACACTGGACTTCAAGCATCTTGCATTGTGTGCCTCTCCATTCTTTCTCCAGACTCTGGGGCCTTGGTTTCCAAATGAGATGCAAAAGTTGCTCTCATCAGAAAAGAGGACTTTGGACCACTGAGAAACAGACCAGTTCTTTTTTTCTTTAGCCCAGGTAAGACGCTTTTGATGTTTGTTGTTCAGGAGAGGCTTGACAACAGGAATACATCAGGGATGGCCAACTTGAGGCTCTACAGCTGTTGCAAAACTACAATTCCCAGCATGCCCAGACTGCCTACAGCTATGAGACTACAGCAGGGCATGGTGGGAGTTGTAGTTTTAAAACAGCTGGAGAGCCGCAGGTTGGCCATGCTTGGAATACATCATTCAAAGCCCATGTCCAGGATCCGTCTGTGTGTGGTGGCTCCTGATGCACTAACTCCAGCCTCAGTCCACTCCTTGTGAAGGTCCCCAACACTTTTGAATTGCCTTTTCCTGACACTCCTCTCCAGGCTGCGGTCATCCCTGCTGCTTATTGCACCTTTTTCTTCCACACTTGTCCCTTCCACATAACTTTCTATTAATGTGCTTTGATACAGCACTTTGGGAACATGTTAGCAGGAGGCAGCATTTCACTAACATGGTGGAACAGTACGTGTGCACACCCCTCCACGTACTGACTGATGGTTTGGCCCCATTCAACTTCTGGGTCTCCAAATTGTCCACGTGGCCAGAGCTAGCCTTTTATGCCTTGGAGGTGCTGGCCTGCCCGGCGGCCAGCGTTTTGTCTGTACGTGTATTCAGCACGGCAGGGGGCGTCATTACAGACAAACGCAGCCGCCTGTCCACAGCCAATATGGACAAGCTGACATTCATAAAAATGAACCAGGCATGGATCCCACAGGACCTGTCCATCCCTTGTGCAGATTAGACATTTATAACTACATCCCCTTAACAATATATTCTTGTACTCCAGGGCACTTCATTCAATCCTCTTTTTTTAATTTTACCATTATATTGCGGGGCAACCCAAAGTTGAATGAACCTCTCCTCCGTCTGGGTGCCGGGGCCTAAATATCTGATAGTGGCCTGTTCCAGTGGTGGGTGACATGAGGCCTGATTCTCTGCAATGGGACCATTCTCCTCTGTCTGGGTGCCGGGGCCTAAATATCTGACAGTGGCCTGTTCCAGTGGTGGGTGACATGAAGCCTGATTCTCTGCAATGGGACCTCTCTCCTCTGTCTGGGTGCCGGGGCCTAAATATCTGACAGTAGCCTGTTACAGTGGTGGGTGACATGAAGCCTGATTCTCTGCAATGGGACCTCTCTCCTCTGTCTGGGTGCCGGGGCCTAAATATCTGACAGTGGCCTGTTCCAGTGTTGAGTGACATGAAGCATGATTCTCTGCTATGACATGAAGCCTGATTCTCTGCTATGGGAACTCTCTCCTCTGTCTGGGTGCCGGGCCTAAACATATCTGACAGTGGCCTGTTCCAGTGTTGGGTGACATGAAGCATGATTCTCTGCTATGACATGAAGCCTGATTCTCTGCTATGGGACCTCTCTTCTCTGTCTGGGTGCCGGGGCCTAAACATATCTGACAGTGGCCTGTTCCAGTGTTGGGTGACATGAAGCATGATTCTCTGCTATGACATGAAGCCTGATTCTCTGCTATGGGACCTCTCTCCTCTGTCTTGGTGTCGGGGCCTAAAAATATCAGACAGTGGCCTGTTCCAGTGTTGGGTGACATGAAGCATGATTCTCTGCTATGACATGAAGCCTGATTCTCTGCTATGGGACCTCTCTCCTCTGTCTGGGTGCCGGGCCTAAAAATATCTGACAATGGCCTGTTCCAGTGGTGGGTGACATGAAGCCTGATTCTCTGCTATGACATTAAGCCTGATTCTCTGCTATGGGACCTCTCTCCAATTGATATTGGTTAATTTTTATTTATTTTATTTTTATTTTTATTCATTTCCCTATCCACATTTGTTTGCAGGGGATTTACCTACATTTTGCTGCCTTTTGCAGCCCTCTAACCCTTTCCTGGGCTGTTTTACAGCCTTTTTAGTGTCGAAAAGTTCGGGTCCCCATTGACTTCAATGGGGTTCGGGGCGAAGTTCGGGTCGAGTTCGGGTCGAGTTCGAATCCCGAACCCGAACATTTCCGGGAAGTTCGGCCGAACTTCTCGAACCCGAACATCCAGGTGTTCGCTCAACTCTATTTATAAACGCTATCAGGCATATTCTCCCAAACAGGATAATTTTGGACCATTTATTAATTTTTAAAAAAGGATAACAAATCCAACAATACAGTGCATTTTTAACTCCTTCCTGGTATTGTCACCTTCGTGACAGCCTATTTTTGCAAATATGATGTGTAATTTTATGTGGTAATAGCTTTGGAATGTTTTTATTTACCCAACTGATTCTGAGGCTGTTTTCTTGTGACACATTGTACTTCATATTAGTGGTAACTTTTGGTTGAGATATTTTACCTTTATTTATTTTGAAAAATCCAGTTTACAGAAAATTTTGAATTTTTCTAATTTTGAGCTTCTCTGCTTTCAAGACAGATAGTGATATCTCATAAAATAGTTATAAATTAACATTCACTCTATGTCTACTTTATGTTGGTATAACTTTGTAAATGTCTTTTTTTTTTTTAGGACATTAGACGACTAAGGGTTCTTTCAAACGGGTTTGTTTTCTGTCTGGATGCAATGCACAAAGCAAACACATAGCATCTGGACTGAATCCTGACCCATTAATTTCAATGGGTCTGTGTAAACAGGTGTCGTTTTTCCACACCTTATATTTGCATTCAGTTAAAATTGCAGCATGTTCTATATTGTGCGTTTTTCACACAACACTGGTTTAATAGAAGTGAATGGGCAGTGTGTGAACAATAATGGAAGGCAACCAAATGCAATGAATTTTTCATTGATGGCTGCTACGAGATGTAGATTGTTATTCTTTAGTTTTTATTCATGCATGTGAAAAACTCAAGTTATGGCCGGACTGAAGGGCGTAGCCTTAGGGGAGGGCATCATGACAGGGGTTTGGTTTAGGGACACCCCTGGTAGTGGGTTAGGTGGGGTTAGTGGAGATGGGAGGATGAATCTGGGTAAAGGGGGATTGGGTGGTTTGAGTGTAGGGGTGTGGTCAAGGGGTTGAATAGGGGAGCAGTGAGGAAGACAGGGGCCATTTTGTGGAAAATCTGAAGCGAACTCCCGCCCACCCTCCCCTTTTATTTTGTTATAGGTTTAGGGGAATGAGTTTTAGTGTGTAGAAGGCAGGCAGGGTTGTGTAGGTGTCACGGTGGCTGTGGCGGGGGGAGGTCCTTGAAGTTGGTCATATTCACAGAGGAGGATGCTGGGAGGGCTCCATGGTGGGGGCTGGACTCCCAGTGGTGACGGATTTTAAAGGGGCCATTCAGTGGTGCTTTTGAGCTGGAGGGCAACGGCTGGAAGCAAGATGGCTCATTCAGCGGGGTTTCTTGCAGTTATTTGGGGGCTTCAAGGACCTCCCCTCGGGGGGGAATTGTTATTTATAAATTGTTATGTTTATTTGTTAATAAAAGACGGCTGCTGTGGCCGATTTATTCCAAGATCGGTGTCTGTGTGTCATTTTGGGGTCAGGTTGAGTCGAGAGATGGGTGGAGTTAGGTTTAGGATTTTGGTGAATTAAAGGGAGTGTTGGGGGTCGAACGGCAGATAACCAATACCCCTGTCATGCAATCTGGATATATTCTAGATGGAAAACACACACACTGAACGCAATCACAGTAAAAACTGATTGAAATTGTATGCAAAACCGTCAGTTTTTCCCTGAACAGATCCTGACACAATCTGTATCATTCATGTGAAAGAGGCCTTAGAATTTTAGAAACATTTTTTCAAAAATTTAAATTTTTACACAGATGTGCCAATACAGTACCCAATATGTTGTGCCCAATGTATGCCAGTGTGAAATGCATGCCCTCTTATTACAATACTGTGCTTCCTGGTTTTATAAATACCCTACATGTGGCCCTAATCTGGACATACAACAGGGCTCAGGAGTAAAAGAACACCATGAGCATTTGAGGCCCAATGAGGTGATTTACGCATCTTGTACTGACAACTGATGCGGACTCATTGATATAGATGTGTGAATGGACCCTAAAGGGCGTCATTTATTAAGACCGCCATTTTAGATGGTCTTAATAATCCCTGTGCTGGAGGTGAATCCACCGAAGTTATGTAGAGGCGCCAGCCTCAACATAACTTTTCGGCGTATCCAGCGCCAGTCTAAATCTACGCCTGGTTCTTTGCTGGTATAGATTTAGAACATTTTCTACACCTAAAACAGGCCTGTTCCCTTCCCCATCCACCCCACACCCCCTGTTTTAGTCTTGGCGTCAGTGGGGAAAAGTCGCAGATTGCAGCGCAAATAACCTTTGGGCCATAATCTGCGACTGATACACGGCACAAAACGAATGTGTATATCTGATAGTAAATGACCCCCAAAGTCTTTTTCTGACATCCTCGTTTACACACTACAAATATATTACCAGTTTTGACCTCTAGAGCTACATTTTTAAGCAAGTCAGATATATTTTTGGGCATATAAAACAGATGCTTTTTAAATAGATTGACAACTCAAACATGACAATTAACACTTCAATCAGGTGTAGTTCCCAAAAAGCAGTTTATAGCTTTTAGTGGAGAAGACTGGATGGGATATTACTCCCAAGAACAGGCATCCTCAAACTGCGGCCCTCCAGCTATTGCAAAACTACAACTCCCAGCATGCCCGAACAGCCTACAGGTATTAGCCTACAGCAGGGCATTGTGGGAGTTGTAGTTTTACAACAGCTGGAGGGCTGCAGTTTGAGGATGCCTGCCCAAGAGGATACATCCTATGACTGCTACTTAATATTTCAGTTTTAATTTACTAAATAAATTCATATATTTTAAGAGAGAAACATATATGTAGACTTTTTTTAACCAAAATTTAGAAAGAAAAAAAATATAGCAGCAAAAAAATCAGTTACATTTAAATCCCAGAGGAATCCTTACTATATTAGACAGATGAGAATGTTATCTGCAGTTATATCATACTCATGTAAGTATGCACCATTGGCACATTTTGTCTGGTTTCTTTGATATGATTTAAATGTAATGACTAATAAAAACTAATTAGTAGTGCTTGAAGCAGCCACTGGGAAAATCATAATTTAGTCATAGAAAACACAAGTAAACAGCAGCCATTTCATATTCATCTTGATATACTGTCTGTAAATATGCTGGAATGTATTCAGTAGCTTAAAGTGCAGTTTTTCTCAATGTAGGATTCAACATCTTTACAAAGGGATTATCATTAATAGATATGTGATTGTAATAATCAGATATAATGCAATACTGTATCCACATGCCACATTTATTGATTGTGGCTTGTGGCTGTTTACACGTTCAGGCTTTTTTAATGCAGTTTTTGAAGCCAAAGCCAGGAGTGGATCATAAGCAGGGGGCACATTTAACGCCTTAGTGACCAAGCAATTTTTTTTTTACATTTTTTTCATCAATTTGATTCCAGGAGCTGTAGCTGTATGAGCTCTTTAGGGGTGCACATAACATTGAGTAACTTTTATTAAAGGGGTTGTCCCAATTCCCTGTTTCCACGGCGAGATGGGCCTAGGTGCCTCAGGTGGTCGGGCTTACAGAACATGCAAGCAGGCCCTCGCTCCACTGATTCCATAGCTGCCATTAGAATGAATGGGAGCGGCACAAATGGAGTAGCACAGAAAGCTATGCTGTTTCCGTAAGTCATTAAAAGGCAAATGTGCAGGTTTAAAGTTTGTTAGTGACCACTGTAAAACATGTATGGGCAGTAACTAATGGAATAACAAAGAGGTGATTTCTTCTCATTGTGAATCCACTCCTGGCTTTGGTTCAAAACTGTGTCTAAAAACTTAAATGTGGAAACCCAACCTTGCTACACCAGTGCTTCTTGAACATAATTCAATTTTCTTAAAGGGATGGGCAGATAAAGCTACACTTAACTATACTTATTTTTCGCCCCATAAGACGCAATTCCCCCACCCCCCCAAAGTGGGGGAAAAATGCCCCTGCTTCTTATGGGGCGAATACTAATGAAGCTCTGCTGTCTGCTGTGCAGGGCTGCACACCATGTGACCTCACTGTGCGCAGCCTTCACAGCTGACAGCCGAGAACCAGAAAAAAGAGAGAGAGAGCGCTGTTGGTGAGAAGCGGCGGCGTCCAGGAGCAGGAGAGTTTTTTTATTTATTTTTTATTTGCGCTGATGGCTGACATGGGGGGCATGATGGCAGACATGGGAGGCATGATGGCAGACATGGGGGGCATGATGGCAGACATGGGGGGCATGATGGCAGACATGGGGGGCATGATGGCAGACATGGGGGGCATGATGGCAGACATGGGGGGCATGATGGCAGACATGGGGGGCATGATGGCAGACATGGGGGGCATGATGGCAGACATGGGGGACATGATGGCAGACATGGGGGGCATGATGGCAGACATGGGGGGCTTGATGGTAGACATGGGGGCATGATGGCAGACATGGGGGGCATGATGGCAGACATGGGGGGCATGATGGCAGACATGGGGCATGATGGCAGACATGGGGTCTGATTGCTGGTCTGACCTGAGGTGTAATGGAAAATATTTTTTTCTTATTATCCTCCTCTAAAACCTAGGTGCGTCTTATGGGCCGGTGCGTCTTATAGGGCGAAAAATACGGTATATGAAATGCTATATGAATTGTACAGTGATATGGGAACACTGCTTCAGATGAGTTTATTTTTTTTTTTTTATTATCATTGTTCTTAATAATTATAACAAATGCCTAAATCAGAAGAAACACTATCTGACCTCCAATAACAGTTTTACGAAAACTTTCTCGCCCATAGCAACCAATCGCAGCACAGCTTTCATATATACGTTATATATCTTCTTGTATACAGTGTATAACTTATACCGGTTCTACATATATAAATTATATACAGGAGACGCACAGGTTATACCAGCATGCTCCATATCAGTATCACTGTATACAAGAAGATGTATAACGTACAAGCAAAGTGTACTTGGCTTGCATGCTGACCTGCATTCCCTGGATTTTATGTGGCTGTCATGGCCCATGAACAGGTAGGAACAAGAGTTAGGGACCACTCATGAGACAACCTTGACGCGGTGAGTGGCTTACTATGCTTTGGCCAAAATATAAACCAATGTCTCGTCCAGCATGGAGGGCAGAGTGCTGGATGTAGTGTGCGATCACATTTGCATTTTCCGTTTGTATATGTATTTCGCCATAGTGATGTGCACCTACAGGCAGGTTGTGCTGACCCAACCCCTTATTTTTTTCTTTGTAGTATATATTGGAGGCGTGGCGATCTCCTTGGAGTCATTGCACACCTGACCAGTTAATCTGTCCTTGAGGCTGGTTTTAAAGTCAGTATAAAACTGAGTCTGCTTGTATAGAACCTACCATTAGCCATCTGGCTCCAGGAGAAGTATATGGTGGGTTCAGCATGCATGTTGGTACTTGCATCCCTGGATCCGATGAAAGCTGTAATGGCACCGGACGGGGTTACAAGCAAAGTGTACTTGGCTTGCATGCTGACCTGCATTCCCTGGATTTTATGTGGCTGTCATGGCCCATGAACAGGTAGGAACAAGAGTTAGGGACCACTCATGAGACAACCTTGACGCGGTGAGTGGCTTACTATGCTTTGGCCAAAATATAAACCAATGTCTCGTCCAGCATGGAGGGCAGAGTGCTGGATGTAGTGTGCGATCACATTTGCATTTTCCGTTTGTATATGTATTTCGCCATAGTGATGTGCACCTACAGGCAGGTTGTGCTGACCCAACCCCTTATTTTTTTCTTTGTAGTATATATTGGAGGCGTGGCGATCTCCTTGGAGTCATTGCACACCTGACCAGTTAATCTGTCCTTGAGGCTGGTTTTAAAGTCAGTATAAAACTGAGTCTGCTTGTATAGAACCTACCATTAGCCATCTGGCTCCAGGAGAAGTATATGGTGGGTTCAGCATGCATGTTGGTACTTGCATCCCTGGATCCGATGAAAGCTGTAATGGCACCGGACGGGGTTACAAGCAAAGTGTACTTGGCTTGCATGCTGACCTGCATTCCCTGGATTTTATGTGGCTGTCATGGCCCATGAACAGGTAGGAACAAGAGTTAGGGACCACTCATGAGACAACCTTGACGCGGTGAGTGGCTTACTATGCTTTGGCCAAAATATAAACCAATGTCTCGTCCAGCATGGAGGGCAGAGTGCTGGATGTAGTGTGCGATCACATTTGCATTTTCCGTTTGTATATGTATTTCGCCATAGTGATGTGCACCTACAGGCAGGTTGTGCTGACCCAACCCCTTATTTTTTTCTTTGTAGTATATATTGGAGGCGTGGCGATCTCCTTGGAGTCATTACACACCTGACCAGTTAATCTGTCCTTGAGGCTGGTTTTAAAGTCAGTACAAAACTGAGTCTGCTTGTATAGAACCTACCATTAGCCATCTGGCTCCAGGAGAAGTATATGGTGGGTTCAGCATGCATGTTGGTACTTGCATCCCTGGATCCGATGAAAGCTGTAATGGCACCGGACGGGGTTACAAGCAAAGTGTACTTGGCTTGCATGCTGACCTGCATTCCCTGGATTTTATGTGGCTGTCATGGCCCATGAACAGGTAGGAACAAGAGTTAGGGACCACTCATGAGACAACCTTGACGCGGTGAGTGGCTTACTATGCTTTGGCCAAAATATAAACCAATGTCTCGTCCAGCATGGAGGGCAGAGTGCTGGATGTAGTGTGCGATCACATTTGCATTTTCCGTTTGTATATGTATTTCGCCATAGTGATGTGCACCTACAGGCAGGTTGTGCTGACCCAACCCCTTATTTTTTTCTTTGTAGTATATATTGGAGGCGTGGCGATCTCCTTGGAGTCATTGCACACCTGACCAGTTAATCTGTCCTTGAGGCTGGTTTTAAAGTCAGTATAAAACTGAGTCTGCTTGTATAGAACCTACCATTAGCCATCTGGCTCCAGGAGAAGTATATGGTGGGTTCAGCATGCATGTTGGTACTTGCATCCCTGGATCCGATGAAAGCTGTAATGGCACCGGACGGGGTTACAAGCAAAGTGTACTTGGCTTGCATGCTGACCTGCATTCCCTGGATTTTATGTGGCTGTCATGGCCCATGAACAGGTAGGAACAATAGTTAGGGACCACTCATGAGACAACCTTGACGCGGTGAGTGGCTTACTATGCTTTGGCCAAAATATAAACCAATGTCTCGTCCAGCATGGAGGGCAGAGTGCTGGATGTAGTGTGCGATCACATTTGCATTTTCCGTTTGTATATGTATTTCGCCATAGTGATGTGCACCTACAGGCAGGTTGTGCTGACCCAACCCCTTATTTTTTTCTTTGTAGTATATATTGGAGGCGTGGCGATCTCCTTGGAGTCATTGCACACCTGACCAGTTAATCTGTCCTTGAGGCTGGTTTTAAAGTCAGTACAAAACTGAGTCTGCTTGTATAGAACCTACCATTAGCCATCTGGCTCCAGGAGAAGTATATGGTGGGTTCAGCATGCATGTTGGTACTTGCATCCCTGGATCCGATGAAAGCTGTAATGGCACCGGACGGGGTTACAAGCAAAGTGTACTTGGCTTGCATGCTGACCTGCATTCCCTGGATTTTATGTGGCTGTCATGGCCCATGAACAGGTAGGAACAAGAGTTAGGGACCACTCATGAGACAACCTTGACGCGGTGAGTGGCTTACTATGCTTTGGCCAAAATATAAACCAATGTCTCGTCCAGCATGGAGGGCAGAGTGCTGGATGTAGTGTGCGATCACATTTGCATTTTCCGTTTGTATATGTATTTCGCCATAGTGATGTGCACCTACAGGCAGGTTGTGCTGACCCAACCCCTTATTTTTTTCTTTGTAGTATATATTGGAGGCGTGGCGATCTCCTTGGAGTCATTGCACACCTGACCAGTTAATCTGTCCTTGAGGCTGGTTTTAAAGTCAGTATAAAACTGAGTCTGCTTGTATAGAACCTACCATTAGCCATCTGGCTCCAGGAGAAGTATATGGTGGGTTCAGCATGCATGTTGGTACTTGCATCCCTGGATCCGATGAAAGCTGTAATGGCACCGGACGGGGTTACAAGCAAAGTGTACTTGGCTTGCATGCTGACCTGCATTCCCTGGATTTTATGTGGCTGTCATGGCCCATGAACAGGTAGGAACAAGAGTTAGGGACCACTCATGAGACAACCTTGACGCGGTGAGTGGCTTACTATGCTTTGGCCAAAATATAAACCAATGTCTCGTCCAGCATGGAGGGCAGAGTGCTGGATGTAGTGTGCGATCACATTTGCATTTTCCGTTTGTATATGTATTTCGCCATAGTGATGTGCACCTACAGGCAGGTTGTGCTGACCCAACCCCTTATTTTTTTCTTTGTAGTATATATTGGAGGCGTGGCGATCTCCTTGGAGTCATTGCACACCTGACCAGTTAATCTGTCCTTGAGGCTGGTTTTAAAGTCAGTATAAAACTGAGTCTGCTTGTATAGAACCTACCATTAGCCATCTGGCTCCAGGAGAAGTATATGGTGGGTTCAGCATGCATGTTGGTACTTGCATCCCTGGATCCGATGAAAGCTGTAATGGCACCGGACGGGGTTACAAGCAAAGTGTACTTGGCTTGCATGCTGACCTGCATTCCCTGGATTTTATGTGGCTGTCATGGCCCATGAACAGGTAGGAACAAGAGTTAGGGACCACTCATGAGACAACCTTGACGCGGTGAGTGGCTTACTATGCTTTGGCCAAAATATAAACCAATGTCTCGTCCAGCATGGAGGGCAGAGTGCTGGATGTAGTGTGCGATCACATTTGCATTTTCCGTTTGTATATGTATTTCGCCATAGTGATGTGCACCTACAGGCAGGTTGTGCTGACCCAACCCCTTATTTTTTTCTTTGTAGTATATATTGGAGGCGTGGCGATCTCCTTGGAGTCATTGCACACCTGACCAGTTAATCTGTACTTGAGGCTGGTTTTAAAGTCAGTATAAAACTGAGTCTGCTTGTATAGAACCTACCATTAGCCATCTGGCTCCAGGAGAAGTATATGGTGGGTTCAGCATGCATGTTGGTACTTGCATCCCTGGATCCGATGAAAGCTGTAATGGCACCGGACGGGGTTACAAGCAAAGTGTACTTGGCTTGCATGCTGACCTGCATTCCCTGGATTTTATGTGGCTGTCATGGCCCATGAACAGGTAGGAACAAGAGTTAGGGACCACTCATGAGACAACCTTGACGCGGTGAGTGGCTTACTATGCTTTGGCCAAAATATAAACCAATGTCTCGTCCAGCATGGAGGGCAGAGTGCTGGATGTAGTGTGCGATCACATTTGCATTTTCCGTTTGTATATGTATTTCGCCATAGTGATGTGCACCTACAGGCAGGTTGTGCTGACCCAACCCCTTATTTTTTTCTTTGTAGTATATATTGGAGGCGTGGCGATCTCCTTGGAGTCATTGCACACCTGACCAGTTAATCTGTCCTTGAGGCTGGTTTTAAAGTCAGTATAAAACTGAGTCTGCTTGTATAGAACCTACCATTAGCCATCTGGCTCCAGGAGAAGTATATGGTGGGTTCAGCATGCATGTTGGTACTTGCATCCCTGGATCCGATGAAAGCTGTAATGGCACCGGACGGGGTTACAAGCAAAGTGTACTTGGCTTGCATGCTGACCTGCATTCCCTGGATTTTATGTGGCTGTCATGGCCCATGAACAGGTAGGAACAAGAGTTAGGGACCACTCATGAGACAACCTTGACGCGGTGAGTGGCTTACTATGCTTTGGCCAAAATATAAACCAATGTCTCGTCCAGCATGGAGGGCAGAGTGCTGGATGTAGTGTGCGATCACATTTGCATTTTCCGTTTGTATATGTATTTCGCCATAGTGATGTGCACCTACAGGCAGGTTGTGCTGACCCAACCCCTTATTTTTTTCTTTATAACGTACACTAGCTGTACATATCTAATTATATACAGGAGATACCCAGGTTATACCAACTGTACATATATTATTATATACAGGAGGTACCCAGGTTATACCAGCATGGTCCATTAAAGATTTATAATTTATACCAGCTGTTAGCTGTACATTTATAATGATATCCAGATGATGCCTAGGGTATTCCAACTTAGTACATATTTAATTTATACTCAGATATATAGTCCTCCTGTAAGTACCTGGGGCAGTGGGATCTGTGCTAACCTTGTGCCTAGTGGGCTGAGTGCTGATTCTGCTGGCTCTTCAAGTACTGGACGGCCTGGACCAGCAGTGTGGAATCGTGGATGGCAGGCAGTGCCAGTGAGCATTGAACAGAATGGCACCCGTGCTCTGTAGCCGCTCCCGCCTGAATTGAAGGTACGTGCAGTCGGATGTGCCACTCACGCAGCAGCGCTGATGACGTGTGACGTCACGTCATACAGCACACTGTGCGGTCTTGTGCTGCCCCAACCTGCTCTCTGTGATCAGCACGGCCAGCCGTGTGGCAGTCAGCTAGCTAGTAGCTACACCGGCCAAGGAGCCTCCTCGCTGTTGGCACGGCCGGCCATGCGGCAGTCAGCTACACGTCTACACCTGCCAAGGAACAGGGACGTGTACAGACATTTTGAATGGCAGGGGCTTAAAGGGGTTCTGCGCTTTCATTTAACTGATGATCTATCCTCTGGATAGATCATCAGCTTCTGATTGGCGGGGGTCCGACACCCGGGACCCCTGCCAATCAGCTGTTTCAGAAGGCAGCGGCGCTCCAGCAGCGCCGCGGCCTTCTTACTGTTTACCTCCGGCCCACTGAAGTCACGACTTGTATCAACTAGCGTGGGCGCGGCTAAGCTCTGTTCACTTGAATGGAGATTAGCCGCGCCCACGCTAGTTGATACAAGTCGTGACTTCAGTGGGCCGGAGGTAAACAGTAAGAAGGCCGCGGCGCTGCTGGAGCGCCGCTGCCTTCTGAAACAGCTGATTGGCAGGGGTCCCGGGTGTCGGACCCCCGCCAATCAGAAGCTGATGATCTATCCAGAGGATAGATCATCAGTTAAATGAAAGTGCAGAACCCCTTTAAGTAAAAAAAAAGGGCACTCGTCCTAATTTCAAAAAATGTTTATACCACGGAGCTTACTTTTCTAGAAGCCCTACCTTGTTCTCCATGTATTTTTTGATACTTTAATTGTAAACACGACAGAATCCACAAATATTACTTTTTTTGTTTCACCGTATATATTATGGTAAAATAAGTGATGTCATTACAAGACTCTACAGACTCTAATATGCAAAGAGACAAAGCACTACAACCCCCAGTATGCAAAGGGACAACGCAATACAACCACAAGTATACAAAGGGACAAAGCACTACAACTATTGTTCCTTTGAAAGTTTTGTTCCTGGACTTTAAATGATATACAATATATTACCAGGGCAGGCACTGAGGGCAGACAGGCACTAAAGGCACTTAGGCAGCAGACGGAGTCACACAGGCCGGCGCTGGCTCCCCTGCATTAATCCCGCTGGGGGGGCTCACGTAACGTAGCAGACGTGCGTCACGCACGTCCGCTACCCCGGCAGCCCCTGCACTAGCCTTAAAGGACCCTGTCACCCTGACCATGCACTGGTGAGCGGGCGGACTGGTGAATACATTGTATTGTGAATAAATTGCGCTGCCGCCGGCGGGATGGAGGGGGGTACGCGTGCGGACTCGTGGAGCGCTTGTAGTGGGTCGGCTTGGGCAGGGCCGTCTTTAATATTGATTGGATCCTGGGCTACAATTTACTTGGATCCCGCCTTCCCACACCCTAGCAGGCAATCACGCCCTCCACCACTATATATAATATAGCTTACAGTGAATAACTGTAAATACTTACAGTTCTGAAGACTCCAGCAGGCTCAGGATCAGTGCTCAGGGCTGGAAGTGGGCACCTCTCTGCAGTTCAGGAAGGAGACCGGGGCTCGGCTCACCCTAGCGTTACAGTGCACCCCAACACCCTACAGTATGCAGTATAGCACCCTTTAGTATATAGCACCCCACAGTATGCAATACATAGTATAGCACCCTATAGTATACAGCACCCCACAGTATGGAATACATAGTATAACACCCTACAGGATGTAATATAGCATCCAATAGCATACAGTATAGCACCCCACAATATACAGTAGAGCAGTATAGCACTCCACAATATTCAGCACCCCACAATATGTATAGCAGTATAGCACCCAGTATACAGCACCCCAGTAGAGCAGTATACACCCAGTAGAGCAGTATAGCACCCAGTATACAGCACCCCACAATGTACAGCTCCCCACAGTACACAGTAGATAAGTATAGCACCCAGTATAGAGCACCCCACAATATACAGCACCCCACAGTATACAGTAGAGCAGTATAGCACCCAGTATACAGCACCCCACAGTATACAGTAGAGCAGTATAGCACCCAGTATACACCACCCCACAGTATACAGTAGAGCAGTATAGCACACCACAGTATACAGCTCCCCCAGTATATAATCTCATATAGCAGCCCCCAGTATATAATCTCATATAGCAGCCCCCCAGTATATAATCTCATACAGCAACCCCCAGTATATAATCTCATACAGCAGCCCCCAGTATATAATCTCATACAGCAACCCCCCCGTATATAATCCCACACAGCAGCCCCCCCAGTATATAATCTCATACAGCAGCCCCCCAGTATATAATCCCACACAGCAGCCCCCCCAGTATATAATCTCATACAGCAGCCCCCCCCCCCCAGTATATAATCCCATACGGCAGCCCCCCCAGACCCCATTATATAATCTCATACAGCAGCAGCCCCCCCAGTATATAATCCCACACAGCAGCCCCCCCCCAGTATATAATCCCACACAGCCTCCCCCAGCATACAATCCTCAGACCCTCCCCAGTAGTCACATCCACCTCTCCAGCACTGACAGACTCTCTCCCCTCTAAAGACGCTGCTGAGCAGCCATCCCTGATCTTCCTACTCTGCAGACAGTCGACCAGTGCCTGTGATAGCAGAGAGCTGCCGACCCACGTTACCTACCCTTCTCCTGCAGGCTGCAGCAACACTGAGTCCTGGAAGAAAGAAATCACCTTTGATTACCTCATAGCCATGTGACCAGTAATATCGCTATGTTACTGGTCACATGGTGATGATGTCATGTAAGGTCTTTTCTCCCACAGCTCTCACTCGCTCACAGTTCGCTCTGGAGTGCCGGTGTTCTGTCAGAATACTATACCTTAACGGCACGCAGGCAGGCATAGCAGCCTGACACCTGGGGCGGACGGCCCCCTCCCCCATGGCACGCCACTTGATGTAATTGAAATTGTGGGCTGTGGGCTGTGGGCTTGCTGTCGCCTGCGGCCGGCCGTGCGGCAGTCAGGGCTACCGGACTAATGGGAATTTTCCCAATATCCGGGTAGGCCAGTCTGGCCCTGTAGATGGGCCCGACACACGTTTGATCAAAAATGTGCGCAAAGAGCTTCTATTTTTCCATTTATAGTAGGTATAATACCACTTTAATTTAGAATTATCCCCATTTCTCAGCTCTATTGTTTGTATGTGAAATGTTGTACAGCCATTTTTTTTATCAATCTGGTTGTCAAGCGGTTCCTGAAGTCTTCCACCCATCTGTAAGACTTCCAAAAAATGGGCAGGAAACTTTGCATGCACTTCAGCCACTCGTATACCGCAAAGCACACCCTTCTTGAGCTGCAGAGGCAGAACAGCACCCTCCAACATAGGCTGATATGCAACATTTCAACCCATTGGGATTCCACCCTCCATATGTTGGACTGACTATACGAACAGAGAAAGGCCATCAACGATTTCTTGATGATGCAAGCGGATAGGAGTACTCAACTGTGTAACTTCGATGTCAGCCAGTGGCAGCTCATGCGTGACACCTGCCGTTTGCTCAGGCCTTTTGAGGACGCCACTTTATTTGTCAGTTGCCAGGACTACGGGATAAACAACGTCATTCCACTGCTACATGTCCTGGAACAGATTCTGGTAACAATGGCTGGTCAGGGGACAGGAGACATGGCGCCTCGATCTCACGGCCACATGAGCCCTCTGGGGGCTGAACTGGAAGAGGAGGAGGAGGGGGAGGAGTACATTGGAGCACAGGCAATGTGTATCCAAATGGGTGGTTTTTCTACTCAGCTGACAGGACAGGAGGAGCAGCCAGAGGGGCTACAGGGCGATGAGGAAGATGAGACAGAGGACCCGGACACACCGTGGCAGTATGCAGTGGAGATGGAGGCAGGGAGTCCACAAATGGCACGATGCATGCTCACTTGCTTGCGTAGTGACAGCTGAATTGTCACCATTTGGCAGAGGGATGACTTCTGGCTCTCCACCTTGTTGGAACCTCGCTACCGATCGAGAATGGGGGCCTTTTTTACACCCACCGAGAGGGAGGACAAACTGAACTACTACAGAGACATCCTATTTAGTCAGTTGGCCTCTCCCCATCTGCGCCATCGTCCATACTCTTGCAGGTGAGACCGAGGGGGTCCTTTGTGCTCATGTTCCACTGCCATGGCTGCTGGGGAGGGGTGGAGTGGCGGGAGCAGTACCAGATCCATCAGCAGCAGCCTGAGTCTACAGTCGCTGATGAGTAGCTTTCTTCACCCGCATAGTGAAGAAACTACTCACCAGCAGCAGCAGGTAGACCTGGAGCAGGACCTGAACCAGCAGGTGGTGGCATACTTGGACAGCACCCTGCTACCCCACATTGAAGATCCGCTGGACTAATGGGTAGCCAAACTGAATTTGTGGCCGCAGCTAGCAGAGTTTGCCCTGGAAAAGCTGTCCTGCCCGGCCAGTAGTTTGGCATCCGAGTGGGTGTTTAGTGCAGCGGGGACCATAGTTACCCCAAGGAGAACTTGCCTTTCCACCCAAAATGTGGAGAGACTGACCTTTATCAAGATGACTTCCAACCACCAAATCCTGATGCATCAGACTAGATCATCCATGGTGTCACACCAACACTTTGATAAAAGAGACCGGTTTCTTCTGACTACGGGCCTCAGCTACTATTCTGATGCTGCAACCCGCCTGATGCCACATATCTGATGCCGAGTGCTCCTTCTTGCAACCACCTTCGTCAGCGGGTACTGGTATTGCCACCCACCGTCTCACTCTGTTACCGGGTCACTTTGTGGTCTCCTGATGCAGCAGCTGCTGCCATCTCTAAACTATGTCACCTTGCTACTCTGTGGCCTCCTCATGCTGTTGTCATCTCCACACTATGTCACCTTGCCACTCTGTGGTATCCTGCTTCTGCTGCCGCCATCTCCACACTATGTCACCTTGCCAATCTGTGGTATCCTGCTGCTGCCATATCCACACTATGTCATCTTGCCACTCTGTGGCCTCCTGATGCTGCCGCCACCTCCAAACTATGTCAGCTTGCCACTCTGTGGCCTCCTCATGCTGCTGCCATCTCCACACTATGTCACCTTGCCACTCTGTGGTCTCCTGATGTTGCAGCTTCTGCTACTGCCATCTCCACATTATGTAACCTTGCTACTCTTTGGCCTCCTCATGCTGCTGCCATATTCACTCTATGTCACTTTGCCACTCTGTGGTATCCTGGTGCCATCTCCACATTATGTCACTTTGCCACTCTGTGGTCTCCTTATGTTCCTGCCATCTCCACACTATGTTACCTTGTCACTCTGTGGTATCCTGCTGCTGCTGTATCCACACTATGTCACCTTGCCACTCTGTGGCCTCCTGATAATGCTGCCACCTCCAAACTATGTCACCTTGTCACCCTGTAGTCTCCTCATGCTGCTGCCATCTCCACACTATGTCACCTTGCCACTCTGTGGTATCCTGCTGCTGCTGCCATCTCCACATTATGTCACCATGCCACTCTGGTCTCATCATGCTGCTGCCATCTACAGACTCTGTCATTGTGCCACTCTTTCAAAGTTTAAGAAAATTTCCAAAACCTACTGTCACAGCCACTATCTCTGGCTGTGACCTTCCGTTCTTGCTCGTTTGGCTCTCCTCGCTGAAGTTCTGTTCCTTTGTTTTATTTGTGGTTCTGTATGGGTTAACTCCCCTGTGTGCCTATTAGGAGTTAATCCTCTGTCTGCTCCATGGGTGTGGTCTCTTTGCTGCACCCATGGAACCTGTATATAAGGCTGAGGTTTCCTCAGTTCTGTGTCAGCTCTCCTGGTGTGTGTTGTCTTGTCCTGTTCCTGGTTTGTACTCTCTCTCCCATGCTGCTGACCCATGGGATCCGTATCTGTCCGCCTGTGCTCTGTGGGTTTCCCTACTTGTTCATTTGCGTCCCCTTTCCCGTCCATTTTGATGTCTTCCTTCCTGTCTTTCTGTTATCTGTTCTGTTAGTTATGTTTTAGTTACTTTGTGTTTATTCTGATGTCTGTGTTCAGCAAGCCTTTGCAGCAGAGTGGCATGACAAGGCCATGCAGTTTACTACTGGTGGAGCAAGTCCTTCTCTGCTTATTGCCACTCCTGCTCCCTTGTGTGAACTCCTGCTTGTATTATTAGTTGCCCTGTTTTGTATTCATATGTCTGTGTTCAGCAAGCCTTTGCAGCAGAGTGGCATGACAAGGCCATGCAGTTTACTACTGGTGGAGCAAGTCCTTCTCTGCTTATTGCCACTCCTGCTCCCTTGTGTGAACTCCTGCTTGTATTATTAGTTGCCCTGTTTTGTATTCATATGTCTGTGTTCAGCAAGCCTTTGCAGCAGAGTGGCATGACAAGGCCATGCAGTTTACTACTGGTGGAGCAAGTCCTTCTCTGCTTATTGCCACTCCTGCTCCCTTGTGTGAACTCCTGCTTGTATTATTAGTTGCCCTGTTTTGTATTCATATGTCTGTGTTCAGCAAGCCTTTGCAGCAGAGTGGCATGACAAGGCCATGCAGTTTACTACTGGTGGAGCAAGTCCTTCTCTGCTTATTGCCACTCCTGCTCCCTTGCGTGAACTCCTGCTTGTATCATTAGTTGCTCTGTTTTGTATTTGCCTGTATGTTATGTATGCCTATGTGCCGTCGGTACCTTCTGGTACCTGTTGTCCATTCGCTCCTGCTGTCACTGTCTAGTTCACGCTCCAGAGTGGACCCTGGCAACTTCCTGCGGCTAAGTCTAACCCTACCATCTAGGGCTCTAGTGAAAACCAGGAGTTGCTTAGTTACGCCCCTCTGGAGTATTACTAGACAGTGGCGCAGTGGGGGTTTTCTCCCACTGTGCTAACGGTACATAGAGCTCATGTTTTATCTGTGCTGCTTTCCATGTTTCTGTTTGTGCAATAAACTCTTATGTGTCTGTACCTGATTTCCGTTTGTTTATTGCATGACGACGTGGTCTCTCTTGGGACCTCCAACTCGTGACACCTACTTTTTAAGTACCACTTCAGGTCTGAAGTCGCTTTGTGGGGCTTACATAGTGGAAACCCCCATAAATGACCCCATTGTAGAAACTACACCCCTCAAGTTACTCAAAACTGATTTTAGAAACTTTGTTAACCCTTTAGGTGTTCCACAAAAATTAAAGGAAAATTGACTTTTTTGGCAGATTTTCCATTTTTTTCTTTAACACATTGAGGGTTAACAGCCAAACAAAACTCAATATTTATTACTCTGATTCTGCGGTATACAGAAACACCCCACATGTGGTCGTAAACTGATGTAAGGGCGCACGGCAGGGAGCTGAAGGAAAGGACTGCCACATGGTTTTTGGAAGGCAGATTTTGCTGGACTGGTTTTTAGATGCCATGTCCCATTTAAAGCCCCCCTGATGCACCTTTACAGTAGAAACTCCCAAAAAGTGACCCTATTTTGGAAACTAGGGGATAAGGAGACAGTTTTATTGGTACTATTTTGGGGTAAATATGATTTTTAATTGCTCTATATTATGTTTTTTGTGAGGCAAGGTCCCAAAAAAATGATTCACCTGACAGGGTAGATCATGTGCTATTTTTATAGAGCAGGTTGTTACGGACGCAATGATATCAAATATGTCTACTTTGTTTGTTTGTTTCAGTTTTACATAAAACATTTTTGAAAATGAAATTATGTTTTTGTGTGTCCATTTTCTGAACGCCATATTTCTATTTTTCTGCCGATCGTTTTGTGAAGGGGCTCGTTTTTTGCAGAAAGAGGTGATGTTTTGATTGGTACTATTTTGGGGGGCATACACCTTTTTGATCGCTTGGTGTTGCACTTTTGTGATGTAAGGTGGCAAAAATTGCTTTTTTGGCACTGTTTTTATATATTTTTTTTTACGGTGTTAACCTGAGGGGTTAGGTCATGAGATATTTTTATCGAGCATTTTGTTACGGACGTGGCGATACCTAATATGTACACTTTTTTTTATTTATTTCACTTTAACACAATAATAGCATACTTGAAATAAAAAAAAAAATAATGTTTTAGTGTCTCTATGTTCTAAGAGCTATAGTTTTTTTTATTTTTTGAGCGATTTTCTTATGTAGGGTCTAATTTTTTGAGGGATGAGGAGTTTATTGTTACCATTTTGTTTGGCATACACCTTTTTCATCGCTCGGTGTTGCATTTTTTGTGATGTAAGGTGACAAAAATGGCTTTTTTTGACACAGTTTTTATTTTTTATGGTGTTTATCGGATGTGGTAATACCTAATATGTGTAGCTTTTTTTTTTTATATAGGAAAAGGCAATTTATTTTTTTAATTTACATTTTAGCCCCCAGTAGGGCTAATGGCTGTACTATACCTTGCAATGCTCTTGCATTGCAAAGTATAATACTATCAGATTTCCTGTAGATGGTAACACCGGACGCCTTTGCAAAGCGTCCGGTTGCCATGGCAACCACCGGCTGCTGCCATCGCAACGCGGCAGCCCCGATGGTTGAGAGAGGGAGCCCCCTCCCTCCATTAACCCCATGGATGCTGCTGCCACGGCATCTAAGGGGTTACAGCAGATTGAAAGCTGAAGTGAGGGACAGTGTAATGCCTCATGCACACGACCGTTGTTCTTGTCCGCATCCGAGCTGCAGTTTTTGCGGCTCGGGTGCGGACCCATTCACTTCAATGGGGCCGCAAAATATGCGGACAGCACTCCGTGTGCTGTCTGCATCTGTGGCTCCGTTCCGTTGCCCCGCGCAAAAAAAAATAACATGTCCTATTCTTGTCCGTTTTGCAGTAATCTGTCTGTTAGTGAGGCCTCATGCAAACGACCGTTGTGTGTTTTGCGGTCCGCAATTTGCAGAACAGCACGGACAGACATTGATATAACTGCCTATTCTTGTCCGCGAAATGGACATATATTAACCGCGAAATGGTTATATTTTTTTGCGGACCATGGAACGGAGCAACAGATGCGGACAGCACACCGAGTGCTGTCCGCATCTTTTGCGGCCCCATTGAAGTGAATGAGTCTGCATCCAAGCCGCAAAAACTGCGGCTCGGATGCGGACCAAAACAACGGTCGTTTAATGAAGCCTTAGGTGCGCGTCATATACCCATTTATTGCGTGCAGTACACCTACACTGCATATGTGACAGGGAAATTGATATAGTTAATCCGTCTGTTAGTTAGGTGCGCGTCATATACCCATTTATTGCGTGAAGTACAGCTGCACTGCATACGTGACAGGGAAAATAATATAGTTAATCCATCTGTCAGTTAGGTGCACGTCATATACCATTTATTGCGTCAAGCACACCTTCATTGCATACGTGACAGGGAAAATTATATAGTTAATCCGTCTGTTAGTTAAGTGCACATCATATACACATTTATTGTGTGAAGTACACCTGCACTGCATACGTGACAGGGAAATTGATATATTTAATCTGTCTGTTAGTTAGGTGCACGTCATATACCCATTTATTGCGTGAAGTACACCTGCACTGCATACGTGACAGTGAAATTGATATAGTTAATCCGTCTGTTAGTTAAGTGCACATAATATACACATTTACTGCGTTAAGTACACCTTTCACTGCATACGTGACAGGGAAAATAATATAGTTAATCTGTCTGTTAGTTAAGTGGGTGACCTCAAAGAATGAGGAGAGCATCAAATAAGGGATGTAGCCCTGGGCGTGGTTCTGCTGGGGTTGGTGGATCTCCTGTTGCAGGGAGAGGACATGGTCGATCTGTGCCAGCTACACGCCCAAATGAAACACCTTCCTCAGGTGCACGTAGGCGACAGAACGTTCAGTGTTATTTTGTAGGCCCGAATACCGGTGTACGAATGGTGAGGCCAGAACAAATAGAGGCGGTAGTAGATTGGGTGACTGACAGTGCCTCCAGTTCCTTCACATTGTCTCGCACCCGGTCCCCTGCTGAAAGCGCAGACTTGGCACCTGCAGCCCATGGGCATCTGTCTTTCATTTCACCCCCTTGCAAATCAGCCAAGCAGTCTGAGCCCCAAGTCATGCAGCAGTCTCTTATGCATTTTGATGACTCTGCTGGCAGGGTTTCTGAGGGACGTCCACATAGCCCTGCTCCAGAAGTGGAAGAGATTGAGTGCACTGATGCCCAACCACTTATGTTTCAGGATGTGAACATGGGAGGACCACCGCAGCACATCTCTGATGATGACGAAACACAGGTGCTAACTCCTGCGGCTTTCTGCAGTGTGCAGACCGGCAAGGAGGGCAGGGGTGAAGACTCGGTGGAAGATGATGTGGAGGATGATGAGATCCTAGACCCCACATGGAATCAAGGTCATGCGAGTGGTGTGTGCAATTCGGAGGAAGAGGTGGTGGTCACACATAGTGTTAAGTGCGAATATTCGAATTACGAATATTTATTGCGAATATCGCAACTTCGAGAATTTGCAAATATTTTGAATATAGTGCTATATATTCGTTTTTTGAATATATGTATTTTTTTTTTACTCGAAAAATCGGCACGGTAATGATCACGTAATATGCAAATATTACGCAATCAATACAGGCGTGGGTCAAAAACAAATATATAGCACTATAGAATATGGTGCTATATATTAGTTTTTTAGAATATTCATAATTTTTTTTCCATCTGAAGTTATGATTTCTCCCTGCTTAAGTTGCTTGTCAAGCAATTTAAGCAGGGAGGAATCTTGACTTCAGATGGAAAAAAATGATGAATATTCTAAAAAACAAATATATAGCACTATATTCTATAGTGCTATATTATTTTTTTTGACCCACGCCTGTACTGATCGCGTAATATTTGTATATTACGCAATCATTACCTTGCCGATTTTTCGAGTAAAAAAAATGTTGAATATAACGAATATTCTAATTCGCGAATATTCGCCGAATATTCTACTAAATATTCGCAAAATATCGCAAATTCGAATATGACCCCTGCCGCTCATTACTAGTCACACAGTACCAGCCACACAGCAAAAGAGGGAGCAGTGTGCAAAAGCAGAGTGGCCGTCCCCTAGCCAGTATGCCTGCTACTGCCCACCGGACCCAGGGACTGAGCACACCAAAGACAGCTCCAAGGAGTTCCCTGGAGCGGAAGTTTTTCAGACAAAGTGCTGACGACAAAAAACGAGTGCTTTGCACGCTGTGCAATCAGAGCCTGAAGCAAGGCATAAATGTTCTAAACCTGAGCACCACCTGCATGACCAGACATCTAAATGCAAAGCACGAGCTGCAGTGGAGTAAACACCTCAAAAACCACAAAAGATCTCAGGCTCCTCCTGGTCCCTCCTCTGCTGTAGTCTTGGCCTCTTTCTTTCCCCTAGGAGTGACAGTAGCACCTGCCACCCCGCAAACAAAGGATGTGGCGGCAACGCCACCACGTCTGTCACCAAGCATCTCTACAATGTCCCATGGAAGCGCTTCAGCTGTCCATCTCCCAAACACTGGAGTGAAAGAGGAAGTACCCCCATACTCACCCGCGATCCCTGGCCCTAAATGCCAGCATTTCAAAATTCCTGGCCTTTGAAATTCTGTCATTCCGTCTGATGGAGACTTTTAAAAAACTTATGGCAGTGGCTGTCCCACAGTACATGGTTCCCAGCCACCACTACTTTTCCAGGAAAGCCATCCCCACCCTGCACAACCAAGTGGCGGACAAAATTAGGTGTGCACTGCGCAACACCATCTGTGGCAAGGTCCACATAACCACCGATACGTGGACCAGTAAGCATGGGCAGGGACGTTATAGCTCCATAACTGCACATTGGCTAAATGCAGTGGCAGCTGGGCCTGAGGCGGATAGCAGTTTGACGCATGTCCTTCCACCACGTTTCTCAGGATGTTTCTCTTTACCTCCTGTTGCCTCCTACTCCACTTCCTTCTCTACCGCCTCCTCATCTGGTCATTGTAACACCTTCACCACCAACTTCAGCACAGCCAGGGGGAAACGACAGCAGGCTGTTTTGAAACTCATCTGTTTCGGGGAAAAAACCTACATCGCGCAGGAGCTGTGGACGGGCATGGAACAACAGACCGATGAGTGGTTGGTGCCACTGAGCCTCAAGCCCAGCCTGGTTGTGTGTGATTATGGGCAAAATCTTGTAGCAGCTCTGGGCCTAGCTGGTTTTATGCATATCCCTTGCCTGACGCATGTGCTGAATTTGGTGGTGCAGAGGTTCCTGAAAATTACCCCGATATGTCAGAGCTGCTGCAGAAAATGCGGTCTGTCTGTGCGCACTTTCGGCATTCTCACCCTGCTGCTGCTCGCCTGTCAGCGTAACTTCGGCCTTCCCGCTTACCGCCTCATATGCGATGAGCACACAAGGTGGAACAGCACCACTTCACCACCAACGAGTGGGCCTCCATGCGGAACGTGTGTGCCATGTGGCGCTTTCGAGTACTCTACCAACATGGCCAGTGCCGATGACGCAGTGCTCAGTGTTAATATGCCACTTCTCTGTCTCCTTGAAAAAACACTTCGGGCGATGATGAAAGAGGATGTGGCACAGGAGGAAGAGGGATCATTTCCATGGTTATCAGGCTAGTCATTTACAAGTGGCTCGGAGGGTGGGTTCCTGCACCAACAGAGGCCAGGTACACAATTGTCTAGCGATGACACAGTCCTGGAGGATGAGGAGGTGGAGGAACTGTGGTCACAGCAGGGTGGCACCCAAAGCAGCTCATGGGCATCACTGGAGCGTGGCTGGGGGGGATACATAGGACACAGATGATACACCTCCCACAGAGGACAGCTTGTCGCGGCCTCTGGGCAGCCTGGCACACATGAGCGACTACATGCTGCAGTGCCTGTTCAACAACCGCCGAGTTGCCCACATTCTAACCAGTGCTGATTACTGGGTGGCCACCCTGCTGGTTCCCCGCTACAAGGACAAGGTGCTGTCCTTAATTCCATTACTAGAGTGTGATCGGAAGATGCGCGAGTACAAGTGCACACTGGTAGACATGCTGCTGATGGCATTCCCACCTGACACAGCGAGCTCAGTGGAAGCACAAGGCAAAGGCAGAGGAGGAGAAAGAAGTCGCCAATGCAGCTGGGGTACCACCAGCACCTCAGAAGGCAGGGTTAGCATGGCCGTAATTTGAAAAAGCTTCGTCAGCATGCCACAACAACCAGCACAATGATATGGAATGTCTTAGCATGAGGCAGCATTTAAACAACATGGTGGAACAGTAAGTGTGCACACGCCTACATGTACTGACTGATGGGTCTGCCCCATTCAATTTCTGGGTCTACAAATTGTGCACATGGCCTGAGCTTGCCCTTTATGTCTTGGAGGTGCTTGCCTGCCCTGCGGCCAGTGTATTGTCTAAACGTGTTTTCAGCACGGCAGGGGGGTGATCACAAACAAGCGCAGCTGCCTGTCCACGTTAGGTGGACAAGCTCACATTCATTCAAATAAACCAAGCATGGATCCCACAGGACTTGTCCGTACCTTGTGCAGAATAGACAAGTATACCGGCCGCACCCAGCCATTGTTATACTCCAGCGCACTTTCTCTTTGTTTTCTTTTTTATATTTCTCAATGTTCTGGGGTCTTCCTAAATTTATTTAAAAAAATAATAATAAATTACAAAAATAGTGTTGGCTACCGCCTCCTCCTCCACCACCGCTTCCACCTACACCGCCACGCCCACCGCCTCCTCAACCTCCTACTCCACTTTGATCTCCGCCTCCTAGTTCAAGATCATGATTTTTTACTTTTAAAAACAAATTCTATGCTATTTTAATTAATTTCCCTATCCACATTTGTTTACAGGGCAATTGTCATGCTCTTACCCCTATTTTGCTTTCTTTTGCAGCCCTCTAGCCCTTTCTATGACTTATTTAGAGCCATTTTAGTGCCCCAAAGTTCGGGTCCCCATTGACTTCAATGGGGTTCAGGTTCTGTGTCAAGTTCGGGTCCCGAACCCAAACTTTGCGGCGAAGTTCGGCTGAGCCCGGCGAACCCTAACTTCCAGGTGTACGCTCAACACTTTCTATGTCCAGTATGAAATTTTTTTGGAAAGCAACTTGAGATATATAATCTGAATTACGCTTCGCTCATCTCTACTCCATAAAATACTATGTGGATGTCCAAGACAGAGTGCCAAATGACTGTTTGCCTGGGCCATACACATACAGTGGGGGAAATAATTATTTGACCCCTCACTGATTTTGTAAGTTTGTCCAATGACAAAGAAATGAAAAGTCTCAGAACAGTATCATTTCAATGGTAGGTTTATTGTAACAGTGGCAGATAGCACATCAAAAGGAAAATCGAAAAAATAACTTTAAATAAAAGATAGCAACTGATTTGCATTTCATTGAGTGAAATAAGTATTTGAACCCTCTAACAAAAAAAGACTTAATACTTGGTGGAAAAACCCTTGTTTGCAAGCACAGAGGTCAAACGTTTCTTGTAATTGATGACCAAGTTTGCGCACATTTTAGGAGGAATGTTGGTCCACTCCTCTTTGCAGATCATCTCTAAATCCCTAAGGTTTCGAGGCTGTCTCTGTGCAACTCTGAGCTTGAGCTCCCTCCATAGGTTTTCGATTGGATTAAGGTCCGGAGACTGACTAGGCCACTCCATGACCTTAATGTGCTTCTTCTTGAGCCACTCCTTTGTTGCCTTTGCTGTATGTTTTGGGTCATTGTCGTGCTGGAACACCCATCCACGACCCATTTTCAGTTTCCTGGCAGAGGGAAGGAGGTTGTCGCTCAGGATTTCACGATACATGGCTCCGTCCATTTTCCCGTTTATGCGAATAAGTTGTCCTGTGCCCTTAGCAGAAAAACACCCCCAAAGCAAAATGTTTCCACCCCCATGCTTGACGGTGGGGACGGTGTTTTGGGGGTCATAGGCAGCATTTTTCTTCCTCCAAACACAGCGAGTTGAGTTAATGCCAAAGAGCTCTATTTTGGTCTCATCAGACCACAGCACCTTCTCCCAGTCACTCTCTGAATCATTCAGGTGTTCATTGGCAAACTTCAGACGGGCCTGCACATGTGCCTTCCTGAGCAGGGGGACCTTGCGAGCCCTGCAGGATTTTAATCCATTGCGGTGTAATGTGTTTCCAATGGTTTTCTTGGTGACTGTGGTCCCTGCTAATTTGAGGTCATTAACTAACTCCTCCCGTGTAGTTCTAGAATGCTTTTTCACCTTTCTCAGAACCATTGACACCCCACGAGGTGAGATCTTGCGTGGAGCCCCAGAGCGAGGTCGATTGATGGTCATTTTGTGCTCCTTCCATTTTCGAACAATCGCACCAACAGTTGTCACCTTCTCTCCCAGCTTCTTGCTAATGGTTTTGTAGCCCATTCCAGCCTTGTGCAGGTCTACAATTTTGTCTCTGACATCCTTGGACAGCTCTTTGGTCTTTCCCATGTTGGAGAGTTTGGAGTCTGCTTGATTGATTGATTCTGTGGACAGGTGTCTTTTATACAGGTGACTAGTTAAGACAGGTGTCCTTAATGAGGGTGACTAATTGAGTAGAAGTGTCTAACCACTCTGTGGGAGCCAGAACTCTTAATGGTTGGTAGGGGTTCAAATACTTATTTCACTCAATGAAATGCAAATCAGTTGCTATCTTTTATTTAAAGTTATTTTTTCGATTTTCCTTTTGATGTGCTATCTGCCACTGTTACAATAAACCTACCATTGAAATGATACTGTTCTGAGACTTTTCATTTCTTTGTCATTGGACAAACTTACAAAATCAGTGAGGGGTCAAATAATTATTTCCCCCACTGTAGATTGGATAACAAAATTCAGAATCTCTATAAACACAATCTCTTACCTTCGCAGTTCTAGGGTTTTTCATATATTCAAGGCAGAATGATAGCGTTATTTCTGCCTTAAGGTTGCTCCAGAACCACTTGGAGCCCGAAGTTCCTCGTTGTAATCTTTCTTATAGCGGTCCCTGGTGGACCGCCACCAAACCATGATTGTCACCCCTGGAAAAGAAAGAAAGAAAAAAAAGTTAGTCTTTAAACTACATGATTTTGTGACATCAAAAATGGTTTACTATTTAATTGATGTAGCCATCCTGCCAATGAAAATACATTTGTTGTTAAACTATCGGTGGCAGTGACCCACATCAACTAGATGGTAAACCACTTCTGAGCAATAAAATATACGTGTATGCAATATATAAATGAAACACTGTATACTTACGCCACTGCTCCCATTTCCTGTCTCCGAGGTCCTCCCAATTCGGCACAATTGCCTCACCGATTTCGTGCCAGAGAAGCTGGATCACGTTGTGGTCTGCGTGGCAGTGGTCGGTGTGGTCCCACAGAGGTATTATAATCAGGTGTACAGTGTGTGGTACAGTTATATGCAGGATGCAGAGTGTGTGTCATTATGAATAATTTGTGTTACTATAGGTGGAGGGGATAGGATGAAAATATGAATAGTCAAGACATCTGAGTAACGTTTGAAGAAACTACAGGGAGTGCAGAATTATTAGGCAAGTTGTATTTTTGAGGATTAATTTTATTATTGAACAACAACCATGTTCTCAATGAACCCAAAAAACTCATTAATATCAAAGCTGAATATTTTTGGAAGTAGTTTTTAGTTTGTTTTTAGTTTTAGCTATTTTAGGGGGATATCTGTGTGTGCAGGTGACTATTACTGTGCATAATTATTAGGCAACTTAACAAAAAACAAATATATACCCATTTCAATTATTTATTTTTACCAGTGAAACTAATATAACATCTCAACATTCACAAATATAAATTTCTGACATTCAAAAACAAAAACAAATCAGTGACCAATATAGCCACCTTTCTTTGCAAGGACACTCAAAAGCCTGCCATCCATGGATTCTGTCAGTGTTTTGATCTGTTCACCATCAACATTGCGTGCAGCAGCAACCACAGCCTCCCAGACACTGTTCAGAGAGGTGTACTGTTTTCCCTCCTTGTAAATCTCACATTTGATGATGGACCACAGGTTTTCAATGGGGTTCAGATCAGGTGAACAAGGAGGCCATGTCATTAGATTTTCTTCTTTTATACCCTTTCTTGCCAGCCACGCTGTGGAGTACTTGGACGCGTGTGATGGAGCATTGTCCTGCATGAAAATCATGTTTTTCTTGAAGGATGCAGACTTCTTCCTGTACCACTGCTTGAAGAAGGTGTCTTCCAGAAACTGGCAGTAGGACTGGGAGTTGAGCTTGACTCCATCCTCAACCCGAAAAGGCCCCACAAGCTCATCTTTGATGATACCAGCCCAAACCAGTACTCCACCTCCACCTTGCTGGCGTCCGAGTCGGACTGGAGCTCTCTGCCCTTTACCAATCCAGCCACGGGCCCATCCATCTGGCCCATCAAGACTCACTCTCATTTCATCAGTCCATAAAACCTTAGAAAAATCAGTCTTGAGATATTTCTTGGCCCAGTCTTGACGTTTCAGCTTGTGTGTCTTGTTCAGTGGTGGTCGTCTTTCAGCCTTTCTTACCTTGGCCATGTCTCTGAGTATTGCACACCTTGTGCTTTTGGTCACTCCAGTGATGTTGCAGCTCTGAAATATGGCCAAACTGGTGGCAAGTGGCATCTTGGCAGCTGCACGCTTGACTTTTCTCAGTTCATGGGCAGTTATTTTGCGCCTTGGTTTTTCCACACGCTTCTTGCGACCCTGTTGACTATTTTGAATGAAACGCTTGATTGTTCGATTATCACGCTTCAGAAGCTTTGCAATTTTAAGAGTGCTGCATCCCTCTGCAAGATATCTCACTATTTTTGACTTTTCTGAGCCTGTCAAGTCCTTCTTTTGACCCATTTTGCCAAAGTAAAGGAAGTTGCCTAATAATTATGCACACCTAATATAGGGTGTTGATGTCATTAGACCACACCCCTTCTCATTACAGAGATGCACATCACCTAATATGCTTAATTGGTAGTAGGCTTTCGAGCCTATACAGCTTGGAGTAAGACAACATGCATAAAGAGGATGATGTGGTCAAAATACTCATTTGCCTAATAATTCTGCACGCAGTGTACTTGTAGCTTGAGTCATGGCAGCCGTCTGGGTTCAATGGAGAAGAAAAGGGAAGAGTCGTCACCTGGGACTCACTGCATGTAAATGTTCATTCTACCTCTGACAGTGTTTGATTAGTACTGGATTAATTGGTATATGAAATATAATCAGTAAATCCATCTGTTTCACTGTGAATGAAAAAAAATCATATTTTTTTCCCCATAAAGTACCTTTGCAGCCTGCACTGCAAATACACAATTTTTACACCCGGACACAGAAAGATAATTTATCTGTCTGTTAATTCTGTGGCTGACCTTCCTACAGCAATTTTTTGGTTGGCGCAATGCAACATCTAAACTAAATATTAATAATTTAACCCCTTCAGGACACAGCCTTATTTCACCTTAAGGACCAGGCCATTTTTTTGCAAATCTGACCAGTGTCACTTTATGTGGCGATAACTTTAAAACGCCATTCTGAGATAGTTTTTTCGTCACATATTGTACTTCATGACACTGGTAAAAATAATTCAATTTTTTTTATTAAAAAAATACAAAATGTACCAAAATTTTAGAAAAATTAGCAAATTTCGAACTTTCAATTTCTCTACTTCTACAATACATAGTGTGGGGATCAGCTCAAACAGTGACTTCAGGTGTCATTTAAACAATAGTCTTTTATTTTGTTCAACACAGCCTTAACAAATGCTCGCTTACTTCAGCGGGTAAACAGAAAGAAACACAGTTCATATGAAATGGTATAACTCACAGTCCTCTGTAGTTCCAGAGTTCCACCATCCGCTGGAAAGGGGGAAAAATAGGCAGAGGCAGGCTTATCCACAGCAACACAGCTACACACCACACAGCTTTACTCCCAGTCTGTTACACTTCCAGACTAGGAACCACACCCCAGCTCTCCTGGGATTCCTGGCTTAAATAGGCACCTGGCCTGGATACGTGGGAGTAGTCATCCCACCCTGCTCTTTGACTACTCCAATGAAACCCGGCCCGGATCAGCATCAGCTGCAGCTAGCAGCTAAACTACCTCTAGCAACTGTCAGTACAAAAACATTACCGGTTCATTTCACTGAGGCCAGGCACCTCGGTGACACGTATCTATCATCTATTATGGCACCTTGTGCCTTCTCACAATAGTAATAACTCCAAAAATAGTTATTAATTTACATACCCCATATGTCTACTTCATGTTTAGAACATTTTGGGAATGATATTTTATTTTTTGGGGATGTTACAAGGCTTAGAAGTTTAGAAGCTAATCTTGAAATTTTTCAGAAAATTTTCAAAAACCCAATTTTTAGGGACCAGTTCAGGTCTGAAGTCACTTTGCGAGGCTTACATAATAGAAACCACCCAAAAATGACCCCATTCTATAAACTACACCCCTCAAGGTATTCAAAACGGATTAACTTTGTTAACCCTTTAGGTGTTCCACAATGAAAAATAGAGATACAATTTCAAAATTTCACTTTTTTGGCAGATTTTCCATTTTAATAATTTTATTCCAGTTACAAAGCAAGGGTTAACAGCCAAACCAAACTCAATATTTATGGCCCTGATTCTGTAGTTTACAGAAACACCCAATATGTGGTCGTAAACCGCTGTACGGGCACACGGCAGGGCGCAGAAGGAAAGGAATGCCATACGGTTTTTGGAAGGCAGATTTTGCTGGACTGTTTTTTTTGACACCATGTCCCATGTCCCATGTCGCATCAGGGGGGCTTCCCCCTGATGCACCCCTAGAGTAGAAACTCCAAAAAAGTGACCCCATTTTAGAAACTACAGGATAGGGTGGCAGTATTGTTGGTACTAGTTTAGGGTACATATGATTTTTGGTTGCTCTATATTACACTTTTTGTGAGGCAAGGTAACAAGAAATAGCTGTTTTGGCACCTTTTTTATTTTTTGTTATTTACAACATTCATCTGACAGGTTAGATCATGTGATATTTTTATAGACCAGGTTGTCACGGATGCGGTGATACCTAATATGTATACTTTTTTTTTTATTTATGTAAGTTTTACACAATGATTTCTTTTTTGAAACAAAAAAAAATATGTTTTAGTGTTTCCATAGTCTGAGAGCCATAATTTTTTCAGTTTTTGGGCGATTACCTTGGGTAGGCTATGATTTTTGCGGGATGAGATGACGGTTTTATTGGCACTATTTTGGGGTGCGTGTGACTTTTTGATCACTTGCTATTATACTTTTTGTGATGTAAGGTGTCAAAAAAAAGGCTTTTTTTTACACCGTTTTAATTTTTTTACGGTATTCACCTGAGGGGTTAGGTCATGTGATATTTTTATAGAGCAAGTTATTGCGGACGCTGCGATACCTAATATGTATACTTTTTTTTTATTTATGTAAGTTTTACACAATAAGATCATTTTTTAAAGAAAAAAAAATCATGTTTTAGTGTCTCCATATTCTGAGAGCCATAATTTTTTCAGTTTGTAGGCGATTACCTTGGGTAGGGTATGATTTTTGTGGGATGAGATGACGGTTTTATTGGCACTATTTTGGTGGGCAAACGCCTTTTTGATCGCTTGCTGTTTTTGTGATGTAAGGTGACAAAAAAATGGTTTATTTAGCACAGTTTTTTTTTTTTTTTTTTTACGGTGTTCATCTGAGGGGTTAGGTCATGTGATATGTTTATAGAGCCGGTGGATACGGATGCGGCGATACCTAATATGTATACTTTATTTGGGGAAAATGCCGGGCGGCGGTGATCGGAAATACACAGGACGTACCCGTATGCCCTGTGTCCTTAAGTACCAGGACATCAGGGCGTACCGGTACACCCTGTGTCCTGAAGAGGTTAATACTTAATCCGTCTGTTAGTTAGGTGGGCGACAAACCAATTTTAGTGTGAAGTACTCCTGCACCTGCATATGTGCCAGGGACAATAATATAGTTAATCCATCTGTAAGTTCAGGGGTTGACATATTTGCATTGTTGGCTTTTTTTTTACCCCTGCTCTACAAAGCAGACAGGGAAAATATTTAAAAAATGTGTATGTTAGATTGTTGGCTGACATTAACCCCTTTTTGGCTGTTTTATACCCCTGCTCTACATAGCAGACAGGGAAAATATTTAAAAAATTTGTCTGTTACATTGTTGGGTGACATTAACCCATTTTTGCCATTTAAAACCCCCTGCTCTGCATAGGTGACAGGGACCGAAATTTCTAAAATCCGTCTGTTACATTGGTAGGTGACATTAACCCATTTTTGCCATTGAAAAACCCATGCTATACATAGGTGACAGGGACCGAAATTTCTAAAAATTGTCTGTTCCATTGGTGGGTGACATAAACCCATTTTTTGAGGAGAAAGAAAAAAGTCCTGCTTCGGCGCTCCAAAACCAATTGAGCCGGTCTTTTAAAAAAGAGATATTCTTCTTTATTGAATATAAAGTGCATTGTAATTCTACGCACGTCATCTATGTGTTAGAATGTCCATGTGAACTACTGTATGTTGGAAGAACTATACAGACATTAAGGAATAGATTAAATAAACATAGATCTAACATAAAAAAGAAATATATGAAACACAGTGTTTCCAGACATGCCGCTGAATACCACGACGGGAACTTGGTCGGCTTCAAAATCACTCCCATTGAACAAATACCAGCGCATCAAAGAGATAATATACAGTACGTAAGAAGGAGGGAAATGTACTGGATCTACAAACTCAACACTCTTTTTTTTTTTTTGACCAAAACTCTGAGGCTTTATTTACACTTCCAAATTATAGCGTATAAAAAAGGCATATTTAGCTTAGATAAAAAAATTGCATCAGTGCAGTGGGAAAGCCTTACCCAAAAAGAACTTTTAGGAGAGATTTTCTTATGCTTCTGTTATTAGATGCAATCCTATATTGGCATTAACTATATTACGTTCATACATAAGACAATAATAATCATAACGGTATGCCAGACATGCTAAACATAAACATCCTTGCAAATAGAAAAGTTCTATACAACATCCCAAGAACACCCTCACGATAATAAAATATTAATAACTATATCCCCCCCCCCATTGGCTGCCGTCCACTCCATCATTTAATGTTTACAATAATAACACTTTATGGCTATGTAGATCTGCGTGCAATTCTCCGTTTCCTTTCGATATCCTCATAAACTTTAATTTTCTGAAGATATGCACCCCACTCCCTTATTGAGGGCGGGGAGACAGAGCCCCAATACTTCATCAATATAGCTTTAGCGACCATCAAACCCCGCATCCAAATCCGTCTGACCTGGGCCGGGACTTCCCCTTCTAACCCACATTCTCCAAAGAGCATTATCAGAATCCCTGGGTTATAGTTCGTTGAGCTCTCCCTTTGTAGGGTAGCGAAGACCTCATCCCAGTAACTTCTTATTTTGCTGCAGCTCCAAAGCAAGTGGACATAGTCCGCATTAATGTATCCGCATTTGGAGCAGCAGCAATCCCGCTCTTTATTTTGGGGAAATTTTCCTTGAATTTTAGGCGTATAGTAAAGTCTATGAAGGATCTTAAATTGGATTAACCTATGCGCACTGGAAACTGACACCCTTCTCACATTCCTATAAATAGTAGACCACTGTAGTGGGGGGCAATTCAGCTCTTGCTCCCACTTAACTGTGCTCTTGAAAGGTGTTACAGTTGCCAGTGCGATTCGGAGTTTTTCATACAGTCTGGATAATTTCACTTTTTCGTATTTCTGAGCGTCACAAAAATCAAAAAATATATTCTCATGTGGAAAAAAAGAGCCTCTATTCCTAGAGGCATTAAATGTATGTTTCAAACGTGAATACATAAATAAATCTAATGGTGAACTATCAGTAAAACCAAACTCCGATAGTGATTTAAACTGACCCATATAAAAAAGGTCAGACACCCTGTTAATACCCTTACGCACCCAATAACCAAAATCTGTAATTTTGAAGAACTCCTCCAGTTCCCTGTTCTCCCACAGAGGAGAGGGGTGAAACCAAACGGACCGGAAGATTTAAGGGTCTTCTTCAGTCTGTTCCAAACCCTCTGCAGAGAGCACGGGATCAACAAGGACCTCCTCATTCCCATGGACCCATTCTCCAGGCATGCAAAAATATTATCCACTGGTTTATCAAAAAGTTTTGTTAAATATCGTGAAAGTAAACTCTCCTTGAAACAGCGACAACGCTGAATCTGTGCACACAAATAATAACCTTGGAAAAAGGGTAGTGACAGCCCACCATCTGCCTCCGACAACCATAGACAACCATCTCTGCTTTATACGCACTCTCTTCCTTCCCCAAATTAAGTCATTAATCATAGCCTCCAACCTATGAAAAAAGATATCGTCTATCCAGATGGGTGAGGCACACAACGGAAATAAAACTATCGGGAGGATAATCATTTTAATCAAAGCTATTCTATCCGTCTGTGCCAATATCAGCTTCCGCCAAGCACAGATTTTGTCCCTAACTTTATTCTGAATCGGGGCCAGATTGAGATCATAAAACCTATTTATAGGGAGCCCAATCTTAACCCCCAGATAATCTAAAGTATCATTGGGGACCAAAACACGAACTCGCCTCCCCTCGTCTACAGCCTTGCGATTCAGCGGAAGAAGCGATGATTTTGACCAGTTAATTCTATAGCCTGATAGTTTACCAAAATCTTCTATTACCTCTATAACATACGGGAGAATTTTCCACCCCTGGTCCAAGAACAGAATCACGTCATCGGCATATAGACTTATTTTATCGCCCGCGCCCGCAACTCCAAAGCCGTCTATACGTCTGTCTAAGCGAATCCGAGAAGCCAACGGTTCAATAAAGAGGGCAAAGAGGAGAGGAGACAGGGGGCAACCCTGTCGCATCCCCCTCCGCATCATAACGGGGGAAGATCTAATACCATTGACACTAATACATGCAACTGGATGTGCATATAGCATTTAAGTCATTTCCAGAAAGGGCTTCCCGATGCCAAAATGAAACATTGTAGCCCACAGGAAAGGCCACTCCATACTGTCAAACGCCTTTGCAGCGTCTAAGGACAGAATGGAGTGGTCTATACTACCCCCAACAGACAGATTCAGATAAACCCTATATAGGCTCATCTGTATCTGTCGTCCCGGAATAAAACCCGTCTGATTAGGGTGTACCAAACCCGCTATGACCTTCTTTAGACGGTTAGACAAAATCTTAGCAAAGATCTTATAATCCGTATTCAGAAGTGATATGGGTCTATATGATCCCATATCACACGGATCTTTGTCCTTTTTCAGAACCAAGGTAATCACTGCTTCCCCAAATGATGGGGGTAAAGCACCGCATCCGCAAGATTCATTCAGGACTAGAAGCAGAATCGGCAAGAGTGCGCTAGCGTGAAACCTGTATAGATCAAACGGCAATCCGTCTGGTCCAGGGGCTGATTTATATTTTAGAGAGGGAAGAGTCGCCTGGAGTTCCTCTAAAAGAATGGGGGAGTCCAGACGCTCTCTATCTTGAGAGCCTAACTGGGGGAGCTCTAATTTTTGAAGATATTGATCCATAACCGTCCGACTACACATAGACTCAGATTTATAGAGGGTAGAGTAATATCTCGCAAATTCCTCCCTTATCTCCTCTGCAGAGTCCACACCAGCCCCCTGTAGATTCCTAATTTCTCTTATACTGGTAGACTCCCTCTGGTTGGCCACCAAACGAGCCAGAAACCGACCCGTTTTACCAGATTCGCAAAAACGATTCTGGCCTTGAAATAGAAGCTTATGTTGTGCTTTTTTATATAGTAGCGTCTTGAGCTGTATATTGGCCTCTTTTAACTCTTTAATAGATTGTTCCGTATAGGAGTCATTTAATGCGGATTGTAAACTCCTTATTAAGTGTGTCAATTGTTGTTCACTATGGCGTGCTTCCGTTCTAAACCTATTAATTTTACTAAAGTATAGGCCCCTTATATGAGCCTTCAAGGCGTCCCATACATAGTGAATATGTGTCGATCCTACATTAACCACCTCAGCCCCCAGTGCTTAAACACCCTGAAAGACCAGGCCACTTTTTACACTTCTGACCTACACTACTTTCACCATTTATTGCTCGGTCATGCAACTTACCACCCAAATGAATTTTACCTACTTTTCTTCTCACTAATAGAGCTTTCATTTGGTGGTATTTCATTGCTGCTGACATTTTTAATTTTTTTGTTATTAATCGAAATTTAACGATTTTTTTGCAAAAATGACATTTTTCACTTTCAGTTGTAAAATTTTGCAAAAAAACGAGATCCATATAGAAATTTTGCTCTAAATTTATTGTTCTACATGTCTTTGATAAAAAAAAAATGTTTGGGTAAAAAAAAAATGGTTTGGGTAAAAGTTATAGCGTTTACAAACTATGGTACAAAAATGTGAATTTCCGCTTTTTGAAGCAGCTCTGACTTTCTGAGCACCTGTCATGTTTCCTGAGGTTCTACAATGCCCAGACAGTACAAACACCCCACAAATGACCCCATTTCGGAAAGTACACACCCTAAGGTATTCGCTGATGGGCATAGTGAGTTCATAGAACTTTTTATTTTTTGTCACAAGTTAGCGGAAAATGATGATTTTTTTATTTTTTTTAATTTTCTTACAAAGTCTCATATTCCACTAACTTGTGACAAAAAATAAAAACTTCTATGAACTCACTATGCCCATCACGAAATACCTTGGGGTCTCTTCTTTCCAAAATGGGGTCACTTGTGGGGTAGTTATACTGCCCTGGCATTCTAGGGGCCCAAATGTGTGGTAAGGAGTTTGAAATCAAATTCTGTAAAAAATGACCTGTGAAATCCGAAAGGTGCTCTTTGGAATATGGGCCCCTTTGCCCACCTAGGCTGCAAAAAAGTGTCACACATCTGGTATCTCCGTACTCAGGAGAAGTTGGGGAATGTGTTTTGGGGTGTCATTTTACATATACCCATGCTGGGTGAGAGAAATATCTTGGCAAAAGACAATTTTTCCCATTTTTTTATACAAAGTTGGCATTTGACCAAGATATTTATCTCACCCAGCATGGGTATATGTAAAAAGACACCCCAAAACACATTCCTCAACTTCTCCTGAGTACGGAGATACCAGATGTGTGACACTTTTTTGCAGCCTAGGTGGGCAAAGGGGCCCATATTCCAAAGAGCACCTTTCGGATTTCACAGGTCATTTTTTACAGAATTTGATTTCAAACTCCTTACCACACATTTGGGCCCCTAGAATGCCAGGGCAGTATAACTAGCCCACAAGTGACCCCATTTTGGAAAGAAGAGACCCCAAGGTATTCGCTGATGGGCATAGTGAGTTCATGGAAGTTTTTATTTTTTGTCACAAGTTAGTGGAATATGAGACTTTGTATGAAAAAAAAAAATAATAATAATCAGCATTTTCCACTAACTTGTGACAAAAAATAAAAAATTTTAGGAACTCGCCATGCCCCTCACGGAATACCTTGGGGTGTATTCTTTCCAAAATGGGGTCACTTGTGGGGTAGTTATACTGCCCTGGCATTTTCCAGGGGCCCTAATGTGTGGTAAGTAGGTAAATGACCTGTGAAATCCTAAAGGTGCTCTTTGGAATATGGGCCCCTTTGCCCACCTAGGCTGCAAAAAAGTGTCACACATGTGGTATCGCCGTATTCAGGAGAAGTTGGGGAATGTGTTTTGGGGTGTCATTTTACATATACCCTTGCTGGGTGAGAGAAATATCTTGACAAAAGACAACTTTTCCCATTTTTTTATACAAAGTTGGCATTTGACCAAGATATTTCTCTCACCCAGCATGGGTATATGTAAAATGACACCCCAAAACACATTCCCCAACTTCTCCTGAGTACGGCGATACCAGATGTGTGACACTTTTTTGCAGCCTAGATGCGCAAAGGTGCCCAAATTCCTTTTAGGAGGGCATTTTTAGACATTTGGATACCAGACTTCTTCTCACGCTTTGGGGCCCCTAGAATGCCAGGGCAGTATAAATACCCCACATGTGACCCCATTTTGGAAAGAAGACACCCCAAGGTATTCAATGAGGGGCATGGCGAGTTCATAGAAAATTTTTTTTTTTGGCACAAGTTAGCGGAAATTGATATTTTTAATTTTTTTCTCACAAAGTCTCCCTTTCCGCTAACTTGGGACAAAAATTTCAATCTTTCATGGACTCAATATGCCCCTCACGGAATACCTGGGGGTGTCTTCTTTCCGAAATGGGGTCACATGTGGGGTATTTATACTGCCCTGGCATTCTAGGGGCCCTAAAGCGTGAGAAGAAGTCTGGAATATAAATGTCTAAAAAATTTTACTTATTTGGATTCCGTGAGGGGTATGGTGAGTTCATGTGAGATTTTATTTTTTGACACAAGTTAGTGGAATATGAGACTTTGTAAGAAAAAAAAATAATAATTCCGCTAACTTGGGCCAAAAAAATGTCTGAATGGAGCCTTACAGAGGGTGATCAATGACAGGGGGGGTGATCAATGACAGGGGGATGATCAATGACAGGGGGGTGATCAATGACAGGGGGGGTGATCAATGACAGGGGGGTGATCAATGACAGGGGGGTGATCAGGGAGTCTATATAGGGTGATAACCACAGTCATTGATCACGCCCGTGTAAGGCTTCATTCAGACGTCCGGATGCGTTTTGCGGATCCGATCCATCTATCAGTGGATCCGTAAAAATCATGCGGACGTCTGAATGGAGCTTTACAGGGGGGTAATCAATGACAGGGGGGTGATCAGGGAGTCTATATGGGGTGATCACCACAGTCATTGATCACGCCCCTGTAAGGCTTCATTCAGACGTCCGGATGCGTTTTGCGGATCCGATCCATCTATCAGTGGATCCGTAAAAATCATGCGGACGTCTGAATGGAGCTTTACAGGGGGGTAATCAATGACAGGGGGGTAATCAATGACAGGGGGGTGATCAGGGAGTCTATATGGGGTGATCACCACAGTCATTGATCACGCCCCTGTAAGGCTTCATTCAGACGTCCGGAAGCGTTTTGCGGATCCGATCCATCTATCAGTGCATCCGTAAAAATCATGCGGACATCTGAATGGAGCTTTACAGGGGGTTGATCAATGACAGGGGTGTAATCAATGACAGGGGGGTGATCAGGGAGTCTATATGGGGTGATAACCACAGTCATTGATCATGCCCCTGTAAGGCTTCATTCAGACGTCCGGATGCGTTTTGCGGATCCGATCCATCTATCAGTGCATCCGTAAAAATCATGCGGACATCTGAATGGAGCTTTACAGGGGGGTGATCAGGGAGTCTATATGGGGTGATCACCACAGTCATTGATCATGCCCCTGTAAGGCTTCATTCAGACGTCCGGATGCGTTTTGCGGATCCGATCCATCTATCAGTGGATCCGTAAAAATCATGCGGACGTCTGAATGGAGCTTTACAGGGGGGTGATCAATGACAGGGGGGTAATCAATGACAGGGGGGTGATCAGGGAGTCTATATGGGGTGATCACCACAGTCATTGATCACGCCCCTGTAAGGCTTCATTCAGACGTCCGGATGCGTTTTGCGGATCCGATCCATCTATCAGTGGATCCGTAAAAATCATGCGGACATCTGAATGGAGCTTTACAGGGGGGTAATCAATGACAGGGGGGTAATCAATGACAGGGGGGTGATCAGGGAGTCTATATGGGGTGATCACCACAGTCATTGATCACGCCCCTGTAAGGCTTCATTCAGACGTCCGGATGCGTTTTGCGGATCCGATCCATCTATCAGTGGATCCGTAAAAATCATGCGGACGTCTGAATGGAGCTTTACAGGGGGGTGATCAATGACAGGGGGGTGATCAATGACAGGGGGGTGATCAGGGAGTCTATATGGGGTGATCAGGGGCTAATAAGGGGTTAATAAGTGACGGGGGGGGGTGTAGTGTAGTATAGTGGTGCTTGGTGCTACTTTACTGAGCTACCTGTGTCCTCTGGTGGTCGATCCAAACAAAGGGGACCACCAGAGGACCAGGTAGCAGGTATATTAGACGCTGTTATCAAAACAGCGTCTAATATACCTGTTAGGGGTTAAAAAAAACACATCTCCAGCCTGCCAGCGAACGATCGCCGCTGGCAGGCTGGAGATCAACTCTCTTACCTTCCGTTCCTGTGAGCGCGCGCGCCTGTGTGCGCGCGTTCACAGGAAATCTCGCGTCTCGCGAGAGGACGCGCCGGCGCGTCCAGGAGGAATGAATCAACCACCTCCAGGACGCGTCTGTGCGTACAGCGGTCCGGAGGTGGTTAAGATCCCAAAATTCCCAAATATCCTGGTCTATTCGGGATTGCTCCCCTATCACATCGAACCAGTGTGGGTTCAGTTTAAAAGTTCTACCTGTATTTGGAGCCTCCTTAAACACAACAAAGACTGGGGAGTGATCCGAGATTCCATGGGGTTCATATCTCATTCTCAGGACTCGTCCGCACAGATCACGACTTGCGAACGCCAAATCTATACGGGACATTGACCCGAATGACTGGCTAAAACATAAAAAGATTTTTTTATTGCCATATAGGTGGCGCCAGATATCAACCAGCGCCAACTCCTGGCATATAGTAGTCAAGGGGAATCCTGCGCGGCCGCGCCCGGAGACCGACGAGAACCGATCCAACTCAGGATCCGGTACTGCATTGAAATCACCTGCCACAAAAAGCGCACATTGATTTTTTGTAGATATATATTGCACTAGCAGTGCAAACACCGTTGCATTAAATGGAGGGGGAATATAAATAAAAGCCAGAATGACCTCCTGCCCTTTCCAATACCCATGGAGAAATACAAATCTACCCTCTTTATCAATCAAATTATCTAGCGGTTGGTACTCCATCCCGTGATGAATATAAACACTAATCCCTCTTGCATAAGAAGAGTAGCAAGCGTGGTACTCAAGAGATGCCCATTTCCTTTTCAATGTGTAAATCCTATCCAATGTAGCATGGGTCTCTAGCAGTACCACAATCGCCGGCAGGTGGCGGACTACAAGGTCAAACACCACCGTCCTCTTCACCCTGTCTCCCAACCCTCTCACATTCCAAAATAGAATGTTACACGGCATATCCTACTAATAAATGAGCTTTCCAAAACCCCCTTCCTTAACGGAGAAGCACGCGAATCTACACAGCAAACGACGGCAGCCAATCCCTCCCTTAAACCCCCCCCCCCAAAAAAAACCCTATCTGGTTGACAGGGCATTTCACAATACCCATCAATCTCTCTCCTTCCACCAAACCTCCCCCCCGCCACCTCCCCTCATTAACCTCCCGCCTCACCTGCCTTCCGCGCCACTCATAGACCTTTCAAGTCCAACCATTGTGCCACTTCCGTCTGTGTGGAAAAGAACCGCACCGAATCATTATATACCACTCTCAATTTAGCGGGATATAACATTGAATAGTTAATCTTAGCTGCAATCAATCTTTTTTTCACATCAGAGAAAGTTCTTCTTTTATTTTGAGTTTCTCGCGAAAAATCAGGAAAAATTGATATCAAATTACCGTTAAATTGTGTGTCTGCTATTTCTCTTTTGCGTCTAAGGACCCAATCCCGATCCTTTGAGCAAACAAATTTTGCCAGGATAGCCCTAGGAGGGGCCTCTGGAGGAGGTTTTTTAAAGGGGATTCTATGGGCTCTTTCCACACAGAAGGTAGACACGTCATAGTCTGGTCCCAGATTCTCTACCAGCCATTTCTGAATGAAATTCGACGGGTTATCCTGTTCTACCCCTTCTGGGAACCCTACTAACCGCAGGTTATATCTACGAGATCTGTCCTCCAGTTCAACCACTTTCCTTCTTAACCAAGAGCGGTTTTCATCTACCTCTTCTAATCTGTTCTTTAATAGACCATTCTCTACGGTGACAGAGTTGACTGCGGATTCCAACTCCTTCACCTTTAGTCTCAATTTCACCATTTCGTCTCTTATTATGGTAACATCCCCTTGAACAACTGAAAGGGAAGAGGTCAATTCTGCCACCGAGGTATTAGTAGCGTTTACTACACCCAGTATATCTTGGAGTTTTTTATTAATACTATCGAAACCTTCACTATGGGAGGAACTGACCTTTGATAAACCCCGTTCTAACTGATCCGGAATTTCTAATCCTGACTCGGTCTGGGCGGTAGACCTGTGTACCCCTCCTCTAGTTTTGGGTGGTGGTGACTTCAAAAATTTATCTAATCGGGCCTGTGGGCTCCCCCCTGATCCTCCTTTTGGGGAAGTCACTCCTCCTGATTTACGGAACTTTGGCGGCATTTTTTAAGCTAAATAAATAGAAACGTACCCCTACACACAAAATACTTGCACAGTATCTACTAAATTACGTCCCCCTAATAGAAGGGCTGTAAAAGGTTACAAATACTTATATAAAAATCAACCCCTAGAACAGAGAGCGGTTCCTGACCTCTAACAAACTCAGATATAGCTAGTATTCATTCTATAAGAGTCATGTTCGTAGCAGTGTGAGGCAGGGCCACTAATTAATGTCTTTTACTTAATTTAATTACAAATACGTATTGCGCCTGGCTTCCAGAAGCGAACTAAATATAAGTAAGAGACAGAAATAGAAACAGGGGGCCTGCTAAACTAAGGCACAGGCATACAAATATCCACACTATGTGGGCCCCCTCCCACCGCTATACCATCTTAGGAGAACCGCTATACAAATGAGGGACTCCTTTCGCACGGGATAAAGATATAATATAATCCACCGGCATAGGTAGGAATCAACCCCGGATCACTGTGGGACCAAAGGGCTTATTACATAAAAGTCCTATAGGGGTAGTATATTTTAAGCGCATGGGACCACTATAGTAGATCAGGGGAATGACTTCTTAAACCCCATAGTCCGGCCCGACCATTAGAGCCCCCCAAATAGAGCTGGTCCACCCAGGAAATCGAGCCAAAAAGGTTGTCCAGTCAATCAGTCCAAGACCTCTGGAACATCCGAAAGTACACCTAGCAGTTGCAGATGGGACAATGGGGGACAGCAAGCCTCCACCCGTGGTCTCCACTCCTCACAAGCATACCACACGTTGAATCCGGGTGGGGGGAGGCCACAGAACACAGACCTCACTCACGGCTCCACCAACGTCTACAGCCAATCACCACCGCTCGCCCGCAATCAGCGGACAGTCAGAAGAGAGAGAAGCGCAGCGGTGCGTGCGGCTCACCAGACTCCACCGCAAGGTCAGCAGGGCCAGGATGAGAGGGGCACAAGACATCCACCATAGGATCGACGGGGCTAAGACAAAGCGTGGCACAAACTCCGGCTCCAGACGGGTCGCACTGTCTCCCGACATCCACTCAAGGTAGGAAAACTATACTTCAGCCGTACATCGTGGGGACCTCAGCCGTACAGCGCAGGATCCATCACTTAGCCACTGCGTCCAGGAGTATGGCCTCGACCGATGAAAGGGTCAGAACGTCGTCCCCCAGGGCCCACGCCGAAATGCCGGGTCCCGTGTTCCACTCAAGGCAGCTCCCAATTTGAAACAGAAGTGCACGCTCTCCCAGCTGGTCACTCGCAGGGCTCCGCGTACCGCATCAGAGCAGGAGGTAGAGCAGGAGGCATGGAGAGAGGGGGAGGCGGCGTAGGGAGAAGCGCGACACGCACCCCTACGTCATGCCGCTACGTGACAAACTCAACACTCTGAATCCGCACGGACTAAACAAGGCTTTTGAAATTAATTTATAAATTATCACTATTTAGATCCTATTCTAAGTCACAATGCCCCCCCCCCCCAGTCCCCACCCCTCCCACTCCCCGCCCTCCCGGTTTTCTCACACTCCTTAAGTCTTATCATCTGATATTATAGTATTTTTACATAATTTTATATATTTACATTTTATTTATACCCCCATTTTATACATTTCATACATTTTTACATATATATTTATATATATTTTTACTTTATGTTTTTTAATGAGTATTATTCTACAATCACCAAATATCTTCCTTCATTTATCATTATCATCTTTTATGTATATTTATAATTGTTGTTTATTTCATAAATAACATATTTATTTATATAACCCCCTTTTTTTCTCAGCCAGTCTACCCAATTTCACACCACATACATAATAGCACTTCCCCTATCTTATTGGCCCCATTTATGTCCAGTGTAGGTATATAGGTCAAGGTATATAGGTCCAGGTATATAGCCCCCCCCTCCCTCCCATCACTATTCCTTACATATCCCCCTCATTCATTTATTCTTTTCTTCTTCATTTCCATATAGTACATTATACACATGAGTCCTTCAAATATTCCTTATATCATTATCCCCATGTATTTTCCTATTCATCCCCATACAGTACAGACCAAAAGTTTGGACACACCTTCTCATTCAAAGAGTTTTCTTTATTTTCATGAGGTAGTCCGCTGAAATGGTTTTCACTTCACAGGTGTGCCCTGTCAGGTTTAATAAGTGGGATTTCTTGCCTTATAAATGGGGTTGGGACCATCAGTGGCATTGAGGAGAAGTCAGGTGGATACACAGCTGATAGTCCTACTGAATAGACTGTTAGAATTTGTATTATGGCAAGAAAAAAGCAGCTAAGTAAAGAAAAACGAGTGGCCATCATTACTTTAAGAAATGAAGGTCAGTCAGTCAGCTGAAAAATTGGGAAAACTTTGAAAGTAAGGGCTATTTGACCATGAAGGAGAGTGATGGGGTGCTGCGCCAGATGACCTGGCCTCCACAGTCACCGGACCTGAACCCAATCGAGATGGTTTGGGGTGAGCTGGACCGCAGAGTGAAGGCAAAAGGGCCAACAAGTGCTAAGCATCTCTGGGAACTCCTTCAAGACTGTTGGAAGACCATTTCAGGGGACTACCTCTTGAAGCTCATCAAGAGAATGCCAAGAGTGTGCAAAGCAGTAATCAAAGCAAAAGGTGGCTACTTTGAAGAACCTAGAATATGACATATTTTCAGTTGTTTCACACTTGTTTGTTATGTATATAATTCCACATGTGTTAATTCATAGTCATGAAAATAAAGAAAACTCTTTGAATGAGAAGGTGTGTCCAAACTTTTGGTCTGTACTGTATATTTCAAGACATATTGTGCTGCAGCCTGCCCCCTGTCACCATTCCCCTCCTCTCCGAGTGACGTGGACTCTAGCGGCGCCTATCACCTCCACCACTTGTGTTCACAAGCCGCAGGACCATTCTCCCTCCGCCTCCATCAGGGAGCACGTGACCAAAGCAAGTCACGTGTCCTCCGAAACTCCAGTACTTATTGGCCGCCTCTCCTGCAGCGTCTCCAGTATCCAAGGGAACTAGGGCATGTGAACGGTGACTCCCAGATCACGTGACCCTCCCTTCGGCCGCTTATTACCAGCATCATTGTCGGGTTCACCACTCGATCTCCACAAATAGCAAATCGGCATATGAGTATATTTCTAATGAAGATCCCCACTATTGAGGCCTCTTTCCACTGTGCCCTTATGTTCATTAATAGATATGTAATTTTATAAGTGTATATATTTAACAGTCGCACCCACCCACCACTGGGGGCGGGCCCCAACTTTGGTTACCGCCCGGGGGTGCGTTTTTCCTGCGATTTTTGGCAGTTATTTGAGGTATTTAAGTCCTTACACTTTTGTGACAGAGTTGTACTCTTTCAACCTGATGAAGGGGACTTAAGATTCCCCAAAACGCGTTTTTGTCGCATGCACTTTTTATTCAATAAAGAAGAATATCTCTTTTAAAAGACGGGCTTAAGTGGTTTTAGAGCGCCGAAGCAGGACTTTTTTCTTTCTCCTCAAACGATCCTCCGGAGGGACTGAACATCTCTTCTGAGGAACCCCATACCCTGCGTCAGCACACCCAAGAACCGGATCTTATTTATCAAGTCCTCAATAGTGTTCCGCCTATTCTAGCGTAACCATACAAGGTGAGCCTTACATTTGCTCTATTTGATCTACCTGTGTAAACTTACTACCCTATTGTGCACCATCTCTATAAAGCTTTAGGCACGTCCAAAACCTCTGAATTCTACCATCTAGGATCCCCAGAAAAGCGGACGGCAGCACATAGGACGGCTGGTAACCAAGGTCTATCACAATACCACTATCATGGAATACATGTGCAACCGATTAGAACAGCGAGAATGCCTTATCATGGAATTGTCACGACCATGGTTATGGTCGTGACTCCTTATCCGCATGCAGTTGCCTGCGGTTTTGGTTTTGTTGTCAACCACATGGTGAGGGCTGCTTGTGTGTTGCCTCACGTGTGGTTGCCGCTGGCAACCTGTTTGTATTTGGCAGCATAGCAGCCTGAGCTGTTGCTCTGCAGCTTGCTGTCAAGTGCATGCGGTTTCACCTGGCAACCTCTCTTTGTATGTGTGCACTTTCCGGGTTTGTTGTGCACGAGGTTGTGTATGTGTGCATTGTGACACCTTTCGTCACTTGCGGTTGTCCGTGGCAACGTGTGTTGTTGTGTACATGTCGTGGCAGTGTTCTGGCTGGTTCCCAGGACATGGTTGCCACGCCGGCGGTAACAGCTGCACTTTGATTGTTGTTTGTACACTTCCCCTTTAAGTGGCAGTCTTCCCTTGCCTGGTGTAGGAAGGGTTAACTCCCTTCCTTGTGTGTGAACACTGGGTGAGTCTGTGTGTGGGTGTGGCCACTTGGGGCTATTTAGCTCCGGCTGGATGCCAGACTCTGAGGGGTACTTCAGCCATGGTTAGCTGGAGTCATCCTCCTGGTTATATACCATCTGCTAGTGAGGGCCACCCTTGTGGTCATAAGTTTATGTCTGATGTTACGAAGATGTTTCTTTGGTCTCTGTGTTTATTGCAGCTATGGTTTCCTGGGTTCCTGTGTGATGTGTGGTGTGTGCTGTGTCCGTTAGTATTGTTGTGGACAGCAGCACTTGTACATGGGTTCCAGGCTGTGTGTCTGTGGCAGGTAAGTGGTGTTACTAGTTGCATTTACCCGCCATTGCCATAAGCTGTTTATGAGCCCTCCTACAATCAGGGTCGGCTCATACAGCTAGGAGTCAGGGTCAGAATTAGGGACGTAATAGGAGGTGACCTGCTCCCTGATTCCTGTCCTGGCCTAGCCTGGCCTAGCCTAGCCTAGCAGCGAAAAAAATCTTCAGTCATCGCACGGCTGAGGGTTTTCCCCATCCTCAGCCGTGACAGGAATGCACTAAAAGATCTACAACACTGAACAAGAAACCTCAGCAGTTTTGCAAGAACCACGCAAGTAATGATGACAAAACTCTTTTAAATACGTTTAATAAACTGGTGAGACTTTTGCTTGATGATATTCAGCATCATCTTGATGCGACCTTTCTTGAAATTTATCAGAACGAGCATATCATACTAAGGGGCCTGAGGTTAAAATTTTAAAATTCTTTTAAGGAAGATACAGATTCTGTGATGAATGGGACAGTTATCTTTTAGACTGCGCCAGACATCTAATTGCGAGATTGATCAAAAAAAGGAAAGCTCTGTATTTATTTACTAAATTTGACCACATAATCACCACCAGGATCCTGTCGTATGAGAAGGAGGTTCTATACAAAAAAAGCAATAAACTCACAAGGGACAGACTAGACTTTACAGCAGATAATATCAAGTTTTGGTTGAAAAACATGAATCAAAATATGGATCCCATAGGATTTGATAAACTTAGAAAAGAGGAACCTACTGTCCCCCAAAATCATCAGCGTTTAAATAGATACAACCATAAGAGAAGAGATAGTAGTTACAATCATAACAACAAATACCATACCTACATCAATAGTAACAGACAATCTCACAACAGGAATCCCAAGGGACATCACGGTCACACCCCCAAACCAAAGGCAGCGGTACATACCCCACCTGTAATTCATACACTCACTCAATTTACATTACCTCGCCCTACTGCTAATCATCCTATCCCATTTTCAGGTAGGACATACCCACAATGTATTACAGAACCCAGTGGAACCAACATACTTAGCAATCATAGCGGCAATATGTCACACTCCACTACTCCATCCTGAACCTAAACAGCTTCACCCCAGTACCACTGGATCCCTCCATAGCCACAACCCGGCTTCCTTATTTGACATTGAGATCATGGCAAAATGTGCTCCATTAAACCTACCTCCGACTCAATTTTCTGTACACTCCACAGGTTCCTCTGAATCCACTATCAATTCTCCCACTCCTTCCGTTTTCACAGATGTCAAGGCTGACTCCCTCATTACTATACACAGCTGTTCATCTCTGACCAGACCACTCATGTTCAAATGTCCACCCACTCATGTCAGCACAGAATCTCCGGCCCACCATCTTCCGGACCCTGATACTATGTCACGGCTGTATGTGAGCAACAAGAGCATACACAGTAAATAGAGTTACTGACCGGACCCAAACTAGGGAGGATAAAGGGTGACCCCTGTCAGACCCTCAAAGCTCTCCCTATGCTGCTAAGCACATGCCCGGATCCAAATGGTGGATCGAGGCATGCCCGCGTACCTAAGACTGATGACCGCTGTAACCCCTACAATAGTGGAAGGGGCACGGCCACCGGTGCCCTGCTCAGTATATGGACGGAACCGGGGTCGTCTTGGATCCAGTCAACAAACAAACAGTCTGCACACTTAACTGAAGGAGCTGCATGCAGCGGAGAAGACAGATCCAAAGACAGCTGGCAATATCCAGAGTACTTGCTGCAGCAGAACACAGGTCCAGTGAAATGATAGCACACAAGTGAAGATGTTCAAGCGAGAGATACAACTCAAATGAGAAATATAATCCGCACCCTAGAAAGGAGGAGGGGTGATTTAAAGGCAGAGAAATCAAACACAGAAGGAACAGCTGGGAGGAAGGAAACAGAAAGTAAAGACCTCATCACAGGGGCGGAGAAACAGAGCAGAGAGAACTCCTCCAAGCTCTAGTAGTGACATCATCACAGGGGTGGAGAAACAGAGCTGTGAGAACGTCTCAAAGCTCTGGTAGTGACAGTACCCCCGCCCTCTACGGGTGGACTCCGGACACCCAGGACCCACCTTCTCAGGATGAGCCCTATGAAATGACCTGATGAGGCGAGTGGCTTTAATGTCCGACACCGGAACCCACATCCTCTCCTCAGGACCATAACCCTTCCAATGAACGAGGTACTGAAGAGAACCGCGGACAATGCGAGAGTCCACAATTCTGGAAACCTCAAACTCCAGATTGCCATCAACCAAAATCGGAGGAGGAGGCAAAGAGGAGGGTACCGTGGGCTGGACATATGGTTTTAAGAGAGATCTGTGAAATACATTATGTATCTTCCAAACCCGTGGAAGATCAAGACGGAAGGCAACAGGATTGACGACTGACAAGATTTTATAAGGCCCAATAAACTTGGGACCCAATTTCCAGGAGGGAACCTTCAGTTTAATATTTCTTGTAGACAACCACACCAGATCACCCACATTCAGGTCCAGACCAGGCACACGTCTCTTATCAGCCACACGCTTATACTTCTCACTCATCTTTCTAAGATTACTCTGAATCTTTTGCCAAATGGTAGACAAAGACGAGGAAAATCTCTCCTCCTCAGGCAAACCAGAAGGAGCCCCTCCCGAGAATGTCCCAAACTGCGGATGGAACCCATATGCACCAAAGAATGGTGACTTATCAGAAGATTCCTGACGACGGTTGTTCAGAGCAAACTCAGCAAGAGGGAGAAAAGAACACCAATCCTCCTGGTTCTCTGCCACAAAACAGCGCAAATATGTCTCCAGATTCTGATTAAGGCGCTCAGTCTGACCATTCGACTGCGGGTGAAAAGCAGAAGAGAAGGACAGCCAAACCCCCAGGCGAGAACAGAAAGCCTTCCAGAACCTGGACACAAACTGCGTGCCTCTATCGGAAACAATATCAGAGGGAATGCCATGCAATTTAACAATATGGTCGACAAAAGCTTGCACCAACGTTTTAGCATTGGGTAAACCAGGGAAAGGTACGAAATGAGCTATCTTGCTAAAACGGTCCACCACCACCAGGATCACCGACTTCCCCGAGGAACGAGGAAGATCCGTGATAAAGTCCATGGACAGGTGTGTCCAAGGACGGGAAGGTATGGGTAACGGGAGAAGGGAACCTGAAGGCCGTGAACGAGGGACCTTAGCGCGAGCGCACGTCTCACAAGCAGCCACAAAACCCTCCACCGACTTACGAAGAGCCGGCCACCAAAATCTCAGAGCAATGAGATCTACCGTGGCTCTACTCCCGGGGTGACCAGCAAGAACAGTATCATGATGCTCCTTGAAGAGTTTGTGACGTAGCTCAGGAGGCACAAACAACTTCCCAGAAGGACAACGGGCAGGTGCCTCAGTCTGGGCAGCCTGGACCTCGGCCTCCAAATCAGAATACAGAGCAGAAACAACTACCCCCTCCGCCAAAATGGGACCCGGGTCCTCGGAGTTTCCTCCTCCCGGAAAACAGCGAGAGAGAGCATCAGCCTTCACATTTTTGATCCCAGGGCGGAATGTAACGACAAAATTGAATCTGGAGAAGAACAGAGACCATCTGGCCTGTCTCGGATTCATACGCCTGGCCGACTCCAAGTATGCCAGATTCTTATGGTCGGTAAAAACGGTGATAGGGTGCCTGGCCCCCTCCAACCAATGGCGCCATTCCTCGAAAGCCAACTTGATGGCCAACAACTCTCTATCTCCCACATCATAGTTTCTCTCTGCCGGGGAGAGTTTTTTAGAGAAAAAGGCACAGGGTCGCCATTTGGCAGGAGAAGGGCCCTGGGACAAAACCGCACCCACACCCACCTCTGAAGCATCCACCTCAACAATAAAAGGTAAGGAAACATCGGGATGCACCAAGACGGGAGCAGACGCAAAACTCTCTTTAATCTTAGAAAAAGCTGCAAGCGCCTCCTCCGACCAAGAGGAAAAATCTGCCCCCTTTTTTGTCATGTCAGTGAGGGGTTTGACAACAGAGGAATAATTCAAAATGAACTTTCTGTAATAGTTCGCAAAACCCAGAAAGCGCATCAATGCCTTCTGATTCTCAGGAAGCTCCCACTCAAGTACAGCACGGACCTTCTCCGGATCCATGCGAAAACCAGAAGCAGAGAGGAGAAAACCCAGAAATTTAATCTCTGATACCATAAAAACACATTTCTCCAGCTTGGCGTACAATTTTTTCTCCCGCAGAATCCGCAGAACCTGAAAAAGATGATCCTGATTGGTCTGAACATCAGGGGAAAAAATCAAAATATCATCAATATACACCAATACAAATTTCCCCATTAAATGGTAGAAAATACTGTTAACAAAATGCTGAAAGACGGCCGGAGCATTCATCAGGCCGAAAGGCATAACGAGATTCTCGAAATGCCCGTTAGGGGTATTAAAGGCCGTTTTCCATTCATCCCCCTCTCTGACCCTGACCAGGTTGTACGCGCCTCTCAAATCCAATTTGGAAAAAACCTTGGCCCCAACAATTTGGTTGAAGAGGTCCAGGATCAGAGGAAGGGGATAGGGATCGCGAATCGTGATACGGTTCAGCTCCCTAAAATCTAGGCAAGGTCTCAGAGAGCCATCTTTTTTTTTAACAAAAAAAAACCCAGCGGCAACAGGTGATTTTGAGGGACGAATATGCCCCTTATCGAGACTCTCGGAGATATAGGTTCGCATTGCGATTCTTTCCGGTTGTGCGAGATTGTAGAGGCGTGCTTTTGGCAGCTTGGCACCGGGAATGAGGTTAATGGGACAGTCAAACTCCCTGTGAGGAGGTAGCTCCTGAACACCGCTCTCGGAAAACACGTCCGAGAAATCAGAGCGAAATGATGGCACAGTTTTAGTAGACACCTCTGCAAAAGTCGCTGTGAGACAATTCTCTCTACAAAAGTCACTCCACTCATTTATTTGCCTTCCTTGCCAATCAATAGTGGGGTTATGTCTAGTGAGCCAGGGTAACCCCAAAACTAAAGGAGAAGGCATTCCATTAAGGACGAAACAAGATATATCCTCCACATGAGTGTCACCTACAGCTAACCGGATATTGTGAACAATGCCCTTCAGGGATCTCTGTGAGAGTGGAGCAGAGTCAATAGCAAAAACAGGTGTCAATAAGATTGACGGCCGCTCCACTATCGACAAAAATCTCACAAGAAATGACTTTGCTCTCTAGCGCCACCCTGGCAGACAGGAGAAAATGGGAACTGCAGGTCAGAGGAAAAGCATCAATTCCTACATCAACTTTGCCCAAAGTAGCAGATGAAGCAGAGTTTGATGATTTACCTTTTGAGGTTTTTCTCTTATCACTCTTAGTATAGTTCAAGAATCTCCTAGACGGACAAACATTTGCCAAATGACCTATGCCCCCACAACAAAAACACACCATACTCTGAGGACTAAATCCTCTTTTATCAGGGGCAAGTCGACCTAGCTGCATGGGCTCCTCCTCAGAGGGGACCGAGACAGGATGAGGCCCCTGCACACTGAATGAGTCCGCACCACTGCCCCTAGACTGACAATGGCTGGACAGAGAGGTCTCGTTTCTTTCTCTTAGACGCCTGTCAAGGCGTACCGCCAATGACATGGCAGACTCTAAGGACGTTGGTCTCTCATGGAAAGCAAACGCATCCTTCAATCTCTCTGAGAGACCATGACAGAACTGACTCCGGAGTGCAGCATCATTCCAACCTGAATCAGCTGCCCATCTCCGAAATTCAGAACAATAAAGCTCCGCAGACAGTTTGTTCTGGCATAAAAAACGTAAGTTAGATTCGGCCAGAGCAACACGATCCGGGTCATCATATATCTGCCCCAGGGCCACAAAAAATCTTTCCACGGATCGAAGGGAGGGATCCCCCGATGGCAGTGAAAAATCCCAAGTCTGAGCATTACCCCTGAGCAGGGAGATGACAATCCTCACCCTCTGCTCCTCATTACCAGAGGAATGGGGACACAAGCAAAAATGGAGTTTGCATGCCTCTCTGAAGCGAACAAAATTCTCACTGCCCCCGGAGAACGTTTCGGAAGTGAGACCTTTGGCTCGCAACAGACTCCATGGGCCGGAGCATAGCCCAATGCATGAAGCTGAGTCATAGATTGACGGAGATCCGCTACCTCCAAAGAAAGACCCTGCATGCGGTCAACCAGGCCAGAAAGCGGATCCATGTCAAAAAGGACGGTTTTTGGCGGATTATAATGTCACGGCTGTATGTGAGCAACAAGAGCATACACAGTAAATAGAGCTACTGACCGGACCCAAACTAGGGAGGATAAAGGGTGACCCCTGTCAGACCCTTAAAGCTCTCCCTATGCTGCTAAGCACATGCCCGGATCCAAATGGTGGATCGAGGCATGCCCGCGTACCTAAGACTGATGACCACTGTAACCCCTACAATAGTGGAAGGGGCACGGCCACCGGTGCCCTGCTCAGTATATGGACGGAACCGGGGTCGTCTCGGATCCAGTCAACAAACAAACAGAAACACACAATGTCTGCACACTTAACTGAAGGAGCTGCATGCAGCGGAGAAGACAGATCCAAAGACAGCTGGCAATATCCAGAGTACTTGCTGCAGCAGAACACAGGTCCAGTGAAATGATAGCACACAAGTGAAGATGTTCAAGCGAGAGATACAACTCAAATGAGAAATATAATCCGCACCCTAGAAACTAGGAGGGGTGATTTAAAGGCAGAAAAATCAAACACAGAAGGAACAGCTGGGAGGAAGGAAACAGAAAGTAAAGACCTCATCACAGGGGCAGATAAACAGAGCAGAGAGAACTCCTCCAAGCTCTAGTAGTGACATCATCACAGGGGTGGAGAAACAGAGCTGTGATAACGTCTCAAAGCTCTGGTAGTGACATACTAGTTGTGCTAACATCACCACCTTTGTTGATCACCAACAAGCTGAACCCTCTACCTCAGTTTCTTCTTTAGCGTTACCTCCCCTTCTCACCCCTTCAAACACGTACCCTATACTAAGGAGTCCAAAAACCACCACCATCACAAACTTCTTCTATCCGTTGGGCAGAAGACCCACAAAAAGAAAAAATGCAGAAGAGGATGTAGAGGAGGGATCAGCAAAAAGAAAACAATAAATCAAGCACCCCCTAAGTCCGAACACGCGTTCGGAATTTTCAACTTTCCCAACCATACAATCACGAAAAGTTAATTTATCAATACTCAAGAAGGGTTTATCTTTCTGTCCAACTTATAATATTAATGAATTCGATCTCTTCCTAGACCTAAATGTTTTTATCCGGAAATAAAATAAAAAGGTGGAAAACAGTGGAAAAAAATGAATAAAACTAAGGACGCATCAATAACAGCACCCTTGGCACCAAGGGCCATATCAGACGATACTCACACCCCTTCCCATCCCACTCCCATCCCTTCTGGATTAAAACCACCCTCCAACTTCTACCCTTTATATTACAAACCGGATTCCAAAAAAGTTGGGACACTAAACAAATTGTGAATAAAAACTGAATGCAATGATGTGGAGATGGCAAATGTCAATATTTTATTTGTAATAGAACGTAGATGACAGATCAAACATTTAATCCGAGTAAATGTATCATTTTAAAGGAAAAATACGTTGATTCAAAATTTCACGGTGTCAACAAATCCCAAAAAAGTTAGGACAAGTAGCAATAAGAGGCTGGAAAAAGTACATTTGAGCATAACGAAGAGCTGGAAGACCAATTAACACTAATTAGGTCAATTGGCAACATGATTGGGTATAAAAAGAGCTTCTCAGAGTGGCAGTGTCTCTCAGAAGCCAAGATGGGTAGAGGATCACCATTTCCCACAATGTTGCGCAGAAAGATAGTGGAGCAATATCAGAAAGGTGTTACCCAGCAAAAAATTGCAAAGACTTTGCATCTATGATCATCAACTGTGCATAACATCATCCGAAGATTCAGAGAATCTGGAACAATCTCTGTGCGTAAGGGCCAAGGCCGTAAAACCTTACTGGATTCCCATGATCTCCGGGCCCTTAAACGACACTGCACCACAAACAGGAATGCTACTGTAAAGGAAATCACAGAATGGGCTCAGGAATACTTCCAGAAACCATTGTCAGTGAACACAATCCACTGTGCCATCCGCCGTTGCCAGCTGAAACTCTACAGTGCAAAGAAGAAGCCATTTCTAAGCAAGATCCACCAGCTCAGGCGTTTTCACTGGGCCAGGGATCATTTAAAATGGAGTGTGGCAAAATGGAAGACTGTTCTGTGGTCAGACGAGTCACGATTCGAAGTTCTTTTTGGAAATCTGGGACGCCATGTCATCCGGACCAAAGAGGACAAGGACAACCCAAGTTGTTATCAACGCTCAGTTCAGAAGCCTGCATCTCTGATGGTATGGGGTTGCATGAGTGCGTGTGGCATAGGCAGCTTGCATGTCTGGAAAGGCACCATCAATGCAGAAAAATATATTCAGGTTCTAGAACAACATATGCTCCCATCCAGACGTCATCTCTTTCAGGGAAGACCCTGCATTTTTCAACAAGATAATTCCAGACCACATTCTGCATCAATCACAACATCATGGCTGCGTAGAAGAAGGATCCGGGTACTGAAATGGCCAGTCTGCAGTCCAGATCTTTCACCTATAGAGAACATTTGGCGCATCATAAAGAGGAAGGTGCAACAAAGAAGGCCCAAGACGATTGAACAGTTAGAGGCCTGTATTAGACAAGAATGGGAGAGCATTCCTATTTCTAAACTTTAGAAACTGGTCTCCTCGGTCCCCAGACATCTGTTGAGTGTTGTAAGAAGAAGGGGAGATGCCACACAGTGGTGAAAATGGCCTTGTCCCAACTTTTTGGGGATTTGTTGACACCATGAAATTCTGATTCAACATATTTTTCCCTTTTGTTCCGTGATTTATGTTCTATTCTGAATAAAATATTAGTTGGCACCTCCACATCATTGCATTCAGTTTTTATTCACGATTTGTATAGTGTCCCAACTTTTTTGGAATCCGGTTTGTATAAAGGAAATTTTTATAGACACTTTTTATGTGGCAATATCGGAGGACTTTAGACATGTCAACCAGGGACGTTTGAACAAACAGAATCTAAAACTTTATGAAAAAAATGCCCTGAAGGTCCTTCAGGCCAATAAAGATATTATAATCAGGAACGCGGACAAGGGAGGAGGAGGAGTGGTTATTCAAAATAGAGAGGACTATATCGCAGAAGCCTTCGAGAATCCTCTCAGATAAAGAATATTACACTCCATTAGCATATCCATGATCCATCCTCACATGATCGAGAGAAGTTCATTAATCTTATCAAGTTTGCGGACATATGGATAAGGAAAAAGGAAAAAGACTATATTATGGTCAAAGATTCCATTTTGCCTACTTTTTATCATCTACCCAAAATCCACAAGAACCTCAAAGAATCGCCAGGGAGACCTATCATTGCAGGGGTTTCTTGTCTCACTAGAAACCTCTCACACTATATTGATGTTCTACTACAGAAATACGTTACGAATCTCAAATCATATTTGAGAGACTCTGCTATCCTCATCAGACAACTAGAGGACATCCCATGGGGCAAGGATTATTTTTGGTTAACTCTTGACGTGTCCGCCGTATATTCGAATATCCCACACGATCTAGGGATGGAATGCACCCACAAATTCCTGATGGAAGACGAGACAGTACCTATAGCACAAAAGGATTTCATCATTAGAGGAATCAATTTCATCCTTAAACACAACGTGTTTAAATTCCAAGACACGTTATACAAACAGATAAGGGGTACCGCGATGGGGGCTTGTTTTGCGCCCAGTTTCGCAAATTTATTTATGGGGGCCTTCGAAGATATCTTTATTTATAAAGCCAGCCAATACGAAAACAATATAATTTAACGTTACATTGACGACCTATTCTTTATTTGGAAAGGTGATACCTCTAGTATCAATACCTTCATTGCACATCTCAACAATAATAATTGGGGCACATCCTTCACTGGAACCTACAATCCTGAAAAAATGTAATACTTGGATCTGGAGATATCTTGCAAAGACAATAAAATAACCAAAACATTTTTTAAAGCGGTAGATAGTAATAGCTATTTAAACTATAGCAGTACACATTATAAAAATGGAAACAAAACATCCCTTTTGGCCAATTCAAAAGGATTAGAAAAATCTGCACACGGGAGAAGGATTTTAATGAGCAGTGCACCATTTTATCATCAAGGTTCCACAAAAAAGGTTACCCCAAAACCATTATAGAGGCCGCAGAAAGGAAAGCTACCAAATTGACACAGGCAGATTACCTGGCAACTAAGGCGGAAAATCAAACAATCTGGAAAAATACCAATGCAATTTCATAACGACATACAACCAGAGACACAATTGGTGAGATCAATCGTGATGAAACACTGGCACATTTTGAGAAAAGACCTGATTCTAAATCAAGTTATTTCAACTGCCCCCCAATTGATATACAGAAGATCCTGCACGCTAAAAAAACATACTAGCACCCAGTAAACTTAGAAGTATTAATAATACCAAAGATAAAAACACTACTGGAAAGGGTGCGAAGACTGGCAGCTCAAAATGTGCACAACCTAAGTGCCTCTGCTGCAGAACGATCGACCAAACTGATACATTTTTAGATAAGAAGGAAGAGAGCTCCCATCCCATACTGACAAGACTTGTTTGTAATTCTACGCACGTCATCTATGTGTTAGAATGTCCATGTGAACTGCTGTATGTTGGAAGAACAATACAGACATTAAGGACTAAATTAAATAAACATAAATCTAACATAAAAAAAGAAATATATGAAACACAGTGTTTCCAGACATGCCGCTGAGTACAACGACGGGAGCTTTGTCGGCTTCAAAATCACTCCCATTAAACAAATGCCAGCGCATCAAAGAGATAATATGCAGTTCATAAGAAGGAGTGAAATGTACTGGATCTACAAACTCAACAATCTGAATCCGCACGGACTAAACGAGGCTTTTGAAATAAATTTATCAATTATCACTATTTAGATCCTACTCTAAGTCACCTATCCTCCCTCCCCCTCCAGTCCCCACCCTCCCGGTTTTCACACCCTCCTTAAGTTTTATCATCCAATATTATACACTGCTCAAAAAAATAAAGGGAACACAAAAATAACACATCCTAGATCTGAGTTAATTAAATATTCTTCTGAAATACTTTGTTCTTTACATAGTTGAATGTGCTGACAACAAAATCACACAAAAAAAAAAAATGGAAATCAAAATTTTCAACCCATGGAGGTCTGGATTTGGAGTCACACTCAAAATTAAAGTGGAAAAACACACTACAGGCTGATCCAACTTTGATGTAATGTCCTTAAAACAAGTCAAAATGAGGCTCAGTAGTGTGTGTGGCCTCCACGTGCCTGTATGACCTCCCTAAAACGCCTGTGCATGCTCCTGATGAGATGGCGGACGGTCTCCTGAGGGATCTACTCCCAGACCTGGACTAAAGCATCTGCCAACTCCTGGACAGTCTGTAGTGCAACGTGACATTGGTGGCTAGAGCGAGACATGATGTCCCAGATGTGCTCAATTGGATTCAGGTCTGGGGAACGGGCGGGCCAGTCCATAGCATTAATGCCTTCGTCTTGCAGAAACTGCTGACACACTCCAGCCACATGAGGTCTAGCATTGTCTTGCATTAGGAGGAACCCAGGGCCAACCGCACCAGCATATGGTCTCACAAGGGGTCTGAGGATCTCATCTCGGTACCTAATGGCAGTCAGGCTACCTCTGGCGAGCACATGGAGGGCTGTGCGGCCATCCAAAGAAATGCCACCCAACACCATTACTGACCCAATGCCAAACCGGTCATGCTGGAGGATGTTGCAGGCAGCAGAACGTTCTCCACGGCGTCTCCAGACTCTGTCACGTCTGTCACATGTGCTCAGTGTGAACCTGCTTTCATCTGTGAAGAGCACACAGCGCCAGTGGCGAATTTGCCAATCTTGGTGTTCTCTGGCAAATGCCAAACGTCCTGCACGGTGTTGGGCTGTAAGCACAACCCCCACCTGTGGACGTCGGTCCCTCATTTCACCCTCATGGAGTCTGTTTCTGATCGTTTGAGCTGACACATGCACATTTGTGGCCTGCTGGAGGTCATTTTGCAGGGCTCTGGCAGTGCTTCTCCTGTTCCTCCTTGCACAAAGGCAAAGGTAGCGGTCCTGCTGCTGGGTTGTTGCCCTCCTACGGCCTCCTCCACGTCTCCTGATGTACTGGCCTGTCTCCTGGTAGCGCCTCCATGCTCTAGACACTACGCTGACAGACACAGCAAACCTTCTTGCCACAGCTCACATTGATGTGCCATCCTGGATAAGCTGCACTACCTGAGCCACTTGTGTGGGTTGTAGACTCCATCTCATGCTACCACTAGAGTGAAAGCACCGCCAGCATTCAAAAGTGACCAAAACATCAGCCAGGAAGCATAGGAACTGAGAAGTGGTCTGTGGTCACCACCTGCAGAACCACTCCTTTATTGGGGGTGTCTTGCTAATTGCCTATAATTTCCACCTGTTGTCTATCCCATTTGCACAACAGCATGTGAAATTGATTGTCACTCAGTGTTGCTTCCTAAGTGGACAGTTCTATTTCACAGAAGTGTGATTGACTTGGAGTTACATTGTGTTGTTTAAGTGTTCCCTTTATTTTTTTGAGCAATGTAGTATTTTTACATAATTTTATATATTTACATTTTATTTATACCCCCATTTTATACATTTCATGCATTTTATATATATATATATATATTTTTTTTTTTTTTTACTTTATGTATTTTATGAGTATTATTCTACAATCGCCAAATATCTTCCTTCATTTATCATTATCATCTTTTATGTATATTTATAATTGTTTTTTATTTCATAAATAACATTTATTTATATAACCCATTTTTTTCCTCAGCCAGTTCCCCCAATTTCACACCACATACATAATAGCACTTCCCCTATCTTATTGGCCCCATTTATGTCCAGTGTAGGTATATACGTCCAGGTATATACCGTCTTTCCCCGAAAATAAGACATCCCCCGAAAATAAGACCTACCTTTAGTTTTGCCTATCGCTGTAATATAAGGCATCCCCCCGAAAATAAGGCCTCCCCGATAATAAAGCATCCCCCGAAAATAAGGCCTCCCCGATTATAAAGCATCGGCTGAACATACCGTAATGCCTCCCCGATTATAAAGCATCCGCCGAACATACCGTAATGCCTCCCCGATTATAAAACATCCGCCGAACATAATGACTCCCCGATTATAAAGCATCGGCCGGACATAATGCCTCCCCGATTATAAAGCATGCCACCCCAGAATGTAAGGAGCTCACTGATTGGCCGCAGCCGCCGCCAGGACAAGCTGCCGCCTTCTTCCGCCCGCTGCTCGCTCTGCCCTGATGGAGTCTCACAACTTGGCTGGCACGGACACACAGGGGACGGGGTGACAGGTAGGGGGGGAATATCTGATGGAAGGTGCGGGATGTCTGGTGAAGATGGGGGGGAGAGACTAAAAACGGTAATTAAAATGACACAGGGTGATCAGAGGGGGGAATCAAAATGACACAGGGTGATCAGAAGGGGGTACTAAAATGCTATAGTAATCCCACCCCTCTGATTCTCCTGTACCATTTTGATTCCCCCTTCTGATTCCCCTGTGTCATTTTAAGTGATCCCCCTCCCCACCCTGATACCCCTGTGTCATTTTGCTTCCCTTCTCTGATCACCCTGTGCCATTTTAAGTGATCCCCCTCCCCACCCTGATTTCCTTTTTTTTTGTTCAACAATAAATGTGTTTCGTATTTTTCTTCATGGAAAAATAAGACATCCCCTGAAAATAAGACCTAGCGCATCTTTTGGAGCAAAAATTAATATAAGACACTGTCTTATTTTCGGGGAAACAGGGTAGTTCCAGGTATATAGGACCTCCCTCCCTCTCGTCACTATTCCTAACATATCCCCCTCATTCATTTATTCTTTAGTTCTTCATTTCCATATAGTACATTATACACATGAGTCCTTCAAATATTCCTTAGATAATTATTCCCCTGTATATTCCTATTCATCCCCATATATATTTCAAGACATATTGTGCTGCAGCCTGCCCCCTGTCACCATTCCCCTCCCCTCTGAGTGATGTGGACTCTAACGGCGCCTATCACCTCCACCACTTGTGTTCACCAACCGCAGGACCATTCTCCCTCCACCCCTTCAGAGAGCACGTGACCGGAGCAAGTCACGTGTCCTCCGAAACTCCAGTACTTATTGGCCGCCTCTCCTGCAGCGTCTCCAGTATCCAAGGGAACTAGGGCACGTGAACGGTGACTCCCGGATCACGTGACCGTCCCTTCGGCCACTTATTTCCAGCATCATTGTCGGGTTCACCACTCGATCTCCACAAATAGCAAATCGGCATATGAGTATATTTCTAATGAAGATCCCCACTATTGAGGCCTCTTTCCACTGTGCCCTTATGTTCATTAATAGATATGTAATTACATAAGTGTATATATTTAACAGTCGCACTCACCCACCCCTGGGGGCGGGCCCCAACTTAGGTTCCCTCCCAGAAGTGAGTTTTTTGTGCGATTTTTGGCGTTTTTTTAATGTATTTATTTAAGTCCTTACACTTTTGTGACACAGTTGTACTCTTTCAACCTGATGAAGGGGACTTAAGATTCCCCGAAACACGTTGTCGCATGCACTTTTTATTCAATAAAGAAGAATATCTCTTTTAAAATACCAGCTCAAGTGGTTTTGGGGCGCCGAAGCAGGACTTTTTTCTTTCTCCTCAAACGATCCTCCGGAGGGACTGGACATCTCTTCTGAGGAACCCCAAACCCTGTGGCAGCACACCCAAGAACCGGATCTTATTTATCAAGTCCTCAATAGTGTTATGCCTATTCTAGCGTAACCATACAAAGGTAAGCCTTACATTTGCTCTATTTGATCTAGCAGTGGGAACATACTACCCTATTGTGCGCCATCTCTATCAAGCTTTAGGCACGTCCAAAACCTCTGAATAAACCCATTTTTGCAGTTGAAAAACCCTTTCTCTGCATAGGTGACAAGGACCGAAATTTCTAAAAATCGTCTGTTCCATTGGTGGGTGACATTAACCCTTTTTTGCCATTGAAAAACCCCTGCTCTGCATAGGTGGCAGGGACCGAAATTTCTAAAAATCGTCTGTTCCATTGATGGGTGACATTAACCCATTGTTGCTGTTAAAAAAAACCTGCTCTGCATTGCTGACAGGGAACTAAATTTAGTAAAAACGTCTGTTACTTTGTTGGGTGAACGCAAAAAATGTGGAGAGCGTCAAATAAGAGACGTGGCCCTGGTCGTGGTGCTTCTGGTGTTGGTGGAGCTCCTGTAGCAGGGGAAGGATGTGGTCGATCTTTGCCAGTTACATGCACAAGTGAAACACCTTCCTCAGGTGCAAGTTGGTGACAGAACCTTCAGCGTTATTTGGTAGGCCCGAATGCGGCTCTATGAATGCTGATGCCAGAACAAGTACAGGCGATAGTACATTGGGTGGCTGACAGTGCCTCCAGTTCCTTCACATTGTCTCCCACCCAGTCTCCTGCTGAAAAATCAGAGTTGGCACCTGCAGCCCATGGCCATCAGTCTTTCACCTCACCCCCTTGCAAATCAGCTAAGCAGTCTGAGCCCCAAGTCATGCAGCAGTCTCTTATGCGTTTTGATGACTCTGCTGGCAGGGTTTTCCAGGGCCATCCACATAGCCCTGCCCCAAAAGTGAAGAGATTGAGTGCACTGATGCCCAACCACTTATGTTTCAGGATGAGTACATGGGAGGACCACCGCAGCACATCTCGGATGATGACGGAACACAGGTGCCAACTGCTGTGGTTTTCTGCAGTGTGCAGACCAACAAGGAGGGCAGGGGTGAAGTCTGGGTGGAAGATGATGTGGAGGATGATGAGGTCCTTGACCCCACATGGAATCAAGGTCATGCGAGTGACCTGTGTAGTTCGGAGGAAGAGGCGGTGGTCGCACAAAGCCACCAGTACAGCAAAAGAGGGAGCAGGGTGCAAAAGCGGAGCGGCCGTCCCCTAGACAGTATGCCTGCTACTGCCCACCTCAGCAAGGACCGAGCACACCAAAGCCAGTTCCAAGGAGTTCCCTAGCGTGGCAGTTCTTCAGACAATGTGCTGACGACAAGACACGCTGTGCAATCAGAGCCTGAAGTAAGGCATAAATGTTCTAAACCTGAGCAGAACCTGCATGACCAGACATCTAAGTGCAAAGCACGAGCTGCAGTGGAGTAGACACCTCAAAAACCAAGAAAGGTCTCTGGCTCCTCCTGATTCCTCTTCTGCTGCAGTCTTGGCCTCTTCATCCACCTCTGGAGTGACAGTGGCACCTGCAACCCCACAATGTCCCATGGAAGCGTTCAGCTGTCTATCTCGCAAAGACTGGAGCGAAAGAGGAAGTACCGCCTACCCACCCTTGATCCCTGGCCCTGAATGCCAGCATTTCCAAATTCCTAGCATTTTAAATAATGTCATTCCGTCTGGAGGACACGGACAGTGTTAAGAATCTGATGGCGGTGGCTGTCCCACAGTACGTTGTGCCCAGCTGCCACTACTTTTCTAGGCGAGCCTTCCCTTCCCTGCACAACCAAGTGGGGGACAAACTCAGGTGTGCACTGCGCAACGCCATCTGTGGCAAGGTCCACCTAACTACGGATACGTGGACCAGTAAGCACGGTCAGGAACGTTATATCTCTCTAACAGCACACTGGGTAAATGCCGTGGCGGCTTGGCCTGAGGCGGATAGCAGTTTGGCACATGTCCTTCCACCACCAAGGATTGCAGGGTATTTCTCTTTGCCTCCTGTTGCTTCCTCCTCCTACTCCGCTTCCTCATCCTCTACGGCCTCCTCCTCTGGTCAGCGTAACACCTTCACGACCAACTTCAGCACAGCAAGGGGAAAACGACAGCAGGCAGTTTTGAAACTTATCTGGGAGACAAACCCCACATCGCGCAGAAGCTGTGGACGGACATGGAAAAACAGACCGATGAGTGGTTGGTGCCAGTGAGCTTCAAGCCCGGCCTGGTGGTGTGCGATATTGGGCAAAATATCGTAGCAGCTCTGGGCCTAGCCAGTTTGACTCGCATCCCTTGCCTGGCACATGTGCTGAATATAATTTAATAACTTGTCCCACATTTCCACCCGATCATATTTCAACCATTGACCTCCCTTGGATGTGGTATCCCTTTCTCATGCTCTCTCTCCGGCATGGAACCCTGATTCCCCGTTACCCGTGATCACCATGGTAGGCACATAAAAGAACATCGAAAGTTGATATGGAAGATTTTCAATTGGATCGTGGAAGTCACGGGGACGTGCGATCAGGCAGAAGTTATCTAGAGTCAACAAAGCGGCAGCAGGGCCTCTCCTGTATAACGTTTCCTAATCCAAAAATACCGCAGTGACATTTCCTGTAATTTTTTATTATTCATTCCAATAACAGGGCATCTTAAGAGTCCTGTACTGTTATTTATCGTCACTACCTCCCCGAGTCGGGAGTGGGTAATTGCTGCGCGCCCCCTCCTTTCCTTCGATTCTTCCACTTTAATAACTTGTCTCACATTTCCACCTAATCAGATTGCAGCCATTGACCTCCCTTGGATGTGGTATCCCTTTCTCAGGCTCCCTCTCCGGCATGGAATCCTGATTCCCAGTTACCCGTGATCACCATGGTAGGCGCATAAAAGAACATAGAAAGTTCATAGGGAAGATATCCAATTGGATTGTGAACATCACGGGGACGTGCGACATGGTGGAGCACTATGTGTGCACACGCCTACACGTACTAACTGATGGGTCTGCCCCTTCAACTTCTGGGTCTCCAAATTGGGCACAAGGCCTGAGCTTGCCCTTTACGCCTTGGAGGTGCTGGCCTGCCCTGCAGCCAGTGTATTTTCTGAATGTTTGTTTAGCACGGCAGGAGAGGGTTATCACAGACAAACGCAGCCGCCTGTCCACAGCCAATGTGGACAAGCTCACATTCATTAAAATGAACCAGGCAGGGATCCCACAGGACTTGTCCGTACCTTGTGCAGAATAGACATGTATACCGGCCTCACCCAGCCATTGTTGTACTCCAGCGCACTTTCTCTTTGTTTTATTTTTTATATTTCCCAATGTTTTGGCGTCTACCCAAATTTGAACAAAAAAAAATATATAAAATAAAAAACAAAACCAGTGTTGGCTACCTCCTCCTCCACCGCCGCTTCCACCCACACCACTACATCCACCGCCTCCTCAACCTCCTACTCCATATGGACTTCCTCCTCCTAGATCAAGATTATAATTTTTTATTTTTACGTATTTTATGTTATTTAAAGTCATTTCCCTATCCACATATGTTTGCAAAGCACCTGCCATGATCTTATCCACATTTTGTTGCCTTTTGCAGCCCTCTAGCCCTTTCCATGACTTTTTTAGAGCCATTTTAGTGCTCCAAAGTTTGGGTCCCCATTGACTTCAATGGGGTTCGGGTTAAGTTTTGGTCAAGCTCGGGTCCTAAACTCAAACTTTTTGGTGAAGTTCGGCCGAACCCGGCGAACATCCAGGTGTCCGCTCAACTCTAATACTGAACTATCACTAACTAACAAACTATATAATCATCATAAATATCATTAACTAACAAATTCTAATGTAAATCCTCAGTGCTTTAACAAATACTACACACAATGCACTAATTGCCTCTTAATCTTAAATGAAAGTAATTAAAAAATTTTTTTAAATCCTAACAGTACTCGGTAAATAAAAAATTAAAAAATTATGCAGCTGCAGCAGGCCGACCAAAGGGCAATGCTGGAGATCAGCACCCAGCAAAAGATAATAAGGGAGCAGTAAAGAAGGCTACATCAGCAGCGGCGGCATCTGGATAAGAAGGGGCATCTGCTGGAGGAGCTGCACCGTAAGGGGATCTAGGAGTTGCTGGACCTCCATAAGCAACTAAAAAAGTTGCCTTTCGTTTTTAGATATTGTTATGTTTTTGATTAATTTTAACCTATAAGGTTGCAGGAAGGCCCCTTTTGTCCTGTGGCAAACTCATCTTGATCTGGACAGACAGCAGCAGCAGCAGGTAAAGGTAATGGTGGAGTAAACGGCCTACACCAAACTCAGCAGGATCAGGACAGACAGCAGCAGCAGGTACATGGTAAAAGGTGTAGTATACATAGGTCCACCACACTTATAGTTTTTTTGTTTGTAGGAGGAATATATATGTATATATATATATATATATATATATTATATATTTATACACACACACACAAACACAAATAAAGCAGCAGCACAGTTAGACAGCGTGAATAGGGTGCAAATCCTGAGGGAAAGCAGGTGTCTTTTCCACTGTATAATAGATAAAAAAAATGGAGCAGCACTCCAGCTTCAGGTGAAAAGGTGATGACCCAATTTATTTCCCAGGCAACATTTAGGCTCAATGAGGCCTTTGTCAAGCAAACAAAGGACTCATTGAGCGGGCCGAAACTTTACCTGGGAAATAAATTGGGTCATCACCTTTTCACCTGAAGCTGGAGTGCTGCCTCGTTTATTGGATATATACATTGCTCAAAAAAATAAAGGGAACACTTAAACAACACAATGTAACTCCAAGTCAATCACACTTCTGTGAAATCAAACTGTCCACTTAGGAAGCAACACTGAGTGACAATCAATTTCACATGCTGTTGTGCAAATGGGATAGACAACAGGTGGAAATTATAGGCAATTAGCAAGACACCCCCAATAAAGGAGTGGTTCTGCAGGTGGTGACCTGACAACTTCTCAGTTTCTATGCTTCCTGGCTGATGTTTTGGTCACTTTTGAATGCTGGCGGTGCTTTCACTCTAGTGGTAGCATGAGACGGAGTCTACAACCCACACAAGTGGCTCAGGAAGTGCAGCTTATCCAGGATGGCACATCAATGCGAGCTGTGGCAGGAAGGTTTGCTGTGTCTGTCAGCGTAGTGTCCAGAGCATGGAGGCGCTACCAGGAGACAGGCCAGTACATCAGGAGATGTGGAGGAGGCCGTAGGAGGGCAACAACCCAGCAGCAGGACCGCTACCTTTGCCTTTGTGCAAGGAGGAACAGGAGGAGCACTGCCAGAGCCCTGCAAAATGACCTCCAGCAGGCCACAAATGTGAATGTGTCTGCTCAAATGGTCAGAAACAGACTCCATGAGGGTGATATGAGGGCCCGACGTCCACAGGTGGGGGTTGTGCTTACAGCCCAACACCGTGCAGGACGTTTGGCATTTGCAAGAAAACACCAAGATTGGCAAATTCGCCACTGGCGCCCTGTGCTCTTCACAGATGAAAGCAGGTTCACACTGAGCACATGTGACAGACGTGACAGAGTCTGGAGACGCCGTGAAGAACGTTCTGCTGCCTGCAACATCCTCCAGCATGACCGGTTTGGCATTGGGTCAGTAATGGTGTTGGGTGGCATTTCTTTAGAGGGCCGCACAGCCCTCCATGTGCTCGCGAGAGGTAGCCTGACTGCCATTAGGTACCGAGATCCTCAGACCCCTTGTGAGACCATATGCTGGTGCGGTTGGCCCTGGGTTCCTCCTAATGCAAGACAATGCTAGACCTCATGTGGCTGGAGTGTGTCAGCAGTTCCTGCAAGATGAAGGGATTGATGCTATGGACTGGCCCGCCCGTTCCCCAGACCTGAATCCAATTGAGCACATCTGGGACATCACGTCTCGCTCTATCCACCAACGTCACGTTGCACCACAGACTGTCCAGGAGTTGGCAGATGCTTTAGTCCAGGTCTGGGAGGAGATCCCTCAGGAGACCGTCTGCCACCTCATCAGGAGCATGCACAGGCATTGTAGGGAGGTCATACAGGCACGCGGAGGCCACACACACTACTGAGCCTCATTTTGACTTGTTTTAAGGACATTACATCAAAGTTGGATCAGCCTGTAGTGTGTTTTTCCACTTTAATTTTGAGGGTGACTCCAAATCCAGACCTCCATGGGTTAAAAAATTTGATTTCCATTTTTTTTTTTTGTGTGATTTTGTTGTCAGCACATTCAACTATGTAAAGAACAAAGTATTTCAGAAGAATATTTAATTAATTCAGATCTAGGATGTGTTATTTTTGTGTTACCTTTATTTTTTTGAGCAGTGTGTATATATATATATATATATATATATATATATATACAGTACAGACCAAAAGTTTGGACACACCTTCTCATTCAAAGAGTTTTCTTTATTTTCATGACTATGAAGGCATCAAAACTATGAATTAACACATGTGGAATTATATACATAACAAACAAGTGTGAAACAACTGAAAATATGTCATATTCTAGGTTCTTCAAAGTAGCCACCTTTTGCTTTGATTACTGCTTTGCACACTCTTGGCATTCTCTTGATGAGCTTCAAGAGGTAGTCACCTGAAATGGTCTTCCAACAGTCTTGAAGGAGTTCCCAGAGATGCTTAGCACTTGTTGGCCCTTTTGCCTTCACTCTGAGGTCCAGGTCACCCCAAACCATCTCGATTGGGTTCAGGTCCGGTGACTGTGGAGGCCAGGTCATCTGGCGCAGCACCCCATCACTCTCCTTCATGGTCAAATAGCCCTTACTTTCAAAGTTTTCCCAATTTTTCGGCTGACTGACTGACCTTCGTTTCCTAACGTAATGATGGCCACTTGTTTTTCTTTACTTAGCTGTTTTTTTCTTGCCATAATACAAATTCTAACAGTCTTTTCAGTAGGACTATCAGCTGTGTATCCACCTGACTTCTCCTCAACGCAACTGATGGTCCCAACCCCATTTATAAGGCAAGAAATCCCACTTATTAAACCTGACAGGGCACACCTGTGAAGTGAAAACCATTTCAGGGGACTACCTCTTGAAGCTCATCAAGAGAATGCCAAGAGTGTGCAAAGCAGTAATCAAAGCAAAAGGTGGCTACTTTGAAGAACCTAGAATATGACATATTTTCAGTTGTTTCACAGTTGTTTGTTATGTATATAATTCTACATGTGTTAATTCATAGTTTTGATGCCTTCAGTGTGAATCTACAATTTTCATAGTCATGAAAATAAAGAAAACTCTTTGAATGAGAAGGTGTGTCCAAACTTTTGGTCTCTACTGTATATATAGAAAAAAAGGGGTGGCAGCACCGTCACGTAGAAGAGCAGGTGGGTGCAAAAAGCCCAAATGGGAATAAGCAAACCCCGCATGTAGAAAATCTAAAAACGGGCAGCTCTCTAGAAAATAAATTGAAAAAAGAAGTTTATTCACCCATTGGGCAGTGCGACGTTTCGGCTCAGTGCTAGAGCCTTCCTCAAGCAATGTTTGCTGCCCGTTTTTTGGATTATAAACACGGCACAGCCTCAAGAAAATGTGCATTTATTCAACCAAAAGCGCTGTTTCAGTCCACACAATGGGACCTTTCTCAAGCAGTGACAAAAGTGAATGGTGCCAATACAAACTCAGGTGATTATTTAATGAAAACTATTAATAATTTAATTAGATTTAATGTGTTTGACTCGTATTGTGTCTAAACATAAATTATGTAAAAAAAGATTCAATAATATACAAGTATCCATACTGTTAAGGGATTATTAACTTCCATTAAAGTATGCGAATTCATATTATCTCCTTAATTCATTACAATTCCAGATTAAAAAAATATGTCAAAAAGCAATTTTGTCATTAAAATATCCGGTGTACCGATTAAAAACATAATGGAGGGGGGCAAGAACTAACCAGCATGGATCCAATATAGCTTCCCGTTTGGTTAACAGCGCATTGCTTCCGCATTACATAACAAAAAATGTGTTGCAATAATGTGATCGCATCTAAGGAGGAACACACAGGCTGCTAGTGTCAATAGACAGGGTGTTCACATGATAACAGATCATGTGTTTGCAACAGAAACTAAACGCAAGCTGAGCCACAAACGCATCCTGTCTATGCGGTCACATCATAGCAAACCTTGGAAATGATAAGAATAACTCCCAAAATGGTGACATGGCTTTAAGAATATTATATATACCACAGTTTATATTGGTATAAATATCTCATGTGCACAGTATCATTTCATAGTTGTCAAGAAGTAACATAAAAAAAAAAAGTATATTTAGATTTATGGCAATAGCAATAACGTCATCAATTGACACAACCAAGATAAGGGTTTTGGTCAGACCGATGCTGTTTAAGTAGGCTAAACCCTAAAGTCCAAAAGAATAATCACAAAATGGGTAGCTTTATTAATACTTAACATTTATTTATTTAAAAGTTAAAATAATAGGCCCTTGATGTATAGAAAAAATCTAGACTGAGTGCAATTGGGATATTGCATACAACTCTCTGTTGGCATGCCAACACAGAGAGAAAAGATGGACCAAAAAAGGAGGAAGGGACAGATATATTGATAGGTTGAGAAGAGAGGATGCGTAGTAAGAGGGACACACTGCTGAGTCTCAGCCCTAGATGTCCCTTATCCTAACTCCTCAACACACTAAAGATCTATCCCAACCCTAGTTAGCCCTACCTAGACCTGGACTGCCCAGCTTTGTCCAAAAGATAGAATGTGGTCCCTATTTCTAGAGAATAGCATACCGGATCAGACAAAGGAGGGCAGTATATAGAAGACTGACAAACAAAAATTATATATATATGTGTATATGAGAAAACCTATATACATTGCGATGAATGAGCTATATAGGTACAGTGCTCAGGGATCAATGGTAGGTCCTAAGTTGATAAAGAGCGTCCCATAAATACATATATGACACAACCTATAAAATTTGTGATAAATAAACTCAATAGGTACAGTGCTCAGGGATCAATGGTAGGTCCCAAGTTGATAAAGAACGTCCCGACGCGTTTCCTTGAAGGTTAACAAATCTTCAGGGGACTACAACCTTTAAATGTATTGGTCACAAAATTTGACTGAATTGTATGTGTCACAAGTTCTGTCAAATATTTAAATTTCTGCAAGAGGTAGCTCTCAAGTATCCAGAGCAATAGCCACACTAATGATACACAGAAATATTGTCATTTGACCAGAAAGGACTCAAAGGACCCCCCCATGACCACCTGAATTCAGGGTCATAGACACAATGGTTACCAAGTAGCTGGGTCTAGAGTCATTTAGGTCAAAAGACATTCAAACTAACACGTGACCACCTGTTTGAGGGTCACTAGTTTGATTCATCAATCAGCAAAAATAATAAAGTGTCTATCTGTTCAAAAGTCAATCATAAGACATGGTATAACAGATAGACCACCAGTTTAGATAAAATCCAGGTCTAAGACAATACAAATGACCTGAGTTGCACTCAGAGAAACTAAAGAGGCTGTCTCTCAAGCATTGAATCAGCTTTGCTGGTGTATTATCGCCCACCAGATGATGTTAAAAGACAGTTCAATGCTATGTGCCAGAAAGCGCTTGTACAGCGATAAGGTTTGAGCACATGCAGTCAGCAAGGTACTTATCTGTACAGTCGTGATACACCAACTGTTCACAGAGGGGTGCGGGTGTCACGCCTCGGCATTCCGCGTATGGCAGCTGCAACGACGGTGAGTTCGCGGCTCGTTTAAAAAGCCGTCCAGTTCCGCCCATTCTCCGCCCATTGACGTCATCTCGTCAGCTGATCGGGTCACGTGACAACAGCACGTGATAGTTTCCCGATCAGGTGACCCGGCCGGGATGGGAGGCGCTCGGCGAGTCATGCTGTCATAGCAACCGCAAACAGAACAGCCTTTATCACGGAGCAAAGACCTAGGCAGATCAGCTGTCAGTCCAGCGGCCGCAAAGGCCATAGCGCCACCCCAAACCGCACAGGATTGACGTTACAACAGAGCGGATCTGTTTCAATGTGTCAGCGAAGTAGGTAGGCAAGACATCTCCACATGACACATTAAACAATAAATTAATATATCAGAGATCAATGGTTCCTTGATCTCCGAATAGTATGTTTATTTAGAGCTCATATAGTTGGATTTCATAATGACTGTTGTGATTTAAACTAGAAAATATACTTCCACCACAGAAAGCAGCAGCAAATACAAAAGACAAGAGGAAGAAAAGAGACAAGAAACAGGTAAGGATTGAAAGATGTACAGATTTTAAGAGTACACATAGATGAGTGGATCAATGGGCTTAAGGATCTATGTAACTGTTGAATGACAACTGTTCATTCAATCCCAAAGGAGCCACAGTTTGCAATTGGAAGATCCACCACGTCTCTCTCTGTAAAATCCTCCTGTCCCAATCGCCCCCTCGTCTTGGTTTTTGAACAATTTCAATTCCCATGAATTTTAGGCCAGATATATCGCCTCCATGCACAGTATTGATATGTGTGGCTAGGGGTGTGTCCCTGTCATTCCTGACATCACCCAGATGTTCCCCAACCCGACGGCGTAATTCACGGGTGGTCTTGCCCACATACTCAAGGCCACAGATACAGTTAGCTTTATATATAACGCCCCTTGAGCGGCAGTTAACAAATTGTCTAATCTGGTGCGTCTTGCCAGTGACACTACCACAAAATGTGCGTCCCTGTGTAATGTGAGGGCACGCTATACAGCCACTGCAGCGAAAACTACCAACAGGTCGTCGGAGCCAAATTTCTCTGCCCTCCTGGTTTTCGCTGAAGTGGCTGTGGACCAATCGGTCCTTGAGGCTCAAACCCCTGCGATATGTGACCTGTACTGTCTCGGAGATGGCATTTATGATATCAGGGTCTAGTAGGAGAACCTCCCAGTGGTTCCTGAGTATCTGTTTTACTTCATCCGATGCACCATCAAATGTGCCTATCAGACGTATCGGTCCACTGGTTGTTATTTTTGGTTTAGGGTATAATAATTCATCCCTCTTGCTATAACAAGCCCTCCTATAAGCTGATCTCAAAACAGCATCTGGATACCCCCTCTCACGAAACCTGCACCGTAGATCTTGAGCCTGTTTCTTAAAATCATGCCAGGTGGAACAGTTCCTCCTAATACGCAGGTACTGTCCCACCGGTATCCCTCTTTTGAGGGGTTGTGGATGATGACTCGTCCAATGTAACAGCGCATTCGTGGAGGTAGGTTTCCTAAATGTTTTAGTTTGTAACATATTATCCTTGTCCCTTGATATCTCTATATCCAGGAAGGGCAAGGTGTCGGTTTTGAATTCAAAGGTGAATCTCATATTGATGGAATTAATGTTCAATTCTTTTATGAATGCAATGAACTCACTCTCATTCCCCTTCCAGACGACAAAAATATCGTCTATATATCTTGCCCATGTTAAAGCGCATGGGATGAAATTATTAGGTGCATCGTTGAATACCAGGGTCCGTTCCCACCAGCCCAGGAACAAATTTGCATACGATGGGGCACAAGAACTCCCCATCGCAGTGCCCCTGAGCTGGTGGTACAGAACCCCGTCAAACAAAAAGAAATTCCTTGTCAAGACAAAATTCAATAGACGTAAGACAAATGAGTTATGTAAATGGAACTGACGTCCCCTTGTACTCAAGAATGTTTCCACAGCCCTCAATCCTAGGGTATGGGGTATTGAGGAGTATAGGGCCTCCACATCAATCGAGGCCAAAGATGTGCCCTCCTCCATGGAAACTCCCTCTAAGCGACCCAATAGATCGCTCGTGTCCCTCAGGGACCTGAGTACCCTTGTTTGCAAGCACAGAGGTCAAACGTTTCTTGTAATTGATGACCAAGTTTGCGCACATTTTAGGAGGAATGTTGGTCCACTCCTCTTTGCAGATCATCTCTAAATCCCTAAGGTTTCGAGGCTGTCTCTGTGCAACTCTGAGCTTGAGCTCCCTCCATAGGTTTTCGATTGGATTAAGGTCCGGAGACTGACTAGGCCACTCCATGACCTTAATGTGCTTCTTCTTGAGCCACTCCTTTGTTGCCTTTGCTGTATGTTTTGGGTCATTGTCGTGCTGGAACACCCATCCACGACCCATTTTCAGTTTCCTGGCAGAGGGAAGGAGGTTGTCGCTCAGGATTTCACGATACATGGCTCCGTCCATTTTCCCGTTTATGCGAATAAGTTGTCCTGTGCCCTTAGCAGAAAAACACCCCCAAAGCAAAATGTTTCCACCCCCATGCTTGACGGTGGGGACGGTGTTTTGGGGGTCATAGGCAGCATTTTTCTTCCTCCAAACACAGCGAGTTGAGTTAATGCCAAAGAGCTCTATTTTGGTCTCATCAGACCACAGCACCTTCTCCCAGTCACTCTCTGAATCATTCAGGTGTTCATTGGCAAACTTCAGACGGGCCTGCACATGTGCCTTCCTGAGCAGGGGGACCTTGCGAGCCCTGCAGGATTTTAATCCATTGCGGTGTAATGTGTTTCCAATGGTTTTCTTGGTGACTGTGGTCCCTGCTAATTTGAGGTCATTAACTAACTCCTCCCGTGTAGTTCTAGGATGCTTTTTCACCTTTCTCAGAACCATTGACACCCCACGAGGTGAGATCTTGCGTGGAGCCCCAGAGCGAGGTCGATTGATGGTCATTTTGTGCTCCTTCCATTTTCGAACAATCGCACCAACAGTTGTCACCTTCTCTCCCAGCTTCTTGCTAATGGTTTTGTAGCCCATTCCAGCCTTGTGCAGGTCTACAATTTTGTCTCTGACATCCTTGGACAGCTCTTTGGTCTTTCCCATGTTGGAGAGTTTGGAGTCTGCTTGATTGATTGATTCTGTGGACAGGTGTCTTTTATACAGGTGACTAGTTAAGACAGGTGTCCTTAATGAGGGTGACTAATTGAGTAGAAGTGTCTAACCACTCTGTGGGAGCCAGAACTCTTAATGGTTGGTAGGGGTTCAAATACTTATTTCACTCAATGAAATGCAAATCAGTTGCTATCTTTTATTTAAAGTTATTTTTTCGATTTTCCTTTTGATGTGCTATCTGCCACTGTTACAATAAACCTACCATTGAAATGATACTGTTCTGAGACTTTTCATTTCTTTGTCATTGGACAAACTTACAAAATCAGTGAGGGGTCAAATAATTATTTCCGCCACTGTATATATATATATATATATTTTTTAAATATTGACAATATATGTAGTAGTCATGGATCAATCTGGTTTCATGCCTGGGAAAAACTACGGACATAAACTTGAGACGCCTCTTTACAAACCTACAAATCACTCATGATATGCAGGCAGCAGCTATCGCCTCGCTTGATAATGAGAAGGTGTTTGATTCGGTAGAATGGGGGTTTATGTGGGAAGTCTTAAGGAAAAATTTCCTTCAGTGGCTACATCTGCTATACTTAGAACCGACGGCTAGGGAAAGAGTCAATAGATACTTCTCCAAGTCGTTTGCACTGAAAAGGGGCACCAGACAGGGGTATCCTCCGTCACCCCTTCTGTTTGCTTTAGTAATGGAACAGTTATTGGCGTATATAGCGGGTAGTACTAGAATACAAGGTTGGGATATTGCACGTATTTCCGAAAAGATTTCACTCTATGCGGATGATATGCTGATATATTTAGGGGATGTAGGCCCATCTCTGGAAGCCTTATTAGAGATAGTTGACCTGTATGGATCATTCTCTGGCTTACGCGTCAATTGGGCCAAATCGGCACTATATTTGGTTGACGAGTTTCCCCCTCAGAACGTTTCATCCTGGTCATCGCTTCAGGTGGTGAATAACTTCACATACCTGGGGATAGTTATACATAAAGACGTCACCTAATTTGTTGCTTTAAAGGTAGTCTGTCACCAGATTGTGACCTTATAGACCGCTTACAAAGCGCTCTAGCATAGCAGTCTATGATTCTAATGGTACCTTTGATGTTTGCTTGTGAAGTTCCCCCAAGGCAAAAACTGACTTTTATTCATATGTAAATTAGGGCTCGCAAGTGCCCAGGGCAGTGTTCACCTCCTTGGAGCCCAGGCTGTTCTGCCTCTTTTCGTCATATCCCCGCCCCAGCCTCTTCCTCTGCCCGGCCCGCTCTTCCTTTGCGTCCTCCTTCTCTGCAGAGAGATCCTGCGCCTGCACTATCCATTGCTTGGCCGGGGCATGCGCACTGCGATGCCCATTGTGGGCACGGCATCGCAGTAGCTACTACGCATGCGCCGGCCAATGGCGAGAAACAGCGGCGAGGAGGCGGACCAGAGACACCCACAATGGGCATCGCAGTGCGCATGCCCCGGCCAAGCAATGGCTAGCGCAGGCGAGGGATCTCGCTGCAGAGAAGGAGGTAAATGATAACGCTGTAGATTAAAGCATACACATAGCTGGGCCTAACTCAGCAGGAACAGAACAGACAGCAGCAGGGAAATGGTAACACTGTAGTACAGGGCATACACATAGCTGAGCCAAACTCAGTAATATCAGGACAGACAGCAGCAGCTTGAAAATGGTAACGCTGTAGTGTAAGGCGTACACATATTTGGATGTAAATCAGCAGGAACAGTTCAGACAGCAGCAGGGAAATGGTAACGCTGTAGTATAGGGCATACAGATAGCTGGACCTAACTCAGTAATATTAGGACAGACAGTGGCAGCTTTAAAATGGTAACACTAATGTCAGGCGTACACATATTTGGGTGTAAATCAGCAGGAACAGAACAGACAGCAGCAGCGAAATGGTAGCGCTGTAATATAAGGCATACACATAGTTAGCCCTAACTCAGCAGGAACAGACAGCAGCAGGGAAATGGTAAAGCTGTAGTATAGGGCACACACATAGCTAGGCCTAACTCAGTAATATCAGGACAGACAGCAGCAGCTTAAAAATGGTAGCAATGTAGTGTCAGGCGTACACATATTTGGGCGTAAATCAGTAGGAACATAACAGACAGCAGCAGGGAAATAGTAACTCTGTAGTATAAGGCATACACATAGCTGGCCCTAACTCAGCAGGAACAGAACAGACAGCAGCAGGGAAATGGTAATGCTGTAGGACAAGGCCGACACATAATTCATCAAGATCAGGGCAAACAGCAGCAGCAGGTGATGGTAACGGTAGAGTATAAGGCCTACACATAACTTAACATGATCAGGACACACAGCAGCAGCAGGTACATGTTAATGGTCGAGTCTAAGGCCTACACATAGCTCGGCCTAACTCAACAGGAACAGACAGCAGCAGGTTTTTTGTTTGCAGCAGGAATGTGTTCCCAGGAATGGGCCCCCACCAGACCTGGGCAACAACAAAAATAAACTTAGACACGTCTGAAAGCAGCAGCAGGTTCTCTGTTTGCAGCAGGAATGTGTTCACAGGAATGGGCACCCACCAGACCTGTGCAACAACAAAAATAAACTTAGACACCTCTTACAGCAGCAGATTCGTTGTCTAGAGCTGGAATGCGCTCCCATTCATAGAAAAAGCAATATTTTCCTTTGAGAAAATTGTTTATCGATTGGGCACATCGAGTCTAGAGAAGAACACTGCGTTAACGTAGCCTGCCGCCCATGTGCTGATTCCTCCAAGCCAGAGGGCAGCAGGACTGGTGTGGTTTAGCAGCGGCTTGGTCATCCTCCTTTTGTCTGTGAAGAGGTATGGCTACCGCGGATTGCCGACCCATACATGATTAGTGCCACACACACGCCATGCTCCAGCCATCGGCAGCACCCAGCCGTCCTCTGCCCACCAGAGCACAGAAGCCAGTGAGGAACCAGCTTGCCTCGGCCCGGGTGTGAAAGTGTCCCCGGCTCTGCCGCCGGTATCAATTCCCCTCCCCTCGGTAATGTCTCAGTCACGATCCCCGGCTGCTGGCGGCATCCTCGGCGGCTACCTCCAGTGCGTAGCCCGGATCATCGATCGCAGGTAATGCTGCAGAATAAGCCTACATGGGGGTAGTGTCACACAGCCTGGGACAGACCTCACCAGGAAGGGGCTGACAGGCACTGGGGAGCAACTACACTGCCATCCAGCAAAGCAGAGTTTGGAGTCTGTTTTGAAGGCACCATGTTACATCGAACAGCCGGTAAACTTACCCTAGAAAACAAATGCAGCTTTGCTTCATCTTTGTAGACTTGACATTGAAACTCATATTCCTTTAAGTTCATAAAAAATGTACAGTAATTAGGTCCTATACAATGCAGAGGTCTAGAGGGGTAGAATAATGCACGCACCGACCTGTCAGATGGGGTGGTGCTGGCTTGCACCTGTTCGGGCTTGGTGCGCAGAGGTGGAGCCGGCACCTGCTGCTGCTGCCTCCTGCTGCCATTACCAGTGGAGCCCCTGCCACTGGGCTCCCTGGTGACCTGGCGCACCGTTTACCTCAGGTGCCTACCTTCCTCATCAGTGCTGCTGTCACCTGACAAGGGAGGTGGCACCCCTTCTAAGTCACCCTCCTCTTCATCCCCTGTAATGTCAGACCCAAAGTTGACCAGTGGTTGACTGAGGGGAACAGAAGACGTTGAGCCCCTGACCTGGCTCTGCTGTTCCCTCGCTGACGCCTGGGTCTGACTAGGTGCGGGAGTTCTGTGGCTAAAACCACCCGCACCAGTTGGAAGGGATGTCATTGGGTTACTGATGGGCGGTACCCCCTCCTCCTCCTCCTCCATCCCTTCCAAAAAGGTCCTGAGCATCCGGACCAAGCTTTAGCTCACTCTCCTGCATTACCACCCCCAAAATGTCCCTCTCACTGTCACCGTCAAACAGCATCAGGGTTGATTCTTGGGGGCTGGGGGCTGGTCCTGCAGGAGTCGGAGAGCTGCTGATGCTCAGAGCTGGGACAGAGGACTCTGTGGAACTAGCTTATGTCACAAATGACACCACTGCCTCGGCATCTTGAGATGAAATGGGGCGGCTGTCACGCCCCAAAAAATCATGGATGAGGCGGACACCCCCGCCACCTGCGCCTGCCCCTCCTGGAACCAACTCCCCTACCACAACTATGGCTGCTAGCACGCCCACGTGCACTCATGATGTGTTTTTATATACAAAAAATATATATTAGGAAAATAATGACGGAATTTGGGCAAACTTTATTGGGTTGGGGACAATGGGGCAAAAAAAGTAAAATAAATATACTGGAAAACCTAAAACACAGAAAAAGACTTTTCTTTTGTTTGTTTTTTTCACAGAAAAAAGACGCTGACACTAATCACTACCCATACGAAACCCTAAAACACAGAAAACACTTTTTTTTTTTCACAGACAAAAGATGCTGACACTAATCACTACCCACACGAAACCTTAAAACACTAACCTTAAAACACAGAAAAATATTTATTTTTTTCACAGACAAAGGACGCTGACACTACCCACACGAAACCCTGAAACACTAAAACACAGAAACAAACTTAATTTTTTTTCACAGACGAAACAGACAGCAAAAGCCTACACTATACTATATCTCTATCTAACCTACACTTCTCCCTGCACTGGACCCTGTCAGCTACACTATTCACTCACTAACCTACACTGACTATCTAACACTAAGGCCTCTTTCTCACGGGCGTCGTGGGTGAGGACCGGATGCGATGCAGGTGCGTTCAGGGAAAATCATGCAAGTAGGCACACAATTTCAGTCAGTTTTGACTGTGATTGCGTTCCGTTGTTCAGTTTTTTCAGCACGAGTGCAATGCGTTTTGAAAAACTGAATGTGGTACCCAGACCCGAACCCGGACTTCTTCACTGAAGTTCTGGTTTGGGTTAGGTGTTCTGTAGATTTTATTATTTTCCCTTATAATATGGTTATAAAGGAAAATTAATAGCATTCTTAATACAGAATGATTACTAAAATGTTGATTTGAGTGGTTAAAAAAAATAAAAAAATAACTCACCTCATCCACATGATCGCGCAGCCGGGATCGTCTTCTTTCAGGACCTGCAAAAGGACCTTTGATGACGTAATCGTGCTCACCACATGGTGAGCGTGGTGATGTCAGCGCAGGTCCTGCTGAATGAAGATAGAAAGATTACTTCATCAAAGGTCCTTTTGCAGGTCCTGAAAGAAGAAAAAAGAAGACTATGCTGGCTGAGCGATCATGTGGATGAGGTAAGTAATTTTTATTTTATTTTTTAACCCCTCATGCAACATTTTAGTAAGCATTCTGTATTAAGAATGCCATTATTTTCCCTTATAACCATGTTATAAGGGAAAATAATACAGTAAATTGACTTTAATCAATTTACTAACATCATTTCCTAGCAACCATGCGTGAAAATCGCATTGCATCCGCACTTGCTTTGCGGATGCTATGCAATTTTCAAGCAGCCCCATTCATTTTTAAGGGGCCTGCATTGCATGAAAAACACAGAATATAGAACATGCTGCGATTTTCACGCAACGCACAAGTGATGAAAATCACCGCTTATCTGCACAGCCCCATTGAAGTGAATGGGTCTGGATTCTGTGCGGGTGCAATGTGTTCACCTCACGCATTGATCCCGCGTGGAATTCTCACCCGTGTGAAAAGGGCCTAACTATCTGGATTATATATATGAGCTACCGAACTAATGTACCTAACATCCTACACTGGACCCTATCAGCTACACTATTCACTCACTAACCTACACTGACTATCTACCACTAACTATCTGGATTATATATATGAGCTAACTATATAATGTCCCTAACACCCTACAATGGAACCTATCAGCTACACTATTCACTCACTAACCTACACTATCTAACACTATCTGGATTATATATATATGAGGCATCAGAAGTCACAGGAATTCAGCACAGCACAAAGATCACACTCCTCTCTCTCTCACAACTGCATGAAACAGCACAAAATGGCTGTGGGGAGGTTCTCTTATATAGTAAGGGGTAGGCAACTTTCCTATGGGTTGCTAGGGAAGTTGCTAAGCTCTTGCAGCCGTCTCATTGGCCCACAAGCTAGAAGCAGGGAGGGACCATGTGTACTGATAAAAAAAAAGCAACGAATATTCGAATTTACGAATATGTAGGGCTATATTCAAAAAATTCGCTAATTCTCGAAGTGCCGATATTCGTGATTAAAATTCACTATTCGAATATTCGCGCTCAACACTAATCATTTAAACAATTCTTGTAGAAATTCAATATTTCAAATATGAGATAATTTCCATGCACCTCTCCTGTGTTTTATTTCTAAGTTTTTTTTTTATACTATTATGCTGTTTTTATTTTTCAGTCTTGTAGTCTTCCTGTCAAGATTTACATCAAATGATTATATGGGCACAAATAGGATATTGGTTTGTTCTTCTGCTTATGACCTATAACTATTATGATACCATAAATCTTGCAGTGTCTATTCTGGAGCTTTATGAACCATCACATACCATGGATATTTAAAAAATCTTTAATACCAACTTGCCAATTTATAATTTTTTAATGTAGTATGTAAAGGATGATTTGCAATAAGTGTTCATTTTTCTTCCTAATCGTACACTACTCTTTTGATAAATCAGGTTTCATTGCATAATCCTCTGGGATGATGAGATGAACATTATTTGATATGATATTTTGAAAGCATGCTAATTCAAAATATAGGTCATGCACACAGATTTTAATGGCAGCTTTAGATGGAATGTATGCTTTAATTAAAATCCTTGATTGACTAATTATTAGAAAGACAACCTTATGAATGTGATTACATCAAACAAAATTAGAATATAATCATCAATATCATTTTCTTTCTAAGCTTGTATCTAAATATTAGGCTTTCTAACAAGGAAGGTAAAGGGAATGTCTAGGTATTTCTGAATGATGGATGGAAGGCTTAACATTTATATTGGAATTTGAGTTTTACTTGTTTCCCAGATGAGGTTGTGGTGTTTCATAGAACAAATTGACCTTGAGAATGTTCAGTTTTTATATGACTGCTTATGATACAATGTGTACAGGATACTTATAATAAATATACGGTACCCGTAGGCTTCACTGCAATTTTATTACCGTTATTTATTTTTACACAATATATTTTTTTCTTGTTTCCTGCAAGTAATACATTGGACATGATCCCTAATAAGAAACTTATTTACTGTGTTACCAAGAAGTTCACTGTTAAAACAAGCACCACACCTTTTAGGGCTAGTTCAGCTGAATTTAATGGCATTACTAAGTAATGTATTGTTTCATTCTTGAGAAAAAGTACTTTTAATCCATATGTAAATAAACAGTTGCAGTGTCATCAAAGTTGAAAAAAAGTTTGATATGGGGGGCAGAGCCAATAGCCGCACTGTGAAGACATGCTTGGCTGAGCTCCGTACACTTCCTTGCTAAAGGGACAAGCTAACGTTAGCTACCAGACTTCAGGATGGTAAAAATCGGGCGACAGAAACCCACCGTAATCCCCAAAGGTCCAAATCCGGGATCGGATACCTGAAAAATACCTCAAAAAGCAAGCTACAGCGTCTGTGACCAAAGAACCAAAGATGGCGCCGGCTGACGAGCGTGCTGCAGCGGTCTCAGATAAAGGCTGGTCTGAAGGCGACAGCGATGGGGGTGAGTCAGAATGCTCCCGGACACTTCCGGTGTCCAGAAAATTCATCAAACAGGCATTAGCAGAAGCCCTGTTGCCCCTCAAGCATGAGATCTCAGTGCTAACACAAGAGATACAACATATAGGCCACAGGGTTGAATCCCTGGAGGCTGTACAACAGGCCGCCTTAGAACACAGCTCAGCGGTCTCCAACTCCCTCGCCTCATGTCAGCATCACATAAACCTCCTCCATGCTGCAATGGAGGATCAGGAAAATCGAGGAAGGAGGAACAATCTCCGGTTCAGAGGCATACCTGAGTCGGTACCTAATGGCGATCTTAAGGACACTACCATACAGATTGCTGATTCCCTCCTGAATAATAGTGAACCCTCTCAGATGGTGATAGAAAAATCTCACAGAGCTCTCAGACCAAAGCCTTCAGACACCGAACTCCCAGAGATGAAATTTGTCGATTCCTGAGCTTTGCAGAGAAAGAAAAGATCCTCTATGCAGCCAGAGCCTCAAACGACATCATCTTTGGCGAATCATCAATTGCTATATATCAAGACCTCTCTCCGATCACATTAAAAAAGAGAAGAAACCTAAAACCTCTCAGTGATCACCTTCGCTCCAAACAAATTCCCTACAGATGGACTTTTCCCTTTGGTCTTACATTCAAATTTTCTGGCAAACAGATAAAGATTACCTCCTACTCGGATCTAATGGAAGCGTTCTCCATCATGGACATCTCTCCACTGGACATTGTGGATTGGGACGCAGTATCTGATATAGCCATGCTGCCGATTCTACCCAAAGTGACCCCATGGGAGAAGTCAACCACGCCAAAAAGACAAAGATCGAAACATCGCAGCGGCAACCTGACCCCCAGAAGAATAACCGGGACCATTTATTAACCACCTCAGCTCCCCTAGCTTAAACACCCTTAATGACCAGACTACTTTTTACAATTCTGCACTACACTACTTTCACCGTTTATTGCTCGGTCATGCAACTTACCACCTAAATGAATTTTACCTCCTTTTCTTCTGACTAATATAGCTTTCATTTGGTGGTATTTCATTGCTGCTGACATTTTTACTTTTTTTGTTATTAATCGAAATGTAACAAAATTTTTGCAAAAAAATGAAATTTTTCACTTTCAGTTGCAATTTAAAAAAAAAAAAAAACAACATCTATATATAAATTTTTCTCTAAATTTATTGTTCTACATGTCTTTGATAAAAAAAAAATGTTTGGGTAAAAAAATAAAAATGGTTTGGGTAAAAGTTATAGCGTTTACAAACTATGGTACAAAAATGTGAATTTCTGCTTTTTAAAGCAGCTCTGACTTTCTGAGCACCTGTCATGTTTCCTGAGGTTCTACAATGCCCAGACAGTAGAAAACCCCCACAAATAACCCCATTTCGGAAAGTAGACATTCTAAGGTATTCGCTGATGGGCATATTGAGTTAATAGAACTTTTTATTTTTTGTCACAAGTTAGCGGAAAATGATTTATTTATTTATTTATTTTCTTGCAAAGTCTCATATTCCACTAACTTGTGACAAAAATTAAAAACTTCCATGAACTCACTATGCCCATCACGAAATACCTGGGGGTGTCTTCTTTCCAAAATGGGGTCACTTGTGGGGTAGTTATACTGCCCTGGCATTTTAGGGGCCCTAATGTGTGGGAAGTAGTTTGAAATCAAAATGTGTAAAAAATGCCCTGTGAAATCCTAAAGGTGCTCTTTGGAATGTGGGCCCCTTTGCCCACCTAGGCTGCAAAAAAGTCTCACACATGTGGTATCGCCGTACTCAGTAGAAGTTGGGCAATGTGTTTTGGGGTGTAATTTTAGATTTACCCATGCTGGGTGAGATAAATATCTCGGCAAAAGACAACTTTTCCCATTTTTTTATACAAAGTTGGCATTTGACCGAGAAATTTATCTCACCCAGCATGGGTATATGTAAAATGACACCCCAAAACACATTGCCCAACTTCTCCTGAGTACGGTGATACCACATGTGTGACACTTTTTTGCAGCCTAAATGCGCAAAGGGGCCCAAATTCCTTTTAGGAGGGCATTATTAGACATTTTGATTCCAGACTTCTTCTCACGCTTTAGGGCCCCTAAAATGCCAGGGCAGTATAAATACCCCACATGTGACCCCATTTTGGAAAGAAGACACCCCAAGGTATTCAATGAGGGGCACGTCGAGTTCATAGAAAAAAATATTTTTGGCACAAGTTAGCGGAAATTGATTTATTTATTTTTTTTCTCACAAAGTTTCCCTTTCTGCTAACTTGGGACAAAAATTTCAATCTTTCATGGACTCAATATGCCCCTCAGCGAATACCTTGGGGTGTCTTCTTTCCGAAATGGGGTCACATGTGGGGTATTTATACTGCCCTGGCATTTTAGGGGCCCTAAAGCGTGAGAAGAAGTCTGGAATATAAATGTCTAAAAATTTTTACGCATTTGGATTCCGTGAGGGGTATGGTGAGTTCATGTGAGATTTTATTTTTTGTCACAAGTTAGTGGAATATGAGACATGGTAAGAAAAAACAAAAATAAATTTAAAAAAAATTTCCGCTAACTTGTGCCAAAAAAATGTCTGAATGGAGCCTTACAGGGGGGTGATCAATGACAGGGGGGTGATCAGGGAGTCTATATGGGATGATCACCCCCCCATCATTGATCACTCCCCTGTAAGGCTCCATTCAGACGTCCGTATGTGTTTTGCGGATCCGCGGTGTCCGTGTTTTGCGGATCCGATCCATGGATCCGTGGATCCGTAAAACACATACGGACGTCTGAATGGAGCCTTACAGGGGGGTGATCAATGACAGGGGGGTGATCAGGGAGTCTATATGGGGTGATCACCCCCCTGTCATTGATCACCCCCCTGTAAGGCTCCATTCAGACGTCTGTATGTGTTTTGCGGATCCGATCCGTGGTTCAGTAAAACACATACGGACGTCTGAATGGAGCCTTACAGTGGGGTGATCAATGACAGGGTGGTGATCAGGGAGTCTATATGGGGTGATCACCCCCCTGTTAGGCTCCATTCAGACGTCCGTATGTGTTTTGCGGATCCGATCCATGGATCCGTGGATCCGTAAAACACATACGGACGTCTGAATGGAGCCTTACAGGGGGGTGATCAATGACAGGGGGGTGATCAGGGAGTCTATATGGGGTGATCACCCCACTGTCATTGATCACCCCCCTGTAAGGCTCCATTCAGACATCCGTATGTGTTTTGCGGATCCGATCCATGGATCCGTGGATCTGTAAAACACATATGGATGTCTGAATGGAGCCTTACAGGGGGGTGATCAATGACAGGGGGGTGATAATTGATAGGGGGGGTGATCAGGGAGTCTATATTTGGTGATCAGGGGTTAATAAGGGGTTAATAAGTGACAGGGGGGTGTAGTGTAGTGTGGTGCTTGGTGCCTGTGTCCTCTGGTGGTCGATCCAAGCAAAAGGGACCACCAGAGGACCAGGTAGCAGGTATATTAGACGCTGTTATCAAAACAGCGTCTAATATACCTGTTAGGGGTTAAAAAAATCGCATCTACAGCCTGCCAGCGACTGATCGCCGCTGGCAGGCTGTAGATCCACTCGCTTACCTGCAGTTCCTGTGAACGCGCGCTCCTGTGTGCGCGCGTGTTAAAGATGTGTGAATTTTATTCTATATTTTTTGTATATCTAGGACTGTAATGAGTGCCTCCCTCCCACCCCTCTCTTTGTCTCAAGCCGGAGAGGTGAGGAAGGGGGGCAAAGGGCTGTGCTGTGGGTAGCTCTCAAGCTTCAAAATGTTAAAATTGTTGCTACCAGCTTTCTTAATGTTATACTGCGGTATTGTTAAGTATCTTATGTACTTTTTATGTTTTCTTAGTTCTGGAACACATGTGTATAACTTTCCACTCAGGGAACAGGATGTGGGACAGACACTCTCTCTCCTGGAGGCTGCCACGATGCTCCACTACTCCAAAATCAGACACCCCTTCCGCAGACTGGATCAGATATCAGTGAGAATTTATTTTCTTTACTCACCATGACAGACCTCAAATTATCATCATTCAATGTAAAGGGACTTAGAGCCCCTTCTAAAAGATCAAATATTTTCCCTTTTGTGGAAGGAAAAGTGCTCCATAGCTTTTCTTCAAGAAACCCATTATAAACATGGGAAATGCCCGGATCTATCATTTTCCAAATACCCAAATTGGTATCACTGCGGAGCTGATGGGGCGGCCTCCAGGGGAGTGAGTGTGGGATTCAGGAAGGATGTTCCCTTTCTGTACTCCACGCATGTACAGGACCCAGATATATCATTTTAAAAGGCAGTATCAGAAATAAGATGTATTTCTTTTTCAATGTATATGCTCCTAATAGTGATCAGATCACATGGCTGCTCTCTGTCCTAAACTTGGTAGAATCTATGCAGGAGGGAACACATCTTAGCAGGTGACTTTAATGTTGCTTTACATTCAATAGTTGACACCTCTTCCAAAAAAAACTTTCTCAATAAGAAACCTGAAAAGACTAAATTCCAGACTCTAAGATTTGGGTCTTGTGGACATATGGAGATGCCTCAATCCCTCCTGCATAGATTATTCCTTTTATTTAGCTCCAGGAAATTCCTATAGTAGGATTGACTACATTTTCACTCCCAAAGACCAAATACACCTCTGTACAGAGGCGAGAATCGGAAATATCACGATATCAGACCATGCTCCGATTTTTTGCATTCTATGCTCCCCTTCAGTACCATGTAAGCCCCCAACCTGGAGATTAAATGAGTCCATACTGAGCAACGAGGACCATAAGAAACATTTCTCATCTCTCTTAGATGAATATTTCACCATTATTAATACACCAGACATTTCCCCTCAAACCCTATGAGATGCTCACAAAGTGTTTATCAGGGGCCACTTTATTAGAAAATGCTCTTTTTTAAAGAAACAATCGGATAAGCACATTTCCTCCTTACTAAACGATATATTCACAATCTAGAATCCCTTCATAAAAGTTCTCTAGCAGCCCAGCACCTGTCTAAACTAACTGCCCTTAGAACAGAACTTAAAAACCTTTTAAATGCAAAATCAGCAAAATACTACTTATCCTCTCAACAAAAAATTTTTGCCCACGGCAATAAAGCATCTAAATTCATGATGCAACGCATAAGAAGTAGACGACTAGCGAGATATGTAACTTCCATCAAATCCCCTCTGGGCCACAAACTCTTTTCATCAGAGGCTATCGCTGAGCAATTCAGACTGTTCTACGAAGCCCTGTATAATCTTTCACAAAAGAAAGGAGTTGAAGGTGAACTAGACAGAGACCCTGCTATTACTACATTTTTAGACTCTTTAAATCTCCCCACCTTGTCCAAAACCCAGCACGACGCTTTGGCCAAACCTTTCTCACTCTTAGATCTTAAAAATGCTCTCAAGTCAACCCCCAAAGACAAGTGCCCTGGCCCTGATGGCTTTCCAACCACATATTATTCCTCTTTCCAAGATTCCCTGCTCCCTCACTTACTTTCCGTATGCAACTTAGCATTAAAAGACCAGCCCTTGTCATCTGACATGACCAAAGCATTAATCACAATAATCCCCAAAGATGGGAAAGATCGAACTTTTTGTGCAAATTACCGTCCCATATCTCTATTAAATATAGACCTAAAAATCGTAGCAAAAATGTTGGCCATTAGACTTCAATCCTTACTTCCTAACCTGATCCATTCTGACCAGGTAGGATTTGTGAAAGGTCGTGAAGGTAAAGATAACACCACCAAAAAAGTGTGGGGGTGGTTCTCCTCCAATCATCGAGTCTTGACCCTACCCTTACCCCTCCTTCAAATCAGAGACATCATATCCCTTGCTCCCAAGGAAATAAGAGATACATGTCCCTCAGGGATCAAATACTCTCAACTCCTAATTACTGACTTACTAGATCCTGATGGGTGCATCCCACCAGAATTCTCACTAAGTACTCACTTTAATATCTCTAGCCCTCATGGTTTGCTCCTTAACTTCCTTAAAAAAGAGATTGCCTCCTGGAATAAAACATTAAGTGCTGGATCTCCCCAACAGTGGTTTGAGAAACTTATATCTAATACTAAATACCCCCCAAATTGATCTCCACTTTGTATAAAAAAATTAAATCTCCCCGCGGTAAATGCCAAACCTGCAATAATAGGTTTATGGGAGAAAGATCTGGGAAGACAATTTTCTCAACAAGAAATTACTAAACTTTTTACCATTCCTCATAAACTTTTGCGTTGTGTCCGGGTGCAAGAAAACGGATACAAAGTGCTGTCTAGATGGTATAGAACTCCAAACAGAATAGCTCTTTTCTACCCCAGCATTTCGGATCGATGTTGGAGATGCGGAAAAAGTAGAGGTACATTCCTCCATATTTGGTGGAGTTGTCCTTTGATTATTAACTGGTGGACAAACATCTTCCGCATAAGTAATACTATTTGTAGATCTAAATTCCCATGTACACCTGAGATTGCTCTCTTGTCCTTTAGCATCCGCAGAGGAGACCCCCATAAAGCTTTTCTTTTCTCCTATTTGATAGCCGCAGCTCGCATCCTGATTCCCACTATGTGGTGTTTAATTGAGACCCCCTCTATAGAACAAAGGACCAACAAAGTGGATCAATTTTATAGATTAGAGGAGCTTTCCCACTGGGAACTTAAAACTAGAAGCACCTTCATCCATATTTGGTCTCTCTGGAAAAACTTCTGACAATTTACATAAAACTATATACACGTGTTCTACATCCTATTCTATTTACCCATATACTACTCTTACCAAACTTTTACACATGTTCCTGTAGAAGTTGTCTATGCAATGTATCTGTAATTTACATGCTATATGTTTTATTTCTTTCAACATGGTATACTTGATTCTTTCACCTCAAATAAATTAGATTTATTAGCAATATAAATAACATTGCTTTTAATCCTAAAAACAATAAAAATGTTTATTACAAAAAAAACAAAACATTTGATATGTCATAGCGACATATCAAAGGTTTTGATCTATGGGAGTCTGAGTGCTGAGACCTCCCCAATCTCTAGAACGAGGAGAGAGAAGCATTCACATTGTATGTTCTCTCTTGTCACTGCAGGAAACAGGCTCAATAGAAAGTCTATAGGCACTTTTTTGATTCTGTCTCCTGCAGTGAGAAGAGAGCATGCTAAGTGAATGCTTCTTTCTCCTCTATCTCTCTATCTAGCAATTTGTGGGAGTCTTAGCACTCAGATCTCAGTGACTAAAACCTTTGAAAGGTCACTATTAGTGTTGATCACGAATATTCTAATCGCTAATTTTTATCTTGAATATCGGCACTTTGAGAATTCACGAAGATTTAGAATATAGCGCTGTATCTTTGTAATCGCGAATATTCTAGATATTTTTTCATCAGTACCCTCTTTGCTTCTTGCTTGTGGGCCAATGAGAAGGCTGCAATATATTTGTCTGAGCTTAGCAATATCCTTAGCAACCAATAGGAAAGTTGCCTACCCCTTACTATATAAGAAACTCCCCAGCAGCCATTTTCTGCAGTTTTTTGCAGTTCTGAAAGAGAGAGAGAGAGAGAGAAGTGATATTGCTGTGCTCTGTGCTTTGCTGAGTCAATTACATTAGTTAGTTAGCTCGTATATATAATACAGATAGTTAGTGGGAGATAGGTAGTGTGACAGGAATTATCAGGAAACTTCTAGCAGCTTGAAAAATGTAGCAAAAGTGAGCCACGCCTGTATTGCGCGTGCAATCCGCGCATATTACATTACTGATTTTCGCAATCAAGATAATAATGACTGGAGATCACGAATTGTAGAATCAGTTTGTTGCATGAAAGTGGTTGTGTGGATTAATTATTAAGTAAACACAGTGGCCCTGGTTTATCATACCTTTACTCCAGAATTTTGGCATCAAAAAGTCACAAAAATAGAGCTTTTGTGACTTTTTGCACTAGCTTGTGCAAAATTTAAGCGATTGCGCACTTTTTGATTTTTACACCACTCACTTCAGTTTTGTAATGTGGGTGTCGTTAGCTCTGTTAATGAGTTTCACCCCATATTTTTCATTGCAACTTTTTTGAAAAAGTTGCAAAAAAAGTCACACTCTTTAGGAGGAGGGTGGAGTAGAAAACCTGGAGTAGCTTCTCTAGACAAAAGTGTAAGGTCTAAGGATTTATCAAGTAATATGAGACATTTGATAATGTGGCATAAAGAACTCCAATGCAGACTCAAGCAAAACTGACTTCATATTTCCCCCTCATGATAAATTTCCCCCAGTATGTTTTACTCTCTCAGAAAATCGAGCTTTTGGTAACACAGAAATGCTGTTTACATTATACAATTTTAACACATATGTGGACAATGACTATATATTACATGACCTCTGTTCTAGTATTTTTAAGAGCAAAAGCTATTTTTGAGGTATATGCTTGTGGTATATATGAGAGTAGCACACCTCAATATATTATATTCACATTGTTTTTGTGTGTAATCCCCTGCTTGGATGTGTATTTCAGGGACATACATTTATTTTTATGCTTTTTTAAAATAATTTCTGTTTGTCACAAATTTACTTAAAGGTGGGCATGGTTGTCAACAGTCTGTCAAGACAAGTGCAATTATCAGGTTGTCTGCTTTAAGTAAATATATAGGTTTTGGGAGTGCACTTACTTTTCAAAGACCGTAATCCCTGTATTTTATACATTGTAACACTCTGGACTTGCAGCGTGAGTATAAGACAGCTCCCATCCGGAACTTCCAGCACTGCCAGGGTCACATAGCGTTATATTGATTTATGACTAGAGTTGAGCGGACACCTGGATTTTCGGGATCGACGGGTTCCCGAACTTGACCCTGAACCCCATTGAAGTCAATGGGGACCCGAACTTTGGAGCACTAAAATGGCTCAAAAAATGTCATGGAAAGGGCTAGAGGGCTGCGAATGGCAGCAAAATGTGGTTAAGAGCATGGCAAGTGCTCTGCAAGCAAATGTGGATAGGGAAATGACTTTAAATAACATAAAATACGTAAAAATAAAAATAAAATAATCTTGATCTAGGAGGACGAGGTCCATATCGAGTAGGAGGTTGAGGAGGCAGTGGATGTAGTGGTGTAGGTGGAAGCGGCGGTGGAGGAGGAGCAGGTAGCTAACACTGTTTTTGGTTTTAATTTAATTCATTTTTTTATTAGGGTACACCCCAGAAAATTGGGAACTATAACCTGTGATAACCCCCTCCAGTCGTGCTAAGCACACAATCAGACAATACACTGGCTTCAGGGTAGGCCAGCACCTCCAAGGCAAAAACGGCACGCTCAGGCCATGTGCCCAATTTGGAGACCCAGAAGTTGAAGGGGGCAGACCCATCAATCAGTACGTATAGGAGTGTGCACACATACTGCCCCACCATGTCGCACGTCCCCGTGATGTTCACGATCCAATTGGATATGTTATCTATCAACTTTCGATGTTCTTTTCTGCGCCTACCATGGTGATCACGGTTAGTGGTGAATAAGGGTTCCACGCCAGAGAGGGAGCTTGAGAAAGAGATACCAAATCCAAGGGAGGTCAATGGATGAAATTAAATGTTGATCAAACGGAAAAGTGGGACAAATTATTGAATCCGAAGCTTACAAGTAAATGAGGTGGTGCGCGTCAATTAAAGAAGAATTTTTTAAATTTAATTCCCTGTCACCTATTCAGACCAAGGGTTTGTATACGGCAAAATTGGTAAAATGTCACCTGACAATGTAACAGACAATTTTTTGAAATTTATGTCCCTATCACCTATGCAGAGCAGGGGTTTAGATACATGTCAAAAATGGTCAAATGTCACCAGAAAATGTAACAGACAAATTAGTGAAATTTGTTTACCTGTCTACTAGGTATAGCAGTGGTATATTACAGCCAAAAATTGGTGAATTTCACCTGAGAATGTAACAGAAAAATTTGTGAAATGTTTTTACCTGTCTACTAGGTAGAGCAGGGGTATATCACACCCAAAAATTGGTGAATTTCACCGAGAATGTAACAGGCAATTTAGTGAAATGTTTTTACCTGTCTACTAGGTAGAGCAGGGGTATATCACACCCAAAAAATTGTGAATTTCACCTGAATATGTAACAGACAAATTAGTGAAATTTTCTTACCTGTGTACTAGGTAGAGGAAGGGTATATCACACACAAAAATTGGTGAATTTCACAAGAATAAGTAATAGACAAATTAGGGATTTTTTTTTACCTGTCTACTAGGTATAGCAGTGGTATATCACAGCCAAAAATTTGTGAATTTCACCCAAAAATGTAACAGACAAATTAGTGAAATAACATTAAACATTAACATTAAACAAAATAAAATACGTACAAATTAAAAAAAATAATCTTGATTTATGAGGTGGAGGTCCATATGGAGTAGGAGTTTGAGGAGGCGGTGGACGTAGTGGTGTAGGTGGAAGCGGCGGTGGAGGAGGATGAGGTAGCCAACACTGGTTTTTGGTTTTAATATTTTTTTATTTATATATTTTTTTAATTAGGGTACAGTCCAAAAGAGTGAGAAATATCCAAAATACAACAATGAGCAATTGCGCTGCAGTATAACAATGGCTGGGTAAGGCCGGTATACATGTCTATTCTGCACAAGGTACGGACAAGTCCTGTGAGATCCATGCCTGGTCCATTTTAATGAACGTGAGCCAGTCCAGTGTGGACAGGCGGCTGCGCTTGTCTGTGATAACGCCCCCTGTCGTGCTAAACCACGTTCAGACAATACACTGGCTGCAGGGCAGGCCAGCACTTCCAAGGTGTAAAGGGAAAGCTCAGGCCATGTGCCCAATTTGGAGAAGCAGAAGTTGAAGGGGGCAAACCCGTCATTCAGTACGTGTAGGTGTGTGCAGACATACTGCTCCACCATGTTGCTGAAATGCTACCTCCTGCTAAGACGTTCCATATCAGCTGGTGCTGCTGGTTGTTGTGGTGTGCTGACAGAGCTTTTCCACATTTAGGCCATGTTAACCCTGCCTTCTGAGGTGCTCTTCCTCCTCCTCTGCCTTGTGCTTCCACTGTGCCCCCACTGTCAGATGGGAATGCCACAAGCAGCGCATCTACCAGCGTGCGCTTGTACTCGCGCATCTACAGTGACTGAATTAAGGACAGTACGTTGTCCTTGTAAAGGGGATCCAGCAGTGTGGCCACCCAGTAATCAGTACAAGTTAGAATGTGGGCAACTCGGCGGTCATTGCGGAGACACTGCCAAATGATTAATATAATAAATAATTTATTGTGACATAACTAAACATCAAAGTTTACATACAAGAGATGCAGTAAGGCAGGGAACAAAAAAGGAGCAGGGGGAGGGAAGAACGGCCCCCTGACGAAGGCACGCCGAAACGCGCGTTGGGGTAGCGCCATCCTGGTTGGTCCACTCTTGGTCTGAATTTTGGTGAGTCACATCTGCCTCTTTACCTCCCGGCTTTTTTCCATTTGGATGTTTATTTATTGTCAGGATTTCCCTGTTGGCCGGGTGTGTGTATATGTCCATGTCAGCATGGACTTTGCAGTTACTTTTGACTCGCCTTTTTCATCCTTACTTACTGTCTTTCTGCGGGCAATTTATATTCTTTTTATACATCCATCCCGCCGATTCTATACATTTACAACTTATAACCAGAGTGCCCCTCCCAGGGTGGCGCCGTTCTTCCCTCCACCTGCTCCTTTTTTGTTCCCTGCCTTACTGCATCTCTTGTATGTAAACTTTGATGTTTTGTTATGTCACAATAAATTATTTATTATATTGATCATTTGGCATTTTGAGCTCCATTTTCTTTGTTGTTCTGATATTGTACTTGGGAGCTTGAGCCAAGTTATTTCCTTTTTAGGGGTGTCGTGTGGGTGTATTGGGTGGACACGGTTCCCCCCCCTCCCCCTGCTCTTCCCCCTCCTTGTCGCCCCTGGGGTTGCCCCCTCTTTTCTCTGATTGCGGAGACACTGCAGCATGTAATCACTCATGTGTGCCATGCTGCCCAGAGGCAATGACAAGCTGTCCTCTGTGGGAGGTGTATCGTCTGTGTCCTCTGTATCCCCATCCACGCACCAGTGATGGCCATGAGCTGGTTTGGGTGCCACTCTGCTGTGAACATGGTTCCTCCTCGTCCATCTCCTCCTACTCATCCTCCACCTTGTCATCCTCCAGAACTGTGCCCTGGCTGGACTATTGTGTACCTGGCGTTTGTGGGTGCAGGAACCCACCCTCGGAGCCACTTGTGAATGACTGGCCGGAATCCCTATGAAATGATCCCTCTTCCTTCTCCTCCTCCTGTGCCACATCCTCTTCCATCATCGCCAGCAGCGTTTTTTCAAGGAGGCATAGAAGTGGGATAGTTACGCTGAGAACAGCGTTATCGGCACTGGCCATGTTGGTAGAGTACTCGAAACAGCGCAACAAGGAACACAGGTCTCGCATGGAGGCCCAGTCATTGGTGGTGAAGTGGTGCTGTTCCGCAGAGCGACTCACCAGTGCGTGCTGCAGCTGAAACTCCACTATCCACAGTCTGGCCAGCATGTGCAAGGTGGAGTTCCACCTTGTGGGCACGTCGCATATAAGGCGGTGAGCGGAAGGCCGAAGTTACACTGAAGCACTTACAGGCGAGCAGCGGTAGGGTGAGAACGCCGAAATCGCACGCAGACGGCCCGCACTTTATGCAACAGCTCTGACATATCGGGGTAATTTTTCAGGAACCTGTGCACCACCAAATTCAGCACATGCACCAGGCAAGGAATGTGTGTAAAACTAGCTAGTCCCAAAGCTGCTACGAGATTTCACCCATTATCGCACACCACCAGGCCGGGCTTGAGGCTCACTCTCACCAGCTACTCATCAGTCTGTTGTTCCATGCCCGTCCACAGCTCCTGCGCGGTGTGGGGTTTATCCCTTAAACAGATAAGTTTAAAAATTGCCTTCTGTCGTTTACCCCTGGCTGTGCTGAAGTTGGTGGTGAAGGTGTTACGCTGACCGGATGAGGAGCCGGAGTAGGAGGAGGAAGCAGCAGGAGGCAAACTGAAGCGCCCTGCAATCCTCGGTGGTGGAAGGACATGCACCAAACTGCTATCGGCCTCAGTCCCAACTGCCACTGCATTTACCCAGTGTGCTGTTAGGGAGATATAATGTCCCTGACCGTGCTTTCTGGTCCACGTATCCGTAGTTAGGTGGACCTTGCCACAGATGGCGTTGCGCAGTGCACACCTGATTTTGTCTCCCACTCGTGTCTTGTCGTCATCACATTGTCAGAAGAACTGCCATGCCAGGGAACTCCTTGGAGCTGGCTTTGGTGTGCTCGGTCCCTTGCTGCTGTGGGCAATAGCATGCGTACTGTCTAGGGGATGGCCACTCCGGTTTTGAACAAAGCTCCCTCTTCTGCTGTGCTGGTGGTTCTGTGCGACCACCGCCTCTTCCTCCAAACTACAGTACACAGGTCACTCGCATGACCTTGATTCCATGTGGGGTCAACATTCCTGCCCTCCTTGTCGGTCTGCACACTGCAGAAAGCCACAGCAGTTGGCACCTGTGTTTCGTCTTCATCCGAGACATGCTGCGGTGGTCCTCCCATGTACTTATCTTTAATTATAAGTGGTTGGGCATCAGTGCACTCAATCTCTTCCTCTTCTGGGGCAGGGCTAGGTGGATGGCCCTGGGAAACCCTGCTAGCAGAATCATCAAAAAGCAGAAGAGACTGCTGCATGATTTGGGGCTCAGACTGCTTGGCTGATTTGCAAGGGGGTGAGGTGAAAGACTGATGGCCATGGGCTGCAGGTGCCAACTCTGATCTTTCAGCAGGAGACTGGGTGTGAGACAATGTGAAGGAACTGGAGGCACTGTCAGCAACCTAATCTACTATCGCCTGCACTTGTTCTGGCCTCACCATTCGTAGAGCCGCATTAGGCCCGACCAAATAACGCTGAAGGTTCTGTCACCTGCTCGCACCTGAGGAAGGTGTTTCACTTGTGCATGTAGCTGGCACAGATCGATCACGTCCTCTCCCTGCAACAGGATCTCCACCAGCAGCACGACGACCGGGGCCACGTCCCTTATTTGACACACTCCTCAAATTTAGGATCTTGCCCAAAATGGGTGTTTTTTTAATAACAGAATTGTACACCAGTATCTAACGCGTGTATTTCACACTGACAGATGCTGCAAAGGCACCAGATGTAGGATATTGCCAAAAATTGGTGTTTTTTTAAACCCAGAAAATTATTGAAGTATTTCAAGCTTGGATTTGAATGTCACAAATGCACATATGCTGTGCTGGTGCACTGAGCTTGCATAAAATGGCCACCGCCGCCCACCTAACTAACAGATGGATAAAAGTTATTTTTCTGTGTCACTGGGCTCAGAGCAGGGTAAAAAGATTGTGCACCCAGAAAACTAAATCTATGTAGATCGCTGAGTTTACAAGCACTTCAGATTAAAGATTCTTTCCTATTCTCTCCCTCACAGCAGCAGCATCCTCTCCCTACACTAGTAACAGCAGAGTGACGTGCAGCGCTACATGACTCCTGCTTATATAGAGGGTGGGTCACATGCTGCACTGGCCAATCACAGCCATGCCATTTGTAGGCATGGCTGTGATGGCTTCTAAGGGCACAAGAGTAAAACGCTTGTTGATTGCTGCTCTGCAGCCTTTCAAAAAGCGGCAATCAATTTGCCGAACACCGAACTCGAACTATTACTGAAAACTTTGAGTTCGGGTACGGGGTCTAAAAATCCTAAAGTTCGGTACGAACCTAAACTTTATAGTTCGGGTTCTCTCGACCCTATTTATGACCCTTAGAGGTCTGGAATGTATTGGATAACACTGACATAATGCTGTCAGTGTTATCCAATAAATTCCAGAACTGTAAGGGTTACATAGCATCATAAATCAATATAATGCTGTACGACCCTGGCAGTGCTAGGAGTTTAAGACAGGAGCTGTCTTATACTCATGCTCCCTCATCTGAAAGCTGCCTAAAACTAGATTTTTTGTCATTCAAGTTTTGGTGATTTTATGAAGATATGTGCATTAAGTGTGTGACTTTAGTTTAAGTGAGGAAGTATCTGTGAGAGCCTGCTAAATTATTTGTGCGCATTGCGGATAGTCTGAGCCTGACTTTATTGTACTCTATACCAAGTCAGAGCGGTGTAGTATAGCTTATAAAATGTGACTTGCTTTTGTTGCCAGGTTTATTGCATATCAGCTAAGAATATACTGTGATTCAATTTTTTTTTCTTTCTCCAGTGTGTTGCACAGGTGAGTAATTAGGTGTGCAGTTGTCTAATTAGGAGAAGTTAAATAGCAAGTCTTGAAGGCATCTCAGTCCTTGGAATCCAGAGGACAAAAAAGCAGTCTGGTTTGAAGTTGTTTGGGAGCAGCACCTATACTAGCTGACAAACAACGTGAGTTTGTGAGTGTTTGTTTGATTTCCAGTGTGTGTTTGTATTAGGTGTGTGACTTCAGATTAAGTGACTTGAAATTCAGGGACTTTAGGAGGGCACTACAGTAAAGGCTGTTTCACACGAGCGAGTCCATTGTGGGAATCGCGCTCCGTGTCTGAATGTGATCCTCTGCTCTGGACTTGCAGGTGCTCACGGCATTATCATGATTTATAATGCTATGTGTCTCTGCATGGCCTTTTTTCCACAGAATCATAGTGACATAAAGCTGTCACTACGATTCTGTAGAAATAAGTTCAAGCAGAGACGCATAGCATTATAAATCATGATAATGTCATGCACTCCTGCAAGTCCAGAGTGGAGGATCACACTCGCACATGGACCGTGATTCCCGCAATGGGCTGGCTCGTGTGAAACAGCCCTAAATCAGTTGCTTATCACTGCACTGTATTATTGTATTTTTTATTTTTCTTGCGTAATCCCCATTTAGTATGTGTTTCATTACTGACAGCGCAGTCCAATGTACATCTTGTCTAATGTATGCAGTTCAGGAACAGCCATTTGAGGGTGCATATATTTGTTCCAATTATGAGAAAATTACTTGTTTGGAATCGCACATCGTGTATCTAAACGAGCGAGTATCGACACTGAGAAGTGTTGGCGATTTGAAAAAAAGTTTGCTTAACAAATGGCTCAAGACCTGGTATAGGAAGGAGAGGTTTGGGTTCCTGGAGAATTTGGCTGACTTCTCTGTCGGCTACAGGCTCTATCGTACGGATGGGCTAGAAGGTTGGAGGAGTGTTTAAACTAGGGACTGGGGAGGGTAATTACATTATAGGAGGGGAAGATAGTGCAGATAGAGACTGGGGGCAAGGTAATGGGACTGAGGGAGGAACTAGAACAGTTCATAAGGAAAAGTGTAGGGTAAAAAATATTTTTTTTTAAAAACTCAATTGTATGTACACTAATGCCAGAAGCCTGACTAATAAAACTGGTGAACTGAAATAAGTTGTGTGAGGAGGACTACGACATAGTCTAGATGATAGCTATGACTGGGTGGTTAACGTCTATTTAGAAAGGATCGTCAAAACCGGAGTGGGGGAGGGGTTTGCCTTAATGTAAAGTCCTGTCTAAAACCCACACTCAGGAAGATATAAGTGAGGGAAATGAACATAAGGTGTCACTGTGGGTAGAAATACATGGAGGCAAAAACAATAAAATACTGATAGGAGTTTGTTATAAGCCACCTAATATACCAGTCCATAGAAAATCTACTACTAAATGAGATATGAGATGGCAAATCATGAGGTTATTATTATTTATGGCCTTGCGGTTCGCCTGGCAGTCGGTTAGTGACGAACTTTGAACGTTCGTGATCCGCCGAACATATGCCGATGTTCGCGCGCGCCTTTTTCTTTTACATTGCGCCAAACTGACCCATGACACATCCATCAGGTGGGACAGGACAACCAATTGAGACATGGACACACACCCTTACCCTATAACAGAACCCGATGTGGCTGCCATTTTACATTCTGTATTTCGTCAGTGTAGGGAGAGGTTTCTTTGTTGAGTAGGGACAGGCTGTTATTAGCACCAAACGCTAGCTAATAGGGCCACAATAGTCCTTATAAGGACTGGTATAGTTGTGTTATCGATAGATGTGATATACAGAGGGGTGTGATATACTTTCTAACATAGAAAGTATATTATAGTGCATTTGTACTGTACAGCAGTTGTGTGCGGTTCTGCTGCGATGCCGTGGCTATATAAAGCAGGGATGGCCAGCCTGTGGCTCTCCAGCTGTTGTAAAACTACAACTCCCACTATGCCCTGCTGTAGGCTGATAGTTGTAGGCAGTCTGGGCATGCTGGGAGTCGTAGTTTTACAACAGCTGGAGAGCCTCATGTAGGCCATCCCTGATATAGAGGACCAAACGCTATTGGAAAAACTAATTGCTACAAGTGTGATATACCAGTTGCTCCCCAAAAAAACTGATTGAGGCAGGGGTGTGATATACTTATAATATACTTCCTATATAGTGCATTAGAACTGTGCAGAAGTTATGTGCGGTTCGGCTGCGATACCGCAGATATATAGAGGTTAAAACGGTATTGGAACAACTAATTGCAACGGGTGTGATATACCTGTAGACTAGAGTTGAGCGGACACCTGGATGTTCGGGTTCGAACTTGACCCCGAACCCCATTGAAGTCAATGGGGACCCGAACTTTTGAGCACTAAAGTGGCTGTAAAAATGTCATGGAAAGGGCTAGAGGGCTGCAAATGGCGTCAAAATGTGGTTAAGAGCATGGCAAGTGCTCTGCAAACAAATGTGGATAGGGAAATTACTTAAAATAACATAAAATATGCAACAAAAAAAATAATACTAATCCTGATCTTGGAGGACCAGGTCCATATGGAGTAGGAGGTTGAGGAGGCGGTGGATGTGGCAGTGTAGGTGGATGAGGAGGTAGCCTACACAGTTTTTTGGTTTTAAATATTTTTTTATTTGGGTACACCCCAAAACATTGGGAAATATAACCTGTGATAACCCCCTCCAGTCATGCTAAACACACGTTCAGACAATACACTGGCTGCAGGGCAGGCCAGCACCTCCAAGGCGTAAAGGGCAAGCTCAGGCCATGTGCCCAATTTAGAGACCCAAAAGTTGCAGGGGCTGACCCCTGTCAGTCAGTTCGTGTAGGCGTGTGCACACTTACTGCCCCACAATGTCGCACGTCCCCGTGATGTTCACGATCCAATTTGATATCTGCTCTATCAACTTTCGATGTTCTTTTAATGCGCCTACTATGGTGATCACAAGGTGGCGGGAAATCGGGGTTCCAGGCCAGAGAGGGAGCGTGAGAAAGAGAGACCACAACCAAGGGAGGATTAATTTTTTCAAATTTTAAATTAGAGTTGAAATATGGGAGAAATTATTAAAGCATAAAAGTGTGACAACTTTTCAAAGTTTAAACATTGAATGAAAGGATGTGGTGCACATTAATTACTGAATAATTTATAAAATTTTATTCCCTGTCACCGATGCATAGCAGGTGTTTATTCACGTCTAAAATTGTATAATGTCAACCCAAGAATGTAAAAGAAAAATTATTGAAATTTATTAAGCTGTCAACTAGGTAGAGGAGGGGTATATTTCACCCAAAAATGTAACTGACAATTCTTATTTTTTTTTCGGTCTACTTGGTATAGGAGTGTTACATCACACCCATAAATTGGTGAATTTCACCAGAATATATAACTGACAATTATTATTTTTTTGGTATAGCAGTGGTACTATACACCAAAAAATTGGTGAATTTCACCCGAAAATGTAAATGATTTAGTAGTGAAATGATCTAAAATAAAAAACACGTACAAAAAAAAAAAAAGATTTATGAGGTGGAGTTCCATATGGAGTAGGAGTTTGAGGAGGCGGTGGACGTAGCGGAGTAGGTGGAAGCGGCGGTGGAAGAGGACATGATAGCCAACACAGGTTTTTGGTTTTAATTGAATTTTGTAAAATTAAGGTAAAATATGAAATATCCAAAATACAAACATGAGCAATTGCGCTGCAGTATAACAATGGCTGCTTAGTGCCGGTATACATGTCTATTCTGCACAAGGTACGGACAAGTCCTAAAGGGATCCATGCCTGGTTCATTTTAATGAACATGAGCTTGTCCACATTGGCTGTGGACAGGCGGCTGCGCTTGTCTGTGATAACGCCCACTGCCGTGCTAAACACACGTTCAGATAATATACTGGCTGCAGGGCAGGCCAGCACCTCCAAGGCGTAAAGGGCAAGCTCAGGCCATGTGCCCAATTTGGAGACCCAGAAGTTGAAGGGGGCAGACCCGTCATTCAGTACGTGTAGGCGTGTGCACACATACTGCTCCACCATGTTGGTGAAATGCTGCCTCCTGCTAAGACGTTCCATATCAGCTGGTGGTGCTGGTTGTTGTGGCGTGCTGACAAAGCTTTTCCACATTTCGGCCATGCTAACCCTGCCTTCGGAGGTGCTGGCGGTGCCCCAGCTGCGTTGGTGACCTCTTTCATGTCCTCTGCCTTTGCCTTGTGCTTCCACTGTCAGGTGGGAATGCCACCAGCAGCGCGTCTACCAGCGTGCGCTTGTACTCGCGCATCTTACGATCATACTCATGATCATGCTCCAGTGACGGAATTAAGGACGGTTGTCATTGTAACTGGGATCCAGCAGCGTGGCCACCCAGTAATCAGCACAAGTTAGAATGTGGGCAACTCGGCGGTCGTTGCGGAGACACTGCAGCATGTAATCGCTCATGTGTGCCAGGCTGCCAAGAGGCAACGAAATGCTGTCCTCTGTGGGAGGTGTATCAATTGTGTACCTTGGGTTTGTGGGTGCAGGAACCCACCCTCTGAGCCACTTGGGAATGACTGGCCGGAAACCCTACGACATGATCCCTCTTCCTCCTCCTCCTGTGCCACATCCTATTCCATCATCGCCAGCAGCGTTTTTTCAAGGAGTGTAAGGGATCGCCTCTTATTCGGGGGTCATTCTCACAATGTTCTTTATCGACCACAGGATTAGGGGCCAAACATTGTTTTGGTTTTGCTGAGGTGCCAAATAAAAGCAAACAATACAAATAAAACACCTGCCCGGCTGGGCTCTAACTAAAGATGAGGACTCCATACCTCACTGAAAGCCCCGTTCACACACGGGAAGAACATGCGGCTTTTCCCAGCCTAACAATCCAGCACTTCCAGGCTGTAACAAAGTCCAGTATCTTTTGGGGGATTGTGGTCCAGAAGTCCTCCTGATTTTGGCCTAGCGGCCGTCTATTACAAGACCTCGCGGAGTCCCCCAAAGTTCAGGCTAACACCTAGCCCCGTGGCCCCTCAGCCAGCTCGACTGAGCCCACTTGTACAGAGCCTTCCCAGGCCTCTGCTGCACACAGACTCTCCAGAGTGAGACACACCCAAGATCCAGTAGCAGGATTAAATAGGATCCCTGGAACCTGGGGAAACAACACCTCAATGTTCACATTGCCACAGGAGGCATAGAAGGAAGTGGGATAGTAACGCTGAGAACGGCGTTATCGGCACTGGCCATGTTGGTGGAGTACTCGAAACAGTGCAACAAGGAACACAGGTCTCACATGGAGGCCCAGTCATTGGTGGTGAAGTGGTGCTGTTCCACCGAGCGACTCACCCGTCCGTGCTGCAACTGAAACTCCACTATCGCCTGCTGCTGCTCGCACAGTCTGGCCAGCATGTGCAAGGTGGAGTTCCACCTTGTGGGCAAGTCGCATATGAGGCGGTGAGCGGGAATGCTGAAGTTGCGCTGCAGCGCTGACAGGCGAGCAGCAGCAGGGTGAGAACGCCAAAAGCGCGCATAGACGGCCCGCACTTTATGCAGCAGCTCTGACATAACGGGGTAATTTTTAAGGAATCTCTGCACCACCAAATTCAGCACATGTGCCAGGCAAGGGATGTGCGTCAGACCGGCTAGTCCCAGAGCTGCTACGAGATTTCGCCCATTATCGCACACCACCAGGCCGGGCTTGAGGCTGACTGGCACAAACCACTCATTGGTCTGTTGTTCAAGGCCCATCCACAGCTCCTGCACGGTGTGGGGTTTGTCCCTCAAACAGAAGTTTTAAAACTGCCTGCTGTCATTTACCCCTGGCTGTGCTGAAGTTGGTGGTGAAGGTGTTACGCTGACCGGATGAGGAGCTGGTAGAGGATGAGGAAGCAGAGTAGGAGGAGGCAGCAACAGGAGGCAAACTGAAGCGCCCTGCAATCCTCGGTTGTGGAAGGACATGCGCCAAACTGCTATCCTCCTCAGGCCCAGCCGCCACTGCATTTACCCAGTGTGCTATTATGGAGATATAACTGCCCTGACCGTGCTTACTGGTCCACGTATCCGTAGTGAGGTGCACCTTGCCACAGATGGCGTTTCGCAGTGCACACCTGATTTTGTCCCCTACTTGGTTGTGAAGGGAAGGGATGTCTCGCGTTGAAAAGTAGTGGTGGCTGGGCACGACGTACTGTGGGACAGCCACCGCCATAAGACCTCTAAAACTATCCATCTCCACCAGACGGAATGACAGCATTTCAAAGGCCAGTAATTTAGAAATGCTGGCATTCAGGGCTAGGGATCGCGGGTGGGTAGGGGGGTACTTCCTCTTCCTCTCCAGCGTTTGTGATATGGAGAGCTGAACGCTTTCGTGGGACATTGTGGAGATGCTTGTTGACCCAGTTGGTGGTGTTGCTGGCAGATCTTCTGTTTGCATGGTGGCAGGTGCCACTGTCACTCCAGAGGTGGATGAAGAGGCCGCGACTGCAGCAGAAGAGGAAGCAGGAGGAGCCAGAGACCTTTCTTGGTTTTTGAGGTGTCGACTCCACTGCAGCTCGTGCTTAAATGTCTGGTTATGCAGGTTGTGCTCAGGTTGAGAATGTTTATGCCTCGCTTCAGGCTCTGATTGCACAGCGCGCAAACCACTCGTGTCTTGTCGTCAGCACATTGTCTGAAGAACTGCCAAGCCAGGGAACTCCTTGGAGCTGGCTTTGGTGTGCTCGGTCCCTTGCTGCGGTGGGCAGTAGGAGGCGTACTGTCTAGAGGACGGCCACTCCGCTTTTGCACCCTGCTCCCTCTTCTGCTGTGCTGGTGGCTCTGTGCGACCACCGCCTCTTCCTCCAAACTACATGGGTCACTCGCATGACCTTGATTCCATGTGGGGTCAAGGACCTCATCGTCCTCCACATCATCTTCCACCCAGTCTTTACCCCTACCTTCCTTGTCGGTCTGCACACTTTCGAAAGCCCTAGCAGTTGGCACGTGTTTTGTCATCATCCGAGACGTGCTGCGATTGTCCTCTGATGTACTCATCTGGAAAGATAAGTGGTTGGGCATCTGTGCACTCAATATCTTGCACTTCTGGTGCAGGGCTAGGTGGATGGCCCTGGGAAACCCTGCTAACAGAGTCATCAAAAAGCAGAAGAGACTGCTACATGACTTGGGGCTCAGACTGCTTGGCTGATTTGCAAGGGGGTGAGGTGAAAGACTGATGGCCATGGGCTGCAGGTGCCAACTGTGGTCTTTCAGCAGGAGATTGGGTGGGAGACAATGTGAAGGAACTGGATCCACTGTCAGCAACCCAATCTACTATACTGTACTTGTTCAGGCCTCAACATTTGTAGAGCAGCATTAGGCCCGACCAAATACCGCTGCAGGTTTTGTCGCCTACTCGCACCCGAGGAAGGGGTTTGACTTTGTGTGTGTAGCTGGCACAGGTCGACCACGTCCTCTCCCTGCAACAGGAGCTCCACCAGCAGCACCACGACCTGGGCCACATGCCTTATTTGACGCTCTCCTCATATTTTTCAAATTTAGGATCTTGCCCTATATGGGCGTTTAATTGTAGAATAGAACGACAATATGCAAAGGGTGCATCTCACACGCTCTGAACCAGTGTAGGCCTGAAGTAAATATTTCTTTGCCCAAAATGGCTGTATTTCAAATCCCTGAATCAAACCCCTGTATGTAGAGGATGTATCTCACAGGGCCTGAACCAGTGTAGGCCTGAATTCAATATTGGTGCACCAAATGGCGGTATTTAAAATCTCTGAATGTAACCCAAATGTGTTAAGTGTGTATCTCACAATGACATCTGCATCAAAGGCTGCCAACTAAAAAATTTTGTGCCCAAACGAGTGTTTGTTTAACAGAATTTGACAACCGTATATAAGCCTGTAATTTCACACGTGCTGATGCTGCAAGGCCTGAAAATAGTGTTTTTTGTCAAAAAAGTGTGTTTTTCAAACCCCAGAAAATGATTGGTGTATTTCTAGCTTAAATTGCACACTGACTAATACAGATGTTGTAGATTGCCAAAAAAGTCTTTTTTTGGTAACAGAATATGAAAGCTGTATATATTAAACTTGAATTTAACATTTGCAGATCTGGAAAATACAGTTTTTTGAAAAAGTGTTTTTCAAACCCCAGAAAATGCTGGGTGTATTTCTACCTTAAATTGCACACTGACTAATCCAGATGTTCCCAAAAGCTCAGATGCAGTGCTGGCGCACTGAGCTTGCATAAAATGGCCACCGCCACCCACCTAACTAACAGAATTATAAAAGTAATTTTTTTTTTGTTTTGGTCAATGGCCTCAGGGCAGGGTAAACTGATTGTGTCCTGCACCGACACAACCATTTGTCTGTAGATCGCTGAGTTAGATTCTCTCCTAGTCTCTCCCTGAAATCACAAGTCCAGCAGCATCCTCTCCCTACACTTCTAACAGCAGAGTGACGTGCAGCGCTACGTGACTCAAGCTTATATAGAGCCTGGGTCACATGCTGGTCTGGCCAATCACAGCCATGCCATTAGTAGGCATGGCTGTGTGTAATATACAAGAAAGAAAGATAGAAAATCAGCAGCACTGCTGCTCTCACCCCAAATCCACCCCGATGTTGCCCGGTGTCGCAAACCAAAGGCCCAGCAGGTATGCGCAGCTTGACATGGTGCTCAGCGAGGTAACGGTAAGTAAATTCTTGGATCACATGAGTACTCCACCAACATGGCCAGTGCCGATAACGCCGTTCTCAGCGTTACTATCCCACTTCTATGCCTCCTTGAAGATACGATGCTGGCGATGATGGAAGAGGATGTGGCACAGGAGGAGGAGGAAGAGGGATCATTTCATATAGTTTCCGGCCAGTCATTCACAAGTGGCTCCGAGGGTGGGTTCCTGCACCCACAAATGCCAGGTACACTATTGTCTAGCCAGGGCACAGTTCTGGAGGATGACAAGGTGGAGGATGAGGAGATGGAGGAGGAGGAGGAGGAGGAACCATGTTCACAGCAGGGTGGCACCCAGACCAGCTCATGGCCATCACTGGTGCGTGGCTGGGGGTATATAGAGGACACAGACGATACACCTCCCACATAGGACAGCTTTTCATTGCCTCTGGGCAGCCTGACACACATGAGCGATTACATGCTGCAGTGTCTCCGCAACGACCGCCGAGTTGCCCACATTCTAACTTGTACTGATTATTGGGTTGCCACGCTGCTGGATCCCCGTTACAAGGACAACGTACCGTCCTTAATTCCCTCACTGGAGCATGATCGTAAGATGCGCGAGTACAAGGTGCTGGTGGCACAGTGAAAGCACAAGGCGAAGGCAGAGGAGGAGGAAGAGGTTGCCAAATGCAGCTGGGGCACAGCCAGCACCTCAGAAGGTAGTGTTAGCATGGCCGAAATGTGGAAAAGCTTTGTCAGCACGCCACAACAACCAGCACCACCAGCTGATATGAAACGTCTTAGCAGGAGGCAGCATTTCACCAACATGGTGGAGCAGTATGTGTGCACACGCCTACATTTACTGAATGACTGGTCTGTCCCCTTCAACTTCTGGGTCTCCAAATTGGGCACATGGCCTGAGCTTGTCATTTACGCCTTGGAGGTGCTGGCCTGCGCTGCAGCCAGTGTATTATCTGAACGTGTGTTTAGCACGGCAGGGGGCATTATCACAGACAAGCGCAGCCGCCTGTCCACAGCCAATGTGGACAAGCTCACGTTCATTAAAATGAACCAGGCATGGATCCCTCAGGACTAGAGTTGGGCGAATCCGAACTGTAAAACTTTAGGTTTTTCGGCACCCGAACATTTACGTAAAAGTTTGGGTTCGGTGTTCGGCGCTTTCTTGGCGCTTTTTGAAAGGCTGCACAGCAGCCAATCAACAAGCTTCATACTACTTGGCCCAAAAGGCCCTCACAGCCATGCCTACTATTGGCATGGCTGTGATTGGCCAACTGCAGCATGTGACCCAGCCTCTATTTAAGCTGGAGTCACGTAGCGCCGCCCTTCACTCTGCTCGGATTAGTGTAGGGAGAGGCTGCAGCTGCTGTGAGGGAGAGATCAGGGAGAAATCTTATGAAGAACTGCTTTTTTCTACAGCAAATGTGTTTTGTGGGTGCAGTGCACAATTTTTTTAAGCCTGCCCTGAGCCAACTACTGCTGAAAACAAATTTTATTTTCTTCAGTTAGTCAATATCAATACATGATCGGCAGCCATTTTATGCAACGATAGTGCACCAGCACAGGCTATCCACATGTCCAGAAATACAGCTTTGGCATACTGGGGTTAAAAAAAATACATCTGTTAAATATATTGCACATCTGGGATTACACATGCATAAGTGACTCACATTTAGGCCATAAATACGGCTTTGGCATACGGTAGTGAAAAAAGCCTCTGATCTACTCAGTGGCATATCTATCACGAGGAAAACAAGGCATTTGCCTAGGGCGGCACTTGCCAATGGGGCGGCAAAATGACTTGTTTGCCCCTTGTCGCATCCGTCTTATATGCCGGTATACTCAGAAGATCCGATGGTATATTCTAACCCCCAGGCGTTCCCATGGTGACAGGGACGCTTGCCTGGGGGTTAGAATATACAGGGCCACGCCGCTCAGAGGAGTACATTTATAAACTAATCAGAAACTTTAACTTTAATCATCGCTGATCTCTTTACTTGGATACCTTACTCTGTCTTAGCTCCAGTAACAGCAGGCAGTGCGGGCGGGCGGTGCTCAACGACGTCACGCGCCTGCTCCTCCCACTAGGCGGCGCAGGCGCGTGACGTCGGTGAGTGAGCGCCGCCGCCCGCACTGCCTGCTGTTACCGGAGCTAAGACAGAGTAAGGTATCCAAGTAAAGAGATCAGCAATGATTAAAGTTAAAGTTTCTGATTAGTTTATAAATGTACTTCTGTGAGCGGCGTGGCCCTGTATATTCTAACCCCCAGGCAAGCAGGTTAGAACATACCATCGGATCTTCTGAGCATACCGGCATATAAGACTGATGGGACAAGGGGCAAACAAGTCATTTTGATTAAAGTTAAAGTTACTGATTAGTTTATAAATGAACTCCTGTGAGCGTCGGGGAGGGGGATCTGTGGATGTCACTGTTTAGTGGAGGGGGATCTGTGGATGGCACTGTTTAGTGGAGGGGGATCTGTGGATGGCACATAGGAAGGCAGTTGACAATAAATTTCAAACAATAAGACAGGACATGTGGAACATTTTGACGGAAGAGTACAATATAAAATGGAATGGGGTCCATAAGGGGATCCCTATGAGGTATAAACAGAACATAGCGAGGTTAGGCATAAGGCCCAATACTATCAAAAACTATACAGAGCTTTGGACAGATCTCCCTCAGCCGTCAGAGGCCTGGGATCTCCTAGAGGACCTCTGCTGTTTTGGAGGAGATTTCTGCCATCTTTCCCTACGTGGGAGGGCAATGCAATCCCTTGGACACGGCCAGTCCGAAAGCTCCACTCTAGGCAGTTCAAAGGTCGACAAAAGACGTGGCAAGTCCCGCAGAGATTTGAAGACCGAGGATTTTCCGTTACTGGAGGTATTTAGTTGAATGGGATAACCCATCTGTAGGTGATGTCGTTGGCTTTGAGCACCTCAAAGAGCGGTTTCATAGCTTTACGAAGCATTAGCGTGCGCTTTGCCACGTCTGGTAAGATCTGGATCTCCTTGTCCTTAAAGAAATCGTCTTTGTCCTTAAAGAAATGGATCCGGCAGATAACGTCTCGCCGACGTGAAGGGTCAGCGGATTTAGGGCCCAGAGCTCTATGAATGCGGTCAATTTCGATAGGCCGGTCCGCAGGCCTAGACAACAATTTGCAAAAAAATGTTGTAGCCCAAGGTTCCAAATCTTGCGCTTGGATTGATTCTGGGAGCCCCTTTATACAGAGATTATTCCTCCTGTTACGGTTTTCCAGATCGTCCAAGTGGACGAATATATCTTGTATTTGATCCGTATGTTCAGCGAGGACCTGTTAGTGAGATTCCAGAGCTGTATAAATATGTTCCTGAGAGGACTCTGTCATCCACCCTCTGACCCACACGTTTGAGGTCTTGATGAAGGGCCTCTATGTCTTGCTTATGAGATGCTTCTAAATTTATGGAACAGAGTCCATTTCATTTTTTGTGGGTAGTGCCTAAAGGTGAGCTTTCCAGTCCCACTCTGCACAGTCCCCTGAGGTGTCCCCAGGGCTCACTGACCTAATCTTCTGGCCAGCTGAGCCGTGGTACAGGGGTGAGGCAGATGAAGTGGCAGAGGCCGCAGACATGGCAGGAGATGCAGGAGCACTCGAGCGCTGACTACATTCTCTTACACTATCCACATTTGTTTGCAGAGCAGTTGCCATGCTCTTAAGCACATTTTACTGCCTTTTATATCCCTCTAGCCTTTTCAAGGACTATTTTAGAGCCATTTTGATTTAAAAAAAAAGTGGCAATTTTAGTGCCCTAAATTGAAAAAAATCTTATTTTCAATTGTCGGGTGACATTTTACCATTTTTGGTGTATACAAACCCCTGCTGTGCCTGGGTGACAGGGGTCTAAATATCTCAAAATCCTCTGTTCTATTGCTGGGTGACATGAACCCCTTTTGCCGTGAATGAACCCCTGCTGTGCCTGGGTGACAGGGGCCTAAATCTCTCAAAATCCTCTGTTCTATTTCTGGGTGACAAGAACCCCCTTTTGCCGTGAATGAACCCCTGCTCTGCATTGCTGACAGGGAACTAAATTTCGTGAAAACATCTGTTACTGATCGGAAGATGCGCGACTACAAGCGCACGCTGCTGATGGCATTCCCACCTGACAGCGGGGGCACAGTGGAAGCACAAGGCGAAGGCAGAGGAGGAGGAAGAGGTCACCAACACAGCTGGGGCACTGCCAGCACCTGAGAAGGCAGGGTTAGCATGGCCAAAATGTGGAAAAGCTTTGTCAGCCTTGGAGGTGCTGACCTGCCCTGCAGCCAGTGTATAGTGTGAACGTGTGTTTAGCACGGCAGACAGCATTATCACAGGCCATAGCCAATGTGGACAAGCTTACGTTTATTGAAATGAACCAGGCATGGATCCCACAGGACTTGTCCGTACCTTGTGCAGAATAGACATTTATACCAGCCTCAACCATCCATTCTTGTACTCAAGTGCACTTATTCTTTGTTTTTATTTTGTTATATGTACCAATATTTTGGGGTATACCCCAATTTAAAAATAAAAAATAACACAAATCAGTGTTGGCTACCTATTTCTCCTTCACTGCCGCTTCCACCTACACCGCCACGTCAACCTACACCGCCACATCCACCCATCCACCCATCCACCACCTCCTACTCCTAGATCCAGCTTATTTTTAAATTTTCTGTATTTTGTTATTTTAAGTCATTTCCCTATCCACATTTGTTTGCATAACAGTTGCCATGCTCTTAAGCACATTTTACTGCCGTTTGCAGCCCTCTATCCCTTTCCAGGACTATTTTAGAGCCATTTTAGTGCCCAAAAGTTCGGGTCCTCAATGGGGTTCGGGGTCAAGTTCGGGTGCCGAACCCGAACTTTTTCTTAAGTTCGGCCGAACCTGAACATCCAGGACTTGTCCGTACCTCAGGACTTGTCCGTACCTTGTGCAGAATAGACATGTATACCGGCCTTAACCAGCCATTGTTATACTGCAGCGCAATTGCTCATTCTTGTATTATGGATATTTCACACTCTTTTGGAGTGTACCCTAATTTTATTTTTTTTTGTTTTTCAATAATTTTTATTATGGAAGTCATATATAAAGCAGCAGCACATCTGACATACAATAATTCCGACAAATTGATATCAAAATACATATTGACTACTGTATATGATGTTGAAATTGTACATCATGACTCTGCAATAACTTCTTATGGAGTAGATAATGAAATGACAACTATTCCATATAACAATAACACTGAAGACGACGCAGGAAGGGAAACACAAGAGGAGAGGTGACACTATGTTAAGGTGGGTAACTGTCAAATTTACCCGCTACTATCTGCCTGAGCTAACCAAATAAGAAACGCCGGAGTGTCCCTGAACAAAATCCAGGGGGTCCATGTCTTAAGATACTTCCTATCGGAACCTTCCTCTTCAGCTATTAATTCCTCCATCCTACGTATGTTTTCAAAAGTGTCTAACCATTCTTTTATGTTTGGAGCTTCCCGAGACTACTTCCAGTGTCTAGGTACAATCAAACGTTCGGCCTGCACAAAAAATCTCAGAAGGCCCCTCTTTAAAGTTTGAATGGGACCAGGGAGCATAGATAGCAGACTCCCCTTCAGGGACCACTTTGATGAAGTGCCTGTGACATGGTTATATAGGTCATTCAATGCCTCCCAAAATGGGGACACTTTAGGACCGTGCCACCAAATGTGGTACATGGTACCCATCTCCATTCCACATCTCCAACATAAGTCTGAGCAAGTAGGGTAGAAGGAATGCAAGACAGCTGGCGTCCTGTACCATCTGGATATGATCTTGAAGTTTTTTTTCTTGCAAACCACAACTAACAGTGGACTTATGGGACAGGGTGAATGCTTTTATCCACTGTTCCTCAGAGAAAATTTTCTCCAGTTCCCTCTCCCAAGCCTTAACATATGGCAGAGAGGATGGAGGTCCCCCACTCTCCTGCAGCAGCCCATAGACCAGAGACACCAAATTGGTAGGTGGAGACAGAGATTCAAAGCCCGTAAAGTCCCTAGATGGGTTGGAAATGAGCCCTAGAGAGGATATGAACTTCTTAATGCAAATATATTGGAACCAGGCCCCCCTGTCGTTCTGCCCAGGGAAAGAGTCTAGGGGACGTATTACTGCTTTTAGTACTAAGTCGTGTACTTTTATATTCTCCTCCCTACGCAGGCCCAACAGCGACTGTTGGCTCATTCCCATTGGAAAGCTGGGCTTGTTGAATATGGGAGTCATGGGACCCGGAAAGGTAGTGCAACCCAAGGGTACAGCATATTTGTCCCAGACCTGCAGCACCCCATCAGTAAGAAATGGGAGGCATTTAGGTCTATGTGATTTGGTAGTCCACAATAGATCCTGAATCGGGAAACCCATCTCTTGCCTCTCAAACTGGACCCACCTCTTAGAGGAGATACTGTGGAACCAGTCCAACACATAGGAGAGGATCGACGCTCCATGGTACAGCTGCATATCTGGGACTCCTACCCCCCCCCCCCCCCCCCCATCTCAATTTGAATCTAGTTAGAAAACTCATCCCTAATCTAGGAGATGAGACGGCCCAAATGAAATCCAAGAACTGCGTTCTAAGGGACTTGAAGAAGGCACACGACACAGGGATGGGGATGATTCTAAAGAGGTACAAAATTCTAGGTAGCACGTTCATCTTTAGAGTGTGCAATCTCCCAAACCACGACAGAGGAAGTTTCCTCCAGGACGTCAAGTCTTTCTTAATGTCCTCCAGTAGCGGAACAAAATTCCTCTGATGCAGGCTGGCCAAGGAGATGGGATGGCAGTCCCTAGGTATGAAATGTAGTCCCGTTTCCATTGAAAAGAGAACGAAGCTCTTAAAGGGTTTCTACCACCACATTTTCACCTATTTAGCTGTCAGACACTAGCGATCTGCTAGTGTCTGCTCTACCTAGCCATGCTATTGTAATCCCTTTCTGTGCAGCGGTTACCCTAAAAAACGTAGTTTTATTGCTATGCTAATGAGCCTATAGGTGCTATGGGGGCGTCTTTTCAGCACCTAGAGGCTCCGTCCACTCACCATTTCTGCCGCCCAGCGCGCTCCAGTCCGCCCCTCTCCTCTAGATTGACAGACTACTTCTCTGCATCTCGGCCGAATTCTCGCGCCTGCGCCGTGTGCTTCTGTATTCGGCGCAGGCGCAGTGACTGTCTCCCTGCGCCGGCATCTTCACTGCACCTGCGCCGATTACAGAAGCACACGGCGCAGGCGCGAGTGGGCTGTCAATCTAGAGCAGAGGGGCGGGCTGGAGGGCGCTGGGCGGCAGAAATGGTGAGTGGACGGAGCCTCTAGGTGCTGAAAAGACCCCCCCATAGCACCTAGAGGCTCATTAGCATACCAATAAAACTACGTTTTTTAGGGTAACCGCTGCACAGAAAGGGATTACAATAGCATGGTTAGGTAGAGCAGACACTAGCAGATCACTAGTGTCTGACAGCTAAATAGGTGAAAATGTGGTGGTAGAAACCCTTTAAGGACGAGACTGTAGCGTGCGGTATGTTAACATTCAATATCTTGGACTTGTGGAGGTTTACTTTGAAATTGCTTAAGTCCCCGAAGAGAGAGAACTCTCTCAGGATGTTGGGGAGACCAACTACCGGATCGAAACAATATATTAAAAGGTCATCAGTGTAAATGGCTATTTTAGATTCTAAGGCTCCGATGTTAAGTCCCTTAATGGAAGGATTGGCTCTTAGGGCCCTGGCCAAGAATTCCATGACCATAATATACAGTAGAGGGGATAGGGGGGCACCCCTGCCTCGTACCGTTAAGAATCGGAAATGTGTCAGAAAGAGCCCCGTTCACCTGTACTTGCGCTCTAGGATTGTGATATAAGGCAAGGATCCAATGTGTCATATTGGGACCCAGACGGAAAGCCCCCAACGCCTCCTGTAAAAATACCCAATCTACCCGGTCAAAGGCTTTTTCTGCGTCAACCGAGAGGAGGCATAGGGGGGATCCGGAAGAGGTGGCCCGCGCGATATGGGCTAAAGATCTAATAGTGTTGTCTCTTGCTTCCCGCCCAGGGACAAAGACCAGCTGATCTGCATGAATCAAAGACGGCATATGAACTTTCAACCTGTCGGCGAGGATTTTGGCATATATCTTCACATCAATATTGATCAATGAAATTGGGCGGTAGTTACTACACACCAGAGGGTCCTTCCCCTGTTTGGGAAGCACGCAAATATGAGCCGTCAAAGCCTGGGCTGGGAAGCAAGATCCATTTGTTATAGAATTGCACATATTGGTAAGGGTGTGAGATATATTGTCTAGGAATGTCTTATAAAAGCGCGGGGTAAAGCCACCCGGGCATTTACTAACCACTAATCTTTTAACAACCCCCTGAATCTCATGAAGGGAGAAATCCCCCTCTAAATCGTCCCTCTCTTCCGCCGATGGCTTAGGGCCTAGTAATTGTGACATATAATGCTTAATTTTCTGAACTTTCTGTTCCAGAGCCAAATCAGCATACTCCCCTTTCAAATTGTAAAGACTTTCATAATAAGATTGAAACTCTTGCAGAATATCCCTGGTAGAATGGACCTTACCCCCACTCCTGCAATTAATTGAAGGGATGTAGGTGACTGGCTGTCTCGCCCGTAGCATTCTGGCTAAAAGTCTACCACTTTTGTCCCCATGACCGTAGAAAAGCTTTCCAAGTTTATCCCTGGCCCCCAAGTATTTTTGATCTATAATTTTCCGTAGAGCAGATCTAGTATTACTGAGCTCGTGGAACACCAGCAACGAAGGGTCTCTTTTATGTTGTTTCTCCAGATCGGCTAATTTCCGCAGGAGTTCAGTTATCTCCGCAAAACGCATATTTTGAGCCTGGAGGCATGGGATATCAGTCTACCTCTGATTACGCATTTTAAAGCCTCCCATTTAATGGTAGGACTAGTAGTATCTAGTTTATGTACCTCCACGAAGTCCGAGACGACAGTCTTGACATCCGCCACGCATACATGGTCTCTAATCACATTATCATTAAGTTTCCAAGTCCACCTCCCGTGAGTAGGTGACCCAAATCATAGAGTGATCTGAAAAAATGAGTTCAATGCCTTCCCCCGGTTGGAAATCTATCAAACCGTTGGAAATAAAGATATAGTCAAGGCGCTGATATGAGTTATGGGATAGGGAGAAGAACGTGAAGTCCTTATCAGTAGGGTGGAGAATACGCCATACGTCGACCAAACGTAAGGAGTTTAAGTGTCTCAAGAGTCCCTGGGCCACCCCAGGAGAGATAGAGAACCTACCTGTGGAAGTATCCAGTCTGGCATCTAGGGGAAGATTAATATCTCCACCCATAATGATTGGTAGACCCTCAGAGCTGCAAAAGCCTCAGAGGCGAAAGTCAGCTGATCTGTATTAGGGAAGTAGACCTAAGCAATCACAAGGGTTCTGGAGTATATGGATACTTTCAAAAATAGATATCTACCTAGGCAGTCAGACACAGTATCCAGAATGGTGCAATGAACAGTTTTATGTATTGCAATAGACACCCCTCTGGAAGCATCGTAAGTGCTATGAGCCCATATCGGGAGGTACTTGTTCTTATACGCAGGAACGTGTCCGGTCTTAAAATGCGTCTCCTGAAGGAGGGCAATACCCACCTTCTGCTTATGGAGGTTGTACAAAATGTGGTTCCTTTTTGCCGTTTTGTTTAGGCCATTCGTATTATACGAACATGTCTTGATAGAGGTCATAGCACTGTAAGAGAGTGATCAGGCATGAGGAATGTATACCCAGGAGTATGGAAGGGAGGAGGACACATAAGGGAAGACACAGCAAACCAAGGGAGGTAAGACGAACAGATAAACAGGAAAATCACCATAGTGTACCTATGGTACTGTGATGTAATTGCGCACAATCTAGCAACCAGTGAAGGAGGAGAAAATAACCCCCACCCCACCCGCCACCTAATGTAACCGTGGGAGAAAGGAAGCCCAATGCGAGCGAAGGGTACCCCCCCCCATCCCTGTGCTTGGAAAAATAAGCATATACAACATAATAACTTTGCTATCTAAAACCTCATATGATGAGAACCTGCCCCCCCCCCCCCCCCCCCCCCTCAGAGGCCCTATCCATGAGGGCTCATTGAACCTAATAAAGGTTACATCAAGGCAACCAAGACCTCTTAAGATAACGGGGGAACCCAAACATGTTAAACTGTAAAGAACAGCCCTCAAACATTGGGACCCCAATTCGGCTCTCCAGACATCGCAAACCGGGGCATACTAACTCAGGCCCACAGAGTAGAGGAACATAAGTCTCGGTGTCTTCTTCTGCTTGGCGGCCCTGGGCGACACCTGAGACCACTGCTCCCTGACCGGAAGAGGAGCCGGGAGGGGGATGATCGGCCACTCGGGCAATGAGACCCTTGGCAGCGAAAAAGTCTCTAGAAACTTAGGTAAGTCCTCCGGATCCCTGAATGTTGCAGACCGGCCATCTTTCCTGGCATGAAGCTGGAATGGGTACCCCCATCTATAGATGATGTCCTTTTCTTTTAGAAATGAAAGCAGAGGTCTCACTGCTCTGCGTAATTGTAGGGTCCGTCTTGAAAGGTCAGGGAGGATTTGAATGGGAGAGCCCCCTACTTCCAGCTTGTCTGCTTGCCTAGCAGCGCTCAGAATGTCCTCCTTAATCTTGAAAAAATGTACGCAGCAGACGATATCTCTTGGCCTGGCCGCATCATTAGATCTGGGACCTAGTGTTCTGTGAACTCGGTCCAACTCGATGGGCATGGGGGTCAAATCCCCTAAGATGGAGCCAAACAATGATTGTAACGTGGCCTCCAGGTCAGCGGTATTAACCGACTCTGCAATTCCCTGTATGTGCAGGTTCTTCCTACGGTGGTGAATCTCCATATCATCTATATGGGAAATGTGTTGCGTATGGGTCGTCAGAACCGCATGATGGTCTTCTAATTGACCCTGAAAAGCCTCTTGGACCTTCTCAGAGGCCTCCACACGGTTTCCTAGGTGTTTGATCTCCCCTTTGAGTGTCTCCATTTCGGAGCGGTAAGTCTGTTCTAGCCGGAAAACAGACCTTTCTAGGTCGTCTTTAGTGGGGAGGGCTAGTAATTGGGAGCGGAGATCCAATTCCCCTGTGGAGGTACCTGAATTCGGGCCTCCCGATTCCCTATCCGAGGGAGAGTAGCGTGATCCACGGTCTGCTGCAGGGAGAGGCGCTTCGGCAGCCATCTTAGGTGTGGGCGGCTGGGAGCCGAAAAACATCTGGATGCCGGCATTTTCGGGCTGCTGGTCACCCTCAGGGGGACCTCTGATCGTTTTGCAACCCATCTGGAGAGGAGGTGAGTGGATTAGAGCACTATAATAGCGGGAGAGCTAATCCTCCATGCGTCCTACGCAGACATGAGCAAGCCACGCCCCCCTTTTGTTTTATTTGTACTTATTTTATTTTGTCATTTCACTCTTTTGTCTGTTACATTTTCGGTTGAAATTCACAAATTTTTAGTTGTAATATACCCCTCCTCTACCTAGTTGACAGCTTAGTACATTTCACAAATTTTTCTTTTACATTTTCGGGTGACATTAAACAATTTTGGTCTGTCATAGACCCCTGCTCTACCAAGTAGACAGGTTAATTAATTTCACAAATTTTTCGGTTACATTCTTGGGTTGACATTTTACAATTTTTGATGTGAATAAACCCCTGCTCTGCATAGGTGATAGGGAATAAAATTTCATTAATTCTTCTTTAATTGATGCGCGCCACCTCCTTTCATTCAATGCAAGTTGTTCCACATTTGCGCTTCAATAATTTTTCCCACATTTGCGCTTTAATAATTTGTCCCACATTTGCGCTTTAATAACTTGTCCCACATTTGCGCTTTAATAACTTGTCCCACATTTGCGCTTTAATAACTTGTCCCACATTTCCGCTCGATCAAAAAAAAAATTAATCCATTTATCTCCCTTGGATGTGGTCTCTTTCTCACGCTCCCTCTCTGGCGTGGAACCCTGATTCGCCGATAACCGTGATGAACATGGTAGGCTCAGAAAAGAACATTGAAAGTTGATAGAGAAGATATCCAAATGGATGGGGGACGTCACAGGGATGTGCGATCAAGCAGAAGTTATCTAGAGTCAACAAAGCGTCAGCAGGGCCTCTCCTGTCTAACGTTTCCAAATCCAAAGTGACATTCCCTATAATTTTTATTAATCATTCCAAACACAGGGCATCTTAAGAGTCCTGTATTGTTATTTATCGCCACTACCTCCCCGAGTCGGGAGTGGGTAATTGGTGCATGCCCCCTCCTTAACTTGGAAGCTTATGCTTCAATACTTTGTCCCACATTTCCGCTCGATTACATTTAATTTCATCCATTGACCTCCCTTGGATGTAGTATCCCTTTCTCAGGCTCCTTCTCCGGCCTGGAACCCTGAATCCCCGCCACCCGTGATCACCATGGTGGGCGCATAAAAGAACATCGAAAGTTGATAGAGAAGATATCCAATTGGATCGTGGACATCACAGGGACGTGCAACATGGTGGGGCAGTATGTATGCACACGCCTACACGTACTGAATGATGGGTCTGCCCCCTTCAACATCTGGGTCTCCAAATTGGGCACATGGCCTGAGCTTGCCCTTTATGCCTTGGAGGTGCTGGCCTGCCCTGCAGCCAGTGTATTGTCTGAATGTGTGTTTAGCATGACTGGAGGGGGTTATCACAGGTTATATTTCCCAATATTTTGGGGTGTACCCAAATTTAAAAAAATAAAAATAAATTAAAAACAAAAAAACTGTAGGCTACCTCCTCCTCCTCCACCGCCGCTTCCACCTACACCGCCACATCCAACGCCTCCTCAACCTCCTACTCCATATAGACCTCGTCCTCCTAGATCAAGATTATTATTTTGTATTTTTACGTATTTTATGTTATTTAAAGTCATTTCCCTATCCACTTTTGTTTGCAGAGCACTTGCTATGCTCTTAACCACATTTTGCTGGCATTTGCAGCCCTCTAGCCCTTTCCATGACATTTTTTTCAGCCATTTTAGTGCTCAAAAGTTCGGGTCCCCATTGACTTCAAAGGGGTTCGGGGTCAAGTTCGGGTCCCGAACTCAAACTTTTTTTGTGACGTTCGGTCGAACCCGAACATCCAGGTGTCCGCTCAACTCTAGACATAAGGAATACATCTGTAATGTAGAGACCGCTAGAGTACAGAGGAAGAAGATAATATTTTTCAGACACAACTGAGGGGAGTTGTACATTAAATATGCAAGCTTGTTCCATTTAACCCCTTGGATACTAGAGTTTTTATTATATATATATTTTTTTTTTTTGCATTTTCATTTTTCTTCCCTATCTTCCTGGAGCCATAACTTTTTTATTTTTCCTGGTTTGTCCCTACACAGTCTGACACTGTCAGCATTCATCCAACAGGGTAGGGGCATATCAGTAACTGGTAACACCCAGCTGTCAATTTAATCATAAATGTATAAGAGGAATAAGAGACAACATTTCTTCTTTTTTCACATGTGACATTTATTTGTTTGGGCAGCATGGTGGCTCAGTGGTTAGCACTGGTGCCTTGCAGCGCTGGGGTCCTAGTTTTGAATCCGACCAAGGACAACATCTGCATGGAGTTTATATGTTCTCCCCGTGTTTGCGTGGGTTTCCTCTGGGTACTCCGTTTTCCTCCCACACTCCAAAGACATACTGATAGGTTGTGAGCCCCAATGGGGAAAGTAGGATGCTAATGTCTGTAAAGCGCTACGGAATATAGTAGCGCTATATAAGTGCATAAAATAAATTGATAAATAATATTCAAGCAAAAAATAATAATAATCAGATGAAGACAATTGCAGTAAACACAAAATACATTTAAATAATTTCAATTGTTGAAGTGGAATAGTTATCCAAAGTTATCTGCCACTAGTTTGAAAACATAACTTCCCCTTAGTTCTCATTTAACCAGATTTAATTGAAAATGTTAATGTTATGCTCCCTGAAAAAAATGCATCCAGTGGCCCCTCATAGAAGGGGGGCTTACTGTCAGGTCCATTCCGGAGTTGGCTGGTGTGCTTCTGTGCAGGCAGCGCCACCAGCATCCAGTCATCAGGGTAACCAGGCTGAGTATCCCTGTGTAGACAAGCTGGCCAATCAGAGGCTGCGCTGAAATGTCTGGCGCGATGACGTCACTGACCATGTGACGCCGGATGTATCATGTGACCAGAAAGTTAGGCAAATTTAAACAGGCAACTTGCTGGCCAAAGATTGCTTATGAATGGTGTTATTCTTGGATTGCCTCACTAGCCTGCATTTCTGGATTTATTGGCCTGGGTACCTGAGCTCGCTTCTTGACTTTGATTCTGACTCTTGCCTGATATTTATGGACCCTGCCAAAATTTTCTACTATTTACTTCTGGCTTGGTATTGACTGAGTGTTGATTTCTGTCTTGTCAGCATTCCTGCTCTGGATCTAGTTTAATTTCTTGTTCAAGGTTGGCCCATTTAAGCTGTTCCACCCAGTATTATTTGGTGTTTTCGATCTGTCACTTGTGCATTATTTTGTCCTCCTTTGTTTCCTCTCTGCAAGCCGTTGCACTTATTTAGGAAGGGACCGCTACTTAGGGCGGATGGTGCAAGTAGATAGGGACAGTGGGATGTTTAGTTCAGGGTTCTATGCTCCGTACCACCATGACATGCCCCTGTCAGACTCAATATAAACATCACTTAAAGGCTAGGATCTCAAGTATCTCAGCCTCTGCAAATCCAAGCCACTGCTGAGATGTGGTTGCTATACCACTAAAAGCCCTGAAATAGTTCAGCTTTGAAATGAATCGAGTGTTTACTGGTTGATTATTAATGGCTAACTGTCTGTAGGCAAACGGGATGGCAATTAGCAATCAGCAAGCTGTTGACACTCATTTGTAAACTGCATTTGTAAAGGTCAGTTTTTGCTAAACTTCAGCCAAATGTTTCGTTGCTGTCACTACATGGGATCTCACTGTAAGAGAACCTTTCAAACAAGAAGACGTAGCCTAAGATGTCTCATCAAGCAGCAAAGCATTCTATTATCACAAAAATTAGTGAGAAGGCTATAAAATTACTGAAATACACTATTCTAGCAAGTGTAGTCTGGGACTTCAGTGAACCATATTTAGTGTCATTACCTTCAAAAGCAGAAGACATGGAACATTTTAGCCTACCAAAGAATATATCGGCTACTAATGGAAATATCTAGGCATCAATATGCCATCTTGACCTCCTCCTAATGTGATATTGGGTCATGCAACAAGACAGACATTCAAAGAGCAAGAGTTTTTGCACTCAAAAGAAACATGGACTTGTCTCATGAAAGTTCATTAAGGTTCTGTGATGGGACTTAAAATGGTCCATTTGAAAGGCTTAAAATACTGATTGATTGCTTTTGGCTGCAGCTGTGTCTGCAAAAATTGGCACAATCTGATAACCTGTTCTGATAATTTATTTTCTCAAGGATGACAACTTTTGGATAACTTTTTCCCGGCACCTCCACAACGGCACTCACAGGAGGGTGTCCCCGCCCCCAGGACAGGAAACTACGTAGAAGCGGAAGATTTAAAGGGCCTCCTCCCCCTTACCTATTCAGTCGTTGTTTCCTGTCCTTGTGATACGCGTGGAAGCCTCTCCTGGAGTGCCGGGAAAACTTTTGCTATGTCGCCCAGCCTTGCCTCCTCTTGGGTGTCCTTACCCATGTTCATCTGGGAGGGCTGGAGCAGGGAACTGGTCCCTCGGTGGACACATGGCCTCCCTTACCCTTTCCTGGGAGTAAGCCCTGCTTGCAGGCTTCCCCGGGCACGTGCGGCAGTTCTCTGAGCAGGAACTATCGCGGGATCCGGCGCGTGACATTATCAGGCGAGATTCTACTTGGGCAAGAGAATCTCGCAGGTGAGCGGAGCTTCCGGCGGCGCGGCGTTCAAATTCAATCCTCCTCGCTCTGCGCTGACAGCATGCTGGCCCCGGGAGATATGGACACCGCCAAAAAGCCTGTGGATCCCTCTACCTCAGCTCTCAGCCCGCTAAGCCTCCTCCCAGAGAAGAGAGATGGTTGTTGCCTGTATTTTTATTTTTTTTTCTCCGCTCACAGGGTGCTTGTAATGTTTTCTTACCCACCACCGGTGATGTGTCTTGGCCTCCTTAAAAGTTTTAGATGGCCCTATTAAGTGTAATCCCTTTTGATTCTTTTGGCCAGACAGACCTCGATCCCAAAGCCGACTGGTGCAGACCTAACGCGCAAAAAATGTGCCATATGCAGGAAGGCCCTCTCCTCTAAGTCTAAAAAACCACTGTGCCCCAAATGCACAGAAAAGATTGTTACTGACGAATCTCCATCCTTCCTCGAGACCATGAGATCCATGATAAAAGAGGAAGTTAGTGCTGCTGTGGACTCAAGAATGCCTATATCTCCCAGGCCATCTACTTCGCAGAGATCCCTGGCCTCAGATACTGCTTTTGACTTGGACGAAGGGGAATTATTCTTCGAATCTGACTCGTCCTCTGATTATGGTTTAGGGAAACCTCTGTTTCTGCCAAAGGAGACGGACGGGCTCTTAAATTATTAGAGCAACTATAAATATTGAGGAGGTGAAGGAGCCGCATTCTATACAGGATCAAATGTTCCAGGGGTTAGGAGAAAGAAAAAAGAGAACCTTTCCCATTCACAACAATATTAAAGCGCTTATTTCAAGAGAATGGAAGGATCCTGAGAAAAGATCAGCCATCACCAGCTCCTTTAAACATAAATACCCCTTCTCAGAGTCTGACTCAGGCTTATGGGATAAAACTCCTAAAGTGGATGCGCCGGTGGCCCGAATCTCAGAGAACCTCGCTGCCCTTTGAGAAAACCGGTCTCCTTAGGGACCCCATGGATAAAAAGTGTGAAAGCCTGTTGAAACAATTGTGGGAAACTAACTCAGCAATGTTACGACCAGGTATAGCATCTACATGCACAGCGAGAGTGCTTTCAGCTTGGCTAAACCAACTGGAAGACCATCTGGCGGCGGGTACGCCGCGAGAAGAAATCCTTGTTTCCTTCACAACTCTGAAGAAAACGTCCAATTTACTGGCTGACACCTCGGCGGATTTGGTCAGACTCTCCGCCAGATTGGCAGCCCTATCTAATGCCACTAGAAGGGCAATCTGGCTCCGAACATGGTCAGGAGATGCGAGCACAAAAAATCGTTTATGCTCTATCCCATGTGAAGGGGACTTGATTATTTGGCTCTACCCTGGACGACATCTTGGATAAGGCTGCGGATAAGAAAAAAGGTTTTCCAATGGAAAATCGCTACTTCCATCAGAGGCGTTACTTTTTAGAATCAAAAAAGATCCAAAATGGACCCTAAGAAAAAGGAAGGGTCAAAGAGATGGCAGCCCTCTAAAGCTAGGGGTAGAGTATTTATTTTCAACCCCGAGAACTCCTCAACCTCAAAACAATGACGCCAGATGCCAAGTGGGGGGTAGACTAAGGCATTTCGCTTCCATCTGGGAAGATTCAGGAGCCTCTCCGTGGGTGGTAGACACCTTAAAACAAGGCCTAAGATTGGAGTTTCGTTCCTTTCCTCCGGACTGCTTCTTGGTCAACAAGAAACTGCCTCAGAAAGAAAAACAGGGCTGCCTGGAGTCAGATTTTCTCTAGTTCAAAGAACGTGATTCGTCCAGTCCAGAAAGCCGAAAAGTCCAAAAGCCAAATGGGTCATACCGTCTGATAATAAACTTGCCTAAACAGATCTATCATATACAAACTCTTCAAGATGGCATCAATAAAATCCACAATAAACATTCTTCCACAAGATTGCTTCATGGCGACCATAGATCTGCAGGACGCCTATTATCACGTTCTAATTTCCATCAACCATCAAATGTTCTTCAGAATTGCCATCTTCCTAAAAAATCTGCTTTTTCATTTTGTTTCCAACCCTCCCATTCGTGCTCTCTTCAGCCCCAAGGGTATTCTCCAAAATAATGGCAGAAGTCGCCAAGATCCTCCACCTAAAAAGCATTCAGATCGTACCATATCTAGACTATTTCCTAATAGCCTCACCATCTTTGGAAGTCCTCCAGTTCCACCTGGCAGAGGTCCAAAACTGTTTCACCACTCTCGGGTGGATTATAAATTTAAAAAAATCTGACTTGATTCCGGAACAAAGGAAGACCTTCCTGGGGGTCCTTTTTAGATTCCCATCTATTAATGTCATTTCTTCCTCAGGAAAAACAGGACGATCTGCTCCTGAAAATTTTCCCAGTTTTGCAGCCGGAATATAACATCAATACGGAACATCATGACCATCCTGGGGCTTCTAACATCGACAATCCCGTCGGTCAGGTGGGCCCAGTTCCACACAAGAACTCTACAGGCATTCCTTCTATCCTCCTGGGATGGCACTGCCTCTGCCCTGGAAAAACGGGTGATCATACCAAGGTCAGTAAAAAAATCCTTAATGTGGTGTACAATTCGGAAGCACCTTCAGACAGGGGTTTTCTGGCTGCAAGGGGGACAGATGATTGTGACTACGGATGCCAGCAGTACAGACTGCGGGGGTCAGTCAGATGGAAAAAGTGGTTCAAGGCACCTGGGGAAGAGATATGGAGCATGCCTCTTCCAATCTAAAAGAACTCTAGACCATTTGCAACATTATTGTCTCCTTTCACACTCTCTCATCGCCAAAAAGTATAAAAGTTTTTTCGGACAACACTACAGCAGTTGCCTATTTGAAGAAACAGGGGGGAACCAGGAGTCGCTCCCTAGCGGCAGTAGCCACAAAGATCTTCTGCTGGACAGAGAAAAACCTTACTTCCAGAAAGGGAATGGTCCTTGAATCCTCATGTTTTTCGTCAATTATTATGGGGGACTCCGGAATTTAGACCTGTTTGCCACAAGGGTCAACAAACGGACCAAACTATTTTGCTCCCTCTCCCAGGGGATCGACCACTGTGGGTAGATGCACTGTCTTGGCCGTGGCCCAGATGTCTTCTTTACGCCTTCCCTCCCTTCAGTATGATCCCCAAAGCTCTGATGAAGGTGGAGGAGGAGGGGGCCAAAGTAATTTTCATAGCCCCCTACTGGCCACGGTCGTGGTTCCCCCTACTGCTCAGACTTTCTGCGGGAACCTTCTGGACTCTCCCATCAACGCCGGATCTCCTACCCCAGGGGCCAGTGCATCATCCGAGTGTCCATCAACTAGGCCTGACGGCCTGGAGACTGAATGCTGGGCCCTAAAGAGAAAAGGTCTCTCAGATGCAGTGATTATCACTCTCCTGCTCAGTCGGAAGCCCATAACGTCAAAGATCTACTTGAGGACCTGGAATGCCTTTGTCCTTCTCAGGTAACATAATTTCCCCAGGAATCCTTCAAATTTAGAAATTTTTTCAGGCAGGACTTGATAAAGGCCTTAGACCGGCAACTCTCAAGATACAGGTTTGAGCTTTAAGTGCATTCTTGGACATTAAATTGTCAGAATTCCCATTGGACAGGCGCTTTCTAAAAGGTGCTATGAGAAGTATCCCCATATGTCGCCCTACTGTTGCGCCCTGGGATATCAACCTAGTTCTTTCAGTTCTGATGTGTCCTCAGTTTGAACAAATTGACGAAATCCCTCTCAAACTACTCGCACTCAAAACAGTGTTTCTTACTGCAATAACAACTGCCAGAAGAATCGGGGAAATCCAGGCCTTTTCCTGCAAATCTCCATATTTAGCAATTCTGGACGATCGTATAATCCTGAGACACTGTCCAGCCTTCCTCCCCAAGGTTGTTTCTAGATTCCATTGCGACCAGGAAATCTCGCTGCCTTCCTTCTGCCCTTCACCATCCTTCTGAGAAAGAAGGGTATCATAACTTGGATGTGAGGAGAACCGTACTTTGCTACCTCAACAACACTACCTCCTTCAGGCGTTCTGACCAGTTGTTTCTCCAGTTCCAAGGCCCCAACAAAGGTTGTGTGGCCAGTAAGCCAACTATAGCGAGATGGATAAAAAGTATTATCAGATCTGCCTATTTACAGAAGAATATTCAACCTCCCGAGGATACTAGGCCTCATTCCACCAGAGCAGTATCCTCCTCATGGGCCGAAGCTGCATCAGTCTTGTTGGATCAGATTTGTAGGGCGGCCACATGGGCCAGCCCTATGACTTTCTTTAACCATTACAGATTGAACATTTATAGAAACCAGGACTTGTCCTTTGGTCGTACTTTCAGCTGCAGTCCCTCCCTAGGAATATTTACTCTGTCAATCCTCCTGTGAGTGCCGTTGTGGAGGCGCCAGGGAAAAGAGATAATTACTTATACCGGTAATAGTTTTTTTCCAATAGCCTCCACAATGGCACTGGGATTTCCCACCCTGTTATATTTCTCTTTTGTTGTTTACTATAATGATGAAATGATCCTTAGTTGTTAATACATATTATTTCTTGCATCATTTCTGTGTCCTCTCTTATTGACTGAATAGGTAAGGGGGAGGAGGCCCTTTAAATCTTCCGCTTCTACGTTGTTTCCTGTCCTGGGGGCGGGGACACCCTCCCTCCTGTGAGTGCCGTTGTGGAGGCTATTGGAAAAACCAATTACCGGTAGGAGTAATTATATCTTTCTTCCTTCGGTAACTGAAATTATCGTTTAAAAACTGTATGTTGTGTATTTTGTGTATAGTCGAGTTTAGTGACCACCAATGCATGTTTTTAACTTTTTATGCCAACCACTACAAGACTTTGCTCCGCTGCATACTTTACATTGCGCAGCCTTGCAAAAGTGTCCTGTGTAACCTGAGCTCCTGCACTCATGGTGGGATAGGAGCAACCTCCAATCTCAATCATTTAACCCCTTTTCCTTTACAAAATGCTTTGATTATTATGGGGATAAATATACACATATGCACATAATACATATCCCCACATCAGTAGCAGCCAGAACTACAAACATATCTAGTTATTTATCTTTGCTTTTGCGAACTAAAAGGCAATGCCAGCATTGTTTATTCGTTCATCCCACCTCTCAGAAATGTAATAAAAATGTATCAAAAATACAGTACATATATACCATAAAATGAAACCAATGAAAACTAAAAAGACATCTCGCAAAAAAAGCTCCAACGTAAAAATAAATAAATAAATAAAAATACTGTGTTGGAATGTGCTGACACAGAAGCTGTAATTCTCATATGGTTAAAAATGTTTAATAGCACTCTTAGGGGTTATATTTAGTATTAAGCTCTGGAATATGTTTGGCAATGTAGTAGGTATCAGAGAATAAGTTTTATAGCACGATTGATAGATACTTTAATCTCACCCTTGTGTAAATGAGTAGTAGTGACAGTAGAAGGGTTTACTATAAAATGAAACCAATGAAAACTAAAAGACGTCTTGCAAAAAAAAAAAAAAAAAAAGCTCCAACGTAAAAATAAAAATACTGCGTTGGAATGCAACAACACAGAAGCCATAATCTCCATATGGTTGCAAATGTTTTACAGCACTCTTAGGGGGTTATATTTAATGTTAAGCTCTGGAATATGTTTGGCAAAGTATTAGGTATGAGGGAATCATTTTCAAAGCACTATTGATAGATACTCTTATGTAACTGAGTAATAGTGATTAGGGAAGGGTGGGGATTATTTTCAAAGAACCATTTAGCTAGTTGATGTCTATTTACTTTTACTGTGGGCAATTATCTGTAATATCATAGCTAGTTGATTTGGTATCCACAACAGGGTTGCCAATCAGAGTTTTTCTCTTTTCTGGATAGCTTATCCAAAAATCATGGACAGCCAACAAATTGGAAACCATAATGAGAGATAAAGATTATAAGTAATACATGTCTATAGCTCAAAAGACTGATAAGAACTCATTACCAGAATAAACTGTGAGCTGTAAAATGATAATTAATACCAAAATAATCTATTTAGGTACCACTAGCCTAAAAAAAGAAAACAGACACCTCTTTTTTGCACAAACACAGGTAAAAAGTCACCTATTTTTACGGACTGTCCAGAAATTTCTGGACAGATCACAACCCTGATCCACGATGAGATATGGCCTTTGTTAGTGATGGCTAATAAATTCATAGAGTTCAATCTTTTTAGATTCATATTACCTTGCCCTTTTTTCTGGCACACAACAACAATAATAACCTTTAATTTATATAACTACTAGCTGAAGGACCCGGCTTTGCACGGGTATATTTGATCTATTTAATTTAATGTTTGTGTGTGTCATTAAAAGACAGTATACACTATAACAGTGGCATCTACAGTACCCTGCCCCCTTAACAGTAACCTCCAAAGCCCCCCACCCCTTAGGACTAACCCCACGACAGTGCCGTGTCTCCTTAAAATGAGACCTCCACAGCAGCCCACCCCCTTGACCGTGACCTCCACAGGGGTACGCCCCTTTAACAGTGACCTCTACAGTATTCGCCCCTTAACACTGACCATAGGTTACAGTCCCCTTAACTGTGACCTCCACAATTCCCGCCCCCCCTAACAGAGACCTCCACAGCAACTGCCCCTTTAACAGTGACTGCCACAAAACCCTGCTTCCTTAACAGTGACCTCACAGTACCCCGCTGCCCCTTTAATAGTGGCCTCCACAGTGCCTGCCACTTTACTTTGACCTCCACAGAGGCCTTCCCCTTAACAGTAACATCCACAGCACCCTCCCCTTTAACAGTGACCTCCATAGCGGCCACCCCTTTTTTAGTGACCTCCCCAGTACCCAATCTCCTTAACAGTGATTTCCACAACACCCTGTCCGCTTAACAGTGGCCTCTACAGCAATATGCCCCTTAACATTGACCTCTATAGCGGACCATCCCCTTAAGGCCTCTTTCACAATACCGTTTTTTTTTTTCGTTTTGCGTGCTGTTTTTTGCGTTCCGTATACGGTCCGCATATGGAACAATTCCTTTCAATGGGTCCGCAGAAAAAACGGAATGTACTCCGTATGCATTCCGGTTCCGTGTTTCCGTATCTGCTTTCCGTGCAAAGATAGAACATGTCCTATATTTGGCTGCAAATCACGTTCCGTGGCTCTATTTAAAGTCAATGGGTCAGCAAAAAAAATGGAATGCATACGGAAATGCATCCGCATGTCTTTCGTATCCATTCCGTTTTTTGCGGAACCATCTATTGAAAATGTTATGCCCCGCCCAATTTGTTCTATGTAATTACTGTATACTGTATATGCCATACGGAAAAACGGAACCAAAACAGAAACAACGGAAACAAAAAAACGGAACAACGGATCCATGAAAAACGGACCGCAAAACACTGAAATAGCCATACGGTAGTGTGAAAGAGGCCTAACTGTGACTTCCACAGTAGCCTGCCCCTAGGGTGGCCAGAGGTCTGGTTTTAGGCAGGAAAGTCCAGCTTTCAGACTCCCTGTCCTCCATCGGGCGCAGGGCCTGAACAGACACTGGGATGTCCTTTAAAACAGCTCACTCTCAGATAGCAGCACTGTGCTGTCTGAGCGTGAGCTTCAGGGAGAAAGTCACCCTCCCTCCCACCCTTGCAGCTGACAGAACTTGATTTTTACCTTCATTTTTTTTAATCCATGTCAGCTGCGGAGTGGGAGGGGGTGTGGCCTAACTGGATCAGGGGAGTGGCTTAGCGGGAGCTAGGGGTGGGGTTTTTAAGTCTGTCTTTTGAGGGTGGCCTGAATGGCCATCCTACCTGCCCCCTGAACTGTGACCTCCACAGCACACCGCGCCCTTAACAGTGTCAACACAGAAATATATTCGACCCTATCTGGGAAAGGATTTAACAATGCACAATCGCATATCTACAGGCTAATTTCCTTTCTTGTCCCAGATAATAAAATGTAACTTTTAATGATTCGCTTAAAATGAAGTCAGCACATCTATTAACTATTATAAGTGAGCTCTAAACACTGTGGGTTAAAACTAGCTGATGCTCATTTATAGTGCCAGATCACTGTTATTGAATTGCTTCATTTTTAGACGGTGGCTGGGAGTGCACTTCCCCACACCACCACTCTGATTGAAGTGCGCATAGCTACAGGCTAATTTCCTTTCTTGTCCCAGTTAATAAAATGTAACTTTTAATGCCCCTGCCCCTATAACGGAAATGTGTCACCCAGGATAATTGCTATTTAAGTTAAGCCATAGCCTAATAGCACTTAGTACCTTATTTCTAGATGTGCTTTCTGATGTTTCAGAAATAGATATTTTCTATCTTCTGAAAATCCAGTTGTCACTACCAGAGCTTTGGGACGTTCTCACAGCTCTGTTTCTCCACCCCTGTGATGATGTCACTACTAGAGCTGGGAGGAGTTCTCACTGCTCTGTTTACTTTTGGTTTCTTTCCTCCCAGCTGTTCCTCATGCGTTTGATTTCCCTCTCTTTATATCACCCCTCCTCCTATTGTAGGGCGTGGATTATAGTTCTCATTTCAGTTGTAGCTCTTGCTTTAGTATCTTCTCTTGTAGCTATCAGTTCACTGGACCAGTGTTCTGCTGCAGCAAGCACTCCGGATATTGCCAGCTGTCCTTGGATCCGTCTTCTCTGCGGCTGCAACACCTTCAGCTAAGTGTACAGACATTGTTGTGTACCTGATTATTTTCTGACTGGATCTGAGGTGGCCACGGTTCCCTCCATATACTGAGTAGGGCACCGGTGGCCGTGCCCCTTCCACTATTGTAGGGGTTACAGTGGTCATCAGTCTTAGGCACGTGGGCATGCCTCGTTCCGCCATTTGGATCCGGGCATGTGCTTTAGCAGCATAGGGAGAGCTTTGAGGGTCTGACAGGGGTCACCCTTTATCCTCCCTAGTTTGGGTCTGGTCAGTAGCTCTTTTACTGTGTATACTATTGTTGCTCACATACAGCCGTGACATTATAATCCACCAAAACCGTCCTTTTTTGACATGGATCCGCTATCTGGCCTGGTTGACCGCATGCAGGGTCTTTCTTTGGAAGTAGCGGATCTCCGTCAATCTATGACTCAGCTTCAAGCATTGGGCTCTGCTCCGGCTCATGGAGTCTGTTGCGAGCCAAAGGTCTCACTTCCGGAAACGTTCTCCGGGGGCAGTGAGAATTTTGTTCGCTTCAGAGAGGCATGCAAACTCCATTTTTGCTTGTGTCCCCACTCCTCTGGTAAGGAGGAGCAGAGGGTGAGGATTGTCATCTCCCTGCTCAGGGGTAATGCTCAGACTTGGGCTTTTTCGCTGCCATCAGGGGATCCCTCCCTTCGATTTTTTGTGGCCCTGGGGCAGATTTATGATGACCCGGATCGTGTTGCTCTGGCCGAATCTAACTTACGTGTTTTATGCCAGAACAAACTGTCTGCGGAGCTTTATTGTTCTGAATTTCGGAGATGGGCAGCTGATTCGGGTTGGAATGATGCTGCACTCCGGAGTCAGTTCTGTCATGGTCTCTCAGAGAGATTGAAAGATGCGTTTGCTTTCCATGAGAGACCAACGTCCTTAGAGTCTGCTATGTCATTGGCGGTACGCCTTGACAGGCGTCTAAGAGAAAGAAACGAGACCTCTCTGTCCTGCCATTGTCAGTCTAGGGGCAGTGGTGCGGACTCATTCAGTGTGCAGGGGCCTCATCCTGTCTCGCTCCCCTCTGAGGAGGAGCCCATGCAGCTAGGTCGACTTGCCCCTGATAAAAGAGGATTTAGTCCTCAGAGTATGGTGTGTTTTTGTTGTGGGGGCATAGGTCATTTGGCAAATGTTTGTCCGTCTAGGAGATTCTTGAACTGTACTAAGAGCGATAATAAGAGAAAAACCTCAAAAGGTAAATCATCAAATTCTGCTTCATCTGCTACTTTGGGCAAAGTTGATGTAGGAATTGATGCTTTTCCTCTGACCTGCAGTTCCCGTTTTCTCCTGTCTGCCAGGGTGGCGCTAGAGAGCAAAGTCATTTCTTGTGAGATTTTTGTCGATAGTGAGGCGGCCGTCAATCTTATTGACACTCAATTTGTAGCCATGCATGGTTTTCAGGTTTGCACATTAGAAAAGGATATACCTGTTTTTGCTATTGACTCTGCTCCACTCTCACAGAGATCTCTGAAGGGCATTGTTCACAATATCCGGCTAGCTGTAGGTGACTCATGTGGAGGATATATCTTGTTTTGTCCTTAACGGATTGCCTTCTCCTCTAGTTTTGGGGGTACCCTAGCTCACTAGACATAACCCCACTATTGATTGGCAAGGAAGGCAAATAAATGAGTGGAGTGACTTTTGTAGAGAGAGAATTGTCTCACAGCGACTTTTGCAGAGGTGTCTACTAAAACTGTGCCATCATTTCTCTCTGATTTCTCGGACGTGTTTTCCGAGAGCGGTGTTCAGGAGCTACCTCCTCACCGGGAGTTTGACTGTCCCATTAACCTCATTCCCGGCGCCAAGCTGCCAAAAGCACGCCTCTACAATCTCTCACAACCGGAAAGAATCGCAATGCGAACTTATATCTCCGAGAGTCTCGAGAAGGGGCATATTCGTCCCTCAAAGTCACCTGTGGCCGCGGGTTTTTTTTTTGTTAAAAAAAAAGATGGCTCTCTGAGACCTTGCCTAGATTTTAGGGAGCTGAACCGTATCACGATTCGCGATCCCTATCCCCTTCCTCTGATCCCGGACCTCTTCAACCAAATTGTTGGGGCCAAGGTGTTTTCCAAATTGGATTTGAGAGGCGCGTACAACCTGGTCAGGGTCAGAGAGGGGGATGAATGGAAAACGGCCTTTAATACCCCTAACGGGCATTTCGAGAATCTCGTTATGCCTTTCGGCCTGATGAATGCTCCGGCCGTCTTTCAGCATTTTGTTAATAGTATTTTCTACCATTTAATGGGGAAATTTGTATTGGTGTATCTTGATGATATTTTGATTTTTTTCCCCTGATGTTCAGACCAATCAGGATCATCTTTTTCAGGTTCTGCAGATTCTGCGGGAAAATAAATTGCACGCCAAGCTGGAGAAATGTCTTTTTATGGTATCGGAGATTAAATTTCTGGGTTTTCTTCTCTCTGCTTCTGGTTTTCGCATGGATCCGGAGAAGGTCCGTGCTGTACTTGAGTGGGAACTTCCTGAGAATCAGAAGGCATTGATGCGCTTTCTGGGTTTTGCGAACTATTACAGAAAGTTCATTTTGAATTATTCCTCTGTTGTCAAACCCCTTACTGACATGACAAAAAAGGGGGCGGATTTTTCCTCTTGGTCGGAGGAGGCGCTTGCAGCCTTTTCTAAGATTAAAGAGAGTTTTGCGTCTGCTCCCGTCTTGGTGCATCCCGATGTTTCCTTACCTTTTATTGTTGAGGTGGATGCTTCCGAGGTGGGTGTGGGTGCGGTTTTGTCCCAGGGCCCTTCTCCTGCCAAATGGCGACCCTGTGCCTTTTTCTCTAAAAAACTCTCCCCGGCAGAGAGAAACTATGATGTGGGAGATAGGGAGTTGTTGGCCATCAAGTTGGCTTTCGAGGAATGGCGCAATTGGTTGGAGGGGGCCAGGCACCCTATCACCGTTTTTACCGACCATAAGAATCTGGCATACTTGGAGTCGGCCAGGCGTATGAATCCGAGACAGGCCAGATGGTCTCTGTTCTTCTCCAGATTCAATTTTGTTGTTACATTCCGACTTGGGATAAAAAATGTGAAGGCTGATGCGCTCTCTCGCTGTTTTCCGGGAGGAGGAAACTCCGAGGACCCGGGTCCCATTTTGGCGGAGGGGGTAGTTGTTTCTGCTCTATATTCCGATTTGGAGGCCGAGGTCCAGGCTGCCCAGACTGAGGCACCTGCCCGTTGTCCTTCTGGGAAGTTGTTCGTGCCTCCTGAGCTACGTCACAAACTCTTTAAGGAGCATCATGATACGGTTCTTGCTGGTCACCCCGGGAGTAGAGCCACGGTTGATCTCATTGCTCGGAGATTTTGGTGGCCGGCTCTTCGTAAGTCGGTGGAGGGTTTTGTGGCTGCTTGTGAGACGTGCGCTCGCGCTAAGGTCCCTCGTTCACGGCCTTCAGGTTCCCTTCTCCCGTTACCCATACCTTCCCGTCCTTGGATACACTTGTCCATGGACTTTATCACGGATCTTCCTCGTTCCTCGGGGAAGTCGGTGATCCTGGTGGTGGTGGACCGTTTTAGCAAGATGGCTCATTTCGTACCTTTCCCTGGTTTACCCAATGCTAAAACGTTGGCACAAGCTTTTGTCGACCATATTGTTAAATTGCACGGCATTCCCTCTGATATTGCTTCCGATAGAGGCACGCAGTTTGTGTCCAGGTTCTGGAAGGCTTTCTGTTCTTGCCTGGGGGTTCGGCTGACCTTCTCTTCTGCATTTCACCCGCAGTCGAATGGTCAGACTGAGCGCCTCAATCAGAATCTGGAGACATATTTGCGCTGTTATGTGGCAGAGAACCAGGAGGATTGGTGTTCATTTCTCCCTCTTGCTGAGTTTGCTCTGAACAACCGTCGTCAGGAATCTTCTGATAAGTCACCATTCTTTGGTGCATATGGGTTTCATCCGCAGTTTGGGACATTCTCGGGAGGGGCTCTTTCTGGTTTACCTGAGGAGGAGAGATTTTCCTCGTCTTTGTCTACCATTTGGCAAAAGATTCAGAGTAATCTTAAAAAGATGAGTGAGAGGTATAGGCGTGTGGCTGATAAGAGACGTGTGCCTGGTCCGGACCTGAATGTGGGTGATCTGGTGTGGTTGTCTACAAGAAATATTAAACTGAAGGTTCCCTCCTGGAAATTGGGTCCCAAGTTTATTGGGCCTTATAAAATCTTGTCAGTCATCAATCCTGTTGCCTTCCGTCTTGATCTTCCACGGGTTTGGAAGATACATAATGTATTTCACAGATCTCTCTTAAAACCATATGTCCAGCCCACGGTACCCTCCTCTTTGCCTCCTCCTCCGATTTTGGTTGATGGCAATCTGGAGTTTGAGGTTTCCAGAATTGTGGACTCTCACATTGTCCGCAGTTCTCTTCAGTACCTCGTTCATTGGAAGGGTTATGGTCCTGAGGAGAGGATGTGGGTTCCGGTGTCGGACATTAAAGCCACTCGCCTCATCAGGGCATTTCATAGGGCTCATCCTGAGAAGGTGGGTCCTGGGTGTCCGGAGTCCACCCGTAGAGGGGGGGGTACTGTCACTACCAGAGCTTTGGGACGTTCTCACAGCTCTGTTTCTCCACCCCTGTGATGATGTCACTACTAGAGCTGGGAGGAGTTCTCACTGCTCTGTTTACTTTTGGTTTCCTTCCTCCCAGCTGTTCCTCATGCGTTTGATTTCCCTCTCTTTATATCACCCCTCCTCCTATTGTAGGGCGTGGATTATAGTTCTCATTTCAGTTGTAGCTCTTGCTTTAGTATCTTCTCTTGTAGCTATCAGTTCACTGGACCTGTGTTCTGCTGCAGCAAGCACTCCGGATATTGCCAGCTGTCCTTGGATCCGTCTTCTCTGCGGCTGCAACACCTTCAGCTAAGTGTACAGACATTGTTGTGTACCTGATTATTTTCTGACTGGATCTGAGGTGGCCACGGTTCCCTCCATATACTGAGTAGGGCACCGGTGGCCGTGCCCCTTCCACTATTTTAGGGGTTACAGTGGTCATCAGTCTTAGGCACGTGGGCATGCCTCGTTCCGCCATTTGGATCCGGGCATGTGCTTTAGCAGTATAGGGAGAGCTTTGAGGGTCTGACAGGGGTCACCCTTTATCCTCCCTAGTTTGGGTCCGGTCAGTAGCTCTTTTACTGTGTATACTATTGTTGCTCACATACAGCCGTGACACCAGTTTATTTGGTATGCAAATGGACCAGTAAGGTGCCCAGAGGGGCGTCACTCTTGCAGGAAGGAGCCAAGGCACGCCTCCTGCTAGTGCCCAAGCCTTCCCTCATGCTGGGAGCAGGTAAAAGGGGGGCAGAGTAATGGCTTGAATGTGATGTAGGATGGGTGGGTGGACACATTGTGGCAGGAAATGTGCCTGGACTCCTTTCTGCAATAATGATGCCCATCTGGGCACCTTACTGGCTCTTTTGCATACCAAATAAACTGGATTTTCAGAGGATTAAAAAATATCTATTGCTGGAACAAAGTCACATCTGGAAATAAGGTTCTAAGTGCTATTAGGCTATGGCTTTACTTCAATAGCGAGTATCCTGGTGACAGATTTCATTTAAAGCTGACCTACAGCAGTGAAGAAAAATGGCTGGGTTGTTATAGAAACCTGGTGTAAAACTGTGTATGTGGAGGCTAAGGGCCTGCGAGCTTATATTTGCTGATAAGGGTCATGTTACCAGGCTTTTATTGGCTAATGCATTTTTTGGGAATATCTCAGGAACGGTACATGCTAGCGAGCTGAGACCCGGTCTAAAACCTTTTCGGACACCTGATGTACCTATGTGCCAAATTTCGTGATTGTAAATGCGACGGTGCGGATTACTTTAGCGGACATACATACTGTTGTGCCTTTTCATAGGTAAATACATTCATATCTAATTCATTATTGTCAAGATGGATGTTCATTGCCTTTAAGAGCGGTGCTCGACTATAGTTGCAATTTTGTATGTCTTGAGTAGGCCGAAGTAAGGTCGCACAAAGGTTTCTGCTTTTTAGTGTTATTCTTCTCATGAATGTACCAGTCTGAGAAGAATCCTAATTGTCTACTTATAAATTTATGACGGTAGATAAAGATAAGCTCTATGCAGCTGGTGATAATTACCTATACAATTAGGCATTTATTAATGAAGCAAAATATATAATATTCATGTATTCATTTAATGAGCCTTAGTTAGTCCTTAGCATAAGACAATCAGTAGGAAATATATATATATATATATATATATATATATATATATATATTTTTTTTTTTGTTTATATTATATTGTTATATGTTACGAAGACAACATGTATCCAGTATATTATATATATTTCTCATTAGGAGAATATTTGTCTCTAAAAGAGTGTCAAGATGTGTATTTTGTAACCATTAATGACATCTTTGGTGTGACAGGAGGTACTGATATCTCTGTGAGAAAACAAAGGCCATTCATACTATTATGATCCATAAATCAACAGTGTGAGAAACATTCAGAGAGACGCCTAGAGGTCTGTCTCTAATTGCTACAAGTATCAGAATTAATCCCTATAGCTTCGAATTAAAGCTTCTAAGGTCAAATGTATAAAATACATTTTATTCAGACTTACATAAGTTAACCCTTTATACTATGATGCAAATAGCTTACACAGCAGTGCCACCTACGTATAAGTAGGTGACATTACAATAGTAGCAAAAGTGCATTCTAGGTAGGGTTATGATGTCACATTTTTTTTTAGCAATGGTCACGCCCATCCGACAATGATTGGAAAGTTCCAAACTAGGAAAATGATTGGAAAGTTCCAAACTAGGAAGGTGTGTCTAACTGATAAGTTTGTGATCATAAGCCATACACAGAAGGTAGAAGAGAGGAGAAAAAAAAGGAGGAGAAAGAGAAAACAAGTTGAGCTCTCTAGAGGGGTCTATCAAGATGAAAGCCATGGTGAGATGTGCTATGATGGACCACCCAGCTTTCCTAGGAGCAGAAGTGAGATTCCTACTAGGGCTTGGTAAGAGACACAGAAAATGATATTTCATTTTATTAAGACTAATTTGATAGTGTGGGTGAAATTATACCATCTAGATTGACAAATAAATAATTAATTGATCATCTCCATATTGAGATGTAGTCTTAGGCTATTGTGAGGCTTCATTCTACCTGCAGAAGAATCTAAACTCATAATAATTGCTTTTATATATATATATATATATATATATATATATATATATATATATTATACACACTCACCTAAAGAATTATTAGGAACACCATACTAGAACAGTGTTGGACCCCCTTTTGCCTTCAGAACTGCCTTAATTCTACGTGGCATTGATTCAACAAGGTGCTGATAGCATTCTTTAGAAATGTGGGCCCATATTGATAGGATAGCATCTTGCAGTTGATGGAGATTTGAGGGATGCACATCCAGGGCACGAAGCTCCCGTTCCACCACATCCCAAAGATGCTCTATTGGGTTGAGATCTGGTGACTGTGGGGGCCATTTTAGTACAGTGAACTCATTGTCATGTTCAAGAAACCAATTTGAAATGATTTGAGCTTTGTGACATGGTGCATTATCCTGCTGGAAGTAGCCATCAGAGGATGGATACATGTTCTCATTCTGTTTACGACAAATTCGGACTCTACCATTTGAATGTCTCAACAGAAATCGAGACTCATCAGACCAGGCAACATTTTTCCAGTCTTCAACAGTCCAATTCTGGTGAGCTTGTGCAAATTGTAGCCTCTTTTTCCTATTTGTAATGGAGATGAGTGGTACCCGGTGGGGTCTTCTGCTGTTGTAGCCCATCCGCCTCAAGGTTGTGAGTGTTGTGGCTTCACAAATGCTTTGCTGCATACCTCGGTTGTAATGAGTGGTTATTTCAGTCAACGTTGCTCTTCTATCAGCTTGAATCAGTCGGCCAATTCTCCTTTGACCTCTAGCATCCGCAAGGCATTTTTGCCCACAGGACTGCCTCATACTGGATGTTTTTCCTTTTCACACCATTCTTTGTAAACCCTAGAAATGGTTGTGCGTGAAAATCCCAGTAACTGAGCAGATTGTGAAATACTCAGACCGGCCCGTCTGGCACCAACAACCATGCCACGCTCAAAATTGCTCAAATCACCTTTCTTTCCCATTCTGACATTCAGTTTGGAGTTCAGGAGATTGTCTTGACTAGAACCACACCCCTAAATGCATTGAAGCAACTGCCATGTTATTGGTTGACTAGATAATTGCATTAATGAGAAATAGAACAGGTGTTCCTAATAATTCTTTAGGTAGGTGTGTGTGTGTGTGTGTGTGTGTGTATATTTATTTATTTATTTATTTATATATATATATATATATATATATATATATATATATAGCTTGGCGAAGAATGTTCTAAGTGATGGTTTCCCACAGGAAAGACTTGTTTCAAGTCCTTCCCATAGCAAGATCCTAGATCCCTGTAATTTGTCTTAATATTCTTACCAAGGTTATATGTGTGAAAATAGTCCAGGATGGGGTGGAAGGATACAGATGTCTCTTCTAAGTTATATCCTTGAATGGATTTCCCCATCTTGAAGTCATGTGATGTGTAGTTGGTTAGGGGGGGGGGGGGCAGAATGTATTTAGCATTCTATATTGATGCTAGACATGCCCATCTTGATATCATGAGGTTTTCTCTGAACAGAAGTGATGTATGTAACTTATGTTCATATTTTGATATCCTAACCTAATAATAGCTTGGTTATAATGTGACAGGTTATTTCCACTCACATGTATTAAGCTTGTAATGCTTTATATTAACGCTATATATATATATATATATATATATATATATATATATATATATATAATATCATTTCATTTGCATGTATCATTGTGTTTATTTACTTATATATGTTTATAATCTAGTAACCAATAAATCTGCATATTTTTATAATACCTGTGTATTATTGTATAATGCAGAACTACATTTTATCATTAACGTCATCTCACGTCAAAAAGAACTTATTTATCTGAGGAAATAGTCGGACTCAGATGTGAATTGTATCAATTAGGTTGTCTACAATTCACCAGGTCATGATTTTAAGAATTTCTGACAAATTTTATAAATTTAATTTTTTTATGGTTAATTATTTTTATGACCATAATTAATAATTCTTAATTGAATTATTACTTCCCGACAATACACACACACACACACACACACACACACATACACTCAGCTTTATATATTAGATTGCAATTTTTATTATCATATAATTTCTTTAGGTAGCAATGTCAACAGTATGGGTTATTTTACTTCAAAAGAACATACCTGGCCTCTTAAATTAGTCCATGTTGAAATGATGCTTTTTCACTGAATTAACCAATCAATTCTATGCTGGTTATGTGAAAAATCTGACACTCTAGTTCTATTAAACTCAAGTGTGAATATAAATTGAACAGGCTCTTAAAAGTGACAAGCAAAGTTCAATCACTTTCAAGCCTATCATTTCAGCATGCTTACTCATATAGCATCTCTTAACCTCAGCAGCAGAAGGTCATCCTGACCTTCTAATTTTACAAACTTATGGATAGAACAGAATCCATCAACCACAACTATTCTATATTAGCAATACATTTAATAATGTGTGCTGTCTCCTAAATAGCTAGTTCCATATTCATATATTTTATATTGTATTTAAGAAATTGAAAATACTTAAATATTACTTTATTATAAATAAACACCTTTCATAATGTCTTGCTTTGTCTAGGGATCAATAATTAGGAGAAATAAAATGGCTGCTGTCCTATTAGTACACACACAACCTGTCCTAGTCACACAGCAGCACAAATTACTTCAGAACACTGATCTGCCTCAACCCCCTCTCTGCTCTTTTTGTTATGAATTATCTGAACCTCTGCAGGGATGGAGTTCATGAGGAAACATGAAGTACAGAGCTTTAAAGGAGTTTATGTATATATATATATAAAGTTAAATTGCTGTACATATGAAAAGTTTAGTCCATTTTTCATTTACAATTTATTGTTCATGAATGAAAACTCTCTTGTTTCTATTCAATGTAGCAGCTATTTCACTGCTTTAGTAAAAAGCACTACCATAGTAAGACTTTGCACTAGCCACTCTGGTGTTAGAATCTAATGGAATACAGGTATTCCTTTTAACCCCTTGTGTTGCAAGGTTTATTTAATCGTTCTATCCCATTACTTATTACTTGTTAGCATCCCACCAGGATGGCTGACATAATCTTGCCCAGTGAATAGAAGTAAGTGATTTGTTTTTACTATATTTGTGATTTGTCTGTCTGTATATGTCTTTACCACTGTTAGTAAACTTCTTCACTTTGACTGTGTCAAGTTTATCTTATTCCTGGATATCAGAATCCACAGTAAAGCATATTGCATCATTCAAGTAATAAATATGATTCTTGTTGATAAAGTGATACAAAGAGAGGATAGTAATTGATCCCAACCACTATGAATGGGACCCAGCGGCATTTGCAGGAATTCACGGTAAAAAAAAAAACTATACAGGGGTCTGGACTTTGCTACTGTGAATCCCCTAGTTGCATCTGTTGATTAGTTTCTGATTGGCATAAATATGGTATAATGTAACCAAACTGAGCCAAGGCTAACAACAGAACTTCAGAATCAGTGAAGCAGTGTAAAAAAAACTGAAGGGAGTTACAAGTGGCAGAATGGCAGTCAAAAGGAAAGTCAGATAGTCCATGTCAATGCCAGTATGGTTTAGGAAGGGTTAATCCACAAGAGTAATCTAGAAAACTTGAGCCAGAAAACAAGAATCCACTAGCACACCAGGTTGTAGGGTGTAACTGGCTCAAGTATAAATGCAAGCTTCAAAGAGTGCTGAGCTCTGTGATTGGTCCTTATATAATTCATCTGGTGAAGCCTTCTGATTGGTTGGCAAACTGAACACCCTGACTAGAGATTAGCAAAGTTTTGAAAAATTTGATTTGGCAGCTTCGCTGAACTACGACAAGAAATTCGATTAGTTACGAATTAATTCTGCACAAATCATTATAAATCAGGTATACCCAGGCCAATCTGCCTAAAAGCAGCATTTTTAAATTCAGCATAAAAAAGATTTCAGACAGAATTGGAGCAAACGGATGTCAATGCAATGAGATCCGTCCTCCATTGAAGTGTAGGTTAAATAAAATGGAAAAATTAGTTTCTGTTTTAAAGAACAGGCAGGTGGATCTGTTGGACAGAAGGCTGAAAAACAACAAAATGCTGGCGTGAATCCACCCTAAGGCCCCTTTCACACGAGCGAGTATTCCGCGCAGATGCGATGCGTGAGGTGAACGCATTGCACCCGCACTGAATACCGACCCATTCATTTCTATGGGGCTGTTCACATGAGCGGTGATTTTCACGCATCACTTATGCGTTGCGTGAAAATCGTAGCATGCTCTATATTCTGCGTTTTTCACGCAAGGCAGGCCCCATAGAAGTGAATGGGGTTGCGTGAAAATCGCAAGCAAGTGAGGATGCGGTGCGATTTTCACGCACGGTTGCTAGGAGACGATCAGGATGGAGACCCGATCATTACTATTTCCCCTTATAACATGGTTATAAGGGAAAATAATAGCATTCTGAATACAGAATGAATAGTAAAACAGCGCTGGAGGGGTTAAAAAAAAATTATTATATATTTTAACTCGCCTTAGTCCACTTGATCGCGTAGCCCGGCATCTCCTTCTGTCTCCTTTGTTGAATAGGACCTGTGGTGAGCATTAAATACAGGAACAGGACCTTTGATGATGTCACTCCGGTCATCACCTGGTACGTCACATGATCTTTTACCATGGTGATGGATCATGTGATGACCGGAGTGACGTCATCAAAGGTCCTGTTCCTGTACTTAATGCTCACCACAGGTCCTATTCAACAAAGGAGACAGAAGGAGATGCCGGCATCGCGATCAAGTGGACTAAGGTGAGTTTAATTTTTTTTTATTTTTTTTTTTAACCCCTCCAGTGCTAGTTTACTATGCATTCTGTATTCAGAATGCTATTATCTTCCCTTATAACCATGTTATAAGGGAAAATAATACAATCTACAGAACACCGATCCCAAGCCCGAACTTCTGTGAAGAAGTTCGGGTTTGGGTACCAAACATGCACGATTTTTCTCACGAGAGTGCAAAACACATTACAATGTTTGCAATCGCGCGGAAAAATCGCGGGTGTTCCCACAACGCACCCGCACATTTTCCCGCAACGCCCGTGTGAAAGAGGCCTAAGGCTTGTTGTTAACACTTGGTGGCCCAATGTCAGTGTGAAGGCGTGGAGATTACAGCTGCGTAACACAGTATTTTTTTAACCAACTTGGGAGCCAAATCATAGTGTGCTGGCCAAGTGTCTAATACATTTCATAAAAAGTAGTGTAAAGTAGTGTGGGAAGGGTGGCAGTAACAGTGACAATTGTGGCCCCATGACAGAGTGGGAAGGGTGGCAGTAACAGTGACAATTGTGGCCCCATGATAGAGTGGGGAGGGTGGCAGCAGTAGCAGCAGTGGCAGTAAAGTTGATAAGAGTGGCCTCATGACAGAGTGGGAGGGTGGCAACAGCAGCAGCAGTGGCTGTAACACTCTCCATGGCAGAGTGGGAGGGTGGCAGCAGCGGCTGCAGTAAAAGTGACAATAGTTGCCCCATGACAGAGTGAGAATGGTGGCAGCAGCAGTGGCATGCAGGACAAGATAGTGGCAGATCACAGTAGTAGCAGAACCCAACAACAACAATGTGATAGCGAGGCACAGTGACATGCATATCTTTTTCAAAATTTAATATGTACATATCAGTAGACAATGAAGCCCCATTGTAGGAATAGCAGTATAGGCAGCAGGCAGGTGCCATCGGGCAGGTGACAGTATCAAAATGGTAGCCGTAGCGGGGGGCGTGGCCTGCCATGGAAGAGTGAGGAAGCCATCTCTCAGAGCTCCTCCACACCCTGAGCAAACTTCTCATTACTGCCGCCAATGATGGGCAGGGTCACTAGGAAGGGTAAAGTCCAACCACAGGCTCCCCTGGCATCATCTCAAGGCGACCTTCCCCGCTGCTTTGCACGCCAGACTGCCTCACCTGGCCCCACTCCTGTTCAGCGCACCATGCACTCCCAAGATGTCGCAGTCAGCCAAAGCGCCCAGCCCACAGCAGCGCTCACTGAAGCGCGTGGGATCTTCTCTCCACCACCCAGCAGACGCCGATCTACATCTGTGCCCTCTGTGCCTCCAAGCACGGAGGCACAGCAGCCCGCAGTGGAGTCCTTTGAACGCACACACCAGGAGCATCCTAGAAGTACAGGACGGGCATGTCAGCCAGTGGAGACCGGAGCCTTTATCACCTCCTCCGGCGCCCCTGCCCTCAGCGACATCACAGGTCAAAACGAGGTCCTTTCCCAACATGCCAGCTGAAGCGGCATCGCCAGCTCCCAGCCCTGCCACTTTAGGGGACCATGTCCTGAGGCCTTCAGCTGCTCCTTTTAGGCCCAGAAGCCATTTATTAAGGGCCCCCACAGAGCTGGAAGCTGAAACCATTCACCAGGAGCCCCTATGCAGGTGACAATCGTCGAGCCCGAACCCCCTTCCTCTGGAGCAGTACCCGGACCACTACCAGAGGTCCCCCACCCGACCTGAACCTCATGTGCCTTCGTCCTCCTTCTCACTCCCCAAGCCCATCCTGGGAAGCGTTCCCGCGCTGTTTAACAGGCTCCCCGTGGGACGACTCTCGTCCACTGCCGTCCAGAGCAGCCCCACCGGACCTTGGGGCCCAAACTGATCCTGCAGTGATGTATCTTCAGGGATCCTCAGAATTTCTCTGTGAGGCCATCATCTTCTGCACCTTTATTTGATGAGGACTCTAGACCGCCTATGATGGCAGATTTGCGTACCCTTATATGCTCTTCACCATCTAAGGCTGACTTGTCTAACTTCGCTGCGGAAACGGAAATTCTCGAAACGGAAATTCTCCCAAGTGCGCTCAGAGTTGGCTACACTTGACACCAGACTAAAATCTGTTACTCAAGATCAGGCCCACTTGTCGGCAACAGTCAAGGCCCTACAAGACAAGGTCCAAACTCATGACGTGCAATTTTATTCCCTGCATCAACATTTGGAGGATGTAGAAAACCGTAGTCGCTGAAACAACATAAGTATCAGATGCCTCCCTGAGGCTGTGTTGTCAACTGACCCATTACCCAAGATTTTGCAAATATTCAATGGAATCCTGGGACGCCCGCCAAACTCTCATATAGAAATCGATAGAGCTCATAGAGCTCTCAGACCTTCTCATCTCTCATTCCTGTGGTGGAGAGGACGAGCAAAATAGTGCAATACCAGAAGGTTCTTGTGGAAAAATTGCTCCAAACATTTCCAGCTGACAACGCTGGCTGCAGAGTACGTAGTTCCTTGGCAAACCGAGGGGAGACGAGGGGAACACACAGCAGTTCCAACAGAGGCAGGGCAACACTCTCCAAGGCCTGGGACAGTTTTATAACACTCCGCCAGCACACTCTACCTGATGCGTGGCCTAGTGTCACAAGGAGGGAAACATTTAGGCAGATGGTGAAGTAGTACGTAGCAGACTGTGTCAGCGTCCTCAGTGATCCCTGTGTGCGTTACAACTATTAGGTGTCCAAGCTGAACAAATAGCACGAACTGGCACTTTACGCCTTGGAGGTGCTGGCCTGCCCTGCCGCCAGCGTTTTGTCAGAGCGTGTATTTAGTGCTGCTGGGGCATAATAACTGATAAGCGCATCCGCCGTCAACTGAAAATGCTGAGCGGCTGACTCTTATAAAAATGAACTAGGCCTGGATTGGCCCTGACTTCTTTACTCCTCCAAAGGAAAGCGGCTGAACATAAAGGCACTCTAAATGTGGCTTATATGGTGTATTGAATACACTGTATTCCCATGCACCCCTTCCACCACTAAAAAGGTATATGGTTCAATCTCCCATTTCTCGTCCTCCTCCTCCTCAATCATATCAACGTGCTTATTAGGCTGCCCTTGCTCCTAATGCTTTAGAGGGTCAGCTCAGCAGCAGGCACTCACCCATATTGTTTTTGAGGGTCACCAGAAGGCCCTCGCCATTAATGTTTTAGATGGTCAGATCAGCAGCAGGCCATCGCCCCTAATGTTTTAGATGGTCAGATAAGCAGGCCCTTGCTCCAATAGTTTTTGAGGGTCACCAGCAGGCCATCAATCATAATTTTTCAAGGGTGTGTAGGATGCCCTCCTTTATGTGTAATAAAGAGTATATTGTAGTGCCAGTTCCTTGTCATTTTTGGCAGCTTTTTCACTTTGTGCATAGGCTTTGAGTGTAGAAGTCCCACTACCTGAACAATTGTACCACAGTGTGAATGAGGCCCTCCTTTCTGTGATATACAGGTTGTATTGGAGTGCCTCTTCCTTGTAAATTTTGCAGCACTTGTACTTTATATACAAGTAAATGGAAAGAATGTTTCCTAACAATTTTTCCTCTAAAATCGATTTTACCTTGGGTTTTATGCATATTTTTGTCAGTCTGTAAAAGTGGCGTACTACTCGGACAAAATCATTCCCAGCAGCATCGAGACATCCTCCCCATGCTGTTCTCAAACCATTTCAGTGGTGTTTCCATCCATTTCTGACCTTTTTCCTGTGAACCAGACACCCTCCCCTCTTCAGAGCAGGGGGTGCTTGGTTTAATGCTCTGGTTCTCCCATTGACTTCCATGGTGCTCGACCAACACTAATGGCTACCTAAAGATTGGCTGGCTGCACAGCATTAGGGTAATCTCATGTTCCCGGGCTTGTCTCCTCTACACTTACTTTCACTTTCTAACACGTGCAGCTGCCATTTTAGGAAAACGTATTAGTTGCCATGAAGCACAAGGAAATTTTGAATTTAAAATCAAGCTTTTACTAAACTTTGGGTGGAATTCTGCTTCAGCTGCTTTGGATCGCTCAACACTAATCCGGAATAGCGTAATGGTTCGGCACATGCAACAAATTGCAACCCTGTCAGTGCAAAACATGCGATCAGTTCAGTGGAGGCCAGGAAAGACATCACAGGAATGCCAGAAGATACATATATTGCTCACATAGTTCTACAAGAGGGTAACTGCACCCTCAGTACAAGGCTTAAAGGGGTTGTGCAAGAATGAGGTAGTTTGCAACCCCCCCAATTTGCACACTCCTTGCTCCTTTTCCCGGTCTTTGTAATGGAGAAAAATACAATATACATAGAGACTAATGCGTTGATTATAATTATTGCTAAACTACGGATGGAGCAGAGTTAACACTCCTTTTTTCTGAGATTTCTGAGTTGTGTTATCTAATCCTAAGTAAACATCTTCAATTGCTTTTCAATGGCTTTTGTCTCAAGATAACGTGATGAGTTAAGAAATTTGAGTTAAGAGCTGGAGTGCTAACCATGTTCCATCTGTAATCGAATTATCCAAAGTGAAATTCGATCCGAAGTTTAGTAACAATTTTATTTGTAACGAATCTGAATTTCCTTGCACTTCGTTTTTCCTAAAATGGCAGCTACACATGTTACAAAGTTAAAATAAGAAGCCAGGGAACGCGAGATCACCCATAATACCATCCAGTAGTTAGCAAGCCTCTGTGATGTCACAGCCTCATCCCAGGCAGTCTCTGTCTTTTCACTGTGAGTTGAGCATAGGGAGAGACTAGGGTTGAGCGAACTTTAGGGGCTTTTGTACCAGGACCAGAACATTTTCGTAAAAGTTCGAGTTCGGTGTTTGGCGATTTAATGGCGCTTTTTGAAAGGCTGTAGGGCAGCCAATCAACAAATGTTTAACTAGTGTGCCCTTAGAAGCCATCACAGCCATGCCTACTAATGGCATGGCTGTGATTGGCCAGTGCAGCATGTGACCCAGCCTCTATATAAGCTGGAGTCACGTAGCACCGCACGTCACTCAGCTCTTACTAGTGTAGGTATAGGATGCTGCTGCTGTGAGGGAGAGAATAGGAAAGAATCTGATTTCAGAACTTGTTAATTCTGCGATCTACAGCAATTATCTATTTTTTTTTTGTGGGTGCAATGCAACATTTTTGTAAGTGACACAGAAAAATACGTTTTATCCATCTGTTAGTTAGGTGGGCGTCGGTGGCCATTTTGTGCACCAGCACTGCATATAATATAGGTAATCCATCTGTGAATTCAGGGACCCAGGGGGTGACATATTCACATTTTTTTTTTCTGTAAAGTACCCCTGTGCTGTATACAGTCAGGTCCATAAATATTGGGAAATCAACACAATTCTAACATTTTTGGCTCTATACACCACCACAATGGATTTGAAATGAAACGAACAAGATGTGCTTTAACTGCAAACTCTCAGCTTTAATTCGAGGGTATTTACATCCAAATCAGGTGAATGGTGTAGGAATTACAACATTTTGCATATGTGCCTCTCACTTTTTAAGGGGCCAAAAGTAATGGGACAATTGGATTCTCTGCTGTTCCATGGCCAGGTGTGTGTTATTTCCTCATTATCCCAATTACAATGAGCAGATAAAAGGTCCAGAGTTCATTTCAAGTGTGCTATTTGCATTTGGAATCTATTGCTGTCAACTCTCAAGATGACTTCCAAAGAGCTGTCACTATCAGTGGAGCTAGCCATCATTAGGCTGAAAAAACAAAACAAACCCATCAGAGAGATAGCAAAAACATTAGGCATGGCCAAAACAACTGTTTGGAACATTCTTAAAAAGAAGGAACGTGCCGTTGAGCTCAGCAACACCAAAAGACTAGGAAGACCACGGAAAACAACTGTGGTGGATGACCGAAGAATTATTTCCCTGGTGGGGAAAAGACCCTTCACAACTGTTGGCCTGATCAAGAACACTCTCCAGGAGGTAGGTGTATGTGTGTCAAAGTCAACAATCAAGAGAAGACTTCACCAGAGTCAGGAAGGCCAGATTAGAATTTGTCAAACGACATCTAAAAAAGCCTTCACAGTTCTGGAACAACATCCTATGGACAGTTGAGACCAAGATCAACTTTTACCAGAGTGATGGGAATAGAAGAGTATAGAGAAGGAAAGGAACTGCTCATGATCCTAAGCATACCACCTCATCAGTGAAGAATGGTGGTGGTAGTGTCATGGCGTGGGCATGTATGGCTTCCAGTGGAACTGGTTCTCTTGTATTTATTGATGATGTGACTGCTGACAAAAGCAGCAGGATGAATTCTGAAGTGTTTTGGGCAATATTTTCTGCACATATTCAGCCAAATGCTTCATAACTCATTGGACAGCGCCTCACAGTGCAGATGGACAATGACCCAAAGCATACTGCAAAAGCAACCAAAGAGATTTTTAAGGGAAAGAAGTGGAATGTTATGCAATGGCAAAGTCAATCACCTAACCTGAATCCGATTGAGCATGCATTTCACTTGCTGAAGACAAAACTGAAGGGAAAATGCCCCAAGAACAAGCAGGAACTGAAGACAGTTGCAGTAGAGGCCTGGCAGAGCATCACCAGGGATGAAACCCAGCGTCTGGTGATGTCTATGCATTCCAGACTTCAGGCTGTAATTGACTGCAAAGGATTTGCAACCAAGTATTAAACAGTGAAAATTTGATTTATGATTATTATTATGTCCCATTACATTTGGTCCCTTAACAAGTGGGAGGCACATATGCAAACTGTTGTAATTCCTACACTGTTCACCTGATTTGGATGTAAATACCCTCAAATTAAAGCTGACAGTCTGCAGTTAAAGCACATCTTGTTCGTTTCATTTCAAATCCATTGGGGTGGTGTATAGAGCCAAAAATGTTAGAATTGTGTCGATGTCCCAATATTTATGGACCTGACTGTATGTGAGTGTAATCAATTCAGTAAATCCATCTGTTAGGTTCTGGGGGGACAAATTAAAAAATTTTTAGCTAAAAAGTACATTTGCGCCCTGCACTGCATTTTTGATAGTGAAAGAAAATCAGTTAAAGGGGTTATCCGACTTAAATTCATTCTAATTACTCTTATTATAGTCTATTGAAAGTTTCTTCTAATCACTAACATTAGCTATCTTTCTCCGTTTGGCCAGTTCAATTATGGGTCATGTGACCCCCGACGTCAGCAAGCCGGCTCTGGTGATGACGTCTCGTTTACAAGCTTCTCCCTGCTTGAGGGAGTGGCCAGGCTCTGTAAACGAGACATCAGAGCCTCTGGTGCCCGCCCCTCTCCAGCTCTTCTCACACTGCCTCGGCGATGGTATGCGATCGCTCATGCACAGTACATACCAGAGCCGAGGCGATCTCTTCTCCGGCAGCAGGGTATTTTTCTTCCTCCTGCACTCACTGGGGCTAGAATTAGTGTGATCCCCTCTGCGTCTGGGGATCGTACTTACACCCATGTTATTCCCCAACAACTACACATTATACAGTTACCACCCCCTGGGAAAAATAAATATATAATAGTCCATCATATTTTTTGATTCAGCTATATAAAATCCATATATGCCACCAATATATATATTTATCTAAGCAATATCTATATTGAATATATATTTGAATAATATAGATATTGCTTAGATACAGATGCTGATAATGGTACTTGCACACTAGTGTAAGTGTATTTTCACACTAGCGGCAGGATGTATCTGACAGGCTGTTCACCCTGTCGGATCCACCCTGCCGCTATTTGGCCGTGCCGCTGGACTGCCGCTCCGTCCCCATTGACTATAATGGGGACGGGTGCGGATCTCCGGCGCAGCTCGGCAGTGCACGGTGAGAGGTCGCAGGACTAAGTCTACTTTCACACTTGCAGCAGAGTGATCCGGCGAGCAGTTCCAACGACGGAACTGCCTGCTGGATCCGGCATAGTAAAACAACTGAAGGACGGATACGTCCTTCCGGTCTGCGCATGCACAGCCCATGAAAACTGTGAAAAAGACTGCCAGAGGGATCCGTCCATCCGCATGACAAGCGGATAGACTGATCCGTTCTTGCAATGCATTTGTAGACGGATCCGTTCTTACAATGCATTTCTAAACTGATCCACACCCGGATCCGTCTACAAATGCGGTCAGTTGTCACACTGATCGGCGGATCCAGCAGGCAGCTCCGACTACGGAACTGCCTGCCGGATCCGGCATTGCAAAACAACTGAAGGATGAATCCGTCCTTCCGGTCTGCGCATGCACAGACCATGAAAACTGTGAAAAAGACTGCTAGATGGATCCGTCCATCCGCATGACAAGCGGATAGAAGGATCCGTACAAAAAATGCATTTGTGAACGGATCCGTTCTTGCAATGCATTTCTAGACGGATCTGTTCTTGCCTGCCAGATCCGGCATTGCAAAACAACTGAAGGATAGAGATGTCGCAAACATAAAATTTTCGCAAATGTTCGCGAACGGGCGAACCGGGCCTGTATGGAATAGATTTTAGGAACCGGGAGATGGAAAAAGATGCTTGGTCGGTCCTCCTACTTCCAATTTGGGGCACTGCGCGTGCGCCGTGCAATGTACTGTGCCACCAGATAGGAGTGGTGTGTTAAGTAGTACTATTCCTATCAGGGGCCGTGTATGGAATAGATTTTAGACGACCGCAAAGAGTTGTCAATAGTTGACACACTCATGACAAATTTTATTCCTCTATGCGTCAATCTTGGTGTAGTGATGACTGTGCTCGTGCGCATGTTTGGGAGATTGCAGGCGATGGTGGTTTTTTCAAAGCCTATGGTCGTGCTGAGGTAGTTCAGTGACAGCTAAGTGACCCAGAAAACAATGATTCTGCAGTGTGGGCCCATTGTTGGCCTAGTAGGCTTTAATGATCACCTTAGATGATCACAAAGAAAATTAATGTTTTTTCGATGCAAAATTATCCAGCCGATCGCTTTTGGTCTGTTCACAATGAAGCAACGACCTTATCATCTGGGGTGTGCCAACATTGCCATTGCCAACACACTCAGAGGTGGTCGCTTCATTGTGATACGCAAGCCCCTTCACCACAACAAGGTAACGATCACAAAGGGGAATTGACACATGTATGTGCCTTTTTTTTTTTTTTTTTGGTTTTTGCAGCCACAGTGCAGCACCAGAGGCCAGAAAAATTAGGCATGTGCACATGCCTGAAAAATCAAGTATTGTTGTAGCAGCGGCCAGAAAAATTGATGTTTCCCAGGCAGAAAGTGCACTAAAACATTGCGGCTTGAACCCTAGTTAGTGGCGGATAAGTCACCTAAGTCATCCGGCATTCAGAGATAAAATACAGCAGCGTGTGGACCATTTTTAGCCCAAGGCAGTTCATCTCATCAGGCCTTTTTTAGTCGAATGTATCGCCCACTGTCAGTCCCTTCGGGATCCATGCCTCATTCATCTTAATAAAGGTGAGGTAATCTATACTTTTTTGACCTAGGCGACTTCTCTTCTCAGTGACAATACCTCCTGCTGCACTGACGGTCCTTTCTGACAGGACACTTGAAGCGGGGCAGGCCACAAGTTCTATCACAAATTGGGATAGCTCAGGCCACAGGTCAAGCCTGCACACCCAGTAGTCAAGGGGTTCATCGCTCCTCAGAGTGTTTATCTGCAGTTAAGGCGAGGTAGTCTGCTACCTGTCGGTCGAGTCGTTCTCTGAGGGTGGACCCCGAAGGGCTGTGGCGATGGTAGGACTTAAAAAGCTGCGCATGTCCTCCTTCAACAACACTTCTGTAAAGCGTCCTGTCCTTGCCGGCGTGGTAGGAGGAGGATTACTTTCACCTCTTCCCCTTTTAGATTCCCGTTTTGCTGTGACATCACCCTTATACGCTGTGTAAAGAATACTTTTTAATTTATTTTGCAACTGCTGCATCCTTTCTGACTTGCGGTAATTCGGTAACATTTCAGGCACTTTCTGCTTATACCGGGGGTCTAGTAGCGTGGCCACCCAGTACAGGTCGTTCTCCTTCAGCCTTTTTATACGAGGGTCCCTCAACAGGCACGACAGCATGAAAGACCCCATTTGCACAAGGTTGGATGCCGAGCTACTCATGTCCCGTTCCTCGTCCTCACTGATCTCACTGAAGGTATGTTCTTCCCTCCAGCCACGTACAACACCACGGGTACCAGATAGGTGACAACGAGCACCCTGGGATGCCTGCTGTGGTTGGTCCTCCTCCTCAAAGCCACATTCCTCCTCTGACTCCTCTTCCAGCGTTGCCGCAGGTCCAGCAAGCGATGCTGATAAGGCTGTTTCTGGTGGTGATGGTGACCACAAATCTTCCTCTTCCTCTTCACGCTCATCTACGGCCTGATCCAGCACTCTTCGCAGGGCACACTTGTGAACCGAGAGCAAGGCAGGTGGTTTGACTCCGCAACCAGAAAAGAGTGCGTACGCAGAAGTCAAGATTAATAAAATAGCATTTACTATAAATTTATAAAAGCAGGTTAACAATGCAGTCACAAAGGTAAAGACAAGTAAAATATTCAAAACCGTATAAACAATACAAGTTAAACACTGCAACAATTTTCACCTTGGCTGTGTCCGTATTTGCAATGCGGACACTAAGAAAGAATAGTCCCAGAAACTATCCCTAACTGACCCTAACTTTCAAGTGGGTGCGCACCCCCCTTATCCCAGTGGTCCAAGTGGACCGCTTACAGTTTGTGGAAGTGCACGGCCCGATGTCGTCCTTTTCCTTTAACCAGAGCAGGATCAGCAACAAAGAAGTCCTCCTCAGCAGGCCGGAATAACAGTTGAATATAATCCAGGGTTATTACAGTTACTGTCCGGTACCTCGATAGCACTGTGAGTCTCTTTACTGTTTGGGGCAATCCACACAGCCCAATGTCTGCTCCGCAGGTTAGTTGCTGCACACAGTCCTTTTAACTTGGCTTCACTAAATGCACGGTTTCTTTGTACTCCATCCGTCTCTAGACCGAAGTTCACACAGCTAGGCTGTACAGGGAAGTCCTTTAGTATCTCCACACACGTCTTACAAAACACAGAAGTCTTACAAAACACAGAACTTGTTTTCTATCTTGCCAATATGGCGGCAGCTGCAGTTCAAGTCCTCTCTTCCTCCTTCTTTCTGCTCACACTGAGGCAGGGTGACATCATAAGGGGCATAGAAAAAAGGGTGGTTCAGAAGCAGCACATCAAACGGCTAGTGTAGAGCGGTAATGGAAATCATGCATAGCTGGGCAAGGGACCACAGATCCAGGGTGATCCAAAGAACGTGTAGAAAAAGTAGAGGGCCACAGCAGCATATCCAAAAAAATCTTCTTTATTGATCAGTTACCGCATGACACGGCATAAAAATAGCAGCAACGTTTCGGCTAAAGTTAGCCTTTGTCAAGCATATCTTACAATTAAATCATAAGGGGCATGTCACTTCAACACTTAGCTGCTGCCTTAAAGAACCAGCATCACTAATACACTTTCTCTAGGGTAAACTCCAATGCAAATTGGTCCTATGCTGCCATCTACTGACCAAACAAATACTGCAGGCATTTTACATTAAATCTTAACACAGTTTACCAGGATAATGAAACTTAGAGACATTACAAGACTGTTTCTTACACACTCCAGGAAGAAAACAAATGGGATGATGTCGCTGATTGTGCCTTCAGTGCGACTGACTAGGTTTCTCACCTCCTCAAAAGGACACATGAGCCTACAGGCATTGCGCATGAGCGTCCAGTAACGTGGCAAAAAAATTCACAGCTCCACAGAGGCTGTCCTAGCACCCCGGTCATACAAATACTCGTTGACGGCTTTTTATTGTTAGAGCAGGCGGTCGAACATTAGGAGTGTTGAATTCCAACGTGTCGGGCTGTCGCAAATCAAGCGCCTCACTGGCATGTTTCGCCGCTGGATATCTGAAAAGTGCGCCATGGCTGTGTAGGAACGCCTGAAATGGCCACACACCTTCCTGGCCTGCTTGAGGACGTCCTTTAAGCCTGGGTACTTATGCACAAAGCGTTGTTCAATCAGATTCAACACATGTGCCATGCACGGCACATGTGTCAACTTGCCCAAATTCAATGCCGCCAACAAATTGCTTCCGTTGTCACACACCACTTTGCCGATCTCCAGTTAGTGCGGAGTCAGCCACAGATCCACCTGTGCGTTCAGGGCGGACAGGAGTGCTGGTCCGGTGTGACTCTCTGCTTTCAGGCAAGTCAACCCCAAGATGGCGTGACACTGTCGTATCCGGGATGTGGAATAGCCCCTGGGGAGCTGGGTGGATGGCGTTGATGTGGAGCAAGACGCAGCAGCAGAAGAGGACTCAGCCGAGGAGGTTATGAAAGAGGATGGAGTAGGAGGAGTAGAGGAGGTGGCAGCAGGCCTGCCTGCAAGTCCTGGCGGTGTCACCAACTCCTCTGCAGAGCCACGCATTCCATGCTTGGCAGCCGTCAGCAGGTTTACCCAATGTGCAGTGTAGGTGATATACCTGCCCTGACCGTGCTTTGCAGACCAGGTATCAGTGGTCAGATGGACCCTTGCCCCAACACTGTGTGCCAGACATGCCATGACTTCCTTTTGTACAATTGAGTACAGGTTGGGGATTGCCTTTTGTGCAAAGAAATTTCGGCCGGGAACCTTCCACTACGGTGTCCCAATAGCTACAAATTTTTGGAAGGCCTCAGACTCCACCAGCTTGTATTGTAAAAGCTAGCAGGCTAAGAGTTCCGACAAGCCAGCTGTCAGACGCCGGGCAAGGGGGTGACTTTGTGACATTGGCTTCTTACGCTCAACATGTCCTTGACAGACACCTGACTGTAGGCAGATGAGCAGGAACTGCTCAAGGCGAGAGACGGAGTGGCGGATGGTTGAGAGGGGGCAAGGAAGACAGCAGTGGTTGACGTGGCTGAAGATGCTGGACCAAGAGGAGGATGGCGGCTTTGAGTTTGTGTGCTGCTTGTACTCATGTGTTAATCCCATAGGCAAAAAATCTGGATGGGGCGGCTCACCCTGCTTAAGGAATGGTACGGTGCACCTACTGCAATTGATGCACCCAATTAAAGAAGGAAATTTGTAATAGAAATGTAGGAGGGCACTCGGCAATTAGAGTCACAAAGAATCATGAAAGTTGAAACAGTACAATTTATTTATCACCTCTATAGCAATACAAGCATATAAAAAGCAACTATAATATATGAATACTCTACTACACACTATAAAAGGCAATGTTATACAATATAGTACATAAAATGGAGACTAAACTTTCAATAAAATATCCAATAAAAGTTCCAATATCACAAAGGAAAAATAATATAGATATTGCATATGCAATAATGTTTTTTTTTTCCCCAAATCAATTTTTCGGTTTGATAGTCAACTTGCACTCTCGATTAAAACCAGTGGCGTCCCACGTTTTCGAATGGCATCAATCGATAAGAGGAAAAAATATTCGATGAATAAATAATCACAAACTTTTACTTAACTTATTCGTAGCCAGCACTAGAGTGTATATGGAATTTTCCACTGTGACATATTGGATCTGAGTTCAGCGTCCCACGTGGTAATCTTTATGGAGTGTCGAACTTAAATTTTCGTACCACGTGTTCGTATTGTTCATACACAGATTTAATAGTTGACCCAGGCACTATAATTATCGAGTCACGCACATTCACATTCAATGGACCTTGTTTGGTTGCAGCAAGATTAAGTGCTTGCCTGTTCCTCGATCCTGTGGGCGTTCCTCTCCAGGTGCTAAATAAAAAAACGCACTTGCGGTTTTATTGCGTTTTCAATGCGTTTATTTTTGGGGGGGGACAATGCGTTTTTTGTGCAGATAGTTCCCAATGGGTCTGAATATTATTCCCAGTGAGTCATTTTCCTTTTAGGCATTGCTTTCAAAAGATATGTGATAAAATGTTATAACAACAATAAAAACTATAAAAACATTAAAAACATTACTAGTGCTGAGCTTGAATGGTGAATACAATTATATATAAAAAAAATATATATATATATATATATATATATATATATATATATATATATATATATAGGATAATACATATAAGGTATATATAAATATATATAGAATATACGACGAAATTTTTCGCAGTCTTTACATCCGATAGACTCTCCTGTGGACTCAGCTTTCTCAAAAGTCAAGTGGGTGAGGGCCTCCCACGGTGGAGGACCCCCGTGCCTCAAAACTACACGGAGGTACCTCGTCAGCGGGGGGCACCCACCCACATAATCAGGAGAGATCACAAATTCAAAGAAAGCCAAAAATTTTGAGGTCAGCATTTAATCCATTGGGTAGCATACTTCCAAATTCAAATATCCGCCTGGATTCTGCCCTTGACATCCTAGCAATATGGTCTCCACCCCTCCAATCTCGGTCAATCTGTTCCAATGCTACGAATGTTCTATTTTTTTTATATTGAGTATTGAAAGGGAGAATTATTCGCGTTTCTAATTCCTTTTTTTTTTACATTTTCTGGACTAGGTTGGAAGAAGGTTTTCCTATCCATCTGCTCTATTTTCTGTAATGCTTTATCTAATATTTTTTCTGGATAGTCTTTTGTTATGAAATCTTCTCTCATTTTTATCGCTCACAGCCTGGGAGAAAAAACCTCCTAGGCTGTGAGCTCTGCGCTGTGATTGGCCAGCGCTACAGCCTAGGAGAAGGAGACGCCCACATAACAAGGGCAGACACCGCCTACTATAACTTACTGAGCGAAGATACCGGAGGGCATAACGGGAGAACGGAGCGGCGCCCAGGGATAATGGTAAGTGCAGTGAGATCCCTGGGAACCGCTGTATATGTCAGGATACTTAGTTCACAATGTTTTTCCAGGTGAAAGGTCCTCTTTAACCAAATTATATGTATATCCTGATGGGTTTTAAGAGGTTTTATTTTTTTTTTCATTAACTCGGATAACCCCTTTAAATCCATCTGTTTGATTGTGGGTGAAAAAAATCGTATTTTTTTTCCATAAAGTACCTTTGCGGCCTGTGCTGAAAATCTGATAGTGAAATATAATCCGTAATTCCATCTATTTCACTGTGGGTGAAAAAAATCATATTTTTTATTTTTTGCCAGAAAGTACCCTTGTGGCCTACACTGCAAATCTTATAGTGAAGTATAATCAGTAAATCCATTTTTTTCACAGCACAGCCGACCGCATGAGGATGCAGATCGCGCTGGAGGTCAGGAGCGGTGGCGGACAGAAGCTACTGGGGGCTGCTATGAGGCTAATGAGGGCTGATATGGAGCTAATATGAGGCTACTGGGGGCTGATGAGAGGCATGGGGCTCTTATCTGAGGTCTGATTGGGAGTCATTCATATTGGGGTATGAGCTGAGGTCTGATTGGGGGACTGATCTGAGGTCTTATTGGGGTATTATTAGCATTTGGGATCTTATTGGGTCTGATTAACATTGGTTGTCTGAATGGTAGTCTGACCTGAGGTATAATGAAAATAATCTTTTTCTTATTGTCCCCCTCTAAAACCTAGGTGCGTCTTATGGGCCGGTGCATCTTATAAGGCGAAAAATACGGTACTTGCTTGCTCCTCCTCCCGACCTCCACTGCCTTTAGCGTACGCCACGCGCCGTGACATCACGCAGAGGCACTGCAACGCTAGGGTGAGCCGAGCCCCGGACTACTTCCTGAACTGCAGAGTGCGGTGTCCACTTCCAGCCCTGAGCCCAGCTGCCCAGAGCACTGATCCTGAGCCTGCTGGAGTCTTCAGAACTGTAACTTGCAGAATAACAGGCCGAACTGGATGGACAAATGTCTTTTTTCGGCCTTATGTACTATGTTACTATGTAACTATTTCAGAAAAAAAGGCAGTATTTACATTACTGCTAAGGAACAGCTCTAGTGGCCACATGCTAGGGTGTGGGAAGGCGGGATCCAGGGGGCCCAAGTAAATTCAAAGACAGCCCTTTGCCTAATGGTGACAATACGACTGTCCCTAAGCAAGCAAATGAGCATCCATCGAGCCATTTGTGCAAGTGACTCTGAGGGACTCCCTGTCTCCATCTCCACTGTATACTGTAATGGTCTGTCTGGGTCCTCTGCCTGGTCTTCTTCATCACCCTGTAGCTCCTCTGCCTGCTCCTGCTCCTCCTCTCCTGTAACCTATGTAGAAAAACCACACATTTTGCTATACATTGCTTGTGCTCCAATGTCCTTCTCCTCCTCCAATTAAGCCCCCACAGGGCTCATGTTGCAGTGAGATGTAGGCGCCACGTCTTCAGTCCTCTGACCAGCCAGATTTACCAGCATTTGTTCCAGGACATGAAGCAGTGAAATGACATTGTTCATCTTGTAGTCCTGGCGACTGATAACTAACATGGCCTCCTCAAAGGGCCTGAGCAAATGGCAGGTTTCATGCATGAGCTGCCACTGGCTGACATCAAAGTTACATAGGGGAGTACTCCTATCCACTTGTATCATCAAGAAACTGTTTATGGCCTTTCTCTTTTCGTACAGTTGGTCCAACATATGGAGGGTGGAATTCCAACAGGTGGAAACATTGCATATCAGCCTATGGTGGGGGATGCCGTTCTGCCACTGTAGCTCAAGGAGGGTGGGCTTTGCATGCACTTTAGCCACTCGTACACCGCAAAGTTTCCTGGCCATTTTTAGGATGTCTTGCAGATGGGTGGAAGATTTCAGGAACCGCTTGTCAACTAGATTGAACACATGTGATATGCAGGGCGCATGGCTCAGCCTTCCTTGACGCAGCGCCGACACCATGTTCTTCTCGTTGGCGGTCACCATGGTTCCAATTTTGAGTTGTCATGGAGAAAGCCAGGATTCAATTTCTTGATGAAGAACATGGAGCAGTTCCTCCCCTGTGCGTCTCCATTCATCCAAGCAAATGAGGTGCAGAACAGCAGGACACTGCCGTGCCCTGCACATGTAGTATGCTGGAAGGGCACTGTGAATTGTCCCTGCAGTGGAGGCTGAGGAAACAGTGAAGGATGAGGAGGCAGAGGTGGACATTGTCGCAGGACCAACGGCGTGAGAACGTGGAGGCGGCGTCACCTGGCCAAGTTGCTGGTGTGGCTGTGCAGGAACCACAATCACCCAGTAGGCCGTAAAGGACATGTATTGTCCAGGACCGTAGTTACAGCTCCAGACGTCGGCGCTGCTGTGCACTTTGGCAGATAGAGATGGCCCGAATAGTTCGCCGGCGAATAGTTCCCGGCGAACATAGCTTGTTCGCCGCGGCGGGCGAACATATGCGATGTTCGGTCCGCGCCCTATACATCATCATTGAGTAAACTTTGACCCTGTACCTCACAGTCAGCAGACACATTCCAGCCAATCAGCAGCAGACCCTCCCTCCCAGACCCTCCCACCTCCCGGACAGCATCCATTTTAGATTCATTCGGAATCTGCATTCTCAGTGAGAGGAGGGAAAGTGCTGATTCAATAGGGAAAGCGTTAGCTAGGGCATTGTTCTGTGTCCACAGACTCATCTGCTGTAAGGACAGCGTCCTGACAGCATCCCAAAAAGCCCTTTTCAGGGCTGGTACATCAGTCTGCTTTTTTTTGAATCTTTTATATATACATATATTGCAGTTGCCTGCCCGTGTGTGAGAGGAGGGACAGTGCTGCTGCTGATTCAATAGGGAAAGCGTTAGCTAGGGCAGTGTTCTGTGTCCACAGACTCATCTGCTGTAAGGACAGCGTCCTGACAGCACCCCAAAAAGCCCTTTTCAGGGCTGGTACATCAGTCTGCTTTTTTTTTTATATATACATATATTGCAGTTGCCTGCCAGTGTGTGAGAGGCTGCAGGCTCAGTCACAGACAGCACTGTGTGCACACCATTCATACAGGGTGTGACAGAAAATACCTCGCAGATAAAAAAAATTCTATTTAATTTTTTTCTGTGATCTAAGCCCATTTGCAAGCCCGTGTGTGTCAGGCCCACACAGACTGTATTGTGTCCGCTGGCTAGTGGCTAGACCTCCACTTATACCGTTACAGGGTGTCATTTACTCACAAATACCTTGCAGATAAAAAAAAAATTCTATTTAATATTTTTCTGTGATATAATCACAGTTGCAAGCCAATGTGTGTCAGGCCCACACAGACTGTACTGTGCCCACTGCCCACCACTTATATAGGGTGGCACAGTACCTTGCACGCATAGTAACACACATCTAATAAAAAATGACAGGCAGAGGCAGGCCACGCTGCAGGGGCCATCGTGTTCGTGGTGCTGTGATTTCCACTGGCCCTGGAATAATGCCCAGTGTTCAGAGGCCACGTACCCTGAACCCAAAAAATTCGGAGAAAATTGTTGACTGGCTTACACAGGGCACCCAATCTTCAACAGCTTCCGCTAAGAACCTTGACGCACTATCCTCCTCCAGCTCAGCTTTGGTCACCTGCTCTCAAGTTACCACTCTCCCGCCCGCCGCCACCGCCACCACTACCACCACAGCCACCACAGCCGCTTCACTTGATCCCTCAGAGGAGTTATTTACACATCATTTGGATGAAATTAGTGATGCGCAACCATTATTGCCAGAGGATGGAGATAACAGGGATATGTCTCAGTCAGGCAGCATTACACACATGGACGTATAGTGTGATGTAGATGATGATGTTGTACCCGCTGCTGCTTCCTTTGCTGAGGTGTCAGATACAAGTGAAGTGGTTGATGATGACGATGTGTCCGTGGATGCCACGTGGGTGCCTGCTTGAAGAGAAGAAGAGGGGGAAAGTTCAGAAGGGGAGACAGAGAGAAGGAGGAGACGAGTTGGAAGCAGTGGGAGGTCGTCGCAAGGAGCTAGTGGCACAGTCAGACAGCATGTATCGGCACCCGGGGTCAGCCAGACAGCACACCAATCAACACATGCTGCTGCCACCACCAGAATGCCGTCATTGCAAAGCTCAGCAGTGTGGCATTTTTTTTGTGTGTCTGCCTCTGACAACAGCAATGCCATTTGCAACCTGTGCCAAAAGAAACTGAGTCGCGGGAAATCCAACACCCACCTAGGTACAACTGCTTTGCGAAGGCACATGATCGCACATCACATACGCCTATGGGATCAACACATGATGACGAGTAGAAGCAGCACACAACCTCAAAGCCACCATCCTCCTCTTGGTCCAGCATCTTCAGCCACGTCAACCACTGCTGTCCTCCTTGCCCCCTCTCAACCACCCGCCACTCCGCCTCTCACCTTCACCAGTTCCATCTCATCTGCCTACAGTCAGGTGTCTGTAAAGGAAATGTTTGAGCGTAGGAAGCCAATGTCCCAGAGTCACCCCCTTGCCCGGCGTCTGACAGCTGGCTTGACGGAACTCTTAGCCCGCCAGCTTTTACCATACCAGCTGGTGGAGTCTGAGGCCTTCAAAAAATTTGTCGCTATTGGGACACCACAGTGGAAGGTACCGGGATGACATTTTTTTTCAAAAAAGGCAATCCCAAACCTCTACTCAGTGATTGAAAAGGAAGTCATGGCATCTCTGGCATACAGTGTTGGGGCAAGGGTCCATCTGACCACTGATACCTGGTCTTCAAAGCACGGTCAGGGCAGGTATATCACCTACACTGTGCATTGGGTCAACCTGCTGACGGCTGACAAGCATGGAATGCGTGGCTCTGCAGCGGAGTTGGTGACACCGCCACGACTTGCAGGCAGGCCTACTGCCACCTCCTCTACTCCTCCTACTCCATCCTCTTCCATAACCTCCTCGGCTGAGTCCTCTTCTGCTGCAGCGGCTGGCTGCACATCAACTGAATCCCCCCAGCTCCCCAGGGGCTATTCCACATCCTGTATACGACAGTGTCACGCTGTCTTGGGGTTGACTTGCCTGAAAGCAGAGAGCCACACCGGACCAGCACTCCTGTCCGCCCTGAACGTACAGGTGGATCAGTGGCTGACCCTGCACCAACTGGAGATCGGCAAAGTGGTGTGTGACAATGGAAGCAATTTGTTGGCGGCATTGAATTTGGGCAAGTTGTCACATGTGCTGTGCATGGCACACGTGTTGAATCTCATCGCACAACGCTTTGTGTCTAAGTACCCAGGCTTGCAGGACGTCCTCAAGCAGGCCAGGAAGGTGTGTGGCCATTTCAGGCGTTCCTACACAGCCATGGCGCACTTTTCAGACATTCAGCGCCGAAACAACATGCCAGTGAGGCGATTGATTTGCGACAGCCCGACACGTTGGAATTCAACACTCCTAATGTTCGACCGCCTGCTCCAACAAGAAAAAGCAGTCAACGAGTATTTGTATGACCGGGGTGCTAGGACAGCCTCTGCGGAGCTGGAAATTTTTTTTGCCACGTTACTGGACACTCATGCGCAATGCCTGTAGGCTCATGCATCCTTTTTGAGGAGGTGACAAACCTAGTCAGTCGCACCGAAGGCACCATCAGCGACCTCATCCCATTTGTTTTCTTCCTGGAGTGTGCCCTGCGAAGAGTGCTGGATCAGGCCGTAGATGAGCGTGAAGAGGAAGAGTTGTGGTCCCCATCACCACCAGAAACAGCCTTGTCATCATCGCTTGCTGGACCTGCGGCAACGCTGGAAGAGGAGTGTGAGGAAGAGGAGTCAGAGGAGGAATGTGGCTTTGAGGAGGAGGAAGACCAACCATAGCAGGCATCCCAGGGTGCTCATTGTTGTCACCTATCTGGGACCCGTGGTGTTGTACGTGGCTGGGGTGAAGAACAGACTGTCAATGACATCAGTGAGGAAATGAGTAGCTCGGCATCCAACCTTGTGCAAATGGGGTCTTTCATGCTGTCATGTCTGTTGAGGGACCCTTGTATAAAAAGGATGAAGGAGAACGACCCGTACTGGGTGGCCACGCTACTAGACCCCCGGTATAAGCAGAAAGTGGCGGAAATGTTACCAACTTACCGAAAGTCAGAAAGGATGCAGCAGTTCAAAACAAAACAAAAAAATATGCTTTACACAGCTTATAAGGGGGATGTCACAGCACAACGGGAATCTAACAGGGGAATAGGTGAAAGTAATCCTCCTCCTACCACGACCACGGCGGCAAGGACAGGACGCTTTACAGATGTGTTGTTGATGGAGGACATGCGGAGCTTTTCAGTCCTACACATCGCCACAGCCCTTCGGGATCCAGCCTTAGAGAACGACTCGACCACCAGGTAGCAGACTACCTCACCTTAACTGCAGATATCGACACTCTGAGGAGCGATGAACCCCTTGACTACTGTGTGTGCAGGCTTGACCTGTGGCCTGAGCTATCCCAGTTTGCGATAGAACTTCTGGCCTTCCCCGCTTCAAGTGTCCTGTCAGAAAGGACCTTCAGTGCAGCAGGAGGCATTGTCACTGACAAAAGAAGTTGCCTCGGTCAAAAAAGTGTTGATTACCTCACCTTCATTAAGATGAATGAGGCATGGATCCCGAAGGGACTGACAGTGGGGGATACGTTTGACTAACAAAGGGCCTGATGACATGCCTTGGCCTCAAACTGGTCCCCACGCTGCTGTATTTAATGTCTGCATACCGGATGACTTGCGTGAATTCTCCGCCACCAACTAGGGTTCAGACCGCAATGTTTTAGTCACCTTTCTGCCTTGAAAACATCAATTTTTCCGGCCGCTGCTACAACAGCGGCTGCAACAATAACATTATTTTTCAGGCATGTGTACATGCCTAATTTTTCTGGCCTCTGGTGCTGCACTGTGGCTGCAAAAACAAAACAAAAACAAAAAAAGGCACATACAAGTGTCAATTCCCCTTCGTGATCGTTACCTTGTTGTGGTGAAGGGGCTTGCATATTACAATGAAGCGATCATCACCTCTATGAGTGTGTTGGCAATGTTGCCACACCCCAGATGATAAGGCCGTTGCTTCATTATGATCAGACCAAAAGCGATCGGCTGGATAATTTTTTATAGAAAAAAACATATTTTTTTATATATTTTTTTTTAAGTTGTATGGGTGGGTTTTCAATACATAAAATAAAAAAATCATAATAAAGTCTCTTAATAGTTTAATAGAAATAATGCAGACAATTTAAAAAATCCCCATCAATTCCAATACAAAGCAAGTACAAAGCTCAGAACGAAATTATTCCAGGATGTTGCAATGGTTTGTTAATTCGACAATGGTTAATCAATTCGACACACGTCCTCGGATAGGGGACGTAACAGGGATTAAACTGATAGGAATAGTACTAGTTAAGACACCACTCATATAGGGTGTCACAGCACATTGCTCCGTGCACGCGCAGTGCCCCAACTTGGGACTGAGAAAGAGGACCGACCAAGCTGCTTTTTCCATCTCCCGGTTCCTAAAATCAATTCATTTTGGTGTGTCAGAGTTTGGTCTGTCACTGTGAAGGCAGTCGAAGGTACCCGGCCTAAATTTTTTTTCACAAAAGGCAATCCCACCCTGATATGGGACGTAACAGGGATTAAACTGATGAGAATAGTACTACAGAAAATACCACTCATATCGGGTGGGGCAGTAAATTGCACGGCACAGACGCAGTGACCGTGGATTCAAACAAAGGGGAGGGAGCCAGCGTTTTTTTAACAATCTCCCCGTTCAAAAAATCAATTCAATTCACCTTTCTGGGACCCTTGGTGTTGTACGTGGCTGGGTGGAGGAAGAAACCTTCAATGACATCAACGGGACATGGCTAGCTTGGTATCCATCCTTGAACAAATGGGGAGTTTGCGGTTGGGCAAATGGACTGTTTGCGGTTGTTTGCGGTGCATTAAAAGGGGAGTTTGGTCTGTCAATGTCTGTGAAGCGGGCGTAACCCTTACACTACCTGATCGATACAACATCATACCTGATCGTATACACACACTGGGTGTTTTAAACTACGTTGTTCAAAAAAAAAAAAAAAATTGTTAGGTGATTTATGCCCTTTATGGATTAAAATCCAACTCTGTGTCAACTACCTAATTTTCCATGGGAGTTTTGCTATGGATCCCCCTCCGACATGCCACAATCCAGGTGTTAGTCCCCTTGAAACTACTTTTCCATCACTACCGTGGCTAGAAAGAGTCCCTGTGGGTTTTAAAATTCGCCTGCCTATTGAAGTCTATGGCGGTTCGCCCGGTTCGCCTGTTCGCGAACATTTGCAGAAATTCGCGTTCGGCGTTCGCGAACGGAAAATTTTATGTTCGCGACATCACTATTGGCAGACACTGACAGGTTCAAGGACTGGCCCACCTTCTGTTCTACATATTTGTGCAGGGCTGGTACTGCCTTTTAGGCAAAGAAATTATGGCTTGGGACTCTCCTCCTCGGCTCGGCACAAGCCATCAGTGCTCTGAAAGGTGCAGAGTCCACCACTTGGAAAGGAAGGGACTGCAGCACCAGCAACTTGGCCAGGAGCATGTTCAGCTTCTGTGCCATTGGATGGGTGCGCGCACACTGTTGTCTATTGGAAATTGCTTCGGTGATCAATTGCTGATGGAATGACTGCCGAGGTGTAATAGGGCGAGGAGCAGGAGCATCAGAACTGATAAAAGATGGGAAGGACAGACAGCTCCCTTCGTCTGAGGTGGTGGAGCCTTGACTGCCTGAAATCGGGTGTATGCCACTGGGTGATGCAGCGATTGCTGCGGCAGGCTGGACCACCATATTGGAGCCACGGTTCTCCCAGGCCACTTTATGGTGACGCTGCATATGTTGACGCAGGGCCGTGGTGCCAACATTGGCACCCTGGCCACGCTTCACCTTCTGCCCACAGATTCTACATATGGCCATGTTCACCTCCTCCAGGCTTAAGAAAAGCTGCCACACTGCCGATTGTTATTTTAACACTATGCACTGACTGACTGCTACTGCCACGGCCTCCGCAAACCACTGTAATGCTACTTCCCAGGCAGGTAGGCTCCTGCGAAGTGGGTGATCTACCCCGGGCACCTTTGGCTAATGTCCTCCCACTGCTGCCACCCTGCTGAGTCCCGGCCACGCTAGCGACTTGCTGGCTCCGCCACTGCCTCACTGGAAAGCTGCCACCGTCTTCTCCCAATAATCAAGCCCCTTTGTCACCTGACTCCCAAGTGCGATCAGCTACGTCATCATCATTGAGTAGTGTCTGTATGTCACTGATGTCCTCCTCAACTGTCTCTGGGTCATTTGCCTGACCGCTCGCAACACCAGCTCCCACGCCACTCTCCTCATCACTACTTGCCCACCTAGTGGAGGAAGCAGTGGATATCTCCTCCACATCTTGGCTTGCCAGTAGCTGCTGACTGTCTTCTAGTAGCTCATCCTCACTGTATAGTGGAGCTGAGCCCACAGCATACAATACTTCTCTGGCTGAGGGAACAGAAAAGGACAGAGGCAGGTTGAGGACAGGTGAGAGCACAGGGCCTGCTCCCGGGCCATGCAAACTAAGGGTTGTGTCTGAGGAACCCAGTAACTCTTGGCTGGGGATGTCTGATGTCACTTGCGACCCGCCTTCTCAGCTTGATAAAGCTCACCAAATTGAGCCCGACACATCGCAATAAGCAATAAATGTTACTATGAGATTGTACGACTGGTAAAATAAATATTGAATTGAAGCTATATACCGTCCTTGGTGTTTTGTCTCCAAACCACTGATATAAGACTGGCATTTTAGATGCTGGTCTTAAAACCTATTGCGCTGGCGCACGATGCACCTAAGTTATGTAGAGGTGCGGGTCTCTACATAACTTAGGCACATCCACTGCCGACCTAAATCTATGCCAGCTCTCTTGCTGGCGTAGATGTAGATAATTTTCTACGCCTAAAGCAGGCTTAAAAAATTATAAATAAGAAGGGTCAGCCAGCCCACCCCTTCCCCGCCCATACCAGGCGCCCTTTTTTTTAGATCTAACGTGAGTGGGGAAAAGACGCAGATTCGGACGCAAATCCCCTTGCAACCAAATCTGAAACAAATATACACCAAAAATCGGTCTATATCCAATAAAAAATTACCCCCCTAGTGTTTTAATATGAAGTTGCAACTTCATGATACATAAAATATCTTCAGTGTGCATTGATTTATACTAGATACTTTGTTTCATGAGGATGTGCAGTATATCTATACACATTACCTCACAGAAGAGGCTCACCGAATGAATTGTCCCTGCATTCAATAAAACCTTGTCAAGCTTTACTGAGGTAAATAGAACATTTAACATGGAGTTGCAGATGAAGAAATAAGACTTACACATTTCAAAAAAACTCATTCCTTACTCACAACAATATAGCCATTTAGTGAGAAACATATGTAAAGACAAACTTAAAGGCCATCCTCTGGTGAGCATTGCAGGCTCCAGGCAGTTTTCCAAGAACATCACCATACATCGTATAATGGCAGCTCAGCTTCATCGACTTGAATTAGGCTGCAACTAGGCCTTGTGACAATGTACAGTGATGTATCTGGCCTAGGAAGAGGCTGCAACGCTCAAAGCCTCATCTAACAGCTCATCGTTGGGGATACCAGGTGTTGCACCCCCTCAGATCTGATACTGATGATCAATCCTGTGGATGTCATAAATATTTTTTCTTGGATAACCCCTTTAACCCTAGGTGTGTAGTCCATTCAACTATCTCTTGTTCAAAAGTGGTTTTAATGGGTTGTTTGTGTCATGTAACAAAGTGATTGAACACAATAAAACCACATATGGTAATTACAAGTGCATATTAAAAGAATAAAGTGGAATGATTGCCACTTCTTCAAAATGTGAGTTCTCAAAAGAGCGACTTAGTATGTATTGACCACACTTTATACACACTAAGTAGTTATTTTATTAAATGGATATATCACTATGAGTAAGGATGGAGTTTATATCCAAATTATATCCATCTGCAACTTCATGTTGTATTTTTTTTTTACCCAAATAAAGCTTGAAAAGATTTTAATGAATGCTGGACCATTTGCCTAATACAATTCTTGATCCCACTGGACACCAGCATCAAAAACATCAAAGCTAAAGATAATTTTCCATATGTTATTCACCTGTCATTTCAATAATTACTTCAATTGGTTAATTAGTGGATTATCCTTTGCCTTTATCTGAATTCACATAACTGTATTTATAATGGACTGCTCTTCTCAGCATCTATAGAATTGATAACTTGTTCTCTTACAGATATTGTACATTTTCTGTACAGGCACAGAATTAGGTTCACTGAAATACTGCACATCCAAATATTCAAAAGGAGCTAAGGGACATTTTGGCAATTGGTGTTTTGACAATGTTTAAATTTGCACTTTTAACAATGTTACCAAACTAGCATTATCATAAGGCGCCATTCACATTTTTTGTGAATAGAATGCAGACCAATTCATTTCAATGGATCCGCAAAAAATTTGGACAGCAGACCAAGAATATGCATTGTTACAATGGGTCTGCAAAAAAAACAAAAAAACAGCTGCAATATGGACGTCACACAGATCTGCATTTTTGCGGATCTACATTTTGCGGCCTGCAAAATACATAGGGTCGTGGGAATGCACCCTAAGGTGTCATGCACATGACGCTATTACAGCATTATTCTGTATGGTATGGAGCGATTGTATGCTACCCATATAAGTCTATGGGCCAATAATGTACCATTAACAGCCTCCAGAGACCAACAGAGGTCCTATATCTCAGATTCAAATACATTCAGTAAATAAAAAAAACTGTGCCATATTTCATCAGGTGAGATATTATGGAGAAATTCTATCCTGGAAGTATTACTTCTAGAGGAGAATATCTCTGTAATATGGTGCCATATGGAAGCTCCATATACAGGGAGTGCATAATTATTAGGCAAGTTGTATTTTTGAGGATTAATTTTATTATTGAACAACAACCATGTTCTCAATGAACCCAAAAAACTCATTAATATCAAAGCTGAATATTTTTGGAAGTAGTTTTTAGTTTGTTTTTAGTTTTAGCTATTTTAGGGGGATATCTGTGTGTGCATGTGACTATTACTGTGCATAATTATTAGGCAACTTAACAAAAAACAAATAAATACCCATTTCAATTATTTATTTTTACCAGTGAAACCAATATAACATCTCAATATTCACAAATATACATTTCTGACATTCAAAAACACAAAACAAAAACAAATCAGTGACCAATATAGCCACCTTTCTTTGCAAGGACACTCAAAAGCCTGCCATCCATGGATTCTGTCAGTGTTTTGATCTGTTCACCATCAACATTGCGTGCAGTAGCAACCACAGCCTCCCAGACACTGTTCAGAGAGGTGTACTGTTCTCCCTCCTTGTAAATCTCACATTTGATGATGGACCACAGGTTCTCAATGGGGTTCAGATCAGGTGAACAAGGAGGCCATGTCATTAGATTTTCTTCTTTTATACCCTTTCTTGCCAGCCACGCTGTGGAGTACTTGGACGCGTGTGATGGAGCATTGTCCTGCATGAAAATCATGTTTTTCTTGAAGGATGCAGACTTCTTCCTGTACCACTGCTTGGTAGGTGTCTTCGAGAAACTGGCAGTAGGACTGGGAGTTGAGCTTGACTCCATCCTCAACCCGAAAAGGCCCCACAAGCTCATCTTTGATGATACCAGCCCAAACCAGTACTCCACCTCCACCTTGCTGGCGTCTGAGTCGGACTGGAGCTCTCTGCCCTTTACCAATCCAGCCACGGGCCCATCCATCTGGCCCATCAAGACTCACTCTCATTTCATCAGTCCATAAAACCTTAGAAAAATCAGTCTTGAGATATTTCTTGGCCCAGTCTTGACGTTTCAGCTTGTGTGTCAGCCTTTCTTACCTTGGCCATGTCTCTGAGTATTGCACACCTTGTGCTTTTGGGCACTCCAGTGATGTTGCAGCTCTGAAATATGGCCAAACTGGTGGCAAGTGGCATCTTGGCAGCTGCACGCTTGACTTTTCTCAGTTCATGGGCAGTTATTTTGCGCCTTGGTTTTTCCACACGCTTCTTGCGACCCTGTTGACTATTTTGAATGAAACGCTTGATTGTTCGATGATCACGCTTCAGAAGCTTTGCAATTTTAAGAGTGCTGCATCCCTCTGCAAGATATCTCACTATTTTTGACTTTTCTGAGCCTGTCAAGTCCTTCTTTTGACCCATTTTGCCAAAGGAAAGGAAGTTTCCTAATAATTATGCACACCTGATATAGGGTGTTGATGTCATTAGACCACACCCCTTCTCATTACAGAGATGCACATCACCTAATATGCTTAATTGGTAGTAGGCTTTCGAGCCTATACAGCTTGGAGTAAGACAACATGCATAAAGAGGATGATGTGGTCAAAATACTCATTTGCCTAATAATTCTGCACGCAGTGTAGAGACAAATTGCTGTAGCACCATAGTTTGGAAACTAGGTCTTTTTATTGTCATTCACTACTCTAAAACCTTATTCATGATAAGCCCTTAATCTGCTTTACTTAGAAACCACACCCATATAGAATCTGTCAATACATTATACTGTATATTGTCACTCGTGTATAGTATTACATTTATTTTCAAAGCTATCTATTTGAATGCACAACAATCAATATTTCACTTTGATTTTTTTTTCTAAAGGTATTCTGTAATCAACAATGTAGAACCCGTTATTGTTCCAAGCTTTTAAATAAGAATTCATCAGCAGCATTTTAGAAAATAAATCTCCTCTGGGAGGATTACTGTGAAATTAACTGGAGAGGATCATTATTGAATTATTGAACAAACAGCTACTTTAATTGTTGCTCTTTGCACATTTTCAAGGCAGAGGCAATTGCTTCACACACGCATCACATACAGAATGAAGTACAAAAATGCATTTGGTTCCCTTACGTTACAAAGCATAATTAAAAATAACTATCAAGTTACAATGAAACTAATGTGATAAGAATCATTTAACACCAAAGTAAAGGAGCAAATAAAAGAGACTAAGTAATTTTTCCTGGCTTTTAAGCTTTTAATATGCATAATATTTTTGCAATTTGCTGTTAATATTGATGACTCCAATTATTACTGTTTATATTGTAAGGTTATCTCAGCCTCCCATACCATTAAACAGCCTACCCTCTAGGGTATACTGCATATGATAAGTTTAAGCCAAAATAAACATGTTTTTATTTGCTGTATTACTATGCTAATTAGGTATGCTCAATTAGCATATAACCTTGTTAATCACCTTAGCTCTCAAAACCAAAGTGTTCCTTATTCAATGACCAAGAAAACAGTTATAACTCAATGTAGACCGCCAGCACCTACACTATGTATCATACATTGATGAGCTATTTATTTTACACCTACACTAAACCGAGAAATGAGGGGGGGGGGGTTAATTGGGGGAAAAAAAGCATTAGCAAGCACCTGCTTATTGGTAAGCTCGCTGATTTCTACAAACTCCTGCAGGCATCTAATACTGGCCACTTTTGGTCCTGTCTTTTTATCTGAAAATTGTCTAATTTGGATTTGACACAAACTGTTAAAAGTTTCATTTAGAATGAATTTGGTTATATCTACTGGTTAACTTTAGATTCCTGTGAAATTGGTGGCATAGAGGAGAAGCCATCCATGGGATATGTACCCCAACTCCTTTAAGTCCCCTTCACATGCAGTTTCTCTTCACAAATTAATGAATTGCATTTTTTATTCATTTTTCCCTATTGAGAAGGTTATTGAAAATCACTATACACACATGTTCCATAAAAAATTAATAAAACATGGACACAAAAAACATACTCAATTAAAACAAAAGCTGTAATGGGTCCTGCATTTTAAAACTTTCAAATAACATCTGAAGTTGGCCTTTTTACTTGAAATAAAAATACATCAAGAAATGCAACAGTCAGCAAAAACGCAATTAAAAACTGTCTGAATCCAGCTTTACGGGGTTTTTGAAGTTATTAGGGTAAACAAGTATCAAATCTTACAATATCACGGTACTAGACCCAGAATCCCATGATAAAACTACCATCATTATTGAAAATTCATATTAACAAATGATAGAGCCACATAAAATACAGATAAAAGATAAAGATGAGCCTTCTTTCAGAATGCAAGCAATCACACAAATTAGATCAATAGTACATAATACAAGCAAGTTCCAAAGGTAACCCACTGCAGGGCACAATTCAGAACCCCATGCATCACAAGTGCAGCAGCAAGGCTCACCAACCACACCTGACACGCATTGCGCCAATAGGTTCTTCTTATGTAGAAGTGTCATATCTCGTCTATATTGGCAGGTACAGTATGTGGTTGTATGAAACAGGCAAGAATTTTTGTAGGCTGTTTATTATTATTATTATTATTATTATTATTATCTTTATTTTTTTAAATGTTGCTTTGCTCGTTTTCTGTAGCCTGTATGTATTATCATATACCTGTATTGTAGGAATTTTAGTTCTCTTTTTAGTGTAAAATCTTTCAGGAGAGCTCTCTTATGGCTCCATCGGTAGCCCCCTCTCTCTGCTCTCCTTAATGCAAATCTAAGATGATATCTTTACAACCAAATAAAATAAGCTTAGATCAAAAAGGAAATAAAATTTTGAGCAATCAGGAGAGCAGCAAAGCAGGGTTGCAGACCAAGCCATCAAATTGTAGTTTGATAGATTTCACACTGACTGGGGTGACTAGCCTGCAATGCACGAGAATGAATGCAAGCTGCAGAAGATAAACAGTTGGACTTTTTAATAAAAAAAACAATTGCAGAAGTTTCCTTAATCCTATAATACAGCCAATGCACCACAAGCTGACCATAGCCTTAAGTACAGTATGACAAAGGGAATACATTTCTTGAATGATAAAAACATTCAAATATCAAGAACAGCCCACATAAAAATATTCAGTGCATTGAACATAATGAATTGTGTTTGTGTTTATCTTTGTATTTAATTCAGGAAATATGGTTACATAAAAAATTTGTTCATGTTAGTATACCTTCACACTTGCAGCAGCAGGGTCCGGAAGGCTGTTCCGGTGGGGCCCACCCTGCCGCCGGAAGTCCACTCTGGCCCCATTCAAATAATGGGGGGTGGACCGGAGATTTGTCTTCAGCGCGGCAAACAAGCCGAGAGGTCACCGGACGAAAAATGCAGGGTGCTGTAGTTTTTGTCCGGTCGCCTCTCGGCATGTTTGCCGCGCTGCGGCCGGACCTCCGTCCCGCCTCCATTATAGTGAAAGGGGCCAGAGCAGACTTCTGGAGGCACGGTGGCCTAGCGTTAGCACGGATCTGGCAGGATGTTCTGCCTCTTGAATTTTCCCTTCTGTTTTATTTTGTTAGCTGAGCATTTTCTAAACTGTAGTATAGAAGTTGCATTTAGAAGTGATCATAGTAGCATGTTAATTATCACAATCTGTTACATCTACTATTCAGGAACAATCATGTTACAGTACAGTAGGTAATCTCCTTAAAAAAGAGGGTGCTATTATTTAGTACTCTGAAGCATGAATGTCTACTTTCAACTACACTGTGCTTCATCAGCTAATTCATTGTAATAGAGAAAATTGAGTCTACGTGATACCTCAAATATTATTGAAAGCCTGTGAATTGTGAAGTTCAGTCTTACTGATCATATTGACAAAGAAGACTGACAATGTTTAAGTTAATAAAAGACTTTTTTTTACTTTGTATTCTTGCTTTTTCTACTTGCTATATATTCAACATATCCTGGCACTATTCTATATAAGAATGTTTTAAGAATACTAGTGATGTGCAGAATTATCAAATGCCATTCTGTATACATAAATGCAAACTTTATTATGGTGTTTTATATGCATTTTGGTGCCATTTTTAAATAGATCTATAAGTATTATACTGAAAAGCTTATGTAAAAAAAAAAACACTTGAAAAACCTTTTTCCTTTGACTTACAGCTTTTTAAATAAAACGGCACTGACTCCGAAGCCACTAAAATGCCACAAACCAAAGCACTATTTTTGTAAACATTTTCATATATTAAAATAGTTATAGCCATGACATTTCCCCCATGGAAATTACAGAAAAGAAAAAAATCTCAAAACTGACACTAAACACTGTGCGTGGAACCAATCTAAGTAGATTGGAAGCAAATTCTAGATGTGCATGGATTTGACTGGTCATTTGTATTTGAAATATAACATATTGTTGTTACATGTATACTCCTCTCTATAGATTTGTTAGACTGGCATTAAGGCCCTAGGGTCTGGTTCCCACAGCATGCTTAAGAATATGTGAAATATTGCTGTAGAGTGAATTATTATATTCCACCATGTATATATGTACAGTATACATTACAGAAGTGCGATTCAATATGGTGTACATTTCAATTATTCTATTCAGAGATAATATGAGTGTCATTATTGTTTTGTATGCGCTCTTACATACATTATATACATATTATATAAACCGTTATTCTTTTGGTTACTTTAGTGACCATTATTTGATCATATACCCTGAGGGTTTCCAGTATACTAGACAAAATGTTGCACAGGCCAGGCCTTTTGGGATTTTTTTTTTATAGACAAAAACTATACAAAAACTATGTATGGTATCACCCTTTTCCCATTTCGTCCTACGGCAGCACAGAATGGGTTAACTTTGTTCTCATCCGATCCTAGGACCGCCCACCTAGATAATAGGTACAGATTAAAACAATTAACTCATTAGTAGTGACCTATAAAGGTAGCCTCCTCCAGAACCTCCTTGTGTTTTTTTATTGTCCTCATCGGAGGATGAAGCCCACCTATGGATCCACCTTGGATATGGCCGTTTGTACCTTGTTGTTTCCAAGGTCCAGGGCGGAGAGTGGTTACAGCCATGTATGGTTCCCTGGCTCCACTCTCGTCCCGCTTACCTCCCACCTGCGTCCCTTCAGCGTCCGGCCATTGGTTTGGCTGTTAAGCGCTGTGCCGCCTCAGGTATTGCCGGCTATCTTCTACTTCCGGTTTCGCAGGTGGAACGCATCGTGGAACGCAGACGCGGCGGCGTCTGACATCATAGGCGCACGCCCATTCCTTTGGGCGCCAAATTCAAATGTCAGGTATAAAAAGCGGGACTATGCAGAGCTCAGCTGCCCTGGTGCCTAGGCAGCTGAGTTCTAGCGATTTGAAGGTATTTGCCTGTCCTATTGTCAGGCAGTTAACCCCTCATTGCCCTGCTGTTATGTTGAATGATTATACCTTCATTTTTTATTACAGATGTCCTCCACATCCAGCAAGAGGGCTCGCAAGAGCAGACACAGATTGTGTCAGGGTTGTGACCAACCCCTTCCTGATGATTTCCTGCAGGATCTCTGCCTCAGGTGTTTCCAGGACGCACAGGGAACTGCACCTGCTAAGAAGAAACAGAGAGCTGAACCTGCACTCTGCATCTTCTGTCTGCAGCCCTTACTGGAAGACCATACCTCTAACATCTGCGAGCAGTGTTCCCATCCAGATGAAACATCAGATGACGACACCACCAAGATGATGTCTCTGTTCAAGGCTTTCCTCAAACAAACTAAATCTAAAAAGTCATCAAAAAAGAGGAGACGTCGGTCTCCATCTTCTTCTTGTGTGGATTCACGGTCAGAAGGCGAAGTCTCCTCTAGTTCGGAGTCGCCGGTTCTAGAAGATAACTTTCTATTCAATAAATCTGACACGAATCATCTTATTAAGGAGGTAAAGAGTATCATGGAAACCAGTAAGGAAAAGGCCAGTAGCCATGACGAGGATAATCTCTTCTACTTTCCGAAGAAGAAGGCGTCAGTGTTTCCAGGTCACCCTGTTCTTGATGCAGTTATGCGTAAGGGGTGGGAACATCCAGTGGCAAGGCTGAACTTAGGCTCCAGATTCAGAGCAGTTTATAAAACAGATCCAGCGGAATCCTCGAGCTGGGAAGGCCCTGCTAGGGTAGACCCAGCAGTGACGAGATTAGCCAGAAAATCATTCTTTCCATCAGATGACTCGGCTTTATTGAAGGACCCTATGGAGAGGAAGGCGGATGGCCTCCTTAAGAGGTCTCACACCTATCTAGCGTCTCTTAATAAAGCGGCCATGGCGTCTGTCCCAGTGGCGCGAGCTCTTAGAGTATGGTTAAGCCATCTTGGCAGGGACATTGAAGACGGTGTCCCCAGAGAAGACCTCCTGAAGCAAATACCTAACCTGAAGCTGGCGGCGGAATTCCTCTGCGATTTCCCAGTAGACACGATAAGGTTTTCGGTGAAGAACATGGCTCTCACCAACTCCATACGAAGATCGCTCTGGTTGAAACTCTGGTCTGGGGATCCATCTTCTAAGAACAATTTATGTTCCCTCCCTTTTGAGCCAGGAGAATTGTTCGGGTCTCACCTGGATAAACTCTTGAAGGCGAATATGGAGGATAAAGTACTAAGTTTTCCTCAAGCCAAGCGGAAGGAGAAACCCAGGAGTTTTCGTTCCTACAGACAGGATCCCAGAAGATCAGGCTATAGAGGTCGCTCAAGCCGAGGAAGAACTGACCGTAGAACTTGGGGTTCGTCGGAGAAACCTAAAAGGAAAACGGAAGAGAATAGGCCTCAGAAGCAGGAATTCTGACGCCAGAATTGTAAGGGTAGGAGGTCGATTATCCCTTTTTCACCGGAGCTGGCTTCAAATTACATCAGACAGCTGGGCTCTGGACATCATACAAAATGGCTACAATCTGGAGTTCAGTCGCGCACCGAAAGACAGGTTTACTGTAAACAAACCAAGAGATCCACAGATCTTTCTTTTGTTAAGGGAGTTCATAGAAAAGGGAGCTTTGGAACCAGTTCCAAACGATTCAAAAAACTCCGGAATCTACTCCAGAATTTTCTGCGTACCCAAGGGGAATGGGAAGAGTCGGCTGATCATAGACCTGCGCTACTTAAACCATCATCTAAAGAAAATCCATTTCAAAATGGAGACGATGAGATCCATTGCTGCTGTCCTCAGGAAGAACCTGTTCATGGCTTCTTTAGATCTCAAAGACGCCTATCTGCATGTTCCTATAAATCCACAGTCAAGAAGATTCCTGAGAGTTGCCATCAAAAGAGGAAGAGAAGTTTTGCATTTCCAGTTCAAAGCTCTTCCCTTCGGGTTATGTTCAGCCCCGAGGATCTTCACAAAGATAGCAGTACTTATTGCAGTAGAACTTCGCCTGAGGGGGATCCAGATCTTCCCATACCTAGACGACTGGTTGCTGGTAGCCAGTACGGAGAAACTCCTGCATCAACATCTGGAGCAGACGGTGGACCTCTTACAGTCTGTGGGTTTCCTAATAAATTGGGAAAAATCAGACACGGTCCCAGCAACGTCCAAGATCTTCCTAGGGTTCCTAGTGAATACTGTCACCATGAAGCTCTATCTTCCTATGCCAAAGGTGGAAGCACTGAAGAAGGAAATGAAAACTCTGATGTCCCTCCACTCTCCTTCAGTACGAAGGGTGATGAAGACTCTGGGTCATATGACGTCAGTTTCAGAAGCTGTTCCTTGGGCAAATATCCACAGCAGGGATCTTCAGATGAACATGCTGCGAGCTTGGCGACGCTCCAGACTCCGTTTGGACGCGAGAATAAGCGACAATTCAGTCCCTCAGATGGTGGTTATGCACAGAAAATTTAGTCAAAGGGAAGAGCTTCCAGTTCCTGTCTCCAGTGATCATAACTACGGATGCCTCCGGCCAAGGATGGGGAGCCCTTCTTCTGAACAAGTGGGTGCAAGGCCTCTGGACACACGAGGACAGGATGAAATCCTCGAACTACAAAGAGCTGAAGGCGGTCCTGTTGGCTCTTCGCCACTTCAAGTCCGATATAGTAGGGAGATCCGTTCTGATCCGTTCGGACAACTTGACTACCGTATTCTACCTGAACAAACAGGGAGGTACGAGGAGCGGACTTCTTCTGGAGCTGTGCAAAACTATTTTCAGCTGGGCGGAATCACACCTGCTGGAACTAAAAGCAGCGCATATCAGGGGCTGCTGCAATACGCAAGCGGATCATCTGAGCAGGAAGACTGTGAACCAAGCCGAATGGGAGCTCAATCAATCCGTTTTTCACCAAATTACAGAGAAGTGGGGCTCTCCTGCATGGGATCTGATGGCGACAACAGAGAACAGAAAACTGAGCAGGTTTTGTTCACTGAACAGCTTCGACAGTCCAACAGTGGTGGATGCCTTCTCCATGAGCTGGGAACGCCTATTCGTCTATATATTTCCCCCAGTACCTCTCATCCCGAGAGTTCTTCGGAAGATAGCAGAGGAGAAGCCTCAGGCCATTATGATCACGCCATTTTGGCCGAGAAGGTCGTGGTTTCCCCTCCTTCTTCACTTGTCCAAGGGGAACTTCTGGAAACTCCCCCTGCAGCCAGATCTCCTGTTGCAGAACAACCTGTATCATCAAAATCTACAACGTCTACACCTTACGGCCTGGAGGCTGAGAGAAGTAGACTAGAGAGAATGGGCTTGTCACAATCGGTAATCAACACCCTGCTGGCATCTAGGAAAGACTCTACCAACAGAAAATATGCTAAAGTCTGGAGAAAATTTCTATCCTGGATGTCACAGACCAGCCATGAAACCATCAATATTTCTGCCATCCTGCAGTTCCTCCAAGATCGGTTCCAGAAAGGGCTCAAACCAAATACGCTAAGATCCCACATGACGGCAATAAACTCGGTAACAGAGAATGAATTCCTTCATCATCCTTTGATATTCCGCTTTTTCAAGGCAATCAAGAGGCTCAAACCTGTTCATAGAGACCCAGTACCCATCTGGGATCTTTCTCTGGTACTAAAAAGGCTTGCAGCTCCCCCGTTTGAGCCATTACAAGAAGTGGACTACAAATGGCTTTCCTGCAAGACTCTATTCCTCACAGCAATTACGTCTGCCAAAAGACTGGGGGAACTCCAGGCATTGTCTTCAAAATTCCCATACTTACGTTTCCTGCCAGATGGGGTTCTACTTCGTACTATGCCAGCCTTTTTGCCTAAAGTCCCTTCAACAGCAAACAAAAATAGAGAGTCGTTCCTCCCAGTATTTTTTCCTGAGCCTATGGACGAGAACCAGATACTCTTACATACATTGGATGTTAAAAGAGCTCTACTTATCTATTTACAAAGAACAAGAGAATTCAGAGCAGTAGAAAACCTTTTTGTCCTCTTCTCTGGGCCAAGAAAGGGTTCTTCTCCTTCTAAGGATACTTTGGCAAGATGGATCAAAGCCACAATAATGGAAGCCTATTCTCTGGAAGAGATACCACCTCCATTTCCAGTAAGAGCACATTCCACCAGGGCCACGGCTACTTCTTGGGCAGAGGTCGCACAGGTCTCGATTGAAGAAATCTGCAATGCAGCATCCTGGTCTTCCTCCCTGACCTTCGTCAAGCATTATCGTTTGGATGTTAACGCTAGGAGCTCAGCCTTTGGTACCGGGGTTCTGTCTGCAGCTCTGAGTGAGGATACCCCCCCTTGTGATCTATGAAAATCCCATTCTGTGCTGCCGTAGGACGAAATGGGAAAGGAAAAATTCTTACCTGGGATTTTACTTTCCTTGAGTCCGTAGGCAGCACAAGTATACCCTCCCTAATAAATTTCTTATATTGTTTTTTGGCATAAGTCTGGGTCTGAGTCTATTTTTATTAACACAAGGAGGTTCTGGAGGAGGCTACCTTTATAGGTCACTACTAATGAGTTAATTGTTTTAATCTGTACCTATTATCTAGGTGGGCGGTCCTAGGATCGGATGAGAACAAAGTTAACCCATTCTGTGCTGCCTACGGACTCAAGGAAAGTAAAATCCCAGGTAAGAATTTTTCCTATACTTCTTATTCTGAGGTACCACAAAGGAGAACACAAGTTATCCATTTGCAATATAAATTATAAATCTGAGAAAAACTTTTTAGCAACAACAGCAGATCATGTGTTCAGGACCACAGATGTGCATGTGAGCATCTCATAGCTAATTAGAATTTGGAGAACAAAAATAACTTCTTTCTAAAATTCTTGGAATTTCCTCTGTAAGCGAACAGTCAACAGAAAATGTCAAAACTCAGTACATAATGGCGTGCAGGTGACAGTATGCAATTTTTTTTTAATACGGTGTACAATTATAGGTTGAGTTACTCTTTTTAGTCCAGCATTAGGTATGTTAAAGGGAAATGTTCCTTATTGAATACATGGTACACTATGTTATTGTGAATGAGTTCTCACTCTCAGATGCCCTACCTATATACACTGCTCAAAAAAATAAAGGGAACACAAAAATAACACATCCTAGATCTGAATTAATTAAATATTTTTCTGAAATACTTTGTTCTTTACATAGTTGAATGTGCTGACATCAAAATCACAAAAAAAAAAAAAAAAATGGAAATCAAAATTTTTAACCCATGGAGGTCTGGATTTGGAGTCACACTCAAAATTAAAGTGGAAAAACACACTACAGGCTGATCTAACTTTGATTTAATGTCCTTAAAACAAGTCAAAATGAGGCTCAGTAGTGTGTGTGGCCTCCACGTGCCTGTATGACCTCCCTACAACGCCTGTGCATGCTTCTGATGAGGTGGCGGACGGTCTCCTGAGGGATCTCCTCCCAGACCTGGACTAAAGCATCTGCCAACTCCTGGACAGTCTGTGGTGCAACGTGACGTTGGTGGATAGAGCGAGACATGATGTCCCAGATGTGCTCAATTGGATTCAGGTCTGGGGAACGGGCGGGCCAGTCCATAGCATCAATGCCTTCGTCTTGCAGGAACTGCTGACACACTCCAGCCACATGAGGTCTAGCATTGTCTTGCATTAGGAAGAACCCAGGGCCAACCGCACCAGCATATGGTCTCACAAGGGGTCTGAGGATCTCATCTCGGTACCTAATGGCAGTCAGGCTACCTCTGGCGAGCACATGGAGGGCTGTGCGGCCCTCCAAAGAAATGCCACCCCACACCATTACTGACCCAATGCCAAACCGGTCATGCTGGAGGATGTTGCAGGCAGCAGAACGTTCTCCACGGCGTCTCCAGACTCTGTCACGTCTGTCACATGTGCTCAGTGTGAACCTGCTTTCATCTGTGAAGAGCACAGGGAGCCAGTGGCGAATTTGCCAATCTTGGTGTTCTCTGGCAAATGCCAAACGTCCTGCACGGTGTTGGGCTGTAAGCACAACCCCCACCTGTGGACGTCGGGCCCTCATATCACCCTCATGGAGTCTGTTTCTGACCGTTTGAGCAGACACATGCACATTTGTGGCCTGCTGGAGGTCATTTTGCAGGGCTCTGGCAGTGCTCCTCCTGTTCCTCCTTGCACAAAGGCAGAGGTAGCAGTCCTGCTGCTGGGTTTTTGCCCTCCTACGGCCTCCTCCACGTCTCCTGATGTACTGGCCTGTCTCCTGGTAGCGCCTCCATGCTCTGGACACTGCTGACAGACACAGCAAACCTTCTTGCCACAGCTCGCATTGATGTGCCATCCTGGATAAGCTGCACTACCTGAGCCACTTGTGTGGGTTGTAGACTCCGTCTCATGCTACCACTAGAGTGAAAGCACCGCCAGCATTCAAAAGTGACCAAAACATCAGCCAGGAAGCATAGGAACTGAGAAGTGGTCTGTGGTTACCACCTGCAGAACCACTCCTTTATTGGGGGTGTCTTGTTAATTGCCTATAATTTCCACCTGTTGTCTATCCCATTTGCACAACAGCATGTGAAATTGATTGTCACTCAGTGTTGCTTCCTAAGTGGACAGTTTGATTTCACAGAAGTGTGATTGATTTGGAGTTACATTGTGTTGTTTAAGTGTTCCCTTTATTTTTTTGAGCAGTGTATATCCTTTAGTTGATAGTTGGTCTATTTTAAAGGGGTAACGCCATCCTAGGTGACATAGCACACGGTCTTTTTTGGTGAGTCTTTGCTTTCTCTTTTTACCTATACGGCATCTGATTCAGGTTATTTTCATACCCAGTCATTATTGAGGTTTGCTCCTATTTTGCTTATGCTGCACTCGCATGCAAACCCTGCTCCATTTTTTGCCGTGTAGGTTTTCTTTTGATTGCTGACTCAATTGTTACTCATGCTGCATTTTTTGGTCAATGGCTGGTCATTGTACCGTATATAATTGATTCCATTGATCATTATCTTTTACATTTGACACGTGTGCTATCCCAGGGTGGTGGTCTTTTTCTGCTTCCATTCACTTTTTAACGGCATATCACTTATTGCTTTATATTTTAATCATGTTACAATAAAATTATATTTTTACATACGGTACTATGAGCTCCGTTTTCTTGTTTTTTTTGCTTGTTTTACTCGGGAGCTAGTACCGAGTTACAACTACGGGTGTCCTTTTGGTTGTATTGGGTGGACACTGTTTTCCATTTTTTACCAATTGGCCACCTTTGGTCTTTATTTTTTTTTTCTAATTTAAAGGGGTTGTCTGAGATTTTAAAATGAATGGTCTATCCTCAGGATGTCACCAACATTTAATTGCTGGGGTGTCTTAAATGCAGCCCTCTTTCTAGGCCAGTGAAGTCACATCCGTCATTTTAATTACCTAGGTGCATCGCAGTCTCTTTCAAGTACATTGGCCTGAGCTGCAATGCCAAGCACAGCCGTTATGTACAAAACACAGCTGATTGCTGGGGATGAGAATAGGCCATCAATATCAAGATCATAGACAACCGCTTTAACCACTTGTGGAAGGGCGGATGTTTTAAATCATCCCACTGGTCCATATATAGCGCTACACAGATATTTCTAAATGTCTCTGCACAGTTTGTAGCAGACAGGAGTCAGCTGTCAGAGACAGACTTCCCATAGAAAGGGCAGATATGGTTTACTGTAGTTCCCTGTATTCCTGACTGCTGTATACATTGCACTTGTGTATACTGTACAATACTTACTTCTGCAATCCCAGCAGTCACTTGATCACAAGTTGTGGGTAGCTACAAGAGCTGCTTTGCCTTAGCACTCAGATCATCTCTACAATGTACCTCAGGATGCTGTATTTCTGCTGTAACTGGGGCTAATATAGTATGTCAGCCCCAGTTACAGGGGAATCTGCAACAAAAATGTCAAGTTAAAAAGTCCCAGAAAGGCACAAAAAATAAAATAAAGATAAAACAAAATAATAAAAAAAACTCAAATTCGAGTTTTCAACCCTACCCTGAGGAACCAAAACTATATATTTTCTATATAAAAAAAGACTAGAGCGGATATGGGGACACAATGAAAAAAACAACATTATCATCAGGGCCGTCTTTAATATTGATTGGACCCTGGGCAAAAATATACTTGGGCCCCCTGGATCCTGCCTTCCCACACCTTAGCAGGCAATCACGCCCTCCACCACAACACACACAAAAAAAATCCACACATCTGGTAGAGTACAGTGAATGACTGTAAATACTTCCAGTTCTGAAGACTCCAGCGGCTCAGGATCAGTGCCCTGGGCAGCTGGGCTCAGGCTGGAAGTGGGCACCGCTCTGCAGGAAGGAGACCAGGGCTCGGCTCACCCTAGTGTTACAGTGTACCCCAGCACCCCACAGTATGCAGTATAGCACCCTATAGTATACAGCACCACACAGTATGCAGTATAGCACTCTACACTATACAGTACCCCACAGTATATAGTAGAGCAGTATAGCAGCCCACAGTATACAGCACCCCACAGTATACAACACCTCACAGTATACAGTAGAGCAGTATAGCACCTCACCGTATACAGCACCCCAAACTATACACGATACAGCACGCCACACTATACAGCCCCCCACACTATACAGTACAGCAGTATAGCACTCCACAATATACAGCACCCACAGTATATATATATATATATATATATATATATATATTTGGGTTATATTCAGATATTTGAAATACAGCCATTTTGTGCACAAATGTTTTAATTGCGGCCTAGTGTGGGTCAGGGCGTGTGAGATACACCCTTTAAATACAGGGGTTCTATTCAGGTATTTGAAATACAGCCATTTTGGGCACAAATCTTTAATTGTGGGCTAGTGTGGCTCAGGGCGTGTGAGATACACCCTGTATATACAGGGCTTATATTCTTCTATTAATAAAACACCCTTTTTTGGGCAAAATACACAATTGTTGCGCCCTTGCAGCATCAAAACGTTTGAAATTCCAGGGTTATATACTGCTGTCATATTCAGTTATTAAACAAACACCCGTTTGGGCAAAAGAAAAATATTTGGCAGCCTTTGCTGCAGATGTCATTGTGAGATACACCCTTTATATACAGGGGTTCTATTCCAGTATTTGAAATACAGTCATTTTGGGCAAACAAATTTAATTGAGGCCTAGTCTGGATCAGGGCGTGTGAGATACACCCTGTACATACTGTCGTTCTATTCTACTATTAATTAAACACCGATTTAGGAGAGCGTCAAATAAGGGACGTGGCCCAGGTCGTGGTGCTGCTGGTGGAGCTCCTGTTGCAGGGAGAGGACGTGGTGGATCTGTGCCAGCTACACGCACAAGTGAAACCCCTTCCTCAGGTGAGAGTAGGCGACAGAACCTGCAGCGGTATTTGGTCGGGCCTAATGTGGCTCTACGAATGGTGAGGCCTGAACAAGTACAGGCGATAGTAGATTAGGTTGCTGACAGTGCCTCCAGTTCCTTCACATTGTCTCCCACCCAGTCTCCTGCTGAAAGATCAGAGTTGGCACCTGCAGCCGATGTCCATCAGTCTTTCACCTCACCCCCTTGCAAATCAGCCAAGCAGTCTGAGCCCCAAGTCATGCAGCAGTCTCTTTTGCTTTTTGATGACTCTGTTAGCAGGGTTTCCCAGGGCCATCCACCTAGCCCTGCCCCAGAAGTGGAAGAGATTGAGTGCACCGATGCCCAACCACTTATCTTTCAAGATGAGTACATGGGAGGACCATCGCAGCACGTCTCGGATGATGACGAAACACAGGTGCCAACTGCTGGAGCTTTCGAAAGTGTGCAGACCGACAAGGAGGGCAGGGGTGAAGACTGGGTGGAAGATGATGTGGAGGACGATGAGGTCCTCGACCCCACATGGAATCAAGGTCATGCGAGTGACCTATGTAGTTTGGAGGAAGAGGCGGTGGTCGCACAGAGCCACCAGCACAGCAGAAGAGGGATCAGGGTGCAAAAGCGGAGCTGCCGTCCTCTAGACAGTACACCTGATACTGCCCACCACAGCAAGGGACCGAGCACACCAAAACCAGATCCAAGGAGTTCCCTGGCGTGGCAGTTCTTCAGACAATGTGCTGACGACAAGACACGAGTGGTTTGCACGCTGTGCAATCAGAGCCTGAAGCGAGGCATAAATTTTCTCAACCTGAGCACAACCTGCATGATTAGGCATTTAAGTGCTAAGCATGAGCTGCAGTGGAGTAGACACCTCAAAGCCAAAGAAAGGTCTCTGGCTCCCCCTGCTTCCTCTTCTGCTGCAATCTCGGCCTCTTCACCCACCTCTGGATTAACAGTACCACCTGGCATCCCGCAAACAGAGGATCTTCCAGCAACAACACAACCTGGGTCACCAAGCATCTCCACAATGTCCCACGGAAGCGTTTAGCTCTCCATCTCCCAAACACTGAAGAGGAAGTACCGCCCTACCCACCCGCGATCCCTAGCCCTGAATGCCAGTATTTCTAAATTATTGGCCTTGGAGATGCTGTCATTCCGTCTGGTGGCGACAGATAGTTTTAAAGGCCTTATGGCGGTGGATGTCCCACAGTACGTCGTGCCCAACCACCACTACTTTTCCAGGCGAGCCATCCCTTCCCTGCACAACCAAGTAGGGAACAAAATCAGGTGTGCACTGCTCAACGCCATCTGTGGCAAGGTGTATCTCACTACGGATACGTGGACCAGTAAGCACGGTCAGGGACGTTATATATCCATAACAGCACACTGGGTAAATGCAGTGACGGCTGGGCCTGTGGCGGATAGCAGTTTGGTGCATGTTCTTCCACCACCGAGGATTGCAGGGCGCTTCAGTTTGCCTCCTGTTGCTTCCTTTTTCTACTCTGCTTCCTCATCCTCTACCAGCTCCTCATCCGGTCAGCGTAACACCTTCACCACCAACTTCAGCACAGCCAGGGGTAAACGACAGCAGGCAGTTTTAAAACGTATCTGTTTGGGGGACAAACCCCACACCGCGCAAGAGCTGTGGACGGGCCTTGAACAACAGACCGATGAGTGGTTGGTACCAGTCAGCTTTAAGCCCGGCTTGGTGGTGTGGGATAATGGGCGAAATCTCGTAGCAGCTCTGGGACTAGCCGATTAGATGCACATCCCTTGCCTGGCGCATGTGCTGAATTTGGTGGTGCAGAGATTCCTTAAAAATTACCCCGATATGTCAGAGCTGCTGCATAAAGTGCAGGCCATCTGTGCGTGCTTTCGGCGTTCTCACCCTGCTGCTGCTCGCCTGTCAGCGCTGCAGCGTAACTTCGGCCTTCCCGCTTACCGCCTCATATGCGACGTGCCCACAAGGTGGAACTGCACCTTGCACATGCTGGCCAGACTGAGCGAGCAGCAGCAGGCGATAGTGGAGTTTCAGCTGCAGCACGCACGGGTGAGTCGCTCAGCGGAACAGCACCACTTCACCACCAATGACTGGGCCTCCATGCGAGACCTGTGTTCCTTGTTGCGCTGTTTTGAGTACTCTATTAACATGGCCAGTGCCGATAATGCTGTTCTCAGCGTAACTATCCCACTTCTATGCCTCCTTGAAAAAACGCTGCTGACGATGATGGAAGAGGATGTGGCACAGGAGGAGGAGGAGGAGGAGGAAGAGGGATCATTTCGTAGTCATTCACAAGTGGCTCCGAGGGTGGGTTCCTGCACCCACAAACGCCAGGTACACAATTGTCCAGCCAGGGCACAGTTCTGGAGGATGACAAGGTGGAGGATGAGGAGGAGGAGATTGAGGAGGAGGAACCATGTTCACAGCAGGGTGGCACCCAGACCAGCTCATGGCCATCACTGGTGCGTGGCTGTGGGGATACAAAGGACACAGACGATACACCTCCCACAGAAGACAGCTTTTTGTTGCCTCTGGGCAGCCTGGCACAAATGAGCGATTACATGCTGCAGTGTTTCCGCAACAACCGCTGAGTTGCCCACATTCTAACTTGTGCTGATTACTGGGTGGCCAGGCTGCTGGATCCCCGTTACAAGGACAACATACCATCCTTAATTCCATCACTGGAGCGTGATCGTAAGATGCGCGAGTACAAGCACACGCTGGTAGACGCGCTGCTGGTGGCATTCCCATCTGACAGCGGGGGCTCAGTGGAAGCACAAGGTGAAGGCAGAGGAGGAGGAAGAGGTCGCCAACGCAGCTGTGGCACCGCCAGCACCTCAGAAGGCAGGGTTAGCATGGCCGAAATGTGGAAAAGCTTTGTCAGCATGCCACAACAACCAGCACCAAAAGCTGATATGGAGCGTCTTAGCAGGAGGCAGCATTTCGCCAACATAGTGGAGCACTATGTGTGCACACGCCTACACGTACTGAATGACGGGTCTGCCCCTTCAACTTCTGGGTCTCCAAATTAGGCACATGGCCTGAGCTTGCCCTTTACGCCTTGGAGGTGCTGGCCTGCCCTGCAGCCAGTGTATTGTCTGAACGTGTGTTTAGCACGACTGGAGGGGGTTATCACAGATTATATTTCCCAATGTTTTGGGGTGTACCCTAATTTAAAAAAAGAAAATTTAATTTAAAACCAAAAAGCAGTGTAGGCTACCTCCTCCACCGCCGCTTCCACCTACACTGCCACCACTACCACCTCCTCAACCTCCTACTCCATATGGACCTTGTCCTCCTAGATCAAGATTATTATTTTTTATTTTTACATATTTTATGTTATTTAAAGTCATTTCCTTATCCACATTTTTTTGCAGAGCACTTGCCATGCTCTTAACCACATTTTCTAGCCCTTTCTATGACATTTTCACAGCCATTTTAGCGCTCAAAAGTTCAGGTCCCCATTGACTTCAATGGGGTTTGGGGTTAAAGTTCGGGTCAAGTTCGGGTCCCGAATTCTAACTTTTTTGTGAAGTTCGGCCGAACCCATCGAACCCGAACATCCAGGTGTCCGCTCAACTCTACTTATTAGCCGTTGTATGGTGAAGTGAGAAAATTACAGCCCTTTTTGGCATGTATTAGTGGCAAAAAAAAGTATTATTTGCCATTCAGTGGTGCAGTTATATGTTTTAAACCCTTTTTTGGCGTGTATTAGTGGCAGAAAAAAGTACTATTTGCCATATAGTGGTGCAGTTATATGTTCTAAAGCCTTTTTTGGCGTGTATTAGTGGCAGAAAAAAGTATTATTTGCCGTTCAGTGGTGCATTTATATGTTCTAAGGCCTTTTTTGGCGTGTATTAGTGTAAAAAAAAAAGGGATTATTTGCTGTTCAGTGGTGCAGTTATTGTTCTAAAGCCTTTTTGGTGTGTATTAGTGGCAATAAAAAGTATTACTTGCCGTTCTGTGGTGAAGTGACAAAATTACAGCCTTTTTTAGGGTGCATTAGTTTCCTTTTTATTTACTTATTTGATCTAACAGCATGTTAGACAGAGAAGTGACAGGCACTGCACAGGGGAGGGACAGAGGCTTAAATGTTTCTGGCGCAGGTCACAGCAGAGTAAGGGGGCGTAGCAGCAGGGGTCACTTCCAGAGGCCTGAGCTCCCAGTGTGAGCTAGCGGACGTGTTTTGAAGATTAACCCAGCGGTTCTTGAATAGCTGACTTTGTCATCCACTTTGTCCCAAGTGACATAAGACACCCCCAGCCAAGAGTCGGTGGGTTCGTCAGACACAACCCTTAGTTGGCATGGCCCGGGAGCAGGCCCTGTGCCCTCACCTGTCCTCAACTTGCCTGTGTCCTTTTCTGTTCCCTCAGCCAGAGAAGTATTATATGCTGTGGGCTCATCTCCACTATACAGAGAGGACAAGCTACTAGAGGACAGTCAGCAGCTACTGCCTAGCCGAGATCTGGAGAAGACATTCACCGCTTCCTCCACTAGGCGGGCAAGTAGTGATGAGGAGGGCTTGGGAGCTGGTGTTGCAAGCGGTCAGGCTCCTGGCTCAGAGACAGTTAAGTAGGACATCAGTGACGTGCAGACAGTACTCGATGATGATTTAGCCGATCACAATTGGGAGTCAGGTGACAAAGAGGCTTCATCATCATCGGGAGAAGAAGGTGTCAGCTTGCCCGTGAGGCAGCGGCAGAGCCAGCAAGTCGCTAGCGTGGCCGGGACTCAGCAGGGTGGCAGCAGTGGGAGGTCAGGAGCCAAATGTGCCTGGGGTAGACCACCAGCTTTGCAGGAGCCTATCTGCCCGGAAAGTAGTGATGCAGGGGTTCACGGAGGAAGAGTTGGTAGTCACTGGGTCACTCTGTGGTCTCCTCATGCTGCTGCTACCTCAGCACTATGTCATTGGGCCACTCTGTGGACTTCTCAAGCTGTTCTCCCACCCTCCCCACTCCATGACTGGGCTACTATTTTGCCTTTTTTGCTGTTATGCAAGTGGGTGTGGACCCACTGCGCCACTGACTGGGTATGCTCCAGAGGGGCATAACTAAGCAGCTACCTGGTATTCACTAAAGCCACTGACGAAAAAACAATCTCAGAATGGCCTGGCTAAGTGAAAGCGTTTTAAAGTTATCACCACATAAAGTGACACTGGTCAGATTTGCAAAAAATGGCCTGGTCCTTAAGGTGAAATAACGCTTTGTCCTCAAGGGGTTAATTCTCCCACAGAGTCCTTCCCAAAAAATGGCCACCAGTGCCTCACTATTCCAGCCGAGTTCAGAGGCTAGCATACGGAACTGGACTGCATACTGGCCCACGGATTGGTTCCCTTGACGCAACCACAGTAGGGAGGATGTGACAGAAGTGGTGCGTCCGGGCTCATCAATCACCTTGTGGAAGGTCTCTAGGAAGACCCGAAGATCCATTATGACTGTGTCGTTCCTTTCCCAGAGGGGATTGATTCAGGCCAGTGCCTCCCCTGTGAGGTGTGACATAAGAAAAGCCACTTTGGCTCGGTCCGAGGCAAATTGGTGAGGCAAAAGTTCAAAATGAAGGGTACATTAGTTTATGAACTCCCGACACTGCTTGGGGGTCACCATTGAAACGGGGAGGAGCTGAGAGACGAGGTCCTGATCCTGGTACGTAGGAAGAGGGCGGAGCATAAGTCGCGTTAACTGGGCTAGAGAAGCTTGATTAGCAGATGTCAGGTCATTTAGATGCATATTCACATTGCGTAGGTAGGATAATATTTGATCCTGACGCTCACGCTGCTGAGCCAACTCCTGGTGTAACTCGGTGGTACTTGGAGGGTTCTGATCAGCGGGGTCCATGGCCTAAGAAAACTGTTATGCAAGCGGGTGTGGACCCACTGCATCACTGACTGGGTATACTCCGGAGGGGCGTAACTAAGCAGCTACCTGGTATTCACTATAGCCCCTTATGGTGGGGATAGGCTTGGGCCGTAGGGTAGCTGCCATGTGCCACTCCAGAGTAGTCCCCAAGTCAGTGGCAGCTGATCAGGGGGTCAAAGTGCTCGGTGCAAGCACCAAGGGGGGCATACAAGGCCTGGAGGTACGGGTCAGGAAAGGCGGCAATCAAGCGAAGTCAGCAAACAATATCCGAGGTCAGGGGCATGCGGCAGAAAGCAAAGTCCAGGAGTACAATAGCAGGATTCGGTACACAGGAAGGCAGACAATATAAACACCTTTGCACAGGGACTAGACAGGCTAGACACTGAGATTGCTCAGGCAACTTCCTGTAGTAGGAAGTGCCTTTAAATACCTGCTGCAATCCAGTCATAGGCTGCTGAGACAGAGGGCGTGTGTGTGTTGCCTCTTAGGTGAAGAGAGACACACCCATGCAAGCTTCAACACTAATGCAAGTCTCCAGCAGGAAGGAAACTCTGGCATGGAACATATGTAGCAGTGTTAAGCAAGTTGCTGCCCATGTTTGTCAGCAGGACGACAGGAGGAAAAAGAGGGAGCCTGCCGCCCATGCCTGCGGTTAGGGGCAGCGGCGCCGGCATGGACTGCTGGCCTAAAATTGGCCTTGTTGACATCATTTATTTGACCCTTCTTCTCTCAGAATGAAAGGAAAAATTAGACGCACAACGGATACTGTCAGTGTAGAAGCCATAAGGCCTGTATGGTCCCATCATAATTGGCTTATGATTTGGTAGTCAAAAGCAAGAGTGGGTACAAAACACAGAATATATGCAAATATTCCATTCAAGCTGTCTTCCTGGCGCTAGAGTTCGACACATCGCGGATCGGGTTGACAGATTACTGGGAGGGGCTGGAGAAGATCCAGCGGTCATGGTCCATATCGGAACCAATGACAAAGTTAGGGGTAGGTGGAGAGCTTAGGGCAAGGACCTCAAAGGTAGTATTTTCCGAAATACTACTTGTACCACGGGCCACACAAGAAAGGCAGCGGGAGATTAGGGAAATTAACAAGTGGCTCAAGAACTGGTGTAGGAAGGAGGGGTTTGGGTTCCTGGAGAACTGGGCCGACTTCTCTATCGGCTACAGGCTCTATTGTAGGGACGGGCTGCATCTCAATGGGGAAGGGGCAGCTGTGTTGGGGAAGAAGATGGCTAGAAGGTTGGAGGAGTGTTTAAACTAGGGACTGGGGGGGAGGGTAATTACGTTACAGGATGGGAAGATAGTGCAGATAGAGACTGGGGGCAAGGTAGTAGGACTGGGGGAGGAATGGAAGAAGGGACTAGAACAGTTCAGAAGGAAAGGTGTAGGGTAAAAAATATACATAAACCTCTCAAATGTATGTATACTAATGCCAGAAGCCTGACTAATAAAACTGGTGAACTGGAATTAGTGATGTGTGAGGAGGACTATGACATAGTGGGAATAACTGAGACATGGCTGGATGATAGCTATGACTGGGCAGTTAATGTACAAGGTTACAGTCTGTTTAGAAAGGAGGGGTCTGCCTTTATGTAAAGTCCTGTCTAAAGCCAACACTCCGTGAAGATATAAGTGAGGGACATGAACATGTGGAGTCACTGTGGGTAGAGATATATGGAGCTAAAAAGAACAATAAATTACTAATAGGAGTTTACTATAAACCACCTAATATACCAGAGTCCACAGAAAATCTACTACTAAATGAGATAGACAAGGCGGCAAATCAAAATGAGGTGGTTATTATGGGGGACTTCAACTACCCAGTTATAGACTGGGAAACTGAAACTTGTATATCTCATAAAGGAAACAGGTTCTTGGCAATAACCAAAGACAATTACCTCTCCCAACTGGTTCAGGACCAGAATAGAGGGATGGCCATACTGGACTTAGTATTAACCAATAGACCTGACAGAACAACAGATGTGCAGATTGGGGGACACCTGGGAAATAGTGACCATAAAGTAATAACCTTCCAATTCTCATTCAAAAGAGCGTTTCTACAGGGAGGAACAAAAATACCAGACTTCAAAAAAGCTAAATTTAGCCAACTAAGAGAGGCCATAGGCCTAACTAAATGGGATAAAGTCCTCACAAATAAAAATACTGCCACAAAATGGGATATCTTTAAAAGCATCCTAAAAGCTCACTGTGAGAGGTACATACCGTATGGGAATAAAAGGTTAAGGAACAAAAAGAAACCAATGTGGATAAACAGAACTGTAAAGAAAGCAATAAATGACAAAAAGAAAGCATATAAAACACTAAAACAGGAGGGTAGCACGGAAGCACTGAAAAACTATAAGGAAAAAAATAGAACATGTAAAAAACAAATAAAAGCGGCCAAACTAGAGACCGAGAGATTAATTGCCAAAGAGAGTAAAACTAACCCTAAAATGTTCTTCAATTATATAAATGTTAAAAAGTATAAATCTGAAGGTGTCGGCCCTTTAAAGAGTAATGAGGGGGGAGTCGCAGAGAGCGACGATGAGAAAGCAAAGCTGTTAAATATTTTTTTCTCCAATGTATTCACTGAGGAAAATAAACTGTCAGATGAAATGCTGAATGTAAAAATAAATTCCCCATTAAAAGTGTCCTGTCTGACCCAGGAAGAAGTACAACAGCGACTTAAAAAGATTGAAATAGACAAATCGCCAGGACCGGATGGCATACACCCCCATATCCTAAGGGAATTAAGTAATGTAATAGTCAGACCCTTATTTCTGATATTTGCAGATTCTATACTGACAGGGAATGTCCCACAGGATTGGCGCATGGCACATGTTGTGCCAATATTCAAAAAGGGTCCAAAAACAGAGCCTGGAAACTATAGGCCGGTAAGTTTAACATCTGTTGTGGGTAAACTGTTTGTAGGTTTTATGATAGATGCTATGTTAGAGCGTCTTAACGGAAATAAGCAAATAACGCCATATCAGCATGGCTTCGTGAGGGATCGGTCATGTCAAACTAATTTATTCAGTTTCTATGAGGAGGTAAGTTCTAGACTTGACAGCGGCGAATCAATGGATGTCGTGTATCTGGACTTCTCCAAAGCATTTGACACTGAACCACATAAAAGGTTAGTATATAAAATGAGAATGCTCGGACTGGGAGAAAAGTGGGTAAGTAACTGGCTCAATGATAGAAAACAGAGGGTGGTTATTAACGGTACATACTCAGATTGAGTCACTGTCACTAGTGGGGTACCTCAGGGGGTCAGTATTGGGCCCTATTCTCTTCAATATATTTATTAATGATCTTGTAGAAGGCTTGCATAGTAAAATATCAATTTTCGCAGATGACACTAAACTGTGTAAAGTAATTAACACTGAAGAGGACAGTATACTACTACAGAGGGATCTGGATAGATTGCAGGCTTGGGCAGATAAGTGGCAGATGAGGTTTAACACTGACAAATGTAAAGTTATGCACATGGGAAGGAATAATGCAAGTCACCCGTACATACTAAATGGTAAAACACTCGGTAACACTGACATGGAAAAGGATCTAGGAATTTTAATAAACAGCAAACTAAGCTGCAAAAAACAGTGTCAGGCAGATGCTGCCAAGGCCAATAAGATAATGTGTTGCATCAAAAGGGGCATAGATGCCTGTAATAAGAACATAGTCCTACCACTTTACAAATCATTAGTCAGACCACACATGGAGTACTGTGTACAGTTCTGGGCTCCTGTGAACAAGGCAGACATAGCAGAGCTGGAGAGGGTCCAGAGGAGGGCAACTAAAGTAATAACTGGAATGGGGCAACTACAGTACCTTGAAAGATTATCAAAATTAGGGTTATTCACTTTAGAAAAAAGACGACTAAGGGGAGATCTAATTACTATGTATAAATATATCAGGGGTCAGTACAGAGATCTATCCCATCATCTATTTATCCCCAGAACTGTGACTGTGACGAGGGGACATCCTCTGCATCTGGAGGAAAGAAGGTTTGTACACAAACATAGAAAAGGATTCTTTATGGTAAGAGCAGTGAGACTATGGAACTCTCTGCCTGAGGAGGTGGTGATGGTCAGTACAATAAAGGAATTCAAGAGAGGCCTGGATGTATTTCTGGAGTGTAATAATATTACAGGCTATAGCTACTAGAGATGGGTCGTTGATCCAGGGAGATATTCTGATTGCCTGATTGGAGTCGGGAAGGAATTTTTTATTCCCCTAAGGTGAGGAAAATTGGCTTCTACCTCACAGGGTTTTTTTTTTTCCTTCCTCTGGATCAACTTGCAGGATAACAGGCCGAAGTGGATGGACAAATGTCTTTTTTCGGCCTTATGTACTATGTTACTATGTTACTATGTAAGTTGCATCTCTGTTTTGGATCCATTCCTGTTTTTTTTTTTGCTTTAGCAATACTGATGGATTACTGACCAAATGCTGACAGAGTGAAGGCTGATGCTCAACAGACAGGATCCGTTTTTTGGAGGGTTATTGTTCCGACGGATCAGAGGAAGGGCAAAATAATCAGTGACGTCCACATAAACTTACTGCTGACACCCTCTCTACTCTGTCGGGGGGCTCTACTTTTATAACCATTTAATAGAACAGGTTCTGTAGACATCTATGTGGAATCAGCTGAAGACGATGTAAAAGGAGTGCGCTCTTTCACACTACAGTAGAATCTTGAGCCTCTGCACGGTTCCTTATACCTGATGCTAACATCGACCTGTAAGGCTGAGTTGACACTTGAGTAATTTGGTCAGTTATGGCCCCGTAACTGCCCAAATAAGTGAAGTGTGCAGTGATTCTAAGAGCAACGCCTGTCATGTGCGTGTCATACTGACTCACAGTATTAAATGAGGAAAAAAGAAGTGTAGCAGCTCTCACCTGCCTTTCCTTTGGTTGTGAGCACGGATGGCCCGTGTCAGGTGCGGGCAGCAATTACAAAAAGAAGTTGAGAGAAATCCAGCTCCACTTGGATAAAGGAATGTACGTTTATTCAGCTTGCGGTTAAAAACTCATCCATGAAATACAAATATTAGCAGTCTTGTCTACGCGTTTCGGGCTACCAGAGACATTTCCAGCCCTTCTTCATGACACAGAAAGACATTAAAAGTGAGACCTTTTAAAGGGGAGGGTGCACCTGTGTTCACTGATTGTTTCCACAGGCCTGTAACTGCCCCCAGGAAAAGGTGCCACACCTTCAGTTAACTCTTCTCATGAAAATTAAATGAAAGAAAAAACAAAAATGTAACCATATGTATGCATAGAAGAAATAAATGTATAATGACTATGCAAAGAGCTATGCCATACAAGGGTATACATATAAATAGGATACATGGAATATAAGCTGGATATGTAGCAATTATTTTTTTTTTTTTTTTTTTATCAGACTATGGTGGAATGTGATGAAAATCAGATCACCAGAAAATTAATTACTTTAACATTCTCAAGAAAAGGAGAAATTCACATACCAAAATTGTTAGTATGTGGATTATTGCTGCAAAATCAGATCTAGACGTTTGTTGAGCCCCTCAGGTTGATGTGTGTTCAGCGAAAAAATCCAAAAGGATTCTCTGTTTAATAATTTTCTTCTATAGTCTCCTCCACGTTTAGGCAGAAAAACCTTTTCTATGCCTTGTACTATCATATCTGATGTGTCCCCACCATGGCAGACAGCAAAATGCAGACTAGCTGCAGGCACATTGCGACTGCCATGGTGGGGCACATCAGAGATGTGTTTGCGTATTCTAGATTTTATTGCATTAATGGTGCAGCCCACGTATTGCAATTTACATTTTGTGCAAGTGATCAAATAAACAGCGTGGGTTGTGTTGCAATTGAGATACGCTTTCATTGGAAAAACTCTGTTGTTTACAGTTGAGGAAAAAGTTTTGGATTTTATCATATGTATGCAGCAGATGCATCTGTGGTGTCCACACCTATAACTCCCCTTGGTCCTAAGCCACACTGGTTGCGACTTTTTTTCTTCTTGATATAGGCTAGGGCTGACATAGTTTGCAATTGTGGGCGCCCTTCTAGCTGCACATTTAACCCCATCTACAACTATGTCAGTCCATTCTCTATCATAAGACAGGACAGGAAAATGTTTTTTTACAATATGACATATGTGTTGGTACTCTGTACTATATTGTGTTACAAACAGATTCCTTCTGTCCTTGTCCTTGATAATGTTGTTTGTGTTTCTATTTTTGTTTTTACTATTAGTGCCTATATCAAGTGGTGGAACCTCCCTTTGCAATGGATCTTGCTGTTTAGGATAAAGGAGGGATCCCCTTTCAATGGTTGAGACCTGAACTATGGCACCCTTTACATGTTTTGCACTATAGCCTCTTTTACCCAGTCTATGGGAAATGTATCTAGCCTCCTCCATAAAGCTTATTTCTTCCGTGCAATTCCTTCTTGCACGGATTATTTCCCCCCTGGGTATGTTGGCAGTTACATGTTTTGGATGACATGATGTCGCATGTAATGTGGTATTACTTGCCATAGGTTTCCTATATGTGCAGGTGGATACCTGATTGGTGGCGGGGTCCCCCCTCAGGCGCAAATCCAAAAAGGCCACCTCCAATGTGTCATGATGGACACTAAAGGAGATGGTATCCACACAGGAATTGATGTAACCACAAAAGGATGGTATGGCCGCCACATCGCCCGTCCAGATCAGGATCAGGTCATCGATGTAACGGCCATACCACCTGATGTGGTGCCAAAAAGGGTGGGTGTTGATGAAGAGAAAACACCTCTCCCACCATGCCATAAATATATTGGCGATGGAGGGAGAGAATTTAGCCCCCATCGACACCCCCGATATCTGGAGATAAAATTTATTGTTGAACATGAAGAAATTGCGCCTGAGGAGGAAGTCCACCACCATCAGGACATATTCCTGCAACCCTGCAGTTATATTGCCATATATCTGCAGGAACCATGTTAGGGATTTAATGGCCAATTCATGAGGAATATTAGTATACAAGGACACCACGTCTGCTGTGATCCAGACATAATTTGAGGACCATTCAATGTCATCAACTGTTTGCAGAACAGACGTGGTGCCCCTGAGATAACCCGGTATTAGTGGTATAAGTGGCTGAAGTATGGAATCAACCCATTGTGACATTCTCTCCGAAAAGGAGCCAATGCCCGCTACAATTGGCCTAAGGGGGGGTGGAAAAACATTTTTATGTGTTTTTGGAAGTGCATGGAACACTGAAATAACTGGGGACATGGTATAGATATACTCTGATTCTTTATTGGTTAGGAAGCCAGATTGGATCCCTAAATCCAAGATGGCCCTAAGTTCCTTCTGAAAAGCGGGGAGGGGGTTGTTGCTGGACTTCCTCCTCAGGCGCAATTTCTTCATGTTCAACAATAAATTTTATCTCCAGATATCGGGGGTGTCGATGGGGGCTAAATTCTCTCCCTCCATCGCCAATATATTTATGGCATGGTGGGAGAGGTGTTTTCTCTTCATCGACACCCACCCTTTTTGGCACCACATCAGGTGGTATGGCCGTTACATCGATGACCTGATCCTGATCTGGACGGGCGATGTGGCGGCCATACCATCCTTTTGTGGTTACATCAATTCCTGTGTGGATACCATCTCCTTTAGTGTCCATCATGACACATTGGAGGTGGCCTTTTTGGATTTGCGCCTGAGGGGGGACCCCGCCACCAATCAGGTATCCACCTGCACATATAGGAAACCTATGGCAAGTAATACCACATTACATGCGACATCATGTCATCCAAAACATGTAACTGCCAACATACCCAGGGGGGAAATAATCCGTGCAAGAAGGAATTGCACGGAAGAAATAAGCTTTATGGAGGAGGCTAGATACATTTCCCATAGACTGGGTAAAAGAGGCTATAGTGCAAAACATGTAAAGGGTGCCATAGTTCAGGTCTCAACCATTGAAAGGGGATCCCTCTTTTATCCAAGACAGCAAGATCCATTGCAAAGGGAGGTTCCACCACTTGATATAGGCACTAATAGTAAAAACAAAAATAGAAATACAAACTATATTATCAAGGACAAGGACAGAAGGAATAATCTGTTTGTAACACAATATAGTACAGAGTACCAACACATATGTCATATTGTAAAAAAACATTTTCCTGTCCTGTCTTATGATAGAGAATGGACTGACATAGTTGCAGATGGGGTTAAATGTGCAGCTAGAAGGGCGCCCACAATTGCAAACTATGTCAGCCCTAGCCTATATCAAGAAGAAAAAAAGTCGCAACCAGTGTGGCTTAGGACCAAGGGGAGTTATAGGTGTGGACACCACAGATGCATCTGCTGCACACATATGATAAAATCCAAAACTTTTTCCTCAACTGTAAACAACAGAGTTTTTCCAATGAAAGCGTATCTCAATTGCAACACAACCCACGCTGTTTATTTGATCACTTGCACAAAATGTAAATTGCAATACGTGGGCTGCACCATTAATGCAATAAAATCTAGAATACGCAAACACATCTCTGATGTGCCCCACCATGGCAGCCGCAATGTGTCTGCAGCTAGTCTGCATTTTGCTGTCTGCCATGGTGGGGACACATCAGATATGATAGTACAAGGCATAGAAAAGGTTTTTCTGCCTAAACGTGGAGGAGACTATAGAAGAAAATTATTGAACAGAGAATCCTTTTGGATTTTTTCGCTGAACACACGTCAACCTGAGGGGCTTAATAAACGCCTAGATCTGATTTTGCAGCAATAATCCACATATGAATGCTGCATAGGTCTATCAAGACCTTGAATCCCTGTAGGGGTCCCTAACCAATATTACATTTTTTTTACTTTATTATTTATTAGTAAACACACACTACAAAAAGAAAAAACTCCATTAAAATTGTCAGTGTCACAGTATAATGTGGGATTAGATCGGAGTGATGTGATGGCATTCACAGGGAGTGATTTTGTGTGCGGTAATATCATTCGGATCCCTTTGTGGGGTATACCTCATCCCACCATTGGATGTGGGATGATATTAATGCTGGCAATTATTAGACAGATTTGTAGCAGTGGATCAACAAGGTACACTGGTGAAAATGTCTCTGCTGCCAAATTCCTCTATAGCTGGTCCCTATCTGCAAGGTTACCAGCAGCTAACAATGTTGCTAATTTCTTTATTGTAGCTATTTGCTTGGCCGTGGGGCTATCAATAGTTCACCAGTCTCCTTAGCCACTGTCTACCCTCCTCTCTGGACTCTGCCAACACTGCACAGCGTCCTCCGTAACTTTCTCATAGGAAGTATGAGTGACCGCTACAATCTTCACTCCTATGGCCTCACAATCTCTCCTTATGTGCTCAGCTGCTCTTCCGCAGCATGTTAACAGTAATTGCCCTTTAACTGCTCACTGATTTAAAAATCGCTCTATACCACCCCTCACGACATGTTTCGCCACACGCTGTGGCTTCGTCAGGGGATGCGGGGTATATGAGTATATACCCCGCATCCCCTGACGAAGCCACAGCGTGTGGCGAAACATGTCGGGAGGGGTGGTATAGAGCGATTTTTAAATCAGTGAGCAGTTAACCACTTCCCATCTGGGCCCTTTGCCCCCTTCCTGACCAGGCCAAATTTTGCAAAACTGACATATCTCACTTTATGTGGTAATAACTTTGGAACGCCTTTATTTATCCAAGTCATTCAGAGATTGTTTTCTCGTGACACATTGTACTTCATGATAGTCATAAATTTGAGTCAAAATATTTCACCTTTATTTATGAAAAAATCCCAAATTTACCCAAAAATTTGAAAAATTCGCAATTTTCTAATTTTCAATTTCTCTGCTTTTAAAACAGAAAGTGATACCTCATAAAATATTTATTATTTAACATTCCCCATATGTCTACTTTATGTTGGCATCATTTTGGAAATGTCATTTTATTTTTTTAAGACGTTAGAAGGCTTAGAAGTTTAGAAGGAATTCTTCAAATTTTTAAGAAAATTGCCAAAATCCACTTTATAAGGACCAGTTCAGGTCTGAAGTCACTTTGTGGGGCCTACATAGTGGATACCCCCATAAATGACCCCATTGTAGAAACTGCACCCCTCAAGGTATTCAAAACCGATTTTACAAACTTTGTTAACTATTTAGGCGTTCCACAAGAATTAAAGGAAAATGGAGATCAAATTTTTAAATTTCACTTTTTTGGCAGATTTTCCATTTGAATCAATTTTTTTATTTAACACATCGATGGTTAACAGCCAAACAAAACTCAATATTTATTACCCAGATTCTGCGGTTTACAGAAACACCCCACATGTGGTCATAAACTGCTGTATGGGCACACGGCAGGGCGCAGAAGAAAAGGAACTCCACATGGTTTTTAGATGCCATGTCCCATTTGAAGCCCCCTGATGCACCCTTACAGTAGAAACTCCCAAGAAGTGACCCCATTTTGGAAACTAGGGATAAGGTGCCAGTTTTATTAGTACTATTTTTGGGTACATATGATTTTTTGATCATTCATTATAACACTTTATGGGGCAAGGTGACCAAAAAATTGGTTGTTTTAGCACAGTTTCTATTTATTTATTTTTACAGCGTTCACCTGAGGGGTTCAGTCAAGTGAAATTTTTATAGAGCAGATTGTTACGGACGTGGCGATACCTAATATGTATACTTTCTCTCATTTATTAAAGTTTTACACAATAATAGCATTTTTGAAACAAAAAAATTATGTTTTAATGTGTCCATGTTCTGAGAGCTATAGTTTTTTTTATTTTTTGAGAGATTTTCTTATGTAGGGGCTCATTTTTTGCGGGATGAGGTGACGGTTTTATTGGTACTATTTTGTGGGACATACACGTTTTTGATCACTTGGTGTTGCACCTTTTGTGATGCAAGGTGACAAAAATTGCTTGTTTTGACACAGTTTTTTTTTTGTTTTTTTTACGGTGTTCACCCGAGGGGTTAGGTCATGTGATATTTTTATAGAGCTGGTTTTTACGGACGCGGCAATACCTAATATGTATACTTTTTTTTATTTTTTCTATTTTTAACTTTTTTTTTTTCATTCCTTACTTGGGGACTTTTTTTTTTTTTACATGTGAAACTTTTTTTAATTTTTTTATTTTCAACCTTTTATTTTTATTTTTTTTATTTTACACTTTTCGTCCCCCATAAGGTCATACAAGACCTCTGGGGGACATTTACTTCACTTTTTCTTTTTTTCTGCACTGTTGATTTCTCCTGTAACTGGGGCTGACATAGTAGCCCCAGTTACAGGACAAATGCACCCCTATAGAGGCTGTACAGCAGCAATCCAGCGCTGTACAGCCTCAGAGCAGGGCTGATCGAGGTCTCTGAGAGACCTCACACAGCCCCTGCACTCTCCGGTCACGGCGGTCACATGACCGCCGGGCCGGAACAGGAAGCGCACAGCGCTTCCTTCTCTGCAGACACAGTGCTCGGTGAGCGCTGTGTCTGCAGCGATCGTGAAGGCAGGGACACCTGGGAACTGTCCCTGCCTTGTCTTAGGGTTGCCCTGCTGTCACTGACAGCGGGCAACCCGATCAGCAGCTGCACGATTAGCGTGCAGCTGGTATTTCTGACAGGACGTTTTAAAACGTGCTGTCAGAAATAGACGTCCACCCATAGGACGTTTATAGTCTATGGGCGGACGTGAGGCGGTTAAAGGGCAATTACTGTTAACATGCTGCGGAAGAGCAGCTGAGCACATAAGGAGAGATTGTGAGGCCATAGGAGTGAAGATTGTAGCGGTCACTCATACTTCCTATGAGAAAGTTACGGAGGACGCTGTGCAGTGTTGGCAGAGTCCAGAGAGGAGGGTAGACAGTGGCTAAGGAGACTGGTGAACTATTGATAGCCCCACGGCCAAGCAAATAGCTACAATAAAGAAATTAGCAACATTGTTAGCTGCTGGTAACCTTGCAGATAGGGACCAGCTATAGAGGAATTTGGCAGCAGAGACATTTTCACCAGTGTACCTTGTTGATCCACTGCTTCAAATCTGTCTAATAATTGCCAGCGTTAATATCATCCCACATCCAATGGTGGGATGAGGTATACCCCACAAAGGGATCCGAATGATATTACCGCACACAAAATCACTCCCTGTGAATGCCATCACATCACTCCGATCTAATCCCACATTATACTGTGACACTGACAATTTTAATGGAGTTTTTTCTTTTTGTAGTGTGTGTTTACTAATAAATAATAAAGTAAAACATTTTTAACATTGGTTAGGGACCCCTACAGGGATTCAAGGTCTTGATAGACCTATGCAGCATTCATATAAATATCCCGAGGGTCTCTAAAAGGGACTTTGAATAAATAATAATCCACATACTAACAATTTTGGTATGTGAATTTCTCCTTTACTTGAGAATGTTAAAGTAATTAATTTTCTGGTGATCTGATTTTCATCACATTCCACCATAGTCTGCTAAAAAAAAAATTGCTACATATCCAGCTTATATTCCATGTATCCTATTTATATGTATACCCTTGTATTGCATAGCTCTTTGCATAGTCATTATACATTTATTTCTTCTATGCATACATATGGTTACATTTTTGTTTTTTCTTTCATTTAATTTTCATGAGAAGAGTTAACTGAAGGTGTGGCACCTTTTCCTGGGGGCGGTTACAGGCCTGTGGAAACAATCAGTGAACACAGGTGTACCCTCCCCTTTAAAAGGTCTCACTTTTAATGTCTTTCTGTGTCATGTAGAAGGGCTGGAAATGTCTCTGGTAGCCCGAAACGCGTAGACAAGACTGCTAATATTTGTATTTCATGGATGAGTTTTTAACCGCAAGCTGAATAAACGTACATTCCTTTATCCAAGTGGAGCTGGATTTCTCTCAACTTCTTTTTGTGACTCACAGTATTGTTTACCTACCACAGCAGACTCCTTATGGGTGTCACTGCAAGGCACAGTGTTCTACACCATTATGCAGGCTCTCTTCAGCCAGGAAATAGCTGTTTTTTAACGTGATTCGCAGCAAATAAATTCGGATCGAATATTTTTTTTAAATTTGGCGAACATTTGCGAACGGACAGAATTTCGCTTATCTCTAATTATATGGTTTGGGAACTGGGCATAATGCGGCATTATGATACATCTATTGTGTACTATAGAAATGGTTTCATCATACCATATCCTATATGCTTGAAAGTCTAAAGACATTTAGGCTTAAAGAGGTTGTCCGGTCAAAAAAATCTAAATTCTTTTTATGTGCTCCTAACACCCCTCCATCCTGCCAGATCTGTTTACTTCCTCCCTTTCTTGTTTTGTTGAATACATAACTTTATTGCTACACAAGCCTGGCTGCACTGCACAGTGATGAGTCACAGGCTGGCTACGCCCCCAACTCTACTCTGTCTGCAGCAGCTACTCCATCTTTAACTCCTGTGTCGATCTTTCTACACCCAGACATGAATCTGCTTCTTAATCAGTGTCTAAATCCCCTCACTGACAGTCCACAGGCTCTTCCCTCACCATCTCCAGAGTGTAATAAACAGCTGGAATCGGCAAGCACATCCAAACACATCTGTATCTAATCCTAACATGTATGTGTCCCTGATACACAGCCTGGTGTGTGCGATACTGCCTGCTGAAGTGTGTATCTAATCCCATCTTCAATGATACAGCCTACTGAGCTGTGTATCTAATTCCATTTTGCATGCTACAGCCTGCTGAGCTGTGTATCTAAATTCCTATGCAAACTACTGTATCAATTTTGCGGTCTGCGAGATAAGGATACTGTCCGTGTGCGACCCGCATTTTTTTGCAGTCTCATTGATTTCTATGGATTTCAAGTCTGCATTATAAAGACTAGAATAGGACATTGTTGCAGAACTGACATGCGGATGCGGAAGACACATTCCGCATGTGTTCCGCATGTGCTTTCCACATCCATATATCAGTACAGCAAAAGATAGAACATGTCTTATACTGGTGCTCATGATGCAGATCTAAAACCCATAGAACTCAATGGCTCTGGAAAAAAAAAATGCACATCTCACACAGGCAGTATCCTTATTTAGCAGATCTGCTACTTGGAGAAAGCAGAACGGATATGGTCCTGTGCATGAGGTCTAATTTTATCTTTTTTTGGTCCTGACTGCTAAAGGGTTTATCTTGGGTCATCATGTGTGAGATAAGACCATGATCAGCCTGGGAAACATGGTCCGCGTGTCACTACATCTCCCAGGCCGACCGCAGTCTCCTGACCGAACTGACGATATGACCATAATGTATGATACAGCCAGTCTCTTATCTGGTCAGGGGAGCCGAGATTGGCCTGACACATGGACTGAGACATGGATTCCTGGGCCGATCACAGTAGTTTGCATGATCCCTATCACTCATAATGAGCTGCCATAACAGTGTCATCCACAGTGCCCCCATAACAGTTACATCCACAGTGTCCCTATAACAGTGACCTCCACAGTGCTCCCATAAGTGACCTCCACAGTAATCCCATAACAGTGACATCCACAGTGATCCCATAACAGTGACATCCACAGTACCTCTATAACAGTGACCTCCACAGCGCTCCCATAAGTGTCATTCACAGTGTCTCATAACAGTGACATCTACAGTGCCTCTATAACAGTGACCTCCACGTGCCTCTATAACAGTGACCTCCACATTGCCCCCATAACAGTGACCTCCATAGTGGCCCATAACAGTGACATCCACAGTGATCCCATAACAGTGACATCAACAGTGCCTCTATAAAAGTGACCTCTACAGCGCCCCCATAACAGTGACCTCCACAGTGCTCCCATATCAGTGACCTCCACAGTGGCCCATAACAGTGACCTCCATAGTGCCCCCATAACTGTGACCTCCACAGTGCCCCCATAACATTGACCTCCACAGTGCTCCCATATCGGTGACCTCCACAGTGGCCCATAACTGTGACCTTCACAGTGGCCCATAACAGTGACATCCACAGTGATCCCATAACAGTGACCTCCACAGTGCTCCCATATCAGTGACCTCCACAGTGGCCCATAACAGTGACCTCCATAGTGCCCCCATAACTGTGACCTCCACAGTGCCCCCATAACATTGACCTCCACAGTGCTCCCATATCGGTGACCTCCACAGTGGCCCATAACAGTGACCTCCACAGTGGCCCATAACAGTGACATCCACAGTGATCCCATAACAGTGACCTCCACAGTGCTCCCATATCAGTGACCTCCACAGTGGCCCATAACAGTGACCTCCACAGTGGCCCATAACAGTGACATCCACAGTGATCCCATAACAGTGACCTCCACAGTGCCTCTATAACAATGACATCCACAGTGCACCCATAACAATGATATCTAGAGTGCCCTATAACAGTGACATCCACAGTGCCCCCATATGACATCCACAGTGCCCCATGTGCCATCCAGTGCCCTATGTGCCATCAATAGTGCTCCCATTGCCATCCATAGTGCCCCCATGTGCCATCCACAGTGCTCTAGTGACATCCAGTGCCTCCATGTGCCATAAACAGTGCTCCCATTGCCCTCATTGCCACCCACAGTGCCCCCCAATGTGTCAGTCAGTGCCCCCAGTGAGATCCACAGCATAGCGATCAGCCACTGTGGATGATCGCTATGCTGTCACTCCTGCACAGCGCTTACATCGCGCAGTGCAGGTGTCAGTACAGGCTTCACATAGAAGCCTGTACATGCAGAGAGGGGCCGGCAACCCTGCACATGCGCAGTAGCATTCAGCTTAGTGCGCTTGTGTAGTGAGTGAAGACGGCCGGCCGGCACTTTCTTCAGCAGGCGGCTGTGATGTCACTCGTGACTATCCATGGAGAAAGGATGAGAAGACAGGAAGAGAAGAAGACGGATTTTGCCTGGAAGCACAAAAAAGCCATCTGGAGGAACCACGTGGCCGGAAGGCAGATCTCAAGAACGGCTGCACGCTGGAAGGTATGTGACCAATAATCACCACAGGTTAGCATGTATTAGCCAAAAAAAGGTTAAGCCTGGAGAACCCCTTTTATTTCCATTACTCTGTGCTGGTATAGTCTGTCACAGTGAATGTTATTGAAGTGGATGCGTTTTCAGTTCACATACTTTAGCACAGGCATCCTCAAACTGCGGCCCTCCAGCTGTTGCAAAACTACAACTCCCAGCATGCCCGAACAGCCTACAGGCATCAGCCTACAGCAGGGCATTGTGGGAGTTGTAGTTTTACAACAGCTGGAGGGCCGCAGTTTGAGGATGCCTGCTTTAGCATTTAACAATATTCAGTGTTTTTTTACTTGCTTTTGGTATTGCTTTCAGATTAAGTAAAACATACATTTTATCCAGCTTTCTGCAATTCTAACAATAAAATGTACAAATACAGAATCGCAGTAAGTATAATAGATGCCCTAGGTATATCACTAGTGTGATTTGTTAAATGTTAAATCCTGAATTACTGTACACAGGATGATACAGTCACTTCCTAAGCAGAAACTGTACACTTATTTTTCAGGACAATGCCAAAGAATAGCATTCTTCAAAACACTCACTAAGTCAGAGCATAGCCGTGAAACTGAAGCCAAAGCAATATCCAGTAGTATCCATAACCATCTATATCTTTAAGAACTTGCGTTAACTGTTCCATCACATAATAAGCATAATTCAGGTGCAAAAAAATTCCCACAGTAGACTAAAAGTAAAAAAAAAAAAAAAAAGGCAAAACACATGCATGACTGGAGCTGTCACTCTTTTAGATAGCAATTAATTTCAAAATCAATATTTATACCACCCAGTGACAAGGCTTTTAATTGATTAAAGCAACCATACACCTAGAGGTCACACGGTACACTGCTTCACACTGCTGCCGACCTCTGTATTCTACTATATCCTGTAGCAATCTGTATCTGAAAAAAGTCCAAGTATTTGGACTGAAATGTTATATATGTATCTATTTTGGATTGCCATCAAATAAAACACAAGGGAAGCATTTCTTCCTTTGAGTGGCAAATTTTTACTTGACGTAAGATCTTACAGTACTTGTGCTCCACTGCAACCTGTAGTGCCATACGGCATATCTCCTTTCAACTGTATGCCAGTGGGATATGTTGTATCCTTCATTTAGAGGTATATGTCAGGAGTGCTCCCAAATGTATGCCTCTGACTAACAAATCTTTCTGACACTTTTCTACAGTGTTTACTAATTGCTTACATAGGGTTGTGTAGATTCTAGACACCCTGTTTCTGTTGAGAATATGCCCTAAAAGGAAGACGCTGAGCAGAATGCATGGAGAATACATGCAAATGATGGCAACTATTGCATGGACTGATGGGTCATGAGATATTGCATGGACTTAGGTTTTTATATTTCTACTTTGTAAGCTTAGCTAGTTTAAGTAGTTCTAAATGTGAAATAAAGAATAGGGATGATATATTGAGGTGTTTATCCCAATCATAAACTTGAGACTGATTTGTGATACAGAAGGTGGAACTCTGTGTATTAGGGACTTGATTGGCCACTATTTATAAATGTATCAACTTTTTACCTTTCAGCAAAGCTAGGTATATTCAGGTTGTATCCTCTGAACATAAATAGGAATGTTTGCATCTACTGACCGCAAGCAAAAACTTTGAGGAAAGTGTCAAGTTATAAATGTCTGAAAAAAAGCATATTAGGAAGTTATGTACCTAAAAACCTTATATTTTTGAGACGTGTTCATGGCGCAAATCAACAAACAGAAAAAATTATATATTTTTTTTCAAAGTGTTTTCATTATAAGGATATACCCCACGTTCTGTAGACCACCCTATTATCTACAATAAATAGAGCCCAACAGGCCATTCTTTGCCAAAACATTTAAGATATTAAATTATAAATTTTTCTTTTGTTAATCTGCAATCACAAGGTTCTGCACAAATGTAAAAACAATATAACTACAGTACTTATTCCAAGATATTTTGGCAGGTTTGTAATGTGATGTTGCTTAGCCAGCATGAAAATGTGCTACTATAGCTAGCAAATAAATTAGCGAATTATTGCAGTCATCCCAAATAATTAGGTTTGAACTAATTGAGCATACTAAATGAAAGATAAACTGAAAACAGGGATAAAGTAACATGAAATATAATTCTGGTCACTCATCTGGTTAAACACCTAAACCATTTATCATGAGATTTAATCATTTTATTGCATGTTGGTTGATATGCTTGTCTCCATTCGGTAGATAGAGAAGATTAATTACACTCTACTGAAGTGGTAATAATAGATTTTATAATAAGTGGAACCAGTCCGCGCTTTACTGATTCCAACAAAGCGCAATAAAATGGATTGTTTATATTCCCATTTTAAATGAGTGGAGAAACTGTATTTTTTCAGTTGATATTAAACATTTACTTTAACCTCCTCAAATATGAAGTAGGCTAATGAGGCAGCAAATAGAATAGGAAGTTTATTGAATGAAATGCAATACTGAATGACTGGTGAACATTAATTTCTAGAAAAGAGGTTTTCAGCAAATGTAGAAAACTTTAGGTTAGATTCATGTAGGGCAATGTGATGCCAGGGGTGAATCCTAAAAATAAAAGGTCATAGCGGATGGACTTAGGAAATCTTTACACTGTGTATTCGTATTTTGAACACTCGCATTAGACTGTGCAGTGTCCATTTTGTGCCTGTATTCAATGTTCAGTAGGATGCCTTTCCAGTGTGCCACAATGACCCACATGAGGCTGTGCTTGAATTCTAGCTTAATGCAAAAACTTTATGTTACACTTAAGTTTTTACATATTTATGAAGCAAATGCTCAACAAATAATTAACTATCAAACTCAAGAGCAGGCTACAGTGTTAGATCTCTTGACATTGGAATTTCAGTGTGGTTGCTATACCGTGTTTTTAGCATCTAGCTATGTGCCACAGGATGAGGACAAATGGTAAGTCAAAGTCAGCAGGAATTGTTTACAAGTCAAAATCGTATCACCATTTATCACTGTGGTTCCCTCAGCTACACTGAAAAGCAGAAAAGTTCTACAATATAGCCCACTATTTACATAAACCATTAAGTTCTAAAAAAAAAAATTGCTTAACTACAAATTGTGCTTTCATATACTCAACCTCTATCATCTTGATGGCCTCATTATGTTGGGTAGAGTTGATGACTCATCATTCATGATACCAAATTAATAAAGGTGTATGAAGTTAGAAAAAAGGTCTGTATTATTATAGCAATAATGCATTGTAGCATTATTCTTGTCTATGAGCTGTGCCTGGCATTCTAGCTTTGTAAATGCAGCATACGAATCTGCCATGCATCCATATTTATGAATCATATAGCATCCTATGTCTTCAGTACTGCAGCAGTATTACAGACATATTGCTGATTCACTATACTAAAAGACTGCCTTATTAGAAGAGAACAGAAAACACTGAAGACCTATGAATGCATCTTGAACACTCGCTATAGACTGCAATAGGAATATAGCATCTGTAAACAAGTTAAAAGTAGCACACACTATGTATTTCAACTATACACATTTTACATATGCAAAGCCCCATAGATTAACGTCAGCTCCACAATATGGGCTGTATAAATATGCCTGTAAAACAGAAGAAAAATATCTTGGGAAACTCACCTCTGTGATAATGAGCTGGATCCAGCATATATGTACAGGTATGCCTAATTGCCTGCAATAAAGGTTTGTCAAACTGCTTTGAAATTGATTTACACTCACAAAGCAGCATTTACTATTAATACATTTTCATTGTGGGGTTTTTTTGTTTAAAAGCTTTGTGGCCACATCTTACTTTCATACAGTACATACAGTGTTTCAGTTTCTGGGGCAATTTTTGGTGTTTGTGTCCGGTATTTTTTCATAGCTTTCTGTTTAGGACTTAACAAAACACCAAGAATAATGCATGTTGCAAAAAGCTACAAAATAAAAAAAAAAACACCAAGAAATGCTTGTAAAAATAATGCTAATAAAAATGCTTGATATAGATGAAGTTTTTCTTTAAATGCTGAAAAAGGTGTGTGTGCGAAGGAACCTTTAACAATATTTTAACATGTTTTGAAGATGCTCAAAGTACATTATTCACATTAGCTATAAGCATTTTAAATGTATATGCTTGTCATTTTTTTGTTATCAAAACTGCAATGCACGCAAAATAAGGCTGCACATTACATGTATGTAATAGTGCATGTATAGAAACAGTTAATGTAAAATAGGAAAAAAAAATTAAACCGTCCAATAGCTTTACCAGTGACAGTTGCCTCATTCAGTGCATAAACTGACTCATTAGCATTGATTATGAAATGGCATTTAAAGGGGTTATCCCATGAATAAAGTGAAACATGAAAATCATATAGTACATGAGAATCTCTTTCTAACAAAGCTAGAACCAGCCCTGTACCTCACATGGATCCAGAGATCTCCACATTCATTGCTCTGCTAGATTTATATCAAGCTGGCAGCTGAAGGGGAGTGTCTTTTCTGCTGCAGCTCAGGGGGCGTGTCCATGCTCTCCCTATCACAGATCAGGAGGCAGTAGGGTGAAACTGAGCATGTGCGGCCTTCTCAGTGAGCAGGTCAAAGAAATAAGAAAAAGGACACACTGCAGGTGGCGCTATACAGATACATTTTATTGAATAACTCTGCGACTATACAAAATGTTTAATAACATGCAAATACAAAAGTATTCAGATCCAGGCGCTGGTTTGAAAATTGTAGAATATTTTTCGTGAAATAACCCCTTTAAGTCATTAGTATATGTGATGGTGAAGCACATCAGTGCATGAACTGCCTTGGCTGCATTACACCATAATGCTGTAGTTCAGTAAATATGCACATTGAGCTACAGGTAACTGCAATCTTATATGATTACGAGCTTATTCAATTCTCAAATTCAATCCAAATGACCTAAATGGCCAATAGCAACCAGCAAGAAATCTCACCAACAGATGTGACATCTAAACAGTCTGAGTTTTAAGGTAGCACATATCAAAAACAGCACAGAGACAGACGTATGCATTAGAACAGTTATATCATTAAAAAAACCTAACAATTGTTGAACAGTTTTTTTTTTCAATGAGTTCAACCCGTTTTAACTATTTAATCATTTAGACTTTTGAAGTTACATAGCCAAAAGAAAAAAAATGGCTATTTATTTTTAAGCACAGTAAAAATATGCATGAACAGAGGGAAGGAGTAAATACACATTAAGGGAGAGAGAAATAACAGATGGAAGGAAAATCTGCTTCACCAGAATGCTGCAGTTCTGGTGGATACAAACTCCTACAAATCAGTGGGCATGAGTGAGTGGTCTTCCCAGCAGGAAAGTTCCTCAAGCATGTTCATCTGTTTTACACTGTCAATCATTTACTGAACATAATGATAAGAGGGTAAAAAGTAAACTTGAGGCTTGAAGCTTCAATAGTATGGGATATTGAGCAGTGTTTGGTGAGGTTAACTGGGGACTATTTCATGTGAGAAGAAGTGAGAGTGCTTTGAGAATTAGCTTTGCAGGAGCATACTCTTCTTAAGGCTCATCCTATATTCAACAAGCATCTCTTTATCAACACGCAAGACCAAACTAATGTGAGATATGGACCTTGAAATCTCTTTGCACCTCTAATAAATGATATAACTCTATCAAATGAATGATGATAATGGTTAGGCCTAAGTACAAGGGACCCAAGTCTCCTCGGTCAGTGAAGGTCCTGTTCAATTGTGCAACCATAAAGTAAGTTTTTGTAAAATAACTGACAACAGAGTATACATAAGATACAGCATCTGAAAAGTGGAAGTGAGTGTTGCAGATCATATAGAGAAGAAGTCCCATGCACGAATTAAGAGTAAGCTGGGCACACGAGGGATATATGTGGAAGACACTATTGTGGCTGGGCCTGTATACAGTACAGACCAAAAGTTTGGACACACCTTTCTTTACTTAGCTGCTTTTTTCTTGCCATAATACAAATTCTAACAGTCTATTCAGTAGGACTATCAGCTGTGTATCCACCTGACTTCTCCTCAATGCAACTGATGGTCCCAACCCCATTTATAAGGCAAGAAATCCCACTTATTAAACCTGACAGGGCACACCTGTGAAGTGAAAACCATTTCAGGGGTCTACCTCTTGAAGCTCATCAAGAGAATGCCAAGAGTGTGCAAAGCAGTAATCAAAGTAAAAGGTGGCTACTTTGAAGAACCTAGAATATGACATATTTTCAGTTGTTTCACACTTTTTTGTTATGTATATAATTCCACATGTGTTAATTCATAGTTTTGATGCCTTCAGTGTGAATCTACAATTTTCATAGTCATGAAAATAAAGAAAACTCTTTCAATGAGAAGGTGTGTCCAAACTTTTGGTCTGTACTTGTATGTGTAAAGCATTGTAACTTGATCTACAGGGATATATCTAAGGATCATAGAGGGCATGTGTAAGAATGACAGAATAAAAAAATGTCATTCACTTCTCCAATATGTCATAGTAATAATAGGTCACAGCATGGTTATAATATTCAGTGTACCATATTTTAGTTAAGTGTCTTGTTGAGGTAGTAGAGTAGTAGTAGTTGTGGCAGCTGAGTAGGTGTAATGTTATGGCAGTAGGGGGAGTAGCAACTGTGGTTGTGGTGGAAGCAGCAGCCATACAGTACAAAGCATGATAGTAAGCAAGCAGACAGTGGCAGTGGCACGGTGGGGCCGGCGATAAATAGCCACAATTAGCAATGGCAGATCTAGTCATCAGGCTCAGCTGGAGGTACAGTACAGACCAAAAGTTTGGACACACCTTCTCATACAAATAGTTTTCTTTATTTTCATGACTATGAAAATTGTAGATTCACACTGAAGGCATCAAAACTATGAATTAACACATGTGGAATTATATACATAACAAACAAGTGTGAAACAACTGAAAATATGTCATATTCTAGGTTCTTCAAAGTAGCCATCTTTTGCTTTGATTACTGCTTTGCACACTCTTGGCATTCTCTTGATGAGCTTCAAGAGGTAGTCCCCTGAAATGTTTTTCACTTCACAGGTGTGCCCTGTCAGGTTTAATAAGTGGGATTTCTTGCGTTATAAATGGGGTTGGGACCATCAGTTGCGTTGAGGAGAAGTCAGGTGGATACACAGCTGATAGTCCTACTGAATAGACTGTTAGAATTTGTATTATGGCAAGAAAAAAGCAGCTAAGTAAAGAAAAACGAGTGGCCATCATTACTTTAAGAAATGAAGGTCAGTCAGTCAGCTGAAAAATTGGGAAAACTTTGAAAGTAAGGGCTATTTGACCATGAAGGAGAGTGATGGGGTGCTGCGCCAGATGACCTGACCTCCACAGTCACCGGACCTGAACCCAGTCAAGATGGTTTGGGGTGAGCTGGACCGCAGAGTGAAGGCAAAAGGGCCAACAAGTGCTAAGCATCTCTGGGAACTCCTTCAAGACTGTTGGAATACCATTTCAGGGGACTACCTCTTGAAGCTCATCAAGAGAATGCCAAGAGTGTGCAAAGCAGTAATCAAAGCAAAAGGTGGCTACTTTGAAGAACCTAGAATATGACATATTTTCAGTTGTTTCACACTTGTTTGTTATGTATATAATTCCACATGTGTTAATTCATAGTTTTGATGCCTTCATAGTCATGAAAATAAAGAAAACTCTTTGAATGAGAAGGTGTGTCCAAACTTTTGGTCTGTACTGTATGTGAAAATTCTCATGGATCCATGTCTCATACATTTTGAAAAAAGTGATGTTTTGTATACTGGCAGAGGAAAGTTTGTCTGTTTAGATGTGATGACACCAACTGCCATGCTGAAAATCCTCTGGAGGCTAGACAAGACAATTCAAATCTGCATGCCCAGAAGTTCATTGTAAGAGGTAAGGGAACATGGCATGTGCTGGAAAAAGGACTCTAGGTAGAACTGGTTGTTCAGGAGACACATCTGCCTGGCGCAGCATATGAAAAAAACTGTTCCATCATGTTCATGATTAGTGATGAGCGAATGTATCAAAAGTTCGATTCGGCTGCTTTGCCAAAGTTCACAAACAAATTTACTTTGTGATGTGACGTCATTGAATCCCTCAGCGATAAACATGGTATGTGTTTATCGCTGATCAAGGCATCTGAGATGAATATTCAGGGCTTTCAGAGGTTAAACTGGTGGAAAGCAATTTTTTAACTACTCACCTTATCCACTTGACCGCGTAGAGACTGCTGTGAACATCTTGATTGAAGACACTGCACTAAATCTCGCACAGTGACATGATGACATCATCATGCCGGCCAGCGCAGTGACGTCATATGTCACCGCATGCGAGATTTTGTGCAGGATCTTCAATCATGATGGCCGCTGTGGCCTCTTCGCTTGCAAATGGATTAGGCGAGTATGATTCCCCCCCCCCATTTCAGAGAAAATAGATTCGTAACCACTAGTGATGAGCGGCAGGGGCAATATTCGAATCCGTGATATTTCACAAATATTTTGGCGAATATTCGCGAATTCGAGAATTCGTTATCTCCAGTCATTATTTTCTTGATTACGGAAATTGGCAATTGAAAATCTCCTAAAGTCAAAGATATTGCAGCCTTCTCATTGGCCCACAAGCTAGAAGCAGGGAGGGATCATGTGTACTGATAAAAAAAAAAAAATCTCGAATATTCGAAATTGCGAATATATATCACTATATTCAAAATATTCGCAAATTCTCGAAGTGCTGATAGTCGCGATAAAAATTAGCAATTTGAATATCCTTGATCAACACTAGTAACCACGAAGCACAAGGAAATTCGGCTTTGCGGCACTCAATCCTATTCATGATACTTATCTGGCTGATGCGGCTTCAGGTTCTTGTGGTAGCAGAGATGGCAGGAGGTAAGTGACTCAGTGTGGGATGGAGAGTAGCCTACTGGTTAGCTACGTGGGTGGTAGGTCCACTGAAAGCTGCTGCAAGCTGCTTACACAATGCATCCTAGTAATAATGCAATTTTCTCTCCCTTTCAACAACAGGAACATTTTTACTTTGATATTATTTTCCATATATCAACTTGGAGCCAGCCCTGTGTTTGTGCACCAACATAGTGGATGGAGGTGAGCTGATTAAATTTTTATCATCTATGCTAACGACTTGCCTGTCAGTATATAAGCAATAAAACGTACAACTTGCCATGCTCTCTAACGTGTCCAAGTACCCACTTCTTTCCACTCTGCCCCCCCACTTCACTGATAGGTCATCATGGCCAGTGTCATTGTCATTATCAACCTCATCCACTTTTACCACGGACCCCTCCTCCTCCTGCTTCACCCCCTCCAGTGGGGGTGAAATCCAGGACAGGCAACCTTTTTTTTTTTTCTAGAGATGAAGCTTTATTTAGATTATCAGAGCCATATACAACAGGTATTATAGCTCTTGTCCCAATGAGATATGGATAAATGTACCTAATACCAAGAGTGATGTTACCTCTATTCATCCATATTCCAACCTATCTAGCCTTTTTTCTTGCCTCTTTGCAAGGGGTATCTTACTAGATAGTATAACAATGTTAAAACTAAACATGCATGCTCATTGGTTATTTATTTTTTTAAACTAAACATATTTTTAAAACAACATACATGCTCATTAATTTATTGTGTTGTATTGTTTTAATGGTGATAATTACACAGGAATTTCCTCTTTTGAAACATGAAGGGAAAATCACATGACACACAGGTAGACATTTGTGTACTATGCCAGACCAGGGAGTATCAGTAAAGTTTGGTTTGTTATATAATGTTTGTTATGTTAACCCCTTCAGGACTCTGCCATTCTTCACCTTAAGGACCAGGCCATTTTTTGCAAATCTGACATGTGTCACTTTATGTGGCGATAACTTTAAAACGCTTTTACTTATCCAGGCCATTCTGAGATTGTTTTCTCATCACGTATTGAAATTCATAACAGTGGTAAAATTGAGTAAAATTTTTTTATTCCTATTTATAAAAAAAATTTAAATTTACAAACAATTTGGAAAAATTAGCAAATTTACAAATGTAAATTTCTCTACTTTTTATAATAGATAGTAATACCTCCAAAAATAGTTATTACTTTACATTCCCCATATGTCTACTCCATGTTTGGATCATTTTGTGAATGCCATTTTATTTTTTGGGGACGTTAGAAGGCTTAGAAGTTTAGAAGCAAATCTTTTTCAGGACCAGTTCAGGTCTGAAGTCACTTTCTGAGGCTTACATAATAGAAACCACCCAACCCCATTTTACAAACTACACCCCTCAAGGTATTCAAGACTGATTTTACAAACTTTGTTAACCCTTTAGGTGTTCCACAAGAATTAATGGAAAATAGAGATGAAATTTCAGACTTTTCACTTTTTTGGCAGATTTTCTATTTTAATCCTTTTTTTAAGTTACAAAGCAAGGGTTAACAGTCAAACAAAACTCAATATTTATGGCCCTGATTCTGTAGTTTACAGAAACACCCCATATGTGGTCGTAAACTTTTGTACGGGCACATGGCAGGGCGCAGAAGGAAAGGAATGCCATTTTTGGAAGGCAGATTTTGCTTGGACTGGTTTTTTAACACCATGTCCCATTTGAAGCCCCCCTGATGCACACCTAGAGTAGAAACTCCAAAAATTTGACCCCATTTTGGAAACTACGGGATAAGGTGTCAGTTTTGCTGGTACTATTTTAGGGTACATATGATTTTTGGTTGCTTTATATTTCACTTTTTGTGAGGCAAGGTTTTTATTTTTTGCTATTTACAACATTCATCTGACAGGTTAGATCATGTAGTATTTTTATAGAACAGGTTGTTACGGACGCGACAATATCAAATTTTTTGGTTGTTTGTTTCAGTTTTACATAACAAAGCATTTTTGAACTGTCTTGTGTAGGGGCTTATTTTTTTCGGGATGAGATGACGGTTTGATTGGTACTATTATAGGGTGCATATGACTTTTTGATCGCTTGCTATTACACTTTTTGTGATGTAAGGTGACAAAAAATTGCTTTTTTTTACACCGTTTTTATTTTTATTTTTTCACGGTATTCACCTGAGGGGTTAGGTCATGTGATATTTTTATAGAGCAAGTTATTACGCACGTGAAAATACATACTATGTCTACTTTTTTTTTATTTATGTAAGTTTTACACAATGATTTCATTTTTGAAACAAAAAAAATCATGTTTTAGTGTCTCCACAGTCTCCAAAAATAAAGTGAAAATAAAAGTTGAAAAAATAAAGTAAATAAATAAAGTAAATAAAAAACAAACATATCACATGAACTAACCCCTCAGATGAACACCGTAAAAAAAATAAAAATTAAAAACTGTGCTAAATAAACCTTTTTTTGTCACCTTACATCACAAAAAGTACAACAGTAAGCGATCAAAAAGGCGTATGGCCACCAAAATAGTACCAATCTAACCATCACCTCATCCTGCAAAAAATGAGCTGCTACCTAAGACAATCGTCCAAAAAAAAAAAAAAACTATGGCTCAGAATATGGAGACACTAAAACATAATTTTTTTTTGTTTTAAAAAAGCTGTTATTGTGTAAACTTAAGTAAATAAAAAAAAAGTATACATATTAGGTATCGCCGCGTCCGTAATAACCTACTCTATAAAAATATCATGACCTAACCCCTTAGGTGAACACCGTATGGGCCCTCCTACCTTAAGGGTTGGCTCATACAGTTAGGAGAATAGGGCCAGATTTAGGGATGCTATAGGAGGTGACAGCCCCCTTTTATTGGCAGCCTGGTATAGCTGCTACCCCTATCCCTTTTACATTGTATATGGAGGGTTTCCCCCACTCCCCACCGTGACAGAGACATGGAGTTTTCCTAGGCACGTCTAGGGTGTAAGGTTGAAACTTGTTATGACAGATCTGATGATGTTAAGGCAACAACACTGGCCATGACCAACCATTGCAGTGTAGGGGGAGGTGGGCTGAGCCTGAAGGAATTGGGTTCTTAGGCACACTGGTGAACATGACAAGCTGCATATTTGGTTACTTTTGTGATGACAAGCGTATTACTTGATTACAAAGATCTAAAAGCAGTTTAGCAGCAAACTTTGTGAAAACTAATATTTGTGTCATTCTCAAAACTTTTGGCCACGACTGTATATAGGAACTTATGACAGTCATGTACCTTTGATTAAAAAAACTATTAATAAATATTGGGATTTACTACAACATGATAAAAAATATGGAAAATATGCCTTAACATCATCAGATCTGTCATAACAAGTTTCAACCTTACACCCTAGACGTGCCTAGGAAAACTCCATGTCTCTGTCACGGTGGGGAGTGGAGGAAACCCTCCATATACAATGTAAAAGGGATAGGGGTAGCAGCTATAAAGTTGTTTCTGTGATGCAGTGAAATATAATTACACACACTTCATACGTTTCAAAGGCTTTTATCGACAATTACATGACATTTATGCAAAGAGTCAGTATTTGCAGTGTTGGCCCTTCTTTTTCAGGACCTCTGCAATTCGACTGGGCATGCTCTCAATCAACTTCTGGGCCAATTCCTGACTGATAGCAACCCATTCTTTCATAATCACTTCTTGGAGTTTGTCAGAATTAGTGGGTTTTTATTTGTCCACCCGCCTCTTGAGGATTGACAACAAGTTCTCAATGGGATTAAGATCTGGGGAGTTTCCAGGCCATGGACCCAATATGTCAACGTTTTGGTCCCCGAGCCACTTAGTTATCACTTTTGCCTTATGGCACGGTGCTCCATCGTGCTGGAAAATGCATTGTTCTTCACCAAACTGTTGTTGGATTGTTGGAAGAAGTTGCTGTTGGAGGGTGTTTTGGTACCATTCTTTATTCATGGCTGTGTTTTTGGGCAAAATTGTGAGTGAGCCCACTCCCTTGAATGAGAAGCAACCCCACACATGAATGGTCTCAGGATGCTTTACTGTTGGCATGACACAGGACTGATGGTAGCGCTCACCTTTTCTTCTCGGGACAAGCCTTTTTCCAGATGCCCCAAACAATCGGAAAGAGGCTTCATCGGAGAATATGACTTTGCCCCAGTCCTCAGCAGTCCATTCACCATACTTTCTGCAGAAGATCAATCTGTCCCTGATGGGTTTTTTTGGAGAGAAGTGTCTTCTTTGCTGCCCTTCTTGACACCAGGCCATCTTCCAAAAGTCTTCGCCTCACTGTGCGTGCAAATGCGCTCACACCTGCCTGCTGCCATTCCTGAGCAAGCTCTGAACTGGTGGCACTCCGATCCCGCAGCTGAATCCTCTTTAGGAGACGATCCTGGCCCTTGCTGGACTTTCTTGGACGCCCTGAAGCCTTCTTAACAAGAATTGAACCTCTTTCCTTGAAGTTCTTGATGATTCTATAAATTGTTGATTGAGGTGCAATCTTAGTAGCCACAATATCCTTGCCTGTGAAGCCATTTTTATGCAACGCAATGATGGCTGCACGCGTTTCTTTGCAGGTCACCATGGTTAACAATGGAAGAACAATGATTTCAAGCATCACCCTCCTTTTAACATGTCAAGTCTGCCATTTTAACCCAATCAGCCTGACATAATGATCTCCAGCCTTGTGCTCGTCAACATTCTCACCTGAGTTAACAAGACGATTACTGAAATGATCTCAGCAGGTCCTTTAATGACAGCAATGAAATGCAGTGGAAAGTTTTTTTTGGATTAAGTTCATTTTCATGGCAAAGAAGGACTATGCAATTCATCTGATCACAAACATTCTGGAGTATATGCAAATTGCTATTATAAAAACTTGAGCAGCAACTTTTCCAATTTCGAATATTTATGTAATTCTCAAAACTTTTGGCCACGACTGTACATTGGGAGATCATTAGATTTTCTGGTTGAATTTTATAGGTTTTGCAGGCAACTAAGGGTTAAAATGTTTTGGTCTGAAAGCATTGTTAAAATTAAACTGGGTGTGTCTTCTTTAAATGAATTACCTTGCATTGAAAGGTAGCAGAGCATTTGACCCAGACATTCTAAGTGAAATGTTTAAATCTTTTGAATTAGCTGTAATTAATGAACTTACATCTAAATGGTCCCAAGTAACAACAAAGAAAAAAAATTGTACCAAAGAAGAATGAAAAGCATTATAAAATTACAAAAAGATCCATCTATTATAATTAAGAGCCGATAAAGGGGGGCTATTGTCCTTATGAATCAAAGTGCATGTATAGCAAAGGCACATAGACAACTAGACGACGAAAATACATACAAAAAATTTAAAGGAGATCCAACAAATATATACATGAAAAAGTTAAGAATATTATTAATGGACTATGTATATTCAGGCGCTATAAATGATCCTTCCTATATTTGCGACCCAAAATTCATAAGGACAAGAAAAAAAAAACATGGCACCCTATTGTTTCATGTGTAGGCTCTCTACTACAGCCACTTTCTATATATGTAGACTCCTTCCTAGAAAAGAAAGTAAAAACATTAGACAGATGTAGGGTTGAGCGAACCCGAACTGTAAAGTTCAGGTTCGTACCAAACTTTAGGATTTTTGGACCCCGGACCCGAACATTTCAGTAAAAGTTCGGGTTTGAGTTTGGTTTTCGGCGATTTAATGGCGCTTTTTAAAAGGCTGCAGGGCAGCCAATCAACAAGCGTTTAACTCTTGTGTCTTTAGAAGCCATGCCTACTAATGGCATGGCTGTGATTGGCCAGTACAGCATGTGACCCAGCCTCAATATAAGCTGGAGTCACGTAGTGCCGCTGCTGCTGTGAGGGAAAGAATAGGAAAGCTTCTATCTGATATCAGAACTTGTTGTTAAGGCCTCCTGCACACGACTGTTGTGTGCATCCGCGTCCGTGGTTCCGATTTCAGTTTTTTTTCGCGGACCCATTGACTTTCAATGGGTCCGTGGAAAAATCGGAAAATGCACCGTTTGGCAGCCGCATCCGTGATCCGTGTTTCCTGGCAGTGAAAAAAATATGACCTGTCCTATTTTTTTCACGGTCAACGGTTCGCGGACCCATTCAAGTCAATGGGTCCATGAAAAATCACAGATGCACACAAGATTGTCATCCGTGTCCGTGATCCGTGTCCGTGATCCGTGTCCGTTTTTTCCTATTATTTCAATGGCAAACTTGACTTAGATTTTTTTTTTCATTTTTCATGTTCGTGGATCCTCCAAAAATCAAGGAAGACCCACGGGCGAAAAAACGGTCACGGATCAGGGACCAACGGAACCCCGTTTTGCGGACCGTGAAAAAATACTGTCGTGTGCAGGAGGCCTTACTCTGTGATCTACAGCAAATTTTTTTTTTTGTGGGTGCAGTGCAACATTTTTGTACCATGCCCTGAGCCCAGTGACACAGAAAAATAAGTTTTATCCATCTGTTAGTTAGGTGGTTGTCGGCGGCCATTTTGTGCAAGTTCAGTGCACCAGCACTGCATATGTGCCAGGGACAATAATTTAATCCTGTTCTTTTAGTTCAGTGAGCAACACATACTCATTTTTTAAGTGCACCTGCATCTCCGGCCTGGAACCCTGATTCCCCACTACCCGTGATCCCCATTATAGGCGCAGAAAAGATCATCGAAAGTTGATAGAGAAGATATCCAATTGGATTGTGGACGTCACAGGGACGTGCAACATGTTTGAGCAGTATGTGTGCACACGCCCACACGTACTGACTGATGGGTCAGCCCCCTTCAATTTCTGGGTCTCCAAATTGGGCACATGGCCTGAGCTTGCCCTTTACGCTTTGGAGGTGCTGGCCTCCCCTGCAGCCAGTGTATTATCTGAACGTTTGTTTAACACGGCTGTAAGGGGTTATCACAGGTTATATTTCCCAATGTTTTGAGGTGTACCCTACTTTAAACAATTAATAAATAACTTTAAAACCAAAAACCATTGTTGGCTACCTCCACCTCCTCCACCGCCGATTCCACCTTCACCGCAACATCCACCGCCTCCTCAACCTCCTACTTCATATGGACCTCCTCCTAGATCAAGATTATTATTTATTATTTTTACGTATTTTTTGTTATTTTAAGTCATTTCCCTATCCACATTTGTTTGCAGAGCACTTGCTCTTGCTCTTATCAACTTTTGCTGCCATTTACAGCCCTCGCCTCTAGCCCTTTCCATGACTTTTTTAGAGCTCAAAAGTTTGGGTCCCTATTGACTTCAAAGGGGTTCGGGGTCAAGTTCAGGTCCCGAACTCGAACTTTTTTGTGAAGTTCAGTCGAACTCGAACAGCCAGGTGTCCACTCAACTCTAGTCGTAAACTGATGTAAGGGCACACGGCAGGGCGCAGAAGGAAAGGAACGCCATATGGTTTTTGGAAGGAAGATTTTGCTGGACTGGTTTTTAGATGCCATGTCCCATTTGAAGCCCCCCTGATGCACCCTTACAGTAGAAACTCTGTGTCCCCATTTTGGAAACTAGGGGATAAGGTGACAGTTTTTTTGGTTCTACTTTGGGGTTACATATGATTTTTAATTGCTCTATATTATGTTTTTTGTGAGGCAAGGTAACCAAAAAATGGCACAATTTTTTAAATAATTTTTTACAAGATTAATCTGACAGGATAGATCTTGTGCTACTTTTATAGAGCAGGTTGTTGCGGTCGCGGTGATATCAAATGTGTCTACTTTCTATGTTTCAGGTTTACATAATAAAGCATTTTTAAAAAGATATGTTTTTATGTGTCCATTTTCTGAATGCCATTTTTTTTTTCCGCCAATAGTCTTGTGCAGAGGCTCGTTTTTTGCAGTAAGAGTTGAGGTTTTTATTGGTACCATTTTTGGGTACATAGGATTTTTTGGTTATTCATTATTACACGTTATAGGGCAAGGTGACCAAAAAACTGGTTGTCTTGGAACAGTTTTTATTAATTAATTTTTTTTTTTACAGCGTTCATCTGAGGGGTTAGGTCATGTGACAGTTTTATAGAGCAGATCGTTATGGACATGGCAATACCTAATATGTGTACTTTTTCTCATTTATTAAATTTTTACCCAATAATAGCATTTTTGAAACCCAAAAAATGATGTTTTAGTGTCTCCATAGTCTGAGAGCCATAGCTTTTTTATTTTTTGGGCGATTGTCTTAAGTAGGGCATAATTTTTTGCGGGATGAGGTGACTGTTTGATTGGTACTATTTTAGGGGGCATATTTCTTTTTGATCGCTTGATGTTGCACTTTTTGTGATGTAAGATGGCAAAAATGGCTTATTTTGGCACTGTATTTATTTTTATTTTTTTACGGTGTTCACCTGAGGGGTTAGGTCATGTGATATTTTTATCGAGCATGTTGTTACGGATGCGGTGATACCTAATATGTACACTTTTTTTATTTATTTCACTTTAACACAATAATAGCATATTTTTTTTTAAAAATCATGTTTTTGTGTCTCCATGTTCTGAGAGCTATATTTTCTTTAATTTTTTGAGCGATTTTCTTATGGAGGGTCTCATTTTTTGCGGGAGGAGGTGACGGTTTTATTGGTACCATTTTCTTTGACATACGCCTTTTTGATCGCTCGGTGTTGCACTTTTTGTGATTGTAAAGTGACAAAAATGTACAGTATTATTATTAAAGAGCTGCCATGACGTCTATACATGTTCTAGTATGTGCAAATAGCACGTATGTAGCCGTATGGCAGTCGGGAAGGGGTTAAGCTTCACCATCTTTGTTCAAGTATATCGGGTTAGTAAGATCTACCTTGTTTCAGGGACATTATGTTTGTAGAGCTGTTTAGCTAGGTATAAGTGTCACTCAGGGAGTTATTTCTGTTAGATAGACATGCAGTTCTATGTATAGGCAGCTATTTTGGACATCTGCTTTCTCTGTCAATATATTACTGTACATGCTATTCTATATGTTTTACTTACACAAGCCATTTTTATTCTTGTAGTTTTACCAATTCACAATCCTGTTGACCAATAAACAAGTTAGACTACAGAAAACAGTCCTCTTATTTGGAAGACGGGAATGGTTTATTACTAAATGTCAGACTGCACACTGTGTGAACGTGTATGAAGACAGAACATCCCAACTCTGTGCTATTCGTGGCAATAATTTACTTGCTACTCTTTAGAGTAACTAAACATTTGTTGGTTGCTTGTTATTTTGTAAGATTCATAACCCACTTGTGCATCTGTCCATCCAGAGTTCTTTATTCTTAAACAAAGGAGATTCTGCAAATCACTTTTCAGCTATTAAAACCTGTTCTCTCAACTGTTGTATTTGTTTGTTTTTTATTAGACCTTTTCACATATGCTTTCAGAATTCCCCATTCTACATCTGGACCTGCTACATTTTTTTTTTGCAACGAGAAATGCATCCAATTTAAAAACAATATTTCATCTTTAACGTAATTTCTTATCAACAAATACACATGAATTGGATATGACTCTGATACAAGAGTGTAAAAGTGTCTTATGTCAACTAATGAGGAAAACTAATCTTATAAATCTGTTAAGTAATAGGAGATCCTCTGAATAAATGAAACCATACTTTTATGTTTTGTAAAAACAATGTCTACATTGGGTGTCAGTTTCTGGATATCAATCCATTCAAGATTTGTCATCATATATTTTATTTAAGTATAATTAGGTTTTACTGTAGAAGAAGGTATTATCCTAAATCTACAAAGGTTTTTATCCATTATCAAGCTGAAATATGCATAATTAAAACGTTGTTATTGGGGTAGAGAATGGCAGAAGAACATAAATAGACTGCTGCTAACATGCAAGAACACGCTCAATGGAACCATATAGAAAAACATAGCAACCTTCCATATGTACAGAAAGATCAAATATCTGGGTTTTAATCTTATGACTAATAAATTAACTTACTCCGCTGGCAATACATGAATACATAGGATAAACTGAAATGCCATGCATGAGCTGGAAAATATTCAAGTATAAATCTTTCTCCTGCATGCAAATAATTACAGTTAGATAATTCCTAAATAAGATAAAGATGGTATACCATTTAAATTTTTCTCCTGAACCTCAGATACCCAAAGTCAATATTGTTAACACAATAAACAGTGACTAAAAGCAAATTTGAATTACACTGAACACTTACCCCTTCAAGTAGCCCTCCGGCTCGTATTTCCATACTACCAAGAGCTTCCTACCATCTCCTCCTTCCACCTTGCCCATATCTACACTTAGACAATAAATAGGACATTTTTCAAAAATTCGATTCGGTCAGTTCGATCCGAATTTATTTGCAGCGAATTGCATTAAAAAATTGCTATTTCCTGGCTGCAGAGAGCCTTTATAGTGGTGTAGAACACTGTGCCTTGCAGTTACATGCATAGAGAGTCTGCTGTGGTAGTGAAATAATACTGTGAGTCAGTATGACTTTCAGATGACAGGCGTTATTTGGGCAGTCACAGGGCCAAAACTGACCAAATAACTCAAATATGAAGTCAGCCTTACAGATTGATGTTAGCGCCAAGAAGAAGCACACTCCTTTTACACCGTCATCAGCTGATTCCACATAGATGTCTACAGAACCTGTTCTATTAAACGCTTATAAAAGTAGAGCCCCCCGACAGAGTGGAGAGGGTGTTAGCAGTTACTTTGTGTTGACGTCACTGATTACTTTGTTCTGCCTCTGAACAATAACCCTCCAAAAAACGGATCCTGTCTGTTAAGCATCCACCTTCACTCGTTTAGCATTTGGTCACTAATCCATCAGTATTTCGAATGCCCAAAAAAACCAGGAGTGGATCCAAAACAGAGATGACCGAGTCAACCATTCAAGAACCGCTTGGTTGCTGGTCAAGACATGACCACTATCTCACACAGGGAGCTCAGGCCTCTCGAAGTGATCCCTGCTGCCACAACCTGTTACTCTGCTGAGATCAGATAAATAAATAAAAAGGAAATTAAAACACCACAAAAAGTATGTAATTTTCTAAGGGCTCTTTCACACTTGCGTTGTCCGGATCCGGCATGTACTCCACTTGCCGGAATTACACTCCGGATCCGGAAAAACGCAAGTGTACTGAAAGCATTTGAAGACGGAACCGTCTTCAAAATGCTTTCAGTGTTACTATGGCACCCAGGACGCTATTAAAGTCCTGGCTGCCATAGTAGTAGTGGGGAGCGGGGGAGCAGTATACTTACAGTCCGTGCGGCTCCCGGGGCGCTCCAGAATGACGTCAGGGCGCCCCATGCGCATGGATGACGTGTCTAATGCGATCACATGATCCATGCGCTTGGGGCGCCCTGACGTCACTCTGGAGCGCCCCGGGAGCCGCACGGACGGTAAGTATGCTGCTCCCCCGCTCCCCGCTACACTTTACCATGGCTGCCAGGACTTTAGCGTCCCGGCAGCCATGGTAACCATTCAGAAAAAGCTAAATGTCGGCTCCGGCAATGCGCCGAAACGACGTTTAGCTTAAGGCCGGATCCGGATCAATGCCTTTCAATGGGCATTAATTCCGGATCCGGCATTGCGGCAAGTGTTCCGGATTTTTGGCCGGAGCAAAAAGCGCAGCATGCTGCGGTATTTTCTCCGGCCAAAAAACGTTCCGTTCCGGAACTGAAGACATCCTGATGCATCCTGAACGGATTTCACTCCATTCAGAATGCATGGGGATGATCCTGATCAGGATTCTTCCTGGCATAGAGCCCCGACGACGGAACTCTATGCCGGAAGACAAGAACGCAGGTGTGAAAGAGCCCTAACTTCACCACACAACGGCTAATAATCCCTTTATCCCCCCACTAATACACACAAAAAAGGGCTTTAGAACATATAACTGCACTGCTGAACGGCAAATATATTTTACTTTTGCTACTAATACAAGGCAAAAAGGACTTTAGAACATATAACTGCACCGCTGAACAGCAAATATATTTTTATTTTGCCAGTAATACATGCCACAAAAGGCTTTAGAACATATAACTGCCCTGCTGAATGGCAAATAATATATATTTTTTTGCCACTATTACATGACAAAAAGGGCTTTAGAACATATAACTGCACCTCTGAATGGCAAATATATTTTTATTTTGCTACTATTACACGCCAAAAAGTTCTATAATTTTTGCACTTCACCACACAACAGCTAATAAGCCCTTTTTCTCCCACTAATACAAGCCAAAAAATGCTTTAGAACATATAACTGCACGGCACAAGGGCAAATAAGACGTAGAAATATTTCCTTGTAATAAACCCTGTTAATGGCTGTATCAAACAGCACTTGCACCCCAATAACATGAACGGTTTACTGCAATTACAGAGCTGTATAATAGCAATTTGGATCCTTAGTAGTGATGAGCGGCAGGGGCAATATTCAAATTTGCGATATTTCGCGAATATTTTGTAGAATAGTCCTCATATATTCGCGAATTTGAGATTTTTTTCTTGATTGCAAAAATCGGCAATGCATTATTTGCTTAATGCGCGTGAAATATCGGCGTTGGGTAGGCAACTTTTCTATTGGTTTCTAGGGATGTTGCTATGCTGTGAGAAATCCTTCTCATTGGCCAACAAGCTAGAAGAAGGGAGGGATGATCACCTGAAATGTACTGTGTTAAAAAGAAAAACAAATATTCATCATTACGAATATATAGCACTATATTCTAAATATTCGCAAATTCTCAAAGTGACGATATTCACGAAAAAAATTTACTTTTTGAATATTCGCGCTCAACACTAATCCCCAGTAAGTGCAGAAAGGTGTAATAGGATCGTTCCTATTAGCCACACTGCAACCTCCCCTACTGAACCCTGTTCAACATAAATCCTGTGGAAAGATTCCTCCCTATCCATCCCCTACACCTTGAATAATCTTTACCTGCACTAAGTACACTGGAAAATGGTAGAATCCAAGATGGCTGAGGCCATTTATAGGGCTGTGACATCAGAGGGCTGGTTGGCTGCTGATTATCTGCATGCATGGCATTATGGATGATACTGCATTTCCAGAGTTACTTGCTTCATATCTTCACTCGTGCAGCAGCCATTTTATGAAAATATGTGATTCGTTACCACAAAGTGTGAGGAAATTCGGATTCGGTATGAATCAAATTTTTCCTGAAATTCAAATCGAATTCCACTCTTTCAGCTTCGATTCACTCATCTCTAATTACTATCTAACCAGCATAAGACTTCTCCATATTAGTTCTTTAGAGTCCATCAACAGTTGGGCATTACTATTGTTAGAGCAGTCCTGAAAGATAACCCTAAACTCTGCTGGAAAGAGCAATGAATATTATTAGCCATAGTGGCATCACCCTAATCCACACAGAGCCTAGCAGCAGCACACAGAACCAAGAATGGTGTTAACCCTTGCAGTACTGCACAAGGAGGTAAGGTTCAATGAAGAGACACAGAGTGAGAGGAGTTGCGCTTTCTTGAAAAAAACAGGGCAGCGGTTTGCACAAGCTGCCAATGTAACAGTTACCTTATAACTTTAGACTCATTTTTGTATAAAATTCTATATTTTACCAATCCTGTTTATCAATATCGAGTAAGTTTCTATAGGAGCAGGTGCCCAATTTACACAGATCCACAACAAAAATATCAATGTTTAAATCTGTAAAATAAGAAAGTTCTAAAGAGAATATCCTTTGATGGGCTATATGGTATCTTTTGATGCAGCAACACTCGAATAATGTTGCAGTGCAAAATCTAAAATACTGATTTCCATTATTTTTTCTCTTCAGTGTTAACCAGTATCATTGTTGATTACATCATGCCTTAATGAATTTATTGAGGGAAACCAATTTAATCTAGTTATTAGAAAGAAAATGATATAGAAAATATAGACAATTTATTAATGTTGATTTGTAACCTTACCATATTAAGGTGTTTTATAGACATTGTCAACACATAAATGACTGTGTAGTGGCACACTATAAACTGAAATGCCACTGACTGGACTAAATTTTAATAAACAAATGAAGAGCAGAACTAATTGGGCTCAGCTTGACTAATAAAGCTTGTCCGTCATATATGTCAATGAAAAGTATTTTTGACATTTAAATTTAGTAAATTAATAGTTTGCAATGAAGCAATAAAGTCAATAGATTAATCGTAGGACAAAAAATTAAAATAAATAAGCTAATACATTATGAAGTTTAAATATAAAATGAAATATTTATTAGGTAAAAACTTGTATATACTTGCCTGGGCGGGGCTAAGCTCCGTTCACTTGAATGGAGCTTAGCCACACCCAGGCCAGTGATACTAGTCGTGACGTCACTGGGCCAGCGGTAAACAGTGAGAAGGCCGCGGGGCTGCTGAAGCGCCGCTGCCTACTCAAACAGCTGATCGGCAGGGGTCCCGGATGTCGGACCCCCGCCGATCAGCGGCTGATGATCTATCCAGAGGATAGATCATCAGTTTAAACAAAGTGCAGAACCCCTTTAAGGACTGGTATAGGTGTTCTATCAATAGGTGTGACTTACTGAGGGGTGTAATATACTTATAATATACTTTCTAATATAGAAAGTATATTATAGTTCATTTGTATTGTGCAGCAGTTGTGTGCGGTTCTGCTGAGATACTGCAGCTACACAGAGTGCCAATTATATATTTTCTATATAGTGCATTTGGGTAGTGCAGCATTTGTTTGCGGTTTAGCTGCGTTACCTCAGCTACAGATAGTGACAAACGACAATGGAACAAATACATTTTACAGGTGTAATATACCAGTTGCCCCCCAAAAAAACTGATTGAAGCAGCGGTGTTACATACCAATTATATACTTTCTATATAGTGCATTTGGGCAGTGCAGCATTGGTTTGCGGTTTTGCTGCATTACCTCAGCTACAGATAGTGACAAACGCTATTGGAACAAATAATTTCTACTGGTGTGATTTACCAGTTTGCCCCCCAAAAAACTGATTGAAGCAGGGGTGTTATATGCCAATAATATACTTTCCATTTAGTGCATTTGGCTAGTGCAGCATTGGTTTGCGGTTTTGCTGCGTTACCTCAGCTACAGATAGTGACAAACGACATTGGAATAAATCATTTATACTGGTGTGATATACCAGTTGCCCCTCAAAAAAAATGATTGAAGCAGGGGTGTTATATAGTGTTGAGTGAACCAGAACCCAAACCCGAACATATTCGTAAAAGTTTGAGTTCGGTGTTTGGCGATTTAATGACGGATGTTGAAAGGCTGCAGGGCTGCCCTTAGAAGCCATCATAGCCATGCCTACTGTAAGGGATCGCCTCTTATTTGGGGGTCATTCTCACAGATACGACTTTAGGACACCAGGTTTCAGGTCCAAACCGTGCATTTATTGTGCACACTCCAGCCAATACAGGTTATCATGAAGTCGCAGCTTCACCTAACACATGTGACATCCACATAAAATAACAAACACTTGCCCGGCTAGGCTCTAACTAACACAGAGTTTCCTGACTCACCTAAGTCCTTGTTCACACCCTGTGAACACAAGCGACTTTCTCAGCCAATGTCCCACAGCCTCCTGGCTGTACAGAGCACAGTAAGCCCACTGCCTCCAGTCCAGTGCCTCAGCACACATGGGGAATAGTGGTCTCTCAGCCCTCCTGGCTTGGACCACACAGAGCCTCCAGGCCTCTGTCCACAGGCAACACACTCCCCTCTTTCTGACACTCTGGGAGGTGCCTTATGCCAGGCTGATTACCTCCAGCTTCTCTCACGTGTGGTGGAACAGGGGTGTGGACCGCACTATCCACCCCTTCCTTGCCTCTAACCTGAGTGAGACCTGTCACTGTCTCACACTACTAATGGCATGGCTGTGATTGGCCAAGTGCAGCATGTGACCCAGCCTCTATATAAGCAGGAGTCATGTGGCGCCGCACGTCACTCTGCTCTTACTAGTTGTAGGGATAGGATGCTGCTGCTGTGAGGGAGAGATCAGGAAAGACTCTGATATCTGCACTTGGTGTGAAGTCAGCGATCGACAGCGTTTTTTGTTTGAGACTGGAAAATACATTTTATCCGTCTGTTAGTTAGATGGGCGTTGGCGGCCATTTTGTGCAACAGCAGTGCACTAGCACTGCATATGTGCCAGGGACAATCATTTTATCCTGTTCTTGTAGTTCAGTGGCCAACATATACCCATTTTTAAAGTGCACCTGCACTGCATATGTGCCAGGGGAAGGAAAAATAATACCGTCTGAGAGTTCAGGGACCCAGGGGGTGACATATCCCCATTTTTTCTGTAAAGTACCCCTGTGCTGCATTTCTGAGAGTGAAATATAATCAGTTAAATCCATCTGTTCCATTGTGGGGTGACATATTTAAATTTTTTGTTGCAAAGTACCTCTGAGGCCTGCACTGCATATGTGACAGGCAGGCACATGAATTCAGCAAATCCATCTGTTCCATTGTAGGGGTGACATATCCACTATTTTTTAAGTAAAAAATCCCTGTACTTAATTTGTGAGATTGAAATATAATCTCAATTAAATCCATCTGTTTCATTTATGGTTAAAGAAACCCTTTTTTGGGGGCAATAAAGTACCTTTTTGCCCTGTGCTGCATTTCTGACAGTCCAATAAAACAGCCAAATACTGCAGTTACATTTTTTGCTGAAAAATTCTAATTTTTGTTGCTATAAAGTAAATTTGCAGCCTACACTGCGTTCCTGTCAGTCAAATAAAACCATTAAATACCGCTGTTACATTTTTGGGCTTCAAATTCCCATTTTTGGGTGTAAAGTACCTCTGAGGCCTGCACATGTGACAGGCAGGCACATAAATTGAGCAAATCCATCTATTCCATTGTAGGGGTGACATACCCACCATTGTTTATGTAAAATCCCTGTGCTTCATTTGTGAGAGTGAAATATAATCTCAGTTAAATCCATCTGTTTCATTTAGGGTTAAAAAAAACTTTTTTGGGGAGCAATAAAGTACCTTTTTGCCCTGTGCTGCATTTCTGGTAGTTAAAGAAATACAGTTACCGTAAATCCATCTGTTTCATTGTGTGCGAGAAAAAAACTGTTTTTGGGCAATAAAGTACCTTTGCTGCCTGCACTGCATAGCAGACTGGGCGATAAGTTTAAAAAACTCATCTGTTCCATTGTTGGGTGACATTAACCCATTTTGGCCGTCAAAAAACCTCTGCTCTGCATTGTTCACAAGGAACTTAATTTAGTAAAAACATCTGTTACTTCGGTGGGTGACCACAAAAAATGAGAAAAGCGTCAAACATGGAATGTTACATTTATCTACTGAGGAAGGAACTCTGTTCCGAAACGCGTCTAGTGTGAACTAGACCTGGCTATTGGTGCGTTTTTATAATTCTGCAAGAAAAGGACTTTTTTCAATCACCGTATCGAATATATTTTAAAAGGAGTAAGTCCGATACCAACTCTGAGCGGTTCCAGCTACAAACCATTGGTAAAGTGGATCTACCTATGTCGGCATGCCTAACATAGTGGAATAACTCTGTAGGCAGAATCAAACTGTGTACCGAGTAACCTCTGCTGCATCAACTTCCGCCATCCCGACAAATTCAAGCGGACTACGTCATCGACCAATAAACTATCATCTAGTTGGTCACGTGAGACGCTACGCAGAACGGGTCAAGAGCCCACTCCGCAAGAAAAGTCAGTGAAGCAACACCAGTTGGTGGCGGTGCAATCAACATCAGCAAACTACATTTGAGTACAGAGGTTTTTTTCATCAGGGACCGCGGAAAGGACACTCCTTGAACCACTCTGGTTCCAACAACCGGTAAACCAGTACATAAGTACACAACTATACACATACCCGAGTGGTTTATTTGTACGAATCTTGCAGATAAACGCCGATACTATTAGCAAAAAGGTCTTATTTATCTATCTATTTGGAGCCAGCTGTATAGGTGTGTGCGTGAGCTCCGCAATGTTTATATCTATACATATATTTATGCTGATATGTCGACACTAAACTAAGTTTTGTTCAATATTTTAAATATCAAGTGGGTTAATAAGTATTATATATGCAAAAATACTGTGAGACAGCCTAAATTATTATTGATATAGTGAAACAAACCTATCAACATGTTGCTGGTCAATCAACCATCTGTCTATTAAAGATACATGATGTCTAGAAATGCTTAATAAGGCTTTGCTAAAAGAATGCTGAGTGGACATTTTCTAGAAACGCAATTTAATAGAAATTTCCAATGCACATCAAACTGTCATATTATGAAGCATAGCTTCTATCATTAAACACCAGAGAAAAACAATGCAAAATGAAAATTTCTGAACAAAGTAAATAAATTTCACAAAATGAATCGATATGGTAAAGCTTAATTTAAATGCACTGAAATAAGAATATAGTAAAAATAATAATAACTAGTGCTTATCGAGCACCAAAGTTCTAGGGTGCTCGGGTGCTCTGGCCGAACACACCGGGAGCACCCGAGTATATTGGAAGTCAATGGGAGAACCCAAGCATTAAACCAGGCACCCCCTGCTCTGAAGAGGGGAGGGTGTATGGTTCATAGGAAAAGGTCATAAATTGATGGAAACACCACCGAAATGGTTTGGGAACAGCATCTCTGGATGTCTGGATGCATCTTGGACTCCCAGGTCGCTGCTGGGAACAATTTTGTCCGAGTAGTACGCCACTTTTACAGACTGACAATAATACGCACAAAACCGAAGATAAAATCGATTTTAGAGGAACAATTGTTAGGAAACATTCTTTCCTATATATTTACTTGTATATAGAGTGCAAGTGCTGACAAAAATTGCAAGGAAGAGGCACTCCGATAAAACCTGTATATAGGAGGGCCTCATTCACACTGTGGTACAATTGTTCATGTAGTGGGACTCCTACACTCATAAAGCCTATGCACTAAGTTAAAGGGCTGCCAAAAATTACGAAGAAACCGGCACTCGAATACACCCTTTGTTACACATCAAGGAGGGCATCATACACAGCCTTGAAAAATTATGATTTATGGCCTGCTGGTGACCCTCAAAAAAACATTTGGAGCAAGGGCCTGCTGATCTGACCATCTAAAACATTATGGGTGAGGGCCTGCTGCCGCTTTGGTGACTCTAGATAACCTGGGGCCGATCGCATGTCCCCGTGACGGCGACGATCCATTCAGATGTCTGGCCTATCAACTTTCAATGTTATTGTCAGTGCAAACCATGGTGACTACGGGTAAATCAGGGATTGATTCCGGAGAGGGAGCCTGAGAAAAGGCTACCACATCCAAGCAAGGCATCACGCGTGCAAATTACCTATTAGGTATAATTAGGTGCGGGCCTGCAGGTCAGCTGACCCTGTAAAAGATTTTAGGTTCTGGCATGCTGGTGAGATGACCTTCTAAAAAAATTATATGCGAGGACCTGCTGGTGAGCTGACCCTGTAAAACATTGTAGGTTAGGGCCTGCTGGTGAGCTGACCCTCTCAAAAAAATTATATGCGAGGACCTTCAGGTGAGCTGACCCTGTAAAAGATTGTAGGTGAAGGCCTGCTGCTGAGCTGACCCTGTAAAAAATTATATGTGAGGGCCTGCTGGTGAGCTGACCCTGTAAAATATTATATGCGAGGGCCTGTTGGTGAGCTGACCCTCTAAAAAATTAAATGAGAGGGCCTGCTGGTGAGCTGACCTATAAAACATTGTAGGTGAGGACCTGCTGGTGAGCTGACCCTGTAAAACATTATATGGAAATGTAGCATCACTGGCCGAATTCACTTGTCCATGCGTCCGTGGTTAAGTGGACCTTCCCAGTAACTGCGTTGGTCAGGACACGTGTGATGTTTGGGCACACCTTGAAAGATAGTGGCGGCTGGGGACTGCGTAACGCGGGGCGGCCGCCGACATCAGGCTGTGGAAGGCCTCAGTGTCCCCAAGCCTAAATGGCAACATTTCCAGGGCCAGTAATTTGGAAAGTTGCACATTTAGTGCTATGGCCTGTGGGTGGATGGCTGGGTATTTGCGCTTGCATTCAAATGCCTGGGATAAGGACATTTGGATACTGCACTGGGACACGGAAGTGAATGTGGTGCTTGTGAAGGTCCAGGTGCAGGGTGGGAGGCATCAGGGCCTGCGCTTTCAACAGGGGATTGGCCAGCATGTAACACTGGGGAAGAGGAGTCAGTGGCGTGACCCTCAGACACAGATTGTGGACCCAGGCGTTTGGCCCACCTATTATGGTGCTTTGATGCCATGCGGCGAATCATGTTGGTGGTGGTGAGGTTGCTAGTGTTCACTCCCCTGCTCATTTTTGTACATTATTTGTGGCACAGGTTGCAAATTACAATTGTTTTCCGCAAGGGAGATTTCCGCAAGGGTGTGCTCCGGGGAACAGTTGTGGGCCTGTTTGGTGTGGCTCACCTTCTCCCTTTTGCCACCCCACTGCCTCTTCCAGCCTGTTGCGGTGCAGCATATCCCTCCCCCTCTGTACTGCTGTCCTCGCTCGGCTTTCCACCTTCTTAGGTTGGGTCAGTGAATTCATCGTCCAGCACCTCCTCTTCCACTTCCTCACTCTGCTCATCCTCCTGACTTGTTGACCTAACCACAACCTCAGTGATTGACAACTGTGTCTCATCCTCTTCATCAACCTTTTGAGACAGTAATTGCCGTTGAGTTATTGACAACTCTGTCTCATCATCATCCACCTCATTAAACAGTAATTGCCGTTCCCCACTGACATCTTCTTGTGATTGTGGATGCTCAGGGCACAAGATCTGTCCGTCTTCAAGCGTGCTTGGTGAGAGGGCCAAATCAAGGAATGGTGCTGAAAAGAGCTCCTCGGAGGGTGGGATCACTTGTTTGCCCAGACTCTCCATGGTGGGAGGAAGGAGGATCAGGGTGAGGATTGGGTTGAGCAGTCTCTTGGCTACTGAGACTGGACTTGGTGGAAGACAGGGTGGTGCTTAAGCGACTGGAAGCATTATCTGGTGCAATCCAACCGACCACCTGGTCGCACTGGTCTGACTTCAAGAGTGGTGTCCTGCACCGCCCTACAAACTGGGACATGAAGCTAGGTATCGTGGATGATTGTTTTTCTTGTGCTCTGGCAGCAGGCACGGTTTCAAATCGCCCGCAGATAATGTCAATGCTGCCACCAGCGGCTAATGAAAAATTACAGGGAATGTCACAGGTACTTGGGATAATGAAACGTTATACAGGAGAGGTACCACTGGTAATGTCACTGCACACAGCGTCTACGCAAAAAAAAGTACACTGTATGTCACAGATATATTTCTGAAGCCCACACATTACACTGCAGATGTGGCCCTGGTAATGTCACTGTCAGAAGCGGACACCGTCTATTGAAAAAGCACACTGTATGTCACAGATATTTTTTGGATGCACACACTTTACAAGGGAGTTGTGGCTAGGTGTGTGAAGATGCCCAGCTCTCTCACCGATTGGGCGAATAGCTACATGTGCGCTCTGCTGGATCATTAAGGAAGCCTGGCCATTCTGGCTCTCCCTGACTGCCATTTATAAGATAAGATTTATTCTTGCTAAAAACTGCATCTTATCAAGTGATAAAATATATAGCAACAATTCTGCAGCACTTTATAATGAGAAAGTTCATATATAAACTACCATATTTTTCGCCCTAGAAGACGCACCTGCCCATAAGACGCACCTAGGTTTTCAAGGAGGAAAATAAGAAAAAAAATATTTTTAACCAAAAGGTGTGCTTTTTAGTGGGTTTTGAACTAATGTTGGTCTGTGGATGACACTATTATGGGGGATCTTTAGATGACACTGTTATGAAGGGGATTTGTGGATGACACTGCTATGGGGGCATCTGTGGATGACACTGTTTTGGGGGATCTGTGGATGGCACTGATATGGGGGGATCTGTGGATGACACTGTTATGGAGGGGATCTGTGGATAACACTGTTATGGAGGGGATCTGTGGATGGCACTTATGGGGATCTGTGGATGGCACTGTTATGGGGGATCTGCGGATGGACCCTTTTATGGAGAGGGGGTGGCACTGTTATGGGAGGGGGATTTGTGGATGACACTGTTATGGGGAGGGGGATCTTTGGATGACCTTGCTATGAGGGGATCTGTGGATGACAATATATAGCATCTTATGCTATATGTGTCATCCACAGATCCCCCACATAACAGTGTCCCCCAATACACCTGGCCCCGCTGCTCACATCGGTATGCATAAACAATAAATCCTTAACCTCGAGTAACTTTAACTTTGAAGCAGCGCTATCCTGTTTACTACCTTACAATCAAGCTCCGGTAACAGGGAAAGTGGGCGGCGCCGTAACGTCATTCACTCACGTCACGCGCCTGCTCCACCTGCTTCATTCATAAAGTGGGAGGAGCAGGCGCGTGACGTGAGTGAGTGACGTTATGCCTGTTACCGGAGCTTGATTGTAAGATAGTAAACAGGATAGTGCTGCTTTAAAGTTAGTTACTCGAGGTTAAAGGGCTTCTGTCACCCCACTAAAGTGATTTTTTTTGGGCTAGTTAAATTAGTTATATTGCGATCTATGAAAATATAATGGTGTTACTTACTTTGATCCAGCAGTTTCTTCCAAAAACGAAGTTTTATAATATGTAAATTCGGTCTCTACCAGCAAGTAGGGCGGCTACTTGCTGGTAGCTGCTGCAGAAAACCGCCCCCTCGTCGTGTTGATTGACAGGGCCAGCCGGGATCTCCTCCTCCGGCCAGCCCTGTCGGCATTTCAAAAATCGCGCGCCTGTGTTCATTCGGCGCAGGCGCTCTGAGATGAGGAGGCTCGTCTCCTCAGAACTCCCTCAGTGCGCCTGCGCCGATGACATCACCGAAATAGAAGACGTCATCGGCGCAGGCGCACTGAGGGAGTGCTGAGGAGACGAGCCTCCTCATCTCAGAGCGCCTGCGCCGAATGAACACAGGCACGCGATTTTTGAAATGCCGACAGGGCTGGCCGGAGGAGGAGATCCCGGCTGGCCCTGTCAATCAACACGACGAGGGGGCGGTTTTCTGCAGCAGCTACCAGCAAGTAGCCGCCCTACTTGCTGGTAGAGACCGAATTTACATATTATAAAACTTCGTTTTTGGAAGAAACTGCTGGATCAAAGTAAGTAACACCATTATATTTTCATAGATCGCAATATAACTAATTTAACTAGCCCAAAAAAAAAAAATCACTTTAGTGGGGTGACAGAAGCCCTTTAAGGATTACTGTTTAGATATGTATACTGCTGTGAGCGGCGGGGCCCGATGTAAGAGTACAATGACTGGACCGGGCCCCGCCGCGAGTTGCCGGCCTCCAGACCCTCCTTCCTCCCCGCTGATACATCGCTGCTCTGTACAGCATCGCAGCTGGCGATGTATCAGCGTTAGCGATGTAAAAATGGCAGTATTCGCCCCATAAGACGCACTGCCATTTTCCCCAATACTGTATATAGCAACAAACAAGTAAATGGTTAATCCTTTCATCCAGAGTTTTTTTGTTTATGCATTTTCATATATATTTTTTTTCCATTCACATAGGGCTTGGTTTTTTAGGGAAAAGTTGCACTGTCTAACTACACGATTTAATATTGCATATGATGTAGTAGGGAGCTTTAAATGATTCCAAACATGGTAAAACTGGGAAAAGCACAATTTTGAAAAAGTTTTATGGGTTTTATTCTTACGGAGTTCTATATGTGGTAAAACTGACCTGTTACCATATATACTCGAGTATAAGCCGACCCGAATATAAGCCGAGGCCCCTAATTTTACCCCCAAAAAATGGGAAAAATTATTGACTCGAGTATAAGACTAGGGTGGGAAATGCAGCTATAATGCAGAGTGTATGTGTATATAATGCACAAACTCTACATTATATACACACATCTGCAAGAGGGTGACTCAGATTGATGGGAGTCTGACTCTGACTCCCTGTATTTAATGCAGAGTGTGTGCATTATATACACACACACTCTGCATTAAATACAGGGAGCCATCCACAGATCTCCCCCCTAAACAGTGCCATCCACAGATCTCCCCCCTAAACAGTGCCATCCACAGATCCCCCCTAAACAGTGCCATCCACAGATCCCCCCTAAACAGTGCCATCCACAGATCCCCCCTCCCCTAAACAGTGGATGGCACTGTTTAGGGGAGGGGGGATCTGTGGATGGCACTGTTTAGGGGGGATCTGTGGATGGCACTGTTTAGGGGGGATCTGTGGATGGCACTGTTTAGGGGGGATCTGTGGATGGCACTGTTTAGGGGAGGGGGATCTGTGGACGGCACTGTTTAGGGGGGATCTGTGGATGGCACTGTTTAGGGGGGATCTGTGGATGGCACTGTTTAGGGGGAAGATCTGTGGATGGCACTGTTTAGGGGAGGGGGGATCTGTGGATGGCACTGTAGGGGGATCTGTGGATGGCAGTGCCATCCACAGATCCCCCTCCCCAACGCTCACAGCAGTATATTTATAAACTAATCAGTAACTACTGATTATTTGGATATCTTACTTTGTCTTAGCTCCGGTAATAGCAGGCAGTGCGGGCGGGCGGCGCTCACTCACTGACGTCACGCGCCTGCGCCGCCTAGTGGGAGGAGCAGGCGCGTGATGTCAGTGAGTGAGCGCCGCCCCCCACACTGCCTGCTATTACCGGAGCTAAGACAAAGTAAGATATCCAAATAAATAATCCAGGGCTTTACTCATTATCTCCTGGGGGGCCACGTGGGCCCCCCTGACTTAGGGGCCCGGTCGCATTTGCGACCACTGCGACCCCTATAGCTACGCCACTGTTGGTCTGTATTATGGCAATGTAAGTTGCCATAATACAGACCTAGACTCGAGTATAAGACGAGGGGGCTTTTTGAGCACAAAAATATGTGCCAAAAAACTCGTCTTATACTCTTTCATTCTCCAAAATCTTTAATTTTTTTTCTTTTCATCGCCATATTCTGACCCCTATCACTTTTTTGTAGTTATGTGTACGTAGCTGCGTGAGGGTCAATATTTTGCTTGGTAATGTGTTTCCGTTTTGCTGTTTGCCATATGGGATAAATATTTTTATATTTAAATAATAAAGGTGTTTTTGCATGCAGTAATGCCCATGATGTCTATTTTTTATTGTTTAAGTATTTTTATTCTCTTTTGGGGGAAAGAAGGATGATTTTAATTTTTATATATTTTTTTTAAACATTTTTTTTACACTTATTTTTTATAGTTCCCATAGTGATCTATAACAAGCAATCATCAGATTTCTATTCTCATAGACTCCAAGGCATTAGCATCACAGTCTATTAGGATTTTACTCATTTGTGGCAGCCTCGTATAATTGAGGAATATAGAGGCTGCCACACACACATCCTCGCTCTCCAGATCCTAGCAGAGGAGAGCAGAAACACACCCGGAAGCGCACACTTCCAGGTTTTTGCATCTCCAGATGCCGTGGTCATGTTTGACCATGGCATCTGAGAGGTTAAAGGTCCGCAATTGGCATTACAGCTGGTTATGGACATTAGACCCGGTTGTCTGCTGCTTAAAACAACAGGCACTAGGTGGCTATGGTCAGGAATGGGTTAAAAAAAGAGGAGTAAGGGCTGGTTGCAAGGTCTGTAGTTAGTCACACAGGATGGGTTTAGAAGAAGAGTTTTTTTTATTTTTATTATTGGATAGTGAGGACATTAGAGTTATGAAATAGGTCTGTTTGGCAAAGTGGAGGGCAGAGTTGTAAGTTCTCAGCATAAATTTGTAATGGAGGAACTTTTCTGGTGTATGACTTTTTCTCCATAGGCATTCAGCACTCCTACACATCACTGGAGAAAGCGAGTTTGAGTTGCGTGTAAGGATTGCTTTTGTTTTTAGAGGTTCTGAATGTGTGTGTGTGTAGGGGGGGGGAGCACGCTACTTCATCCAGGGCACTTCTGAGGGTATGACTGTAGTGTTTTGCAGCCAGATCAGGACAGGAAAGAGATTGGGGATAATGACGACTGTAGACTGTCTGAAAGTGTATGAGGGTCAATGACTGTGTGATAAGTAGTAGTGTTAATCGAGCATGCTCAGCCGAACAACAGTTCGGCTCGAGTATCTCGACGCTCGGCACGTGGTGATATTCGGCCAAGCACAATGCTCGAGTCTCCTCCCCGCACGTTTATTTTAATCAGGGGCCATTTTCATACGTCTCAAAAATGTGCCCTGCTGGAGCCTAGAAAATTTTTATGTTAGGCCATGGGAGTGTGGACCCTAAAAATTAGGCATTCACCTGACATAAAAGAAGTGATTATGTGGCTCGAGGTACATTATGCAGTCAAGGGATACAAATTTTACTGTAGCCCACTGGAGTACAGGCCCCAAACATTAGGTATTCACCGTACAGAAAATATCAAGTGATTATGTGGCTGGAGGTATATTAGACGGTCATTGGATAACAATTTTTCACCGTGCCAGTGGCTGCTCATGCGCGACGCATGCAGACTTCTACGGCCATTTGATGAGATCACTAAACTGGTCAGTCGCAACCAGGACTCCATCAGTGGCATCGTACCTTATGTCTTCTTTCTGGAGCGTGCATTGCGTCGAGTCATTGATCAAGCCGTCAAGGAGCAGGTAGATGAGGAAATTGCAATGCTGGATGAATTCAAAGGGGGGCTACTCCATCTGAGACAAGTCAACAGGGGTCTGAAGAGGAGTCAGAGGAAGATGGTGTCGGGGCGGAGGATGAGCGAGAAGAGCAGGCTTTAAACTTTTCTGGTATCCCTGGTGTTGTCTGTGGCTGGGGGGAGGAAACCGAGGACGACATTCTCCTGGGCGATGAGCAGCAGCCATGGCGCTCCACCGCTTCCATTTTAGTGCCAATGGGGGCCTTCATGCTCCAGTGTTTGAAGAGGGACCCCCACATAAAAGCACAAAGGGCAAGGACAGGTACTGGGTGGCAACGTACCTAGACCCCTGGTACAAACACAAAATGGAGGACATGTTATCAGCAGCACAGAGGGTTGTCAGAATGCAGCACTTCCAGGTCTTGCTGCGAGATATGCTGCATTCTGCTGTTGCAGGCACTGGCAGAGAAATTTACACCTACAGCGAAACAGGTGCGGGCACCAATCCTACCGTGCTTGCAAGAGGGCGGTTTGACGATATGTTGGTCACTTCGGAGATGAGATAATTCTTGCAGCCAACCCATCGACAGCCGCCCTCCTGATCCAGCCTCAGGGAACGCCTAGACCGACAGGTGTCAGACTACATCAGGTTAACGGCCGATGTAGACGCTCTGAGAGGCGAGAAACCCCTGGACTACTGAGTGTGAAGGCTTGACCTGTGGCCTGAGCTGGCACAATTTGCCATGGAACTCATGGCTTGCCCCTCGTCGATTGTCCTGTCAAAAAAGACGTTCAGCGTGACCGATTAGCGCACTCGCCTAGCTCACGACAGTGTGGACTACCTCACATTTCTAAAAATGAATGAGGCATGGATCTCGGAGGAATTCAACACATGTGACGTCCACAATTAATTGAATTTCCTCATGATAGCCCACAAATACAGTATCCACCACCACCCAGAAAAAATAATGGTCTCCGTCTTAGGTAAATACAACGGCATAAAAGGCCTTTTCTGTCTGGTGAATGCCTAATGTTTTGGGCCTGTGACAACCACGTGTTTCAACTATTATCATTAGGGTTTTTTGATAATGACCTGTATTTGTACTGGCATTTATTAAAATTGATATCCATTGACCGTCTAATAGACCTCCAGCCACATACTTGCTTGTTATTTTCTGTACGCTGAATGCATAATTTCTGGGGCCTGTAGTCCACTGGCCTGTTATAAAATTGATATCCAAGTGTAATCTACCTCCAGCCACATACTTACTTGCTCTTTTCTGTTCGGTGAATGAATAATTGTTGGGGCCTCGGAGGAATTCAACACCAATGACAACCACGTGTTATTGAATTTCAACTATTATCATTATTTTTTTTTTTTTCAAGAGGGGGGATTTTGTTAGCCATGTTTTTAATCCAATTTTATATTTTTAGTTCTTTTAAACATATGTATTTGACCTGTATTTGTACTAGCCTGCAGTAAAATTGATATCCATTAACTATGTAATATACCTCCGGCCACATAATCACTTGATCTTTTCTGTCCAGTGAATGCCTAATGTTTGGGGCCTGTAGTCCTGTGGCCTACAGTAAAAATTTTATCCATTGACCGCATAATGTACCTCGAGCCACATCATCTGAATTTCTTTTTAAGGCCCGTACTCCTGTGGCCTAAAATCAAATTTTTATAGGCTCCGACAGGGCACATTTCAGATAATTTCCCTTTAAGACGCTTAAAAATGTCCCCTGATTAACCACCTCAGCCCCCAGTGCTTAAACACCCTGAAAGACCAGGCCACTTTTTACACTTCTGACCTACACTACTTTCACCGTTTATTGCTCGGTCATGCAACTTACCACCCAAATGAATTTTACCTCCTTTTCTTCTCACTAATAGAGCTTTCATTTGGTGGCATTTCATTGCTGCTGACATTTTTACTTTGTTTGTTATTAATCGAAATTTAACGATTTTTTTGCAAAAAAATGACATTTTTCACTTTCAGTTGTAAAATTTTGCAAAAAAAACGACATCCATATATAAATTTTGCTCTAAATTTATTGTTCTACATGTCTTAGACAAAAAAAAAAATGTTTGGGTAAAAAAAAAAATGGTTTGGGTAAAAGTTATAGCGTTTACAAACTATGGTACAAAAATGTGAATTTCCGCTTTTTAAAGCAGCTCTGACTTTCTGAGCACCTGTCATGTTTCCTGAGGTTCTACAATGCCCAAACAGTACAAACACCCCACAAATGACCCCATTTCGGAAAGTACACACCCTAAGGTATTCGCTGATGGGCATAGTGAGTTCATAGAACTTTTTATTTTTTGTCACAAGTTAGCGGAAAATGATGATTTTTTTTTTTTCTTACAAAGTCTCATATTCCACTAACTTGTGACAAAAAATAAAAAGTTCTATGAACTCACTATGCCCATCAGCGAATACCTTGGGGTCTCTTCTTTCCAAAATGGGGTCACTTGTGGGGAAGTTATACTGCCCTGGCATTCTAGGGGCCCAAATGTGTGGTAAGGAGTTTGAAATCAAATTCTGTAAAAAATGACCTGTGAAATCCGAAAGGTGCTCTTTGGAATATGGGCCCCTTTGCCCACCTAGGCTGCAAAAAAGTGTCACACATCTGGTATCTCCGTACTCAGGAGAAGGTGGGGAATGTGTTTTGGGGTGTCATTTTATATATACCCATGCTGGGTGAGAGAAATATCTTGGCAAAAGACAACTTTTCCCATTTTTTTTATACAAAGTTGGCATTTGACCAAAATATTTATCTCACCCAGCATGGGTATATGTAAAATGACACCCCAAAACACATTCCTCAACTTCTCCTGAATACAGAGATACCAGATGTGTGACACTTTTTTGCAGCCTAGGTGGGCAAAGGGGCCCATATTCCAAAGAGCACCTTTCGGATTTCACAGGTCATTTTTTACTGAATTTGATTTCAAACTCCTTACCACACATTTGGGCCCCTAGAATGCCAGGGCAGTATAACTACCCCACAAGTGACCCCATTTTGGAAAGAAGACACCCCAAGGTATTCCGTGAGGGGCATGGCGAGTTCTTAGAATTTTTTATTTTTTGTCACAAGTTAGTGGAAAATGATGATTTTTTTTTTTTTTTTTTTCATACAAAGTCTCATATTCCACTAACTTGTGACAAAAAATAAAAACTTCCATGAACTCACTATGCAAATCAGCGAATACCTTGGGGTCTCTTCTTTCCAAAATGGGGTCACTTGTGGGGTAGTTATACTGCCCTGGCATTCTAGGGGCCCAAATGTGTGGTAAGTAGGTAAATGACCTGTGAAATCCGAAAGGTGCTCTTTGGAATGTGGGCCCCTTTGCCCACCTAGGCTGCAAAAAAGTGTCACACATCTGGTATCTCTGTATTCAGGAGAAGTTGAGGAATGTGTTTTGGGGTGTCTTTTTACATATACCCATGCTGGGTGAGATAAATATCTTGGTCAAATGCCAACTTTGTATAAAAAAAATGGGAAAAGTTGTCTTTTGCCAAGATATTTCTCTCACCCAGCATGGGTATATGTAAAATGACACCCCAAAACACATTCCCCACCTTCTCCTGAGTACGGAGATACCAGATGTGTGACACTTTTTTGCAGCCTAGGTGGGCAAAGGGGCCCATATTCCAAAGAGCACCTTTCGGATTTCACAGGTCATTTTTTACAGAATTTGATTTCAAACTCCTTACCACACATTTGGGCCCCGAGAATGCCAGGGCAGTATAACTACCCCACAAGTGACCCCATTTTGGAAAGAAGAGACCCCAAGGTATTCGCTGATGGGCATAGTGAGTTCATGGAAGTTTTTATTTTTTGTCACAAGTTAGTGGAATATGAGACTTTGTATGAAAAAAAAAAAAAAAAAATCATCATTTTCCACTAACTTGTGACAAAAAAAAAAAATTCTAGGAACTTGCCATGCACCTCACGGAATACCTTGGGGTGTCTTCTTTCCAAAATGGGGTCACTTGTGGGGTAAATGTACTGCCCTGGCATTTTCCAGGGGCCCTAATGTGTGGTAAGTAGGTAAATGACCTGTGAAATCCGAAAGGTGCTCTTTGGAATGTGGGCCCCTTTGCCCACCTAGGCTGCAAAAAAGTGTCACACATCTGGTATCTCCGTACTCAGGAGAAGGTGGGGAATGTGTTTTGTGGTGTCATTTTACATATACCCATGCTGGGTGAGAGAAATATCTTGGCAAAAGACAACTTTTCCCATTTTTTTATACAAAGTTGGCATTTGACCAAGATATTTATCTCACCCAGCATGGGTATATGTAAAAAGACACCCTAAAACACATTCCTCAACTTCTTCTGAATACAGAGATACCAGATGTGTGACACTTTTTTGCAGCCTAGGTGGGCAAAGGGGCCCAAATTCCTTTTAGGAGGGCATTTTTAGACATTTGCATACCAGACTTCTTCTCACGCTTTGGGGCCCCTAAAATGCCAGGGCAGTATAAATACCCCACATGTGACCCCATTTTGGAAAGAAGACACCCCAAGGTATTCAATGAGGAGCATGGCGAGTTCATTGAAAAAAAAAATTTTTGGCACAAGTTAGCGGAAATTGATTTTTTTGATTTTGTTCTCACAAAGTCTCCCTTTCCACTAACTTGGGACAAAAATTTCAATCTTTCATGGACTCAATATGCCCCTCAGCGAATACCTTGGGGTGTCTTCTTTCCAAAATGGTGTTATTTGTGGGGTGTTTGTACTGCCCTGACATTTGAGGGTCTCCGCAATCATTACATGTATGCCCAGCATTAGGAGTTTCTGCTATTCTCCTTATATTGAGCATACGGGTAATGAGATTTTTTTTTTCCGTTCAGCCTCTGGGCTGAAAGAAAAAAATGAACGGCACAGATTTCTTCATTCGCATCGATCAATGTGGATGAAAAAATCTCTGCCAAAAAAAGAAAAAGGAGGGGAAAGGCGTCTGCCAGGACATAGGAGCTCCGCCCAACATTCATACCCACTTCAGCTCGTATGCCCTGGCAAACCAGATTTCTCCATTCACATCAATCGATGTGGATGAATAAATCATTGCCGGGATTTTTTTTTTTATATATACAAAGTGTTTGCCAAAGTATATGAACACCGCCACCTCCTCAGCTCATATGCCTCGGCAAACATATCTTTTACTGCAGAGGAGAAATCTCGTCTTGCAGCGCCGCATACACCGACTTGCGTGTAATCTGACAGCAGCGCAATGCTTCTGTCCGAATGCACATCAGTGCTGCAGCTGGTCGATCGGTTGGTCCACCTGGAAGGTAAAAAAAACAAAACAAAAAAGAAAAAACCAGGCCACAAAGCAATAACTTTATTAACTTTAGAACAGAACATATTAACTTTTTTTAACTTTTTTAACTTTTTTACTTACCGGTAATTTTTTTTTTGTTTAGTTTTTTTTACCTTTATAGAACAAACCTCTCCTTCCCCATGGGACAATGTGCAAAGCGCAAATCGCCCAAAGATGTGTCGAAGTACGTTATGCACTTTATCCCAGGTGAAAGGAGAGGTTTGCAGCAGCTGAGAGTAAAAGGGCCCTAATAGCCCTGTGTGCCTGTCCTGTGAGATGCAATCCCTATGCTAGGTGTACCTGTGTGTGGTACTTCCGGAAACACTCACCAAAGCATAGGGCAGGGTGGTCAGGACAGTCAGGACAGAAATAGCGGGTGTCACGCCTTATTCCACTCCTGCTACAGACACGACATCTTTTTCGGGGTGACGGTTGGGTTGAGGTACCAGGAACGACACTGGGGAAATGTCGCTCGTGTAGACGGCTAACTACACCGGTGGATGGGGCCACGGAACCTCCTGGGTAAAGGAGGTTCTCGATGATCTCTTCCTGGAATTTGAGGAAAGATCGTGTTCTCCCAGCCTTACTGTAGAGAACAAAACTATTGTACAGCGCCAGTTGAATTAAATATACAGACACCTTCTTATACCAGCGTCTGGTTCTGCGGGAAACTAAATACGGAGACAACATCTGGTCATTGAAGTCCACCCCTCCCATGAGCGCATTATAGTCGTGGACACAGAGGGGCTTTTCAATGACACGGGTTGCTCGCTCAATTTGGATTGTCGTGTCTGCGTGAATGGAGGAGAGCATGTAAACGTCACGCTTGTCTCTCCATTTCACCGCGAGCAGTTCTTCGTTACACAAGGAAGCCCTCTCCCCCCTTGCAAGACGGGTGGTTACAAGCCGTTGGGGGAAGCCCACGCGACTAGTTCGCGCGGTGCCACAGGCGCAAATCCGTTATAGAAACAAATGCCTAAAGAGGGCCACACTTGTGTAAAAATTGTCCACATAAAGATGGTACCCCTTGCCGAATAAGGGTGACACCAAGTCCCAGGCTGTCTTCCCACTGCTCCCCAGGTAGTCAGGGCAACCGACCGGCTCCAGGGTCTGATCTTTTCCCTCATAGATCCGAAATTTGTGGGTATAGCCTGTGGCCCTTTCACAGAGCTTATACAATTTGACCCCATACTGGGCACGCTTGCTTGGGATGTACTGTTTGAAGCCAAGGCGCCCGGTAAAATGTATTAGGGACTCGTCTACGCAGATGTTTTGCTCGGGGGTATACAAATCTGCAAATTTCTGGTTGAAATGGTCTATGAGGGGCCGAATTTTGTGGAGCCGGTCAAAAGCTGGGTGGCCTCTGGGACGGGAGGTGGTGTTGTCGCTAAAATGCAGGAAACGGAGGATGGCCTCAAATCGTGCCCTGGACATAGCAGCAGAGAACATGGGCATGTGATGAATCGGGTGCGTTGACCAATATGACCGCAATTCATGCTTTTTTGTCAGGCCCATGTTGAGGAGAAGGCCCAAAAAAATTTTAAGTTCGGAAACTTGGACTGGTTTCCACCGGAAAGGCTGGGCATAAAAGCTTCCCGGGTTGGCGGATATAAATTGTGTGGCATACTGGTTGGTCTCTACCACGACTAAGTCCAAGAGCTCCGCAGTCAAGAACAGCTCAAAAAATCCCAGGGCCGAACCGATTTGAGCCGTCTCAACCCGAACTCCAGACTGGGCGGTGAAAGGGGGAACTACAGGTGCGGCTGAAGTTGGTGACTGCCAATCAGGGTTTGCCAGCACCTCAGGGATTCTAGGGGCTCTACGGGCCTGTCTGTGCGGTGGCTGCGACGGGGTAACTAGTGCACGTGCCACCGTACCAGCTTCAACTGCCCTTCTGGTGCTCGCCACGTCACCATGTTGTACGGCAGTGCTGGTACTAGGTCCAGGGAGGGCTGCGCTGCTGGTGTATGCCTCACCACGTGATCCGGCAGCCCCACTCTGCTGCTCTTGAAGCGGATCCTGCATAACCTGTGGTCTAGCGACACGGGGCCGGGTACGCCTGGTGCTGCCAGGGACCTCCACCTCCTCGTCCGAACTTTGGGTCAGAGAGCCACTGCTTTCCACAGGTTCATATTCTGACCCGCTAGATTCGTCAGATGAGGGTTCCCACTCCTCATCCGACTGGGTCAGAATCCTGTAGGCCTCTTCAGAAGAATACCCCCTGTTTGACATTTTGGACTACAAAATTTAGGGGTATTCCCTGAGACTACCCAAGAAAAAAAGCAAGCCTGTCTTACAAAGGGGAGGCTAGCGAAGTACCGGAGGCCGCTGCGGTTGATAAAAAATATCAAAACTGATTTTTTTATCGCCGCAGTGCGTGTAAAATGAATGTGCAGTGATCAAAAAATATATATTTTTTGTCACTGCGGTGGGGTGGGCGTGGGTGAACGCACGTGTGGGCGACCGATCAGGCCTGATCGGGCAAACACTGCGTTTTGGGTGGAGGGCGAACTAAAGTGACACTAATACTATTATAGATCTGACCGTGATCAGTTTTGATCACTTACAGATACTATAAAAGTACAAATGCTGATTAGCGATACGCTATTCAGCTAATAAAAGTGACTGCGGTGCGGTGGGCTGGGCGCTAACTGACGCTAACTACCTAACCAAGGGGCCTAAACTATCCCTAAAACCTAACAGCCAATACCAGTGAAAAAAAAAAAGTGACAGTTTACACTGATCACTTTTTTTCCTTTCACTAGTGATTGACAGGGGCGATCAAAAGGGGTGATCAAAGGGTTAATTGGGGTGCAGGGGGGTGATCAGGGGCTACAGTGAAGTGTTTGGTGTACTCACAGTTCAGTCTGCTTCTCTGCTGGATCCAACCGACGAAAAGGACCAGCAGAGGAGCAGAGAAGCCATATAACAGATCATATTTACTAATATGATCTGTTATATGACTTTTGATTGGATTTTTTAAAAATCGCCAGCCTGCCAGCCAATGATCGTTGCTGGCAGGCTGGTGACGAACTTCTTCTTTGAAATTTGCCGGCCCGCGATGCGCATGCGCGGGCCGGCTTGGAGCGAAATCTCGCGTCTCGCGAGATGACGCGTATATGCGTGATTGTGCGCAGCGCTGCCACCTCCGGAACGCGAATCTGCGTACAGCGGTCCGGAGGTGGTTAAGATACATATATTTTGTTGGAATTTTTGTCATTGATCCCCCTCTAGTATGTCACTGTCCATTTTGTGGGACTATTTGTACACTTCTACTAATATGAGCTACAAATGGTGGCTACAAATATGGTGGCTACAAATATGGTGGCTACAAATATGAGCTGAAGAATTTTGAGGTTTGCCTGCCATTAAAGTGAATGAGGCCCGCCGCAAAGGTGTGGTTAGCGAACATTTGATCGCGTTCGCGAACCGTCCCGGCCGATGTTCGTCCATCACTATGGAGGTATATTAGACTGTCATCGGATAACAATTTTACTGCAGGCCAGTGGAGTACAGGCCCAAACATTAGTCATTCACCGGACAGAAAAGATCAATTGATTATGTGACTGGAGGTATATTAGACAGTCATTGGATAACAATTTTACTGCAGGCCAGTGGAGTACAGGCCCCAAACATTAGGCATTCACCGGACAGAAAAGTCCTTTTATGCCGCTGTATTTACATAAGACCTGGATGTTCGGATTCGCTGAGTTCGGCCGAACTTCGAAAAAAAGTTCGACCCCAAACCTGAACCACATTGTCAATGGGGACCTGAACTTTGGAGCACTAAAATGGCTCTAAAAAAGTCACGGAAAGGGCTAGAGGGCTGCAAAGGGCAGCTAAATGTGGTTAAGAGCATGGCAAGTGATCTGCAAACAAATGTGGATAGGGAAACGACTTCAAATAACATAAAATACGTAAAATGAAAAAATAATAATATTGATCTAGAAGGAGGAGGTCCATATGGAGTAGGAGGTTGAGGAGGCGGTGGATGTGGTGGTAGAGGTGGAAGCGGCAGTGGAGGAGGAGGAGGTAGCCAGCACTGGCTTTTTGTTTTGCTTTTTATTTTATTATGATTTATTTATTTTTTTGTTTAAATTTGGGTGCACCCCAAAACATTGGGAAATATAAAAAATAAAACAAAGAGAAAGTGCGCTGTAGTACAACAATGACTTGGTGAGGCTGGTATACATGTCTATTCTGCACAAGGTACGGACAAGTCCTGTAGGAATCACTGCCTGGTTCATTTTAATGAACGTGAGCTTGTCCACATTGGCTGTGGACAGGCGGCTGTGCTTCTCTTTGATAACCCCCTGCAAACGCTCAGACAATACACTGGCTGCAGGGCAGGCCAGCACCTCAAAGGCGTAAAGGTCAAGCTCAGCCCATGTGCCCAATTTGGAGACCCAGTAGTTGAAGGGGGCAAACCCATCAGTCAGTGCGTGTAGTCATGTGCACACATACTGCTCCACCATGCCGCACATCCCTGTGATGTCCACGATCCAATTGTATATCTTCCCTATCAACTTTCGATGTTCTTTTCTGCGCCTACCATGGTGATCACAGGTAACGGGGAATCAGGGTTTCATGCCAGAGAGGGAGCCTGAGAAAGGGATACCACATCCAAGGGAGGTCAATGGCTGAAATGTGATCGGGCGGAAATGTGGGAAAAGTTATTAAAGCGGAAGAATCGAATGAAAGAAGGGAGCACTTCGGGAGGTAGTGACGAAAAAAAACAATACAGGACTCTTAAGATGCCCTGCTTTGGAATGAGTATTAAAAAATTACAGGGATGGTCACTGCAGTATTTTGGATTAGGAAACGTTATACAGGAGAGGCCCTGCTGCCGCTTTGTTGACTCCAGATAACTTCTGCCTTGTTGCACGTCCCCGAGACGGCCACGATCCAATTGGATATCTTCCCTATCAACTTTCGATGTTCTTTTATGCGCCTACCATGGTGATCACAGGTGGAGGCAATGTGAAGGAACTGGAGGCACTGTCAGCTACCCAATCTACTAGCACCTGCACTTGTTCTGGCCTCACTATTCGTAGAGCGGCATTCAGGCCTGCTAAATAACACTGAAAGTTATGTCGCCTCCACGCACCTGAGGAAGGTATTTCATTTGGGCGTGTAGCTGGCACAGATCGACTACGTCCTCACCCTGCAACAGGAGCTCTACCAACACCAGCAGCACCACGTCCAGGGCCACGTCCTTTATTTGACGCTCTCCTGATTTTTTCGGTCACCCACCAAAGTAACAGAAGTTTTTACTAAATTTTGTTTCCTGTCAGCAATGCAGAGCAGGGGTTTTTCAACAGCAAAAATGGGTTAATGTCACCCACCAATAGAACAGACGATTTTTAGAAATTTCGGTCCCTGTCACCTATGCAGAGCAGGGGTTTTTCAAAGGCAAAAATGGGTTAATGTCACCCACCAATGGAACAGACGATTTTTTAAAAATTATTTCCCTGTCTGCTATGTAGAGCATGGGTATAAAACAGCCAAAAAAGGTTTTTTTTTCACCCACATTGTCCAAGTTGTATTCACTAATTATATTTCACTATCAGATTTGCAGTGCAGGCCGCAAAGGTACTTTATGGCCAAAAAGTGTGCTTTTTTCAAACGACAATGTTAACTGCAGTATTTAACTGTTTTATTGGACTGTCAGAAATGCAGTGCAGGCCGCAAATGTACTATCTCGCACAAAAAGTGAGGTTTTTGCAAACAAAAATTTAACAGCAGTATTTAACGGTTGTATTGGACTGTCAGAAATGCAGCGCAAGCCCTAAAAATTTACTATCTAGCACAAAAAGGGTGTTTTTTTCAAGCAAAAATATAATAGCAGTATTTAACTGTTTTATTGGACTGTCAGAAATGCAGTGCAGGCCGCAAATGTACTATCTCGCACAAAAAGTGAGGTTTTTGCAAACAAAAATATAACAGCAGTATTTAACGGTTGTATTGGACTGTCAGAAATGCAGCGCAGGCCGCAAATGTACTATCTAGCACAAAAAGGGTGTTTTTTTCAGGCAAAAATATAATAGCAGTATTTAACGGTTGTATTGGACTGTCAGAAATGCAGCGCAGGCCGCAAATGTACTATATAGCACAAAAAAGGGTGTTTTTTTAAAGCAAAAATATAACAGCAGTATTTAACGGTTGTATTGACATGTAAGAAATTCAGTGCAGGCCGCAAAGGTACTTTATGGAAAAAAAAATACGATTTTTTCACCCACAATTAAACAAATACAGTAGATTAAACCGATTTTCTTTCACTATCACAAATGCAGTGCAGGGCGCAAATGTACTTTTTAGCAAAAAATTTTTTTATTTGTCCCCCCAGAATCTAGCAGATGGATTTCCTGAATTGATTACACTCACATATGCAGCACAGTGGTACTTTACAGAAAAATATGTGAATATGTCACCCCCTGGGTCCCTGAACTCACAAACAGATTACCTATATTATTTTCCCTTCCCCTGGCACATAAGGAGTGCAGGTGCACTTAAAAAACGGATATATGTTGCCCACTGAATTAAAAGAACAGGATTAAATTATTGTCCCTGGCACATATGCAGTGCTGGTGCACTGAACCTGCACAAAATAGCCGCCGACGCCCACCTAACTAACAGACGGATAAAACTTATTTTTCTGCGTCACTGGGCTCAGGGCAGGGTACAAAAATGTTGCATTGCACCCACAAAAAAAAAAATCGCTCTAGATCGCAGCGTTAACAACGAGTTCTGATATCAGATAGATTCTTTCCTATTCTCTCCCTCACAGCAGCAGCATCCTATCCCTACACTAGTAAGAGCTGAGTGACGTGGGGCTCTACATGACTCCAGCTTATATAGAGGCTGGGTCACATGCTGCACTGGCCAATCACAGCCATGCCATTAGTAGGCATGGCTGCGATGGCTTCTAAGGGCACAAAAAGCGGCATTAAATCGACGAACACCGAACTCAAGCCCAAACTTTTACTGAAATGTTCGGGTTCCGATCCGGTGTCAAAAAATCCTAAAATTCGGTATGAAACCAAACTTTACAGTTCGGGTTCGCTCAATCCTAGACAGGGACCATTCTTTGTTCTGAGTGGTGGCGGATATGTGTGGGCTGGCATGAGGAAATTCAATTAAACGTGGTTGTCACAGGTGTTGAATTCCTCTGAGATCCATGCCTCATTCATTTTTAGAAATGTGATTTATTCCACACTGTCGTGAGCTAGGCGAGTGCACTTATCGGTCACGATCCCCCCTGCTGCGCTGAACGTCCTCTCGTGCAGGACACTGGACGAGGGGCAAGCCAAGAGCTCCATGGTAAATTGTGCCAGCTCTGGCTACAGGTCAAGTCTGCACACTCAGTAGTCCAGGGGTTCCTCGCTTCTCAGAGCTTCCATATCGGCCGTTAACCTGATGTAGTCAGATACCTGTCGGTCTAGGCGCTCCTTGAGGCTGGATCCGAAGGGCAGCTGTCGATGGGTTTGCTGCAAGTATGATCTCATATCCGAAACGACCAACACATCTTCAAACCGCCCTCTTCTTGCAAGCACGGTAGGATTGGTACCCGCACCTGTTTCGCTGTAGGTGGAAATTCCTCTGCCAGTGCCCGCAACAGCAGAATGCAGCATCTCTCGCAGCAAGGCCTGGAAATGCTGCATTCTGACAGCCCTCTGTGAAGCTGGTAACATGTCCTCCATTTTGTGTTTGTACCGGGGGTCTAAGTACGTTGCTACCCAGTACTGGTCCTTGCCCTTTATGCTTTTTATACGGGGGTCCCTCTTCAAACACTGAAGTATTAAGTCCCCCATTTGAACTTAATTGGAAGCAGTAGAGCGGCATGGCTCCTGTTTATCGCCCAGGAGAATGTCATCCTCGGTCTCCTCCCCCCAGCCACGAACAACACCAGGGATCCCCGAAAAGTTTAAAGCATGCTATTCTTGCTCCTCCTCTGCCCCAGCACCATCCTCCTCTGACTCCTCTTCAGACTCCTGTTAACTTGTCTCAGATGGAGTAGCCTCCCCTGGGAATTCATTCAGCATTGCGACTTTCTCATCTTCTTGTTCCTCGATTGCTTGACACAACGCAATGCACGCTCCAGAAAGAAGACGTAAGGTACGATGTCACCCCGGGGTATTTTACAACGAATCGCTGCACGACTAAGTTCAGGACGTGTGTCATGCACGGCACGTGTGTCATTTTGCCCTGTTTCAGCATGCTCAGATTGGCATCGTTGTCGCACATCTCTTTACCAACTGTCAAATTGAGCGGTGTTAGCAACTGATTGGCCTGTAATCACAAAGCTGAAAGGAGTGCTGGACCACTGTAGTTCTTGGCTTCCAGGCACAACAGCCTTAGCACAGCATGGCAACGTCTGACCTGGCACGTCGAATAGGTTCTGGGGAGCTTGGGAGCGCAGCAAAAGAGGTGGTAGCAGTGGAAAAGGAGGAGTCAGCCGAGGATGAGATGGAGGATGGAGTAGGAGGAGGAGAAGAAGAGGCAGGCCTCCATACAATCCGTTGCGGTAACACCAAATCCACACGGGTGCCACTGGTTGAATGCTTGATGGCCGTTAGAAGGTTCACCTAGTGGGCAGTAAAATTTATGTACTTTCCCTGCCCGTGTTTGCTAGACCACGTGTCTGTGGTGAGATGTATCTTGGCACTGACACTGTGTGCCAGAGATACATTCACTTTCCACTGAACATGTCCATATAGCTCCGGGATTCCCTTCTGGGAGAAATATTTCCTTCCGGTGACATTCCATTGCGGTGTGCCAATGGCCACAAATTCTAAAGGTCTCTGAGTCCACCAGATTATATGGCAGTAGTTGGCGCGCTAGCAGTTCCGACAAGCCGGCAGTCAGCTGTTGGGCAAGAGGGTTATCTGGCGACATCATCTTTTTATGCTCGAACATTTGGGCAACGGAAGCCTACCTTTTCCCAGATAAACACAACGACGGCATGGTGGAAGGTGGAGTAAAGGACAAATGGGAGGAGAGAGGAGAAGGAGAAGAGGCAGGACTTGGAGCGCCAAGAGTGTGGCTTTGTGGGTTCTGACAGCGTTACTCCCACTGGGCTCAGTGATGGGAGGCTAGGTACCTTCTTAAGGTGGTCGTCCCTAGGTAAGTGTTGGGCTTACCGTGACATGTGCGTTGACGGCACAGGCTGTAGATGGCAACACTATTGTCAGCAGCGGACACGTTAAAAAAAGCCCACACTGCAGAACAATGTGCCGACATCGTGTGAGCACCAGATGTGACCGCGCATGGTGGATGGCTCTTTCCAGATATATTAACAGTCTGCTTTTTGCCTCCTATGCACTGTAAGTTTTACCTGCTCCTTATCTGCTGCTCCTTCTCTCCCTCTGAACTCCCCCCCTCTTCCTCTCTTGTGGGCACCCACGTGACGTTCATCGACACATCATCATCATCACCTTCAGCACCAATGACATTAGAGATCTTGGAGTAGGCAGCAACAGCGGGGACCAGCCTCCTTGGGCTGATCTGGGTACTGTCGTCAGACTGCTGGGTGGCGACCGTTGATACCTCCTCTTCCTGATCCGATGCCAAGATTGGCTGCACATCGGTAAGGTCTTGGAATGGATGGGAAAATAATTCCTCTGACTAGAGTGGAGGGGATATGGTGGTGGTGGTGTCTTTGGGGGTGCACAAAACAGAGAGTGAAGAGGGTGCAGATAGAGAGGATGAGGAGGGTGCAGAATTGGAAGGCTAATTGAGCCACTCACCCAACTCTGGTGCATCCTTAATAGCACGTAATAGCACGTAATTGCACGTACCTTCTGCAACTTCCCACTTAGGCTCTGGCCTGGTGCACCTGCCCGATCCTTACCACCCCTGCAAAATGGGCTGCCTCTTCCTCTGCTTATCATTTTCAAAATGACCCTGTGACAAAAGTCCCTATAGAAGAGCAGTATTTGTGGAAGAAGGTATATCACACCCCTGCATCAATCACTTTTTTTGGGGGGGCAACTGGTATATCACACTAGTTGAAATTATTTGTTCCAATAGCGTTTGTCACTCTGTGTAGCTACGGTAACGCAGCAGAACCGCAAGCAAATGCTGCACTTCCTAAATGCACTATGTAGAGAGTATATTTTTGGTATATCACACCCCTGCCTCAATCACTTTTTTGAGGGGGCAACTGGTATATCACACCAGTTGAAATTATTTGTTCCAAGAACGTCCCTCTGAATAGCTGCAGTATCGCAGCAGAAACACACATAACTGATGCACAATACAAATGCACTATAATATACTTTCTATGTTAGCATATTTTAAGTATATTACACCCCTCTTTAAGTCACACCTATACCAGTGCTTACAAGGACTTTTGTCGTGTAACACTTGATGGATTTGTCATGGGTCAAAGTTTTTAACAATGTAAAAGAATATGGCGCTGGCGGACATCGCCATATGTTCACCCATTCGGCAAACCGCGAACGAGCAAAATTTGCCGTGAAATTACTGCCGGGCGAACCGCAAGGCCATCTCTACTCTGAAGTCACACCAGTGCAATTAGGTGGTCAATTGGATTACAGCAGATAATGCTTCCAGTCAGTTAAGCACCACCCTGTGTTCCACAAAATCCAGTCTCAGTAGCCAAGAGTCTGGTCAACAGAATCCTCACCCTGATCCTCTTTCTTCCCACCATGGAGAGTCTTCCCAAACTCTTGAGCATCCACAGTCAGAAAAAGATGATGATGGGGAACGGCAATTTGTGTTTCATGAGGTAGATGATGATGATGAGACACAGTTGCCAATAAGTCAACTGCAATTAGTGTCTCAAGAGGTTCATGATGAGGATTAGACACAGTTGTCAATAAGTGTGGTTCTTGTTAGGTCAACAAGTCAAGAGGATGACCAGAGTGAGGAAGTGGAAGCGGAAGTGGTGGACGATGAAATCATTGAACCAACCTGGGAAGGTGTCAAGCCGAGCGAGGACAGCAGTACAGAGGGGGAGGGATCCGCAGCACCGCAACAGGCTGGAAGAGGCAGTGAGGTGGCAAAAGGGAGAAGGCGGGCCACACCAAGGGATAGGTGTTCCGCAGTCTGGCGCTTTTTTGAGGAAAGTGTGAACAATAAAAGAATTGTCATTTTGCAACCTGTGCTGTACTAAAATGAGCAGGGCGTGAACACCAGCAACCTCACCAACACCAGCATGATCCGCCACATGGCATCAAAGCACCCTAATAGGTGGGCCTGACACCTGGGTCCACAATCTGTGTCTGCGGGTCACATTACTGCCTCCTCTTCCCCTGTGTTACGTGCTGGCCAATCCATTGTCCAAGATGCAGGCCCAGATGCCTCATGCCCTGCCCCTGGAACTTTGCAAGCACAATCATCTAGCACATCCACTTTTGTGTCCCAGCGCAGTGTACAGATGTTCATACCCCATGCCTTTGAACAAAAGCACAAATGCCCAGCCACCCACCCTAGCCGCCACTATTTTTCCCGGTGTGCCGTCCCCGCCTTACACCAACATGTGTCCCGTAACATCACCCGTGCCTTGACCAACGCAGTTATTGGAAAGGTCCACTTAACGACTGACACATGGACAAGTGCTTTTGGCCAGGGACGCTACATTTCCCTGACGGCACACTGGGTAAACGTTGTGGTGGCCGGGAGCGAGTCGTACCCTGGGATGGCACAGGTGCTACCAACGCCAAGGATTGCGGGCCCTATTTCCATCAGGATTTCTGCCACAACCTATATTAGTGACTGCAACCCCCCCTTTTCCTCCTCCACCTCCTTCTACACTTCCACCTCTGAATTATCATCTTGCAATCTTGCACCTGTCAGCCATCAGTCAGTAGCTGAAAGCAGTGTAGCACTGCAGTGGGGAAGTGGCAACATGCTGTGCTAAAACTAATTTGCTTAGATGACAAACAGCACACCGCCACAGAGCTGTGGCAGGGTATAAGGGACCAGACTGAGCTGTGGCTCTCGCCACTCAACCTACCACCAGGCATGGTTGTGTCTATAATGGTGGTGGCATTGGAGCTTGGCAAACTCACACACATACCATGCTTAGTCCACGTGTTCAACTTAATGGTTCAGCTGTTTCTCAAAACCTACCCCAATTTGCCTGAGTTACTGGTGAAGGTGCGCCGTGTGTGTGCCCATTTCCGAAAGTCATCTACAGCTGCCGCTGGTCTGGCAATGCTGTAGCAGCGCTTGCAATTGCCAGCTCACCGACTGTTGTGCAACGTGAGCACGCACTGGAACTCCACGTTCCACATGTTGGCCAGGCTTTGTGAGCAGCAGGGGGCAGTAGTGGAATACCAGCTGCAAAATGGTCATCACCTTTCCATTCAGCTTCCATTCTTCACAAGCGACGAGTGGGCATAGATGTCTGACCTCGCAACTTTGAGGAATCAACACAGGTGGTGAGCGGCGATAACGCTATTATCAGTGTAACCATCCCACTTCTGTGTCTACTGTATTGCTCACTGCTCACAATGAAGGTGGACGCTTTGCATGTGGAAGAGGTGGAAATGGGGGAAGACAGTACACAGGGTGATAGCCAGCCCACTCTCATTTCGTCTCAGCGCAAATTGGATTATGATGAGGAGGAGGAGGAGGAGCAGGAGACGGTTGCCTCCGCTACAGAGGGTTCTACCCATAGCAGGTTTATTCCAGCGTGGATGGGCCGAAGAGGAGGAAGAGGATGAGGAGATTGAGTGTCATCCTCCTGATGAGGACAGCGAAGTCTTATCTGTTGGGACAATGGCACACATGGCTGACTTTGTTATGCTGCCTTTCCTGTGACCCTCGCGTTATACGCATTTTGGCCAATACTGATTACTGTTTGTTCACCCTTCTCGACCCCTGCTGCAAAGAGAACTTCTCATCTCTCATTCCTGTGGAGGAGAGGACTAGCAAAATGGTGCAATACCAGAAGGTCCTTGTGGAAAAATTGCTCAATAAATTTCCAGCTGACTACGCTAGCGGCAGAGTACGTTGTTCCTTGGGCAACCGAGGAGGGGAGACAAGGGGAACACACAGCAGTTCCAACAGAGGCAGGGCAACACTCTCCAAGGACTGGGACAGTTTCATGACAACCTGATGCGCGGCCTAGTGTCACAAGGAGGGAAAAGTTTTGAAAGATGGTGAAGGAATACGTAGCAAACCATGTCAGCGTCCTCAGTGATCCCTCTGCGCCTTACAACTATTAGGTGTCCAAGCTGGACACATGGCACGAACTGGCGCTTTACGCCTTGAAGGTGTTGGCCTGCCCTGCCGCCAGCATTTTGTCAGAGCGGGTATTTAGTGCTGCTGGGGGAATAGAAACTGATAAGAGCATCCGCCAGTCAACTGAAAATGTTGAGTTTGACTCTTATCAAAATGAACAAGTCCTGGATTGCCTCTGACTTCTTTACTCCACCAGAGGAAAGTGGATGAACATAAAGGTACTTTAAATGTGGCTTTTATGGCGTATTGAATACACTGTATTCCCATGCCCCCCTTCCACCACAAAAAAGGGTATATGGTTCAATCTTCCTTTTCTCATCCTCCTCCTCCATCATATCAACATGCCTAATTGGCTGCCCTCGCCTATAATGTTTTAGACAGTCAGCTCAGCAGCAAACGCTCACCCCTATTGTTTTAGAGGATCACCAGCAGGCCCACTCCTATAATGTTTTAGATGGTCAGATCAGCAGCAGGCCCTCACCCCTAATGATTTAGATGGTCAGCTCAGCAGCAGGCACCCACCCCTAATGTTTTAGATGGTCAGATCAGCAGCAGGCCCTCGCCCCTAATGTTTTAGATGGTCAGATCAGCAGCAGACCCTCACCCCTAATGTTTTAGATGGTCAGATCAGCAGCATGCTCTCACCCCTAATGTTTTAGATGGTCAGATCAGCAGCATGCTCTCTCCCCTAATGTTTTAGACGGTCAGCTCAGCAGCAGACCCTCACCCCTAATGTTATAGAGGGTAGGCTCAGCAGCAGACCCTCTCCCCTAATATTTTAGAGGGTCAGATCAGCAGCAGACCCTCACCCCTAATGTTTTAGATGGTCAGATCAGCAGCAGGCCCTCGGCCCTAATGTTTTAGAGGGTCACCAGCAGGCCCTTGCTCCTAATGTTTTTGAGGGTCACCAGCAGGCCATCAATTATAATTTTTCAATGGTGTGTATGATGCCCTATTTTATGTGTAATAAAGGGTGTATTGGAGTGCCGTTCCTTGTAATTTTTGGCAGCCCTTTTACTTAGTGCATAGGCTTTATGAGTGTAGGAGTCCCACTACCTGAACAATTGTACCACAATGTGAATGAGGCCCTCCTTTATGTGATATACAGGTTTATTGGAGTGCCTCTTCCTTGTAATTTTTTGGCAGCACTTGCACTTTATATACAAGTAAATATATAGGAAAGAATGTTTCCTAACAATTTTTCCTTTAAAATCGATTTTATCTTCAGTGTTGTGCATATTATTGTCAGTCTGTAAAATTGGCATACTAATCGGACAACATCATTCCCAGCAGCGACCTGGGAGTCCAAGATGCATCCAGACATCCTCCCCATGCTGTTCCCGAACCATTTCAGTGGTGTTTCCACCAATTTCTGACCTTTTCCTGTGAACCAGACACCCTCCCCTCTTCAGAGCAGGGGGTGCCTGGTGTAATGCTCTGGTTCTCCCATTGACTTCCATTGTGCTCGGGTGCTCTGTAGAGCACCCGAGCACCCGAGCACTTTAGTGCTTGATCAACACTACTGTCTACCAATAATTGGATCTCCTCATTTAATTCAAAGCCCAGAATGAGAATGAGAGAATTTTTTCCCCATAAAGCTATATATCAGTCTGCTCAGATCCTCCTGCTCTATAACACACAGCCTTCAACACAGATACCATGTCCAATATGACAGGTTCCCTTTAACTTTCACTTTGCCAAGTTGCTGGCAGTGAAGTCGCTACTGTACCATTTAATGGATTATGCTAGCTTTAGGGAAATAATGATGTGCACTCAGACTCACTGGAAAATACCTAGCCTCCATTAGGGTGGGGAAGTGACCACTGAGCAAATCCTAGTGACCTGCCTCGCAAGTCCTAGTGACAAGGGGCAACTAGTTGACAAACCCTCAGCTAGGATACATGCAGGGAAGACAGACAATACATGCAACAGAGTAGTCAAACAAGCCGAGTCAGAAACCAAGAGAGCAGCACGGTACCAGAGGAGCAAGTGGAGGATCGTCAGGAGAGGCTGAAGTGAGAACCAGGAGGAAACGCCAAGACCAAGGGATAAGATGGACGGGTAATCAGAAGACAAGCAGGACCAACAAACCAGGTAAGTAATATAATAGAAAGGACCTCAATAACAGGCAATCTGTGGCCAGCAGTTTGCCTGTTTAAATAGGGCGCTAGTGGAGTCATGTGATGTAGCCAGCATCACATGATGTCACTACCAGAGCTTTGGGACGTTCTCACAGCTCTGTTTCTCCACCCCTGTGATGATGTCACTACTAGAGCTGTGAGGAGTTCTCACTGCTCTGTTTACTTTTGGTTTCCTTCCTCCCAGCTGTTCCTCGTGCGTTTGATTTCCCTCTCTTTATATCACCCCTCCTCCTATTGTAGGGCGTGGATTATAGTTCTCATTTCAGTAGTAGCTCTTGCTTTAGTATCTTCACTTGTAGCTATCAGTTCACTGGACCTGTGTTCTGCTGCAGCAAGCACTCCGGATATTGCCAGCTGTCCTTGGATCCGTCTTCTCTGCGGCTGCAACACCTTCAGCTAAGTGTACAGACATTGTTGTGTACCTGATTATTTTCTGACTGGATCTGAGGTGGCCACGGTTCCCTCCATATACTGAGTAGGGCACCGGTGGCCGTGCCCCTTCCACTATTGTAGGGGTTACAGTGGTCATCAGTCTTAGGCACGTGGGCATGCCTCGTTCCGCCATTTGGATCCGGGCATGTGCTTTAGCAGAATAGGGAGAGCTTTGAGGGTCTGACAGGGGTCACCCTTTATCCTCCCTAGTTTGGGTCCGGTCAGTAGCTCTTTTACTGTGTATACTATTGTTGCTCACATACAGCCGTGACATTATAATCCACCAAAACCGTCCTTTTTTGACATGGATCCGCTTTCTGGCCTGGTTGACCGCATGCAGGGTCTTTCTTTGGAAGTAGCGGATCTCCGTCAATCTATGACTCAGCTTAAAGCATTGGGCTCTGCTCCGGCTCATGGAGTCTGTTGCGAGCCAAAGGTCTCACTTCCGGAAACGTTCTCCGGGGGCAGTGAGAATTTTGTTCGCTTCAGAGAGGCATGCAAACTCCATTTTTGCTTGTGTCCCCACTCCTCTGGTAAGGAGGAGCAGAGGGTGAGGATTGTCATCTCCCTGCTCAGGGGTAATGCTCAGACTTGGGCTTTTTCGCTGCCATCAGGGGATCCCTCCCTTCGATCCGTGGAAAGATTTTTTGTGGCCCTGGGGCAGATTTATGATGACCCGGATCGTGTTGCTCTGGCCGAATCTAACTTACGTGTTTTATGCCAGAACAAACTGTCTGCAGAGCTTTATTGTTCTGAATTTCGGAGATGGGCAGCTGATTCGGGTTGGAATGATGCTGCACTCCGGAGTCAGTTCTGTCATGGTCTCTCAGAGAGATTGAAAGATGCGTTTGCTTTCCATGAGAGACCAACGTCCTTAGAGTCTGCCATGTCATTGGCGGTACGCCTTGACAGGCGTCTAGGAGAAAGAAACGAGACCTCTCTGTCCAGCCATTGTCAGTCTAGGGGCAGTGGTGCGGACTCATTCAGTGTGCAGGGGCCTCATCCTGTCTCGCTCCCCTCTGAGGAGGAGCCCATGCAGCTAGGTCGACTTGCCCCTGATAAAAGAGGATTTAGTCCTCAGAGTATGGTGTGTTTTTGTTGTGGGGGCATAGGTCATTTGGCAAATGTTTGTCCCTCTAGGAGATTCTTGAACTGTACTAAGAGCGATAATAAGAGAAAAACCTCAAAAGGTAAATCATGAAATTCTGCTTCATCTGCTACTTTGGGCAAAGTTGATGTAGGAATTGATGCTTTTCCTCTGACCTGCAGTTCCCGTTTTCTCCTGTCTGCCAGGGTGGCGCTAGAGAGCAAAGTCATTTCTTGTGAGATTTTTGTCGATAGTGGATCGGCCGTCAATCTTATTGACACTCAATTTGTAGCCATGCATGGTTTTCAGGTTTGCACATTAGAAAAGGATATACCTGTTTTTGCTATTGACTCTGCTCCACTCTCACAGAGATCTCTGAAGGGCATTGTTCACAATATCCGGCTAGCTGTAGGTGACACTCATGTGGAGGATATATCTTGTTTTGTCCTTAACGGATTGCCTTCTCCTCTAGTTTTGGGGTTACCCTGGCTCACTAGACATAACCCCACTATTGATTGGCAAGGAAGGCAAATAAATGAGTGGAGTGACTTTTGTAGAGAGAATTGTCTCACAGCGACTTTTGCAGAGGTGTCTACTAAAACTGTGCCATCATTTCTCTCTGATTTCTCGGACGTGTTTTCCGAGAGCGGTGTTCAGGAGCTACCTCCTCACCGGGAGTTTGACTGTCCCATTAACCTCATTCCCGGCGCCAAGCTGCCAAAAGCACGCCTCTACAATCTCTCACAACCGGAAAGAATCGCAATGCGAACTTATATCTCCGAGAGTCTCGAGAAGGGGCATATTCGTCCCTCAAAGTCACCTGTGGCCGCAGGTTTTTTTTTTGTTAAAAAAAAAGATGGCTCTCTGAGACCTTGCCTAGATTTTAGGGAGCTGAACCGTATCACGATTCGCGATCCCTATCCCCTTCCTCTGATCCCGGACCTCTTCAACCAAATTGTTGGGGCCAAAGTGTTTTCCAAATTGGATTTGAGAGGCGCGTACAACCTGGTCAGGGTCAGAGAGGGGGATGAATGGAAAACGGCCTTTAATACCCCTAACGGGCATTTCGAGAATCTCGCTATGCCTTTCGGCCTGATGAATGCTCCGGCCGTCTTTCAGCATTTTGTTAATAGTATTTTCTACCATTTAATGGGGAAATTTGTATTGGTGTATCTTGATGATATTTTGATTTTTTCCCCTGATGTTCAGACCCATCAGGATCATCTTTTTCAGGTTCTGCAGATTCTGCGGGAAAATAAATTGTATGCCAAGCTGGAGAAATGTCTTTTTATGGTATCGGAGATTCAATTTCTGGGTTTTCTCCTCTCTGCTTCTGGTTTTCGCATGGATCCGGAGAAGGTCCGTGCTGTACTTGAGTGGGAGCTTCCTGAGAATCAGAAGGCATTGATGCGCTTTCTGGGTTTTGCGAACTATTACAGAAAGTTCATTTAGAATTATTCCTCTGTTGTCAAACCCCTTACTGACATGACAAAAAAGGGGGCGGATTTTTCCTCTTGGTCGGAGGAGGCGCTTGCAGCCTTTTCTAAGATTAAAGAGAGTTTTGCGTCTGCTCCCGTCTTGGTGCATCCCGATGTTTCCTTACCTTTTATTGTTGAGGTGGATGCTTCCGAGGTGGGTGTGGGTGCGGTTTTGTCCCAGGGCCCTTCTCCTGCCAAATGGCGACCCTGTGCCTTTTTCTCTAAAAAACTCTCCCCGGCAGAGAGAAACTATGATGTGGGAGATAGGGAGTTGTTGGCCATCAAGTTGGCTTTCGAGGAATGGCGCCATTGGTTGGAGGGGGCCAGGCACCCTATCACCGTTTTTACCGACCATAAGAATCTGGCATACTTGGAGTCGGCCAGGCGTATGAATCCGAGACAGGCCAGATGGCCTCTGTTCTTCTCCAGATTCAATTTTGTCGTTACATTCCGCCCTGGGATCAAAAATGTGAAGGCTGATGCTCTCTCTCGCTGTTTTCCGGGAGGAGGAAATTCCGAGGATCCGGGTCCCATTTTGGCGGAGGGGGTAGTTGTTTCTGCTCTATATTCCGATTTGGAGGCCGAGGTCCAGGCTGCCCAGACTGAGGCACCTGCCCGTTGTCCTTCTGGGAAGTTGTTCGTGCCTCCTGAGCTACGTCACAAACTCTTTAAGGAGCATCATGATACGGTTCTTGCTGGTCACCCCGGGAGTAGAGCCACAGTAGATCTCATTGCTCAGAGATTTTGGTGGCCGGCTCTTCGTAAGTCGGTGGAGGGTTTTGTGGCTGCTTGTGAGACGTGCGCTCGCGCTAAGGTCCCTCGTTCACGGCCTTCAGGTTCCCTTCTCCCGTTACCCATACCTTCCCGTCCTTGGACACACCTGTCCATGGACTTTATCACGGATCTTCCTCCTTCCTCAGGGAAGTCGGTGATCCTGGTGGTGGTGGACCGTTTTAGCAAGATGGCTCATTTCGTACCTTTCCCTGGTTTACCCAATGCTAAAACGTTGGTGCAAGCTTTTGTCGACCATATTGTTAAATTGCACGGCATTCCCTCTGATATTGTTTCCGATAGAGGCACGCAGTTTGTGTCCAGGTTCTGGAAGGCTTTCTGTTCTCGCCTGGGGGTTCGGCTGTCCTTCTCTTCTGCTTTTCACCCGCAGTCGAATGGTCAGACTGAGCGCCTCAATCAGAATCTGGAGACATATTTGCGCTGTTTTGTGGCAGAGAACCAGTAGGATTGGTGTTCATTTCTCCCTCTTGCTGAGTTTGCTCTGAACAACCGTCGTCAGGAATCTTCTTATAAGTCACCATTCTTTGGTGCATATGGGTTCCATCCGCAGTTTGGGACATTCTCGGGAGGGGCTCTTTCTGGTTTACCTGAGGAGGAGAGATTTTCCTCGTCTTTGTCTACCATTTGGCAAAAGATTCAGAGTAATCTTAAAAAGATGAGTGAGAGGTATAGGCGTGTGGCTGATAAGAGACGTGTGCCTGGTCCGGACCTGAATGTGGGTGATCTGGTGTGGTTGTCTACAAGAAATATTAAACTGAAGGTTCCCTCCTGGAAATTGGGTCCTAAGTTTATTGGGCCTTATAAAATCTTGTCAGTCATCAATCCTGTTGCCTTCCGTCTTGATCTTCCACGGGTTTGGAAGATACATAATGTATTTCACAGATCTCTCTTAAAACCATATGTCCAGCCCACGGTACCCTCCTCTTTGCCTCCTCCTCCAATTTTGGTTGATGGCAATCTGGAGCTTGAGGTTTCCAGAATTGTGGACTCTCGCATTGTCCGCGGTTCTCTTCAGTACCTCGTTCATTGGAAGGGTTATGGTCCTAAGGAGAGGATGTGGGTTCCGGTGTCGGACATTAAAGCCACTCGCCTCATCAGGGCATTTCATAGGGCTCATCCTGAGAAGGTGGGTCCTGGGTGTCCGGAGTCCACCCGTAGAGGGGGGGGTACTGTCACTAGCAGAGCTTTGGGACGTTCTCACAGCTCTGTTTCTCCACCCCTGTGATGATGTCACTACTAGAGCTGGGAGGAGTTCTCACTGCTCTGTTTACTTTTGGTTTCCTTCCTCCCAGCTGTTTCTCATGCGTTTGATTTCCCTCTCTTTATATTACCCCTCCTCCTATTGTAGGGCGTGGATTATAGTTCTCATTTCAGTAGTAGCTCTTGCTTTAGTATCTTCACTTGTAGCTATCAGTTCACTGGACCTGTGTTCTGCTGCAGCAAGCACTCCGGATATTGCCAGCTGTCCTTGGATCCGTCTTCTCTGCGGCTGCAACACCTTCAGCTAAGTGTACAGACATTGATGTGTACCTGATTATTTTCTGACTGGATCTGAGGTGGCCACGGTTGCCTCCATATACTGAGTAGGGCACCGGTGGCCGTGCCCCTTCCACTATTGTAGGGGTTACAGTGGTCATCAGTCTTAGGCACGTGGGCATGCCTCGTTCTTCCATTTGGATCCGGGCATGTGCTTTAGCAGAATAGGGAGAGCTTTGAGGGTCTGACAGGGGTCACCCTTTATCCTCCCTAGTTTGGGTCCGGTCAGTAGCTCTTTTACTGTGTATACTATTGTTGCTCACATACAGCCGTGACACATGACTCCTGAGTTCCAATACAGCCGAGTGATCAGCTCGGCACTCAGCCCCTGTGTGGTTACCACGGGAACAGGCGACTCCGGGCGTGCTGATTACGCGAGCGCACCTCGGCCGTCCCCACCTCCTGGAACCACGCACAAAGCGCATTGTGACACCATCCCTGCCTTGTACTGTCATGTGGCAGAGAACATGTGCCACTCTTTGCAATTGTCATTGTGTGGCAAGGTGCACAACACAATGGATATGTACAACAGCTGTTACAAGCAAGGAAAGTACATGTCTCTCAAGGCCCCCGGGGTCAATGTTTTGTGGCTGTGGTGATGCAGCAGCAGAGCAACAAAGTCAGGTCTGACATCACCATATTTGTGTCAGTCTGGTACCCACACCAAGCGCTTTCTCCACATCTTTCTGCAGGGACATCCCCAACAGAACAGGGTACAACCTTGCTTCCACTTCTCCTCCGTGCTGTCATACGTGTAAAGTGAAGTGTTGCCATACTGTTTTAGAGCTGATCAGCCTGAGCAAGAGTAGCCACAAAGCCATAGCCATCAGTTGCTAAAGTGCATCAAGCAGCAAATAACCTGCTGGCTGTCTCCATACCAACTCCAACTGGGCAAGGTGATCAACAATGGCAGGTACATAACTTTTGCTCTGCACTTGGGAGAGATAACACATGCTCCTTGCATGGTACATATGATGAATTTAGTTGTGCAATGCTATTCAGTGATGAGCAGCAGTGGCAATATTCAAATTCACGTTATTTCACAAATATTTAGGAGAATATTCATCATACATTCGAGAATTCGAGATCTACAGTCATTATTTTCTTGTTTGCCTTCTCATTGGCCCACAAGCAAGAAGCAGTGAGGGATCATAGGTACTGATGATTAAAAAATATCTAGAATATTCATGATTACGAAGATATAGTACTATATTATAGATATTCGCGAATTCTCGAAGTGCCAATATTCGCGTTATAAATTCGGGATTAGAATATTCACAATCAACACTAATGCTATTTAGAAAAGGACTGTGGCTTGCAGAAGGTGCTGGCCATGTCTAGAAGACTATCCTCACATTTCGGCCATTTTTATGTGGCAATGAACTTCCTCCTGGACTTTCAGCAACAGAACGGTCTACCATTGCATTGCTTGATCCGTGATGTTCCAACTCGCTGGAATTTCACCTTGCATATTCTGGAGTGTCTGTATGAGCAGAGTAAAATGGTGAATGATTTAATGATGCACCACACCACCAAAGCAGGAAGAATATGTTGTTTTAGGTCAGGCAGCAGCATTTCATCAGACATGTGTGTCACATGCTCAGGCCCTTCAAAGAGGCTACCAGATTTATCAGTAAAGACAACTGAGCCATAAACAATGTTATCCCCTGATATTTATATTAGAGCATATGCTCGAACTGATGCAACAAGGAATGGTGGAAGAACAGCTTACGCATCTTGTTGGCCACTCTGTAACTGTTGGGGACCTACATGTACAAAGTCCTATGGACGAGCATGTGGATGGGAAGCTGCCACTGGAGGAAGAGTAGGAGGAGAAGTCGCTTGTGCAGGAGATTGAGGCTGATGATGAGGATGATGACACTGATGACACGGGCCATGATGACCAATTATCGAAATGGGGAATGCAGAGGAAAGAACTGACACTCTAGCGAGCATGGCAAGCTCTATGATTGCTTACGTACTGACAGGCATATCATTTGCATCAAGCAATTTGATGATTACTGGACAGACATACTTTTAGACCCTATCAAATCAAAATGCATGAATATTTTCTAATGCCAAAAGGGAGGCCAAATTGCTGTATTATCAGGATACATTCTGTATGTAGCTTGTCATAGGTTTCAGCAAGCAGATACCTGCTGTCTACATGTCTGACCAGGAGGCCCCTCTTGCACTCTGTCAAACACCCACCTTCTGCTATAGCTGCAAGCACAAGTAGCAAAGGCCGCAGGAGACAGTTCAGCCTCATAAACATGATGGAACAGTTTTTTTTATGCGTTGTGCCTGGCTGATGCATATTAGCAAATGGAGACATACTGCCTTAGGACCCAGGTTCAGTCCTATCTGGACTGTGTCTTTTCTTTGGCACATATTGTTTTCCCTGACCCCATGGACTTTTGGGCAGGCAGATTGGAACAGAGGCCAGAACTGTCTGAGATTGCTCTTGCTGTAATGTCTTGTCCAGCCTCCAATCTCATCTCATAGAAGGTTTTTCAGCAAGTGGGTTCATCACATTCAGTCTAAATTGCTGGTGTGTAAAACATAACTTTTGTCATAATAAATTGGGCATGGATCCATGTGGATTAAGGCAAATTAATAGATCTCCCTTTCCTGGCAGTGGCTATTTATCACTGGCCCCATCATGTCACTGCCACTGTCTGCCTGACTGCCCTCATGTTTCATACTGTTTGGGAGCTACTGTCACCACCCCAAGAGCTGCTTCTCTTTCTACTGCCACTACCATTACCCCTAAATAGTCTCACAACTACTACATCAACACAGCTGCACATCTATTGCCTTGTCTGTTCTATGCTATGCGGCTGCCGTTGCTACCACATGCTGCTATTACTACATAACATATTAATCTTTCCACATCCACACTTTACTGCTGCTGCTCCCAGGCTTGTTCAGAACAAGCCACTGTTACATCTCACATCAACACTTGTACAGGCATCCGCTCCTGTTAAAGCATGATTTTTGGAGCCCTTGTTAAGAACAAGAGATATTTTTCTGATAACACTGTGTATGTTTAGACACCACTTGGCTCCAGTAAGGAATGTTTTTATTTTTATTTTAAAAAGTATAACAAATGTGATGACACCGTGTGTTTTTAAACAGGCTATAGACAGTATGTAGGTGTTATCTCTGACATAATCTGCTATCACTGTCATTGTGTTAAAAAGCTTGCAAGAGTGGAAGTGGAGAGAGAGCAAAAGATAAAAATAAAAAAAATGGAAAAAAATCCTAGGAGTGTTATATACCAATTATATACCAAATAGCTTCAGCTGCCAATAAATTCACTCTATTTTGAATTTCCTTAAAGAGGATAAATAGTGAGGACCTTAACATAGGTCTTAAATATCAGATTGTGATTCCGGTTCCCTTCTGATAGCAGATCTCTGTAGTTTCAGTGGATAAGAATCTGCCCTGTTCTTCTGGTAGCCATCACTAGATATGTCGCGAACATAAAATTTTCCGTTCGCGAACAGCGAACGCGAATTTCCGCAAATGTTCGCAAACAGGCGAACCGGGCGAACCGCCATAGACTTCAATAGGCAGGCGAATTTTAAAACCCACAGGGACTCTTTCTGGCCACAATAGTGATGGAAAAGTTGTTTCAAGGGGACTAACACCTGGACTGTGGCATGCCGGAGGGGGATCCATGGCAAAACTCCCATGGAAAATTACGTAGTTGAAGCAGAGTCGGGTTTTAATCCATAAAGGGCATAAATCACCTAACATTCCTAAATTGTTTGGAATAACGTGCTTTAAAACATTAGGTATGATGTTGTATCGATCAGGTAGTGTAAGGGTTATGCCCACTTCACAGTGACAGACCAAACTCTGACAGACCAAACTCCCCGTTTAACGCACCGCAAACAACCGCAAACAGTCCATTTGCACAACCGCAAACTCCCCATTTGCACAAGGTTGGATACCAAGCTAGCCATGTCCCGTTCCTTGTCCTCACTGATGTCATTGAAGGCCTTTTCCTCCACCCAGCCACGTACAACACCAAGGGTCCCCGAAAGGTGACAACAAGCCCCCTGGGACGCCTGCTGTGGTTGGTCTTCCACCTCCTCAAAGCCACCTTCCTCCTCTGACTCCTCTTCTTCAGACTCCTCTCTCTGCGTTGCCGCAGGTCCAGCAATCGATGACGACAAGGCTGCTTCTGGTGGTGATGGTGAACACAACTCTTCCTCTTCATGCTCATCTACGGCCTGATCCAGCACTCCTCACAGGGCACGCTCCAGAAAAAATGCATATGGGATGAGGTCGATGATGTTGCCTTGGGTTTGACTGACCAGGTTTTTCACCTTCGCAAAAGGACGCATGAGCCTACAGCCATTTTGCATGAGCGTTCAGTAACGCCGCCAAAAAATACCCAGCTCTGCAGAGGCTGTCCTCTTTTTTTAAATTAAAAAAATCTGTTCTTACCAGTTTAATCTCTGTTTTGTCCCCTATCAGGTGCCGGTGTATGGAATAGATTTTTGGAACCGGGAGATGGAAAAAGATGGTTGGTCGGTCCTCTTACTTCCAATTTGGGGCACTGCACATGCGCCGTGCAATGTACTGTGCCACCCTATATGAGTGATGTGTTAAGTAGTACAATTCCTATCAGTTTAATCCCTGTTACGTCCCCTATCAGGGGCCGGTGTATGTAATAGATTTTAGGAACCGGGAGATGGAAAAAGATGCTTGGTCGGTCCTCTTACTTCCAATTCGGGGCACTGCGCGTGCGCCGTGCAATGTACTGTGCTACCCTATATGAGTGGTATGTTAAGTAGTACTATTCCTATCAGTTTAATCCCTGTTACGTCCCCTATCAGGGGCCGGTGTATGGAATAGATTTTAGGAACCGGGAGATGGAAAAAGATGCTTGGTCAGTCCTCTTACTTCCAATTTGGGGCACTGCGCGTGCGCCGTGCAATGTACTGTGCTACCCTATTTGAGTGGTATGTTAAGTAGTACTATTCCTATCAGTTTAATCCCTGTTACGTCCCCTATCAGGGAACGTGTATCGAATAGATTTTAGACAACCGCAAAGAGTTGTCAATAGTTTACACACTCATGACATAAATTTTATTTCTCTATGCGTCAATCTTGGTGTAGTGATGACTGTGCTCGTGCGCACGTTTGGGAGATTTCAGGCGATGGCGGTTTTTCAAAGCTTATGGTCGTGCTGAGGTAGTTCAGTGACAGTTATGTGACCCAGAAAGCAATGACTCTGCAGTGTGGGCCCATTGTTGGCCTAGTATGCTTTAATGATCACCTTAGATGATCACAAAGAAAATGAATGTTTTTTCTATGTAATATTATCCTGCCGATAATCGCTTTTGGTCTGTTCACAATGAAGCAACGACCTTATCATCTGGGGTGTGCCAACATTGCCATTGCCAACACACTCATAGAGGTGATCGCTTCATTGTGATACGCAAGCCCCTTCATCACAACAAGGTAACGATCACGAAAGGGAATTGACACATGTATGTGCCTTTTTTTTTTGGTTTTGTTTTTGCAGCCACAGTGCAGCACCAGAGGCCAGAAAAATTAGGCATGTACACATGCCTGAAAAATTAGGTATTGTTGTAGCCGCTGCTGTATGAGCGGCAGAAAAAATTTATGTTTTCCAGGCAGAAAGTGCACTAAAACATTACGGCTTGAACCCTAGTTGGTGGTGGAGAAGTCACGCAAGTCATCCGGCATGCAGAGATTAAATACAGCAGCGTGTGGACCATTTTTAGACCAAGGCATCTCATCAGGCTTTTTTTAGTCAAATGCATCCCCCACTGTCAGTCCCTTCGGGATCCATGCCTCATTCATCTTAATAAAGGTGAGGTAATCTAGACTTTTTGGACCTAGGCGACTTCTCTTCTTAGTGACAATACCTCCTGCTGCGCTGAAGGTCCTTTCTGACAGGACACTTGAAGTTCTATCGCAAATTGGGATTCAGGCCACAGTTCAAGCTTGCACACCCAGTAGTCAAGGGGTTCAGAGTGTCGATATCTGCAGTTAAGGCGAGGTAGTCTGCTACCTGTCGGTCGAGTCGTTCTCTGAGGGTGGACCCCAAAGGGCTGTGGCGATGCGTTGGACTTAAAAAGCTCTGCATGTCCTCCATCAACAACACGTCTGTAAAGCGTCCTGTCTTTGCCGGCGTGGTCGTGGTAGGAGGAGGATTACTTTCACCTCGTCCCCTGTTAGATTCCCGTTGTGCTGTGACATCACCCTTATACGCTGTGTAAAGCATACTTTTTAACTTGTTTTGGAACTGCTGCATCCTTTCCGACTTCCGGGAATTCGGTAACATTTCAGCCACTTTTTGCTTATACTGGGGGTCTAGTAGAGTGGCCACCCAGTACAGGTCATTCTCCTTCAGCTTTTTTTTACGAGGGTCCCTCAACAGGCATGACAGCATGAAAGACCCCATTTGCACAAGGTTGGATGCCGAGCTACTCATGTCCCGTTCCTCGTCCTCACTGATCTCATTAAAGGTCTGTTCTTCCCCCCAGCCACGTACAACACCACGGGTACCAGATAGGTGACAACGAGCACCCTGGGATGCCTGCTGTGGTTGGTCTTCCTCCTCCTCCTCAAAGCCACATTCCTCCTCTGACTCCTCTTCCTCAGACTCCTCTTCCAGCGTTGCCGCAGGTCCAGCAAGCGATGCTGATAAGGCTGTTTCTGGTGGTGATGGTGAACACAACTCTTCCTCTTCCTCTTCACGCTCATCTACAGCCTGATCCAGCACTCTTCGCAGGGCACGCTCCAGGAAGAAAACAAATGGGATGATGTCGCTGATGGTGCCTTCGGTGCGACTGACTAGGTTTGTCACCTCCTCAAACGGACGCATGAGCCTACAGGCATTGCGCATGAGCGTCCAGTAACGTGGCAAAAAAATACCCAGCTCCGCAGAGGCTGTCCTAGCACCCCGGTCATACAAATACTCGTTGACGGCTTTTTCTTGTTGGAGCAGGCGGTCGAATATTAGGAGTGTTGAATTCCAACGTGTCGGGCTGTCGCAAATCAAGCACCTCACTGGCATGTTGTTTCGCCGCTGAATATCGGAAAAGTGTGCCATGGCCGTGTAGGAACGCCTGAAATGGCCACACACCTTCCTGCCCTGCTTGAGGACGTCCTGTAAGCCTGGGTACTTATGCACAAAGCGTTGTACGATCAGATTCAACACATGTGCCATGCACGGCACATGTGTCAACTTGCCAAAATTCAATGCTGCCAACAAATTGCTTCCGTTGTCACACACCACTTTGCCGATCTCCAGTTGGTGCGGGGTCAGCCACTGATCTACCTGTGCGTTCAGGGCGGACAGGAGTGCTGGTCCGGTGTGACTCTCTGCTTTCAGGTAAGTCAACCCCAAGACGGCGTGACACTGTCGTATCCGGGATGTGGAATAGCCCCTGGGGAGCTGGGGGGGTGCAGTTGATGTGGAGCAAGACGCAGCAGCAGAAGAGGACTCAGCCGAGGAGGTTAGCAAAGAGGATGGAGTAGGAGCAGTAGAGGAGGTGGCAGCAGGCCTGCCTGCAAGTCGTGGCGGTGTCACCAACTCCTCTGCAGAGCCACGCATTCCATGCTTGGCAGCCGTCAGCAGGTTTACCCAATGCGCAGTGTACGTGATATATCTGCCCTGACCGTGCTTTGCAGACCAGGTATCAGTGGTCAGATGGACCCTTGCCCCAACACTGTGTGCCAGACATGCCATGACTTCCTTTTCCACAATAGAGTACAGGTTGGGGATTGCCTTTCGTGAAAAGATTTTTCGGCCGGGTACCTTCCACTGCAGTGTTCCAATAGCTACAAATTTTTTTAAGGCCTCAGACTCCACCAGATTTATGGTAAAAGCTGGCGGGCTAAGAGTTCCGACAAGCCAGCTGTCAGACGCCGGGCAAGGGGGTGACTCTGTGACATTAGCTTCTTACGCTCAAACATTCCCTTGACAGACACCTGACTGTGGGCAGATGAGCAGGAACTGCTGAAGGTGAAAGGCGGAGTGGCGGGTGGTTGAGAGGGGGCAAGGAGGACAGCAGTGGTTGACGTGGCTGAAGATGCTGGACCAGGAGGAGGATGGTGGCTTTGAGTTTGTGTGTTGCTTGTACTCATCATGTGTTCATCCCGTAGGCGTTTGTGATGTGAGATCATGTGCCTTCGCAAAGAAGTTGTACCTAGGTGGGTGTTGGACTTCCCACGACTCAGTTTCTTTTGGCACAGGTTGCAATTGGCATCGCTGTTATCAGGGGCAGACACACACAAAAAGCCACACTGCTGAGCTTTGCAATGACGGCATTCTGGTGTTGGCAACAGCATGCGTTGATTGGCGTGCTGTCTGGCTGACCCCGGGTGCCGATACATGCTGTCTGACTGTGCCACTAGCTCCTTGCGATGACCTCCCCCTGCTTCCAACTCGTCTCCTCCTCCTCTCTGTCTCCTCATCTGAACTTTCCCCCTGTTATTCTTCTCTTCGAGCGGGCACCCACGTGACATCCACGGACACATCATCAAAAGCTTCACTTGTATCTGACAACTCAGCAAAGGAAGCAGCAGCGGGTACAACATCATCATCATCGCACCGTACATCCATGTGTGTAATGCTGCCTGACTGAGACATATCCCTGTTATCTACATCCTCTGGCAATATGTCACGACCATGTAATGGCCGTGACTCCTGAACCGCATGCAGTTGCCTGTGGTCTGGGGTTGTTGTCAATCACAGGTGAGGGCTGAAGTATGTTGCCTCACCTGTGGTTGCCACTGGCAACATTAGGTATGTGGCAGTAGAGCAGTTGGAGCTGGTTGCTAGGCTGCTCGCTGTCATTGCATGCGGTTGCACCTGGCAACCTGTCTATTAGGTGTGCCTTGTGTTTGTTTGTTGTGCACGAGGTTATGTTTGTATGCACTGTGACACCTCCCTTCACTTGCGGTTGTCCGTGGCAACGTCTGGTGTTGTGTGCATGTGGTGGCAGTGTCTCGGTCTGCTGGCGGTTCGTCAAGACATGGTTGCCTTGCATGCCATTGCCGGCGGTAACAGGTGAGTGTGTTTAGGTGCTTTTCCCTTTAAGTGGCTTCACTACCCTTGCCTGGTATTGGAAGGGTTAATTCCCTTCCTTGTGTGTGAACACTGGGTGTGTCTGTGTGTGGGTGTAGCCACTTTGGGCTATAAAGCCTTTCTGGAGACCTGATGCTGAGGGGTACTTCAGCCATGGTTGCTGGAGGCATCCTCCTGGTTATTTACCATCTGCCAGTGTGGGCCACCCTTGTGGTCATAAGTTACACATGATGTTACGAAGGTGTGTGTTTGGTATGCTTGTTTGGTGCAGCTTATGGTCCTGGGTTCCTGTGTGATGTGTGGTGTGTGCTGTGTCCGTTTGTGTTCTGGACAGCAGCACTTGCACATGGGTTCCAGGCTTTGTTGTCTGTGGCAGGTGGGTGTTGGGTTTGTTGCATTTACCTGCCATTGCCATATGTTGTTTCTGTTCCCCTTTTCTTGTAGCTTGCCCAGTGAGACTCCTGTTCCTTCGTATCCAGGAGGAACAGGTCGTCTTACCCTGCTCCTGGTTCAGGGCCTCCCTGAGGGCTAGTAGGAATCTTTAGGTTCCGGGTCAGAGTTAGGGATATGATAGGAGGTGACCTGCTCCCTGAGCTCTGTCCTGGCCATGCAGCGACAAACATCTTCTGGCATCGCACGGCTGAGGGTTTTCCCCATCCTCAGCCGTGACACAATAATGGATGCGCATCACTCATTTCTTCCAACTGATGTGTAAATAACTCCTCTGACAGATCAAGTGAAGCGGATGTGGTGCTAGTGTTGGTAGTGGCGGCAGGCAGGCGAGTGGTAACTTGAGAGGTGCCCGAAGCTGAGCTGGAGGAGGATGGTGCGTCAAGGTTCCGAGCGAAAGCTGTAGAAGATTGGGTGTCCTGTGTTAGCCAGTCAACTATGTCCTCAGAACTTTTCGAGTTCAGGGTACGTGGCCTCTGAACACTGGGCATTATTCTAGGGCCAAAGGAAATCACAGCACCGCGAAACGACGGCCCCTGCGGGGTGGCCTGTATCTGCCTGTCATTTTTTTTTTAGATTAGTGCTGCTATGCGTGCAAGGTACTGTGCAACCCGATATGAGTGGTGGGCAGTGGGCACAGTACACTCTGTGGGCCTGACACACACTGGCAGGCAACTGCAATTATATTACAGAGAAAAAATCGTATTACTTTTTTATCTGCAAGCTACTGTGCCCCCAGATATGAGTGGTGGGCACTGGCAGTGAAAACAGTACACTCTGTGGGCCTGACACACACTGGCAGGCAACTGCAATTATATTACAGAGAAAAAATTGTATTACTTTAATATCTGCAAGCTACTGTGCCACCAGATATGAGTGGTGGGCACTGGCAGTGGGCACAGTACACTCTGTGGGCCTGACACACACTGGCAGGCAACTGCAATTATATTACAGAGAAAAAATTGTATTACTTTTTTATCTGCAAGCTACTGTGCCACCAGATATGAGTGGTGGGCACTGGCAGTGGGCACTGTACACTCTGTGGGCCTGACACACACTGGCAGGCAACTGCAATTATATTACAGAGAAAAAATGGTATTACTTTTTTATCTGCAAGCTACTGTGCTACCAGATATGAGTGGTGGGCACTGGCAGTGGGCACAGTACACTCAGTGGGCCTGACACACACTGGCAGGCAACTGCAATTATATTACAGAGAAAAAAATGTATTACTGTTTTATCTGCAAGCTACTGTGCCACCAGATATGAGTGGTGGGCACTGGCAGTGGGCACAGCAAACTCTGTGGGCCTGACACACACTGGCAGGCAACTGCAATTATATTACAGAGAAAAAATGGTATTACTTTTTTATCTGCAAGCTACTGTGCTACCAGATATGAGTGGTGGGCACTGGCAGTGGGCACAGTACACTCAGTGGGCCTGACACACACTGGCAGGCAACTGCAATTATATTACAGAGAAAAAAATGTATTACTGTTTTATCTGCAAGCTACTGTGCCACCAGATATGAGTGGTGGGCACTGGCAGTGGGCACAGTACACTCAGTGGGCCTGACACACACTGGCAGGCAACTGCAATTATATTACAGAGAAAAAATTGTATTACTTTTTTATCTGCAAGCTACTGTGCCACCAGATATGAGTGGTGGGCACTGGCAGTGGGCACAGTACACTCTGTGGGCCTGACACACACTGGCAGGCAACTGCAATTATATTACAGAGAAAAAATTGTATTACTTTTTTATCTGCAAGCTACTGTGCCACCAGATATGAGTGGTGGGCACTGGCAGTGGGCACAGTACACTCAGTGGGCCTGACACACACTGGCAGGCAACTGCAATTATATTACAGAGAAAAAATGTATTACTTTTTTATCTGCAAGCTACTGTGCCACCAGATATGAGTGGTGGGCACTGGCAGTGGGCACAGTACACCAGTACACTCTGTGGGCCTGACACACACTGGCAGGCAACTGCAATATATATATATATATAAATAAATAAAAAAGCAGACTGATGTACTAGCCCTAAAAAGGGCTTTTTGGGGTGCTGTCAGTATGCTGTCCTTACAGCAGATGAGTCTTTGAGGACTGGAGTGGACACAGAAGACTGGCCTAGCTAATGATTTCCCTATTAATTCAGCAGCAGCAGCACTCTCCCTGCTCTAACTAACACTGCAGCTTCAGAATGAATCTAAGATGGATGCTGTCCTTGCTTTTTGATTGGAGGTGGGAGGGTCTGGGAGGGAGGGTATGCTGATTGGCTGGAAAGTGTCTGCTGACTGTGAGGTACAGGGTCAATGTTTGCTCAATGATGACATATAGGGGGCGGACCGAACATCGCATATGTTCGCCCGCCGCGGCGAACGCGAACAAGCGATGTTCGCCGGCGAATAGTTTGAGACATCTCTAGCCATCACATGACCAGGACAGATTTTTATCCACCAAATTGTGAGGAATTGATGAAGAAAAAAACAAAAGAAAACTAAATAACTTAGCATTATACAAAGAATAACATTTATTTACTTAAAATGGAGTCCCCATTATTTGCTATATAAACTACATATTATATGATTTTGCCTTAAATATATAGGGTACCTGAAATATAGAGAACTGAAGGGTTATTTTATCAGGTTATCAGGTTATGTAGGAATAGGTCATCATTATCAGATTGTCAGGGGTTTTGCTCCCAAGACCACCGCTGATCAGCTATTCAAAGAGGCAGCAGCGCTCTTTTTTGGCCAGTGATGTCACTATATCGATCACATGGCCTAAACTCGGCTCAGTCCTATTCAAGTGATTTTGGTTGAGCTGCAATACCAAGCACAGCCGCTATACAATGTATGATGCTGTGCTTGGTAATCTGTGAAGCGCTATCAGTGATCACCGAAGCTCTGGTGAGCGCATCAGCCTTTTCAAACAGCTGATCGGTGGGGGTACTGGCAGTTAGACGTGCGCCAATCTGATACTGAAGGGCCTATCCTATGGATAGGCTATCAATATCAAATTCCTAGATAACCCCTTTTGAAGAAATAGTTCACCCCTATAATTCCCCCATATTTTGTCTCAGTGTTTTAAGCATATTTAAAATCTACAACTCAAGGATAAGGATGCAGACTGATTGCATAGATGTGCCATTAAAGACTCAGGACAGGAGTACAAGCACATTAAGTAGAGAAAAATAGCAGCTGTGTTTGCTTTTCCAAAGCCAGTAACAGTAAAATTACATTGCACATCTGTGAATGCTAACTAAAGTTAACCAAAGCAGTGGTAAAAGCAGGAAAATGTAGAAAGGGTTTATGTGGCATAAATATTATCCAGTTTGTGATTTCTGAAATCCTCAAAGGAGCTAAATGCCAGCAAAATTGTGATATAAATCTGTTGGCTTCTAAAATGAATATATCAGTTTGGGAAATTGAATGATTTAAATGTAAATGAAATATTGACAAAACTGATATGATTTAAAAGAAATAGGCTTTTCGAATACAATAAAAGTTTTGCTAAATTAATAGTGATTTTATTGAGGAAATAACTGTTAGTACAGGGAAGTTTATAACAGTGTAGAGTGTCAATGTGTGGTCTCTGCTGATAAAATATTGTTAGTGTAAATGATTTATGTTGAATATTATGACCATAATATTGTATTTTACATATCATTGTAGACCACTCAATTGTTAGCATTGGTGAATTATTCTGTTTACTCAGATACCCCACTTTATTTAGTTTCCATTTTATTTAAAGGGATTATGTCACTAGGATTATGCCTATAGAGGCGTTCATATATACAGTTAGGTCTCCTTCAGCATGTTTTAAATATACATGTGTTACTGCCATCAATGATTCAGTTTATAAAAAATAAATGTTTTATTCATATGTTAATTACCTCTCTATGGAGCCCAAGGGTCTGTCCCTCTCGCTGTTGGAGACCAGCCACGTCCCTTCTCCTGGAGTCCAGCACCACCCCACATCCTAAAATTCCCCTTCTTCCAGCCCCGATGTCACTGCTCAGAAGCACCATAATCTTACACATGCGCACAGACATATGCATTCACTGAGGTTGCTGCCAGGATAGGGAAAGAAGACCATGCGGGATTATAGCACTTCTGGGCAGTGACGTCAGGGCTGGAAGGAGGGCATTTTTGGATGTGGGGCGGTGCTGGGCTCCAGAAGAAGGGGCTGTGGGGCGCTACTGGGCTCCAACGGTGATGGGGACGGCCGCTTGGGCAACTTAGTTATGTAATTAGCATACACTGATGAGCAAAAGAGTAACCATGTTTTCAACTTTTGACTTTCAGGCTCCATTTATCATGATCCACTACAGCTTTGAACCTGAGACTACCATCATTTTATAGACAATCATCTTGGCTATCTCATACATAAATTGAGCTTGCAACTATTTAGCATATGATTAGTTATGCCGATTCTTGTTATGTAACTGCATTGTTACTGTTTTGCTCCTAAAATTCTAAATTTTTATTTTTATTATTTTGTTAGTATTTTATAAATCCACCTTTGGCTTTCAACACTGCATGAATTCTTCTGGGCATGCTCTCGATCAAATTCCAGCATGACTCGACCGAAATCTGTTCCCAGGTCTCTTCTACACGTTCTCAATGTTAGTGCATACTGGTCGACTCACTTGGGATCGAATACAGCTTTTCCTTCAAATCTACCAACAAGTGTTCGATTGGGTTGAGGTCTGGGGATTGTGGGGGCTAATCCAGCACCTCTACTTCATTGTTATTGAACCATTTCTTTGCCAATCTAAATGTATGCTTCGGGTCATTGTCCTGCTGGAACAATATGTCATTCTTTTCATACCCATAGTACTTGAGTGCATGAAGGAACTCGTCTTGTAGGATACTCACATATAGCTCAGCATTGAGACCACCATTGATCCTGGTCAAGTATCCAATGCCTTTGGCTATGAAACAACCCCATATCATCAAGCTTCCTCCACCAATCTTGACAGTTCCTTCAATTTCTTGATCCGTTAGCCTCCTTTTCTCTTGTTTCTTCCAGAAACACCCATCACCTATCAGAGCCCAGTCTATTGACTTTCATCTTATTGCTCCAAATCACCCCTTTCCAATCTTCTACTGTCTACTGTTTCTACTTTTTTGCAAACTCGAGCTGACTCTTCTTATGATGATATTGAAGTTGCAGCTTCTTCAACTTTTTTCAGGCAACCATTCCAGTCTTGTGTAATGCGTGTTGTGTGGTGCTTGCATGGATGTCTGTGATATCACTATTACGAAGCATACGAGCCACCCTCCACTGCCCTGTTTGTCGCGACAGAACTGTTAGACCTTGTGATGAGCAACTGTCATTGCATTCAACTGATGTAGTTTGGCAATTTTCTTGGCTGAGATACTACTACTATAACAGAAATATATTTAAAACATGCTGAAAGAGACCTAACTGCACATATGAACATCTCTATAGGCATAATCCTGGTGACAGAATCCCTTTAATTTCAGAAATTTCATCTCTACTTCTCTTTTACCTCTCATTTTTATGTATATGTTCCAGGCAAAGTATGAAAGCCAGGTATTCTATAGAATGCCTGGACATTTTAGAGAATTCATAACATGTTCTAGGCAGAGTATGAGACACTGTAAGGTCATATCATTCTGACAACATATACCCACTGTAAGGTTATATCATTCTGACAATATATACCACACCTATGCTTTTCATGCTTGTCAAAGTATAAAACTAACCCTTTAGCATGTGCCCTACCAATACTAACAGTACATAATAAACTAATTTTCCAAAGAACAAACCTAAAGTAATCAGGCAAATTATCCTTGTGAATTTACGAAACTACACAAATTAGGGACACTATCCACACCAATTAGGAACAGTTTCCACATAAATTATGGACACTATTCATGCCTATTAGGGACACTATCCACACCATTTCGAAACACTATCCACACCAATTTGAAACACTACCCACATCAATTAGGAACACTATCCACATCAATTAGGGACAGTATCTACATAACTTAGGGACAGTATCTACACAAATTTGGGACGCTATCCATGCCCATTAGGGACACTATCCACACCATTTAGGAAGACTATCTAAGGACACTCTTCATGAGAATTAGGGACAGTATCTACAAAAATAGGGATGCTATCCCTACCTATTAGAGACACTATCCACACCTATTAGGGATACTACCTATGCCTACCTTAGGACTAGGGTTTGTTGTACAAACAGTTAAACTTTATAACATACATCATACTGATCTGGTAAAGCACATGAAAGTAGAGACAATTTTCTCATCTATATTATCTACTATATTTTATCTACATGGTTTTGTAAATTTGAATTTGTAAAAAAATCGGAATCTTTTTATTTTGTTTAGGTCTGAGATACCAGTATAAGTGTATGCATAAGAAAAGTGTTTTTGTGTTTCAAATGTATGATTCGTTTCAATTCAAAATGTCATTCAAATTTTGAATGCTGTGATAAATAGAAGATTCAAATCTCTATTGTCTTTTATATTTTTAAAATATACCAGTTTCCCCCCCAAAAAAGTGAATGAGGCAGGGGTGTGATATACTAATAATATACTTTCTATATAGTGCATTTGGGTAGTGCAGAATTTGTTTGCCGTTTTGCTGTGTTACCGCAGCTACACAGAGTGACAAACGCTATTGAAGCAAATAATTTCTACTGGTGTGATATAGCAGTTGCCTCCCAAAAAAAATCTGATTGAGGCAGTGGTGTGATATACCTTCTTCCGCAAATACTGCTCATCTATAGGGACTTTTGTCACAGGGTCATTTTGAAAATGACAGGCAGAGGAGGAGGCAGGCCATTCCACAGGGATGGTAGGGGTCGGGCATGTGCACCAGGCCGGAGCCTAAAAGGGAAGTTGCAGAAGGTGCGTGCGATTACGTTAAAGGACGCACCAGAGTTGGTTGAGGGTCTCAATTAGCCTTCCACTTCTGCATCCTCCTCATACTCTCTATCTGCACACTCTTAACTCTCTGCTCTGTGCACCCCAATAGACACCATCACCACCACCACCATATCCCCTCCGCTGGAGTCAGAGGAATAATGTTCCCATCCATTCCCAGACTTTTCCGATGCACAGACATTTTTGGCATCGGATCAGGAAGAGGAGGTATCAACGGTCGCCACCCAGCAGTCTGACAACAGTACCCAGATCAGACCAAGGAGGGTGGTCCCCGCTGTTGCTGCCTACTCCGAGATCTCTAATGTCAGTGGTGGTGAAGGTAACGATGATGACTTGTCGATGTATATCACGTGGGTGCCCACAAGAGAGGAAGAGGAGGGGAGTTCAGAGGGAGAGTCGGAGCTGCAAATAGGGAGGAGAAGGAAGAGAAGCAGTCAGAACTTACAGTGCACAGGAGGCAAAAAGCAGACTGCTAATGTATATGGAATGAGCCATCAACCATGCACGGTCACATCTGGCGCTCCCAGGATGCCGGCACATGGCTCCGCAGTGTGTTTTTTTTTTTAACGTGTCCGCTGCCCACAATAGTGTTGCCATCTGCAGCCTGTGCTGTCAACGCATAAGTCGCGGTAAGCCCAACACTCACCTAGGGACAACCGCCTTAAGAAGGCACCTGGCCTCCATCACCGAGCCCAGTGGAAGCAACTCCGTCAGAAGCCACAAAGCCACACTCCCGGTGCTCCACATCCTGCCTCTTCTCCTTCTCCATCTTCTCTCTCCTCCCATTTGTCCTCCACTACACCTTCCACCGTGCCGTCGTCACGTTTATCTGGCAAAAGGCAGGCTTCTGTGGCCCAAATGTTTGAGCGTAAAAAGATGATGACGCCAGATAACCCTCTTGCCCAATGGCTGACCGCTGGCTTGTCGGAACTGCTAGTCTGCCAACTACTGCCATATAAACTGGTGGACTCGGAGTCCTTTACAATTTGTGGCCATTGGAAGGTCCCCGGAAGGAATATTTCTCCCAGAAGGACATCCAGGAGCTATATGGCCATGTTCAGCAGAAAGTGAATGTATCTCTGGCACACAGTGTTGGTGCCAAGATACATCTTACCACAGACAGGTGGTCTAGCAAACACTGGCAGGGAAGGTACATAACATTTACTGCCCACTGGGTGAACCTTCTGACGGCTGTCAAGCATGCAACCCGTGGCACCCGTGTGGATTTGGTGTTACCGCCACAGATTGCATGCAGGCCTGCCACTTCTTCTCCTCCTCCTACTCCATCCCCTGTCTCCTCCTTTTCCACTGCTACCGCCTCTTCCGCTGTGCCCCCCATGCTCCCCAGAACCTATTCGATGTTCCAGGTGAGACGTTGCCATGCTGTGCTGCAGCTGTTGTGCCTGGAAGCCAAGAGCCACACCGGTCCTGCGCTTCTTTAAACTTTGGGGTCACAGGCCGATCAGTGGCTAACCCCACTTAATTTGACAGTTGGTAAAGAGGTGTGCGACAAAGGTGCCAATCTGCTGAGCGCGCTGAAACAGGGCAAAATGACACAAGTGCCGTGCATGGCACAAGTCCTGAACTTAGTCATTCAGTGATTTGTTGCCAAATACCCCAGGGTCCAGAACGTCCTGCGGCAGGCCAGGAATATATATGGCCATTTTAGAAGATCTTACACGGCCATGGCTCGCTTTGCTGACATTCATCAGCGACACCGCCTGCCCATCAGATGTCTGATTTGTGACTGCCCGACGCGCTAGAACTCCCCCTTGTATATGCTTGATAGGCTGCTCCAGCAGAAAAGTGCAGTTTACTACTACCTGTATGAACTCTGCGGCAGGACACGTCCTGGGAGCTTGGTTTTTTTCACCATGCCAGTGACTGCTCATGCGCGATGCATGCAGACTTCTGCGGCCATTTGATGAGATCACCAAGCTGGTCAGTCGCAGCCAGGGTGCCATCAGTGACATCGTACCTTACGCCTTCTTTCTGGAGCATGCATTGCGTTGTGTCATTGATCCAGCCGTCGAGGAGCAGGAGGATGAGGAAATCGCAATACTGGATGAATTCCCAGGGGGAGCTACTCCATCTTAGATAAGTCAACAGGAGTCTGAATAGGAGTCAGAGGAGGATGGTGCCAGGGCGGAGGAGGAGCAAGTAGAGTATGTTTTAAACTTTTCTGGGATCCCTGGTGCTGTCCGTGGCTGGGGGAATGAGACTGAGGACGACATTATCCTGGACGATGAGCAGGAGCCAGGTCACTCCACTGCATTCAGACCCCCGGTACAAACACAAAATGGCGGACATGTTACCAGCATCACAGAGGGCTGGCAGAATTCAGCACTTCCAGGCCTTGCTTCGAGAAATGCTGCATTCTGTTTTGCGGGCGCTGGCAAAGGAATTTCCACTCACAGAGAAACAGTTGTGGGTGTCAATCCAACAGCGCATGCAAGAAGAGGGTAGTTTTAAGATGTGTTGGTCACTTCGGATATGAGCTCATTCTTGCAGCCAACCCATCGACAGCCACCCTCCAGATCCAGTCTCAGGGAACGCCTAGACCGACAGGTGTCCGACTACATCGGGTTAACGGCCGATGTGGATGCTCTGAGAAGCGAGGAACCCCTGGACTACTGGGTGTGCAGGCTTGACCTGTGGCCAGAGCTGGCACAATTTGCCATGGAACTTTTGGCTTGCCCTTCATCCAGTGTCCTGTCCTAAAGGACGTTCAGCACAACAGGGGGTATAGTGACCGATAAGCGCAGTCCCTTGCTCATGACAGTGTGGACTACATCACATTTTTTTAAATGAATGAGGCATGGATCTCGGAGGAATTCAGCACATGTGACGACCACGTTTAATTGAATTTCCTCATGACAGCCAACAAATATCCGCCATCACCCAGAACAAATGATGGTCCCTGTCTTAGGTAAATACAGCGGCATAAAAGGCCTTTTATGTCCGGTAAATGCCTAATGTTTTGGGCCTCGGAGGAATTCAACACCTGTGATGACCACATGTTTCAACTATTATCATTAGGGTTTTTTTCATAAGGGGGATTTCGTTAGCCATGTTTTTAATCCAATTTTATATTTTTTGTTATTTTAAACATATAGTGGATATAAAAAGTCTACACACCCCTGTTAATATGTCAGGTTTCTGTGATGTCAAAAAATTAGAAAAAGATAAATCATTTCAGAACTTTTTCAGCCTTTAATGTGACCTATAAACTGTACAACTCAATTGAAACACAAACTGAAATCTTTAAGGTAGAGGGAAGAAAAAAATATAAAAAATTTAATAATATGGTTGCAGAAGTGTGCACACCCTTAAACTAATACTTTGTTGAAACACCTTTTGATTTTTATTACAGCACTCAGTCTTTTTGGGTATGAGTCTATCAGCATGGCACATTCTGACTTGGCAAGTTTTGCCCACTCTTCTTTGCAAATACACTATAAATCTGTCAGATTGCTAGGGTATCTCCTGTGCACAGCCCTCTTAAGATCACCCCACAGATTTTCAATCAGATTCAGGTCTGGGCTCTGGCTGGGCCATTTCAAAACTTTAATCTTCTTCTGGTGAAGCCATTCCTTTGTTGATTTGGATGTATGCTTTGGGTCGTTGTCATGCTGAAAGATGAAGTTCCTCTTCATGTTCAGCTTTCTAGCAGAAGCCTGAAGGTTTTGTGCCAATATTGACTGGTATTTGGAACTGTTCATAATTCCGTCTAGCTTAACTAAGGCCCCAGTTCCAGCCGATGAAAAACAGCCCCAAAGCATGATGCTACCACCACCATGCTTCACTGTGGGTATGGTGTTCTTTTGGTGATGTGCAGTGTTGTTTTTGCGCCAAACATATCTTTTGGAATTATGGCCAAAAAGTTTAACCTTGGTTTCATCAGCCCATAACATCTTTTCCCACATGCTTTTGGGAGACTTCAGATGTGTTTTCGCAAAATGTAGCCTGGCTTGGATGTTTTTCTTTGTAAGAAAAAGCTTTCGTCTTGCCACTCTACCCGATAGCCCAGACATATGAAGAATACGGGAGATTGTTGTCACATGTACCACACAGCCAGTACTTGCCAGATATTCCTACAGCTCCTTTAATGTTGCTGTAGACCTCTTGGTAGCCTCCCAGACCAGTTTTCTTCTCGTCTTTTCATCAATTTTGGAGGGACGTCCAGTTCTTTGTGATTGTCATTATTGTGCCATATTTTCTCCACTTGATTATGACTGTCCTAACTGTGTTCCATGGTATATCTAATGCCTTGGAAATTCTTTTGTACCCTTCTCCTGACTGATACCTCTTAGCAATGAGATCCCTCTGATGCTTTGGAAGCTCTCTGTGGACCACAGCTTTTGCTGTAGGATGTGACTAACAAAATTTCAGGAAAGACCAACTAGAGCAGCTGAACTCTCTATTTGGGGTTAATCAGAGGCACTTTAAATGATGGTAGGTGTATGCTGACTCCTATTTAACATGATTTTGAATGTGATTGCTAAATTCTGAACACAGCTACATCCCCAGTTATAAGAGGGTGTGCACACTTATGCAAACTTCCTTTCAACAAAAATATTTCAGTTTGTTTTTCAATTGAGTGATACAGCTTATAGGTCACATTAAAGGTGGAAAAAGTTCTGAAATGATTTATCTTTGTCTCATTTTGTGACAGCACAGAAACCTGACATTTTAACAGGGCTGTGTAGACTTTTTCTATCCACTGTATGTATTTTAACTGTATTTGTAATGGCCTTCAGTAAAATTGACATCCATTGACTGTATAATAGACCTCCAGCCACATAATCACTTGATCTTTTCTGTACGGTGAATGCATAATTTTGTTGGGCCTGTAGTACACTGGCCTGCAGTAAAATGGATATCCAATGATCATGTAATCTACCTCCAGCCACAAACTTATAAGTTCTTTTCTATACGCTGAATGCATAATTTTTGGGGCCTGTAGTCCACTGGCCTGCTGTAATATTGATATCCAATGACCGTGTAATCTACCTCCAGCACCCATACCTACTTGTTATTTTCTATACGCTGAATGCATAATTTTTGGGGCCTGTAGTCCACTGGCCTGCTGTAAAATTGATATCCAATGACTGTGTAATCTACCTCTAGCCACATACTTACTTGTTCTTTTATGTACGCTGAATGCATAATTTTTGGGGCCTGTAGTCCACTGGCCTGCTGTAAAATTGATATCCATTGACCATGTAATCTACCTCCAGCCACATACAGTACTGCCCATACTTATTTATACCCCTGGCAAATTTTGACTTAAAGTTACTTTTATTCAACCAGCAAGTAATTTGACAGGAAATGACATAGGTGTCTCCCAAAAGATAATAAGACGATGTACAAGAGGCATTATTGTGGAAAAAAAAAAAATTCTCAGCTTTTATTTACATTTGAGCAAAAAGTGTCCAGTCCAAAATTATTCATACCCTTCTCAATAATCAATAGAAAAGCCTTTATTGGCTATTACAGCAATCAAACGCTTCCTATAATTGCAGACCAGCTTTTTGCATGTCTCCACTGGCATTTTTGCCCTTTCATCTTTAGCAATGAGCTCCAAATCTTTTAGGTTGGAGGGTCTACTTGCCATCACCCTGATCTCTAGCTCCCTCCACATATTCTCAATTGGATTCAAGTTTGAACTCTGGCTGGGCCACTCCAAAACGTTAATGTTGTTGTCTGCTAACCATTACCTCACCACTTTTGCTGTGTGTTTTGGGTCATTGTCATGCTGAAATGTCCACTGGTGCCCAAGGCCAAGTTTCTCTGCAGACTGCCTGATGTTGTCGTTGAGAATCCTCATGTACTGCTCTTTTTTCATGGTGCCGTTTACTGTGATTAGGTTCCCTGGTCCATTGGCTGAAAAACACCCCCAAAGCATTAGGTTCCCACTACCATGTTTGACATTGGGAATGGTGTTCTTTGGGTTGAAGGCTTCTCCTTTTTTATGCCAAATGAAGGAAACATCATTGTAACCAAACAATTTAATTTTTGTTTCATCTGACCATAGCACAGAAGACTAGAAGTCTTCTTCTTTGTCCATATGAGCTTTTGCAAAGGCCAAGCAAGCTTTTGTTTGCCTTATTTGGAGAAGTAGCGTCCTCCTTGGTCTGCATCCGTGAAACCCAGCATTGTGCAGTGTCCGTTGGATTGTCTGCCTTGAGACATTGCCACCAGCAGAGCCCAGATTCACCAGGATGGCCTTGGTGGTGATCCTTGGATTCTTTTTCACCTCTCTAACTATCCTCCTGGCCAACACAGGTGTCACTTTTGGCTTCTGACCACAGTGCGGAACATCTTCTATTTTTTAATAATACTTTACACTGTAGCCACTGGAATTTGAAAACATTTAGAAATGGCCTTGTAGCCCTTTCCTGACTTGTGAGCAGCCACAATGCGCAGCCGCAGGTCCTCACTGAGCTTCTTTTGTCTTAGCCATGATTGTCCACAAACCAACTGCAAAGAGCTGCTGTTTTTCACCTGTTGAATTGATTAAAACAGCTGTTCCCAATTAATCCGGGTAATTAGGATGCTTTAGAACAGCTTGGACTATTTGGAATGGTATAGAACTTTTGATTTTCCCACAGATTGTGACATTTTGTGAAAGGTATGAATAATTTTGGACTAGACACTTTTTGCTCAAATGTAAATTAATGCTGAGAAATGTTCCCCCCCCCCCACAAAAATGCCTCTTGTACATAGTCTTATTATCTTTTGGGAGACACCTTTGTCATTTCCCGTCAAAAAATGACTTGCTGGTTTAATGAAATATAGCTTTAACTTAAAATTTGCCAGGTATGAATAATTTATGGGGAGCACTGTACTTACTTGTTCTTTTCAGTACGCTAAAATGCATAATTTTTGGTGCCTGTAGTACACTGGCCTGCTGTAAAATGGATTTCCAATGACCGTGTAATCTACCTCCAGCCACATACTTACTTGTTCTTTTCTGTACGTTGAATGCATAATTTATGATTCCTGTAGTCCACTGGCCTTCTGTAAAATGTATTTCCAATGACCGTGTAATCTACCTCCAGCCACATACTTACTTGTTCTTTTCTGTATGGTGAATGATTAATTGTTGGGGCCTTGGAGGAATTCAACACCAGTGTTGACCATGTGTTATCGAATTTAAACTATTATAATTTTTTTTTTTTTCAAGAGGGGGTATTTCGTTAGCCATGTTTTTAATCCAATTTTATATTTTTAGTTCTTTTAAACATATGTATTTGACCTGTATTTGTACTGGCCTGCAGTAAAATTGATATCTATTGACCGTGTAATATACCTCCAGCCACATAATCACTTGATCTTTTATGTCCGGTGAATGCCTAATGTTTGGGGCCTGTAGTCCAGTGACCTACAGTAAAATTTTTATCCATTGACCGCATAATGTACCTCGAGCCACATAATCAGAATTTATTTTATGTCAGGTGAATGCCTAATTTTTAAGGCTCGTACTCCTGTGGCCTAAAATAAATTTTCTCTAGGTTCCGACATGGCACATTTCAGAGAATTTTCTTCTAAGACGCATAAAAAATGTCCCCTGATTAATATACATATTTTTTGTTGGAATTGTTATTATTGATCCCTATTTAGTATGTCACTGTCCATGTTGTGCGACTATTTGTGCGCTTCTACTAAGTACACTGCTCAAAAAAAAAAGGGAACACAAAAATAACACATCCTAGATCTGAGTTAATTAAATATTCTTCTGAAATACTTTGTTCTTTACATAGTTGAATGTGCTGACAACAAAATCACACAAAAATAAAAAAATGGAAATCAAATTTTTCAACCCATGGAGGTCTGGATTTGGAGTCACACTCAAAATTAAAGTGGAAAAACACACTACAGGCTGATCCAACTTTAATGTAATGTCCTTAAAACAAGTCAAAATGAGGCTCAGTAGTGTGTGTGGCCTCCACGTGCCTGTATGACCTCCCTACAACGCCTGTGCATGCTCCTGATGAGGTGGCAGACGGTCTCCTGAGGGATCTCCTCCCAGACCTGGACTAAAGCATCTGCCAACTCCTGGACAGTCTGTGGTGCAACGTGACGTTGGTGGATAGAGCGAGACATGATGTCCCAGATGTGCTCAATTGGATTCAGGTCTGGGGAACGGGCGGGCCAGTCCATAGCATCAATGCCTTCGTCTTGCAGGAACTGCTGACACACTCCAGCCACATGAGGTCTAGCATTGTCTTGCATTAGGAGGAACCCAGGGCCAACCACACCAGCATATGGTCTCACAAGGGGTCTGAGGATCTCATCTCGGTACCTAATGGCAGTCAGGCTACCTCTGGCGAGCACATGGAGGGCTGTGCGGCCCTCCAAAGAAATGTCACCCCACACCATTACTGACCCAATGCCAAATCGGTCATGCTGGAGGATGTTGCAGGCAGCAGAACGTTCTCCACGGCGTCTCCAGACTCTGTCACGTCTGTCACATGTGCTCAGTGTGAACCTGCTTTCATCTGTGAAGAGCACAGGGCGCCAGTGGCGAATTTGCTAATCTTGGTGTTTTCTGGCAAATGTCAAACGTCCTGCACGGTGTTGGGCTGTAAGCACAACCCCCACCTGTGGACGTCGGGCCCTCATAGAGTCTGTTTCTGACCGTTTGAGCAGACACATGCACATTTGTGGCCTGCTGGAGGTCATTTTGCAGGGCTCTGGCAGTGCTCCTCCTGTTCCTCCTTGCACAAAGGCGGAGGTAGCGGTCCTGCTGCTGGGTTGTTGCCCTCCTACGGCTTCCTCCACGTCTCCTTATGTACTGGCCTGTCTCCTGGTAGCGCCTCCATGCTCTGGACACTACACTGACAGACACAGCAAACCTTCTTGCCACAGCTCACCTTGATGTGCCATCCTGGATATGCTGCACTACCTGAGCCACTTGTGTGGGTTGTAGACTCCGTCTCATGCTACCACTAGAGTGAAAGCACCGCCAGCATTCAAAAGTGACCAAAACATCAGCCAGGAAGCATAGGAACTGAGAAGTGGTCTGTGGTCACCACCTGCAGAACCACTCCTTTATGGGGGTGTCTTGTTAATTGCCTATAATTTCCACCTGTTGTCTATCCCATTTGCACAACAGCATGTGAAATTGATTGTCACTCAGTGTTGCTTCCTAAGTGGACAGTTTGATTTCACAGAAGTGTGATTGACTTGGAGTTACATTGTGCTGTTTAAGTGTTCCCTTTATTTTTTTGAGCAGTGTATTTGGTGGCTGCATATATGAACTGAAGGTTTTTCAGGTTTGTCTGCCATTAAAGTGAATGGGGCCCGCCGCAAACTTGCGGTTCGCGAAGATTTGATCGTGATCGCGTTCGCGAACCGTCCCTGCCAATGTTCGTCCATCACTAGTGGGGGTGCTTTGTAGGTGACTCTATTAGTTATTTACTAAAAATTGGTGGCACATTTAACCAACATGGATGCCACAGCATTCTGCAGTGACATTACACTCCATCTGGTTTGTGCCTGGTGGGACCATAATTTTTTGTCAACAGGACAATGACCCCAAACACACCTCGAGGCTATGTAAGAGCTAATTGACCAAGATGGATAGTGATAGAGTGCTGTGTCAAATGATATGGCCTCCACAATTAACCAATCTTAACTGAATTGAGATGGTTTTGACAAGTTGGACTGAAAAGTGAAGGGAAATCAGCAAACAAGTGCTCAGCACCTCTGGGAATTCCTTCAAGAGTGTTGAAAAACCATTTTAAGCAAGTACCTCAGGAAGCTGATTGAGAGAATGCCAAGTATGTACAAATCTGTCATCAAAGCAAAAGGGGTAACTTTGAAGAATCAAAAATTTAAAGCATATTCTGGCTTGTTGAACACTTTTTTGCTCCATGTATGCTTGACCATCATTTTCTGGTCATTAATATCAATCTACAAAGTAGATAAAAAATTGAATGAAAACATGTGTCCATGTTGTCGATGTCTCACTTTAACTTTTAGTACAATTTAATTTCTTATTTTGGTACTTAGTTACTTAGAGCCCTATTACGTGGGCAGATAGAGCAGATGATTGCCAAGAGGTTCCCTTCCGTCAATCACCTGCTCACTAGAGGAGGAGACTGCTGCTATTACATGCAGCAATCTCCTTCTCAGTATAGGGACGAGCAATCGTTAATGCATCTCTTGTCCCTATACAGTCTTTATTGTTTGCCAGCAGCAGAGCACCTTTTACACGGCACAATCTGCCACCAGCAAAGCACGATTTTTTAACATGGCATCAATATTGTACTGCAAGATGATCGCTAATGAGCATTCATACGAACGCTCATTAGTGATCATCTTAACAATATTCTGCCCGTACAATAGAGCCTTTACTTTACCCACAAGGGTTTTTACACGGGCCTGTTTGCATACAGTAAGTGATTGGAAATAAGCTTACAGTTTATGGATTAGGCTCTGCTATGATGAACACATTAATTTTAGTGATGCCATGAAGGATGATCTTAGATTCTATAATCACATTAAAGTAGTATGCAATTTATAACCACAGCATAAGGCCAACAATTTCTTATCTGTGAGCCTATGCCTTATACATACTAATGATTCTTTAAAACTCATTTATCTGCAACTTCATGACACGTTACAAGATAATCTGTAAACACTGTTCCAGTTTTGAATTAACCTTTATAGAAAGTATTAAAAGACAAGATGTGAAGTGTGGATATAAAGTTTACTAAGAGAAACTAAAAATATGGAAACAATTCTTGTTTTAAGTTCCTAAACCACTATACATAACCATTTTGAGAACATTGATTGCTGGTCCTCACAATTAAAGTAAGTTGTTAGTTATAGAAAATTAATAAAGTGTCATGTAATTAAGTTATTTCTTTATTACCACCATTTATTAACTGTTCTGGTACTCTGATATAAATATTTATATTTTATAATGACAGTGTCTGTCTGCTCCACTGGACTGGCAAATAGCAAATATTGAGATAATATTTAAAAAAGGGTAAAAAGGTCAGCCCAAAAGCTTTAGATCTGTAAATTCAACCAGTTTTGAACTAAGATAATTTCGGTCTATGATAGCAAGAACATAGTAATTTTGTACCCAATATTGTGCAGAATGTTAGGCAACTGTGTATAAGAAGGATATAAGTGAACAAGTGTGGTTGTAGAGGGAGCAACCAAGGTAGCTAAATGAATAGGCCAACTGAAGTACTAAGTTATCAAACTTGGGGTTATTTAGTTAGCAAAAAAGGAAGTTTAAGGCAGATCTAACTACAATATGTAAATAGATGAATGTACAGTTTAGAAACATTTCTAAATATCCTTTATACTTAGACCTGAAAGCATGACTAGGTTGTTTCTGCTACGACTTCTACTAAAGAAAATTTTGTCTGCGACATACATGGGATTGTTTATTGTAAAAGCAGTAAGATTGTGGAACTTTCTGCCACAGGATATTACATAGTTACATAGGTTAAAAAAACAAAAACAAATGACCATTAAATTCAACCTTTCTCAAATCAATTATGTTGTAATGGTCAATTCATTATACATGTTCAAGAAGGGCCTGGATAACTTTCTAGAATAATATTGCATGTTTATATTATAATTCAATTGTTAAAAGTCACAGTTCAAGATTTGATATAGCAGAAAGAAATATATTTATACTAAACTTCCGGAGATGGGCCGTTCATCCAGGAATTGATTCTTATTACTGTATTTGGACTGTTTAAAGGCATTACAGTTCTCAAATATAAGGTAATTAACAACTACCCCATGGTGGACTTTGCCTGCAACCCGGTAGTATAATTGTATGTACAAGTATTTCAACATATTTTCATAATGTAACCTCTGTATACCACCACAATGGATATGAAAGAAAGCAATATGTGATTAATGTTTAAATGTTCATTTTTAATGCAAGTGGCTGAACAAAAATATTGTTTTAATTATTTAGGGATTACAACTATGTTTTACATATTTCCTTCATGTTCACAAGATCAAACCTGATTGGACAAAATAACATAATTTTGAATCTGAGGATTATTTTTAATACCTAGATGCATCTGAAGTGCATGGACATAATTTGATGGTGAGTTTCCTTCTTTGAGATGCTTTGCCAGGCCTTTACTGCAGGCTCCTTCCATTGATAGTTCTTTGTGCGTCTTTCTGCTTTTAGTTTTATTTTCTTTAAGGCCCTTTGCACATGAGCATCACAGATTTTTTCGGATGCGGTGCGGGTGCATTGCGGGAAACCCAAGTGAGTGTGCACGCAATTAAAGTCAGTTTTGTCTGCGATTGGGTTGTGTTGTTCAGTTTTTTATGCGCAAGTGCAAAGCGTTTCAATGCGTTTTGCACGCGAGGATTAAAAAAACTGAATGTGGTACCCAGACCCGAACCCGGACTTCTTCACTGAAGTTCAGGTTTGAGTTCAGTGTTCTGTAGATTTTATTATTTTCCATTATAACATGTTTATAATGGAAAATAATAGAATTCTTTAATACATAATGCAAAATTAACATGTAAAATGTCCCTTGAGGGTTAAAAAAATAATAAAAAAATTACCTCATCCACTTGATCGCGCAGCCGTTATCGTCTTCTTTCTTCTTCTTGCAGGACCAGCAAAAGGACCTGCGTTGACATCATCACACTTACCACGTGGTGAGTGCGGTGACATTAGAGTAGGTCCTGCTGAATGAAGATAGAAGATCCTGAAAGAAGACGATAACGGCTGCGCGAATGGACCTCATCCCTAATTATTATCATCTCCTTAGCAACTATCCGTGAAAATGGCATTGCATCCGCACTTACTTGCGGATGCAATACGATTTTCACGCAGCCCCATTCACTTCTATGGGGCCTGCGTTGCGTGAAAAACGCAGAATATAGAACATGCTGTGATTTTCACGCAACGCACAAGTGATGCGTGAAAGTCATCACTCATGTACACAGCCCCATTGAAATGAATGAATCAGGATATGATACTCTGAGACCACAAAATCAATAGTGTTAGAAAAAGGGAGGGGGCTACCTCTGCCTTCTGATCAGAGCCCCCACTGTGAAATTGTCAGTTGCCATGACAGCCTCGGGCCTTGTGAAGGTCCCAGGTCTCTTATGGCTAGCCACCTGAAAAGCCCTGCCCAAGGTGCACAGACAGCTTGTTTGAATCCCATAGACTGCAATAGTATTATATTGCAGTCTATGGGACAAATGATCAGAAGACCACATATTCAAGTGTCCTAAGTGACTAAACGTTGCAGTAAAAAAATGTTCTATAAAAATTCTTCCTCTCCAATTTTACATATAAAAAATAAAAAAATAATCATAACAGGTATTGCCGCATCTGAAAATGTCCAAAATATTAAAGTATCAAAGTATTTTCCCTGGATAGTGAATGCCATAATGCAAAAATTTTTATAAATAAACAAAAAAATCCAAAATTCTAAATTTTTGATCATGTCTCCCTCAAAAAATTTTATAAAAAGTAATCAAAAAGTTGTACGTACCTCAAAAATCATACCACTAAAAACTACTGTTCCCCCTGCCAAAAACAAAACCTCATACAGCTCAGTAGACAGAAATATAAAATGTTATGGGTGTTAGAAAATGGCAAAAATATTTTTTATTCTTTAAAAATACAATATAATGAAAAAAGATACAAATATGGCATCACCATAATCGTACAGTTCACATCACTTTGCTATCCTTTGTTTAACGTATGCCGTACACGGGTAAAAAAGGATGCAAAAGCACTATAAAACTCTATGGTGATGGCTGCCACTGTACAGCATCAGTTTGAGGAATCTGTTTTTGTATACATTAAATGTAAGACAAAAACGTGATGTGAACCCTCCCAAGGACGTCATGTTATTTTTAGCACACAGTGAAAGTCTTTATATCAAAACCCACCCCAAAAAACTTAGTGGAATTGTATTTTTTTATTTCACTCTTTTATTTCCTGTTTTCAATGCAAGATATGGTAAATCAAATGGTGCCATCCCATAAAAATAAGCCCTCATATGGCTATGTGAACAAAAAAAAAAGTAAAAAGGCTTTTGGAACATAGAAAGGAAAAAGCTAAAATACTAAACAAAAATAGCTCGGGCCTTAAGGGGTTAAGATGTGTTCTATAAAAAAAAATTGGAACCTTTCTGTTTTTGAGTGTTACCATTGGCATACATGTTGACATAATCCTTCTGTATTTATATTTATGAAGGTGTCTCTGGATTGTTGACTTTGACAATTATATGCCTAACTCCTTGAGATTGTTCTTGACTAGACTAGATTTCTCTTTATTAAGGAAAGAATTCTGCAAGTGTCCACATTTGATTTTTCTATTTTTTTTCTTTCTTTTTAAGTATGCCCTGAATTGTTGACTTGACCAGTCCTAAAGTTTCTACCATTTCTGGGAGGTATTTTGTGCTGCACTGTGGTATTCATTTAGCACCTAATGGAAGGTATTTTGTGCTGCATTCTGTTATTTAGTTAGCACTGCCGAAGAGATATTTTGTGCTGCGCTGTAATTTTTGCACTGTTAGGGTGTTCATTGTGCTTCCTTAGCGCTGCTGTGATGGTATTTTGTGCAGCACTTAGGTATTCGGTGCTTTTGGGGAGATATTTTATGTTGCACTGTGTTGTCTGCTTGGTGCATTTGGGATAGCATTTTGTGCTACAGTGTGGTATGTAATGCTATTTGAAAGATAACATCTGTCCTTGATCGTGAAATTAGATATTTCTATGTTCCACTTTTATTTTTCATATAACGTTCATTGTGTGATATATATATATATATATATATATATATATATATATATATGTGTGTGTGTGTGGTGAGGAGGGCCAGGACCAGTTAAAGCTACATTTGCTGTAGTATGCATTGTGCATCCATATTTTTCTGCTGTATGGGGGAAAATTTATATTGTATGAGGACTGGTGGGGTTTGAGTGCCAGAATTGCTTGTTAATGCTAGTCCAACTTGCTCATTTCTAAATTCATACTTTTTCTTTAAAACTGTACCTGAAATTCTTTTTTTAGATTGCTTCTGTTCTATTACAATGAGCAGTTTGTAAAGGAAATGCCATTGACTGCTGCAGTCTCACATGGTTGCTTGCCATTCACGCTGCAGTAGTAAAGAGCCAACGGGAAATTTAATTCCAGATAAAATGAGTGTGAACAGGAAATTAAAAGGGCACTGCTGTGTCATCTGCAAGGAAAAAGTAATATGAAGGCGCACAAAATTATCCGAATCTTTAAATTGTGTGTACAGGGTTTAAATAAGAAAGGCAATAACATGATATAAAGAAGCATTTTGTGAATGATTCCTCTGATACAACAGATGTTTGTCAGTGATGGGGAACTGATGATATTTCCTAAAATATTACATTGTCTAGTCATTGTCCAGTTCTAAACACAGGAAAATACTATACTAGATCTGTTTAACTGGGCGCTCTTACAGTGTGTCCTCACCTTTGCATATTCAGTAATACCTTAACATATCCCCATTATCTGAATCACTGCTTGTATAAGCAGAAATGATCCAATAACAGAGCAGGTCCGCCACAGTAAAATCAAATATTCTACCTTTGTCCTGAAAATCGTTCAACAAGATGCAAGCTGCCAGGCCCTTCATGTTGTCAATTGCTACTTTAATTAATTTCAGTGGATGTTACTAACTCAATGCCAAACCATGTGTTTCACCCTGTGCAATATTTGTACAGCAATGGCATCATGGAATACGAATAAACATAAGAGAAGATTTATTAAGATTTTTTTAGGCAAGTCTCAACATGAAGTGAGCTGGAATAAGTTGTGGGTGCAGGTAACCATGGCTGTCGCAGGCAATCAATGGCTGTGACAGGTCACCGCTGCAGCCAGTGATGGGCTAAGTGGCATTTCCAGCCTATTTTGTGTGTTAATCCAGGAAGTGGATAGGACTTTTTCAACAACTAGAGACACTGGTTAGGGAATACCAGTGTAAGGATCAGCCCCTAGGATGATCAAGTTACATTGCACTGCATTCCTAGTGTTAATATATCACACAGACTGTTATGCCTTCTTTCAGCCACAAGAGGCCGCTGTGTCTTTAAGTAAGAAAGAAAGAAAGTAGTTTTGTCCCAGAGGAGGTAGGAGGAGTTTGAAGTTTCCGGGCATTGGGCTGTGCTGTGGTGTTCCTGGCAGGTGGTGAGCTGACAGACTGGCTACTGTTAGACAGAGCGACAGAGACTAAAAAGGTGATTCTGAGAAGAGTGATATTGACCAATTCAGAGACTTGTGACAGGACACGGGGCCTGACTAACGTGCTCTAGGTTAGTGGGACCGTGGCAGAGGATGGGGACTCCTGGCAGAGCTGAACTGATGTGGATGCCTGCACCTGCAATCTAGAGAGAGAGGTAAAGACAACGCGCTGGGACAAGCAAGCGACCGTATCAGGAGCTAGACGATACCTGCCCCCACGTACCAGACCAAGACAAGCAGCTACCTCGTGGGAGAATGTGACATGACTAGGGTTGAGCGAACCCAAACTGTAAAGTTCGGGTTCGTACCGAACTTTAGGATTTTTGGACCCCGAACACGAACATTTCAGTAAAAGTTCGGGTTCGGTGTTCGGCGATTTCTTAGTGCTTTTTGAAAGGCTGCAGAGCAGCCAATCAACAAGCATTTAACTTTGACCTTAGAAGCCATCACAGCCATGCCAACTAATGGCATGGCTGTGATTGGCCAGTGCAGCATGTGACCCAGCCTATATATAAGCTGGAGTCACGTAGCGCTGCACGTCACTCTGCTGTGCTTAGTGTAGGGAGAGGATGATGCTGCTGCTGCTGTGAGGCAGAGAATAGGACAGAATCTGTTATCAGAACTCCAATTGAACTCAGTGATCTACATAGATTTAGTTGTGTGGGTGCACTGCACAATCTTTTTACCCTGCCCTGAGCCCAGGGACAGAGAAAAATAACTTTTATCCGTCTGTTAGTTAGGTGGGCGGCGGTGGCGGCCATTTTATGCAAACTCGGTGCACCAGCACTGCATCTGTGCTTTTGTGACATTCAAATCCAAGCTTGAAATACTGCAATAATAATCTGGCTTTAAAAAAATACCCTTTTTTGGCAATATCCAAAATCTGGGGCCTCTGCCGCATTAGTCAGTGTGCAATTTAATCTAGAAATACAGCCATAATTTTCTGGGTTTCTAAAAACACCCTTTTTGGCATAATACACAATTTTACAGCCCTTGCTGCATCTGCACGTGTGAAATTCAAGCGTTATATACAGCTTTCATATTCTGTTAGTAAAAAACACCCTTTTATTTAGCAAAATACTTAATATTGCAGCCTTTGCTGCATCTGTGATTGTTAAAAACAAGTTTTAAAAACATCAATAATTTTCTGGCTTTGAAAAAACACCCATTTTTGGCAATAACCTTCATTTTGGGCCTCTGCATCATTAGTCAGTGTGCAATTTAAGCTAGAAATACAGCCATAATTTTCTGGGTTTTTAAAAACACCTTTTTTTTGGCAGAATACACAATTTAACAGCCCTTGCTGCATCTGCATGTGTCAAATTCAAGCGTTATACACAACGGTCATATTCTGTTATTTAAAAAAAAACACCCATTTTGGACAAAAAACTTAAATTGCGGCTTAGTCTGGATCTGTACGTGCGAGATACACCCTTTACATACTGTCGTTATATTCTGCTATTAGAAAAACACTAATTTGTAGCAAAAATCTTTAATTGCGGCCTAGTTTGCATCTGTACATGTAAGATACACACTTTAGATACTGTGGTTCTATTCTGTTATTTGAAAAACAGCCATTTTGGGTAAAAAACTTTAATTGCGGCCTAGTCTGCATCTGTACGTAAGAGATACACCGTTTACATACTTTGGTTCTATTCTGCTATTAATAAAACACCCATTTTGGGCAAAAATCTTTAATTGCGGCCTAGTCTACATCTGTACGTGTGAGATACACCCTTTACATACTGTCGTTCTATTCTGCTATTAATAAAACACCCATTTTGGGCAAAAATCTTTAATTGCGACCTAGTCTACATCTGTACGTGTGAGATACACCCTTTACATACTGTCGTTCTATTCTGCTATTAATAAAACACCCATTTAGGGCAAAATCCTAAATTTGAGAAATATGAGGAGAGCGTAAAAAAGGGACGTGGCCCAGGTCGTGGTGTTGTTGGTGGAGCTCCTCTTGCAGGTAGAGGACAAGATCAGAGTTGGCACCTGCAGCCGATGTCCATCAGTCTTTCACCTCACCCCCTTGCAAATCAGCCAAGCAGTCTGAGCCCCAAGTCATGCAGCAGTCTTTTCTGCTTTTTGATGAGTCTGTTAGCAGTGTTTCCCATATCCATCCACCTAGCCCTGCCCCAGAAGTGGAAGAGATTGAGTGCACCGATGCCCACCTAACTAACAGACAGGAGGACCATCGCAGCACGTCTCGGATAATGATGAAACACAGGTGCCAACTGCTGGGGCTTTCGAAAGTGTTCAGACTGACAAGGAGGGTAGGGGTGAAGACTGGGTGGAAGATGATGAGGTCCTCGACCCCACATGGAATCAAGGTCATGCGAGTGACCTGTGTAGTTCGGAGGAAGAGGCGGTGTGCAACCAGCACAGCAGAAGAGGGAGCAGGGTGCAAAAGCAGAGAGTCCGTCCCCTAGACAGTACGCCTGCTACTGCCCACCGCAGCAAGGGACAGAGCACCCCAAAGCCAGCTCCAAGGAGTTCCCTGGCGTTGCAGTTCTTCAGACAATGTGCTGACAACAAGACACGAGTGGTTTGCACGCTGTTCAATCAGAGCCTGAAGCGAGGCATAAGCGTTCTCAACCTGAGCACAACCTGCATGACCAGGCATTTAAGTGCAAAGCACGAGCTGCAGTGGAGTAGACACCTCAAAAACCAAGAAAGGTCTCTGGCTCCTCCTGCTTCCTCTTCTTCTGCAGTCTCGGCCTCTTCATCCACCTCTGGAGTGACAGTGCCACCTGCCACCCCGCAAACAGAGGATCTTCCAGCAACACCACCATCTAGGTCACCAAGCATCTCCACAATGTTCCACGGAAGCGTTCAGCTCTCCATCTCCCAAACACTGGAGAGTAAGAGGAAGTACCCCTCTACCCACTCGCGATCCCTGGCCCTGAATACCAGCATTTCAAGATTACTGGCCTTTGAAATGCTGTCATTCCATCAGGTGGAGATGGAGAGTTTTAAAAGCCTTATGGCGGTGGCTGTCCCACAGTACGTCGTGCCCAGCTGCCACTACTTTTCCAGGCGTACCATCCCTTCCCGGTGCACTGCGCAACGCCATCTGTGGGAAGGTGCACCTCACTACGGATACGTGGACCAGTAAGCATGATCAGGGAGGTTATATCTCCATAACAGCACACTGGGTAAATGAAGTGGCGGCTGGGCCTGAGGCGGATAGCAGTTTGGTGCATGTCTTTCCACCACCGAGGATTGCAGGGCCCTTCAGTTTGCCTCCTGTTGCTTCCTCCTCCTACTCTGCTTCCTCATCCTCTACCGCCTCCTCATCCAGTCAGCGTAACACCTTCACCACCAACTTCAGCACAGCCAGGGGTAAACAACAGCAAGCAGTTTTAAAACTTATCTGTTTGGGGGACAAACCCCACACTGCACAGGAGCTGTGGACGGGCCTTGAACAACAGACAGATGAGTGATTGGTGCCAGTGAGCCTCAAGCCCGGCCTGGTGGTGTGCGATCATGGGCGAAATCTCGTAGCATCTCTGGGACTAGCCGGTTTGACGCACATCCCTTGCCTGTCGCATGTGCTGAATTTGGTGGTGCAGAGATTCCTTAAAAATTACCCCGAAATGTCAGAGCTGCTGCATAAAGTGCGGGCCATCTGTGCGCGATTTCGGCATTCTCACCCTGCTGCTGCTCGCCTGTCAGCGCTGCAGCGTAACTTCGGCCTTCCCACTCACCGCCTCATATGCGACGTGCCCACAAGGTGGAACTCCACCTTGCACATGCTGACCAGACCATGCGAGCAGCACCAGGCGATAGTGGAGTTTCAGCTGCAGCACGCACAGGTGAGTCGCTATTCGGAACAGCACCACTACACCACCAATGACTTGGCCTCCATGCGAGACCTGTGTTCCTTGTTGCGCTGTTTCGAGTACTCCACCAACATTGCCAGTGCCGATAAAGCAGTTCTCAGCGTTACTATCCCACTTCTATGCCTCCTTGAAAAAACGCTGCCGGCGATGATGGAAGAGGATGTGGCACAGGAGGAGGAGGAAGAGGGATCATTTCGTAGGGTTTCCGGCCAGTCATTCACAAGTGGCTCCGAGGGTGGGTTCCTGCACACACAAACGCCAGGTACACAATTGTCCAGCCATGGCACAGTTCTGGAGGATGATGAGGTGGAGGATGAGGCGATGGAGGAAGAGGAACTGTGTTCACAGCAGGGTGGCACCCAAACCAGCTCATGGCCATCACTGGTGCGTGGCTGGGTGATACAGAGGACACAGACGATACACCTCCCACAGAGGACAGCTTTTCGTTGCCTCTGGGCAGCCTGGCACACATGAGCGATTAAATGCTGCAGTGTCTCCACAATGACCGCCGAGTTGCCCACATTCTAACTTGTGCTGATTACTGGCCGCGCTGCTGGATCCCCGTTACAAGGACAACGTACCATCCTTAATTCCCTCACTGGAGCGTGATCGTAAGATGCGCGAGTACAAGCGCACGCACTGGTAGACGCGCTGCTGGTGACATTCCCTCCTGACAGCGGGGGCACAGTGGAAGCACAAGACGAAAACAGAGGAGGAAGAGGTCGCCAACGCATCTGGGGCACCGCCAGAACCTCATAAGGCAGGGTTAGCATGGCCAAAAAGTGTAAAAGCTTTTTCAGCATGCCACAATAACCAGTGCCACCAGCTGATATGGAACGTCTTAGCTGGAGGCAGCATTTCACCAACATGGTGGAGAATTATGTGTGTACACGCCTACATGTACTGAATGACGGGTCTGCCCCCTTCAACTTTTGGGTCTCCAAATTGAGCACATGGCCTGAGCTTGCCCTTTACACCTTGGAGATGCTGGCCTACCCTGCAGCCAGTGTATTATCTGAACGTGTGTTTAGCATGGCATGGGGCGTTACCACAGACAAGCGCAGCCGCCTGTCCACAGCCAATGTGGACAAGCTTACGTTCATTAAAATGAACAAGGCATGGATCCAACAGGACTTGTCCGTACCTTGTGCAGAATAGACATGTATACCGGCCTTAACCAGCCATTGTTATACTACAGCACAATTGCTCATTCTTGTATTTTGGATATTTCACACTGTTTTGGAGTATACCCTAATAAAAAAAAAAAAAAAAAATTAAAACTAAAAACCAGCGTTGGCTACCTCGTCCTCCTCCACCGCTGCTTCCACCTACACCGCTACGTCCACCGCCTCCTCAAACTCCTACTCCATATGGACCTCCACCTCATAAATCAATATTTTTTTTTTAAGTTTGTGCGTATTTTATTTTATGTCATTTCACTAATTTCTCTGTTACATTTTCGGGTGACATTCAGCAATTTTTGGGTGTGATATACCACTGCTCTACCTAGTAGACAGGTTAAAAAAATTCACTAATTTGTCTGTTACATTTTTTGGGTGAAATTCACTATTTTTGGGCTGTGATATCCCACTGCTTTACCTAGTAGACAGGTTAAAAAAAATTACGAAGTGTGATATCCCACTGCTCTACCTAGTATACACAATAAAAAAAAATCATAAATTTGTGTTACATTTTTGGGTGAAATTCACCCATTTTTGGGTGTGATATACCACTGCTATACCTAGAAGACAGGTAAAAAAAAATCACTAATTTGTCTGTTACATTTTAAGGTTAAATTCACCAATTTTTGTGTGTGATATACCACTGCCATACCTAGTAGACAGGAATTTTTTTTTTACTAATTTGTCTGTTACATTTTCAGGTGAAATTAACAAATTTTTGGCTGTGATATACCCCTGCTCTACCTAGTTGACAGCCTAATACATTTGACTAATTTTTCTTTTACATTTTCGGGTGACATTAAACAATTTTTGGCTGTGATAGACCCCTGCTCTACCTAGTAGACAGGTTAATAAATTTCACAAATTTTTCTGTTATATTCTTGGGTGACATTTTACAATTTTTGCCGTGAATAAACCCCTGCTCTGCATAGGTGACAGGGACCGAAATTTTTAAAAATAATCTATTCCATTGGTGGGTGACATTAACCCATTTCTGGCGATAAAAAACTCCTACTCTGCATAGGTGACAGGGACTTAAATTTCTAAAATTCGTCTTTAATTGGCCCTTTTCATTTGATCCTTCTACTTTATTAATTTGTCCCACATTTCCGCTTCATCCCATTGCAGCTATTGACCTCCCTTGGATGAGGTCTCCCTTTCTCATACTCCCTCTCTGGCGTGGAACCCTGATTCGCTGATACCCGTAATCAACATGGTAGGCTCAGAAAAGAACATCGAAAGTTGATAGAGAAGATATCCATATGGATGATTGACGTCACGGGGGCACCTCTGCATAGATGACAGGAACATAAATAAATAAAAAAATAATCATCTGTTACATTGTCAGGTGACATTTTACAAATTTTGCCGGATAGAAACCCCTGCTCTGCATCGGTGACAGCGAATAAAATTTCAGAAACTCTTCTTTAGTTGATGCGCGCCACCTCCTTTCACTCAATGCTTAAACTTTAACAAGTTGTCCCACATTTGCGCTTCAATAGTTTGTCCCACATTTCCACTGTATCATATTTAATTTGAAACAATTAACCTCCCTTGGATGTGGTCTCTCTTTCTCACGCTTCCTCTCCGGCATGGAACCCTGATTTGCCGATAACCGTGATCAACATGGTAGGCTCAAAAAAGAATATCGAAAGTTGATAGAGAAGATATCCAAATGGATGGTGGACGTCACAGGGACGTGCGATCAGGCAGAAGTTATCTAGAGTCAACAAAGCGGCAGCAGGGCCTCTCCTGGCTAACGTTTCATAATCCAAAATACTGCAGTGACATTCCATGTAATTTAATTAATCATTCAAATAACAGGGCATCTTAAGAGTCCTGTATTGTAATTTATCGTCACTACCTCCCCGAGTCGGGAGTGGGTAATTGCCGCACGCCCCCTCCTTAACTTGGAAGCTTATGCTTCAATACTTTGTCCCACATTTCCTCTCGATTACATTTAATTTCATACATTGACCTCCCTTGGATGTGGTCTCTCTTTCTCACGCTTCCTCTCCGGCGTGGAACCCTGATTCGCCACTAACCGTGACCAACATGTTAGGCGCAGAAAAGAACATCGAAAGTTGATAGAGCAGATATCCAATTGGATCGTGAACATCACGGGGACATGCGACATGGTGGGGCAGTATGTTTGCACACGCCTACACGAACTGACTAATGGTTCTGCCCCCTGCAACTTCTGGGTCTCCAAATTAGGCACATGGCCTGAGCTTGCCCTTTACGCCTTGGAGGTGCTGGCCTTCCCTGCAGCCAGTGTATTGTCTGAACATGTGTTTAGCACGACTGGAGGGGATTATCACAGGTTATATTTTCCAATGTTTTGGGGTGTACCCTAATTTAAAAAAATGTAATAAATGTAAACCAAAAAGTGGTGTAGGCTACCTCTTCTTCCTCCACCGCCGCTTCCACCTACACCGCCACATCCACTGCCTCCTCAACCTCCTACTCCATATGGACCTCGTCCTCCTAGATCAAGATTATTATTTTTTATTTTTATGTATTTTATGTTATTTAAAGTCATTTCCCTATCCACATTTGTTTGCAGAGCACTTGCCATGCTCTTAACCACATTGTGATGCCTCTATCCCTTTCCATGACATTTTTAGAGCCATTTTAGTGCTCAAAGGTTCGGGTCCCCATTGACTTCAATGGGGTTCGGGTTCGGGGTCAAGTTCGGGTCCCGAACTCGAACTTTTTTTTTAAGTTTGGCCGAACCCATTGAACTCGAACATCCAGGTGTCCGCTCAACTCTAATCATTGGTATCTCCTGTTTGGGATAATTACTGGGAATGTATGTGATGAAGCAGTGTTCTGTGTACTGTACACTTCAAAAGTGTGGTTATTATTGTTTTCTTTTTTTCCTTTCTTACCCAAGTTTGAAAATTGCAAATATGATCACGCATATAAATGCCCTTGTCACAGTGCGGTTCACTGTGATAGTTATGTCCGTATAGGCTCGCTGCATGCCCTCTCGCCTGCTGACTGCAGGCTGCCACCTGTGCAGGCTGGTTGATTGCGGTTGCGTGCTGGCTGCGGTGTCTTCTGTGAACTACTGCCTGTGAATGTTTGCTCTCCCTGTGATGCTTCTCTGTTTGTCTGTGTTACACGGACTGTTTGTGCTCTGGCGTACTGGCTGCGGTGGTCTCCGTGTTTGCTGTTTGCCAGGGGAAATGTCCTGTACTGCAGCCTGTGTGTTCTGTTCTGTTCTGATGGGGTTTACTTCCCCTGATCTGAACCTGGGTGTGGCTTATCAGGTGCCCTCGTTATCCAGCTATTTATATCTGTGAGCTGTGGGGCTTGAGGTCAGTCTTTCCTGTGTCTTGCTGGGTGTAGCACCTCGCTGCTCACCCAGGAGGTCAGTCTTTCTTGTGTCTTGCTGGGTGTAACACCTCGCTGCTCACCCAGGAAGTCAGTCTTTCCTGTGTCTTTCTAGGTGTAGCCCCTTGCTGTTTACCCAGGGGATTCTTTCCATCTACCCTTCTGTGTGGTGTCACCTGGTATTGCATTGGTGTTTGTTGTTATTGGCTTGTCTTCTCCTGTACCTGTTCTGTGATGTAGGAAGTTATCCTTGTCTGTTCCCTGTTTCGCCTAGCAGTGCGCAACTGCATCTGATAGCCTGGCAGTGCTAAACTGCTTCTGATGTATTCTGTCCCATGTCCTGTCTGGCAGTACCTACTGCTACTGATCCTTGTCTGTTCTTGTATGCCTGTAGTTCCTTTCTACTTCTGTTCCTGTCCCTTGTTTGACCTGCCTTCATGAGAGTGTCACTGGCTTCCCCGGACGGGGAATCTATTGTTTTTGAATCTCTAGTCTGTGTGTATCTCTAGTATGTGTGCAGCTCTGCCTGAGACCGCCATGCTTCCATCCCGCTTGGGGTCCAGGCATCATCTTCTGTGCTGGTTCCTGTTCGTCTTGTTGTCTGTTTCATGTGCTGTGTTTGTATGGGTTCCAGTTCTGTTGTTGTCTGTTCCGCTGGTGCTTGTACCAGCGTGGTTCCTTGCAAGTAGGGGCCAAGTGTACCGGGACCTTCCTGGATGTGGGACCAGTGAGCCCTCGGCCCAGTTCATCCCCACCACCGGGGGTTCTGTGAAGAACGGGGCTCACTGGCTTTATGTTCTCTGGGTTTTGCCTCTGATCTGCCGATGCCCTTGGTTCTGTGGTAGTGCTACCACTATTGCCTACCTGCTTACTGTCATGTGCTTTTATTTCATTTGTAATAAAGTTCTCTGTGGGTCCTTGGTCTGTTTTGCCTGTGTCCTGTCTCCATGACATCCCGGATGTCTGCCTTGGGCCTTCGGCATGTGACAGCCCTTAGTTGATATATGTATAGTCTGATGAGTTTGTTCATGGCTATGTATTTTAAAACAACATGAGTGATAAGCAAGAGGATAGCTTACCATAAGTAATACTGTACTTTATTCCATACTATACTTTTCAATGGGCATATAGCAATGCAGCAAAGCAATGAATAGATATTGCTAAAACAATAACCTTTAATAAAAGACTTTACAGCATTTTCCACTGGGACCCTCAGGCCTCATCATTGGTAAATGTCAACCCAAAACAAAAAGTACTGCTCAATTTGGCTTTAAATTAAACATTTACTACACTGGAAAAAATATATAATTTAATGTCAAGTCGCCAGAATTTTATAAGCAGTGGGATCACATAAAGAGTTATGGCTACATTTATAAAAAAAAAAAAAAAAGATAATAATGTACTAACAAAATAGATTCAAGCATTATATATGGACTAAGCCCTCACTCTGATGTAATAACATCTGAGACTCTTAGCCAATATATTTTGATCAAAACACATCTGAGCCCACCTACCCCCGCCAGGTCAGGCAGGTCCTACGCTAAACCTACCTATGCCATTGGGCATCTATGTTCAGGAGCGCAATCTCTGCACATATAGTGTGTTGCTCCTAGTCACCTCTATGTGCATCCAGCAACCAATGATAGGAGGAGCAAGTACACCTATATGTACCACCTAATCAAGGCGGTCTGTTTGATAGGAAGGGCAAAAGTGCACAGGAATGCTACTCCCAAGATAAAATAGGAGAGCATTCACACTTGAAGGTGCCACTCCCTCAAACATTTACTACATAATAAACAAAAATCACAGAAAAGAGAAAAAACAAACATCCTGCACGATATGATAAATAAATATGCGGATGTCCCTGGCTACATTTATGAAAAAAATCACACAAAAAAGTTACACAAAAAAATAGTTAATAATGCACTAACAAAATAGATGCAGGCATTGTACATGGACTAAGCCCTCACTCTGATTTAATAAAATATATTTTAATTGCATTATTATCTTTTTTTGTGTGATTTTTTTTTCACATAAGTAGTTAAAACAATATCTAGTATGACAGATCCTTCTGAAACAGCTTCATATCTAAAAATAATTTTTACTTTGTCTTTTGTATCTAAGTATAAATACACAAAATCCAGAAAGGTGAATAGGATACATTTGAGGAAAGTTATATAGTTGTTGAACTACAGGACTAGCCTAACTAGGGATTCTCTCCCTACATTTTCTCTTTGGACATTCAATGATGGCACAGCTATAGGGGGTCACAGTGGTCATAGTTATGTGTGGGCCCCCAAACCGCCCCTCTCACCACACTAACACTCTCAGGCCAGCAACGCACCAAGAAGATTACCTTCATTACTTTATCACATCACATCTGCATGATTATTCATCATCCTGTCTCTTGCTTTCCAATGCGCCTTCTCTTCTTATCTACTAATAACAGAGTACATACATTAAAGAGGACCTGTAACAACAAAATGCAATGCAATCTGCAGACCCCACAGTCTGTTGCTACAGACTGCAGGAGGTATTATTTTATTTATATTTTTTTTGGGGGGGGGGGGGGCATTGTTCATTTGTGGGAGCACCAAGGAGATTATTACTTTGGAAGCACAAAGAGGAAATATTACTATGGGGGCATAAAGTGATATCACTTTGTAGTGGCACTAAGAAAGTCACTATTACTGTAAGGTATGATTATTTATTTGGGGGCACAATGGGGAAATTAGTATTGAGTTATTGAGTGGATGCCTTATTCCTTTGTGGAGCAGAAAAAGATGGTACTAGTACTGTACACTGGACACAATTACTGTCTGACAGGGTAATTGAGGGGAGTAGCAGGAAGGGGAATTTGCACACAGAGAAAAGTCATGGCTAGGAGAAGTCTTCATGGTGGGAGAAAAAAAAGTGAAAACAAACAATGCTAGTGAGAGAAGCATCACCCATGTGTCACTAGATGTAACTGAAACTTTTCATGGTGTAGATCGTTAAGAGTTTAGGGGAGCCCAACTGAAGGACCCCACCCTAGAGCTTATCCTTAGTGCAGCTGCCGGACCTGAGGGAGGAAACCAACGGGAGGTGTATAGATGGGAAAAGGGGCTCTTATATAGGGAAAAAAAATACATCCTGCCCAGAAATACCCTGGACCCGTGTCAATCAGCTAGCGAGACCCCAACAGTACCGACTCCAACTCCTGCTCCTGGCCCATGATGTCCCTGCAGCGGGGCACATGGGGGTCACAAAGACACGAGCCCAGCTGTTGAATTGTTTTTTTGTCTGAGGGCCAATCAGGAGGTTCATAAATACTGAGCCTTTTGTCCTGTGTGTCAAAAGATGGGGGGAGTACCCTGCCGTGACCCTCTCCAATGCATGCCCTTGATTGGTGAACCGTTACAGAGGTTTGCCATTGATTTAGTGGGTCCCTTAGCCTTTCCCAGTCGCAGAAAAGAAAGGTTCATCCTCACCTTGGTCGACTTTGCCATCCCCTATCAGGAGGCCGTTGCCCTGTCATTCATAGATGTGGAGCAAGTGGCTCAAACTCTACTGGACATCCTTAGTCAAGTTGGGTTTCCGCAGGAGGTACTCAACAACCATGGGGCCCAGATCCAAAGCGAGCTGATGCAGACCCTCTGGGAGAAACATGGGGGGGTCTGCCCAATGCGCACAACCCCCTACCACCCTCAAACTAATGGGTTGTGCGAGCACTTCAATGGAACACTCAAACAACTCATTATGCAGTATGTGGAGTCTGAGGGGGGGAGAAAAACCTGCAGCTTCTCCTCTTCACCTACCGGGAGTTGCCGCAGGATTCTACTGGGTTCTCCCCCTTTGAATTTCTGTACGGACAAAAGCTACACTGTCCCCACAGAAGGGGTTCCCATTCTGGATTATGTCCAAATGTTTAGGTAAATGATGAGGTACCTCATGTCCGTAGTCCATGGGAATTTAGAAGTAGCTCAGGAAAGGCAACAATGGTTTTACAACCGTGCTGCCCCACTTATTTGCCTGTGGGCAGAAGGTTCTAGTACTAGTACCAGTACGCAAAAATAAGCTGCAAGCCATGTAGGTGGGTCCATTCACCATTACTAGGAAATGCGGGACCACTGACTACAGAGTGGCCCTGAATCGAGCAGGTATTTGTGAACGGACCTACTATGTCAAGCATATGAGGAAAGCGAAGTCACCAGCTTGGCAGTTCGTTGCCCCCATTTAGATGACCCAGACATGGACCAGATCCCTGACCTGTTGGGGGACTTCAAAAGGGAATTGGGGGTAAAGGATGTACCTTTGGGGGGAGTCACTTATTCTATCACAGAAGCAGCAGTTAAAAGACCTGCTCGGAACATATGGACCCCTGTTCATGAGTTGGCCTGGTTGAACACCTCTGGTCCAGCATCATGTCAACACAGGGGCAGCGACTCTGCTCAGGCAATCCGCCTACCTGGTGACACCTCCAGTATTGGTAATGGTGAAGGCTGAGGTGGACGACATGCTGACTATGGGGATCATAGTTCCTTCCCATAGCCCCTGGGCAGCCAGTGTAGTGTTGGTGCCTAAGAAGGACAGGAGTATTCACTTCTGTGTGGACTATAGGCGATGCCTTGGGTGGATGAACTACTGGACAGGTTAGGGGAGGTCCCGGTTCATATACACCCTCGCTCTGAGCAAGCAGATCCCACTCACGAAAGAAGCTTAGGAGAAGTCTGTGTTCATCACACCTTTTGGCCTGTATGAGTTTACCAGCATTCCATTCAGGATGAACAACACCCCAGCAACCTTCCAAACAATGTTGGATCAACTGCTAGAGGGATGTCAGGGGTATTCCCTGGCCTACCTGGATGACATCGCTATCTTCAGTGACACCTGGGAAGAATATCTCCAACACGTGTCCCAGGTGCTGCAGCAGGTAGCCCACGCCCAGCTCACCATCCGGCCTGATAGGTGCCAGATAGGGATGGCCGAGGTGCTATACCTGGGACATCTGCTGGGAAGTGGGAGCATTTGTCCGGAACCTGCATAACCGTGGAACCGTACATCATAGCTGCAAGCATTTTAATTGAATAATTTTGATTCCTTTATCTTCACAAGGAAATATATTTAACATGTGGAACAATATTAACTGAGATAAAGAGTATTTTTCTTTGCTTTGTAAAAAGATACACAAACTTCTCTTTTCTTTACGAAGGGACTTCATGCTCAGCCATCTTGTTGCAAATGCCCACAGTAGAACACAATTTTGTTGTCCAAGTCCAATATTCTCTACTGATTAATTTTTCAGTGCTGAATGTCATATATTAGGAAATGTCCCTTTCTCTCAAAGTCACACTCATTTTCCAGTAAGCCATACCCCCTAGATAGGTCAGGGACAGATAATTCAGGCCCAGAATCTGGGTGCATTTACATTAGTAAACCTGTGCCATTGTGTATACAACAAACTAAGGATGAGAAAATCCGTTCGGACCGAACTAAGTTTGGTCCCAACTTTGCTATTTTTCGGACGGCAGACTAACCCAAATATTTCAAGGTTCATTCCAGGTGAATCCACTATAATGGCACGTAGCACCATTTTAGTTCACATAATGGTGGGAAAAAAGCACTAGGGAGGAGAAGAGGTGATCTCATATGACCCTGAGAGGAAGTGGGGGAAGGGCTTCCCATGATTGGCTTCCTGGCAGACTGACAGCCTGGGTGAGCCAATCAGTGCTGCAGCAGGCAGGGAGGTGCCCTAGCAGAACGAGCAGAATGCCGTTCTGTGCTGGCCTGTGAATGAGGGTGGTTGGATGTTACAGTGTCTGCCAGGAAAATGATCTTAGGGAGTCAGGGACAGTGAAAAATCAATCAGGGACAGTCAGAAATCAATCATTCAAGCCTATTGCCAGGGACAGTTAAGAGAAAGGCTAGGATTCCAAAGAAGAACTGTGTGTGTTGTTATACAATACAGAGAAGCAGCTGAAAGACTGGAAAAGAGGAGACAAGACTTATAGCTGTACCTGCTATCAGAAGTTCATATATACACGATTACTGCAGAAATACCCATGGTGTGGCAGCAATCTATATGTGTGCATTCAGGGCCGTCTTTAATATAGAATTTACTTGGGCCCCCTGGATCCCGCCCCCCCCGCACTTTGCTGTACTTGCTATACAGCAGCACTTACCTGTCACGTCCAGGGCCTCCAGGTGACGTCTCCTCTCTGTCATCATCTTCTCTGTAGATCTTCTCTCTCATCTTCTCCACTCGGTCTGGACAAATTCTCTCAGCCACCTCGTCTCTGCAGAGTGTGACACACAGACATCTTAGCTTCCTCACATTCTATCATTATCCCCCAACTGGAGTCCCCACAGTGTTATCCTGCTGCTTGCTGTGCCCCCCCCCCCCCCGCAGGGGTGTAGCTATAGGGGGTGCAGAGGTAGCAGTCGCTACCGGGCCCAGGAGCATGAAGGGGCCCAAAGACACTTGTGCCGCATAAGAAGACACACAAAGCACTGAGGGAAGGGGGGCCCAAGCTGAACTCTTGCACCGGAGCCCATGAGCCTTTAGTTACACCCCTGCCACCCCCCAATACCCCCAAATACTATCCTGAAGAAACATTACTGCCCCCCATAGTAATAGTGCTCCTCATAGTCCCACCAATAGTAATTCCCTTCTAGAATGCCCTCATTAGTAACACTGCCCCAACCGTGATAATGCTCCTCAACAATGCCCCCATTATTAGAAGAGCCCTCCCATATTAATAATACCCTCACAGAGTCCCCAGTAGAAATAAGGCCCCCTATTGTTCCCCCAGTGGTAATAAAGCTCCCTACAGACCCCTCAGTAGTACTAAGGCCCCCATAGTGCGCTTAGTAGAAAAAAGACTCTCCTATAGAGCCCCCAGTAGTAATAAGACCGCCTATAATGTCCCCTGGATCTGCAGTGCCCCCTGCAGTTATAATCCTCCCTCCACCATACAGTCCCATGTAAATAACATCACCTCCTCCCCAGCCGCCTCCAACGCACAATCCCATGTAAACATCACCCCTAAGGCTACTTTCACACTTGCGTTCGTGCGGATCTGTCCTGTACTTGAACAGGACGGATCCGCACCGATAATACAAACGAATGCATCCGTTCAGGACCGATTTGTTTGTATTAGATTTGAATTTCTAAGTCCCAATACGGGTCCGTCCTGACTTACATTGAAAGTCAATGGGGGACGGATCCGTTTACAATTGCACCATTTTGTGTCAATGCAAAGGGATCCGTCCCCATTTACTTACATTGTAAGTCAGGACAGATCCGTTTGGCTCCGCAAGGCCATGCGGACACAAAAACGCTGCTTGCAGCATTTTGGGGTCCGCCTCCAAAACGGAACGGGGGGCTGTACGGAGCCGAACGAATGCATTCTGAATGGATCCGCATCCATTCAGAATGCATTGGGGTTAAACTGATGCATTTGGGGCTGCTTGTGAGAGCCTTGAAACGGATCTCACAAGCGGATCCCCAAACCCAAGTGTGAACGTAGCCTAAACATTAAGTCCCATGTACATATACATCATTCCCCCCCACCATCCACTTTCAACATACAGTCCCATGTAAATAACATCACTCCCTCCCCCAGCCACATCAAGCACACAGTTCCATGTCAATAACATCCCTCCCTTCAGCCCTAACATACATCCTAGTTAAATAACTACAACTCCCAGCATTGCTCTGCCTCTCCCTTCACTTACCTCTCCAGTCCTCATATACAGACATCAGCATTAGGCTCCTTCTCCTCTTCACTCCGGTCCAATCCTGCACTGGTCACATGATGGTGACATCATCCAGGTCATCCTATCACAGCCTGTTTTGCTGATCACATGACCTGTGATGTCACCACAGGTCCTTCACCTCTTCCCAGTCGGATTCAATTGTATTGCCGTTCTGTGTACGGCAATACAGTTGTATCTAGCAGGCAGGCAGGACATCCGGGGCCTGGGACAAAACATCAGGGGCCCAGGCCCCGAATGTTTTAACATAGCGACGCCGTCACTAGTGAATGGGAGTCAGGAAACGGAGCTCCCTTGGGCCCCCAGGAGCAACTGGGCCCGGGGCAGCTGCCCCTTTTGCCCTGCGGCAAAGACGGCCCTGTGTGCATTTAGATAAAACTGAGTGTCAATCCAGTTGTCCGTTTACGTATTTTCAGTTTCCACACAGTCGCAATTTAAATATTTTTTGGTAGGGTCCATTTATTTAAGCAGCATATACAAATCTATATCATTACTGCAGCAATACCCACGGTGTGCCAGCAACCCACGGTGTACCTGTGTGTATTAAGTTGAAATTGAGCGTCAAGCCTTAATTGTCCGTTTACGTATTTTCAGTCTCCACATGGTAGGAATTGAAATGTTTTTTGGGACTTTATCAATCTTTTTAAACCAGCATATAGGTAATCAACACCAATACAAAGGCCAGCACACAAAATTATCTGTGAGGGATAACAAATTTAGGCCTAAATAATTTTTCCTTTATTTCACGTTATCAACTTTTTTTTTTTAAATAATTGTATTCAAACCAGCATCATATATGCGTGATTACTACACTAATAGACAGGATAGCACACAAAAGTATCTGGGAGTGATGACGAATTTTGGCTCAAATTTGTTTCCCTATTTCACATGTTTTTTATCAATTTTAAATTTTTTCTTCGGGGGGGGGTTTTTAAATATATCCAAACTAGCAACATATATACATGTTTAGTACACCAAGACACAGGATAGTGCACAACATTATCTGAGAGGCCCAAAAATGTCCGGGCTATGGAAGGGTTCTTAAATTAAAGACCCAGAGCCAGAATGTAGGTAGTAACAGCACCATCTATTACTGGTAGAAGTAGTTGTAGGCCGCAGTTGTCCCTGCTGCCTTTGGAATGGTGCAACATTATAGTTGAGGAAAAAGAGGATGAGATAGTGGATTCCTCTCAGTGACAGCAGGATGACGAGGAGGTGACTTGAGAGTCCCACACTGTGCCGTGAAACCAAGGGTCACAGCTTTCCTCTTTTTCCTCTTCCTTGCAACCCCAAAGAAGGCTTTCATGGGGGTCCACCCAGTCTTCACTGCCCCTTTCTAGAGGGGCGCTTTCCTTTTTCCTAAGAAGTGGCAAAAAAAAACTCCACGTCCTACAGCAGATAGTCAAGAGAGTCTCCCTATTGATGTCTTGTGTGAGAGCCCCCACCATTCGGGCTGCCCTAAAGAGGAGTTTGGGCAGGAGGCTGGTGACCCCATGCATACCTGTGTTGATGGTGGTGGTAATAGTGGCACCTGTATCCACAGCATTGGTGGTGGGGGCAGCGACAGTGGTAGAAGAGTAAAGTATGATAGAAGCGAAAGGGAGTGTGAGGACTCCGATGATGATTGTGTGCTGGACAGGACCTGGGAACCAGATCAGGGAGGAGGCAACTTCAGAGGAGGAGGGTGATGGTGGGAGCAATAAAGAACAGAGGCCACGTACCTCCTAAACAACAGCCAGGCCCATGTATGCTTTGGGATTGTAATACCCCAGAGTGGCATTACCACCTCCTTTGTAACCCCACTATCTTGGTTAGTGCATCCTGTGTCATCTCTCATATTTATTGTCATTTCCTACAATGTGTGTGTATTCATTTCCTTGCAAAACTGATGTTTACATGCAATGTGCCTGGTTCACCAGCGGGTGGCAGTAGATCTGAGCAGAGATAGTTTCTCTGGAGAGGAACCTCCTAGCTCCCTTCCAGCCCCCTTTAGAGAGAGAGGTGTTTTAGTTAGTCAGTAAGAGCAGTCTAGTCCACCCTCCTTAGGGAGAGGTTGTGTGTCGGCTAGCAGAGCCCTGCCTGCTCTGCTAGGCCCAGAAGCCCTGCCTATGAAGTCTACATGGTTGCTGGTCCCCTCCTGGGCTTGCATTTCCTTCATCCAAGCTGAAGCTAGAGCTTGAAGTACTCCAAATTCAGGACAAGAAGTTCCTAGGATTAAAATAAGAGACAGCTAAACTAAGTTCCAGCAGAAGAGGAAAGTTCCTATTTACTCCAGCTAGCATAGCAGTGCTGAGATTGTTGCAGAGAAGTGTTAGCCTGCCAGAGTAAGCCAATATCTGCTGATAACCAAGATACAGTTTGGAAACTGTTTGGATTACCGTTTATGCCAAGTAAATCTGTGTTCAACGTTACTACAAGTCTGGACTCCATTTATTCTACTTACTCATCATCCAAGTTCAACTACTCTTTTTGCACTTGCTTTGGACTACTCCACGTCTGGGATCAAAGGATGTCCAGGTAGGAACACAGTGACATGTGTATACAACATCTACAGAGATTGTAGGCCACTCTACACCACTCTGGCAATCCTACCCTGGGTACTGACATTAACATCTACAAAGGGGGCTCCATGTCCTCGTTGCTTAACTGCAACTGGCGTCAGGTTTACTTGCTCTATAAGAGGGACATATTTTGTAGAAACCTCCTAAGGGGCAAGGTATCCCCCAGACGCTGGCAGTGGGCCTCTGCAGGATCTAGTGAGACCGGTGACGCAGTGGGAGGGTTAGGCCCAAAACGTGCCAGAGCCTAGCCCAGCTCGGCTGCCTCTACCCCTGCGTGAGTATCTCCAGTCTGGCAGTTTTTCCACGCTACCACTAGACAAAATCATTTCCTTGTGCAATATCAAAATAAAACATGGACAGGCAAACACAAAAGTAGGCAACACAGCTCTATTAAACCACATAAAGCAGCATTACCCCATCCCATGGGTAAACAGAGATGCCAGCCAGCCACTGCAACAAGAGTTCCCTCCTTATCCTGATCCGGTTTGTGGCAGCCAGGTCGCATCCACAAGCAGTATGGTGTCTTTCACATCATCATCATCCTATTCAGTTTCCGTGTACTTACTTTGCACACAGTTGAAATGGATTTTTTTGGGGGGGATTCCATTTCATTAGGCAGCATACGTACGTGATTACTGCATCGATACTGACATTTTTTCACAGTCAAGGCAATGCTGGGGCTTGCATCATGCCACTAATACTTGAGGGTCAGTGTCCATGTACTCACTTTCCATATGTTTTTGAGGGGGGGGGGGGGGGGGGGTTACATTTCTTTAAGGCATAAATGTATGTGATTACTGCATCAATACCGACATTTTATCACAGTCAAGGCAATGCTGGGGCCTGTATCATGCCAGTGCCACTAATGCCCGAGATTCAGTTTCCATGTACTCACTTTCCACACAGTTGAGATTTATAAAAACAAATTTTTGGGGAGGGTTACATTTCATGAGACTGCATATGTACATGATTACTGTAGAGATTCTCTTACAGTCAAAGCAGGTGGAATGCGATCAATAGACCTCTCCCTGCTGCCCTATCTTGCTATCTGTCTGTCTGCCTACCTACGTACAATCATGTTGTATAAAACTGCTGCTGCAGCCTGCATTATGCCACTAATGCCACTTGCCAACCATCACGTTCCTCGAAAGAGACTTTTTTTTTATCTCATAACACTGTGTGTGTTTAAACATTATCTACCTCCGATAAGGGACAATTTTTAAAAGCTTTGGAATATGAAAAAGCATGAGACATGTATGATAACACAGTCAAATGTGCATTTACCCATAGCTATGTATGTCAGTGTCATTCAGGCATAATTTATAGTACTATTGCTGTCATTGCTTTCCACAGCTTGAGAAGGGTGGGTGTTGGTAGGAAAAAAAAAATCATAAAAAGTAAATGACAAGCAATAAGTTTTCCTAAACTAGAGGGTTATATACCAACTTTCAGGGCAATTGGAGGAACTTTGGTTCGGCTCGAACCAATTTGGGTCCAAACGGAACTTTTTCAGAAAATCAATGACAAACAACAAAATCTACAACAAACCTAACAATACTAACATTATGCATTAACTCCTTAAGAACCCTACCATATTTCACCTTAAGGCCCAGGACATTTTGTCACTGTATGTGGTGATAACTTTAAAACACTTTTACTTATCCAGGCCATTGTGAGATTGTTTTCTCGTCACATATTGTACTTCATAACATTGGCAAAATTGAATAAAAAAAAATTAAATTAGATTAAATTAAATAAAAAAATACCAAATTTACCAAAAATTTGGAAAAATTAGCAAATTTCCAAATTTCAATTTCTCTACTTTTATAATAGATAGTAATACCTCCAAACATAGTTATTACTTTACATTCCCCATATGTCTACTTCATGTTTGGATAATTTTTTGAATACCATTTTATTTTTTGGGGATGTTAGACGGCTTGATATTTTTCAGAAAATTTCCAAAACCCACCTTTTAAGCACCAGTTCAGGTCTGAAGTCACTTTGTGAGGCTTACGTAATAGAAACCACACAAAAATGACCCAATTTTAGAAACTAAATCCCTCAAGGTATTCAAAACTGATTTTAAAAACTATGTTAACTCTTTAGGTGTTCCACAAGAATTAATGGAAAATGGAGATGAATAATATTTTCCAATAACAAAGCAAGGGTTAACAGCCAAACAAAACTCAATATTTATTGCCCTGATTCTGTAGTTTACAGAAACACCCCATATGTGGTCGTAAACTGCTGTATGGGCACACGGCAGGGTGCAGAAGGAAAGGAACACGATATGTTTTTTGGAAGGCAAATTTGACTGGGATAATTTTAGCCTGCCATGTCACATTTGAAGACCCCCTGATGCACCCCTAGAGTAGAAACTACAAAAAAGTGACCTCATTTTAGAAATTACACCATTCGAGGTATTCAAAACTGATTTTACAAACTTTGTTAACCCTTTAGGTGTTCCACAAAAATGAATGTAAAATGGAGATGAAATTTCAGAATTTAACTTTTTGGGCAGATTTTCCATTTTAATACTTTTTTTTGCTAACAAAGCAAGGGTTAACAGCCAAACAAAACTCAATATTTTTTGCCCTGACTCTGTAGTTTGCAGAAACACCTGATATGTGGTCGTAAACTGCTGGGCACACGGCAGGGCGCAGAAGGAAAGGAACGCCATATTGTTTTTGGAAGGCAGATTTTGCAGGACTTGTTTTTTTGCACCATTTCCCATTTGAAGCCCCCCTGATGCACTCCTAGAGTAGAAACACCAATAAATGACCCCATTTTGGAAACTATGGGATAAGGTGGCAGTTTTGTTGGTACTATTTTAGGGTACATATGATTTTTGGTTGCTCTATATTACACTTTTTGTGAAGCAAGGTAACAAAAAATAGCTGTTTTGGCACCGTTTTTATTTTTGTTTTATTTACAACTTCTTTTGACAGGTTAGATCATGTGGTATTTTTCTAGAGCAGGTTGTTACGGACGCAACAATACCAAATATGACATTTTTTGGTTGTTTGTTTCAGTTTTACATAATAAAGCATTTTTGAAAATAATAATTTTTTTAGTGTCTCCACATTCTAAAAGCCGTCGTTTTTTATTAAATTTTTTGGGCGACTGTCTTATGTATGGGCTCATAAGACAGTTTGATTGGTACTATTGTAGGGTGCGTATAACTTTTTGATAGCTTGGTATTACATTTTATGTGATATTTTTTTATATTTTTTTACTGTGTTTATCTGAGGGGTTAGTTCATGTGATATTTTTATACAGCAGGTTCTTACGGATGCGGCAATACCTAATACAGTATGTCTACTTTTTTATTTATTTATTTATATTTTACACAATAATATCATTTAAAAAAAAATAAAAAATCATGTTTTAGTGTCTTCATATTCTGAGAGCCATAGTTTTTTTTTTATGTTTCGGGCGATTGTCTTATGTAGGGTATCAGTTTTTGTGGGAGGAGGTGACGGTTAGATTGGCATATTACTTTTTGATCGCTTGCTATTACACTTTTTGTGACAGTAAATGGCTTTTTTGACACCGTTTTTATTTAATGTTTTTTACCGTGTTCACCTGAGAAGTCAGGTAATATGGTATTTTTATAGAGCAGGTTATTACGGGTGCGTCGATACCTAATATGTATACTTTTTTTATTTACTTAAGTTTTACACAATAACAGCATTTTTTAAACAAAAAAAATGATGTTTTAGTGTCCCCATAGTCCAAGAGCAATAGTTTTTTTTACTTTTAGGGAGATTGTCTTAGGTAGGGGCTCATTTTTTGCGGGATGAGGTGAAGTTGAGATTAGTACTATTTTGGGGGGCATATGCCCTTTTGATCTCTTGGTGTTGCACTTTTAGTGATGTAAGGTGACAGCTTTTATTTAATTTTTTGGACGGTGTTCATTTGAATGGTTAGGTCATGTGATATTTTTATAGAGCCGGTCTATATGGATGTGACGATACCTAATATGTCTACTTTTCTTTTTTCCTATTTTTTACTTAATTTTTAAAGATTCTCTAGGTACTGGTACCCATATTCAAAAAAGGATCAAGGTCCTCCACAGCTAATTATAGCCCAGTTAGTTTAACTTCTGTTGTGGGAAAAATGTTTGAAGGACTCTTAAGGAACTATATATAGGAGTATGTGACTATAAATAATATTATAAATGATAACCAGCATGGGTTTACCAAGGACAGAAGTTGTCAGACTAACCTGATTTGTTTTTATGAGGAGGTGAGTAGTAGCTTGGACAGAGGGGCATCTGTGGATGTAGTGTTTCTGGATTTTGCAAAAGCTTTTGAAACTGTCCATCATAGACGCTTAATAGGTAAAGTTTTTAATTGGATTGAAAACTGGCTGAAGGACCATGTCCAGAGAGTTGTGGTCAACGATTCCTATTCAGAATGGTCCCAGGTTATAAGTGGTGTACCCCAAGGTTCAGTGCTGGGACCTTTATTATTTAATTTATTTTTTAATGATGATGAGGAGGGATTAATAGCACCATATCTATTTTTGCAGATGATACTAAGCTGTGTAGAACTGTACAGTCTATGGAAGATGTCCATAAACTACAAGCTGACTTGAACAATCTGAGTGATTGGGCATCAACTTGGCAAATGAGGTTCAATGTGGACAAATGTAAAGTTATGCATCTTGGTAATAATAATCTCTGTGCTTCATATGTCCTACCGAAGGTGATGTAGCACTGGGAGAGTCACTTATAGAGAAAGATTTGGGTGTCCTTGTGGATAGTAGATTAAATTACAGCATACATTGTCAATCAGCTGCTTCCCAATTCCTTTTGGGATTCGCATCCCCACCTACGCTGTATCCCTTGGTTGAACTTGATGGACGTATGTCTTTTTTCAACTGTATTAACTATGTAATTTTATTTTGGGAAAAGGACACTTTTTTTTTTTTTTTTTTACTTCAAACTATTAATAATATTTTTTTACTTTTTTTCAAATCTTTTTTTTTTCCACTTTATTTTTAGTCCCACTCTATGACTTCAACTTTTGGGGGTCTGATCCCCTTTACAATGCATCACAATACTTCTGTATTGTGATGCATTGGCTGTAAGTGTATTACAGACTGTAATACACTTACAGCCTGTTTGCCTGTGAGATCCAGGGGGCTGGTTCTCACAGGCTGTCACGGAAGGTAGCCACGATGCTTAAGGAAGGCATCGGGCTGCCTTCCCTGCCATCGGGTCCCTGTCACAGCAGTGCGGGGACCCGATGGAAGCTCTCTCCCTCCCTCCAAACATTGCACGTGCCGCGGTCAGCGCTGACCGCGGCACATCAAGGGTTAATGCGCCGGCATCGGTGATTTCACCGATGCCAGAGCATGCAGCAGTGGTCCAGCTATCAGTGACAGTCGGACCCGTGGATTGGGATGGCGCATCTCCTGCACCCACACAAACACCGCGCCGAACATTTACAGCGCTGTTCCTTAAGTCACGGACATCTGTGCTATACATGTATGGCGCAGGTTCTTAAGGGGTTAAACTGTGCAGAGGCATGCCCCCAACTGGTATTGCAGACTCCTGACAATTCATTCATAGAAATAGGAATAATACATCAATGGCACAACATAGAATCCAGAATTATTATTATGTGGGAAATAAAAGTACAGTAGTTTCTAAAACAGACATGTCAGGAGTAGTGTTGAGCGAACAGTTCGAGCATAGTTCGGGTCCGTACCGAATTTTGGGGTGTTCGTGACACGGACCCGAACCCGAACTTTTTCGTAAAAGTTCGGGTTCGGGTTCGTCGTTCGGCATGTATTTTGGCGCATTTTGAAAGGCTGCAAAGCAGCCAATCAACATGCATCATACTACTTGCCCTAAGATGCCATCGCAGCCATGCCTACTATTGGCAAGGCTGTAATTGGCCAAGTGCAGCATGTGACTCAGCCTCTTTATAAGCTTGTGCGCACGTCGGGACGTGCTCACTCCCGATGTGAATAGAACAGGGATAGACGCAGCTGATGCTAGGGCGAGAATAGGCAGGGATAATTGAATAACTGGAAGCAAATTTCTCTCCTCCACCTGTGATTCATCTGAACAACTGCAGCTGAGCTGCGTTTTTGATAGGGATTGGCTATTTTTAGAGTGGCCAGAGTGATTTTTCCATCCACATGTACCCGGGCTGACCGCCGGCCGCCATTTTGCGACTTGTAGTGCTGCAGCAGAAGCTGCCACAGTGTGCATTCCAAAGCTCCAAACAAGTCAGACATCTACACCTGGGATTCAGACCAATAGCGATTTAGCAGCACAGTCCAAGGCTATTTTTTTTAAAGGTTGTGCAGACCATTTTGTGGCACATGTTACTGGGCTGATAGGCGGCGGCCATCTTGGGACTAGTGCTGCAGCACAATCTCTCCCAACGTCCATTAATCACTTGTAATAGTGGTCTGTGCCATAGAAATCCTACATCAGGGACTTGGGTGTGCTTGTGTCACCCCTACTAATACCAGTCCACCTGTAATCCATACAGTGAAAAGCCATAAAGTATTCCAGTGAGGGAATTTTTTTTTTATTTAAAAAAGGCCAAGTTAGTTTATCTGGCGTTCAATATACTAGATACAGTTAGGCCTGCGTTTCATACATCTGGAATTAGCAAACTAATGTGCTGGGGTTGGGAAAACATATATGTACCCATACTAGAATCTGTCAAAGAAAGCGGTACTCACATATAACAGTCATTCCATCTGTAATCCATACAGTCAAAAGACTGAAAGTATTCCAGTGAGGGAATTTTTTTTATTTAAAAAAGGCCAAGTTAGTTTATCTGGCGTTCAATATACTAGATACAGTTAGGCCTGCGTTTCATACATCTGGAATTAGCAAACTAATGTGCTGGGGTTGGGAAAACATATATGTACCCATACTAGAATCTGTCAAAGAAAGCGGTACTCACATATAACAGTCATTCCATCTGTAATCCATACAGTCAAAAGACTGAAAGTATTCCAGTGAGGGAATTTTTTTTATTTAAAAAAGGCCAAGTTAGTTTATCTGGCGTTCAATATACTAGATACAGTTAGGCCTGCGTTTCATACATCTGGAATTAGCAAACTAATGTGCTGGGGTTGGGAAAACATATATGTACCCATACTAGAATCCGTCAAAGAAAGCGGTACTCACATATAACAGTCATTCCATCTGTAATCCATACAGTCAAAAGACTGAAAGTATTCCAGTGAGGGAATTTTTTTTATTTAAAAAAGGCCAAGTTAGTTTATCTGGCGTTCAATATACTAGATACAGTTAGGCCTGCGTTTCATACATCTGGAATTAGCAAACTAATGTGCTGGGGTTGGGAAAACATATATGTACCCATACTAGAATCTGTCAAAGAAAGCGGTAATCACATATAACAGTCATTCCATCTGTAATCCATACAGTCAAAAGACTGAAAGTATTCCAGTGAGGGAATTTTTTTTATTTAAAAAAGGCCAAGTTAGTTTATCTGGCGTTCAATATACTAGATACAGTTAGGCCTGCGTTTCATACATCTGGAATTAGCAAACTAATTTGCTGGGGTTGGGAAAACATATATGTACCCATACTAGAATCTGTCAAAGAAAGCGGTACTCACATATAACAGTCATTCCATCTGTAATCCATACAGTCAAAAGACTGAAAGTATTCCAGTGAGGGAATTTTTTTTATTTAAAAAAGGCCAAGTTAGTTTATCTGGCGTTCAATATACTAGATACAGTTAGGCCTGCGTTTCATACATCTGGAATTAGCAAACTAATTTGCTGGGGTTGGGAAAACATATATGTACCCATACTAGAATCTGTCAAAGAAAGCGGTACTCACATATAACAGTCATTCCATCTGTAATCCATACAGTCAAAAGACTGAAAGTATTCCAGTGAGGGAATTTTTTTTATTTAAAAAAGGCCAAGTTAGTTTATCTGGCGTTCAATATACTAGATACAGTTAGGCCTGCGTTTCATACATCTGGAATTAGCAAACTAATGTGCTGGGGTTGGGAAAACATATATGTACCCATACTAGAATCTGTCAAAGAAAGCGGTACTCACATATAACAGTCATTCCATCTGTAATCCATACAGTCAAAAGACTGAAAGTATTCCAGTGAGGGAATTTTTTTTATTTAAAAAAGGCCAAGTTAGTTTATCTGGCGTTCAATATACTAGATAAAGTTAGGCCTGCGTTTCATACATCTGGAATTAGCAAACTAATGTGCTGGGGTTGGGAAAACATATATGTATCCATACTAGAATCTGTCAAAGAAAGCGGTACTCACATATAACAGTCATTCCATCTGTAATCCATACAGTCAAAAGACTGAAAGTATTCCAGTGAGGGAATTTTTTTTATTTAAAAAAGTCCAAGTTAGTTTATCTGGCGTTCAATATACTAGATACAGTTAGGCCTGCGTTTCATACATCTGGAATTAGCAAACTAATGTGCTGGGGTTGGGAAAACATATATGTACCCATACTAGAATCTGTCAAAGAAAGCGGTACTCACATATAACAGTCATTCCATCTGTAATCCATACAGTCAAAAGACTGAAAGTATTCCAGTGAGGGAATTTTTTTTATTTAAAAAAGGCCAAGTTAGTTTATCTGGCGTTCAATATACTAGATACAGTTAGGCCTGCGTTTCATACATCTGGAATTAGCAAACTAATGTGCTGGGGTTGGGAAAACATATATGTACCCATACTAGAATCTGTCAAAGAAAGCGGTAATCACATATAACAGTCATTCCATCTGTAATCCATACAGTCAAAAGACTGAAAGTATTCCAGTGAGGGAATTTTTTTTATTTAAAAAAGGCCAAGTTAGTTTATCTGGCGTTCAATATACTAGATACAGTTAGGCCTGCGTTTCATACATCTGGAATTAGCAAACTAATTTGCTGGGGTTGGGAAAACATATATGTACCCATACTAGAATCTGTCAAAGAAAGCGGTACTCACATATAACAGTCATTCCATCTGTAATCCATACAGTCAAAAGACTGAAAGTATTCCAGTGAGGGAATTTTTTTTATTTAAAAAAGGCCAAGTTAGTTTATCTGGCGTTCAATATACTATATACAGTTAGGCCTGCGTTTCATACATCTGGAATTAGCAAACTAATGTGCTGGGGTTGGGAAAACATATGTGTACCCATACTAGAATCTGTCAAAGAAAGCGGTACTCACATATAACAGTCATTCCATCTGTAATCCATACAGTCAAAAGACTGAAAGTATTCCAGTGAGGGAATTTTTTTTATTTAAAAAAGGCCAAGTTAGTTTATCTGGCGTTCAATATACTAGATACAGTTAGGCCTGCGTTTCATACATCTGGAATTAGCAAACTAATTTGCTGGGGTTGGGAAAACATATATGTACCCATACTAGAATCTGTCAAAGAAAGCGGTACTCACATATAACAGTCATTCCATCTGTAATCCATACAGTCAAAAGACTGAAAGTATTCCAGTGAGGGAATTTTTTTTATTTAACCACTTCCCATCTGGGCCCTTTGCCCCCTTCCTGACCATGCCAAATTTTGCAAAACGGACATATCTCACTTTATGTGGTAATAACTTTGGAACGCCTTTATTTATCATTCAGAGATTGTTTTCTCGTGACACATTGTACTTCATGATAGTCATAAATTTGAGTCAAAATATTTCACCTTTATTTATGAAAAAATCCCAAATTTACCCAAAAATTTAAAAAAAATCGCAATTTTCTAAATTTCAATTTCTCTGCTTTTAAAACAGAAAGTGATACCTCATAAAATATTTATTATTTAACATTCCCCATATGTCTACTTTATGTTGGCATCATTTTGGAAATGTCATTTTATTTTTTTAGGACGTTAGAAGGCTTAGAAGTTTAGAAGCAATTCTTCAAATTTTTAAGAAAATTGCCAAAACCCACTTTATAAGGACCAGTTCAGGTCTGAAGTCACTTTGTGGGGCCTACATAGTGGATACCCCCATAAATGACCCCATTGTAGAAACTACACCCCTCAAGGTATTCAAAACCGATTTTACAAACTTTGTTAACCCTTTAGGCGTTCCACAAGAATTAAAGGAAAATGGAGATCAAATTTTTAAATTTCACTTTTTTGGCAGATTTTCCATTTTAATCAATTTTTTTCTCTAACACATCGATGGTTAACAGCCAAACAAAACTCAATATTTATTACCCAGATTCTGCGGTTTACAGAAACACCCCACATGTGGTCGTAAACTGCTGTATGGGCACACGGCAGGGCGCAGAAGGAAAGGAACTCCACATGGTTTTTAGATGCCATGTCCCATTTGAAGCCCCCTGATGCACCCTTACAGTAGAAACTCCCAAGAAGTGACCCCATTTTGGAAACTAGGGGATAAGGTGCCAGTTTTATTAGTACTATTTTTGGGTACATATGATTTTTTGATCATTCAATATAACACTTTATGGGGCAAGGTGACCAAAAAATTGGTTGTTTTAGCACAGTTTCTATTTATTTATTTTTACAGCGTTCACCTTAAGGGTTCAGTCAAGTGACATTTTTATAGAGCAGATTGTTACGGACGTGGCGATACCTAATATGTATACTTTTTCTCATTTATTAAAGTTTTAAACAATAATAGCATTTTTGAAACCAAAAAATTATGTTTTAATGTGTCCATGTTCTGAGAGCTATAGTTTTTTTATTTTTTGAGAGATTTTCTTATGTAGGGGCTCATTTTTTGCGGGATGAGGTGACGGTTTTATTGGTACCATTTTGTGGGACATACGCGTTTTTGATCACTTGGTGTTGCACCTTTTGTGATGCAAGGTGACAAAAATTGCTTGTTTTGACACAGTTTTTTTTTTTTTTTTTTTACGGTGTTCACCCGAGGGGTTAGGTCATGTGATATTTTTATAGAGCTGGTTTTTACGGACGCGGCAATACCTAATATGTATACTTTTTTTTATTTGTTTCACTTTAACACAATAATAGCATTTTTGAAACCAAAAAAATTATGTTTTAGTGTCTCCATGTTCTAAGAGCTATAGTTTTTTTATTTTTTGAGAGATTTTCTTATGTAGGGGCTCATTTTTTGCGGGATGAGGTGACGGTTTTATTGGTACCATTTTGTGGGACATACGCGTTTTTGATCACTTGGTGTTGCACCTTTTGTGATGCAAGGTGACAAAAATTGCTTGTTTTGACACAGTTTTTTTTATTTATTTTTTACGGTGTTCATCTGAGGGGTTAGGTCATGTGATATTTTTATAGAGCTGGTTTTTACGGACGCGGCAATACTAAATATGTCTATTTTACTTTATTTTTTCTATTTTTTTTTATTTTTTTTTATTCCTAACTTGGGAACTTTTTTTTTTTTTACATGTGAAACTTTATTTTATTTTATTTTTTCAACCCTTTATTTTTTTTATTTTTTTTTACACTTTTCGTCCCCCATAAGGTCATACAAGACCTCTGGGGGACATTTGCTTCACTTTTTTTTTTACAGTTGATTTCTCCTGTAACTGGGGCTGAGATAGTAGCCCCAGTTACAGGACAAATGCACCACTAGAGAGGCTGTACAGCAGCAATCCAGCGCTGGACAGCCTCAGAGCAGGGCTGATCGAGGTCTCTGAGAGACCTCACACAGCTCCTGCACTCTCCGGTCCCGGCGGTCACATGACCGCCGGGCCGGAACAGGAAGCGCACAGCGCTTCCTTCTCTGCAGACACAACGCTCGGTGAGCGCTGTGTCTGCAGCGATCTAGAAGGCAGGGACACCTGGGCACTGTCCCTGCCTTGTCTTAGGGTTGCCCTGCTGTCACTGACAGCGGGCAACCCGATCAGCAGCTGCACGATTAGCGTGCAGCTGCTATTTCTGACAGGACGTTTTAAAACGTGCTGTCAGAAATAGACGTCCACCCATAGGACGTTTATATCCTATGGGCGGACGTGAGGCGGTTAAAAAAGGCCAAGTTAGTTTATCTGGCGTTCAATATACTAGATACAGTTAGGCCTGCGTTTCATACATCTGGAATTAGCAAACTAATTTGCTGGGGTTGGGAAAACATATATGTACCCATACTAGAATCTGTCAAAGAAAGCGGTACTCACATATAACAGTCATTCCATCTGTAATCCATACAGTCAAAAGACTGAAAGTATTCCAGTGAGGGAATTTTTTTTTTATTTAAAAAAGGCCAAGTTAGTTTATCTGGCGTTCAATATACTAGATACAGTTAGGCCTGCGTTTCATACATCTGGAATTAGCAAACTAATGTGCTGGGGTTGGGAAAACATATATGTACCCATACTAGAATCTGTCAAAGAAAGCGGTACTCACATATAACAGTCATTCCATCTGTAATCCATACAGTCAAAAGACTGAAAGTATTCCAGTGAGGGAATTTTTTTATTTAAAAAAGGCCAAGTTAGTTTATCTGGCGTTCAATATACTAGATACAGTTAGGCCTGCGTTTCAAACATCTGGAATTAGCAAACTAATTTGCTGGGGTTGGGAAAACATATATGTACCCATACTAGAATCTGTCAAAGAAAGCGGTACTCACATATAACAGTCATTCCATCTGTAATCCATACAGTCAAAAGACTGAAAGTATTCCAGTGAGGGAATTTTTTTTATTTAAAAAAGGCCAAGTTAGTTTATCTGGCGTTCAATATACTAGATACAGTTAGGCCTGCGTTTCATACATCTGGAATTAGCAAACTAATGTGCTGGGGTTGGGAAAACATATATGTACCCATACTAGAATCTGTCAAAGAAAGCGGTACTCACATATAACAGTCATTCCATCTGTAATCCATACAGTCAAAAGACTGAAAGTATTCCAGTGAGGGGATTTTGCTTATAAAAAATAATATATTTCATTGTGGTGCGAGTTGAATCGCAACAATGAAGAAAAATACTATTAAGGGACGAGGACGCGGTCGTGGTGGTGTCCGTGGAGCCTCTGTTGCTGGTAGAGGACGTGGCCGTTCGGCCCCAGGCGCACACAGTAGGGAACGAACTCCCTCAACTAGCCGGCAGAATGTACCGCAATATCTCGTGGGGCACAATGCCGCTCTTAGGATGGTAAGGCCTGAGCAGGTACAGGCATTAATCGATTGGGTGTCCGACAGTGCTTCCAGCACGTTCACCACATGGTCTTCCACCCAGTCTTCTGCGGAAAGCGCACAGGTGGCACCTGAAAACCAAGCCCATCAGTCTGTCACATCACCCCCAAGCATATCAGGGAAACGGTCTGAGCCACAAGTTATGCAGCAGTCTCTTCTTCTGTTTGAAGACTCTGCTTCCAGGGTTTCCCAGGGGCGTCCACCTAGCCCTTCCCCAGTGGAGGAAGACATACCATGCACTGACGCACAACCACTTATGTCTCCAGATGAAGAGGACATGGGAATACCACCACAGCAGAGTCACCGACTCTCTGATGATGACGAAACACAGGTGCCCACTGCCGCGTCTTTTTGCAGTGTGCAGACTGAACAGGAGGAGGTCAGGGAGGGAGACTGGGTGGAAGACGATGCAGAGGACGATGAGGTCTTAGACCCCACATGGACTGAAGGTCGTGGCGATGACTTTCACAGTTCAGAGGAAGAGGTAGTGGTGAGACCGAGACAACAGCGAAGCCAAAGAGGGAGCAGGGGGCCAAAGCAGACGAGCCGCCGCCCCCAGAGTTTGCCTGCTACTGGACATCGCCAACAGGGACCCAGCCCCACAAAGGCAGCTTCAAAGAGTTCCCTGGCATGGCACTTCTTTAAACAATGTCCTACCGACAAGACCCGAGTTACTTGCACGCTCTGCCATCAGAGCCTGAGGCGAGGCATTAACGTTCTGAACCTCAGCACAACCTGCATGACCAGGCATCTACATGCAAAGCATGAACTGCAGTGGGGTACACACCTTAAAAACCAGGCACTCGCTGAGGCTCCCCCTGCTCCCTCTACCGCTGCTGCCTCGGCTTCCGCCTCGAGAGGAATGTTGCCACCTGCCGAGCAGCAAACAGAGGATGTGCCACCGACACCACCACCACCGCCACCGTCAACTAGCGTCTCCACTATATCACACAGCAGCGTTCAGCTCTCAATATCTCAAACCTTAGAGAGGAAGCGCAAATTCCCCCCGAGTCACCCTCGAGCCCTTGGCCTGAACGCCAGCATTTCTAAACTGCTGGCCTTTGAAATGCTGTCATTCCGGCTGGTGGACACAGACAGCTTCAAAAAGTCTGTCCCGCAGTATGTGGTTCCCAGCCGCCACTACTTCTCCAAGACAGCCGTGCCTTCCCTGCACATGCAAGTGTCCGATAAAATCAAGTGTGCACTGCGCAACGCCATTTGTGGCAAGGTCCACCTAACCACAGATACGTGGACCAGTAAGCACGGCCAGGGACGCTATATCTCACTAACTGCACACTGGATGAATGTAGTGGCGGCTGGGCCCCCGGCGGACAGTTCCTTGGCGCACGTCCTTCCGCCCCCTAGGATCGCAGGGCATCATTCTCTGCCTCCTGTAGCCTCCTCCTCCTACTCGGCTTCCTCCTCCACTGCTTCCACCAGCTCATCCGGTCAGCCACACACCTTCACCACCAACTTCAGCACAGCCCGGGGTAAACGTCAGCAGGCCATTCTGAAACTCATATGTTTGGGGGACAGGCCCCACACCGCACAGGAGTTGTGGCGGGGTATTGAACAACAGACCGACGAGTGGTTTCTGCCGGTGGGCCTCAAGCCAGGCCTGGTGGTATGCGATAATGGGCGAAATCTCGTGGCAGCTCTGGGACTAGCCGGTTTGACGCACATCCCTTGCCTGGCGCATGTGCTGAACTTGGTGGTGCAGAGGTTTATTCACCACTACCCCAACATGTCAGAGCTGCTGCATAAAGTGCGGGCCGTCTGTGCGCGCTTCCGCCGTTCACATCCTGCCGCTGCTCGCCTGTCTGCGCTACAGCGGAACTTCGGCCTTCCCGCTCACCGCCTCATATGCGACGTGCCCACCCGGTGGAACTCCACCTTGCACATGCTGGAGAGACTGTGCGAGCAGCAGCAGGCCATAGTGGAGTTTCAGCTGCAGCACGCTCGCGTCAGTCGTACTGCCGAACAGCACCACTTCACCACCAATGATTGGGCCTCCATGCGAGACCTGTGTGCCCTGCTGCGCTGTTTCGAGTACTCCACCAACATGGCCAGTGGCGATGACACTGTTATCAGCGTTACAATACCACTTCTATGTCTCCTTGAGAAAACACTTAGGGCAATGATGTTAGAGGAGGTGGCCCAGGTGGAGGAGGATGAGGGCTCGTTTCTAACACTTTCGGGCCAGTCTGTTCGAAGTGGCTCAGAGGGAGGTTTGTTTAAGCAGCAGAGGACAGGTTCACAAGTCGCCAGCCAAGGCACTGTACTGGAGGACGAGGAGGATGAGGAGGAGGAGGTGGAGGGGGACGAGGATGACGCAAGTTCACAGCGGGGTGGCAGCCCAGGCCCATCACTGGTGCGTGGCTGGGGGGATACGGTGGACGATGACGATACGCCTCCCACAGAGGACAGCTTGTCCTTACCCATGGGTAGACTGGCCCACATGAGCGAATATATGCTCCAATGCCTGCGCAACGACAGCAGAGTTGCCCACGTTTTAACGTGTGCAGACTACTGGGTGGCCACCCTGCTGGATCCCCGGTATAAAGACAATGTGCCCACTTTAATTCCTGAACTGGAGCGCGACCGTAAGATGCGCGAGTACAAGCGCACGCTGATAGAGGTGCTCTTGAGAGCATTCCCACATGTCACAGGGGAACAGGTGGAAGGTGAAGGCAGAGGAGTGGCAAGAGGTCGCCAACGCAGCTGTGTCACGGCCAGCTCATCTGAGGGCAGGGTTAGCATGGCAGAAATGTGGAAAAGTTTTGTCTCCACGCCACAGCTATCTGCACCGACACCTGATACGGAACGTGTTAGCAGGAGGCAGCATTTCACTAACATGGTTGAACAGTATGTCTGCACACCCCTCCACATCCTGACGGATGGTTCGGCCCCATTCAACTACTGGGTTTCGAAATTGTCCACGTGGCCAGAGTTAGCATGTTATGCCTTGGAGGTGCTTTCCTGCCCGGCGGCCAGCGTTTTATCTGAACGCGTATTCAGCACGGCAGGGGGCGTCATTACTGACAAGCGCAGCCGCCTGTCCACAGCCAACGTGGACAAGCTGACCTTCATAAAGATGAACCAGGCATGGATCCCACAGGACCTGTCCCTCCCTTGTGCAGAGTAGTCCTTATTAACTGCCTAAAACATGTCTTGTTGTGCTACGGGCCACTTCTTTATTTGATACAAATTTTATGAAACCCACAGTTGAATGAAACTCTTCTCTGTCTGGGCGCCGGGGCCTAACCAGATGAAAGTGGCCGGTTAAACTAACGGGTGACATGAAGCCATAACCTCTGCCATGCTACCTCTGTCTTCTGTCTGGGTGCTGAGGCCTAAGTCAAATAAAGCGGTCTTCTGCTGTGCTGGGGGATATGAAGCTAATCTCTGACCTCTCTCCTCTGTCTGGGTCCAAAGGCCTAAATCACTGAAAGAGGCCTTCTCCTGTGGTGTGTGATATGATGCCAGAATATGTGCTGTGGGGCCTCTCTCCTCTTCCTGGGTGCAGGTGTCAAAGTAACTCAATGGTGGCTTCTCCTGTGGTGGCTGATATGATGCCAGAATATGTGCTGTGGTGCCTCTCTCCTCTTCCTGGGTGCAGGGGTCAAAGTAACTAAATGGTGGCTTCTCCTGTGGTGGCTGATATGATGCCAGAATATGTGCTGTGGGGCCTCTCTCCTCTTCCTGGGTGCAGGGGTCAAAGTAACTCAATGGTGGCTTCTCCTGTGGTGGCTGATATGATGCCAGAATATGTGCTGTGGTGCCTCTCTCCTCTGTCTGGGTCCAAAGGCCTAAATCACTGAAAGAGGCCTTCTCCTGTGGTGTGTGATATGATGCCTGAATATGTGCTGTGGTGCCTCTCTCCTCTTCCTGGGTGCGGGGGTCAAAGTAACTCAATGGTGGCTTCTCCTGTGGTGGCTGATATGATGCCAGAATATGTGCTGTGGTGCCTCTCTCCTCTTCCTGGGTGCAGGGGTCAAAGTAACTAAATGGTGGCTTCTCCTGTGGTGGCTGATATGATGCCAGAATATGTGCTGTGGGGCCTCTCTCCTCTTCCTGGGTGCAGGGGTCAAAGTAACTCAATGGTGGCTTCTCCTGTGGTGGCTGATATGATGCCAGAATATATGCTGTGGTGCCTCTCTCCTCTTCCTGGGTGCGGGGGTCAAAGTAACTCAATGGTGGCTTCTCCTGTGGTGGCTGATATGATGCCAGAATATGTGCTGTGGTGCCTCTCTCCTCTTCCTGGGTGCGGGGGTCAAAGTAACTCAATGGTGGCTTCTCCTGTGGTGGCTGATATGATGCCAGAATATGTGCTGTGGTGCCTCTCTCCTCTTCCTGGGTGCGGGGGTCAAAGTAACTCAATGGTGGCTTCTCCTGTGGTGGCTGATATGATGCCAGAATATGTGCTGTGGTGCCTCTCTCCTCTTCCTGGGTGCGGGGGTCAAAGTAACTCAATGGTGGCTTCTCCTGTGGTGGCTGATATGATGCCAGAATATGTGCTGTGGTGCCTCTCTCCTCTTCCTGGGTGCGGGGGTCAAAGTAACTCAATGGTGGCTTCTCCTGTGGTGGCTGATATGATGCCAGAATATGTGCTGTGGTGCCTCTCTCCTCTTCCTGGGTGCGGGGGTCAAAGTAACTCAATGGTGGCTTCTCCTGTGGTGGCTGATATGATGCCAGAATATGTGCTGTGGTGCCTCTCTCCTCTTCCTGGGTGCGGGGGTCAAAGTAACTCAATGGTGGCTTCTCCTGTGGTGGCTGATATGATGCCAGAATATGTGCTGTGGTGCCTCTCTCCTCTTCCTGGGTGCGGGGGTCAAAGTAACTCAATGGTGGCTTCTCCTGTGGTGGCTGATATGATGCCAGAATATGTGCTGTGGTGCCTCTCTCCTCTTCCTGGGTGCGGGGGTCAAAGTAACTCAATGGTGGCTTCTCCTGTGGTGGCTGATATGATGCCAGAATATGTGCTGTGGTGCCTCTCTCCTCTTCCTGGGTGCGGGGGTCAAAGTAACTCAATGGTGGCTTCTCCTGTGGTGGCTGATATGATGCCAGAATATGTGCTGTGGTGCCTCTCTCCTCTTCCTGGGTGCAGGGGTCAAAGTAACTAAATGGTGGCTTCTCCTGTGGTGGTTGATATGATGCCTGATTCTCTGCTGTGAAACCTCTCTCCTCCATCTGGGTGTAGGGGTCAAAGTCTTTCAAAGTCGCCTTCTCCTGTGCTGATTGATATAAAGCTGATGGTTGTGCCATCTGACATGGTTGCCAGGGTCTGATTCAATGGGGGCCTACTCCTGTGGTGGGTAATCTAAATGCCTGATTCTCTGCTGTGAAACCTCTCTCCTCCGTCTGGGTGTAGGGGTCAAAGTCTTTCAAAGTCGCCTTCTCCTGTGCTGATTGATATGAAGCTGATGGTTGTGCCATCTGACATGGTTGCCGGGGTCCCATTAAATTGTGGCCTACTCCTGTGGTGGTTGATATGATGCCTGATTCTCTGATGTGGAACCTCTCTCCTCTGTTTGGGTGAAGGGGTCAAAGTAACTAAATGGTGGCTTCTCCTGTGGTGGCTGATATGATGCCAGAATATGTGCTGTGGGGCCTCTCTCCTCTTCCTGGGTGCAGGGGTCAAAGTAACTCAATGGTGGCTTCTCCTGTGGTGGCTGATATGATGCCAGAATATGTGCTGTGGTGCCTCTCTCCTCTTCCTGGGTGCGGGGGTCAAAGTAACTCAATGGTGGCTTCTCCTGTGGTGGCTGATATGATGCCAGAATATGTGCTGTGGTGCCTCTCTCCTCTGTCTGGGTCCAAAGGCCTAAATCACTGAAAGAGGCCTTCTCCTGTGGTGTGTGATATGATGCCTGAATATGTGCTGTGGTGCCTCTCTCCTCTTCCTGGGTGCGGGGGTCAAAGTAACTCAATGGTGGCTTCTCCTGTGGTGGCTGATATGATGCCAGAATATGTGCTGTGGTGCCTCTCTCCTCTTCCTGGGTGCAGGGGTCAAAGTAACTAAATGGTGGCTTCTCCTGTGGTGGCTGATATGATGCCAGAATATGTGCTGTGGGGCCTCTCTCCTCTTCCTGGGTGCGGGGGTCAAAGTAACTCAATGGTGGCTTCTCCTGTGGTGGCTGATATGATGCCAGAATATGTGCTGTGGTGCCTCTCTCCTCTTCCTGGGTGCGGGGGTCAAAGTAACTCAATGGTGGCTTCTCCTGTGGTGGCTGATATGATGCCAGAATATGTGCTGTGGTGCCTCTCTCCTCTTCCTGGGTGCGGGGGTCAAAGTAACTCAATGGTGGCTTCTCCTGTGGTGGCTGATATGATGCCAGAATATGTGCTGTGGTGCCTCTCTCCTCTTCCTGGGTGCAGGGGTCAAAGTAACTAAATGGTGGCTTCTCCTGTGGTGGTTGATATGATGCCTGATTCTCTGCTGTGAAACCTCTCTCCTCCATCTGGGTGTAGGGGTCAAAGTCTTTCAAAGTCGCCTTCTCCTGTGCTGATTGATATAAAGCTGATGGTTGTGCCATCTGACATGGTTGCCAGGGTCTGATTCAATGGGGGCCTACTCCTGTGGTGGGTGATCTAAATGCCTGATTCTCTGCTGTGAAACCTCTCTCCTCCGTCTGGGTGTAGGGGTCAAAGTCTTTCAAAGTCGCCTTCTCCTGTGCTGATTGATATGAAGCTGATGGTTGTGCCATCTGACATGGTTGCCGGGGTCCCATTAAATTGTGGCCTACTCCTGTGGTGGTTGATATGATGCCTGATTCTCTGATGTGGAACCTCTCTCCTCTGTTTGGGTGAAGGGGTCAAAGTAACTAAATGGTGGCTTCTCCTGTGGTGGCTGATATGATGCCAGAATATGTGCTGTGGGGCCTCTCTCCTCTTCCTGGGTGCAGGGGTCAAAGTAACTCAATGGTGGCTTCTCCTGTGGTGGCTGATATGATGCCAGAATATGTGCTGTGGTGCCTCTCTCCTCTTCCTGGGTGCGGGGGTCAAAGTAACTCAATGGTGGCTTCTCCTGTGGTGGCTGATATGATGCCAGAATATGTGCTGTGGTGCCTCTCTCCTCTTCCTGGGTGCGGGGGTCAAAGTAACTCAATGGTGGCTTCTCCTGTGGTGGCTGATATGATGCCAGAATATGTGCTGTGGTGCCTCTCTCCTCTTCCTGGGTGCAGGGGTCAAAGTAACTAAATGGTGGCTTCTCCTGTGGTGGTTGATATGATGCCTGATTCTCTGCTGTGAAACCTCTCTCCTCCATCTGGGTGTAGGGGTCAAAGTCTTTCAAAGTCGCCTTCTCCTGTGCTGATTGATATAAAGCTGATGGTTGTGCCATCTAACATGGTTGCCAGGGTCTGATTCAATGGGGGCCTACTCCTGTGGTGGGTGATCTAAATGCCTGATTCTCTGCTGTGAAACCTCTCTCCTCCGTCTGGGTGTAGGGGTCAAAGTCTTTCAAAGTCGCCTTCTCCTGTGCTGATTGATATGAAGCTGATGGTTGTGCCATCTGACATGGTTGCCGGGGTCCCATTAAATTGTGGCCTACTCCTGTGGTGGTTGATATGATGCCTGATTCTCTGATGTGGAACCTCTCTCCTCTGTTTGGGTGAAGGGGTCAAAGTAACTAAATGGTGGCTTCTCCTGTGGTGGCTGATATGATGCCAGAATATGTGCTGTGGGGCCTCTCTCCTCTTCCTGGGTGCAGGGGTCAAAGTAACTCAATGGTGGCTTCTCCTGTGGTGGCTGATATGATGCCAGAATATGTGCTGTGGTGCCTCTCTCCTCTTCCTGGGTGCGGGGGTCAAAGTAACTCAATGGTGGCTTCTCCTGTGGTGGCTGATATGATGCCAGAATATGTGCTGTGGTGCCTCTCTCCTCTTCCTGGGTGCAGGGGTCAAAGTAACTCAATGGTGGCTTCTCCTGTGGTGGCTGATATGATGCCAGAATATGTGCTGTGGTGCCTCTCTCCTCTTCCTGGGTGCAGGGGTCAAAGTAACTAAATGGTGGCTTCACCTGTGGTGGTTGATATGATGCCTGATTCTCTGCTGTGAAACCTCTCTCCTCCATCTGGGTGTAGGGGTCAAAGTCTTTCAAAGTCGCCTTCTCCTGTGCTGATTGATATAAAGCTGATGGTTGTGCCATCTGACATGGTTGCCAGGGTCTGATTCAATGGGGGCCTACTCCTGTGGTGGGTGATCTAAATGCCTGATTCTCTGCTGTGAAACCTCTCTCCTCCGTCTGGGTGTAGGGGTCAAAGTCTTTCAAAGTCGCCTTCTCCTGTGCTGATTGATATGAAGCTGATGGTTGTGCCATCTGACATGGTTGCCGGGGTCCCATTAAATTGGGGCCTACTCCTGTGGTGAGTGATCTAAATGCCTGATTCTCTGCTTTGAAACCTCTCTCCTCCGTCCGGGTGTAGGGGTCAAAGTCTGTCAAAGTCGCCTTCTCCTGTGCTGATTGATATAAAGCTTATGCTTGTGCCATCTGACATGGTTGCCGGGGTCTGATTCAATGGTGGCCTACTCCTGTGGTGGGTGATCTAAATGCCTGATTCTCTGCTGTGTAACCTCTCTCCTCCGTCTGGGTGTAGGGGTCAAAGTAACTAAATGGTGGCCTACTCCTGTGGTGGGTGATATGATGCCTGGTTCTCTGCTGTGGGACCTCTCTCCTTTGTCTGGGTGCTGTGGTCAAAATAATAGTAAGTGACCTTCTCCATTGGTGGGTGACTTGAAGCCTGATTCTGTGCTATGGGACCTCACTCCAATTAATATTGTTTAATTTTTATTTATTTTATGTTAACTCATCATTTCCCTATCTACATTTGTTTGCAGGGGATTTAACTACATTTTGCTGCCTTTTGCAGCCCTCTAGCCCTTTCCGGGTGTGTTTTACAGCCTTTTTAGTGCCCAAAAGTTCGGGTCCCCATTGACTTCTATGGGGTTCGGGTTCGGGATGAAGTTCGGGTCGAGTTCGGATCCCGAACCCGAACATTTTTCGAAAGTTCGGCCGAACTCGTCGAACCCGAACATCCAGGTGTTCGCTCAACTCTAGTCAGGAGAGGTTTTTTTTAAATGGGTTTTCCGAGAGTTAAATACTGATGAATAGTGATGAGCATCAGGGGCAATATTCAAATTTGCGATATTTCACGAATATTTGGGCGAATATTCGTCATAAATTTACGAATTTTAGCAACTTCACATTTTAGCAGGTCTGACTACACATTACTGATTGGTGCACTAAGTATTGTTGTGAACTTGTGACATCACAGCACTATGTCTGTAGTATGTATGTATGGACAGCAGAACCTCTGAGCTACACTATATCACTATCTAACCTACACTGACTATCTCCCACTAACTATCTGTATTATATATATGAGCTAACTAACTATCTATCTAATGTAGTGTGGAAAGCACAGAGCACAGCAATGACACTTCTGTCTCTCTCAAAACTGCAGAAAATGGCTGCTGGGGAGGTTCTTATACAGTAAGTGGTAGGCAACGTTCCTATTGGTTGCTAGGGATGTTGCTAAGCTCAGACAAATACATTGCAGCCTTTTCATTGGCCCACAAGCAAGAAGCAGGGAGGGATCATGGGTTCAGATGAAAAAAAATCTAGAATATTCACGAATACGAATATAAAGCACTATATTCTCGAAGTGGCGATATTCGCGATTTGAATATTCGCAACCAACACTTCTGATGACCTAAGCCCAAGATTGTTAATCGGTATTTGATCCATGGCACCCTTGAGATAAGCTATTTGAGGGGGCCGTGGCACTCTGGTAATACCTCTTCCATGTGACGCTCATCAGTCACATGTGCTAAATGCAGCTCAGTCCCATTCAAGTGAATGGGGCTGAGCTGCAATACCAAGCCCAGGCGCTATATAATATACAGTGCTAAGCTTAGTAAGCTGCAGCAAAGTCGTTGCACACACTGGACCGCAATGGCCTCTACAAACAGCTGATCAGCAGGGGTGCTAGATATTAGACCCCCCATGATCAGACACTGATGACCTATTCTGTGTACAAGTTATCAGTTTTAAACACTTGATCTGAGGCTCTATTCTTGAATTAAGATTATTTTAATATGCAAATTAGGCCTTTGGTGTAATGATGGCATCATCATTGCTCTTGTTGCACCCAAGATCAACTTCTTTCTGTTGCCAGTACCCCTCCCACACACATACACATACATACACACACACACACACACACACACACACACATTGTTTTGCCACTGCCTGGCCCTGTCATTCAAAGCAGGCAGGGAGGGACTTAACACAGGATGCAGTGAAGTTTGAGTGCAACAACAGCAATGATGACGCCCTCATTGCACCAAAGGCCTAATCTACATATTAAGAAAAAGTATAACTCGTGAATGAAATCTGAGCTCACAAATTAAAAACTGTTGTAATCAGGGGAATCACAACTAGTGTTGAGCGAAGTTATCAAAAATTTGAATCGGCTGCTTTCCAAATTTCACATACGTCACCACACGAGATTTTTCGCAGTATCTTCAATCAAGATGGCCACGATGGCCTCTTCGCACACAAATGGATGAGGTGAGTAAGTTTTTTTCCCTTCCATTTCAGAGAAAATTGATTAATTACCACAAAGTCCGGGGAAATTCAGCTTCACAACGAAACAAATTTTTCCTGAAAATTCGGATCGAAGTCAATACGTTTGACTTTGATTCACTCATCACTAATCATGGCCATGTATCTATGCAAACAGTTGGATACGGAGGTTGCTGGTGACAGAATCCCTTTAAGCCTAAAACATAATTTTCTTGAATGAACTCTTTTAAGAAATACACATACTGTAAGTGTTGTAATGCACTATCTACAAATGCAGAATCTCACTTTAAAATAGTGATATTTACACAGCTCTGCAACCTTATGTGACCTTTTGCAGGGTTGTATATTATTTAATGTGTTTGTGTTTGCCTGGAGGACACTGCATCATGCTGAGTTAATGTGTCTCTCCTCCTCAGTGCAGCTTCCTTCTGCTCTTTTATGTTTCTGCTCAGTTTACACTTCTAGCTGTTGGCTCTCAGTGGTAAGACTCTCGAGGGCTATATTTTACAAGTTTCTCTTGCATACTGTATTAAATGAGAACATAGTGAAGTAGACATTATCTGGGTGTAAATAAGAATGGGTATTGTGGAAGGCACTGCTAAAAGTAGAGTTGGCAGTTTTCAACTATGATTTTATTCAGAAATAAAAAGAGTTCTACAGTAACCATATAGAAAGTAGATAAAATCCACAAAGAATTATTCACAGTGGTGTGGGTGTGGGGATAGTAAAGCAAGAAGGAACAATTAAATCATAAAGGGAAAAAAGAGAGACATTGGGAATCTAAGATGGGAAGATGTTGTGGTAAAAGGTAAATGAAGGGTTTCTCTACAAATACAAAAATAAAAATTAAAGAAAGAATCGTTAAGGGAAAGACAAAGAATTAAAAAGAAAGGCGGTTGGCATGAAGATGAGAGAAAGGAGAGAGGAGCTAAGCTTTCAGGAGGGCTAAGGCACCAAGCTTCATATGTATTTCAAAGAATTGGTTCTTAGCTTGAACTCAGAGTTAAAATGAACCAAGGGAGCCACATCTCGGTCAACTTACTGTATGTTGGGTGTCTAAGAAAATGGGGGAAAGCCTCTCATTGACCATATACCGAGAAGGCTTGTCTTTTCCTTCTGAAATAACTAGAAATCAGAAGTTAAACTGACTGGTCTATAATTAGCTGCTTCTTATTCTTACCTATCTTAAAAAAAGAACTTTTCTCTTTAAGAACTTTTGGGTGTAATCCATCTGGACCTGGAGCCTTGTTCACATTTACTTACTTGATTGGACCACATCTACAGTTAGTTAGTTGAGTATATTACTGGATGTACTAACAACCCTGGCCCCTGGCACCACTAGCTCCTTTCTCTTCTTTTGCATAAACAGAGCTAAAAAAATAAAACATTTAGTAACGCTTCCTTTTCCTTATATTCAGTGACTATACCCCCTTTACTATTATTTAGGGGACCTACCTGCTCATACCTTGATTTTTTTTTAGCATTTATATATTTAAAATAATTTTTGGGGATTTGTTTTGCTCTCTTTTGCCGCCTGATGATCGTTTTGGATTTTTGCTGATTTTATCTACTTTTTACAGATTTTATTAAGCCCTTTGTAAAGGAAGGCTACAGTTTACCTCTTAGATTTGTATTTTTAAATGCCCTTTTTTTTGTAATTTAATTACCTTTTTTACAGTAGCTATAAGCCATGAGAGTGTGTGTGTGGGGGAAGGGGGGGGGGGGTTAATTTTAGCCATTGTTACCTACAGAAATATATTTTGTAGTGTAATTTACTCAATGTGGATTTAAAGCTTTCCCATTTATCGTCAGTATTATTATATGACAGTATCTGCTCCCAGTCTATGCCCTGAAATGCTGCCCTCAACCCTGGGAAATTGGCCTTTTTAAAATTCTGTGTTTTTGCTATACCAGTCAGAGTTTGCTTCCTATAGTTCAGGGGGAATATAATTATATTGTTCTCTAGTACCTGGTGTTTCTCAAACAGTAAAATTTCCAACAAGTTCTGCATCATCAGAAATTACCAGATACAGCAGAGCATCACCCCTAGTGTGACCTTCAACAAACTGGCAAATAAAGTGGTTCTGCAGCAAGTTGAGGAATCTTCTCCCCTTTGCAGCTGAGGCAGAACCAAGACCCCAGTCAATATCTGGGTGTCACGAGGGTGTCAAAAGCCACGTCTGGCTCCGTTATACCCAGGGTCAGGAAGTCGCAGCGGGTGGCTGTGCGTTCGATGTACAAAGACAGTGCTGTTTCGTAATGGTAGCTTTCTGGGTTTGCCTTGCAATCCTTTTTGGCTCACTCAGGGATCCGTAGCTTCTCCTCCTCAGCTGTTTCTTGTCCAGCAATCCCAACCTCCTTATATTCCCATCTCCCACTTCTCTGGTTGCCAGATATAGAGCTTCCTGACCCACTGGAGCTGTGTAGCTGTGATTCCTGGTTGTTGTTCCAGAACGTTACCCTCCGGATCCCTGTTGGGCCTTGGTGGTCTGCTGTTGTCGCCCACCTGGGATTATATGTTTGTCTGTATTGTCTGTCCTCTCCTTGGTGTTTTCCTCTTAGTGTCAGTGGTGCGGACTAGTGATCCCACTGCCCTGTTCACTACACAGGGCTCATCTTAGGGAAAGCCAGGGTTTAGGCACGTGATCGGCGTACGGGTGAGGAACCCGTCTAGGGACGTCAGGGCAGTCAGGTGCCAGCCGCAAGGTGAGTCAGGGGTCACCACCTTTCCCTCTCCCTTGGACAGGGCCTTCCCTTTTCCCTCCCTTTGCGTGATGCCGGTCATTACACTGGGAAGTTAAAATCTCCCATTATGACCACTGTACCAGCCTGTGCAGCCTGCTCTATTTTGTTACACAGTTGAACGTTTATCTCCTCTGTGATGTTAGGGGGTTTATAGATTATACCAGGTATTATTTTTTCAGTGTTTCTATCCCTTTGTAATTCCACCCCTAAGGTTTTAACATCCTCACCCACAATTGTCTCTTTCACACTCGCCTAAATATCACTCCTCACATACAGACACACATCACCGTCTTTTCTATTGACCCTATCTCTCTTAAATAGTGTAAATACTGAATATTAACAGCCCACCGATTAGTCCAAACATGTCTCAGACACACCAACTATATATATATATGTGTTCCTCTAGTACCATAGCCTCCAGCCCCCCCTTCCCACTCCCATCCCATTTTGCTTGCTGGACTTCTGGCAGTTGTGAAAATACATTTTAAATTACTATCTAATTTTTTCGCATTCAGTTTCTAAAAAGTGAATGTCTGTGATACCTTGGTTGATATTGTTGATGATTAAGAACATTTTTCAAATCAGGTTGCAGATTCTGATGGTTACTCCCCTTATTCTCTAGACTAGAATAGCCTTCCAAGTGTCTCTCTTTATGTCATTGTCTGTGACTGCTGTCTTAATCATTTGAGAATGGTATTTTTAAATGGTAGATTTTTTATGTATATTCTAGGAAATATCACCAAAATGCTTTTTCTGTTTTGCACAACTTATGCTAGACTCCACTATGTGCCCTGAGAGAAGGTTCTGATTACTATTAGAGATGAGCAAATTTTTCAAAATTTTGTTTTGTTACGAGAACCATGCAGAGGCCCAAGATCCTAATGTAGCGTGAAAAAGCGCACTCCTTTTACACCGTCGTCAGCTAATTCCAGATAGATGTCTACAGAACCTGTTCTATTAAACGCTTAAACAAGCGAATAAACAAAGAACGGAGCTCCCAGTACCGTTTATAAAAATATTATTTTTATTATAGCATGATTAAAATATATATGATATATATAGTAAGCCGTTAAAAAGTTAAGGAGAGTGACAGAAAAAGCGCCATCCTGGCGCTGCACACATATCAGAAAAATAACAGACGTATCCAAATGTAATATAATTACCAAATGTTTAAATACATAGTAAGTTGTGCATATAGAGGATATATAGGATGAATCCAGGGGCGTAGCTATAGGGGGTGCAGAGGTAGCAGTCGCTACCGGGTCCAGGAGCCTAAGGGGGCCCAAAAAGACTTGTGCCACATAAGAAGACACCAGTATTATAGAAAGTGCATGCTGGTCAGGGTTCACCTCTGACTGGAGGGAAGGGGTTAGGTCAAGAATTTGGCATGGGGGGGGGCATTTAAATTTTTGCCTCAGGCAGCACGAAGCCTATGTGCTTCCCTGCCCCTTGCCACAGAGCACTGAGGGAAGGGGGGCCCAAGCTGAACTCTTGCACCAGGGCCCATGAGCCTTTAGCTACGCCCCTGGATGAGTCTCAATCATAATGGCTACACGGCTAAAGGATTAGGGACCACATGCATGTGCTAAAGTGTATAGACTGGAAAGAATTCACAGTGATAACCAAGTATAGGAAAACCCCTATATCCAATGCCAGTAAAGCCAAAAGACAGGGACTCACCTAATAGTGATAGTGTGCTATACCAACCAGGATGGCGCTACCCCGACGCGCGTTTCGGCGTGCTTTCGTCCGGGGGTTTATATTTTTATAAATGGTACTGGGTTCTCCATTCTTTGTTTATTCGCTTGTTATACTCGGGAGCTGGTACCGAATCAATTGTATAAGTGGCTCATGGTTTTGTTGGGTGGACATTTGTTTCCACTCCTACCATTAGGCCATTTTCTGGTCTCTTTTTTCTAATCAGATTAAACGCTTAAACAAGTAGAGCCACCCGACAGAGTGGCGAGGGTGTCAGCAGTACACTTGTGTTGACGTCACAGATAATTTTGCCCTTCCTCTGATCCGTCAGAACAATAACTCCCAAAAAATGGATCCTGTCTGTGGAGCATCCGCCTTCACTTGGTCAGACTTTGGTCAGTAATCCATCAGTATTGCTAATGCCCAAAAAAACAGGAGTGGATCCAAAACATAGATAGCACGTGAATGGAATATTTGCAAGTCTTCTGTGTTTTGTACCCACTCCTGATTTTGGCTACCAAATCATAAGCCAATTCTGATGGGACCATACAGACCTTACAGCTGCTAGACAGAGAGGATCCGTTGAGCGTCTCATTTTACCTTCCTTCTGACAGATCAGAAGAAGGGTCAAATAAAAGATGATTTCAGCCAAGCCAAAAAGGCTAAATAGTGGAGCAGTCATGAAGTGGGGAGGGTGGGAACAGCATGGGAAGTCCACAGAGTGGACCTTGACGCCTGGTAGATGGTCTGACACAAGTTTGATCAAAATGTGCGCTAATAGCTTCCATTTTTCCATTTATAGCAGGTATAATACCACTTTAATTTAGAATGATCACCATTTCTCAGCTCTATTGTTTGTATGTGTAAAGCTGTGCAGCCATTTTTTTTAATCAACCATGTTTGCTTTATGAATATGCCCCTGTGACTATGAATATGAATGTGCTAGTCTAAATTTCTTGTAGTATATATTGAGGATAGCACATCTTTTAGACTGAGCAACGCCCATCTGCCTGGGGCTTCTGAGCAGAGTACAAATGTAGCTGGTTCCTACACTGCCCTGAAAATGTAGGCTTAGATAAGTCCAAGAGAGGCAGTAAATTAGTGTTAGGTACTTGTCTGCGGAGGCCACCTTGACGCCTGGTAGATGAGCCTGACACAAGTTTGATCAAAATGTGCGATAAGAGCTTCCATTTTTCCATTTATAGTAGGTAGAATACCACTTTAATTTAGAATGATCCCCATTTCTCAGCTCTAGTGTTTGCAAGTCTTCTGTGTTTTGTACCCACTCCTGCTTTTGGCTATCAAATCATAAGCCAATTCTGATGGGACCATACAGACCTTACAGCTGCTACACAGAGAGGATCCGTTGTGCGTCTCATTTTACCTTCCTTCTGACAGATCAGAAGAAGGGTAAAATAAAAGGTGATGCCAGCCAAGCCAAAAAGGCTAAATAGTGGAGCAGTCATGAAGTGGGGAGGGTGGGAACAGCATGAGAAGTCCACAGAGTGGCCCTATGACATAGTGGTGAGGTGGAAGCAGCATGAGGAGACAACAGAGTGGCCCAATGAAAGAGTTTGTAGGCGGTAGCAGCATCAGGAGGCCAGAAAGTGGCATAATGACAGAGTGTGGAGGTGTGGGCAGCATCAGGAGACCACAGAGTGGCAAGGTGAAATAATACTGTGAGTCCGTATACATGCAGATGACAGGCGTCGCTCTTAGAATCACAGCATAATTCACTTATTTGGGTGGTCACGGGGCCAAAACTAAAATTTCAACTCAGCCTTACAGGTAGATGTTAGCGTCAAGATGAAGCACACTCCTTTTACACCGTCGTCAGCTGATTCCACATTGATGTCTACAGAACCTGTTCTATTAAACGCTTATACAAGTAGAGCCCCCCTGACAGAGTGGAGAGGGTGTCAGAAGTAAGTTTGTGTTGACGTCACTGATTAATTTTCCCCATTCTCTGATCCATCAGAACAATTACCCAAAAAAAAACAGATCCTGTCTGTGGAGCATATGCCTTCACTCGGTCAGCATTTGCTCAATAATCTATCAGTATTGCTAAAGGTTCTAAAACATAGATGACCTGTGAATGGAATATTTGCATGTCTTCTGTGTTTTCTACCCACTCCTTTTTTTGGCTACCAAATTATAAGCCAATTCTGATGGGACCATACAGGTCTTAAAGCTGCTACACAGACAGGATCAGTTGTGCGTCTCCTTTTTCCTTCCTTCTGACAGATCAGAAGAAATGTCAAATAAATGAGGGAGGGTGGGAACAGCATGAGAAGTCCACAGAGAAGACCTATGACATAGTGGTGAGGTGAAAGCAGCATGAGGAGACCACAGAGTGGCCCAATGATAGGGTCTGTGTCATGGTCATATTGGTGTTTGACCGTGACGCGTTTGCCGTGCAGACTCGTTGCTTGTGGCAACGTGTAGTTTGTGGTTTGCATGTGCACTTCCCCTTTAAGTTGTGTCTCCCTGCTGTGTGGTGTGCGTGGGGTTAATATCCTGACTTGGGTAGATCAGGGGGTGGTCTCTTCTAGCTATTTAGCCTCTGCTTGTCGCTTGGAGGTTAGTTGTGCTCTAGCCTTGCTTTGGGCAGGAAGCTATGCTCCATTCTGTGGCTATTCCATCTGCCCAGTCATTGAGGGCCACCTTGTTGGACATACTGTCACGGTGGGGAGTGGGGAAAACCCCCAACCGTACAATGTAAGAGATATAAGGTAGCAACTAAGCCTGGATGCTGGGATCAGGGAGCAGGTCACCTCCTAAAGCATCTCCAAATCTGGCCCTAATCTCCTTTCTGTATGAGCCGACCCTAATGGTAGGAGGGCCCATATGGAGTATGAGGAGGCCACCGAGTGACACAATGACAGAGTCTGGAGGTGGCGGCAGCATCAGGAGGCCACAGAGTGGCAAGGTGACATACTGTGAACCTGCTGAAGATGGTGGGTGAAAGAAGGAGCACTTGGCATCAGATGTGTGGCATCAGGCAGGTAACAGCATCAGAATAGTAGCTGAGGCAGGTAGCCAGAAGAAACCTGTTGGTGTGGCACTGTTGGTGTCAAATTGTTGGTGTGGCACCATGGATGATCTAGTCTGATGCATCAGGCATTGGTGTGTGGAAATCCTGGCTGATCCACGCCTGGTTCATCTTGATGCAGTGTCCCACTATGTGCTATATGTGAGCACTTTAACCACTTCAGCCCCCAGTGCTTAAACACCCTGAAAGACCAGGCCACTTTTTACACTTCTGACCTACACTACTTTCACCGTTTATTGCTCGGTCATGCAACTTACCACCTAAATGAATTTTACCTCCTTTTCTTCTCACTAATAGAGCTTTCATTTGGTGGTATTTCATTGCTGCTGACATTTTTACTTTTTTTCTTATTAATCGAAATTTAACGATTTTTTTGCAAAAAAATGACATTTTTCACTTTCAGTTGTAAAATTTTGCAAAAAAAACGAGATCCATATAGAAATTTTGCTCTAAATTTATTGTTCTACATGTCTTTGATAAAAAAAAAATGTTTGGGTAAAAAAAAAATGGTTTGGGTAAAAGTTATAGCGTTTACAAACTATGGTACAAAAATGTGAATTTCCGCTTTTTGAAGCAGCTCTGACTTTCTGAGCACCTGTCATGTTTCCTGAGGTTCTACAATGGCCAGACAGTACAAACACCCCACAAATGACCCCATTTCGGAAAGTACACACCCTAAGGTATTCGCTGATGGGCATAGTGAGTTAATAGAACTTTTTATTTTTTGTCACAAGTTAGCGGAAAATGATGATTTTTTTTTTTTTTTTCTTACAAAGTCTCATATTCCACTAACTTGTGACAAAAAATAAAAACTTCTATGAACTCACTATGCCCATCACGAAATACCTTGGGGTCTCTTCTTTCCAAAATGGGGTCACTTGTGGGGTAGTTATACTGCCCTGGCATTCTAGGGGCCCAAATGTGTGGTAAGGAGTTTGAAATCAAATTCTGTAAAAAATGACCTGTGAAATCCGAAAGGTGCTTTTTGGAATATGGGCCGCTTTGCCCACCTAGGCTGCAAAAAAGTGTCACACATCTGGTATCTCCGTACTCAGGGGAAGGTGGGGAATGTGTTTTGGGGTGTCTTTTTACATATACCCATGCTGGGTGAGATAAATATCTTGGTCAAATGCGAACTTTGTATAAAAAAATGGGAAAAGTTGTCTTTTGCCAAGATATTTCTCTCACCCAGCATGGGTATATGTAAAATGACACCCCAAAACACATTCCCCACCTTCTCCTGAGTACGGCAATACCAGATGTGTGACACTTTTTTGCAGCCTAGGTGGGCAAAGGGGCCCATATTCCAAAGAGCACCTTTCGGATTTCACAGGTCATTTTTTACAGAATTTGATTTCAAACTCCCTACCACACATTTGGGCCCCTAGAATGCCAGGGCAGTATAACTACCCCACAAGTGACCCCATTTTGGAAAGAAGACACCCCAAGGTATTCCGTGAGGGGCATGGAAAGTTCCTAGAATTTTTTATTTTTTGTCACAAGTTAGTGGAAAATGATGATTTTTTTTTTATTTATTTTTTTCATACAAAGTCTCATATTCCACTAACTTGTGACAAAAAATAAAAACTTCCATGAACTCACTATGCCCATCAGCGAATACCTTGGGGTCTCTTCTTTCCAAAATGGGGTCACTTGTGGGGTAGTTATACTGCCCTGGCATTCTAGGGGCCCAAATGTGTGGTAAGGAGTTTGAAATCAAATTCTGTAAAAAATGACCTGTGAAATCCGAAAGGTGCTCTTTGGAATATGGGCCCCTTTGCCCACCTAGGCTGCAAAAAAGTGTCACACATCTGGTATTGCTGTACTCAGGAGAAGGTGGGGAATGTGTTTTGGGGTGTCATTTTACATATACCCATGCTGGGTGAGATAAATATCTTGGTCAAATGCCAACTTTGTATAAAAAAAATGGGAAAAGTTGTCTTTTGCCAAGATATTTCTCTCACCCAGCATGGGTATATGTAAAATGACACCCCAAAACACATTCCCCACCTTCTCCTGAGTACGGAGATACCAGATGTGTGACACTTTTTTGCAGCCTAGGTGGGCAAAGGGGCCCATATTCCAAAGAGCACCTTTCGGATTTCACAGGTCATTTTTTACAGAATTTGATTTCAAACTCCTTACCACACATTTGGGCCCCTAGAATGCCAGGGCAGTATAACTACCCCACAAGTGACCCCATTTTGGAACGAAGAGTCCCCAAGGTATTCGCTGATGGGCATAGTGAGTTCATGGAAGTTTTTATTTTTTGTCACAAGTTAGTGGAATATGAGACTTTGCATGAAAAAAATAAGAAAATAAAAAAATCATCATTTTCCACTAACTTGTGACAAAAAGTAAAAAATTCTAGGAACTCGCCATGCCCCTCACGGAATACCTTGGGGTGTCTTCTTTCCAAAATGGGGTCACTTGTGGGGTAGTTATACTGCCCTGGCATTTTCCAGGGGCCCTAATGTGTGGTAAGTAGGTAAATGACCTGTGAAATCCTAAAGGTGCTCTTTGGAATATGGGCCCCTTTGCCCACCTAGGCTGCAAAAAAGTGTCACACATGTGGTATCGCCGTATTCAGGAGAAGTTGGGGAATGTGTTTTGGGGTGTCATTTTACATATACCCCTGCTGGGTGAGAGAAATATCTTGGCAAAAGACAACTTTTCCCATTTTTTTATACAAAGTTGGCATTTGACCAAGATATTTCTCTCACCCAGCATGGGTATATGTAAAATGACACCCCAAAACACATTCCCTAACTTCTCCTGAGTACGGCGATACCAGATGTGTGACACTTTTTTGCAGCCTAGATGCGCAAAGGTGCCCAAATTCCTTTTAGGAGGGCATTTTTAGACATTTGGATACCAGACTTCTTCTCACGCTTTGGGGCCCCTAGAATGCCAGGGCAGTATAAATACCCCACATGTGACCCCATTTTGGAAAGAAGACACCCCAAGGTATTCAATGAGGGGCATGGCGAGTTCATAGAAATTTTTTTTTTTGGCACAAGTTAGCGGAAATTGATATTTTTAATTTTTTTCTCACAAAGTCTCCCTTTCCGCTAACTTGGGACAAAAATTTCAATCTTTCATGGACTCAATATGGCCCTCACGGAATACCTGGGGGTGTCTTCTTTCCGAAATGGGGTCACATGTGGGGTATTTATACTGCCCTGGCATTCTAGGGGCCCTAAAGCGTGAGAAGAAGTCTGGAATATAAATATCTAAAAAATTTTACGCATTTGGTTTCCGTGAGGGGTATGGTGAGTTCATGTGAGATTTTATTTTTTGACACAAGTTAGTGGAATATGAGACTTTGTAAGAAAAAAAAAAAAAAATTCCGCTAACTTGGGCCAAAAAAATGTCTGAATGGAGCCTTACAGAGGGTGATCAATGACAGGGGTGGTGATCAATGACAGGGGTGGTGATCAGGGAGTCTATATGGGGTGATCACCACAGTCATTGATCATGCCCCTGTAAGGCTTCATTCAGACGTCCGGATGCGTTTTGCGGATCTGATCCATCTATCAGTGCATCCGTAAAAATCATGCGGACATCTGAATGGAGCTTTACAGGGGGGTGATCAGGGAGTCTATATGGGGTGATCACCACAGTCATTGATCACGCCCCTGTAAGGCTTCATTCAGACGTCCGGATGCGTTTTGCGGATCGGATCCATCTATCAGTGCATCCGTAAAAATCATGCGGACATCTGAATGGAGCTTTACAGGGGGTTGATCAATGACAGGGGTGTAATCAATGACAGGGGGGTGATCAGGGAGTCTATATGGGGTGATCACCACAGTCATTGATCATGCCCCTGTAAGGCTTCATTCAGACGTCCGGATGCGTTTTGCGGATCGGATCCATCTATCAGTGCATCCGTAAAAATCATGCGGACATCTGAATGGAGCTTTACAGGGGGGTGATCAGGGAGTCTATATGGGGTGATCACCACAGTCATTGATCATGCCCCTGTAAGGCTTCATTCAGACGTCCGGATGCGTTTTGCGGATCCGATCCATCTATCAGTGCATCCGTAAAAATCATGCGGACATCTGAATGGAGCTTTACAGGGGGGTAATCAATGACAGGGGGGTGATCACCACAGTCATTGATCATGCCCCTGTAAGGCTTCATTCAGACGTCCGGATGCGTTTTGCGGATCGGATCCATCTATCAGTGCATCCGTAAAAATCATGCGGACATCTGAATGGAGCTTTACAGGGGGGTGATCAGGGAGTCTATATGGGGTGATCACCACAGTCATTGATCATGCCCCTGTAAGGCTTCATTCAGACGTCCGGATGCGTTTTGCGGATCGGATCCATCTATCAGTGCATCCGTAAAAATCATGCGGACATCTGAATGGAGCTTTACAGGGGGGTGATCAGGGAGTCTATATGGGGTGATCACCACAGTCATTGATCATGCCCCTGTAAGGCTTCATTCAGACGTCCGGATGCGTTTTGCGGATCCGATCCATCTATCAGTGCATCCGTAAAAATCATGCGGACATCTGAATGGAGCTTTACAGGGGGGTAATCAATGACAGGGGGGTGATCAGGGAGTCTATATGGGGTGATCACCACAGTCATTGATCATGCCCCTGTAAGGCTTCATTCAGACGTCCGGATGCGTTTTGCGGATCCGATCCATCTATCAGTGCATCCGTAAAAATCATGCGGACATCTGAATGGAGCTTTACAGGGGGGTAATCAATGACAGGGGGGTAATCAATGACAGGGGGGTGATCAGGGAGTCTATATGGGGTGATCACCACAGTCATTGATCACGCCCCTGTAAGGCTTCATTCAGACGTCCGGATGCGTTTTGCGGATCCGATCCATCTATCAGTGGATCCGTAAAAATCATGCGGACATCTGAATGGAGCTTTACAGGGGGTTGATCAATGACAGGGGTGTAATCAATGACAGGGGGGTGATCAGGGAGTCTATATGGGGTGATCAGGGGTGATCAGGGGCTAATAAGGGGTTAATAAGTGACGGGGGGGGGGGTGTAGTGTAGTGTAGTGGTGCTTGGTGCTACTTTACTGAGCTACCTGTGTCCTCTGGTGGTCGATCCAAACAAAGGGGACCACCAGAGGACCAGGTAGCAGGTATATTAGACGCTGTTATCAAAACAGCGTCTAATATACCTGTTAGGGGTTAAAAAAAACACATCTCCAGCCTGCCAGCGAACGATCGCCGCTGGCAGGCTGGAGATCAACTCTCTTACCTTCCGTTCCTGTGAGCGCGCGCGCCTGTGTGCGCGCGTTCACAGGAAATCTCGGCCATCGCAAGATGACGCATATATGCGTGACTCTGCGCAGGGCTGCCACCTCCGGAACGCGATCCTGCGTTAGGCGGTCCGGAGGTGGTTAAACTCCTGCTAAATGTCATATCAAATGTATTGTGGTATCATGCTGTAATTCTTTTTAACAGGCTGGCAGTGTAATTTAGATTTATTAGCCCCTAGGTGGTGCTGGCACTACTTATATATATAGCTGGGGGGGGGGGGGGGGGGAGTATCAAGTCAGTGTGTGTGTTGAGGATGAGAATGAAGAGAGGAGGAAGTTAATGGAGGAGGTGGAAATTTGTTTTCCACCAAAATAATTCACAAAAGATTTTACCGCATATAAGAGCAGCTCTTAACTCTGAATCCAATTTTTTTTCCCACCAAAATAAGTCCCAAAAGATTTTACCACATATAATTGCAGCGCTGAACACTGAATCCAAATTTTTTTTACACCGAAATAAGTCACTAACGATTTTACCGCATATAAGCGAAGCGCTGAACGCTGAATAATTTTTTTCCCCCCTGAAATAAGTCACAAAAGATTTTACCACATACAACTGCAGCGCTAAACGCTGAATAAAAGTTGTTTTTCCACTGAAATAATTTACTAAAGATTTTACTGCTTAAAAGTGCAGCGCTGAACGCTGAATAAAATGTATTTTTCCACCAAAATGCATATGTAACGGGGGTTTGAGGGCGCCCCCTAGTGTCTTTGGGGTCCCTAAACCTAGTTAACTCACTATGCCTGACAGGCGGATCCTGAGCCTCCGCTATCTGGGAACTGGGGTACATGTCTGCGGCAGTGCCTCCACCCAGTGGGGCATCCGGGGTAGGGATGTGGGGTCCCACTGGGAACATACTTGGTGCAATGAGACTGACACAGCCTAACTGGAATTAACTTTATATAGTACGTAGCAAATAAACCAACATACATAGGAAAATACAATAGAGTAACACAGATAACAATACAATGTGGATTTCCTCACCCACCCACCAGCACACCTGCCTCCCACCCCCTATCTTCGCCCTAGTGGCCGTTGGTGCACATAGGAGAGTTGGGGCCCTTATAAGTCCTGCTCCACAGGGTCACTGAAGCAGCCTGAGCTGTGTAATGTCCGTCACTGGACCTCAGAGTTTTACTGTGAGTGAGGGGACAGGTGCCCTGTGGTGATACAGGGAGAGGTTTGACTTACCCTCACAACACCATTAACCAGGCCAGTCAGCAGCAATCTCCTCTCACAGGGTTCACCAGACGTCTGGACTCAATGCTTGTCTTTGCCAGCGAGTCCCTCTCTCAGCAGGTGTGATCTTTGGTGAAGCAAGTTCTCTCAGCAAGGTTCTATCTCTGTGCTGCAGTCTCTCATAACTAGACACATGTCCTCTCTCTGGCTGAGCATGTCGTAACTTCTAGAAAACTTCCAGGACCTCCCTCCTCCGAGCTGTGCAGGAAGTGTCCTTTCAGGACCTGCGATGATGTCACAATCCATGTGACTGATTTCAGCAGGTCATGTGATCAATACTCAATGTTTTATTAACAGCATACTGAGTCCATCTACTGGGCCTTTCAGATAATGCAGCCTGTGTCACTTCACAGGGTTACATGCTCCCCCTTGAAAATACTTGCCTTCCACTGGCAAGTCCTAGCCAAGGGGCTTAACAAAAATTCAACAGAAAAAAGTTTAGCATAATACAGTACAGTTAGCACAGTAACATCCTAGCTAGCTAGTTATCTAGGGTAAAGAGTCACTAACATTTACCACTTCAGCTAGTGCATGTAGGAAAGTGGCCATTTTAGATGCTGCTTGTGTCAGCGGGGCATAACTGGGCTCTCCTATATTATCATAAACTACTGCCCTAGGGGGTTGCCGAACTCTGGTGCTGTGTCTCAGTTCTCGCTGTGGGAGAGGATCTTGGGACTTCAACTGTGGAACTTCTACTCCTGCCCTCGAAGTAGAGTCTCTAAGGGAAGTTCCAGGCACAAAACATGGACTTTCTGGATTCAACCTTGGAGAACTTTGTGACCCAGGAGAGGTTCCGGGACTTTGTGGAACCACAGGAGTTAAAGGAGGCAATTTCTGTGTTTCTTCTGCGGGTGATGACCACCACTGATCCTCTGCACTGGGAGTTCCCGGGGTCTCCTCTGCCCCATTTCCAGGACTCTCTGCTGGGTTTTCCTCAAGTTCTTCCCTACTCTCTTCCTCTTCATCAGCATACACAACTGGAAGCAGATGGTTTCTATGCCAAGCCTTTATTCGGCCCTCCGGGCCCCTAATGTTGTACACTGGCAGTCCTTCCAGTTTGGACACATCCTTAAACAGGGTATCTTTCCATCTGTCAGCCAGTTTGTGTTTTCCAGGCACACCTAGATTCCGGAGAAGAACTTTATCCTCTGCTTGAATCTCCCGATATCTCACCTTAGAATCATACCTTCTTTTGTTCCGTTCTTCCATTTTTGCTGCAGCTTGGGTGGCCAACTCATAGGCCCGATGAAGGTTTTGTTTGAGGTTCCTCACATATTGAAAGTGTGAAGTTGAATCTGTTCCATCAGGAGACACTCCCAAACGGACATCTATCGGCAATCGAGCTTCTCTTCCGAACATTAGGAAATAGGGTGAGAACCCTGTAGATTCATGCCTTGTACAGTTGTATGCGTGGACCATGGCTTCCACATGTTTACTCCAAGACCGCTTCTCGACTTGCTTGAGAGTCCCTAGCATATCTAGGAGGGTCCTATTGAACCGTTCTGGCTGTGCATCCCCCTCCGGATGATAAGGTGTGGTTCTGGACTTCTGCACCTGCAACATGTCCAACAGCTCCTTGATCAACTTACTCTCAAAATCTCTACCTTGATCAGAGTGTATCCGATTGGGTAGTCCATAGTGAATAAAATACTTCTGCCAAAGGACTTTGGCTACAGTCACAGCCTTTTGATCTTTAGTGGGGAAGGCTTGATCATATCTGGTGAAATGGTCCGTTACCACCAGCACATTTCCAATTCCCGCTGTATCGCTCTCAATGCCGAGATAGTCCATGCACACAAGATCCATGGGTCCCGTACTTTTCAGATGACCCATAGGGGCAGCTCTCACAGGCAGGGTCTTCCTCTGGATACACCTCCTGCATGTCTTTACATGTTGCTCGACATGTTCCCTCATGCGAGGCCAATAGAACCGATCTTGTACTAGGCCATAGGTCTTGTCCACCCCGAGATGCCCATGTTGATCGTGGAGAGCTCTCAGGACCATGCCACGGTATCTGTGCGGTAGTACCAATTGTTTTCTGTCAGGGTGATCATGATACTTCACGACCCTATAGAGTACTCCATCTTCGAGATGTAGTCGGCTCCATTCTCTTCGGTATAATTCTCTTTGACTCACAGGTAGAGAAGTAAGCAATTTAGGATTCTTTGTCTTTATTGCTCTGATAACTATCCCAATATACCAGTCCTGCGCTTGAGCCTTCTTCTTGTCTTCTGTGGTTATACTGGACCACTGGTGAAGCCTGACTCGAGCATGGAACACCTCAGGCACGGCTTCTGGAGAGTGGCTAATGGAGTCTATCCCTCTTAGCTCGGCAAATTCTTCTTGACTCTCGGCCACCACATACATCTGACAAAAGGCTCCTACCCCCGGCCCAGGGATCTCTTCCCACTCCTCTTCTTCTTGGTGAGGAGGGAGTCTAGGTCTGCGGGACAGGGCATCTGCGCTGACATTCTTGGGCCCAGGCTTGTACTTCAGGCTGAAACTGTAGCTTGACAAGGCAGCCAACCACCTTTGTCCTGTGGCATCCAGCTTAGCTGTAGTCTGGATGTAGGTAAGTGGATTGTTGTCAGTCCTTACTTCGAATGTCGCTCCATACAAATAGTCATGCAGCTTATCCACGATGGCCCACTTGAGTGCCAGAAATTCCAATTTATGGACTGGATATTTCTTCTCTGCACCTCTAAGACTTCTACTTATGTAAGCCACTGGCCTCAATCCTTCTGGATAACTTTGGTGCAGTACACCCCCTAGGCCTTCCATACTGGCATCCACATGGAGGATATATGGTTTCTCAGGGTCTGCATAGGCTAAGACAGGAGCTTCTGTAAGTCTCTTCTTCAATGTCAGAAAGGCATCTTCACATCCTGAAGTCCATTTCTCTCCAAAGGGGTCTTTAGGACATGGTACCTTAGCACCCTTTACGTCAGAGGTAATCTTCAGTAGGTCATGTAACTCTCGAGCAATCTTTGAGTAGTCTTTCACGAACCTTCGGTAGTAACCACAGAATCCGAGAAAGGACCGCAACTCACTGATGTTATTTGGTCTTGGCCAATTCAACACTGCTTCAATTTTAGCAGGATCTGTGGCTACTCCTTCAGCGGAGACTATGTGCCCCACATAAGTGACAGAGTTCTGGGCAAATCGGCATTTGTCCACTGATAGCTTCAGGCCTTCAGCTTGAAGTCGATCCAACACCTTTAGCAATCTTTGTTCATGCTCCTCTGGTGTCTTCCCAAAAACAATTAGGTCATCTAGATACACTAGACACTCTTTGGGATTCATATCCCCCACAGTTTTCTCCATCAGCCTCTGAAAAGTAGCAGGAGCTCCTGTGACTCCCTGTGGCATTCTGGTAAACTGGAAGAACCCCAAAGGGCAGATGAAAGCTGTCTTTTCCTGATCCTCCTTCTTCATGGGTACCTGATAATATCCAGACCTCAAGTCAAGCACACTGAACCACTGGCTGCCAGATAGGGTGTTCAGAAGATCCTCTATCCGGGGCAAAGTGTACTGATCTGGCACAGTCCTCTTGTTCAGAGTACGGTAGTCCACACATAGCCGAACTGAACCATTCTTTTTTCTCACTACCACAATCGGTGAGGCATAGGGGCTCCGGGACTCTGTGATGATGCCTGCTTCTTCCATCTGCTGGAGTATGTCCCGGACATCTTCCACATCTCGAGGGGGTATTCTTCTTGACCTTTCCCTGAAAGGAGTAGAATCAGCAAGTCTTATAGCATGGGTGGCACTCTTAGAACACCCCACGTCCATCTCTGCTCTGGAGAACACTCCCTCTCGGGTGGCCAATTTTGAACGAAGGCTGTCTTTCCACTCCTGTGGTAGAGGAGAATCTTCTAAATCAATATCTAAAGGTGCTTTCACATGATCCTTCTGTTCTGCACTCACAGACATGATGGACGAAACTTGATCTAAAAGGTGTATCACACCAATCTTCTGACGATCAATCCGGATTTCTGTGGGGGTTAAATTCTGTACCATCACAGGAAAGCTCCGACACCACCTTTTTCGCCAATCTTTTACCTCAGGTATGAGAGTCCACCCCTTCTTCTGATCCTCTTCAGGCAGAGACTCAATAAGGTATTGTCCAGTTCCCCCCAACATTTCATGGTGCATTGAGGCTATGGCTCGTAAGGTTTTGGTCTCACCAGGCTTCACAAATGCAGGTTCTGTTCCTGAATAGTGGCACGACCCTGGTTTTGTTTCAAGTGCTAGTCGTCTACACTCTTTTCCTAGGACAGGGCTGACCTCCATCAGTCGGTCTAAGGAGACATCTCCCACTTCTGTCAGATAGGCCTTGAATACATCCTGTACCATCTTTGCATTAGTACCCAATATTATTGGGGCACACACTTTCTTGGCTGCAGGGCATATCAAAGCTTCCAGCTCCATAGGACATATAATCCCGGTGTTTAACTGGGGAATAGTTATGGTCACTTTTATGCATCCCTCCACAGGTTGAGCTTGAGACCCAACGCCCCATAGCTGAAACTCTCCTGCAGGTTCCATAGGAATGTGTTTCAAATGACGTTCATAGAAGTCTCTGTAGATAATGGTGACTTGAGAACCTGTATCTAGCAATGCTGAAGCCTGAATTCCTTCTACTTGCACGTGTATCAAAGATTTAGGCCCAATCTTGGCCCCTACAGATAAACTATATGTAGGCCGGGTCTTCCTTCGCTTGTAAGACCTGGTCATTTGAGTCTCCTCGAGCTCGGTTGCCAGCACCTCCACATCCACCTCCATGGAATTCGCAGGGCACTCCCGCTGAAAATGCCCTGACTTTCCACTTTAAAGCAGTCCCCTCGGCGGGGTGAATCCTCAGGAAACAGTTTTTTTCTGAGTCTTCCTGTGTTGTCCCCCACTTCCAAGGGGAGGATCTGCTCTCTCTGGTGGTGACTTGCATAAGAGCTCCAATTCAGCCACCTTCTTCCTAAGAGCTGACAGTTCTGTATCCTCTTTCTCCTTCTGTATGGGTGGACACGTCTGGTCTTCCAATCTCCTGGCTGTATTTATTAATGTGGAATAAGGCAAGACTTTATCATCCAACTTGGCTCTCAGCAGAATCATAACTGGATTATTGGTCAAACCACCTCTCTGAATTTGCTTAGATAGCCGAGCATCCAACTCAGAGGCAGTGACTGCTCCTTTATGGAATAACTTCCCAAGCGATAGCTGTAACCGGTTGATATAGTCAGTGGCTTTTTCATGCTCCTTCTGCTTAGTGGCTAGGAACTTAACCAACAGATCATCCAAATCTTCTGATTTCCCATAAGCATCCTGTAAAATTTGTAGATAGTCGTGTACAGTAGCTTGCCCATTTACTCCCTTGTACAGTCTTATCATATCTGTAGCGGGAAAACGAAGACTCTCCACCAACCGCTGTTTCTTTATGGTATCCGTACAAGACCATTCCTCCAACAACTGCATAGCATTATCCTTCCAGACCTCAAAAGGCTCTTCTCCTGAAGGAACAGGCTGATTCCCAGAAAACACCTTTAGTTTGCGGTAAGTATGGGTGTGGTTTGCCGTCACTATGGCTTCTGAGAGTTTCTGTAGTATGTCCGATACATCACTACCTCCTGTAGGCAAAGTGCGTACTTCAGGGTTGTCTGGTTTCAGTAATGCTGTAGATGGATGAGATTCTGCTTTAGGAGTAATCATCCCCTGTCCTCTAGGAGGATGGGCAGCTTGTTTAGGAATGGCACCGGCCTTTCCGGAGATGGGAGTCAGGAGCTTAGAATAATTTTCTGTGACATAATCTCTCTGTTCTAATTTAAAGGGTTGTTGCAGTGAGACCCTTTCTTTCTTATCAAGGAGAGCGTACACTAAGGAGCATCCTTCATCCGGGGCTCCATATAAATGAACGTTGGTAGGCATCTCATGGTCTCCCAAGTCCATATGACAATATATTAACATGTAAGTTTGGCCTTCAGAATCCTGCAGGATATCCCTGACGGTCGCCATTTCTATTCCCAGTCGAATTTCTATACACAAGATGACGTGATTCATCTCACAGCAGGATGGGACTCTGCATAACATCACAGCTTGCTGTAATGGTACATTTCTTTGCTGGGCCCACTCTTTTGCAAAGGAGGGAGTGGCCTGAGGATTTAACCTATTCTCACTGGTTGTACCCCAATGAATCTCAGCAGTGCCTCCATATGTAACGGGGGTTTGAGGGCGCCCCCTAGTGTCTTTGGGGTCCCTAAACCTAGTTAACTCACTATGCCTGACAGGCGGATCCTGAGCCTCCGCTATCTGGGAACTGGGGTACATGTCTGCGGCAGTGCCTCCACCCAGTGGGGCATCCGGGGTAGGGATGTGGGGTCCCACTGGGAACATACTTGGTGCAATGAGACTGACACAGCCTAACTGGAATTAACTTTATATAGTACGTAGCAAATAAACCAACATACATAGGAAAATACAATAGAGTAACACAGATAACAATACAATGTGGATTTCCTCACCCACCCACCAGCACACCTGCCTCCCACCCCCTTATCTTCGCCCTAGTGGCCGTTGGTGCACATAGGAGAGTTGGGGCCCTTATAAGTCCTGCTCCACAGGGTCACTGAAGCAGCCTGAGCTGTGTAATGTCCGTCACTGGACCTCAGAGTCTTTACTGTGAGTGAGGGGACAGGTGCCCTGTGGTGATACAGGGAGAGGTTTGACTTACCCTCACAACACCATTAACCAGGCCAGTCAGCAGCAATCTCCTCTCACAGGGTTCACCAGACGTCTGGACTCAATGCTTGTCTTTGCCAGCGAGTCCCTCTCTCAGCAGGTGTGATCTTTGGTGAAGCAAGTTCTCTCAGCAAGGTTCTATCTCTGTGCTGCAGTCTCTCATAACTAGACACATGTCCTCTCTCTGGCTGAGCATGTCGTAACTTCTAGAAAACTTCCAGGACCTCCCTCCTCCGAGCTGTGCAGGAAGTGTCCTTTCAGGACCTGCGATGATGTCACAATCCATGTGACTGATTTCAGCAGGTCATGTGATCAATACTCAATGTTTTATTAACAGCATACTGAGTCCATCTACTGGGCCTTTCAGATAATGCAGCCTGTGTCACTTCACAGGGTTACACTTCAATAAAGATTTTACCACATATAACCGCCGCACTGACTGACTGCTACCGCCGCTACTTCTGTGAACCCCTGCACCACTACTTCCCGGGTAGGTAGGCTTCAGCGAAGCTGGTGCTCTACCCCGGCCACGTTTGGCTCCCGACCTCCCATTGCTGCCACCCTGCTGACTCCCAGCCATGCTTTCAACACATATAACCGCCGACATGAACTGAGAATATATTTTTCTTTTTGTACTGAAATAGGCCAGTAAACACTTTCAGCAGAAATAAATGCACCAGTGAAGTGCGTATATATTTTTCTTTCTGTACTGAAATAGGCCACCAAATGCTTTTCCCACAAATAAGTGCACCAGTGAAATGCGTATATATATTTTTTTTTTACTGTAATACGCCCCTATACGCTTTCAACAGAAATAACTGCAGAACTGAAATGAGCATATATTTTTTTTGTTGGACTGAAATAGGCCGTTTTCACCAGAATTAACTGCAGAAATGCACTGAGAATATATTTTTCTTGTTGTACTGGAATACGACCCTATACGCTTTGACCAGAAATAACTGCAACAGTGCAGCACGTATATATATATATTTTTTTTACTGAAATACTCCCCTATACGCTTTCACCAGAAATAACTGCAGAAGTGAAATGTGTATATACACTGCTCAAAAAAATAAAGGGAACACAAAAATAACACATCCTAGATCTGAATTAAATAAATATTCTTCTGAAATACTTTGTTCTTTACATAGTTGAATGTGCTGACTACAAAACCACACAAAAATAAAAAAATGGAAATCAAATTTTTTAACCCATGGAGGTCTGGATTTGGAGTCACACTCAAAATGAAAGTGGAAAAACACATTACAGGCTGATCCAACTTTGATGTAATGTCCTTAAAACAAGTCAAAATGAGGCTCAGTGGTGTGTGTGGCCTTCACGTGCGTGTATGACCTCCCTACAACGCCTGTGCATGCTCCTGATGAGGTGGCGGACGGTCTCCTGAGGGATCTCCTCCCAGACCTGAACTAAAGCATCTGCAACTCCTGGACAGTCTGTGGTGCAACGTGACGTTGGTGCATAGAGCGAGACATGATGTCCCAGATGTGCTCAATTGGATTCAGGTCTGGGGAACGGGCGGGCCAGTCCATAGCATCAATGCCTTCGTCTTGCAGGAACTGCTGACACACTCCAGCCACATGAGGTCTAGCATTGTCTTGCATTAGGAGGAACCCAGGGCCAACCACACCAGTATATGGTCTCACAAGGGGTCTGAGGATCTCATCTCGGTACCTAATGGCAGTCAGGCTACCTCTGGCGATCACATGGAGGGCTGTGCGGCCCTCCAAAGAAATGCCACCCCACACCATTACTGACCCAATGCCAAACCGGTCATGCTGGAGGATGTTGCAGGCAGCAGAACGTTCTCCACGGCGTCTCCAGACTCTGTCACGTCTGTCACATATGCTCAGTGTGAACCTGCTTTCATCTGTGAAGAGCACAGGGCGCCAGTGGCGAATTTGCCAATCTTGGTGTTCTCTGGCAAATGCCAAACGTCCTGCACGGTGTTGGGCTGTAAGCACAACCCCCACCTGTGGACGTCGGGCCCTCATATCACCATCATGGAGTCTGTTTCTGACCGTTTGAGCAGACACATGCACATTTGTGGCCTGTTGGAGGTCATTTTGCAGGGCTCTGGCTGTGCTCCTCCTGTTCCTCCTTACACAAAGGCGGAGGTAGCGGTCCTGCTGCTGGGTTGTTGCCCTCCTACGGCCTCCTCCACGTCTCCTGATGTACTGGCCTGTCTCCTGGTAGCGCCTCCATGCTCTGGACACTACGCTGACAGACACAGCAAACCTTCTTGCCACAGCTCGCATTGATGTGCCATCCTGGATAAGCTGCACTACCTGAGCCACTTGTGTGGGTTGTAGACTCCGTCTCATGCTACCACTAGAGTGAAAGCACCGGCAGCATTCAAAAGTGACCAAAACATCAGCCAGGAAGCATAGGAACTGAGAAGTGGTCTGTGGTTACCACCTGCAGAACCACTCCTTTATTGGGGGTGTCTTGCTAATTGCCTATAATTTCCACCTGTTGTCTATCCCATTTGCACAACAGCATGTGAAATTGATTGTCACTCAGTGTTGCTTCCTAAGTGGACAGTTTGATTTCACAGAAGTGTGATTGACTTGGAGTTACATTGTGTTGTTTAAGTGTTCCCTTTATTTTTTTGAGCAGTGTATTTTTCTTGTAGTACTGATATAAGATACTAAAGATACTAAGATATAAGCCACTAAAGGCTTTTCAACATTGCACTTGCAGCCCAATAACAAATAGCTGGAATGACAGAGCTGTCTAATGGCTATTTGGATCCCCAAAAAATCTTTCGCTGAACTTGAAAATTGCTTTACTATCAATGTCCCTAGCGACTTCTGACGTCTCTCCCTGCACTAAGATTCTGTGAAATGATTCCTCCCTAGTCCCTATCCTTTCCCTGCAATTTTAAATCATTTTTTCAGACTTTTTTTTTCACGATGTGGTTTTTCCAATTGCTATCCCTAGCGCCTTCACACGTCTGTCCCTGCACTCTGAACGCTGGAAAACGGCAGAATCTAAAATGGCTGCCATATTTATAGGGCTGTGACATCACAGGGCTGGCTGGCTGCTGATTGGCTGCATGCAGGCATGTCAATCTGGGTGATCCCACCATCCCAGAGTTTCTTGCCCTATTTCCTCAGTTCTCACACATGTACCATTTTAGGAAAATTGTGATTCGTTACCATGAAGCGCGAGGAAATTCACATTCGTTGCGAATCAAATTTTTCCTGAGGCAATGGTTAGGCCGCTGCAGACAGCGACATTATTTGTGCTACATCTCCTGTGCAACGTGTTTGCATCCCAAAAATATCTGTGACATCCAGTGTTCTTTTTCCGTATACAGTGTCCGCTGCAGACAGTGAAATTAGCTGCGGTACATCTACTGTGTAACATGTGCACATCCAAAAAATATCAGTGACATCCAGTGTACTCTTTCCGTAGACAGTGTCTGCTGCGGACAGTGACATTACCTGGGGTACATCTCCTGTGTAACTTTTCCACCTCCCAAATACCTCTGACATTCCCTGTAATTTTTTATTAGCTGCTGGTGACATCAGTGATATTATCTGTGGTATTTCTCCTGTGCAAACTTTCCACATCACAAATACCTATGACATTCCCTGTAATTTTATATTACCAGCTGCTGACATCAGCGACGTTATCTGCAATATTTCTCCTGTGTAACGTTTCCACATCCAAAATACCTGTGAAATTCCCTGTAATTTTATATTAGCCGCTGCATACATCAGCAACATTATCTGCAGTATATCTCCTGTGTGAAGTTTGCAAATCCAAAATACCTGTGACATTTCCTGTAATTTTTTATTAGCCGCTGGTGAAATTATCGGAGGAATTTCTCCTGTGTAACGTTTCCAAATCCCAAATACCTGTGACATTCCCTGTAATTTTTTATTAGCCGCTGGTGACATCAGCGACATTATCTGCTGTATTTCTCCTGTGTAACATTTCCACATCTTAAAATACCTGTGACATTCCCTGTAATTTTATATTAGCCGCTGCTGACATCAGCGACATTATCTCAGGTAACGTTTCCATATCCCAAATACCTGTGACATTCCCTGAAATTTTATATTTGCCGCTGCTGACATCATCGACATTATCTGCGGTATTTCTCCTGTGTAACATTTCCATATCCCAAATACCTGTGACATTCCCTGAAATGTTATATTTGCCGCTGCTGACATCTGCGACATTATCTGTGGTATTTCTCCTGTGTAACATTTCCACATCCCAAATACCTGTGACATTCCCCGTAATTTTTTATTAGCCACTAGTGATATCAGCGACATTATCTGCAGTATTTCTCCTGTGTAACATTTCCACATCCCAAATACCTGTGACATTTCCTGTAATTTTATATTAGCCGCTGCTGACATCAGCGACATTATCTGAGGTATTTCTCCTGTGTAACGTTTCCACATCCCAAATACCTGTGACATTCCCTGTAATTTTATATTAGCCGCGGGTGACATCAGCAAAATTATCTGAGGTGTTTCTCCTGTGTGATGTTTCCATATCCAAAATACCTGTGACATTCCCTGAAATTTTATATTTGCTGCTGCTGACATCAGCGACATTATCTGCAGTATTTCTCCTGTGTAACATTTCCAGATCCAAAATGCCTGTGACATTCCCTGTAATTTTTTATTAGCTGCTGGTGACATCAGCGACATTATCTGCGGTATATCTCCTGTGTGACGTTTCCACATCCCAAATACCATTTTACATTTTTTTGCGCATACACTTACAAATTCTACGCTACTTTACGAGTGACATACTTTCAAGCATATATAAGAATTTATATGAAAAAGGCGAGCAGTAAGGGACAGGGAAGTGGCCGTGATGCTGATGGTGCATGCAGAGGCCATGGCCCTGAGTGCGTTGAAACTATGCCTGCTGCCAGAGCACAAGAAAAACAATCATCCACGATACCTAGCTTCATGTCCCAGTTTGCAGGGCGGCGCATGACAACGCTCTCGAAGTCAGACCAGTGCGACCAGGTGGTCAGTTTGATTGCAGCAGATAATGCTTCCAGTCGGTTAAGCACCACCCTGTCTTTCACCAAGTCCAGTCTCAGTAGCCAAGGGTCTGGTCAACACAATCCTCACTCTGATCCTCCTTCCTCCCACCATGGAGAGTCTTGCCAAACAAGTGATCCCACACATGGATATTCCAAGGAGCTCTTTTCAGAGCCATTCCTTCATTTGGGCCTCTCGACAAGCCCACTTGAAGAGGAACATGAGATATTGTGCCCTTCATTACTACGAAACCTGAGGAAATTCGCATTCGGCGCAAATATAATTTTTCCAAAAATTAGTTACGAATTCCCACTTTTTCAGCTTTGATTCGCTCATCTCTAATTACTATATAACTTAAACCAGGGGTGCACAACCTTTTCAAGTTGGGGGCCACCTTGTCAGACTGAAGGAATCCCAAGAGCCGAAAATAAAAGTTAAAGGGGTATTAACAACTGAAATACTGTATTTATGGCGTATTGTACATACAGTATATACTATAAATATCTGGTTACACCTACAGGATTCCCATCTAATGGGAGAATACATGAAAAATGCATATGAGCAGCCACAAGACATAGACATACATGTTTGTCACCAGATGGTTGGCGGCCGCACAGAATGATATCAAGGGCCGCATGTGGCCCCCGGGCCGCAGGTTGTGCACCCCTGACTTAAACTGTATTCCCCTGAATTTCCTCTTTATATTTCCAGTAACCTTTTCAAATTGGTCTATCACCCCTTTAAGAATATATCACTTAGCAACTTCTATAAGTGAATTAGCCTGTCATGTGACTTCTCAAACAATTGTGTGCCATAGTCAATGCGATTAACCCTTAGGATACCAGCGCCGTACACATGTACGGTGCAGAAATGCGGGACAGGAATCCCAGTGCAGTACAGGTATGGTGCACTGATTGGGCGGGCGCAGGAGCTGGGCAAAAATCAGGGCAAAAAATATTTGAGTTTTGTTTGGCTGTTAACCCTTGCTTTGTTAGCAGAAAAAAATGGATTAAAATTGAAAATCTGCCAAAAAATGTGAAATTCAGAAATTTCCTCTCCATTTTCCATTAATTGTTGTGGAGCACCTAAAGGGTTCACAAAGTTTGTAAAATCAGTTTTGAATACCTTGAGGGGTGTAGTTTCTAAAATGGGGTCATGTTTGGTTGGTTTCTATTATGTAAGCCTCATAAAGTTACTTCAGACCTGAACTGGTCCTTAAAAAATGGGTTTTGGAAATTTTCAGAAAAATTTCAAGATTTGCTTCTAAAATTCTAAGCCTTCTAACTAGAGTTGAGCGAACACCTGGATGTTCGGGTTCGAGAAGTTCGGCCGAACTTCCCGGAAATGTTCGGATTCCGAACTCGACCCGAACTTCCCCCCGAACCCCATTGAAGTCAATGGGGACCCAAACTTTTCGGCACTAAAAAGGCTATAAAATAGCCCAGGAAAGGGCTAGAGGGCTGCAAAAGGCAGCAAAATGTAGGTAAATCCCCTGCAAACAAATGTGGATAGGGAAATGAATTAAAATAAAAATAAAATAAATTAAAATTAACCAATATTAATTGGAGAGAGGTCTCTTGGCAGAGAATCAGGCTTCATGTCATAGCAGAGAATCAGGCTTCACGTCACAAACCACTGGAACAGGCCATTGTCAGATATTTAGGCCCCGGCACCCAGACAGAGGAGAGAGGTCCCATAGCAGAGAATCAGGCTTCATGTCACCAACCACTGGAACAGGCCACTGTCAGATATTTAGGCCCCGGCACCCAGACAGAGGAGAGAGGTCCCATAGCAGAGAATCAGGCTTCATGTCACCAACCACTGGAACAGGCCATTGTCAGATATTTTTAGGCCCCGGCACCCAGACAGAGGAGAGAGGTCCCATAGCAGAGAATCAGGCTTCATGTCATAGCAGAGAATCATGTTTTAAGTCATAGCAGAGAATCAGGCTTCATGTCATAGCAGAGAATCAGGCTTCACATCACCCACCACTGGAACAGGCCATTGTCAGATATTTAGGCCCTGGCACCCAGACAGAGGAGAGAGGTTCCATAGCAGAGATATATGTAATATACCCTTTTATGGATAGATTTAAACTTGGCCTGATACAGCAGAAACCACTGATTTAGGGAATTGCTAAGTTGGGAATTGTATTTCAACCCAGAACAAAAACTGTGCTTTGGCGGACACTAAATAAATTGACCAGCCACAGCAGTAACAAAAGATTTAGCTGAATATAAATTGTAGGCCTATTATTTAGGCGCTGGATGACAGGTATACGTTTACGGACAGAATTAGACTTGGAAATGCACGGTAGCGTGTGAAGTTATTGAGGATGACCCTATCAGCACCATCAATCTAATATACCCTTTTATGGATAGATTTAAACTTGGCCTGATACAGCAGAAAACAATTATTTAGGAAATTGCTAAGTTGGGAATTGTATTCAACCCAGAACAAAAACTGTGCTTCGGCAGACAGCAGACAGTATTACAATTGGCTAGCCACAGCTGAAACACCAGATTTAGGGTACTGCTATTTTGGCAATTGTATTTTACCCCTCAATAAAATAGCAAGCACAGCCAAGCCCCTGATGTAGGATATAGCAAAAAAAAAACACACTATTGATGGTTAAAAATGGACTTGGTGGCAGCTTGTGCTGGCGCACCACAAGACACAAAATGGCCGCCAATCACCCCAGAAAAAAGTGAATGAAAAACGCTCTGGGCAGCCTTAAAACAGTGAGCAATTGAATAGCAGAGGTTGTATGATACACAGCTGTATATCGATCACTTCAGTAAGTAAATCACTGCCTAATCTCGCCCTAACAGCAGCAGCTGCATCCTATCCCTACACTGATCAGAGCAGAGTGTTGTGCGTTGCTACGTGACTCCAGCTTAAATAGAGGCTGGGTCACATGCTGCACTGGCCAATCACAGCCATGCCAATAGTAGGCATGGCTGTGATGTCCTCTTGGGGCAAGTAGTATGACGCTTGTTGATTGGCTGCTTTGCAGCCTTTCAAAAAGCGCCAAGAAAGTGCCAAACACCGAACCCGGACTTTTACAAAAATGTTTGGGTTCGGGTCCGTGTCACGGACACCCCAAAATTCGGTACGAACCCGAACTATACAGTTCGGGTTCGCTCATCCCTACTTCTAACGTCTGCAAAATATAAAATGGCATTTGCAAAATGATCCAAACATGAAGTAGACATATGGGGAATGTAAAGTAATAACTATTTTTGGAGTTATTGCTATCTATTATAAAAGTAGAGAAATGGAAATTTTCTAATTTTTTAAAATATTTTTTTTTTTTACTCAATTTTGCCACCGTCATGAAGTACAAAATGTGACAAGAAAACAATCTCTGAATTGCCTGGATAAGTAAAAGTGTTTTAAAGTTATTACCGCATAAAGTGACATATGTCAGATTTGCAAAAATCAGCCTGGGATTTAAGGTGAAAAGTGGCTCGGTAGTGAAGGGGTTATGTTTTGGCCACATGGTGATCTTAGTCAGGCAACAGCTGACATGCCCTATAGGATCGCAGTGGGATCACATTGTAGTGGTGCTAGCACAGGAATGACACTGCAATTCTTGGGGACGAAAGGTGTTGTGTGACCAATATTGCAAAGTACTGAAAAAGTGAATGGAACATTGGTGATTTATGCACACTACTGCCCTATTCATGCAAGGGACTTAGGGAACCCTGTTCCCATGATCCATGGGGAACCAGCTATTGGTACCAGTGATCATACATTTTTCACATATCAAGGCTTTAACCCTTTATACCCCAGATGTTTTTTTGACTTAGTGTTTTCGTTTTTCGCTCCACGCCTTCCCAGAGCCATAATTTATATATTTTTTTTCATTCACATAGTCGTAGGGCTTATTTTTTGTGGGACAAGTTGGACTTTCCAACGCTGCCATTTAATATTGCAAAGATTGTAGTGGGAAGTGGGGAAAAAAAATCCAAAGGTGGTGGAATTTGGAAGAAAATACAATTTTGCCATAGTTTTACAGTTTTAGTTTTTTTTTACGGCGTTCATTATGCGGTAAAACTGACTTGTGATCTTCATTCTCCAGGTCAGTATACTTTTCCTTGCGTTTTGATGCTGAAATAAAAATTTAAAACTTGTATACGGTGCTGTATGAGGGCTCATTTTTTGCAGGGCCATCTGTACTTTTCATTGATACCATTCTGGAGCGTGTATGATTTTTTGATCACTTTTTATTTATTTTTTTGTGGGAGGAGAAGCGACCATAAAATGGCAAATCGTCCATTTTGACCCTTTTTTTCATTTTGCCATTTTCCATATGGGATTAATACTTTTATATTTTGATAGTTTGGGTATACATGCTACAATACCCATGATATTTTTTTTTCACATTTTTTATTCTCATTTTGGGAAAGAGGGGAGATTAAAACTTTTATATTTCATTTTTGTAAAATTTGTATACATTTTTTTGCACTTTTTTATAGTTCCCATATTCCGTGAGGGGCATATTGAGTCCATGAAAGATTGAAATTTTTGTCCCAAGTTAGCGGAAAGGGAGACTTTGTGAGAAAAATAAAAAAAAAAACAATTTCCGCCCAAAAAATTTTTTCGATGAACTCGCCATGCCCCTCATTGAATACCTTTGGGTGTCTTCTTTCCAAAATGAAGGTATTTATACTGCCCTGGCATTTTAGGAGCCCTAAAGCGTGAGAAGAAGTCTGGGATCCAAATGTCTAAAAATGCCCTCCTAAAAGGAATTTGGGCCCCTCTGCGCATCTAGGCTGCAAAAAAGTGTCACACATCTAGTATCACGGTACTCAGGAGAAGTTGGGGAATGTGTTTTGGGGTGTCATTTTACATATACCCATGCTGGGTGAGATAAATATCTTGGTCAAATGCCAACTTTGTATAAAAAAATGGGAAAAGTTGTCTTTTGCCGAGATATTTCTCTCACCCAGCATGGGTATATGTAAAAAGACACCCCAAAACACATTGCCCTACTTCTTCTGAGTACGGCGATACCAGATGTGTGACACTTTTTTGCAGCCTAGGTGGGGAAAGGGGCCCACATTCCAAAGAGCACATTTCGGATTTCAAAGGGCATTTTTTTTTACAGATTTTGATTTCAAACTACTTCTCACGCATTAGGGCCCCTAAAATGCCAGGGCAGTATAACTACCCCACAAGTGACCCCATTTTGGAAAGAAGACACCCTAAGGTATTCCGTGAGGGGCATGGCGAGTTCCTAGAATCTTTTATTTTTTGTCACAAGTTAGCGGAAAATGATGATTTTTTTATTTATTTTTTTCTTACAAAGTCTCATATTCCACTAACTTGTGACAAAAAATAAAAACTTCCATGAACTCACTATGCCCATCACGAAATACCTTGGGGTGTCTTCTTTCCAAAATGGGGTCACTTGTGGGGTAGTTATACTGCCCTGGCATTCTAGGGGCCCTAATGTGTGGTAAGTAGTTTGAAATCAAAATGTGCAAAAAATGACCTGTGAAATCCTAAAGGTGCTCTTTGGAATGTGGGCCCCTTTGCGCACCTAGGCTGCAAAAAAGTCTCACACATCTGGTATTGCCGTACTCAGGAGAAGTTGGGCAATGTGTTTTGGGGTGTCATTTTACATATACCCATGCTGGGTGAGAGAAATATCTCGGTCAAATGCCAACTTTGTATAAAAAAAATGGGAAAATCTGTAAGGAAAAAAATAAATAAAAAAATCATCATATTCCGCTAACTTGTGACAAAAAATAAAAAGTTCTATGAACTCACTATGCCCATCAGCGAATACCTTAGGGTGTCTACTTTCCGAAATGGGGTCATTTGTGGGGTGTTTGTACTGTCTGGCCATTGTAGAACCTCAGGAAACATGACAGGTGCTCAGAAAGTCAGAGCTGCTTCAAAAAGCGTAAATTCACATTTTTGTACCATTTTTGTACCATAGTTTGTAAACGCTATAACTTTTACCCAAACCATTTTTTTTTTTACCCAAACATTTTTTTTTTAGCAAAGACATGTATATATATGTTATATATGGATGTCGTTTTTTAAAAAAAAATTACAACTGAAAGTGAAAAATTTCGTAAAATTTCGATTAATAACAAAAAAAGTAAAAATGGCAGCAGCAATGAAATACCACCAAATGAAAGCACTATTAGTGAGAAGAAAAGGAGGTAAAATTCATTTGGGTGGTAAGTTGCATGACCGAGCAATAAATGGTGAAAGTAGTGTAGTGCAGAATTGTAAAAAGTGGCCTGGTCATTAAGGGTGTTTAAGCTAGGGGGGCTGAGGTGGTTAAAGACCCGACATGTGACATACTATTATGTCACAAGTTGGGAAGGGGTTAACCACTTCTTTCTGTATGCTTTTGGGGCTTTAGTGACCAAGCAATCTTTTAATTTTTTATTGTTGCATTCCAAGAGCTATAACGCTTTAATTTTTCCTTTGATGCAGCTGTATGAAGGCTTGTTTATTTTGCAGGTCAAGCTGTAGTTTTTAATAGTACAATTTTGAGGTACATATAATCATTAAATAACTTTTAATAACTCTGGGGATTAATGGGAGAAAAAGCAATACCGCCATTGCCTTTTTACGTTATGAATTTTGCAATGTTAATTTTGCATTATAAACATGATAACTTTACTCTCTGGTTCAGTATGGTTACAGTGATACCAAATGGATATAATTTTTATTACACTTTACTACCTTTGTCACAATAAAACCCCCTTTAAAAATAAAGAAAATATTTTTGCGTCGCCACATCCCAAGACCCATTACTTTTTTTTTTTTTCTATGGAACCATGTCGGGGCTTGAATTTTGGGGGAGGAGTTGTAGTTTTCACTGGTATCAATTTGGACAACATAAGACTTTTTTAAAATTGCTTTTAATTCTGTTTTTATTTTTTTGTTTTTTTACAGTGTTCATCATGTGGGATAAATTACATGATAATTGTATGATTTGGGTTGTTAATCATGAAGTGATACAAAATATGTGGAGGTTTTTATTTTATTTTTTTCTATTAAAAAATGTGTTTTTTTAACTTAAAGGTTTTTTGTTTAATAAAACTTTTTTTTTTCAACTACTAGTCCCACAAGGGGATTTTGACTTACAATCTTTTGATTGCTCACAAAGTACACTGTACTGCTTATGTGTTGCAATGTACTATGTTGTATAAATCTGAAAGGCACTGTATTAGGCTGCACCTTAGGATGGACTAATAGAGCATATACACAGTGCAGACCTGATGTCTTTCATGGAATGCCCTTCTGCTATGTACAGACATTGGAACCCCGCAATCTCATTAGTGGGGTGCTGATAGCTGACAAAGGGAGCCCCACTCACTCTAAACCACTTAGATAACTGCAGCATCTAAGGGGGTTAAATGATCGGGATTGGCACTCTGGAGATCTGGTCTGTTAGACAAAGGACCCGGCTCCCATATTCAGATCCAAGCTCCTGCCCTCTGCTGTATAGGAGACTTGTGCAGCGCTTATTCTAGGCTACTGTAAAAAAGTGGCATCCTAGAACAAAGACCGTTACTAAGCGCTGTAAAAACACGCTTTGGAGGACATTAAGGGATTAATATATTTTTCCCCAGTGTTATCTCTTATATGCTGCTTATTCCTTATTCATTTTGCTATTGTGAATTATGCATCACAGTACATTCCTAGACTAGGTTTTAATTGACATCTAAAGAGTCTGTCAAGAAAGATATGTGAAAAGATGAAGGGGAAATTAAAATTCCCAGATGGACCTGATCTTTTGAGCTTGCCAATCACAAACTGCCAAAAATATAATATACAATGACTATTATGGCTACTACAGCCAACATATTTTGATTATTTACAATTACAAAACCATTGAAATGAAAATAAACTTCATTAGCAAGTTTTCTGTAATAGAAATTCTCTGTTGTTCTGCTCCTCTGTGATTCAATAATTTATAAGAGCTTTTGTAGATTTATTTAAACCTGTATGCATATATTGTAAACAGTGATAAAAAACCAATATGCATATATTGAAAAACAGTGATGAGCTCTGCAAGTTTTAATTTGAATACAGATTACTTGAATAACGAAGGTCATGACTTTGTGGAGAGTGGCTCATAAAAAAGTGAAACAGAGAAAGGAAGGAAATAAAGAAGGTGTATTGACCTGGGTAATGAAAAAGAAGGGGAATGAATGTGGTAAAAAATTAAAGAAAATAAAATGAAATTACAGTAAGTCATAAATGATTAATATTAGACTTATGAAGTTACAAAAAGTGCTTATGGCTTCTGGATATTACTAAACGTACTGTAACAATTTTTTGTGTAATAGAGTTTTTTAATATAATTACTAGAGATGAGCAAATTTAAAAAAAAATAGATTCGCTGGGAACAGCATGAGAAGTCTACAGAGTGGCCCTATGACATAGTGGTGAGGTGGTAGCAGCATGAGGAGGCCACAGAGTGGCACAATGACAGAGTGTGGAGGTGACAGCAGCATGAGGAGACCACAGAGTGTCACAATGACAGAGTGTGGAGATGGCAGCAGCATGAGGAGACCACATACAGATGGAGAAGGGTTAGCACTCCAGCTTTTAACTCAAATTTCTTAACTCAACGCGTTATCTTGAGACAAAAGCAATTGAAAAGCAATTGAAGGTGTTTGCTTAGATTAGATAACACAACTCAGAAATCTCAGATAACAGGAGTGTTAACTCTACTCCATCCGTAGTGGCACAATGACAGAGTGAAAGTGGTGGCAGCATCAGGAGACCACAGAGTGGCAAGGTGACATAGTTTGGAGGAGGCAGCAGCATCAGGAGGCCACAGAGTGGCAAGGTGACATACTGTGGAAGTGGGTGGCAATACCGGTACCCGCTGAAGATGGTGGGTGAAAGAAAGAGCACTTAACATCAGATGTGTGGCATCAGGCAGGTGACAGCACTAAAATAGTAGCTGAGGCAGGTAACCAGAATAAACTGGTCTCTTTTGTCAAAGTGTTTGTGTGGCACCATGGATGATCTAGTCTGATGCATCAGGCATTGGTGTGTGTAAATACTGGCTGATCCACGCCTGTTTCATCTTGACAAAGGTCAGTTTTTCCACATTTTAGGTGGACAGGCGAGTTCTTCTTGGGGTAACTATGGCCCCCTCCGCATTAAACACCCGCTCTGATGCCACATTACTGGCCAGGCAGGACAGCTTTTTCAGGGCAAACTCGGCCAGTTGCAGCCACAAATGCAGTTTGGCTGACCAGTAGTCTAGCAGATCTTCAATGTGGGGTAACATAGAATCTGGCTTCATGTTAGCAGAGAATCAGTCTTCATGTCATAGCAGAGAATCATGCTTCACGTCACCCATCACTGGAACAGTCCATTGTCAGATATTTAGGCCCAGGCACCCAGATAGAGTAGAAAGGTCCCATAGCAGAGAATCTGGCTTCATGTCATAGCAGAGAATCATGCTTCACGTCACCCACCACTGGAACAGTCCATTGTCAGATATTTAGGCCCAGGCACCCAGGCAGAGGAGAGAGGTCCCATAGCAGAGAATCTGCTTCATGTCAGCAGAGAATCAGTCTTCTTGTCATAGCAGAGAATCATGCTTCACGTCACCCACCACTGGAACAGTCCATTGTCAGATATTTAGACCCAGGCACCCAGGCAGAGGAGAGAGGTCCCATAGCAGAGAATCTGGCTTTATGTCAGCAGAGAATCTGGCTTCATGTCATAGCAGAGAATCATGCTTCACGTCACCCAACACTGGAACAGGCCACTGTCAGATATTTTTAGGCCCCGGCACCCAGACAGAGGAGAGGTTCATTCAACTTTGGGTTGCCCCGCAATATAATGGTAAAATGAAAATAAAAATAGGATTGAATGAGGAAGTGCCCTGGAGTGCAATAATATATTGTTAAGAGGAGGTAGTTAATGTCTAATCTGCACAAGGGATGGACAGGTCCTGTGGGATCCATACCTGGTTCATTTTTATGAACGTCAGCTTGTCCACATTGGCTGTAGACAGGCGGCTGCGTTTGTCTGTAATGACGCCCCCTGCCGTGCTGAATACACGTTCAGACAAAACGCTGGCCGCCGGGCAGGCCAGGACCTCCAAGGCATAAAAGGCTAGCTCTGGCCACGTGGACAATTTGGAGACCCAGAAGTTGAATGGGGCCGAACCATCAGTCAGTACGTGGATGGGTGTGCACACGTACTGTTCCACCATGTTAGTGAAATGTTGCCTCCTGCTAACACATTCCGTATCAGGTGGTGGTGCAGTTAGCTGTGGCGTGGTAACAAAACTTTTCCACATCTCTGCCATGCTAACCCTGCCCTCAGAGGAGCTGGCCGTGACACAGCTGCGTTGGCGACCTCTTGCTCCTCCTCTGCCTTCGCCTTGGGCTTCCACTTGTTCCATTTGGGAATGCTCTCAGTAGCGCGTCTACCAATGTGCGCTTGTACTCGCGCGTCTTCCTATCACGCTCCAGTGCAGGAAGTTAGGTGGGCACATTGTCTTTGTACCGGGGATCCAGCATTGTGGCAACCCAGTAGTCCGCACACGTTAAAATGTGGGCAACTCTGCTGTCATTGCGCAGGCACTGCAGCATGTAGTCGCTCATGTGTGCCAGGCTGCCCAGAGGTAAGGACAAGCTGTCCTCTCTGGTAGGCGTATCGTCATCGTCCTGCGTTTCCCCCCAGCCACGCACCAGTGATGGGCCCGAGCTGCGTTGGGTGCCACCCCGCTGTGAACATGCTTCATCCTCATCCTCCTCCACCTCCTCCTCATCCTCCTCGTCCTCCAGTAGTGGGCCCTGTCTGGCCACATTTGTACCTGGCCTCTGCTGTTGCAAAAAAACTCCCTCTGAGTCACTTCTAAGAGACTGGCCTGAAAGTGCTAAAAATGACCCCTCTTTCTCCTCCTCCTCCTCCTCCTCCTGGGCCACCTCCTCTTCCATCATCGCCCTAAGTGTTTCTCGAGGAGACATAGAAGTGGTATTGTAACGCTGATAACGGCGTCTTCGCCACTGGCCATGTTGGTGGAGTACTCGAAACAGCGCAACAGGGCACACAGGTCTCGCATGGAGGCCCAGTCATTGGTGGTGAAGTAGTGCTGTTCCGCAGTGCGACTGACCCGTGCGTGCTGCAGCTGAAACTCCACTATGGCCTTCTGCTGCTCGCACAGTCTGTCCAGCATGTGCAAGGTGGAGTTCCACCTGGTGGGCACGTCGCGTATGAGGCGGTGAGTGGGAAGGCCGAAGTTACGCTGTAGCACAGACAGGCGAGCAGCGGCAGGATGTGAACGCCGGAAGCGCAAACAAACTGCCCGCACTTTATGCAGCTCTGACATGTTGGGGTAGTTGTGAATGAACTTCTGCACCACCAAATTCAGCACATGCGCCAGGCAAGGGATGTGCGTCAAACCGGCTAGTCCCAGAGCTGCAACGAGATTTCGCCCACACCACCAGGCCAGGCTTGAGGCTCACCGGCAGCAACCACTCGTCGGTCTGTTGTTCTATACCCCGCCACAACTCCTGTGCGGTGTGGGGCCTGTCCCCCAAACATATGAGTTTCAGAATGGCCTGCTGATGTTTACCCCGGGCTGTGCTGAAGTTGGTGGTGAAGGTGTGTGGCTAACTGGATGAGCAGGTGGAAGAAGAGGAGGAGGAAGCTGAGTAGGAGGAGGAGGAGACAGGAGGCAAAGAATGTTGCCCTGCGATCCTTGGCGGCGGAAGGACGTGTGCCAAACAGCTGTCCGCCTGGGGCCCAGCCGCCACTACATTTACCCAGTGTGCAGTTAGGGAGATATAGCGTCCCTGGCCGTGCTTACTGGTCCACGTATATGTGGTTAGGTGGACCTTGCCACAGATGGTGTTGCGCAGTGCACACTTGATTTTATCGGATACTTGGTTGTGCAGGGAAGGCACAGCTATCTTGGAGAAGTAGTGCCGGCTGGGAACAACATACTGTGGGACAGCAAGCGACATGAGCTGTTTGAAGCTGTCTGTGTCCACCAGCCTAAATGACAGCATTTCATAGGCCAGTAGTTTAGAAATGCTGGCATTCAGGGCCAGGGATCGAGGGTTGCTAGGTGGGAATTTACGCTTTCTCTCAAATGTTTGTGAGATGGAGAGCTGAACGCTGCCGTGTGACATGGTTGAGATGCTTGGGGACGCAGGTGGTGGTGTTGGTGGTACATCCCATGTTTGCTGGGCGGCAGGTGCCAACGTTCCTCCAGAGGCGGAGGAAGAGGCCGAGACGGCAGCAGCAGAAGAGGCCGAGGCGGCAGCAGCAGAAGAGGTAGCAGGGGGAGCCTGAGTGACTTCCTTGTTTTTAAGGTGTTTACTCCACTGCAGTTCATGCTTTGCATGCAGGTGCCTGGTCATGCAGGTTGTGCTAAGGTTCAGAACGTTAATGCCTCGCTTCAGGCTCTGATGGCACAGCGTGCAAACCACTCGGGTCTTGTCGTCAGCACATTGTTTGAAGAAGTGCCATGCCAGGGAACTCCTTGAAGCTGCCTTTGGGGTGCTCGGTCCCAGATGGCGGCGGTCAGTAGCAGGCGGAGTCTCTTGGCGGCGGGTGTTCTGCTTTTGCCCACTGCTCCCTCTTTTGCTACGCAGTTGGCTCGGTCTCACCACTGCCTCTTCCTCTGAACTGTGAAAGTCAGTGGCACAACCTTCATTCCATGTGGGGTCTAGGACCTCATCGTCCCCTGCATCGTCTTCCACCCAGTCTTGATCCCTGACCTCCTGTTCAGTCTGCACACTGCAGAAAGACGCAGCAGTTGGCACCTGTGTTTCGTCATCATCAGAGACGTGCTGAGGTGGTATTCCCATGTCCTCATCATCAGGAAACATAAGTGATTGTGCGTCAGTGCATTCTATGTCTTCCACCGCTGGGGAAGGGCTAGGTGGATGCCCTTGGGAAACCCTGCCAGCAGAGTCTTCAAACAGCATAAGAGACTGCTGCATAACTTGAGGCTCAGACAGTTTCCCTGGTATGCATGGGGGTGATGTGACAGACTGATGGGCTTGGTTTTCAGGCGCCATCTGTGCGCTTTCTGCAGAAGACCGGGTGGGAGATAATGTGAACGTGCTGGATCTACTGTCGGCCACCCAATTGACTAATGCCTGTACCTGCTCAGGCCTTACCATCCTTAGAACGGCATTGGGCCCCACCAAATATCGCTGTAAATTCTGGCGGCTACTGGGACCTGAGGTAGTTGGTACACTAGGACGTGTGACTGTGGCAGAACGGCCACGTCCTCTCCCAGCACCAGAGGGTCCACTAACACCACCACGACCATGTCCGCGTCCGCGTCCCTTACTAGATGTTTTCCTCATTGTTACCGTTCACCACAATAAGAAAAATATTATTTGGCCCAATGTATTGAATTCAAATTCAGGCCTTTTTTTACAGACACCTAACACTATCTGGCTATCTATTTAGGTACCGTATTACACTAATACAGGCACAGCAGTAATGACAGATTTAGCTGAATATAAATTTGAGGCCTATTATTTAGGCGCTGGGTGACAGGTATACGTTTACGGACAGAATTAGACTTGGATATGCACAGGATCGTGTGTGTGAAGTTATTGAGAATGACCCTATCAGCACCTTGAATCTAATATACCCTTTTAGGGATAGATTTAAAGTATACCTGATACAGCAGAAACCACTAATTTAGGAAATTGCTAGGTTGGGAATTGTATTTCAACCCAGAACAAAAACTGTGCTTTGACGGACACAAAATAACTTGACCAGCTACAGCAATAACCACAGATTTAGCTGAATATAAATTTGAGGCCTTTTATTTAGGCGCTGGGTGACAGGTATACGTTTACAGACAGAATTAGACTTGGATATGCACAGTAGCGTGTGTGTGAAGTTATTGAGAATGACCCTATCAGCACCTTGAATCTAATATACCCTTTTAGGGATAGATTTAAAGTAGGCCTGATACAGCAGAAACCACTAATTTAGGAAATTGCTAGGTTGGGAATTGTATTTCAACCCAGATCAAAAACTGTGCTTTGACGAACACAAAATAACTTGACCAGCTACAGCAATAACCACAGATTTAGCTGAATATAAATTTGATGCCTATTATTTAGGCGCTGGGTGACAGGTATACGTTTACGGACAGAATTAGACTTGGATATGCACATTAGCGTGTGTGTGAAGTTATTGAGAATGACCCTATCAGCACCTTGAATCTAATATACCCTTTTATGGATAGATTTAAAGTAGGCCTGATACAGCAGAAACCACTAATTTAGAAAAATTGCTAGGTTGGGAATTGTATTTCAACCCAGAACAAAAACTGTGCTTTGACGGACACAAAATAACTTGACCAGCTACAGCAATAACCACAGATTTAGCTGAATATAAATTTGAGACCTATTATTTAGGCGCTGGGTGACAGGTATACGTTTACGAACAGAATTAGACTTGGATATGCACAGTAGCGTGTGTGTGAAGTTATTGAGAATGACCCTATCAGCACCTTGAATCTAATATACCCTTTTAGGGATAGATTTAAAGTAGGCCTGATACAGCAGAAACCACTAATTTAGGAAATTGCTAGGTTGGGAATTGTATTTCAACCCAGAACAAAAACTGTGCTTTGACGGACACAAAATAACTTGACCAGCTACAGCAATAACCACAGATTTAGCTGAATATAAATTTGAGGCCTTTTATTTAGGCGCTGGGTGACAGGTATACGTTTATGGACAGAATTAGACTTGGATATGCACAGTAGCGTGTGTGTGAAGTTATTGAGAATGACCCTATCAGCACCTTGAATCTAATATACCCTTTTAGGGATAGATTTAAAGTAGGCCTGATACAGCAAAAACCACTAATTTAGGAAATTGCTAGGTTGGGAATTGTATTTCAACCCAGAACAAAAACTGTGCTTTGACGGACACAAAATAACTTGACCAGCTACAGCAATAACCACAGATTTAGCTGAATATAAATTTGAGGCCTTTTATTTAGGCGCTGGTTGACAGGTATACGTTTATGGACAGAATTAGACTTGGATATGCACAGTAGCGTGTGGGTGAAGTTATTGAGAATGACCCTATCAGCACCTTGAATCTAATATACCCTTTTAGGGATAGATTTAAAGTAGGCCTGATACAGCAGAAACCACTAATTTAGGAAATTGCTAGGTTGGGAATTGTATTTCAACCCAGAACAAAAACTGTGCTTTGACGGACACAATATAAGTTGACCAGCTACAGCAATAACCACAGATTTAGCTGAATATAAATTTGAGGCCTTTTATTTAGGCGCTGGGTGACAGGTATACGTTTACAGACAGAATTAGACTTGGATATGCACAGTAGCGTGTGTGTGTGAAGTTATTGAGAATGACCCTATCAGCACCTTGAATCTAATATACCCTTTTATGGATAGATTTAAAGTAGGCCTGATACAGCAGAAACCACTAATTTAGGAAATTGCTAAGTTGGGAATTGTATTTAAACCCAGAACAAAAATATATCCTTTGCCAGACAGCAGACAGTATTACAATTGGCTGGCCACAGCTGAAACACCAGATTTAGGGTACTGCTATTTTGGCAATTGTATTTCACCCCTCAATAAAATAGCAAGCACAGCCAAGCCCCTGATGTAGGATATAGCAAAAAAATAACCACACTATTGATGGTTAAATAGACTTGGTGGCAGCTTGCCCCTGATGTAGGATATAGCAAAAAAATAACCACACTATTGATGGTTAAATGGACTTGGTGGCAGCTTGCCCCTGATGTAGGATATAGCCAAAAAATAACCACACTATTGATGGTTAAATGGACTTTGTGACAGCTTGCCCCTGATGTAGGATATAGCAAAAAATAACCACACTATTGATGGTTAAATGGACTTGGTGGCAGCTTGCCCCTGATGTAGGATATAGCCAAAAAATAACCACACTATTGATGGTTAAATGGACTTGGTGACAGCTTGCCCCTGATGTAGGATATATAAAAAAAAAATAACCACACTATTGATGGTTAAATGGACTTGGTGGCAGCTTGCCCCTGATGTAGGATATAGCCAAAAAATAACCACACTATTGATGGTTAAATGGACTTGGTGGCAGCTTGCCCCTGATGTAGGATATAGCCAAAAAATAACCACACTATTGATGGTTAAATGGACTTGGTGACAGCTTGCCCCTTATGTAGGATATAGCAAAAAAATAACCACACTATTGATGGTTAAATGGACTTGGTGGCAGTTTGCCCCTGATGTAGGATATAGCAAAAAAATAACCACACTATTGATGGTTAAATGGACTTGGTGGCAGCTTGCCCCTGATGTAGGATATAGCCAAAAAATAACCACACTATTGATGGTTAAATGGACTTGGTGGCAACTTGTGCTGGCGCACCACAAGCCGCAAAATGGCCGCCGATCACCCCAGAAAAAAAGTGACTGAAAAACGCTCTGGGCAGCCTAAAAACAGTGAGCAATTGAATAGCAGCAGTTCAATGATCCACAGCTGTAGATCGATCACTGACTTAAGTGTTTTGGAGGAGTTAATCACTGCCTAATCTTGCCCTAACGTCGCAGCTGCAACCTCTCCCTACACTAAGCACAGCAGAGTGACGTGCGGCGCTACGTGACTCCAGCTTAAATAGAGGCTGGGTCACATGCTGCACTGGCCAATCACAGCCATGCCAATAGTAGCCATGGCTGTGATGGCCTCGTGGGGCAAGTAGTATGACGCTTGTTGATTGGCTGCTTTGCAGCCTTTCAAAAAGCGCCAAGAAAACGACGAACACCGAACCCGAACCCGGACTTTTACTAAAATTTTCGGGTTCGGGTCCGTGTCACGGACACCCCAAAATTCGGTACGAACCCGAACTATACAGTTTGGGTTCGCTCATCCCTACTTACCATGGGGCACAATTTGGATTAATGAAAGGATCCTCATCGTATTGTCTTTCCCCCCTCTTCCGGACACGAATCCGACCTGCTCAGGAGAGATCAAGTCAGATATAATAGGTTTGAGTCTGTTTGCTAAAAGGTTGGCGTATAATTTTAGGTCGGTGTTTAGGAGCGAAATGGGTCTGTAACTACCACAGTTGGCAGGATCTTTGCCCTCTTTGTGAATGAGAGTAATGTAAGCTTCTAGAGATTGTTGAGGTATATCTGAGCCTGAGAGGTAGGAATTTAGCGTGTCCGTTAGCTGGGGGAGGAGAACTGAGGAGAATGAGTCCTAGTAGGAACAAGGTAAGCCATCAGGTCCCGGGGCCTTATTCTTAGGGCACCTCATAAGAGCTGAGTGGACCTCTTCCATCGAGAAAGGCTTGAGTAGGGATGAGTGGGATTTGGGATTTAGTTTAGGGAGGTCTAACCGTGAAAGGAATTCCGAAATGGCCAATCGATGCGAACTCTGATCATGCACTCCAGCCTCTGAGGTGAGTTGGTATAAGGAAGTGTAAAATCGTATGAATTGGGCCTCTATATCTAATGGGGCTGATGTGATCTTTCCTGAATCCTGTCTGATCTCAGTGATGTTGGTGTGAGGTTTTTTCCGTTTGATGAGGGACATCATTAGTTTCGAGGTCTTGTCTCCGTGTGCGTAAAATGCGTGCTTAGTTGACATGTATATTTTTGCGGTAGACTTATTCAGTGCATCTTTGAGTTGAAGACGGGCTTCAGTAAGTTTTTGGAGGTGGGGGAATAGATAGGGATTGTTTGTGGATATTTTCCAGTTTGAGTATTTCGGTGTATAATGACAGTATTTTGTGGTCTCTTTGCTTTTTGTGGAACGTGCCTGCTGAAAAAAATTCTCCTCGAACGGTGGCCTTGTGTGCTTCCCAGACATAAGGGATTGAAGTGCCTCTGTCTCGGTTTTGTTGAAAGTATAATTCTAGACGTGCTTTAATCTTGTTATGTATCGAGGGGATGGATAATAATGTTTCATTAAGCCTCCATGGAGGTTTAGCCTGAGTTACATTTTTAATAAGCAGGGACATTTCTAGGGGGAAATGATTGGAATGATCCAATGGATATAGAGCGGAGTTTGGGAAGTGAGGGTTGCTGTAGGAAAAAATAGTCTATTCTGTGATAGGAGTTATGTGGGGTTGAATATAGGGTGTAATCGCGGTCGGTGGGGTGATCAAAACGCCACACATCTCTTAGGGAGAGGAGCTGAAGGGAATGTTTTATATGGTTGATTGCCCTGTGAGATAGAGCAGACTTGCCAGTGGACATATCCAACATAGGGTCAAGTGCTAGGTTGAAGTCCCCACCAACTACTAACATTCCCTGTGATATACCGTTTATCAGTGTGAGGACGTCACGTAACCAAGGGGCTTGTTTTATGTTTGGGGCATATAGGTTAGCTAACGTGACTAGTATACCATCAAATTTTCCAACTAATATCAAGAATCTACCATCCTTATCTTTTTGTTGGAGAACTAAGTCAAAATATACACGCTTCAAAAAAGCAATGGCTACTCCTTTCAAATTCTTAGTAGGGGTGTGGGAATGGTACCATTTGTCAAAGAAGTGCCCTCTCAAAGCCGGTGTCTTTTCCTCTCGAAAGTGAGTTTCCTGAAGGAAAATAACATCTGTGTGGGCTTTTTTCAAAGCGTGTAGGATCTGACTGCGCTTGACTACCGCATTAAAACCTCTGACGTTATAAGAGGTAAATTTTATGTTGGCCATATGAGAGTAAGATTAATCCGTACCTTTGGTCCAATTTTGACCATATCGGTGGATGATCAGGGATTGTCCCGTTATATTTGGAAGATGGGCAGTGGGAGTTTTGTAGATCACTCGTTGTAGGTGACCCTCATTGGCCAGTCATTGAGAGTCTATGTCGACATTGTGCTTATTGAGACAAGTTTGCTTGCAGTAATATCACTGTAGCATGAAAAATTGGGTCAGGGGCCCTTTAAGAGATAGATTTATTGGTCCCTAATTAGAGACCTGTAAAAATTTAGGCTTGGCCTATATGTTTTAGGTGCAAACGCAGGAGCAAGCACTTATATAATCACCGGAATGGAGAGGTGATGTAGTATAGAGCAGAGAGGTGAAGATTTGAATCTCCTTAGTGACTAGTGTCCAGAGTTGCCGGTGCTGTCCGGTGTTGCAGATGGATAAGCGCCTCTCTTTTGTGGTGACTAGTGGTTTGTAACCACTTAGTGTAGTCTCTGGTGAGAATATGAGTTGGCTGTCTGCTTGAAAGGCCTAGGTATGCCGCAGGAGACAGCTGTACTGGCTGATGGGACCCGGCACCAGGAAGCTGCAGCTACGTAGGGATGACACCTCCCTCTGCGCCACGGTCCGGGCGCCAAAATTAACAGTATGTGACGGTGAGTGTTGTGCAATCCGGTGAATCTTGTATTATATATGCAGGGGTAGGCCCAGCGGTCCCGCAAGTGGAAAGCCTTTCCCCCTCTACTGCCCTGGAACTTGTATCGGGAAAGTCTCTTAAGCCTGAGATGTTGGAGTGACTAAGACTGGGGTCGGAGGAGTCGGGCGGGAGTTCTAGTGGAATTGGTGAGCGGGATATACGTGCCGCTTTCCCCGACTTGACCCGGCGGGTGTCAATGGCTTACCCTCAGTCTTTCCGATCAGTCACTCTCGGTTGAGAGGTCTTTGTGAGATGGTAGGATGCCCGCAAGCCTTTATCTCAGTGGTGCTTAGCACGTCCGAGGGTGCCGTGGGTGCTGCGGGTCCGCGCCCAAATTTAGTCTCATGCTCTGTATTGAGCTGTAGGCCGCAGTGGCCGGATATATTGAAGTCGGCCGAAAGTGGTATCGTTCTGATCCAAAAGTTGTTCAGAGCCAGATGATGATGTTTTTGGGCTCAAAGGACCAAAATTGGCAGTAGGAGAGGTGTAAGTACACATGCTGTGTCGGGAGCACAAAGACGTGCGTCTGTTCAGCTCTGCTGCTAGCTCCGCCCCCCGTGCACAACAGTTCTTCCTGAAATATCACCAAGGATGGGGTTGAGGGGGGGGGCAAATATATCTCAACCCTTTCACCCAAAATAAATTGTCGTATTCCCGACAACAGGGGGATTGTTGAGGAAGGGTTGAAATATATGCATGTATATATATATATATATATACATGCGAACCTGTGCATGCATGTATAATATACAGTTGCAAGAAAAAGTATGTGAACCCTTTGGAATGATATGGATTTCTGCACAAATTGGTGATGAAATATAATCTGATCTTCATCTAAGTCACAATAATAGACAATCACAGTCTGCTTAAACTAATAACACACAAAGAATTAAATGTTACCATGTTTTTATTGAACACACCATGTAAACATTCACAGTGCAGGTGGAAAAAGTATGTGAACCCCTAGACTAATGACATCTCCAAGAGCTAATTGGAGTGAGGTGTCAGCTAACTGGAGTCCAATCAATGAGATGAGATTGGAGGTGTTGGTTACAGCTGCCCTGCCATATAACAAACACACACCAGTTCTGGGTTTGCTTTTCACAAGAAGCATTGCCTGATATGAATGATGCCTCTCACAAAAGAGCTCTCAGAAGACCTACGATTAAGAATTGTTGACTTGCATAAAGCTGGAAGTATCTCCAAAAGCCTTGCTGTTCATCAGTCCACAGTAAGACAAATTGTCTATAAATGGAGAAAGTTCAGCACTGCTGCTACTCTCCCTAGGAGTGGCCGTCCTGTAAAGATGACTGCAAGAGCACAGCGCCGACTGCTCAATGAGGTGAAGAAGAATCCTAGAGTGTCAGCTAAAGACTTACAAAAGTCTCTGGCATATGCAAACATCCCTGTTAGCGAATCTACGATACGTAAAAGACTAAACAAGAATGAATTTCATGGGAGGAAGCCACTGCTGTCCAAAAAAAACATTGCTGCACGTTTACAGTTTGCACAAGAGCACCTGGATGTTCCACAGCAGTACTGGCAAAACATTCTGTGGACAGATGAAACCAAAGTTGAGTTGTTTGGAAGAAACACACAACACTATGTGTGGAGAAAAAGAGGCACAGCACACCAACATCAAAACCTCATCCCAACTGTGAAGTATGGTTGTGGGGGCATCATGGTTTGGGGCTGCTTTTCTGCGTCAGGGCCTGGACGGATTGCTATCATCGAAGGAAAAACGAATTCCCAAGTTTATCAAGACATTTTGCAGGAGAAATTAAAGAGGACCTTTCACTACTCTACAAACTAAAAACTAACTATATCAGTGGGCAGAGCGGCGCCCAGGGGTCCCCTGCACTTACTAGCCGCTCCGTTCGCCCGGTATAGGCTCCGGTGTCTGCGCTCCCTCTGCTGTACTGGAGTGATTTTTTGTATGAGGCGTGTCCCGAATTATCCCGAATCAATTATTAATGAAGCTCTTGTTAAAGTAAAAAACCTAGATAGAAAGACCTTCTTTGAGCCAATAAAAAAACCCAAACAAGAAAAAAATTCGGATTTTAGAATCATCCTGCCATACTATATTAAGGCAGATAGAATCGATTATAAAAACCCATTGGCATCATTTACATAATGATAAAACCATAGGGATGTTTCTGTCCCCAACCCCTCAAATTACATACTCAAGGGCTTCAAACTTGGGAATTCAAATAGCCCCCTCAGTAAAAGAAAAAAACAAAAAATGCCTAACATCAAACTGGCTTCAACCAATTGGCTTTTTTTAGATGCGGGAGGTGTTTGGGCTGTAGGAAAACTAAATTCCCAAGAAAAACAACAACAGTTACCACCACGCAAAATTCTTATTCCATGACCATCAAACATTTCCTTACTTGTAACTCCGCCAATGTTATCTACCTAATCCAGTGTCCATGTTTAAGACAATACATAGGAAGAACCAAACGCACCTTGAAAGTCAGGATAGCAGAACACCTAAATAATATCCCCAAAGGTTATGAAAAACATTCACTGTCCAGGCATTTCAAGGAGGCACACAACCAAGATCCTAGGGGTCTCTCTTTCATGGCACTGGAGAAGGTAGAGAAACATTGGCGGGGAGGGAATCAGATCGAGAGACTATCAAGGGCAGAATCCAGGAAAATATACGAATTCGGGAGCCTTCTGCCGAGGGGCTTAAATGCGGAACTGGAAATATTTGGCTTTATATGAGAACAGGGTGGTCCGTGTGGGTGTCGATGCAGAGTTGCATGTCAGGCTGTTTTTTCCAGCACTGCAACTCTCCCTCTACCCCACACGGCCCCCCCCTTTCTACACCGCCAGAACTCTAGGAATAATTGGAAAATTACAGATATGCATATTAGTCTCAAAAAACATATTTCCAAAAAACATATTCATAAAAAATCTCTATAATTGACTCAACAAACATAATATTGTGTATAGGAGATAAAAAATGCATCTACATTTAAAGAAAACGCAACCAAATCTCTGATGCGTTTTTAAATAGAATAGGCTTAGAAGGGATTTGTTATTGGAGGGAAGATATACCTTCCATATAGAATACAAAGAAATCTGTATCAAGCATATGTATTCATAGATTTTATAATTAACTTATTTTTTATGTCTCATATTTTTAATCTTATTTTTATATGTAATGATATCTACCGTTCTCACTGAATAAGGTGTAGTGGTAACATTTTTAAAAGAAAACACAAGATACTCCTTGCATTGAATATTGCAAGGTAAAAAACAAGAATGGAAGGTCTAACATGAAAAATTAAAAATGGACCAAATTATATATATAAAACTGCAAATATAACAGAAAAAACACACCCTTACAGAAAAAAACGCATTGAAACCGCAAACAAACCGCAGAGATAGAATTGTTATCCAGGAATTGGATCCAGACCGGTTTTTGGAGAGAATTGAAGTCCTGACCAGACTTTTTGAAAGACCAGCATCAACTATAAATTGCACTGACTCACAGAATTGGGGTATGCCACTGAGGAAGGGGAAAGCGTCTCCCCGAAACGCGTTTGGCGTGAATTTTGGATGAATACCCCGTTCTTCTATGGGACTTAGTGCACTATAAAGAAGAAAAGAGAATTTCCTCACTCTGTAATAAAAGACCTCAACACGTCATCTACCAATCCTCACATTGGACCAACACCTTAGGATCAGCTGTGAGAGACACGTGGGACGCGAGTAACTCCGCAGCCGGGATGCCGGCTCACAGAACGGAGGAAAGACTTACCCGCAAATCCCATTAGACATACAGCACAGGCGGAGGTAAGCCCACACATGTGGGTCAAGTATTATGAGGCATTGTATCAAGATACGAGGAGATAAAGTGAACAAACTGTATTAACCATCCATTAAGGACTTTTGCCTTCAGCGATTGATACAATAAATTAGATACTGTTTACAAAAGGTACCAAGTGTGCAAAAAGTATCAAATGTGTGGAGCGTTTCTCTGAATATATATTTCTGGACATAACTCTCACTGACATAGAATACCAGCAACGTTCAGTGATTCATTAGCACAACGGTGCTATTTTTTTATACAAAATATAGGATTGGTCTATGTTATTTTTATAACTGGTGCGATTTTTTTAATAAAATTAGTTTATACTATTTGACTTATGAAGTTCTTGGGGAGAATATTACCCAAGTAAGCAGAGACTGTCTACGCCATTTTTTCTCTCCAGAAGCAAAACCGTACATTAAATACCCAGGACCTTATTGGGCCCACGTGGGGAAACAATAGAGAGAGAATTTGGAATTACCAGTCTCTGCCCAAACGGTTTCTCTCAAAAAATGATACATCTGTTCAGATAGTGAGAACAAATATATTGTTTTATATTGTCTTATATTATTGTGATTTTATTGTATTTTATGTTCTATAAATAAATAGTGTCCTATATTTCCATATACCAGTGCCCATCCCTACTTTTATATTAACTTTGTAGAATCATCCCTGCTCCCCTTTACCCCTTTTACCCCTGCTGTGCCCCTGCAACCCTGTGTCTGTGGCCTGCATTTACTCTTGCAGCGCCACCGTAGAACCCTTCATTCCCTTAGGGATAGTTTTAGTCCAGGTTGGGTGGGTTGCTAGTGTGTGTGTGTGTGTGTGTGTAAGTGTATTATAGATAGTGTGTGGGGTGGAATTTGGGGATTGAATAGTGTATTTAGAGCTGTATTTATGGTGCTGTATTGTGTGTTTTGTGTACTGTAGGTTGATAATAAATATTGTGTATTATTTGTATTATACCTACTGTGTAACGTGTGTTTATTAGCGGTAGTTAGCTCAGTTAGGCGCTTGCAGCTAGTTTAGTGATCAGCGTAAGGTAAAGTAAAAGTATTGTATTATTCCTTATTTAAGGTATAAATAGGCGGAGTCTTCACTAGACGACGTCTCCTATTTATGCATATTAATTATTGATATTTGCATAAATATTGGTAATTAATATGCTCCCTTTACAGTGTACAATCACCCATTAATTTTCACCCAAAAAAGCCTGTTTCACATAAAATATATCACCAATTAAAGGATAATGGAATTTGGTTCATACAGAACAAAGTGTACAACAACCCAGCAATTTTCCCAGAAAAAGCCTGTTTCACATAATATATTTCCCTAATCAAAGGATAATGGAATTTGATCATACAGAACAAAGTCTACAATCACCCATAAATTTTCCAGAAAAAAGACTGATCAGCATTAAAAATTTCACCATTGAAATGATAATGGAAATCGGTTCATACAGAATAAAGTGTACAATCACCCATCAATTTTCCCAGAAAAAGCCTGTTTCACATAAAATATTCACCAATGAAAGGATAATGGAATTTTGTTCATACAGAATAAAGTGTACAATCACCCATCAATTATTCCCACAAAAAAAAACTGTTCCACATAAAACATTTCACCAATGAAAGCATAATGGAATTTGGTTCAAAAAGAACAGAGTACAATCACCCATCAAATTTCCGGAAAAAAGCCTGTTCCATGTAAACAAAAATTCACCATTGAAAGGATGATGGAATTCGGTTCATACAGAATAAAGAATACAATCACCCCTCAATTTTCCCTAAAAAAAAAAAGCTTGTTTCACATGAAATATTTCATCAATAAAAGGATAATGGAATTTGGTTCAAACAGAACAAAGTGTACAATCACCCATCAATTTTTCAGAAAAAAAGCCTGTTTCACATAAAAAATGTCACCATTGAAAGTATGATGGAATTCGGTTCATACAGAATAAAGAGTACAATCACCCATCAACTTTCCCAGAAAAAGGCTGTTTCCCATAAAATATTTCACCAATGAAATGATAATGGATTTGCTTCATACAGAACAAAGTGCACAATCACCCATAAATTTTTATTAAAAAAAAGCCTGTTCCACATTTAAAAAAATTACCAATTAAAGAATGATGGAATTCGGTTCATACAGAATAAAGTGTACAATCACTAATCAATTTTCCCAGAAAAAGCCTGTTTCACATAAAATATTCACCAATGAAAGGATAATGGAATTTTGTTCATACAGAACAAAGTGTACATTCACCCATCAATTTTCCCAAACAGAAAGCCTGTTTCACATAAAATTTTTCACCAAAGGATAATGGAATTTGGTTCATACAGAACAAAGTCTACAATCACCCAGCAATTTTCCAGAAAAAAGACTGATCAACATAAAAAATTTCACCATTAGGGCTCGTTCACATGAACGTATTTTGCGTTCCGTACACGGGACGTTTTCTGCGTTCCACATACAGTCCTTATACGGAACCATTCATTTCAATGTGTCCGCAAAAGATGCGGACAGCCCTCTGTGTGCTGTCCGCATCCATTGCTCTGTCCCGTGGCCATGCAGAAATTATGAGTCCTGTCCTATTTTTGTCCATTTTGCGGACAAGAATAAGCATTTCTATAATGGGCCTCCTGTTCCGTTCCGCAAATTGCGGAAGGCACACGGACGGCACCCGTTTTTTGCGGATAAGCAATTTGCGGACTGCACAAAACGGCACGGTCATGTGAACAAGCCCTTAAAAGGATAATGGAATTCGGTTCATACAGAATAAAGTGTACAATCACCCATCATTTTTCCCAGAAAAAGCCTGTTTCACTTAAAATATTTCACCAATGAAAAGATAATAGAATTTGGTTCATACAGAACAAAGTGTACAATTACCCACCAACTTTTCCGAAAAAAGTCTGTTCCACATGAAAAATTTTACCAATAAAAGGATGATGGAATTTGGTTCATACAGAATAAAGTGTACAATCACCCATCAATTTTCCACAAAAAAAGCCTGTTTCACATAAAATATTTCAACAAGGAAAGGATAATGGAATTTGGTTCATACAGAACAAAGTGTATAATCACCCATCAATTTGTCAAAAAAATCCCCTGTTCCACATAAAATATTTCACCAATGAAATGATAATGGATTTGCTTCATACAGAATAAAGTGTACAATCACACATCAATTTTCCCCCAAAAAAGCCTGTTTCATATAAAATATTTAATCAATCAAAGGATAATGGAATTTGGTTCATACAGAACAAAGTCTGCAATCACCAATCAATTTTCTGCAAAAAAAGCCTGTTTCATGTAAAATATTTCACCAATGAAAAGATAATGGAATTCGGTTCGTACAGAATAAAGTTTACAATCTCCCATCAATTTCCCCCCAAAAAAGCCTATTTCGCATTAAATATTTCACCAATCAATGGATTATGGAATTTGATTCATATAGAACAAAGTCTACAATCACCCATCAATTTTCCAGAAAAAAAGACTGATCAGCATAAAAAATGTCACCACTGAAAGGATGATGGAAATTGGTTCATACAGAATAAAGTGTACAATCACCCATCAATTTTCCCAGAAAAAGCCTGTTTCACATAAAATATTCACCAATGAAAGGATAATGACATTTTTTTCATATAGAACAAAGTGTTCAATCACCCATCAACTTTACCAAAAAAAAGCCTGTTCCACATAAAATATTTCACCAATGAAAGAATGATGGAATTTGGTTCATACAGAAAAAAGTGTACAACTACCCATCAATTTTCCCCCAAAAAAGACAGTTTTACATTAAATATTTCACCAATGAAAGCATAATGGAATTTGGTTAAAAAAGAACAAAGTGGGGGGGGGGGGGGGGGGAGCCTGGCCGCGGGCGTGGATGGCTGTGTGAAAGAACTGCTCCTCCATGTTCCAGCTGATCTCACAAGGGGCAACAAGACATGCAGAAATTCCTTAAAAGGAGAAGCTCACACTCTCCGGGAGCCAGTGCCAAGATGGCGGCGGCACGCATGAAAGAAGCGGAAGCCGAGGACTCAGAAGCAGATAGTGAGCGCTGCGGTACAACTGACGACCAGGACCCGGCACCTGTATCCAAGTCCTTTCTCACCAAAGTGCTTGGAAAAGCACTGGACAAAGCCCTCAGACCAGTCCTGACCGAACTGGCCGACATAAAAACTGAGATCTCTCAAGTGGCTCACAGAGTTGAGGCCCTGGAGCACGCTGCCCAAGAGCTGCGGTCGCACGCCACAGGGGTGGCTGAATGTCTCAGTGGTCATGCTGCAGAGCTTAATAGAGCTTTCTTGCTACTGGAAAATCAAGAAAATCGCAGCAGGAGGCGCAATATTCGGATAAAAGGCCTGCCTGAGTCCTGGGCCGCTGAGTCGCTACGTAAAGTAGCCATGGAAATCTTCACAGATTTATTGGACCCAAACTTTGCTGCGACAATTACAATTGAACAAATACATAGGGCCTTGAGACCCCAGCCGAAACCAAACGAGAGACCAAGAGATGTGGTCTGCGGCCTACTATCTTTCATAGACACAGTGCGTGTCATGGAGGCGGCACGTACCAGAGGCCGGATTTTGTATGGTGGTACAGACATTGCGCTATACCAGGACATTACGCCCTCAACGCTCGCAAAACACGGACTTTACTTGATGCATTACGGGCACAAAAGATTCCATACACCTTTGGATTGTCCATACTCAAGAATGGAAAACGCATCGCCATGCATACACTGGATGACCTGGATAGGGCGTGGGAGCACATTGGTATCCAGCCCATCGACATTCCTACGTGGCTACCTGTGTCCTGTCCGACGACACTCCCGGCACTTCCACAAATGGAACCCTGGAGAAGAGTCCAACGTACCAAGGCCAGCAAAGCAACCAAATACCTGATGGGAGCCACAGACCCTCCACCCTGAGGACTTACCAAGCCAGGATCTGGTTCAGTATTAATGAAAGCATGGGAGTGTCCTTGTGGTGGTTCTTTCATTGGGGAAGGACCTTACCTTATTACATGTATATCGCCTGGGGCTGACCTAGCCACCTTTTTCCCACAAGTCTGGTGGCTTAAGGCTAAGACTACATATCCTAGGGGCCCACACTAGCCACTAATTCCCAAGGGTTCTCTTGTGCACCTTGCACCTTGTTTGATGTTTATCTAATATCGAGTCTCTGAATAATGTACTCAGCATCTTTATACCTGACAGTTTATACTTGTGATGTTTAGGTAACAATATGTTTCGGTTTAATGTACTCAGCACCCTCCTGAAGGTTTATATCTGTGGTGCTTAGTCACCAGCACGTTTTCGTTTAATGTACTCAGCACCTTCATACCTGAAGGTTTATATATGTGATAGTCAGGTACTAACACGTTTCCGTTTAATGCACTCAACGTCTTTCTGCCTGAAAGTTTATATCTGTGATGTTTATTTCATAACACGTTTCTGATTAATGTACTCAGCACATTTCTGCCTGACAAGCTTAGACTGATGCCTACTAGGCCCCACCCTCCTCCCCACCTTCCCCCCCTCACCAAAGGAGGAAAGCTGATGTCCTCCCTGCTTAAGAAAGCTAAGAATGTCACCTATATTTCCTCTATGAAACAACCAGATGGCTGCCTAACTCATGAAACTCCAGAGATAGCTAGGGCTTTTAAAGAGTTCTACTCTGCACTGTACAATCTCCATCAGACGGAAACGCCTGATCGGGAACTCCAAAGGGAACACCGCATTAGGGACTTCTTGGATTCTCTCCACCTACCGGTTATTACACCGGAAGAATCTTCGTACCTCACTGGACCGATAACGACTGAAGAAGTAGTCAGCACTCTTAAAAGCTTCCCACCTGGCAAGAGTCCAGGACCAGACGGACTGTCCTTGTTATATTATAAAAAGTTTCAGGATATCCCCATCCCCAGGTTTACAGAAGTCTGCAATGCCTTACTACAAGGTGACTCCTTGCCCAAACAGACACTAGAATATTATGTCACCCTAATCCCTAAGGAAGGAAAAGACCCCCAAAACTGTGGGAGCTATCGTCCGATTTCCCTCCTGAACCTGGACTTAAAGCTTTGGGCCAAGATCTTGGCATGCAGATTGGGCAAGTTCTTGCCAGCTCTGATAGGACATGAGCAATCGTATTTTGTCCAGGGTCGGGAGGGGAAAGATAATTCTCACAGAATATTCCACGCCATACATATGGCACATAAAAAGAACCTCCCCTAGCTTTACTCAGCATCGATGCCGAAAAGGCATTCGATAGGGTCAATTGGATGTTTATGAAGTTGACCCTGCAACGCTTTGCCTTTCCAGACACTTTTACGCAGGCAATCTTTACTCTTTACCAGAATCCCCATGCCAGATTGAAAGTCAATGGCATGCTCTCGCCGACTTTTGATATTACCAACGGGACCAGGCAGGGATGCCCCCTATCCTCCTCTTTATTTATCTTAGTAGTAGAGACACTCTTACAATTAGTCAGACAATCGCCAGATATCTCGGGAGTTAAATACGACCAGAGAGACTTAAAATCCACTGCATTTGCAGATGACTTGCTGTTTTTAGTAATGGATCCTGAGAAGGGACTAGACCCCTTGGTGAATAGTATAGACATATATAGCTCACTCTCAGACTTTAAGGTGAATCATACCAAATCCGAGTTACTAAATATCTCTCTACCAGAATCCAAGGTAGCTGCTTTACACGCCCGCCTTCCATTCCATTGGACTAAAGGGCTAATTAAATAACTGGGGATCCAAATCCCCAGGGACACTAATGACTTATACCGGCACAACTACACCCCCCTTCTAGGAGAGATATAACATCTGCTTCAAACTTACAATCTACCCTATCTCTCCTGGATGGGACGGAAAAACATTCTAAAGGCCTACGTGATGCCCAAAATTTTGTACATCATGCAATTAGTTCCGATATGGCTCCCTAAATCCTATCTCTCGAATGTGCGGGGTATGTTCTCTACATTCCTATGGAATGGCAGGAAACCCCAGATCTCTCACAAAATCCTGGTCAGGTGTAAGGGGCGAGGAGGTCTGGGAGTACCTGACATTTCTAGATATTATAGAGCGATACAACTCAATAGATGGCTGGAAATGGTAGACCCCAAGAGACAACCAGACGTACACGCCATTTGTAGACATAGTGCAGGCCAACAATTCCAGAAACACCTATGGCTTCCGGATAAGACTATACATCGCGATATGACTGTAGACCCTATGCTTTGAGGGCTCGGAGAGGTATGGAGAGACATGAGTAAAATCTTGGCCCTTATTCCATCTCCCCTAAAGCCGGTGATCCTTATTCCGGTCCTCCTAAATCGAGCTAGCCTGGATAAGCCGCAGTTGTGGACCTCCCTGATATCGATCAGAATCAGTGAAGTCACCCCTGACGTGGAGTCCTCCATTCTCGGAGCGCTTCCATGTTCTATTATTGACTCCCCAGGGTTTTTTCTCATGAAACCCCATATCAGGGCTGTGTACGGAGAGTTGAAGGAGCGGTACTCCCTCCAAAGGTCTTTAACCGAATTCGAGAAATTGGTCTCCTCGCCACTTCCTGCTGCTAGGATAGTAGCGAAGCTCTACCCACTAGTAGGAGGCTGGGGTGAACCTCTGAAACCTCTGTACCTCAGAGAATGGGAAAGGGAATTAAATAGGGTTCTGGATAATGCAGAGGTCAAACGGGTGCTGACACACTCACATGGGTTCTCTACCTGTATCCGTCTACAGGAGAACCATTTCAAACTACTTTCAAGGTGGTACAAAACCCCTGACTATCTCTTCAAGAGAGGTCTATCTGCTACAAGAGAGTGTTGGAAGTGTGGGGGCGGAGTAGGTTCTCTGTCGCATATTTGGTGGGACTGCCCTCGGATTAAGTCCTATTGGGGAGAAGTGGAGGCGTTGATCCAGAAACTCACAACCCCAGATTTCAGACTTACACTAGAGATGGTAGTTCTAGCTCTCCCTACCCCCCAATATTCCCCATCCAAACGGAATCTAATAGCACACCTTCTAGCAGCTGCCAAAATGGTAATTCCCCTGCACTGGCTAGACACAAACCCTCCCTCCATACAAGAATAGAAGGCGAAGGTCAATCAAATCTGTCGGTTCGAAGAGATGACTGGGTGGATTAACGGGACTCATGATAAGTTCTTAAAGATGTGGAGCCCTTGGAGGCCCCTGGCGGAGGTGACTCCTGATTAAATTGCTACACCAGTATACAGATAGGAGGCATCATTGTCTGTGTCTTTCCCTTACCCCCCCCCTCCCCCCAGCCCTGCTTTCTCTCGGCCTTTTCTTTCCTCTCTACCCTTTTTTTTTTCTCATCTTTTCCTTTCTTTACTTCTATTTCTGTCTACCTTAAATAAATCAAACTTAAAACCCTCAGGGAAGAGAGTCAGAATTGATGTGTTTTTTTTCCGCTCTCATAGTACCTTCCATTTTAGGGAGACCTGAACAATAATAACAATAATAATAATCCATATACAGTCGTGGCCAAAAGTTTTGAGAATTAGATAAATATTGGAAATTGGAAAAATTGCTGCTTAAGTTTTTATAATAGCAATTTGCATATACTCCAGAATGTTATGAAGAGTGATCAGATGAATTGCATAGTCCTTCTTTGCCATGAAAATTAACTTAATCCCAAAAAAACTTTCCACTGCATTTCATTGCTGTCATTAAAGGACCTGCTGAGATCATTTCAGTAATCGTCTTGTTAACTCAGGTGAGAATGTTGACGAGCACAAGGCTGGAGATCATTATGTCAGGCTGATTGGGTTAAAATGGCAGACTTGACATGTTAAAAGGAGGGTGATGCTTAAAATCATTGTTCTTCCATTGTTAACCATGGTGACCTGCAAAGAAACGCGTGCAGACATTATTGCGTTGCATAAAAATGGCTTCACAGGCAAGGATATTGTGGCTACTAAGATTGCACCTCAATCAACAATTTATAGAATCATCAAGAACTTCAAGGAAAGAGGTTCAATTCTTGTTAAGAAGACTTCAGGGCGTCCAAGAAAGTCCAGCAAGCGCCAGGATCGTCTCCTAAAGAGGATTCAGCTGCGGGATCGGAGTGCCACCAGTGCAGAGCTTGCTCAGGAATGGCAGCAGGCAGGTGTGAGCGCATCTGCACGCACAGTGAGGCGAAGACTTTTGGAAGATGGCCTGGTGTCAAGAAGGCCAGCAAAGAAGCCACTTCTCTCCAAAAAAAACATCTGGGACAGATTGATCTTCTGCAGAAAGTATGGTGAATGGACTGCTGAGGACTGGGGCAAAGTCATATTCTCCGATGAAGCCTCTTTCCGATTGTTTGGGGCATCTGGAAAAAGGCTTGTCCAGAGAAGAAAAGATGAGCGCTACCATCAGTCCTGTGTCATGCCAACAGTAAAGCATCCTGAGACCATTCATGTGTGGGGTTGCTTCTCATCAAGGGAGTAGGCTCACTCACAATTTTGCCCAAAAACACAGCCATGAATAAAGAATGGTACCAAAACACCGTCCAACAACAACTTCTTCCAACAATCCAACAACAGTTTGGTGAAGAACAATGCATTTTCCAGCACAATGGAGCACCGTGCCATAAGGCAAAAGTGATAACTAAGTGGCTCGGGGACCAAAACGTTGACATTTTGGGTCCATGGCCTGGAAACTCCCTAGATCTTAATCCCATTGAGAACTTGTGGTCAATCCTCAAGAGGCGGGTGGACAAACAAAAACCCACTAATTCTGACAAACTCCAGGAAGTGATTATGAAAGAATGGGTTGCTATCAGTCAGGAATTGGCCCAGAAGTTGATTGAGAGCATGCCCAGTCGAATTGCAGAGGTCCTGAAAAAGAAGGGCCAACACTGCAAATACTGACTCTTTGCATAAATGTCATGTAATTGTCGATAAAAATGTAAAAAGAATGGATTGGTCACTCTTTATATGGAAGTATAGGATGTTTTATTTGTTGTAAACATTAAAATAGATAAAAATAAATAAATAAAATACATATAATATTTTTTATATAAAAAAACTTTTGTAGAAATATTCAATAGACTATCTTATATCTGTTCTCTACTTAACTGTCGAATATTTATTGGAATAGTAGCAGCCCCAAGATAGGTACTGATGGTGTCAAATATCTCTCTCTGCTTCCACTCAGACTGGCTTAGTCTTGGATGTGTAGATTGGATTAGAGGGATGAATTGGCACAAACAATATCCATCTGGTATCTTGACACAATATCAATTTAATAAAATAACATAACATCCGGTATTTGATTTAAAATATGAACCAGCCATACGATGGGTCAATCTCTGAGAGATACGTCTCTTCTTGTGTCTGACAAATATGTCCAAGATCCGTATTTAAAACAGAAAAATTTCCAACTTTTGTGGATGAGTAGTGGGGTATATTAGCTCTCCACTGCTATTTCTTCCAGCGATTTAGCATATAGCCAAGGTAAACCAGTGCAGTTAATTTATGTCCCAAACAACTGTATCAGAAGGAGCACTTTGGCCGCCACAAGCTGATATTATGTTGCATCCAACTGCTGTGATGTGTTGGTATGTGGCCGCAGTGCAAGACAATACTTCAGTAATGACAAGCGATTCATTCAGTTGGTGTTTAAGGAGGTAATTTTGATTGTTATACCCACTTGTTTGTGGGCTTACCTTTATTTGCACCGTCGAGTGAGTCCGGACTTAATTTCGAGCTCTTGCTCCAATAAGTCAGCCGGCGTCCCGGCTATGGAGCCGCTCGCGTCCCACGTGTCTTCCGTAGGTGATTTGAATTGAATATGAAGATCACGAACCTCTCTCTGTCGGCGCTGGTGGATGACGTGTTGTAGCAGTTTAACACTGAATCCAAAAGTTTCTTTCCTTTGTAGTGCACTTCATGAAAAATGGGGTATTCATCCAAGGGTATGACGCCAGACGCGTTTCGGGGAGAGTGCCAATGAGGAAGGGGAAACGTCTCCCCGAAACGCGTCTGACGTCATACCCTTGGATGAATACCCCATTTTTCATGAAGTGCACTACAAAGGAAAGAAACTTTTGGATTCAGTGTTAAACTGCTACAACACGTCATCCACCAGCGCCGACAGAGAGAGGTTTGTGATCTTCATATTCAATTCAAGTCACCTACGGAAGACACGTGGGACGCGAGCGGCTCCATAGCCGGGACGCCGGCTGACTTATTAGAGCAAGAGCTCGAAATTAAGTCCGGACTCACTCGACGGTGCAAATAAAGGTAAGCCCACAAACAAGTGGGTATAACAATCAAAATTACCTCCTTAAACACCAACTGAATGAATCGCTTGTGATTACTGAAGTATTGTCTTGCACTGCGGCCACATACCAACACATCACAGCAGTTGGATGCAACATAATATCAGCTTGTGGCGGCCAAAGTGCTCCTTCTGATACAGTTGTTTGGGACATAAATTAACTGCACTGGTTTACCTTGGCTATATGCTAAATCGCTGGAAGAAATAGCAGTGGAGAGCTAATATACCCCACTACTCATCCACAAAAGTTGGAAATTTTTCTGTTTTAAATACGGATCTTGGACATATTTGTCAGACACAAGAAGAGACGTATCTCTCAGAGATTGACTCATCGTATGGCTGGTTCATATTTTAAATCAAATATCGGATGTTATGTTATTTTATTAAATTGATATTGTGTCAAGATACCAGATGGATATTGTTTGTGCCAATTCATCCCTCTAATCCAATCTACACATCCAAGACTAAGCCAGTCTGGGTGGAAGCAGAGAGAGATATTTGACACCATCAGTACCTATCTTGGGGCTGCTACTATTCCAATAAATATTCGACAGTTAAGTAGAGAACAGATATAAGATAGTCTATTGAATATTTCTACAAAAGTTTTTTTATATAAAAAATATTATATGTATTTTATTTATTTATTTTTATCTATTTTAATGTATACAACAAATAAAACATCCTATACTTCCATATAAAGAGTGACCAATCCATTCTTTTTACATATTTATCCGAAAATCTTTGAGGGGTGACTCAAATTTCGGATTGGAGCACCTGTCCTGAGGGAAATAGAGGTGAGCGGATCCCTTCTGTTTTACAAATTGTCGATAAAAGCCTTTGAAACGTATGAAGTGCGTGTAATTATATTTCACTACATCACAGAAACAACTGAAACAAAGATCTAAAAGCAGTTTAGCAGCAAACTTTGTGAAAACTAATATTTGTGTCATTCTCAAAACTTTTGGCCACGACTGTATGTATAAGGCTTGATCAATATGCTTATCATTGTAAGACATTGGATACAAATACTGCATGGCTATACCTGTACCTGTCATGTTCTTCTGATTTTGTTATTTGAAAATTGAAAAATAAAGAATTTATAAATAAAAAAGATCAAAGTGTACAATCACCCATCAAATTTCCCGAAAAAAGTCTGGTCCACATAAAAAAAAAATTCACCAATGAAAGGATGATGGAATTCGGTTTATACAGAATAAAGTGTACAATCACCCATCAATTTTCCCCAAAAAAGCCTGTTTCACATTAAATATTTCATCAATGAAAGGATAATGGAATTTGGTTCAAACAGAACAAAGTGTACAATCACCCATAAAATTTTCCCAAAAAAAAGCCTGTTCCACATAAAGAATGTCACCATTGAAAGTATGATGGAATTCGGTTCATACAGAATAAAGAGTACAATCACCCATCAATTTTCCCAGAAAAAGGCTGTTTCACATAAAATATTTCACCAATGAAATGATAATAGAATTTGCTTCATACAGAACAAGTGTACAATCACCATTCAATTTTTATTTAAAAAAAGCCTGTTCTACATAATTTTTTTTACCAATTAAAGAATGATGGAATTCGGTTCATACAGAATAAAGTGTACAATCACCTTGTCACAGTACGCCGGCGACGTGCTTTTCCTCTCCTGCTCCGCTGGCGCCCTGTTGTGACACGGCGGCAGACACGCATGCCGCCTCTTACTGCAACGCCGAGCGGGGAGCCACTCAGCTTCTTGGTTGCTTAGGTAACGGGGGGCGGAGCTCGCCCGGCCGCACGCTTCCTCTCTGTGCGGCCAGCGTCCCACGTTCCCATGGTAATGGTCAAGGGGCTGAGCGCCGAGCTAGGCACTCGGCGCTCGGCTACAGACATGGTGGGAGGTCATGGCGAGTGCCTAGCTTGCCACTCAGCCCCTTGACCATTACCATTGGAACGGCCAGGTGCTCTCCACCCCCGTTACCCAAGCAACCAAGACGCTGAGAGGCTCCCCACTCGGCGTTACAGTAGGAAGCGGCATGCATGTCTGCCGCCGTGTCACAACAGGGCGCCAGCAGCGCAGGAGAGGAAAAGCACGTTGCCGGCGTACTGTGACAGGGTGATTGGGATCTAGTGATCACCAGTCAGTGTAGTTTACTATAAGTACAGTGACTGAGTCACACCACGCAAAAACAAAAGTTTTAGATTTTAGAAAAACTGACTTTTCTAAAATTAGATTAGATGTATACAAGTCCCTATCAGATTGGAACAGTTTTAATGGAGTCCAGGAGAAATGGGACTACTTAAACGTGGCACTATTGAAGGCAACAGAAAATTGCATTATGCTTGTCAGTAAAAGCAAAAAAGGAAGAGACCACTGTGGTACTCAGCAGAAGTGGCCAAAATCATTAAAAACAAAAAGATAGCATTTAGTAATTATATATAAAATAAAAAAAACGAGGATGACAGGCAAATTTATAAGATTAGGCAGAGAGTGGCCAAAAAAGTTATAAGAGCTTCTAAAGCACAGGCAGAAGAGAAATTAGCTCAGTCAGTGAATAAAGGTGATAAGACATTCTTCAGATACATAAATGAAATAAGGAAACTAAAACAAGGAATTACCAAATTAAAAACAAAAGAAGGAATGTATATGGAAGAAGATAAAGAACTAGCTGACTGCCTCAATGAATACTTCTGTTCAGTTTTTACAAAGGAAAATTAAGGAAAAGGACCTCAGTTGGGAAGGAAGACTAATGAATCTGTTGATGCATGTGTCTTTACAGAGGAAGAGGTTCTAAGTCAGCTGTCTAAAATTAATACAAATAAGTCACAGGGGCCTGATGGGATACACCCAAAGCTATTAAAAGAGCTCAGCGGTGAACTAGCAAAACCATTAACAGATTTATTTAACCAATCACTGGTAACAGGAGTCGTCCCAGAAGATTGGAAATTAGCAAATGTTGTGCACATTCACAAGAAAGGTAGTAGGGAGGAATCGGGCAACTATAGGCCAGTAAGCCTGACATCAATAGTGGGGAAATTAATGGAAACCATACTCAAGGAAAGGATTGTGGAAAATCTAAAATCCCATGGATTGAAAGATGAAAAACAGCATGGGTTTACTTCAGGGAGATCATGTCAAACTAATCTTATTGATTTTTTTGATTGGGTGACTAAAATAATAGATGGCGGAGGTGCAGTAGACATCGCTTATCTAGATTTTAGTAAGGCTTTTGATACTGTCCCACATAGAAGGCTTATCAATAAATTTGAGTCTTCTCTTTGGGGTTGGACTCCCATATTGTTGAATGGATTAGGCAGTGGCTGAGGGACAGACAACAGAGGGTTGTAGTAAATGGAGTTTATTCAGACCATGGTCTTGTTACCAGTGGGGTACCTCGGGGATCTGTTCTGGGACCCATATTGTTTAATATCTTTGTCAGCGAAATTGCAGAAGGCCTCGATGGTAAGGTGTGTCTTTTTGCTGATGACACAAAGATTTGTAACAGGGTTGATGTTCCTGGAGGGATACACCAAATGGAAAAGGATTTAGGAAAACTAGAGGAATGGTCAAAAATCTGGCAACTAAAATTGAATGTTGATAAGTACAAGATAATGCACCTGGGGCATAAAAACCCAAGAGCAGAATATAAAATCAGTGATACAGTCCTAACCTCAGTATCTGAAGAAAGGGATTTAGGGGTCACTATTTCAGAAGACTTCAAGGCAGGCAGACAATGTCATAGAGCAGCAGAGCATTACCAGTAGAAAGAGGTAGGTGCTCATGCCGCTCTAGTGAGACCTCATTTGGAGTATTGTGCGCAGTACTGGAGATCATATCTCCAGAAGGATATTGATACTTTGGAGAGAGTTCAGAGAAGAGCTACTAAACTAGTACATGGATTGCAGGATAAAACTTACCAGGAAAGATTAAAGGACCTTAACATGTATAGCTTGGAAGAAAGACGAGACAGAGGGGATATGTCACGGCCTTTGGTTTGCACTGTGACACTGTTGCCACACTTGCGGTTGCCCGCAGCAACGTGTTGCTGTAAGAGCATGCGGTGGCAGTGTCTTGGCCTTTTGGGTGATTGCCGTGACATGGTTGCCACGCATGCTGTTGCCGGTGGTAACATGTGGTTTAGTATGCTTGTGTGTGCACTTCCCCTTTAAGTTGTAGCCTTCCCTTGTCTTGTGTTGGAAGGGTTAACTCCCTTCCTAGTGTCTTGTGAATACTGTTTTTTTGTGTGTGTGGGTGTGGCTGCTTGGGCTATTTAGTCTCTGCTGGATGCTTGAAGCCCAGTGTTCCTCCAGCCTTGGTGTATGCTGGTGGTTTTCTGTTCCATCTGTCCAGTGAGGGCCACCCTTGTGGTCGTCAATGTTATCACGGTGTCTCCTTCCCTTCCTGTCCCTTTGTGTATGGAGTGGGTTTTGAGCAGGGTGTTTGTATGTCTATTTTTGGTGTTACAAGTCTGGTAGTTTTTGGTGTCCAGCATGTTGTTTAGACATTCCCGTTTCACATTTATTGCAGCTATGAGTGTCCTGGGTCCCTGTGTGGTTCGTGGTGTGTGCTGTGTCCTTTGATGTTGGTGTGGACACTAGCACTTGTGCACAGGTTCCAGTCAGTGTGTCTGGTTTCACTTACCTGCCATCTCCATATGCTGTATGTGTTCCCCTCTGCTTGCAGCCTGGCCTTAGTTAGAGACTCCTGTTCCTCCATGTTGAGGATGAACAAGTAGTCTCTACTCTGCTCTTATGTGAGGGATTTCCATGGCGACTCAGGATATTAGGTATCCTGTGTATGAACCGTCCTACCATCGGGGTCCGCTCATACGGTGAGGAGTCAGGGAGAGGATTAGGGATGCGGTAGGAGGTGACCTGCTCCCTTATCACTCCTTTTGGTCAGGCTGATCCCCTTTACCCTTTGACACCGCACGGTGGGGGGTTTCCCCCATTCCCCGCCATGACAGGATATGATAGAAACTTTTAAATACATAAAGGGAATCAACAAGGTAAAAGAGGAGAGAATATTTAAAAGAAGAAAAACTGCTACAAGAGGACATAGTTTCAAATTAGAGGGGCAAAAGTTTAAAAGTAATATAAGGAAGTATTACTTTACTGAGAGAGTAGTGGATGCATGGAATAGCCTTCCTGCAGAAGTGGTAGCTGCAAATATAGTGAAGGAGTTTAAGCATGCATGGGATAGGCATAAGGCCATCCTTCATATAAGATAGGGCCAAGGGCTATTCATAGTATTCAGTATATTGGGCAGACTAGATGGGCCAAATGGTTCTTATCTGCCGACACATTCTATGTTTCTATGTGGCGCCGGCCACGTCACATGACCCCTGCCCTTCAGTATATAAACAGGCAACCTGCTGGCCACAGGTTGCCTGTGATTAATTGTCCTAGGCTATTTGCTATTGTGTTCCCTGCGCTATCTGGATTTTGACCTGTGCCTGTTTTTGACCCGCTACTGCTTGCTCCTAGTTCCTGACATTACCTCTTAGCTTGACCTTCGGCTTGTGACCTGACCTGTTCTTGTTTATTCCTGTGTACTGATGCTACCTCCCGGTTTTTGACCCTTTGGCTTGTATACGGACTCGTCTTGTTGCTCCTCCTTGTTGACTCGACCTCAGTGTTGGAACCCCGGCTTGCCAGCCGCCCGTACCCTCTTGGCCTAGCTTGGTCTATTACGGTGTCACCGCTCCGCCCGCTATTCTGTCTCTGTCCTCTCTGTCTCTACCGCACTAATTGAGGTCAGGGACCGCCACCCAGTTGCCCTCCGTTACCTAGGATGGGCAAGTGCAAGTAGGTAGGGATAGAGGCGTGGGAGGCAGACAGGGTGGTGCACTTACTACCTTCCTATCCGGCGGCGTGGCAGAATCACAGGCCCATAGATCATCATGGACCCTTTACAGAGTCTCACCGACCATGTACAAAACCTGGCGCAAATTGTTCAGGAACTGGGGGAGAGGTTACTGGCCCAAGAATCCACTCGGACGCTCCCAATACCTTCTCCAGCTGCTGTGCAGGCAGAACCTTATGTCAAGTTGCCGGATAGGTTTTCAGGAGACCGCAGGTGCTTCTTGGCTTTCAAAGAAAGTTGTAAGCTATATTTTCGCTTGCGGCCTCATTAGTTTGGTTCTGACCAACAGAGGGTTGGAATAATTATCTCCCTCCTCCAGGGTGACCCTCAGGAGTGAGCATTCTCCTTGCCTCATGATTCTCCTTGCCTTAGATCCGTTAACACATTTTTTCATACACTGGAGGTTCTGTACGATGAACCCGACAGAGCGTCCGTAGCAGTCGCACTTGAAGGCCCTCAGTTAGGGTGATCGGCCAGTTGAGGACTACTGTACCCAGTTCCGTAAATGGTGCGTACCCTCCGGCTGGAATGAACCAGCGCTTAAGAGTCAGTTCAGGTCAGGCCTGGCTGAGAATCTTAAGGATAAGCTGGTATGCTACCCCTGTCCTGAGACCTTAGAGGAGACCATGACTTTGGCCATTAGATTGGACAGATGTGTCAGGGAGAGACAGTGGGAACATCTGTTTTCTCCACAGGGTATTTCCAAACCTGAATCCGCTCCTGTGGGACTCAAGTTGGAGGCACAGATGGACGAACCTATGCAGCTCGGTATGACCCAAAGAGAGCAACGTCGCCGACGGGGCACCTGTTTCTACTGCAGCGACTCCGAACATTGGGTTCGTCAAAGTCCCAAGATTCCTCCTTCCTGAAGATCGTTCAAGTTTGAGGGAGCTAAAGACAAGGTACTTCCGGAGGTGGTAAAAAAGAAGGCCTATTTCTGTGGCCTTTGGGACCCTCAAGGGGTCAGGTAGAGCGTTCGTTGACTTAGGTTCTGCCTTTAGTTTTATGGATCTTAAGTTTGCAGTACAGGTGGGAATACCTGTGTTGAATCTGTCTACTCCTATCTATATCGTCGCCATTGACTCCACTTCCCTGCTGGGAGGAACTCTCAAGCTTTGTACTGCTGAAATAACCTTATCAGTAGGGGTGTGTCACACAGAGAAGTGGTTGTTTTTTATTCTCAAAAATCTGCCCGTAGAAGTGGTCTTAGGGATGCCTTGGCTTCAGCTACACAACCCGGTCATTAACTGGACCATGGGTGAGTTAGAAAAATGGGGTCCCAATTGTAACTCCTGTTTGACCTTTGTCCAGGCAGGGGTTTCCTCCAATTCCATGTTGGTCCCTCCGTATATTGAAGAGTTCCAAGATGTTTTTTCCACGTCCGAGTTGGAGACTCTTCCTCCCCATAGACCCTATGACTGCGCTATAGATTTAGTGGCAGGGTCTAGATTTCCCAAGGGACGTAATTACAACCTATCTGGTCCAGAGCACAGGGCTATGAAGGAGTATATTAGGGAGAGCCTTAAAAAGGGACATATTTGACCCTCCACCTCCCCCATGGGTGCAGGGTTATTTTTTGTTAAAAAGAAGGATGGTGGTCTCAGACTCTGTATCGACTACAGAAAGTTGAACAAGATTACCATTAGGAATCAATATTCTATCCCGTTGATTCCTGACTTGTTCAACCAGGTTTTGGGAGTATCCTGGTTTTCCAAACGTTATTTGAGAGAGGCATATAACCTGCTTAGGGTTGAGCGAACCCGAACTGTAAAGTTTGGGTTCGTACCGAACTTTAGGTTTTTCAGCACCCGAACCCGAACATTTATGTAAAAGTTTGGGTTCGGTGTTCGGCGCTTTCTTGGCACTTTTTGAAAGGCTTTTTTGTACTCGGTGATCTACAGCAAATGAGTTTTGTGGGTGCAGTGCACAATTTTTTTAAGCCTGCCCTGAGCCAACTACTGCTGAAAACGAACTTTTTTTTCTTCAGTTAGTCAATATCAATACATAATCGGCAGCAATTTTATGCAACGATAGTGCACCAGCACAGGCTATCTGCATGTCTGCAAGTCCAGAAATACAGCTTTTTGCTTACTGAGGTTAAAAAAATACATCTGTTAAATATAGTGCACATCTGGGATTACACGTGCATAAGTGATTGTCACATTTTGGACAGAAATACAGCTTTTTAGTCACTGGGGTGAAAAAACCCTCTAATATACTGCCCATCTGGGATTAGACAAGCATAAGTGACTGTCACATTTAGGCCAGAAATACGGCTTTTTGGTTACTGGGGTGAAAAAAGCCTCTAATATATTGCACATCTGGGATTACACGTGCATAAGTGACTGTCACATTTAGGCCATAAATACAGCTTTAACATACTGGGGTGAAAAAAGCCTCTGATATAATGCAGATCTGGGATTACACGTGCATAAGTGACTGTCACATTTAGGCCAGAAATACGGCTTTTTGGTTACTGGGGTGAAAAAAGCCTCTGATATACTGCACATCTGGGATTACACATGCATAAGTGACTGTCACATTTCGGCCAGAAATACAGCTTTTTGTTTACTGGGGTGAAAAAACCCTCTAATATACTGCACATCTGGGATTAGACAAGCATAAGTGACTGTCACATTTAGGCCAGAAATACGGCTTTGGCATACTGTGGTGAAAAAAGCCTCTAATATACTGCACATCTGGGATTACATGTGCATAAGTGACTGTCACATTTAGGCCATAAATACAGCTTTGGTATACTGGGGTGAAAAAAGCCTCTGATATACTGCACATCTGGGATTACACGTGCATAAGTGACTGTCACATTTAGGCCATAAATACGGCTTTGGCATACTGTGGTGAAAAAAGCCTCTGATATATTGCACATCTGGGATAACACGTGCATAAGTGACTGTCACATTTAGGCCATAAATACATCTTTGGCATACTGGGGTGAAAAAACCCTCTGATATACTGCACATCTGGGATTAGACAAGCATAAGTGACTGTCACATTTATGCCAGAAATACGGCTTTTTGGTTACTGGGGTGAAAAAAGCCTCTAATATATTGCACATCTGGGATTAGACGTGCATAAGTGACTGTCACATTTAGGCCATAAATACGGCTTTGGCATACTGGGGTGAAAAAAGCCTCTGATATACTGCACATCTGGGATTACACATGCATAAGTGACTGTCACATTTAGGCCAGAAATACGGCTTTTTGGTTACTGCGGTAAAAAAAGCCTCCGATATACTGCACATCTGGGATTACACATGCATAAGTGACTGTCACATTTAGGCCAGAAATATACGGCTTTTTGGTTACTGGGGTTAAAAAAGCCTCTGATATACTGCAAATCTGGGATTACACGTGCATAACTCACTGTCACATTTAGGCCAGAAATACGGCTTTTTGGTTACTGGGGTGAAAAAAGCCTCTGATATACTGCACATCTGGGATAAGACGTGCATAAGTGAGTATCACATTTAGGCCACAATACCGCTGTCACATAGAGTTTAAAAAAAAATATATAGAGTGCAATACCCTACATCAGGGTTTTTATTGGCGGTTAATTATTTTTAACAGACTTTTTAGTTTGCTTTGTAATCGCTAACTATGTGTCACCACCAGTTCTGTGAGAAGATCTGGCAGACGTTCTTCTCTACCTCTTGTATGATGTTCTTTGTTTTGGTTTCACTTTCTCATCTCCTTTCCTTCTGCCAGGTGTCACTTATTTCGACTAATCGTCTTCCTTTATAATCCCTCCCATACTGCCTCACTTTGCGGTTTATATTACTTCCTGGATGAAGTGTTCACTGCTGGAGGCTGCGTCAGATAAGTCCTTTTACTTTATTGTGTTTGCTTGCTGGCTTGATTCTAGGTGACCCTGACTCCCTCCGTATTAAGTGCAGGGAGCCGGTGGTCGTGTCCCCTCACTATTATAGGGTTTTCAGGTGTCACACAGGCTTAGGTACGTGGGCATGCAATCGTCTACCATCGAGACCCTTGTATGTGCATAGCAGTCAGGGAGAGCTCTTAGGGTTTTATAGGGCTCACCTATAAGCTCCTTAGTTTGGGATCAAGCCAGTCGTTCGTTTTATAGGTTCCAGCTATCTGCAAATCTCATCCATGACATTATAAACCGCCATAACCGTCTTAAACATGGATTCGGTTTCAGCCTTGATTGACCGCATGCAAGGTCTTTCGCTGGAGGTAGCAGATCTCCGTAAAACTGTGTCTCAGTTTCAGGTGACCGGTTGTGCTGGCGTTCATGGAGTTTGTTCCGAGCCTAAGATCTCGCTTCCGGATACATTATCCGGAGTTAGTGAAAATTTTGTTTGCTTTAGAGAGGCTTGCAAACTCCATTTTCGCCTACTTCCCCATTCCTCTGGTGATGAGGAGCAGAGGGTGGGGATCATCATCTCGCTGCTCAGGGATAATGCTCAGTCTTGGGCCTTTCCGCTGCCGGTGGGGGCACGGCCCCTCCGATCGGTGGATGAATTTTTTGTGGCCCTGGGGCAGATATATGATGACCCGGATCGTATTGCTCTGGCTGAATCTAAACTGCGTTTTTTAAGCCAGGGAAAACAGTCCGCAGAGATATATTGTTCTGAATTTCGGAGATGGACAGCTGATACTGGTTGGAATGATGCTGCACTCCGAAGTCAATTTTGCCATGGTCTTTTGGAAAGATTGAAAGATGCATTCGCTTTTCATGAGAGACCAGCGTCCTTAGAGTCAGCCATGTCTCTAACTGTTCGTATTGACAGGTGTCTTAGAGAGAGAGAGGAGACTACTCTTTCCTGTCTTATTCAGCCCAAGGACAGTGGGGTTTTCTCATTCAGTGCGCAGGCGTCTCAGTTTGTCTCAATCCCCTCTGAGGAGGAAGCCATGCAGCTGGGTTTTCTTGCCTCTGATAGTAGAGGATTCAGCTCTCAGAGGAGGGTTTGTTTCTGCTGTGGGGGTATAAATCATTTAGCTAATGTTTTTTCCCATCTAGGATATTCATGAAGTTTTCTGAGGGTAATAAAAACAAAACAGAAAAAACCCTCTAAAAACTTTCCATTTGCTACTATTGGCAAGGTTGATGCGGAAATTGAAGGTTTGCCGTTTGCTTGTAGTTTCCATTTTCTCCTACCTGCCAGGGTGGCGCTAGACAGCAAGAACATTGTTTGTGAGATTTTTGTAGATAGTGGAGCAGCTGTCAATCTCATTGATAATCAATTTGCAACAACGCATGGTTTCCAGGTATGCACTTTGGAAAAGGATATACCTGTTTTTGCTATCGATTCAGCTCCACTTTCTCAAAGATCGTTAAAGGGCATAGTTCACAATATCCGTTTGACTGTGGGTGACGCTCATGTTGAGGATATGTCATGTTTCGTTTTAAACGGATTACCTACTCCTCTAGTGTTGGGGCTACCCTGGCTCACTAAACATAATCCCACCATTGATTGGCAAGCAAGGCAAATAAATGGTTGGAGTGAGTTTTGCAGAGAGAATTGCCTCATGGCATCTCTTTCAGAGGTTTCTACCAAGACTGTGCCATCTTTTCTCTCTGAATTTTCGGATGTGTTTTCCGAGAGTGGTGACCAAGAGTTGCCCCCTCACCGGGAGTACGACTGCCCTATTAATCTCATCCCAGGCGCCAAGCTGCCAAAATCACGTCTATACAATCTCTCCCAACCTGAAAGTGTCGCTATGCGTACTTATATCTCTGAGAGCCTGAGAAAGGGACACATCCAACCCTCGACGTCACCTGTTCCCGCTGGGTTTTTTTTTGTTAAGAAAAAAGATTCTTTAAGACCTTGTCTGGATTTCAGGGAGCTGAACCGTATCACGATTCGTGACACATATCCGCTTCCTCTGATCCCGGACCTGTTTAACCAGATTGTTGGGGCTAAAGTTTTTTCTAAGTTGGATTTAAGAGGGTCTACAACCTAGTCAGTGTCAGGCAAGGGGACAAATGGAAGACGGCCTTCAATACCCCTGAGGGTCATTTCAAAAATTTGGTTATGCCCTTTGGTTTGATGAATGCTCTGGCCGTCTTCCAGCATTTTGTGAACAGCATTTTTTATCATTTAATGGGGAAATTTGTACTGGTGTATCTAGATGATATTTAGATTTTTTCTCCTGATTTCAAGACTCATCGGGACCACCTATGTCAGGTCTTGCTGATTCTGCGGGAGAATAAATTGTACGCTAAACTGGAAAAATGTGTGTTTGCGGTTCCGGAGATTCAATTTATTGGTTTTCTTCTCTCCGCTTCTGGTTTTCGGATGGACCCTGAGAAGGTCCGCGCTGTGCTTGATTGGGAGCTTCCTGAGAATCAGAAGGCGCTGATGCGGTTTTTGGGTTTTGCCAATTATTACAGAAAGTTCATTTTGAATTATTCCTCTGTTGTTAAGCCACTCACTGATATGACTAAAAAGGGGGTGGATTTTTCCTCGTGGTCGGTAGATGCGCTTAAAGCCTTTTCTAGTATTAAAGAGAGTTTTGCTTCCGCTCCCATTTTGGTACAACCTGATGTTTCTCTACCTTTTATTGTTGAGGTGGATGCTTCTGAGGTGGGTGTAGGTGCGGTCTTGTCTCAGGGTCCCTCTCCTGCCAAATGGCGACCGTGTGCCTTTTTCTCAAGAAAACTATCACCTGCAGAGAGAAATTACGATGTGGGAGATAGGGAGTTGTTGGCCATCAAATTAGCTTTTGAGGAATGGCGCCATTGGTTAGAGGGAGCCAGACACCCTATTACAGTGTTTACCGACCATAAGAATCTGGCCTACTTGGAATCGGCCAAGCGTCTGAACCCGAGACAGGCCAGATGGTCTTTGTTCTTTTCTAGGTTTAATTTTGTAGTTACGTTCTGCCCTGGGGTTAAAAATGTGAAGGCGGATGCCCTGTCACGTTGTTTTCCGGGAGGGGGGAACTTTGAAGACCCGGGTCCCATTTTGGCTGAAGGGGTGGTCGTCTGTGCTCTTTATCCTGATTTGGAGGCAGAGGTTCAGGCAGCCCAGGCAGAGGCTTCTGATCTTTGTCCTCCTGGGAGGTTGTTTGTGCCTCTCGCTTTACGACCTCGCTTTACGACACAAGGTTTTTAAGGAGCACCACGATACTGTCCTTGCTGGGCACCCTGGGAGTAGAGCCACAGTGGATCTCATTGCTCGGAGATTCTGGTGGCCGGCTCTTCGTAAGACGGTTGAGGGTTTTGTGGCAGTCTGCGAGATCTGCGCTCGTGCCAAGGTCCCTCATTCACGGCCATCGTGTTCTCTCCTCCCGTTACCCATTCCTTCCCGTCCTTGGACGCATCTGTAGATGAACTTCATTACGGACCTGCCTCGTTCCTCGAGGAAGACTGTGATTCTGGTGGTAGTGGACCATTTTTGCAAAATGGCGCATTTCATTCCCTTTCCTGGGTTACCCATTACTAAAACGCTGGCGCAAGCGTTTGTTGATCATATTGTTAAATTGCATGGCATCCCTTCAGACATCGTTTCTGATAGGGGCACGCAATTTGTTTCCAGATTCTGGAAGGCCTTCTGTTCTCGCTTGGGGGTTCGGTTGTCGTTCTCTTCTGCTTTTCACCTGCAGTTGAATGGTCAGACCGAACGTGTCAATCAGAATCTGGAGACATATCTGCGCTGTTTTGTGGCGGAGAATCAGGAGGATTGGTATTCTTTTTGTCCCTTGCTGAGTTTGCTTTAAATAACTGTCGCCAGGAGTCCTCTGATAAGTCATGCATTTTTTGGTGCATATGGCTTTCATCCGCAGTTTGGGACATTCTCTGGAGAGGGGTCTTCTGGTTTACCTGATGAGGAGAGATTTTCATCGTCTTTGTCATTTATTTGGCAAAAGATTCAGGGTAATCTGAAGAGGATGAGTGAGAGATATAAGCGTGTGGCGGATAAGAGACGTGTGCCTGGTCCGGACCTGAATGTGGGTGATCTGGTGTGGTTGTCTACAAAGAATATAAAACTGAAGGTTCCCTGCTGGAAGTTGGGTCCTAAGTTTATTGGGCCTTACAAGATCTTGTCTGTCATCAATCCCGTTGCCTTCCGTCTTGATCTTCCTCAGACTTGGAAGATCCATAATGTTTTTCACAAGTCCCTATTAAAACCTTATGTACAACCCACTGTACCCTCCTCTTTGCCTCCTCCTCCGATTATTGTTGATGGTAATCTTGAATTTCAGGTCTCTATGATTGTGGATTCTCGCATTATCCACGGTTCTCTGCAGTACCTTGTTCATTGCGAGGGTTATGGTCCTGCTGAGGAGAGGATGTGGGTCCCAGTGGTGGACATTAAGGCCACTCGTCTCATCAGGGCATTCCATAGGTCTCATCCTGAGAAGGTGGGCTCTGATGTATCCGGAGTCCACCCGTAGAGTGAGGGGTACTGTCACCGCCAGTTCTGTGAGAAGATCTGGCAGACGTTCTTCTCTACCTCTTGTATGATGTTCTTTGTTTTGGTTTCACTTTCTCATCTCCTTTCCTTCTGCCAGGTGTCACTTATTTCGACAAATCGTCTTCCTTTATAATCCCTCCCATACTGCCTCAATTTGCGGTTTAAACTACTTCCTGGATGAAGTGTTCACTGCTGGAGGCTGCGTCTGCTGTTTGCTCAGATAAGTCCTTTTACTTTATTGTGTTTGCTTGCTGGCTTGATTCTAGGTGACCCTGACTCCCTCCGAATTAAGTGCAGGGAGCCGGTGGTCGTGTCCCCTCACTATTATAGGGTTTTCAGGTGTCACACAGGCTTAGGTACGTGGGCATTTAATCGTCTACCATCGAGACCCTTGTATGTGCATAGCAGTCAGGGAGAGCTCTTAAGGTTTTATAGGGCTCACCTATAAGCTCCTTAGTTTGGGATCAAGCCAGTCACTCATTTATTTATAGGTTCCAGATATCTGCAAATCTCATCCATGACACTATGAGGCAAACATATAATAAGAGACGCGGTCATGGTCGGGGTGGTGGTGTTGGTGGAGCCTCTGGTGCAGTGAGAGGAAGTGGCTGTTCTGCCACAGCTACACGTCCTACTGAACCTACTACCTCAGGTACCAGTAGCCGCCAGAATCTACAGCGATATTTGGTTGGGACTAATGCCGTTCTAAGGATGGTAAGGCCTGAGCAAGTACAGGCGCTAGTCAATTGGGTGGCCGACAGTGGATCCAGCATGTTCACATTATCTCCCACCCTGTCTTCTTCAGAAAGCGCACAGGTGGTGCCTGAAACCCATGCCCATCAGTCTGTCACATCACCCCCGTGCATATCGGGGAACCTGTCTGAGCCTCAAGTCATGCAGAAGTCTCTTATGCTGTTTGAAGACTCTGCTGGCAGGGTTTCCCAAGGGCATCCACCTAGCCCTTCCCCAGGGGTGGAAGACATAGAATGCACTGACGCACAACCACTTATGTTTCCTGATGAGGACATGGGAATACCACCTCAGCACGTCTCTGATGATGATGAAACACAGGTGCCAACTGCTGCGTCTTCCTGCAGTGTGCAGACCGAAAAGGAGGTCAGGGAGGAAGACTGGGTGGAAGACGATGCAGAGGACGATGAGGTCCTAGACCCCACATGGAATGTAGGTCGTGCCACTGACTTTCAGAGTTTGGAGGAAGAGGCAGTGGTGAGACCAAGCCAACAGCGTAGCAAAAGCGGGAGCAGGGTGCAAAAGCAGAGCATTCGTCGCCTAAACAGTTTGCCTGCTACTGGCCATCGTCACCAGGGACCGAGCACACCAAAGGCAGCTTCAAGGAGTTCCCTGGCATGGCACTTCTTCACACAATGTGCTGACGACAAGACCCAAGTGGTTTGCACGCTGTGCCATCAGAGCCTGAAGCGAGGCATTAACGTTCTGAACCTTAGCACAACCTGCATGACCAGGCATCTACATGCGAGACACGGGCTACAGTGGAGTAAGCACCTTCAAAACCAAGAAAGGGCTCAGGCCCCTCCTGCTCCCTCTTCTGCTGCTGCCTCGGCCTCTTCCTCCGCCTCTGGAGGAACGTTGGCACCTGCCGCCCAGCAAACAGAGGATGTGCCACCAACAACACCACCTCCGTCACCAAGCATCTCCACCATGTCACACGGAAGCGTTCAGCTCTCCATCTCACAAACCTTTGAGAGAAAGTGTAAATTCCCACCTAGCCACCCTCTATCCCTGGCCCTGAATGCCAGCATTTCTAAACTGCTGGCCTTTGAAATGCTGTCATTCAGGCTGTTGGAGACGGACAGCTTCAAACAGCTCATGTCGCTTGCTGTCCCACAGTATGTCGTTCCCAGCCGCCACTACTTCTCCAGGAGAGCCTTGCCCTCCCAGCACAACCAAGTATCGGATAAAATCAAATGTGCACTGCGCAACGCCATCTGTGGCAAGGTCCACCTAACCACAGATACGTGGACCAGTAAGCACGGCCAGGGACGGTATATCTCCCTAACTGCACACTGGGTAAATGTAGTGGCGGCTGTGCCCCAGGCAGAGAGCTGTTTGGTGCACGTCCTTCCGCCGCCAAGGATCGCAGTGCATTATTCTTAGCCCTCCTGTTGCCTCCTCTTTCTACTCGGCTTCCTCCTCCTCTTCTACCACCTCCTCATCCGGTCAGCGCAGACCTTCACCACCAACTTCAGCACAGCCAGGGGTAAACGTCAGCAGGCCGTTCTGAAACTGATGTGATTGGGGGACAGGCCCCACACCACGCAGGAGTTGTGGCGGGGTATAGAACAACAGACCTACGAGTGGTTGCTGCCAGTGGGCCTTAAGCCCGGCCTGGTGGTGTGCGATAATGGTCGAAATCTCGTTGCAGCTCTGGGACTAGACACACATGCCTTGCTTGGCGCATGTGCTGAATTTGGTGGTGCAGAAATTTATTCACAACTACCCCGACATGTCAGAGCTGCTGCATAAAGTGCGGGCCGTCTGTGCGCGCTTCCGGCGTTCTCATCCTGCCGCCGCTCGGCTGTCTGCTCTACAGCGTAACTTTGGCCATCCCGCTCACCGCCTCAAATGCGACGTGCCCACCAGGTGGAACTCCACCTTGCACATGCTGGAGAGACTGTGCGAGCAGCAGCAGGCCATAGTGGAGTTTCAGCTGCAGCACGCATGGATGAGTCGCACTGCGGAACAGCACCACTTCACCACCAATGACTGGGCCTCCATGTGAGACCTGTGTGCCCTGTTGCGCTGTTTCGAGTACTCCACCAACATGGCCAGTGGCGATGATGCCGTTATCAGCGTTACAATACCACTTCTATGTCTCCTTGAGAAAACACTTAGGGCGATGATGGAAGAGGATGTGGCCCAGGACGAGGAGGAGGAAGAGGAGTCATCTCTAACACTTTCAGGCCAGTTTTTTAGAAGTGGCTCAGAAAGAGGATTTTTGCAACAGCAGAGGCCAGGTACAAATTTGGCCAGCCAGGGCCCACTACAGGAGGACGAGGGGGAGGAGGATGAGGAGGAGGAGGATGGGGATGAAGCATGTTCACAGCGGGGTGGCATCCAACACAGCTCGGGCCCATCACTGGTACGTGGCTGGGGGTATACGGAGGACGCAGACGATACGCCTCCCACAGAGGACAGCTTGTCCTTACCTCTGGGCAGCCTGGCACACATGAGCGACTACATGCTGCAGTGCCTGCGCAACGACTGCAGAGTTGCCCACATTTTAACGTGTGCTGACTACTGGGTGGCCACCCTGCTGGATCCCCGTTACAAAGACAATGTGCACTCCTTTATTCCCTCACTAGAGCGTGATCGGAAGATGCGCAACTACAGGCGCACGCTGGTAGATGCGCTCCTGAGAGCATTCCCGACTGACGCCGGGGGACAAGTGGAAGCACAAGGCGAAGGCAGGGGAGGAGGAAGAGGTCGTCAACGCAGCTGTGTCAGCGCCAGCACCTCAGAAGGCAGGGTTAGCATGGCCGACATGTGGAAAACCTTTGTCACCTCGCCGCAACAACCGGCCCCAACTGCTGATATGGAACGTGTTAGCAGGAGGCAGCATTTGAACAACATGGTGGAACAGTACCTGTGCACACGACTACACGTACTGACTGATGGTTCTGCCCCATTTAACTTCTGGGTCTCTAAATTGTCCACATGGCCAGAGATTGCCCTGTATGCCTTGGAGGTGCTGGCCTACCCTGCAGCCAGTGTATTCTCTGAACGTGTATTTAGCACGGCAGGGGGTGTCATTACAGACAGACGCAGCCGCCTGTCCACAGCCAACGTGGACAAGCTTACGTTCATTAAATTGAACCAGGCTTGGATCCCACAAGACTTGTCTGTACCTTGTGCAGAATAGACATTTATACCACCATCAAACATACATTCATGTACTCAAGTAAAGTGCAATGATTCTTGGTTTCCTTTTTTTTTTATTTGTCCCAATATTTTGGGGGCTACCTACCCCAATAAAAAAATAAAATAAAAATTGTTGGCTACCTCCTCCTCCTCCATTGCTGCCTCCACCTACAACACCACATTCACCGCCTCCTCAACCTCCGACTCAATATCCACCTTCTTCTCTGAGTTACAGGTTAATAATTTGTAATTTTTAGTTATTTTATTTCATTTTAAGTTATTTCCCTATCCACATTTGTTTGCAGAGCAGTTGCCATGCTCTTAAGCACATTTTACTGCCTTTTACATCCCTCTAGCCTTTCCAATGACTATTTTAGAGCCATTTTAATGCAAAAAAATGCCAATTTTAGTGCCCTAAATTAAAAACTAAAATATTTTCAATTGTCGGGTGACATTTTACAATTTTTGGCGTATAGAAACCCCTGCTGTGCCTGGGTGACAGGGACCTAAATCTCTCAAAATCCTCTGTTCTATTGCTGGGTGACATGAATCCCCTTTTGCTGTGAATGAACCCCTGCTGTGCCTGGGTGACAGGGGCCTAAATCTCTCAAAAATCCTCTGTTCTATTGCTGGGTGACATGAACCCCCTTTTGCCGTGAATGAACCCCTGCTGTGCCTGGGTGACAGGGGCCTAAATCTCTCAAAATCCTCTGTTCTATTGCTTGGGGACATGAACCCCCTTTTGCCGTGAATGAACCCCTGCTATGCCTGGGTGACAGGGGCCAAAATCTCTCAAAATCCTCTGTTCTATTGCTAGGTGACATGAACCCCCTTTGCCGTGAATGAACCCCTGCTGTACCTGGGTGACAGGGGCCTAAATCTCTCAAAATCCTCTGTTCTATTGTCGGGTGACATGACCCCCCTTTTGCCGTGAATGAACCACTGCTGTGCCTGGGTGACAGGGGCCTAAATCTCTCAAAATCCTCTGTTCTATTGCTGGGTGACATGAATCCCCTTTTGCCGTGAATGAACCCCTGCTGTGCCTGGGTGACAGGGGCCAAAATCTCTCAAAATCCTCTGTTCTATTGCTTGGGGACATGAACCCCCTTTTGCCGTGAATGAACCCCTGCTATGCCTGGGTGACAGGGGCCAAAATCTCTCAAAATCCTCTGTTCTATTGCTAGGTGACATGAACCCCCTTTGCCGTGAATGAACCCCTGCTGTGCCTGGGTGACAGGGGCCTAAATCTCTCAAAATCCTCTGTTCTATTGTCGGGTGACATGACCCCCCTTTTGCCGTGAATGAACCCCTGCTGTGCCTGGGTGACAGGGGCCTAAATCTCTCAATATCCTCTGTTCAATTGCTGGGTGACAAGAACCCCCTTTTGCCGTGAATGAACCCCTGCTATTCCTGGGTGACAGGGGCCTAAATTGATCAAAATCCTCTGTTGTATTGCTGGGTGACATGAACATGAAACATGTTGCTTGAAACCAGTCCCTCCCTATTGGAGGAGGGGTGCTTTCAACTCCTTTATATTGAGGGGCCACACTTAGCAATTTGTTACGACTAAGGGTACTCACCTGAAACGCGTCAATCCTGCCGTGTATCTGATGGTTATGTCTGTCTACTGCTCATAACTAATAAACAAGAGCTGAAAGAGGACTTTATCTGTCTCCGGGATCCTTCCTTAACTTTTCACTGCCTGCCACGGGAACACTTCTCCAGGGCCTCTGGATCCGGGACCATACAAAAAACCAGATAGGTGAGCTGGATTATTTCTTTTTATATTACCAGTGCTGTTTCCGTGCTCCGCCTCTGGTGTCCCGAAAAATTGCTATTTACCTCTAGCTCTACTAAGTGATACCAGTGATTACGGACTTCCACCCAGTATACACGGACATACCTTTTTACCATGGCTTTTTGTATTCGACCTGACCGACAATCCAAAGCGGATTCAGTCTTCTCCGGCGAGGACCTGGGAGGCTCCGGTGACACAGATATAAAAAGTGGTATGAACACCTTGGAGCGCCTTCTGAACCAAGAGACCCGCGTGTGGTGGGACTGTATAACCCTTACCAAATACAAAGAAAAAAATATGATCCCACGCGGCCTGAGAATTAAAAAAGTTCCTACAACTGTTTTTTCGGATGAATTTATATGCAGATGGAATAGTGCATTGACTGATTGCTCCATGGAGCTCATGAAACTCATTATAGAGTTTGAAAATGAGAAGCTTTGTTTATTACAACGGGAAATACAATCCACAAGAGACACTCTTGAAAAATTTAACAACAACTCAGATTATACAAGGATGGACGAAGATATGAAACTATCTATTTCTCAACTCGAGGACACTATTATGCAATATAAGCATTCAAAATACATGCGGGATGTGTATGATTATAACCATGATCAAGTGTATGAGTGGGGGAGGCGGGACAATGCTTACTCCACACCAAAATCAATTCTGAAAAACCGCAAGAAAAAACACACATCTAAACGCGTGTCCAGAGTTAGTTTCTCTTCAGACACAGAGGCATCTGATTTTCCATATGTTGCAGGTGAGTTGGAGTCCCGGTCTGAGGTCTCCGCCCACCCCTGTTCACAGGATGAGATGGGCAATATTGCCTCTTACTATAAAAAATCTAAAGTAGAAAAAGATAAAAGAGACGCCACTATTGTCTCAAAAAACGTAGAACGAGGGGTGGACGGAGACACCAGTCAGCGGCATCCAAGAACTACTCGACTGCAAATGAAACAAAAGTAAATCAGTTAAGTGTTGTGAATCTGTCCAGTGTAGTTTTAAGTGATGAACAGAGATGCGTGCTTTCCCTTGGGCTGAATTTTGCACCCACCAATCATTTTGACATGTTTTCCACCCTACTTGATATCAACAAATTTGTACGTAACATTACGGTCAGACGACATTTTCATGATATTCCATCTTCCCTTGATACCCCACAAAATGAGACACCGGATTATGAAGAGAATTCTTTCAAGAATCTATTATTTAAGGAACAGGTGTCTCTTTGCTCTCTTGTGGGTCTTCAAGAGGAACAAGGAATTAGGGAGCTTCCTAGGCCTCCTGGAAGATTCCATACAAAAAATACCAAGTTCTACCCTGTTATATCTCGTACGGGTAGTATGGATGTCTTCCAGGAGGTCCTCGAGGAGGAGCTTAGGAGCATAGAGATAGATAGTAAAAAACAGAACAATTCCATGAATCTCAGTGCCTCCCAGGCTCGAGCACTCCAGGAATTACAGGAGTGTGACTCCCTAGTCATTAAAATGGCGGACAAGGGGGGGGGGGCGGTGGTCGTGATGGACAAGGAGATATATGGCAAGCAATTACGGGATATGTTGGCAGACACATCCACGTACAGTAAATTACCAAAGGATCCACTACGAGAATACATGGATAGTTACCTGTCATTGATTATGAAAGGAAGAGATAGGGGTATTTTCAATGACGGTGAATATAGATATCTGTGCGTGGATGTCCCTGTCACACCCATTATTCATGCTTTGCCTAAAGTTCATAAAGGCGTCCACCCCCCCCCCCTTCATCCTATAGTTGCCGGCATAGGCTCGCTTACTGAGCGTTTGGGGAGTTGGCTGGATCATCTTCTCCAGCCTCTCGTTAGACGTATACCTGGGTATTTAAAAGACACAGGAGATGTACTGCGAGCTATGTATGATTTCAAGTGGGAACAGAATTTTATTTGGATTACAGCTGATGTGGTTTCCCTTTATCCGTCCATTCCCCATGGGGTTGCTCTGATGGCAATGGAATATCACCTCCATCGCTACACCGGATTAAATACCGGTTATATCGATTTTGTGTGCGAAATTACAGCATATTTATTGACCCACAACTATTTTGCATTTGATGGTGTGCATTATCTTCAGACCCGCGGAGTGTCAATGGGAGCCAAATTCTCTCCATCCCTGGCAAATCTGACCATGTCATTTTGGGAAGAAAAATATATTTACAACCTGGATAATCCATTTATGCCTGGTTTGGTCTGGTACGGCAGGTACATCGATGACGTGCTCATGGTGTGGGCAGCCGGTGTATCTGCCGTCCCAGACCTCCAGGCATATTTGAACCATAATGATTACAATTTGAGGTTCACTTGTATGGCACATGAATCCCATATCAACTTCCTAGATTTGACACTCCGCGGGGTTCCTGGTGAGATAGTGCAGACCATGACTTATAGGAAAGAGGTGGCAGGTAATACCATACTAAATGCCAAAAGTCACCATCCGATGCATACTGTCAGAGCAATTCCCGTGGGTGAATTCATCCGTACTGTCAGAAACTGTAGTGGAGTGGAGAGATTAGAGGAAGAATTTGAGAAAGTGGAAAAAAGATTGAGGGACAGAAATTATCCGGATTGGATGATTAACAGAGGAAGGGAGATAGCCTTGCAAAAAGAAAGAAAAGACATACTGTTTGGGAAACCAAAATATAAGTCAAATATGCTGACCCCTGCTGGTAGTGTGGAGACGCGGGTAGACGGTGACCTGGACAGTGTTCCTACTCTTTCTTTGACATACAGCAGTGAATTTAGTACAATTAGTTCTGCAATAAAGAAGTGCTTACCTATTCTGTTTGATGACGATATTTTATACCAAGCACTCAAATCAGGTTGCAGAATTGTCTCTAGAAGGGCTCCTACCCTGTCCAGTTCGCTGTCCCCATCTCTCTACACTGCCAGCAGCAGTGGAACACAACCTAAGCCAAGCTGGCTTATTTATAAAGGATTTACAAGATGCGGTAATGCTCGCTGTAAGACCTGCGACTATGTACTACTTACAAATTCATTTGATAATGTAGATCATTCACACAACTTTCCAATTCGCACGTACATCAATTGTAACACGGAAGGTGTCATTTACGTCATCCGATGCACCCAGTGTGACTTAATGTACGTGGGAAGTACTGCTCGCAGGTTTAAAAGCCGAGTATTAGAACATCTCAACTACGTCAGTAACCCCAACATTTTAAACATTTCAAACATAGCAAGGCACTTCATACATGTTCATGCCCGCCAGGTATCATTTTTCCAGGCGTATGCTATTGAGCGAGTATTAGCTCCGAAAAGGGGCGGTGACCACCGGAAGAAAATTCTTCTTCGTGAGGCCTACTGGATCTTTAGACTGGGCACTAGGGTTCCACGGGGTCTCAACCTCAAAAAAGAACTCATATACATTTATCAGTGAATTACCAGGTGTACATACAATAAAGTACAATAAAGGTGAGTACAATAAAGGAATTCAAGAGGGGCCTGGACGTATTTCTGGAGCTTAATAATATTACAGGCTATAGCTACTAGAGAGGGGTCGTTGATCCAGGGAGTTATTCTGATTGCCTGATTGGAGTCGGGAAGGAATTTTTTATTCCCCTAAAGTGGAGAAAATTGGCTTCTACCTCACAGGGTTTTTGGCCTTCCTCTGGATCAACTTGCAGGATAACAGGCCGAACTGGATGGACAAATGTCTTTTTTCGGCCTTATGTACTATGTTACTATGTTACATAGTAAGGCGTTAAATAGTATACATCATTACCAATATACTATGTCCACCATATCTTTATTTGGGTTGGCATATATCTTTCTGATGTTTATTTTACTAATGTTAAAGGTGATAGGATAGTTTTACACGACCCCAATAACAGTATATAACATGTGGGAGTCCCTATTACCGGGACGTGTGCGCATCTCTGTTCATCCATGTTCTTACAACGCGGGTCAGATAGAGTGATTTCTTTCCTTTATCCTGATGGTGCAGGATGTTTTCTGATAAATGCACCCAGGATTATTGCAATTACTTGTCATGTTTCACTAGTTATTCTACTTATTTTGTAATATTTAGTATAGTGGTCCAAAACTCTCAGCCTGATATTGGGATGGTGGTGTTTTTGCATTCCTACTGCTATTCTCTGATTTATTATTATATGTCCAGACAAGTCCGTTTTGAGATTGTTAGTACCAGATAATGGATTAGAATATGCCGAAAGGCACAAGGCCACTGTATTTGTATCTGTTTTTGTACAAATTTTTGTATTAGGTTTTTATATATATTATATGTTTTTTACGAAAGAATCAATGGAGTATCCACACTGTGCGGTTTCTGCTGAACGAAGACACGGGGCAACCCGGGGTTAACATGTCAAATGAAGGCTCGCACAGTGTTTTACTAATCACAAATTGATTGATGTAAGCTGAGAAAAAAGGTGTGTCTAGGTGTGCTGCAACGGTTGTTGCTTGAAACCAGTCCCTCCCTATTGGAGGAGGGGTGCTTTCAACTCCTTTATATTGAGGGGCCACACTTAGCAATTTGTTACGACTAAGGGTACTCACCCGAAACGCGTCAATCCTGCCGTGTATCTGATGGTTATGTCTGTCTACTGCTCATAACTAATAAAGAAGAGCTGAAAGAGGACTTTATCTGTCTCCGGGATCCTTCCTTAACTTTTCACTGCCTGCCACGGGAACACTTCCCCAGGGCCTCTGGAGCCGGGACCATACAAAAAACCAGATAGGTGAGCTGGATTATTTCTTTTTATATTGACATGAACCCCCTTTTGCCGTGAATGAACCCCTGCTGTGCCTGGGTGACAAGGGCCTAAATCTCTCAAAATCCTCTGTTCTATTGCTGGGTGACATGAGGCCCCTTTTGCCGTGAATGAACCCCTGCTGTGCCTGGGTGACAGGGGCCTAAATCTCTCAAAATCCTCTGTTCTATTGCTGGTCGACAAGAACCCCCTTTTGCCGTGAATGAACCCCTGCTCTGCATTGCTGACAGGGAACAAAATTTAGTGAAAACATCTGTTACTGATCATAAGATACGCGACTACAAGCGCACGCTGCTGATGGCATTCCCACCTGACAGCGGGGGCACAGTGGAAGCACAAGGCGAAGGCAGAGGATGAGGAAGAGGTCGCCAACGCAGCTGGGGCACCGCCAGCACCTGATAAGGCAGGGTTAGCATGGCCCAAATGTGGAAAAGCTTTGTCAGCCTTGGAGGTGCTGACCTGCCCTGCAGCCAGTGTATAGTGTGAACGTGTGTTTAGCACGGCAGAGAGCATTATCACAGGCCACAGCCAATGTGGACAAGCTTACGTTTATTAAAATGAACCAGGCATGGATCCCACGGGACTTGTCCGTACCTTGTGCAGAATAGACATTTATACCAGCCTCAGCCATCCATTATTGTACTCAAGTGCACTTATTCTTTGTTTTATTTTGTTATATGTCCCAATATTTTGGGGGATACCCCAATTTAAAAATAAAAAATAACACAAATCAGTGTTGGCTTCCTATTCCTCCTTCACCGCCGCTTCCACCTACACCGCCACATCAACCTACACCGCCACATCCACCTATCCACCGCCTCCTCAACCTCCTACTCCTAGCTCCAGATTGTTATTTTTAATTTTTCAGTATTTTATGTTATTTTAAGTCATTTTCCTATCCACATTTGTTTGTAGAACAGTTGCCATGCTCTTAAGCACATTTTGATGCCTTTTGCAGCCCTCTAGCCCTTTCCAGGACTATTTTAGAGCCATTTTAGTGCCCAAAAGTTCGGGATCCCCATTGACTTCAATGGGGTTCGGGGTCAAGTTCGGGTCCCGAACCCAAACTTTTTTTTCAAGTTCGGCCGAACCTGCCGAACCCGAACATCCATGTGTCCGCTCAACTCTAAACTTGATACGTATTAAAGAAGGAGATGAGTGGAAAACTGCCCTCAACACTCCAGAGGGGCACTTTGAGTATTTAGTCACGCCATTTGGACTCAGCAATGCCCTGGCAGTTTTTCAGAATTTTATGAACGACATCTTCAGGGAGTTTATCTGCAGATTTATGATCGTATATCTGGACGATATTCAGATTTTCTCTTCTGATTGGGAATCCCATGTCTCTCATCTCAGACTGGTGCTTGGAATCCTCCGGGAAAATCAATTGTCGGTCAAATTAGAGAAATGCGTGTTTGGAGTACAGAAGATTTTGTATCTAGGGTATATCCTTACTCCACACTCATTTAAAATGGATCCTAAGAAGGTTCAGGCGATTCAAGACTGGGTGAGACCTTCCTCCCTAAAAGCATTACAACGCTTTTTAGGATTCTTTAATACTATAGTAAGTTTATAAAAAAAAAAAAATCTGTAATCGCCAAACCTTTACCGACCTAACCAAGAAGGGGGCGGATCTTCTCAACTGGCCGCCTGAGGCTCTCAAGGCTTTTGAGACTCTTAGGCCTCATGCACACGACCGTTGTGTGCACCCGTGGCCGTTGTGCCGTTTTCCGTTTTTTTTCGCGGACCCATTGACTTTCAATAGGTCCGTGGAAAAATCGGAAAATGCACCGTTTGGCAGCCGCATCCGTGAGCCGTGTTTCCTGGCCGTGAAAAAAATATGACCTGTCCTATTTTTTTCACGGACCCATTCAACGGTTCACGGACCCATTCAAGTCAATGGGTCCATGAAAGAACACGGATGCACACAAGATTGGCGTCCGTGATCCGTGGCCGTAGGTTAGTTTTTATGCAGACGGATCCGAAGATCCGTCTGCATAAAAGCTTTTTCAAAGCTGAGTTTTCACTTCGTGAAAACTCAGAACCGACAGTATATTCTAACACAGAAGCGTTCCCATGGTGATGGGGACGCTTCTAGTTAGAATACACTACAAACTGTGTACAAGACTGCCCCCTGCTGCCTGGCAGCACCCGATCTCTTACAGGGGGCCGTGATCAGCACAATTAACCCCTTCAGGTGCGGCACCTGAAAGGGTTAATTGTACTATCATATCCCCCTGTAAGAGATCAGGGCTGCCAGGCAGCAGGGGGCAGACATCCCCCCCCCCTCCCCAGTTTGAATATCATTGATGGCCAGTGCGGCCTCCCCCCCCCCTCTATTGTAATAATTCGTTGGTGGCACAGTGTGCGCCCCCCCCCTCCCTCCCTCTATTGTAATAATTCGTTGGTGGCACAGTGTGCGCCCCCCCCTCCCTCCCTCTATTGTAATAATTCGTTGGTGGCACAGTGTGCGCCCCCCATCGGCCCCCCCTCCCTCTATAGCATTAACAACATTGGTGGCCAGTGTGCGGCCTCCCATCTCCCCCCCATCATTGGTGGCAGCGGAGTTCCGATCGGAGTCCCAGTTTAATCGCTGGGGCTCCGATCGGTAACCATGGCAACCGGGACGCTACTACAGTCCTGGTTGCCATGGTTACTTAGCAATAGTACAATAGTAGAAGATTCATACTTACCTGCTGCTGCGATGTTCGTGTCCGGCCGGGAGCTCCACCTACTGGTAAGTGACAGCCTCAGGTCTGTGCGGCGCATTGCTAAATGAACTGTCACTTACCAGTAGGAGGAGCTCCCGGCCGGACACGAACATCGCAGCTCCCAGGTAAGCATGAATCTTTAACTATTGTACTATTGCTAGTAACCCGCTGCCACCAATGATCGGGGAGGGGGGGGGGGAGATGGGAGGCCGCACACTGGCCACTAATGTTGTTAATGCTATAGAGGGAGGGGGGGCCGATGGGGGGCGCACACTGTGCCACCAACGATTTATTACAATAGAGGGAGGAAGGGGGGGGGGCGCACACTGTGCCACCAACGAATTATTATAATAGAGGGAGGAAGGGGGGGGCGCACACTGTGCCACCAACGATTTATTACAATAGAGGGAGGAAGGGGGGGCGGGGGGCGCACACTGTGCCACCAACGATTTATTACAATAGAGGGAGGAAGGGGGGGGGGCCGCACTGGCCACCAATGATATTCAAACTGGGGAGGGGGGGGGTCTGCCCCCTGCTGCCTGGCAGCCCTGATCTCTTACAGGGGGATATGATAGTACAATTAACCCCTTCAGGTGCGGCAGTTGAGGGGTTAATTGTGCTTATCACGGCCCCCTGTAAGAGATCGGATGCTGCTAGGCAGCAGGGGGCAGTCATGTACACAGTTTGTAGTATATTCTAACTAGAAGCGTCCCCATCACCATGGGAACGCCTCTGTGTTAGAATATACTGTCGGAAATGAGGTTTCACGATCTAACTCATATCCGACAGTATATTCTAACATAGAGGCGTTCCCATGGTGATGGGGACGCTTCAAGTTAAAATATACCATCGGATTGGAGAAAACTCCCATCCTATGGTATATTAACTCCTGACTTTACATTGAAAGTCAATGGGGACGGATCCGTTTGAAATGGCACCATATTGTGTCAACGTCAAACGGATCCGTCCCCATTGACTTGCATTGTAATTCAGGACGGATCCGTTTGGCTCCGCACGGCCAGGCGGACACCAAAACGACTTTTTTTTCATGTCCGTGGATCCTCCAAAAATCAAGGAAGACCCACGGACGAAAAAACGGTCACGGATCACGGGAAAACGGAACCCCGTTTTGCGGACCGCAAAAAAATACGGTCGTGTGCATGAGGCCTTAAGATGTGCTTTTAGAATCCACCAGTTTTGATTCAGCCAGATCCAGAGGAACCCTTTGTAGTAGAGGTTGATGCATCTGAGGATGGGGTGGGGGCTATTATTTCTCAGGGATCTCCCAACCTCACTAATTTAAGACCCTGCACACAGTGGTCACTATCCTCCCCCCTGTGTGTGTGTGTACGTGACCGTTACAGGAATTATAACATTAGGAACCGCGAACTACTGGCCATCAAATGGGTGCTTGAGGAGTAGAGACATTTTTTAGAAGGGGCCAAACACTGTGTCACGGTTCTTACTGACCATAAGAATTTAGTGTTCCTTGAAGCCGCTAAACGCCTTAATCCTATGCAAGCCAGATGGGCCCTGTTTTTCACACCTTTAAATTTTTCTATTACTTTCAGGCTAGGAAGTAAGAATGTCAAGGTGGGCGCCTTGTCCCAAAGCTTTTGTGCCTTCCAGCCTCCTGACACCCCTCCTGAACCCATCCTGCCGACTAATATCATTTTGTCATCAGTATTTGCAGACCTCTCTTCTGAAATCCCTTCAGCACAACATCTTTCCCCTGAACGGACACCCTCAGATAAGTTATTTGTTCCTTGGAACTTCCGTCTCCGGCTTTTGGGTGAGTGCCATGACTCTGTTTTATGCGGCCATCCCCGTATCGATGCCACAAAGGAACTCGTGTCTAGGTCTTTCTGGTGGCCCACATTATCTAGAGATGTCCATTCTTATGTGTCTGCTTGTGAGGTATGTGCCAGATCTAAAACTCAGAGAACGCGTCCTGCTGGTGAATTACGACCTCTACCCATTCCGTGCAGGCCATGGTCACATATTTCTATGGATTTTATTACTGACTTGCCAACATCCGAGGGGAAGTCAGCGGTTTGGGTAGTGGTCGACCTATTTAGTAAAATGGTGCACTTCGTCCCTCTGATTAAGCTCCCTAATGCCATGACTCTAGCATCTTTGTTTATTGACCACATTGTATGCTTGCATGGAGTTCCCAAAAATATTGTCTCTAACAGGTGTGTTCAGTTCATCTCTAAGTTTTGGAAAGCCTTTTGTCAAAGGTGCGAAATTTCATTGTCCTTTTCGTCAGCCTTCCATCCTGAGACCAATGGGCAGACGGAACAGTTGAATCAGGTGGCTGAACAATTTCTGAGATGCTATGTGTCTGACAATCAGCATCGGTGGGTGAGATACCTTCCATTTGCGGAGTTTGCCATCAACAATTGGGTGAACTCGTCCACGGTGGTGTCTCGATTTTTCTGTAACCTGGGCTTCCATCCTCGTTTTAGTTCGAGTCCTTCAGTGTCCTCACTCAACCCAGAGACCGATAGTTTTACTTCAGAACTGTGCACAGTCTGGTCCCAGGTTCAAACGAACCTGGAAAAGGCCCAGGAGGTTCAGAGGAAGCAAGCTGATAAGAGACGCTCCAAGGGGGGGTTAATTTTGAGGTTGGTGACAAGGTGTGGTTCACCAAGAATCTTTCCTTGAAAGGGGTTTCCAGAAAGTTTGCACCGCGTTTTGTTGGATCCTACGAGATTATTGACATTATTAACCGCCTCACGTCCGCCCATAGGATATAAACGTCCTATGGGTGGACGTCTATTTCTGACAGCACGTTTTAAAACGTCCTGTCAGAAATAGCAGCTGCACGCTAATCGTGCAGCTGCTGATCGGGTTGCCCGCTGTCAGTGACAGCAGGGCAACCCTAAGACAAGGCAGGGACAGTGCCCAGGTGTCCCTGCCTTCACGATCGCTGCAGACACAGCGCTCACCGAGCGCTGTGTCTGCAGAGCAGGAAGCGCTGTGCGCTTCCTGTTCCGGCCCGGCGGTCATGTGACCGCCGTGACCGGAGAGTGCAGGGGCTGTGTGAGGTCTCTCAGAGACCTCGATCAGCCCTGCTGTGAGGCTGTACAGCGCAGGATTGCTGCTGTACAGCCTCTATAGGGGTGCATTTGTCCTGTAACTGGGGCTACTATGTCAGCCCCAGTTACAGGAGAAATCAACTGTGAAAAAAAAAAGAAAAAGTGAAGCAAATGTCCCCCAGAGGTCTTGTATGACCTTATGGGGGACGAAAAGTGTAAAAAAAAATAAAGGGTTGAAAAAATAAAATAAAATAAAGTTTCACATGTAAAAAAAAAAGTTAGGAATAAAAAAAAAAAAAATTAAAATAGAAAAAATAAAGTAAAATAGACATATTTAGTATTGCCGTGTCCGTAAAAACCAGCTCTATAAAAATATCACATGACCTAACCCCTCAGATGAACACCGTAAAAAATAAATAAAAAAAACTGTGTCAAAACAAGCAATTTTTGTCACCTTGCATCACAAAAGGTGCAACACCAAGTGATCAAAAACGCGTATGTCCCACAAAATGGTACCAATAAAACCGTCACCTCATCCCGCAAAAAATGAGCGCCTACATAAGAAAATCTCTCAAAAAATAAAAAAACTATAGCTCTTAGAACATGGAGACACTAAAACATAATTTTTTTGGTTTCAAAAATGCTATTATTGTGTTAAAGTGAAACAAATAAAAAAAAGTATACATATTAGGTATTGCCGCGTCCGTAAAAACCAGCTCTATAAAAATATCACATGACCTAACCCCTCGGGTGAACACCGTAAAAAAAAAAAAAAAAAAAACTGTGTCAAAACAAGCAATTTTTGTCACCTTGCATCACAAAAGGTGCAACACCAAGTGATCAAAAATGCGTATGTCCCACAAAATGGTACCAATAAAACAGTCACCTCATCCCGCAAAAAATGAGCCCCTACATAAGAAAATCTCTCAAAAAATAAAAAAACTATAGCTCTCAGAACATGGACACATTAAAACATAATTTTTTGGTTTCAAAAATGCTATTATTGTGTAAAACTTTAATAAATGAGAAAAAGTATACATATTAGGTATCGCCACGTCCGTAACAATCTGCTCTATAAAAATGTCACTTGACTGAACCCCTAAGGTGAACGCTGTAAAAATAAATAAATAGAAACTGTGCTAAAACAACCAATTTTTTGGTCACCTTGCCCCATAAAGTGTTATATTGAATGATCAAAAAATCATATGTACCCAAAAATAGTACTAATAAAACTGGCACCTTATCCCCTAGTTTCCAAAATGGGGTCACTTCTTGGGAGTTTCTACTGTAAGGGTGCATCAGGGGGCTTCAAATGGGACATGGCATCTAAAAACCATGTGGAGTTCCTTTCCTTCTGCGCCCTGCCGTGTGCCCATACAGCAGTTTACGACCACATGTGGGGTGTTTCTGTAAACCGCAGAATCTGGGTAATAAATATTGAGTTTTGTTTGGCTGTTAACCATCGATGTGTTAGAGAAAAAAATTGATTAAAATGGAAAATCTGCCAAAAAAGTGAAATTTAAAAATTTGATCTCCATTTTCCTTTAATTCTTGTGGAACGCCTAAAGGGTTAACAAAGTTTGTAAAATCGGTTTTGAATACCTTGAGGGGTGTAGTTTCTACAATGGGGTCATTTATGGGGGTATCCACTATGTAGGCCCCACAAAGTGACTTCAGACCTGAACTGGTCCTTATAAAGTGGGTTTTGGCAATTTTCTTAAAAATTTGAAGAATTGCTTCTAAACTTCTAAGCCTTCTAACGTCCTAAAAAAATAAAATGACATTTCCAAAATGATGCCAACATAAAGTAGACATATGGGGAATGTTAAATAATAAATATTTTATGAGGTATCACTTTCTGTTTTAAAAGCAGAGAAATTGAAATTTAGAAAATTGCGATTTTTTTTTAATTTTTGGGTAAATTTGGGATTTTTTCATAAATAAAGGTGAAATATTTTGACTCAAATTTATGACTATCATGAAGTACAATGTGTCACGAGAAAACAATCTCTGAATGACTTGGATAAATAAAGGCGTTCCAAAGTTATTACCACATAAAGTGAGATATGTCCGTTTTGCTAAATTTGGCCTGGTCAGGAAGGGGGCAAAGGGCCCAGATGGGAAGTGGTTAATCCCATGTCTTTAAGATTGAAACTACCTGACTCCCTTCGCATCCACAATGTATTTCACAAATCGCTGCTAAAGAGATACATTTCGCCCGTGGTTCCTTCACATGGACCTCCTTCTCCTGTGGAGGTAGAGGGCCAAGACGAATTTGTCATCTCTAAGATTATTGATGTCAGGAGGGTTTGGAACTCTTTACAGTACTTGGTCCATTCGAAGGGTTTCGGACCTGAGGAGAGGTCCTGGGTACCAGTGTATAGGATGCATAGGATGCATGCGACCAATTTGATAAAAAAAATGTAACCATGAAGACCCGGAGAAGTTGCTCTCGGGGTCCTTGGGTCCAGAGGCCCCTCGTGGAAGGGGGGGGTACTGTCACAGGACGCCGGCGACGTGCTTCTCCTCTCCTGCGCCGCCGGCATCCATGCATTGCACGTGTGTCATTTTGCCCTGTTTCAGCGCGCTCAGCAGTACCGTTGTCGCCCACCACTTTACCAACTGTCAAATTGTGAGGGGTTAGCCACTGGCGGCCTGTGATAGCAGAGCTGAAAGCAGTGCAGGACCGGTGTGGCTCTTGGCCTCCAGGCACAACAGCCGCAGCACAGCATGGCAATGTCTCACCTGGCACGTCGAATAGGTTCTGGGGAGTTTGGGGGGCACAGCGGAAGAGGTGATAGCAGTGGAAATGGAGGAGTCAGCCGAGAATGAGACTGAGGATGGAATAGGAGGAGGAGAAGAAGAGGCAGGCTTGCATGCAATCCGTGGTGGTAACACCAAATCCACACGGGTGCCAAGGGTTACATGCTTGACGTCTGTCAGAAGGTTCACCCAGTGGGCAGTAAAAGTTATTTACCTTCCCTGCCTCTGTTTGCTAGACCATGTGTCTGTGGTCAGATGTATCTTGGCACCGACACTGTGTGCAAGAGATATATTCACTTGCCGCTGAACGTGGCCATATAGCTTTGGGATGCACTTCTGGGAGAAATATTTCATTCCGGGGACCTTCCATTGCGGTTTGCCAATGGCCACAAATTTTCTAAAGGCCTCTGAGTCCACCAGTTTATATGGCAGTAATTGGCAGGCTACCAGTTCTGTCAAGCCAGCGGTCAGCCATTGGGCAAGAGGGTTATCCAGCATCATCAACTTTTTACTCTCGAACATTTGGGCCTTGGAAACCTGCCTGCTGCCAGATGAATGCAATGACGGCACAGTGGAAGGGGGAGAGGAGGACAAATGGGAGGCGAGAGGAGAAGGAGAAGAGGCAGGACGTAAAGTGCCAGGAGTGTGGATTTGTGGGTATTGACAGCTTTGCTCCCACTGGGCTCGATGATGAGAGGCCAGGTGTAGAGTTGAGCGGACACCTGGATGTTCGGCAGGTTCGGCCGAACTTGAAAAAAAAGTTCGGGTTCGGGACCCGAACTTGACCCCAAACCCGAACCCCATTGAAGTCAATGGGGACCCAAACTTTTGGGCACTAAAATGGCTCTAAAATAGTCCTGGAAAGGGCTAGAGGGCTGCAAAAGTGTGCTTAAGAGCATGGCAACTGTTCTGCAAACAAATGTAGATAGGGAAATGACTTAAAATAACATAAAATAAAGAAAAATTAAAAATAACAATCTGGATCTAGGAGTAGGAGGTTGAGGAGGCGGTGGATGTGGCGGTGTAGGTTGACGTGGCGGTGTAGGTGGAAGCGGCGGTGAAGGAGGAATAGGTACCCAACACTGATTTGTGTTATTTTTTATTTTTAAATTGGGTTATCCCCCAAAATATTGGGACATATAACAAAATAAAACAAAGAATAAGTGCACTTGAGTACAAGAATGGATGGTTGAGGCTGGTATAAATGTCTATTCTGCACAAGGTATGGACAAGTCCTGTGGGATCCATGCCTGGTTCATTTTAATAAACGTAAGCTTGTCCACATTGGCTGTGGCCTGTGATAATGCTCTCTGCCGTGCTAAACAGACGTTCACACTATACACTGGCTGCAGGGCAGGTCAGCACCTCCAAGGCTAAAAAAGCTATTCCACATTTTGGCCATGCTAACCCTGCCTTCTCAGGTGCCGGCGGTGCCCCAGCTGCGTTGGCGACCTCTTCCTCATCCTCTGCCTTCGCCTTGTGCTTCCACTGTGCCCCCGCTGTCAGGTGGGAATGCCATCAGTGCGCTTGTAGTCACGCATCTTCCGATCAGTAACATATGTTTTCACTAAATTTAGTTCCCTATCAGCAATGCAGAGAAGGGGTTCATTTACGGCAAAAGGGGGTTCATGTCACCCAGCAATAGAACAGAGGATTTTGAGAGATTTCGGCCCGTCACCCAGGCACAGCAGGGGTTTATTCACGGCAAAAAGGGGTTCTTGTCACCCAGCAATACAACAGAGCATTTTGAGAGATTTAGGCCCCTGTCACCCAGGCACAGCAGGGGTTCATTAACGGCAAAAGGGGGTTCATGTCACCCAGCAATTCAACAGAGGATTTTGAGAGATTTAGGCCCCTGTCACCCAGGCACAGCAGGGGTTCATTCACGGCAAAAGGGGGTTCATGTCACCCAGCAATACAACAGAGGATTTTGAGAGATTTAGGACCCTGTCACCCAGGCACAGCAGGAATTCATTCACGGCAAAAGGGGGTTCATGTCCCCCAGCAATACAACAGAGGATTTTGAGAGAATTAGGCCTCTATCACCCAGGCACAGCAGGGGTTCATTCACGGCAAAAGGGGGATCATGTCACCCAGCAATAGAACAGAGGGTTTTTGAGAGATTTAGGCCCCTGTCACCCAGGCACAGCAAGGATTCATTCACGGCAAATTGGGCTTCATGTCACCCAGCAATAGAACAGAGGATTTTGAGAGATTTAGGCCCATTTCACCCAGGCACAGCAGGGGTTCATTCACGGCAAAAAGGGGTTCATG